>NC_050580.1:12981527-14181527 GCF_011100635.1 Trichosurus vulpecula | reverse complement strand
TTTCATTTTTCTCTCCCCTTTTGGGGGAATCTGGAGGTTCCATTTTCATTAAAGATATTAATATAATGTGACTTGTAAGCCATTTCAAAATGACTCTATCTCTGTGAATGAGCAAGCCTGAAGAGATTGAAAGTGGTCCCTTTTTGTGAAAGTTGCAATAAAAGTCCTCTATTCTTAATACTCTTATCTATATTTTTTACCACCAATTAGGCATGCTTATTTTAGACTTTCAAGTTTACTCTTCCCTTGAACTCCTAACTTCCTTAGTTCTGCTAAAAGGACACTCCTTCAAATCATTCCTGCCTTACAACTTGGAAGTCACCTCCCATCTCCATACGTTTGCACATATTGTACTGTCTCGCATGTCTGGAATGCGCCACCTCTTTGTCTGGACTTAGCTATGAAAATACTGAACTCCCTTACAGGCTCAGCTCAGTCACTATCTCCTACAGGAAGACTTTACTGTTTCTTCTAGTTGTGTCTTTCTCCTTAAATTAAATTTAACTGTATATATGCTATAATCTCCTCAAGGCTATAAAAATCTATTGAAGCCATGAATTGTGTTGGGATGGGGGTTGTTTATTTCCCCAGTGGCTATAACTCAGTAATTTTTAATGAATCTTTGAACTGAATAAAACAAAAGAGCTTTACAGAGAATGACCATGGTCACCATGGTTTTCTTGGCTTCCAATCATTGGAACTGCAAGGTCATAACACTGTAAATTAAAGACCTGGAAGGCATCTTAATGGCTATTTAGTCAACACTCTCACTTTACAATTAAGGAAACTGAGACCAAACAGGTTAAGTAACTTCCTCAAGATTATACAAACAGCAAGCTGAGATTTTAATTCAGTTCCTCTAACTCTGAAATCTGCTTTACAAGACTAGTCCATGTGCAAGATGGGCCCATTACTCCAAAAGTAATGAGATGAAAAATCTGTTTGGAAATCATTTTTTCCTCTTTCACGGAACCATTAATTGCAAGTGAAATGATTGGTCTTTTATTCTGCAACAATAAAAAAAGAAACCTTGCCCCTCTTGACCAACACTCTTCTGGGGAGCAATAAACACTCCAGTTTTCATAGTTAATTATTCAAAATTGGTTTATTGATTGAATTAGAAAATTAGTATTAAATATAGCTCTATTCCAGTCACATTAATAAAAGCAGGATTATAAGAGATACACTCAATTTGTGTGCTAAAACAACATAATAAAAATTTAATACCTATTAAAAAGACTAATTTCTTAGGGGTTTAACAATGCTTTAATTTGATGACAAAATAAAAAAAATCTTTCAATCTTATTCCTTTTTGTTAATACAATCATCTTTTTTTATTATCTTTTGTTATGGAAGTGCTTGTTTTATTCTATAAATTAAAAATAAAATTAAACCTAAAAAATGTTTTATCCCTTTTTTGGTCAATACGACAAACTGTGGATGGCAGGGAGAAGGGAAAAGTAGAGAATGGAAGGAAGAGAAAAGGATTGGATTAGAAAAGCTTAGTATGCTCCATCTTGTTTTTAAGATTTTATCTAATAAAAGAGGATGAACTTACAGGCATTATTCAGACAACCAGTACGAGAATCAGCTAGAAATGATGCCAGGAATACCTTCATATTGCAAGGCAATAACAGTGGGGTTCTGCTCAATCCTTCCAAGGACCTATGATTTCTTCAAAGGGAGTGCTCCACTCCACTGTCACAGGGTATAGCCCCCTGTGAGTGTAAGAATGATCTTTGAAAATAGCTATGGCTGAAAAATGTGTCCTTCTGCTGCTGGCAATGATCGCCCCGGAGATGCCCTGAACTTAGGAGGGCTGGGTCTTAGCTAACAGGTATATAAAGTAGTGTACCTCCATGAATCCAGGCTGGGACCCAAAGCCTCCTCAGGAAGTTAGGATCTGGCTAGCCCTGTGTTCTGTGGGCACAGCCTTCCTGAGCCAGGGCTCTCCTCCATTCCAAGATGGGGGATTCATATAAGACTTCAGAATAACTCACATTTATGTAGTGCTTTAAAGACTACAAAGCTACCTTGAGCTATCTCAATGAAGTGGTGAAGGGTGGCTATCAGAAGGCTGCAACATGATATGAACAAGGAATTTTGTGGGAGCAGCAGCATTAAGGGTGTCAGAGAAGCAGGACCAGGAAAGGATCACAGTTCTAGAGCTCAAAAAGGCACCTCATTCAACTCCATCATTTTTTCAGACAAGGAAATGGAGACCAAAGGAAGTTATGTAAATTGCCCACAGTCCAACAGGTAGTCCATGGTGGAGGTGATGAGACTTATCTACTAAGTCACATCGGGGAATGTGAAGGATGATTGATGGATAGTCTATAAACTTCGTTGCTATTCATGCAGAGTCAAGAATATGAGGAGGGTCCAAACACATTGACTATATCTCTAGTGGAGAATTTGTGAAGGAATAGAAAAGCAGTTGTTAAGTATTTACTGCGCCAAGAACTGTCATAAGCGCTGGAGATACAATGAGAAAGTAAGATAATTGCTACTTTAAGAAACTCACTTCTAATGGGTAGAGACAACACACATGGGGCAGTGGTGGCCAAAGGACAAAGTTTGGGTCTGGGAAGTCACAGGGATGAGCAGTATACTGTCATGTCATGAGGCCGATGCCCTTTCTAGAATCAATAGTAGAACTACTGTGAGTGGTATTCCTAGAGAAAGAGATGGGATAAGGCCAGGGATCCATGTAGATAGAAGCAGGGAGTTAGCGAGATGGCCTGGGTGAGGGGGTGGGTAGCTGGATGTGAAAATGGAATGTAGACTAATGTGTGCTCAGCCACATGATACAGTTGGCTCATTTTCACAGTCTCCACTCATCTGGAGTGGGGGCTCAAAAGAGGAATGGATTAATTTATGGAAAGACATATGGAAAGACAAAAATTGCACAGGGTGAGAAGGCATGGATGGGTGGTGATCTATACTGAAGGAAGAATCTTATACGTTGATAAGATTATACATCCTTATCAAAGTGGAATCCTGTATGTGTGTATATACTATACATACAACTATACTTACATAAAAACTACATATTTAGTTGTGTATGTAATTAATTCAAGGGTCTGTTTTCTAAATTCATCCTCAATAACTCAGCATTTCACGGAGGTAACCCTGAGTTTTTTAAGTTGGTACCATCCACAACTCATATCCTAGAAAGGCTTTGATCTGGACTCAAGGCAGACAGAATATTGGTCATCGGATGACCCATCCAAATGTTAGTAGCTCATCCATAAGAGTTGGCCACCAGGGAAGAGTTAGTGAGAGGGATTGGTTTTGCACCCCCTCCACCTCCAAGCATGGTAATTCATGCCTTTCTATGATATGGAAGGGCGTTTCCTTAACTGATTCAAGTTGCAGCCTCTCCTCCTCCTCAGAGCCAGTTTTCCTAAGTACTGGGTGTAATAAAAGTGCCATCCGTGATTGATTTCACCGTAAACGACTATCCTAGGAGAGGACAGAGTGCTGCTTGAGAACGACAAATGCCCTGCCATAGCACCAGTCAAGTGTAACTTCATGGCACCATGTCTCCTCACTAGGATTTTATGGGCTCTCAGAATGTTATCAGTCTTCTGAGCAGCACAGATTATTGTCTATTCCCTGGAGTAGTAAGACTGAGATCACCAGATAAGATACTGCTTTGACAATAATATCATCTGGTCAGGGCCACACTATAAATTCAAGGCCAGACACTGAGGCCACATAACTTTCTCAATGTCACAAAGTCAATCTATGGCAAAGGCAGAACTTGAACCCAGGACTTCAGGTCTCCAAAGTCAGCAGTATATCTACTGGGGCATTCTGGTATGTGTATCATATCTACCATCTGGATATGGATTCATGAAAACCTGAGGTCAGATCTGGCCTCTGATATTTAACTAACTCTGTGACCCTGGACAAGTCACTGAAGCTCTGAGTGCCTCAGTCGATCCAAGTCATATTTTACATGGAAAAATAAACAATTTGAATGACAAGGCACATGCAAGAGAAAATAAGAATTAGAAGTAATAAATGAGCAACCACAAAACAGATGGCATGAATTGGATATATTACTGCAGAGAAGATTGAGAAGTGGGGGAATATGACTAAGCTTCATGGAGATGCATATTGACCCTGGCTATCAAAGAGATCTTAGGCATGGATCAAAGGGGAGGGAGGAAGAAGATCATTAGACACATGGGTAATGGAATCCCAAAGACACAGAGGTGTCTGCCACCTGACAGCAGTTGGCAGCAAGTGAAAACACAGGTGATGAATTGGAGAGTAACAATAGAGGTTATTTGAAGACATACATGGGGGATTCAGTTGATGAAGGACCTCAGATAATGAGATGGGCTAGCTTTGGTCAAACATGGCCCTGGGATCATTTGGCTCTTTAGAAATTTTGGACAACTTGAAGTTTGAAAAATTAAAATGATCCATGGAAAGTTCCAGAATTAAACAAGTAGAGAAGTATATAAACAATATAAACATTTGTCCATTCTATTCCATAGACATTCATAGTGGGTATTATAGATTTTTTTTAAACATTTACTTCTTATTTAGTATGTGAAAGATCCTGAAGTAGGCAAAGTGGTGGAGTTGGGGGACAGGATTGGAGAAATGGATGTCAGAAAGGCTGCCATCAACAAGGTTACAGATTAGAAAAATCTTTGTTCTTTTCTGAGCTTTGGTTTTCTTATCCATAGCACAAAAGCATTGGGCTAGATAACTTCTAAGATCCCTTCTTTCTATCTCAAAAATCCCTCATGAATCCCTATCCCTCATCAGCTGCCCTGGGTTCAGGATTCATGTATATGAAGGGGTTCTCCCATCTATATAACTGATCCTAAGCTCTATCCTGAACTCCCATCATACATCATTAATTGTGGTATCTTTCAGGATGTCCCTTGATGTCATCTCACACTCAACATGTTTAAAACAGAAAAAATTAACTTTTGATTCCTCCTCCCTGACTCCAAGTTTATCCATTTCTGTTCCAAGTGACCAACATCTTATAGTCACCCATGTGCATAACTTCACATCATCTGAATTTTTCCTTTTCCCTTACTCCCTATATCCAATCTGTTGGTTCTGACTCTACAACATTTCTCCCATCTGTCCCTTCATCTGCCCCTATAGGGCTACTATTCTAGTTCAGCCCTTTATCACCCATTCCTCAAATGATAAGGAGTCTCCCAATTCTGCTCTTCTCCATTCTTTCTAATCCATACTACTTAGTACCAATTGATAAGTACTTATAGAAGCAAGATCCATAGCTACCCAAGTAATCTTTCTAAGCCATAGGTGTGACAATATCATTATTCATTTCACTTACTCCAAAAACCTGTAAGGACTCCTGACTTCCTCTAAGGCTGAAATACAGATTTCTCAGCCTGGCATTTCAGGTTCTCGACAAGTGTTTTTGAGCCTTATTTTCATAAACTGAATCCAAGCTGCTGATGAATGCCCAAATGACCTGAATTCTCTCACCCTGCTTTCCTATATACATACACACACATACCTACATGTATCCTATAATGATACTTCAGTCAAATCCCTTTCCCAGGGGTTAACCAAGGAGACACGGAAAAGGTTGGTGAACTTGATGGGGGTGGGGGTGGGGGTGGAAGGAATTATATCATTATTTTCATGAACCTCTAACTGAAATTTAATGTTTTCTTCAGTTAATTAAAAACATTATTCCAAGAGTGGATTCATAGGATTCACCTGACTACCAGTGGCCTATGACAAAGAAAAAGGCTATATACATACATACACATATCCAGCTCTATGTATATGTGTACATAAATATCCCAAAGAAACTGAAGCCACGATTATCTGCTATGTGGATTTGTTCTGATTTAATTGAGACTGAGAGGTCTGACAGGTAATGTATCCAACTCCTCCCCATTTTCAGATGAGTCACATAAATTGCCCTTCATTCTGTATGTGTACACACATGATATATAGAGATGCATATATATAATATATAAATTACAAGCTGTTGCTACATGGTAGTGGGCATGAAGTTGTTAGTTCACTCTTAGATTATCCAGTATTTACTTAGCTCTTTGTTTACTGTTCTGCTCAGTAGAAGGTAAGATCTTTGAGGGCAGGGACTGGTCTTGTCTTTTCATCCCTAGTGCCTAGAACATGCTAGAAAATGCTTGTTGCATGCAGATTAAACAACTTTCAAAAGGAAGGAAAATTTGATAATGTGACTATGCCATAATTCTCTCCACTCCCCAATCTCTTTGTTTAAAGGGCAAAATATACAGGAGAGAGGAAAAGGGAGGGAACAATCCTCTATAGCACCTGTAGCGTTCTAGGCACTTTGCTAAGCATTTTAACAGATATTATCTCATTTGATCCTCACAATAATCTTGCAAGGTAAATGCTATATTACCCTCATTTTACGGTTGAGGAAGCTGAGACAAATGCTAATTAAGTGACTTGCCCAAGGTCACACGGCCAATAAGTGTCTACAGTCAAATTTGAACTTATTGTCCTCATTCCATCCCTCAGCACTTTATCTACTGAGCCACCAGCTGCCAGAGAGAAATCTTATTTTTCAGCAGGAAACATGGGGTGAATAGGTTTAGCTAAGACCCCATACTATGAGAATCAAGGGCTCTGCTCCTTTCTAGTAAGAAAGAATCAGGGGGTTTAGGCACTGCACACATTGCTTTCTGTGTTGGTGTACCCTGGCCAGAGCAGTCTAATGTTTATAAAAAGTAAGGAAATCATTGGTAGCTAAGCCTCTGGGAAAATTTCATTACCTCAGCTGGGGTTTCCGCCTCCTGTCTTCCCTAGTATTATTGTGCATGATCATAAAAACAGTATCTGCTCATGTGCTGTGTTTGTGTTTCCCAGAGAGAAACAGGGTAACATTGTAGATAGCAGAGCAGACTGAACATCAGCAAGACCTGTGCTCAAATTCTGCCTCCGACCCTGACTGGCTGCGCAAGTGGTTAAACTTCCTGAGCCTTAATTTCCTCATCTCTGAGCTGAGAGTGTTGGACTTAGTGGCCATTGAGATATCTTCCAACTCAAAATTTCTGATGAGATGGCATTTTGTGCTCCCTAGCCCTGCCCTGGGGTTCTGGGGACTGAAGACATAGACTGCTAGCAAGAAGAAACCAAAGAGACAGCAGTGCACCCAGCCTGCAGCCTCAGGTTCAGAGGGGCGTGCAATTCACCAGGGAAGGTGGACCATTGGTGGGAATCTTCATGGCAGACTATGATACAATCTTATACTATACTTTTCCCTCTGGCCTAAAGTCACTTACAAAAGATTGGGCAACCACAGAGTTAATCAGATAGGAAATTACTGCCATACTTGAATAATAAATCATCACCCAGTGACCAGATCTGTCATTTGATAACTTCTTAGGTTGCAATTAAAAAAATGTTATCAAGTGAAGGAAAAGCTGGTTCTCATTTCCTTAAGATATTGGCACTGTCTGTTTGTTTTTTGACCATGACTTCCGGGTCTCTCCTTTTCTTAAGTATGATTTATATAGAGAGAAAAGATGTTCAATGCTTGGAATTTCACCTAACTCCCTTAAATAAACCCTTTTACTTTGAACCAAGATAAATAATGAATGGCCTGATAAGGAGCTCCTGTTGTAATTATCGAAGAGATTAACAAGAAGAGATAACTCCATCATTTATTGCTTCCATAACGTAGCCTCAGATCTAATGACCTCACCTAATGGACCGGTGCCTGGATTATTTAATAGTGAGTTAATGTATAAGACTGATCCGCAAACAGAGACAGAGTAGATACATTAACATCAGATCTCACTGAGGCAGAGTCCAGTCTATCTCAGAGAACTGTGCTAATGTGTACTTCAGTACGTTAGAGTTCTTTCTTTTTATAGCTCAATGTTGTTACTCTTTAGAAAAAAACCATCTTATTTTCTCTAAAACTCACCTAAGAGAGAAGTCAATAGAACCTACCGCTAAAGATGAGGCAATCCTCCAGGGCCATGGGATGTCTCAGCACACAGACAGCTGAGTGGCCACACTTGGCAGCCAGGGATGGAAAGCCAAAATTTCCACGTGGGTAAAGGCTGGTCGAGGATGATGGAGCCCAGCATGATGGACTCCTGCCCAGTGCCCCAGCAGATTCAGTCAAGTGGGCCTATTTGACAGCTAAGGATGATTTGTTTCCGAGATGACCAGCCCAAAACTTCAGAACTTGTCTTGATCACAGAAATCCTAACTCCTGTTGAATAGAGAAAATATGGCACAATAGAAAGAATGTTGGATCTGGAGCCAGAGGAGTGGGGTTCTACTCCTATTACTCATTACCTTTGGGACCTTGAGAAAGTGAATTTTCTAGACCTCAGTTTCTTGAAAAAGGTTGGATGATATGCATTCTGGGGCCTTTCCTTAGGAAATCCCAAATCCGGGATCCCAATAGAGGTAAGCTTGACCAAAGAATAGTAAAAACACTTAAGTCCAGACTGATACAAAAGCCTACAATACTTAACAGCTTCCACCTGGGCACTTTCCTCACCATTCACATAATGTTATTTGGGTTACAAATCAGCATTAGAGATTAACTTACAATGATCATTAGTTCATCTTGCTCCTTGACTCCAGAATGTTTTACAACAATGCAAAAACAAAAGACCAACATTAAAACCCTAGCAGTCCTCTTTCCCACAGAAAGTTGTTGCACTATGTCTAACCAGCCTGGTTTTCTTGCTCTTCCTCACACATGGCATTCTAGCTTCTGTTGCTCATCAATCTCCATATCTTTGCACAAGTTGTTTCCTTTCCTGTACTGTAACTCCCTCCTCACATGTCCCTTTGAGGATCCCTATTTTCTATTAAAGTTCAGCTCAACCTCCACATACTATGTGAATCCTTTCCTGAATCTCCAATATCTAATTACCAAGATTGTCTTGTATATAGGTATGTATATATTGTTTCCCCTAACCTAAAGTGATCTTGAGAAGGCAACAAGCCTAAAAGACAATTATCAGAAAAAATAACTTCCTAATAAATTTTAAGACTAATACTCTCCATCAAATGCAATGGGCCAGATGAAGGGCAGGTAATGGCAAAAAGCCACTGGGATTCCTTGTGAGTTGTGGAAAGGTCCAAGCCCTACCACCTTTTAGAGAAGCACATGGGCTTTTTGCAAGAAAAATGTCATCTTGATCCAGGTATTCAAGTCTAATTAGACTGAACAAAGCTTCCCCTACTAGAGTGGTCTCATACACACAGACCTCTTCAGATGTTACTAGTAAGGATCCTGAAACTATCGTGGAAACATAAGACAATTATGTCACAGGTGGGCTGGCAAAGGACTGGAGTCTGGAGAACTGCATCTGGATCTTGTCTCTGCTACTATGTATCCAGGAGCAAATCTTATCTCCTCTTAGAGTCACAGTTTCCTCCTTGGTAAAACAGAGTTAGTCATATAGTACTTGTACCCCCAATTCCACAGGCTTATCCCGGGAAAAAGAGTTTTGAGAGTACAGACATTATCTAACTTAATTTACAAAATTGGTAATATGCCAATCAAACTGCAAAGTAATTACTTTCTAGAAGCAGATTTTCTAGACAGAGTAATAGTAAAACTCAGCTGGAAGAACAAAAAAAGAATCAAAGGAAAAATAATAAAGAGAAATGGGGACAAGAAGCGCTGAGCAGTAGCGCTACTACCAAGCAGTGATAATTTTTAAAAAGAAACTGATACTTGTTTAAAAAATTAAATCAGGAAAAATCAATTGGTGAAACAAATTAGGTATAGAGGAACTAGAAGGAATTGGAGAAGCACAGCGTTTGATGTATCTGAAAACAACTACTGGAATAGAGACTCACTACATGAAAGAAAAGCCACTGGAGGGAAAATTGGAAGCCAGACTCGCAGAAATTAAGCTTAGGCCAAAAGCTCATACAATATACTTCGATAAGTTCCAAATAAATACAAAACCTAATTATAAAAGTTCAAATCAAACAAATGAGAGAATGGAACACTGTACCCAGTGGGGTGCTGGAGCCAACTCTTACCAGCTCACAAAAGCTAATGGTTAAATTTTCTATGTGAGCACTTATACCTTGGAATTGCAAGTGCTATAAATCAGGGTTGGATTAGGTAGCACAGAGCACTGAACCTAGAGGCAGGAAGTCTTGAGCTCAGTGTTTACTAGCTGTTTACCGCTTCATTCAGCAAGTCCTTTAAACTCTATGTCCTTCAGTTTGCTCATCTGTAAAATGGAATTAATAATTAGCACCTAACTCCCTGGATTGTTGTGAGACTAAAATGAAATATCTGCAAAGTGCTTCGAAGACCTTAAAATGCTATCTAAGCATGGTATTATCGTTAATAATAATCAATTATATATATATATATATATGTATATATGATCAGATATCAGAATTTTACCAAAGAAATTTACTGCAATCAAAGCATACTGTTTTCACTTTTTGGTTGCACGACTAATGCGAAAATATGTTTAATATGACTGTACATGTAAAGCCTATATTCGATTGCTTGCCATTTTGGGGAGGGGGTTGGGAGGGAGGGAGAAAAACTCCCTATTTGGATCTAAAAATCTTATAAAAGTTAATGTTGAAAACTAAAGAAAAATTATTAACTAGAAAAAAGAAATTTACTGAAATGATTTTTCTAGTCAACTGTTTCCCTAATTCTCATTTTAATGATCTTGAGCAAAAGTCTTTTAGTATCATGGAATCAAAATTGCTGCCTTTGTTTCCTGTGATTTTCCCTATCCCTTATTCAGTCAGGTGGTCTGCCCTTCTCCGTGGTTATGAAGGGTATCTTTAGGCATGCACTGGTAAGCGTTTAATGCCTAGTTCTCTGGGATGGGGGGAGAATGTATACACAACATGGTGTTAATCTTAAGATGAATTATTAACATTTTCTCCATCACTCTCTTAAATCTAGACAATCAGCTGCTTTTGCCAGAACAGCAAGACAAGGATGTAAGTCAATTTCCAATGGCTGCTTTCAGAAGGAATTTTCACAAGGAATTATATGTTTGTGTATGTATATGTGTATGTACACAGTGGGGTGAGGAAGATCCAAGTCATTTCTTGTCTCTTCTGTAAAATTAGTGGAGCACGTTGGGGAGAAAAGCGATGTCCTGTCTAACTGGGCCATACTATGATTCCAACTACTATATATGTGAGAATTAAGTTAGCTCTTGGGAAATGAGTAAATTTCTTGTGGAGAAGGAAGGTAAAACTCCCACAGGACTAGTGCACCCTCTAGGCAATGAAGAATGAGTAAGGGCTTTCAATAATGGTCCTTATCTGCACCCAAGCAACAGTGCAGACAGCTCTGTCCTACTTAACAGTCCTATCCCTTTCTATGCGGAATAGCTTAAAATAGCTTAAAAGGTATATGTAAACTGCTCAGATGCAATGATGGGCATGAATGAATGGATGGATGAATGAATAAGCATTTAATGATCCCTGAAATTGTGCAGAAAGGATATACTTAAAATCCATAGTGAATAAGCAAGTACACATGTTGCTTAATAATCCTAACCACCATTTGGTTCACACTTACTGGGAAAGAATTGCAGTTCACTGACTCTCTCAACCACCAGTGGTGGGGTACAATTGTAAGTCACTGACCACCTTAGTCTAAAGGATTGATATTGAGGGTTATCCTAAGATCATTGGATAGGCATGTGGTAGGTGCGTCTAAAGTGTGACTCACACCAATGAAAAGCTAGACAGAAGAAGTGGTTTAAAGACCGTCAGAGATCACCAGGACATATGACATATGACCTCAGTCTAAAGGATTGATGTTGCAGGTTATCCTAAGATCATTGGAGAGGCATGGGGTAGGTGTGTCTAAAGTGTGACACACACCAATGAAAAGTTAGAAGTGGTGGCTTAAAGGTTGTCAGAGATCATCAGGACATATGACTGGAAAAGAAGGTGGGCAAGGCAAATGGTGAGAGGAATAGACAATGAAAAGAGCTCAGGAGCTGCACTGGCATCCACATGATGGTTAGAGAGCTAGAGGAAGACTTTCAATACATTGAGGAAACACATTCTTGAACATTGGTTGGGTTTCCAGGCACCACAAACCCTGTAAAGGATTTATGAAAGATGGATGAGAGGTATGCAGGGGAAGAGGGTGGTAGTTTGGGGGTCCCACATTAAGAAGATCACATATAAAAAGTTTCGAGTTATAATCAGAGGCTTCTAGATGCAGCTCTGGAAGGGATCTTAGAGGCCATCTAGCTCAATGGATAATCTTGGTCAACTGGATCGAGAGATATTTAATAGTAACTCATTCAGGCACCAAATGTTGTTTCATCTCCCCATCTTCCTACGTTCCTTGGAAGTGGGTGGTATCTCTACCTGATACAGAGGAGTCTAGTGGAAAGAACCCCAGAGTCAGAAGACCTGGGTTCAAATCCCTCCTCTGCCACTAGATAGCTGTGTCACCCTTTGCAAGTCTGGCCTCATTTTCCTCTTCTGCAAAATAAAGGGTCTGGGGAAAGTTGGTCCCTTCCAGCTCTGGGTCTGAAATTTTCTATCCTGCCCTAGCATGTTATATAACCTGTTACCAATGCTTTCCCATGTCAAATAATTCATAGGAGTTCTGTGTTCTGTCCAGACTTTTCTCATCCATGCAATCTCTAATGAGCATTCACACTTGGACAGCACTCTCCGAAGGGAACAAAGCACCTTCTTCATAACTGTCCCTCATGGTAACATTGCATGTATTTTTAATTGCCATTTTATGGTTAAGGTCACTGAGGCATGGGGAGGGAAATTATTTACCCAGTGTCAACAGCTAGCTTGAAAGGACTTCAGTGGCCTCCTAGTCCCACCTACATCCCAAATAATGTTTGTCCAGCCCTAGCTTGGATACATCAAGGTATAGGGAGCCTACTACCTTAGTGAGGCAGCCAGATCACATTTGAATTTTGCAGCTAAGTCTCTTCTAGCTACAAATCAAGAACTGTTTCCATAGCAATATTCCATTCTGCTCTTCCTCCTTTGTAAAAAGAAGGATTTGGGTTTGGCCTCTTGTTCAAGGATTTCTAAGGCCCCTTCCGGCTATGCCATTCTCTAATTTTTTTCAATATCTTCATCCTTATCCCATTCTATCTTAAATGTAAAGGCCTCCTTTAATCTACTTAAGGGAGATTTTCATGGAAGTCTTTAATTGTTCCCATTTTCTGGTCCTCAAAACTGATCCTCTGCCCCACCATCTTCTTCAACATGGCCTTGGATCAGCTGGTGTCTTGTGTTCAATATTCTTTTTATCGGAGCACGGACATCCCACTAATCTCTCAACCCAGGTATGTGGACCTTGGGATCATAGATTATAGGCTGGGAGAGACCTGAGTGATATCTGGCCTGCCTTCACCTTCTATGGATGACAAAGCTGAGGCTCACAGAGTTTAAGCAACTTACCCAAGGCCTCGCAGGTAGTAAGTTGAAGAGTTTGAATCTGAAACCTCCAACACAGAAGCTTTGAATTGCTTTTAAAAAATCTTTACCAATCATTCCTAGCTTTTTCTACCCTGATGAAAATGAGATTTCTTTTGCTCTGAATGTTTTTCACATCTCACAGGACCATATGTCTCATTATATGGTACCTATTGGTAGAAACCTTGACTGCTAATACTCAGTGAAAGAGGCACCAGAAATTGCCTTATTGTTTGATGCCCTATATACTATCTCCTGTAGCTGGAAAACACTGCCCTCCATCTCCCCCTGTTGAAAGCTCCCTCCTCATTGAAAGCCCAGCAAAAAGGAAGCCCACCTCCCCAAAGGGCTATAAAAATGTGCATACCCTTTGACCCAGCAATATCATTTCTAGGACTATATCCCAAAGATATCATACAGGTGGGAAAGGAACCCGTATGTACAAAAATATTTATAGCAGCTCTTTTTGTGGTGGCAAAGAATTGGAAATCAAGGGGATACCCATCAATTGGGGAATGGCTGAACAAGTTGTGGTATATGAATGTAATGGAATACTATTGTGCTATAAGAAATGGGGAGCAGACGGACTTCATAATAACCTGGAAAGACCTACATGATATGATGCTGAGTGAGGGGAGCAGAACCAGGAGACCATTATACATGATTACAGACACACAGTATCTGTAAGGACTAACTTTGATAGACTTGACTCCTCTCATCAATGCAACGTTCAAAGACAGCTCCAAAAGACTCATGATGGAAAAAGCTATGCACATCCAGAGAAAGAATTATGGAATCTGAATGCAGATTGAGGCAAACTTTTTGCTCTCTATTTTTTTCCCTTTTTTTTTTGGTTTCGTTTCTCCTTTCTCATGACTCATTCCATTGGTTATAATTTTTCATTACAACTGGACTATTATATAAATAAGTTCAATGTTAAGGTATATGTAGAACCTACATTGCATTACCTGCCATCTTGGCGGGGTTTAGGGGGAGGAGTGAGAGAGAGAGAAAATTTGGAACCCAAAAACCCGTGGAACCGAGTGTTTTAAACTAAAAATAAAAAAATAAATTAAAAAAAGAAAAGAAAGAACCAGGAAAAAATGTAAAAAAAAAAAAGAGTGAAGCCCACCTCAATCAGGCTAGCAATAGAGGACCCTTCCTCCCTGGCACTTAGCAGGCCACTTGGGTCAGCCATCCCTTATGCACCTGAAGACACTGTAACTTTTGTTGTAGTCATTTATGAGCATGTCTCAGCCAGTCTATAAGATCATAAGACCCTTGAGGATAGGAACTGTGTAATTCTAGGGTTTTGTATTCCTAGAGCTTTGCAGACAGTAGGCACTAAATAAAATGTGCCCTACCAATACCACCACCATAGGAGTTGCAGAGAGGCAAAAGTTAGATTTGACAAAAACAAACAAACCAAAACCCACCCTCCTAGCAATCAGGGCTATCCAGAAATGGAACACACTCTATTGGAAGGAAGAGAACTTTTTCATTCCTTGTCAGCTACGTGTAATAGGGGTTCTCATCCAGGTATGGGCTGGACTGTGGTTTTCAAGACCTGAGTTTATAGAATTCTGTGAAATGTTTGTTGATTTTTTTCATTTCCTTTTTGCAGCTTCATCCCTTCCAAAAAATGGTGCTTGTATTCTCATTAGCCCATCTTCTCTTGTAGCAACAACACCATGACAGAAGCATTGGATTTTAAAGCTGGATGGCACCTCAGAGATCACCTAATGTATCCCAGATGGCCAGCTAGGCTGGTTAGCTCCTAAAATATCTCTGAAATGTTTTACTTAGCCTTACACTGTTCCTTCTGACGTGTTCAGCATTAGTGTCACAGCAATTTAAACAAACTAAGGACTAACTGCTGATTTGAAATAAGTCAACCTTGTACCATTATATTTAATGATGAAAATCTCATCCAGATTTATTTTCTCAATTCTAAACATGGAAAATGCTGCATGTGTTTTCAAAGTAGCTTGGATTTAGATGTCAACATTCTATAGCATCACTGTTTCATCTTTAGACTTTAATTAAACCTATTTCTACTGACCCAGGAAACAGGAATCCAATCACACAAAAGTTCAATGTTAAACTAGGGTGGGGGTGACATACAAAGACAGGAGCTCAGGATTCAGGGGGCTGAGTGGAGAAAAGAGAAATTTACATGATGTGAAATTTACATGATGACATAGTAGAGAATTGTTAGACACGGAGTCAGTTAGAATCCTGCCTCAGTCACTCACTAACTGGGTTACCCTGGACATTTCACTTAACCTCTCCAGACTCCACTTTCTTCAGCTGTATGTAACAGAGAACTGACCAAGCTCAGTCCATAAAAATATGCATGGCTGAAGCAATACTTAGGTGAGCTTCAGAGCATAATCTGGTATTTTATTTTTGGCCTGATAACCATGTGCTGAAGTAATGAATTCTTAATTCTGGTGCTTTCCTTCTGTTAATTATTTCCTATTTGTCCTTTCCATAGCTTGTTTGTACATATGCATTTGTTTTTGTCTCCCCTAGGAGACCGTGAGCTCCTTGAGGGCAGGGACTCTCTTTTGCCTCTTTTTGTATCCCCAGGACTTAGACAAGTTCCTAGTACACATTAGATGCTTAACAAATGTTTGATTGATTGAACTCTTGATTGGCTTCTAAGCCAGTCAGGTGTGCATTCAAGAGATCCAACATAAGTCCTGACTCACACCACCACCTCCTCCGCCTTTTCTTCTTCCTGTCTAGTTGCATTCCAAGGAGGAGAATAAGATGTGGTGAGCCTCTTGGCAGGGGAGGAGCCTTGAACCCACTCTCACCCAGAGCTCAAATGAAACAATACAAGTGTCCCTGCTATTGGTGAAAAACATAGTAGCATTGGGGACAGTGGCCTCCCACTGCCTATCTCTCCACCCAGGTCTATTTGATGCCATGAGTAGAGATGGGATGGACTAGACAGCAATTCTGTGAACTTCAAAAGGTTGGGAGAGTCCCCAAGGTCTAGGTATGGGAGTCCATGGCAGAGTTTGTGGTCTGCCATTACAGCCTTGATTGTCTATCCAGACCCAGCCCTACAGTGGATTGACACAACATCCAAAAATCTGGGTCCTACAAGTAAGAGAGTGACTCCATTGCCTCTGCCAAATTTGCAAGTAAAGTTGGTAAAGACTTTGTTTTAAGCTTGAGCCCACTCATGATCCCAAATCTGGCCTTGGACACTTACTAGCTGTGTGACCTTGGGCAAGTCATTTAGCCCTGTTTGCCTCAGTTTCTCATCTGTAAAATAAAACTAAACCCTACCATAAGGATGAGTCTCCCGACTTCATGGTCTGGCACTCTATTCAATGAGCCACCTCACTGCCCCTAATAACTAATGTAGAGTGCTTTAAAGTTTATAAAACATTTTATATGTTATCACATTTGAGTCTCCCAATAGTTCCTTCAGAGCTGCTATTATGATCCCCATTTTACATGTGATGGGGAAAGTTCTCAATGCACCAGCACATCTCCAAGGAGTGGCCTGGACTCAGCCCAATAACAGATTCATCTACATGGATGAGTTGCTCACTCAAAGGCAACTAGCTAAATCTCCTCCTCCCCTGAGGACTCAAAGTTATTCTCTAGTGTATTGGCTCAAATCTCCATTCCAATATATTCTCCTAAGTATCACTTGCCAGTTGGAGTTATCATAAATACCATTCAGTGATTAGCTCCCATGTAGCACTTAACCCATTAGTGTCACTCAGGTTTCAGCAAAAGATATTTTCTGAGAAGATATAAGAAGAAGAGAAGTTACAAACCATTCCCCCAAACCAGGAGCACATTCTTCCCTATACCACCTTGGTCCCTAGGAGAGAGTGGGCTCAACCTTAAAACAAAACCTTAGAACTCCATTGTCCTTGAGTTCAAATCCAGCCTCAGACATGTGACACATTTACTAGCTGTGTGGTCTTGGGCAAGTCATTTAACCCCAATTGCCCTGCCTTCCCCCTGCAAAAAAAAAAAAACACTCCATTGTCTTTGCCAAGAAAACCCCAAATGGAGTCACAAAGAGTCAGACATGACTGAACAACAATAACAAGGACAAAGTCAGTTATTCTTGTTACTGGCATACTCAGTGTTTCCCCATGATGAGAACTCTCCTTCAAAAAACTCCAAGGAGCCTTCTGACCTTGAACCATCCATACAGGCAGACTCTGGAGGCAGGAATAAGAGAAGAAGGAGATATATTGGCAAGTAGGCACAAGCCTATCCCTTCCTAAACTTTCAATTGTCAGTCACCTGTCCATTTCACACCCCAGCCAGGCTAAGCTTAGTCACAATCACTTCATCCTCAGGGCATGCCCCCTGCTAACACACTAATTTTTCCAAATGCATTACTCCCTATTCAAATTCCCAACTGATTCCCCTACCAATTGTAATGCTCCTTCCCTCTTCAATATTCCTTGAACCAATCTTATTCATATAAATGCCATTTTCCCCGGCAGAGAATATAAGTTCCTTAAAGGTGGGGATTTTTACTTATTTGTCTATCCATCCCCGAATTTTCCAGAAAATTAATAACTATGTTGAATCAAATTAGATTTCACAGATTAGTTTTTTCACACTGTTTCCAACCAGATCTAACCATCTTAAACTGATTCCACCCTTAATACTATGATCAGGGTGAGAAAAGAAATGCACACATCTGGAGCTTCCAAACATGCCCTTAGGATTATAGGATAGAGTCTTCGACAAGTCACCAACATCAGAAATGTAGCCAGGCAGGGCTGCCTTGGAATGGTCTGCTCTATCATCACAGGGGTCAGTGTTACCAGAAAGCTGATCCCCTACAAGAAACCAAAGACTGCCATAATCAACAAGACTTCTCAAAGAGGAGAATGCAGGCACAGATCCTTCTCTGACTGCCTTCTCCTGGGTCAGCATCATAAGGGTAAGGAGAGGAAAGGGGAACATTCAGGGACTACTATTATAAGAGAAGCTCCTAGAAAGACCCAAGCAACTCACCCATATCCTTTCTAAGCACCAGAGTCTAACATGGGTCTGAGCTTCATTCTGTCACTAGCCACATCCACCCAAAGACAGCAGGTCTGTGGTCAATCCAGTAATATACAGGGTGTTCCTAAAGTCTGGACACATAGGCAGAACGCATATTTTCAAGAAATGAAATGAATGAAATTTTCAACAACATTTTATTTAATTGGACAAATAACATCTTCAATATGATTTCCATCATTTGTGATGCAGAGGTTGATGTGCTTTGCAAGATTCATGTGAACTCAATGCAATAACCACATTGCTGTCAATTTTAGCACATTCACTCTTTATGTGTTGTCAAGTGTGTTGCATCTGTGATTTTCACTGAGTATACCTTCTCCTTTAGCATGACCCAGAAAAAGAAGTCAAAAGGGCTAAAGTCTGTTAATATTCCAAATTTTTTAAGATTTGCACTTTTGCCTATGTGTCCAGACTTTAGGGACACCCTGTACAGGCAGGAGTAACAGCCCCCAATCACCCTCAACTACCTCAATTACATTCTTTCTCTGCTCAGGAATCATTACTCATGATGCAGTCCACCTGTTCTGCCCATCTTCACTGACCTGATTATGGTGCCAACAGCAAAAACCTACTTTACCTAGCTTTACCAAGTTTTCTCTCTGGGTTTCTAAATTAGCTCCTTGATTCAAAACCTGATGCAGGGGAAATGAATTAATATTTGCACACATACTTTTGACCCATGTGGTGGAAATTAACTTTTCCGTAATAGAGGATATCTGTTTTATATACTAAAAAATTAAGTGCATCTCCCCCTGGGAAGGATATTCACTCCAATCACTTTCCTGTCTTTGCCTGAGAATGCTACACTTGGGACATATTTTCTCCAAATGTATGTATTCCATCAAAAGTAACTCTGGATAAAAAGAGAGTGCCATTGCATTTATCTTCTGAAACAAGCCACTGATTAGGGATTGGGGGAAGAGGAGCTTTTGTCACAAGGAATCTGCAGGACAAAATTCTCCAAACATAGTAAAGTGGGTTAGGCATAGAACTGGATTTGAGGGAAATGGGTTTGAATTTTAGCTCTATTTATCAGCTCTTTGATGTGGGGTAAGTCATTTGCTTGCACTGGGCTTTGGTTTTATCATTTATAAAATGAGGGGGTTGGATTTGGGAGCCATGATTCTAAAAGGCTTCTTCCCAAAGCAGATAACTGGTGTCAGATTAAATTTAACCATATGGATACCTTGGGTCCAAAGTACTCCTTGAATCTATAGATTGACACCAAATCATAATGGCAGATGTCCTTTTGGTCTTTCTCCCTTTATCAAGTGTATCTCCTTATATTCCTAAAACATAAGTCCTCTGTGTCACTCTCTATTCAATAAACTTCAGTGGCTCCTTAGCATTCTCTATTTATCCCTTATTACCTCTAGGATCAAAGTGAACTTCTATTTGGCATCTGGAGCCCTTCCTAAAAGGGCCCCAACCAATCTTCCCAGCATCATATATTACTGCATCTATAATCCAGCCAAACCATGCCTCCTTGCTGCTCATCACACATGACTGTCCATTTCTAGTCTCCATGCCTTTATGCTATCTGTCTTTTCCTACTAGAAAGAAATGTACTCCCTGTCTCCCAAACTCTCTTAGAATCCCTTTGTAGCAAATAGACTCTGACTCACCCTCCCAGAACCAAGCTGATACATCTCCCCTTCAGAGTATTAGGGCACACTGATAAATTGGGGCATTTCTTTTCTCTCCTGTCATTGGCTTGAGCCCCCAGTATCTATGTTTCTCCTGCTCATATTCCAGTTCCATTTAACCACTTGACCTCAGATAGCTTTTACAAAGGAATATTTAATGTAGCAAAAACAACATACAAACATTTCTCCCAATATCCATCTGCATCACTTCAATCACTAAAGGGAATAGGCTCAAAACTCAATTTGATTCCCACATTCCATAGGTCCCCCCAACTTCATGTCCAGAGGTGGACTCTGCCAGATAAGTCCTTGTCTCAGCTACCCATGGGCTATAATATCCAAAGTTACTCCCAAAGATCACTCCTAGCTCTTCCAGCATCGATGCTGTGCTGATTTTGGAACCAGATTCTAGAATGCCAGGATGTGAAAGTTCCCTCCTGCCCTTTAGAATTCACACACAGTCTCCTTCACTTGAAAGGGAAAAGAATAAAAGCAGAGGCCAAGGACCAAGGCCTTTCCCCAGGGCTAGGTGGCTTCACAGGGAAGAAAGTTGAAATGCCTCTTACCTTACAGTATTGTCTGTCATGTGATCAAAAGAGAAACTGCATGAGGCCAAGTGGAAGGAGCTGAAACTGCCAGACCTTCTTGGAAGCCTTCACAGATAATCAATAAGCATCCTCTTTATCACATAGCCAACTGGAATCACTTAGAGACTGTACACGCATGCTCCACCATCTCCCCAAAGCACAGCCACTCCACATCATGATCACTCTCCTAGTAGTAACCTTCCCACCCTCCTCCATGTGCATATGGGGTAAGCTCCATCTTCTTTCCACTGTGTTTCCTTCAAAGCCCAGCTTATTGCCACCTATATGAGGTCCTTCCTAGTCCCTCCCTAGCTATGGTGCCTCCCCACCCCCAGAAAAATGACCTTTTACTCATTCATATACAATTATTTATGGGCATGTCCCTTCTCCATAGAATGTAAGCTCCTTGAAGGCAGGGATCATTTGATTTTTGTCTTTGCATCTCCAGCACATAGTAGGTACTTAAATACTTACTGATATTTGTTCATTGGTGCTTAAATCAGGTACCCATAAATAGCCATATAAGCACAGGTAGCGAGAACTACATGGTGAATCACCCTCTCCTCTCTGCCTGTCTAGGTCCAGCCCTTCCTTTAAGGCCCATTAAGCACAAAGCTTAGAACCTCTACGAGGTCTTCTCTAAACATGCCATCCCAGATGAACTTCTCCCTTAGTTGCATTCTTACAGCATTCATTGTCTCTTAAACACAACTGAACACATTTTGAAGGGTAGTGTGGCAATCAGTGAAGCACAGCCTCTAGAACCAGAGCACCCAAGGCCAAGCCCAAGCTCTGCCTTTGCCTGTATTGTGACTTGGGAAGGTAGTTGAACTGGACAGGTTGGTTTCCTCATCTGAAACAATGGAGATCTCCATAACTACACCCAATAGGGCTGTCCCAAGTCTCAATGGAGAGGTGAGCTTCATAGAAAAGTAAGCAGTTATTATTTATTGGTGTTTTTGTTTGCTGAAGAGGCAGCCATGGGATAATGGCAAGAGTATGCAGAAAAGGCTTTTAGGCCTAAAGCTGCAAGGGATACCAGAGGCCACTGGTGCCCTCCCCTCCATTCTAATGAGAAGGTAGCTAAAGCCAACAAAGAGGAAATGACTTGCACAAGAATCCATAATTATCTGGATGACTTTGGGAGTCATTTTATCTCCCAACTCCTCAGTTATCTTGCTTTGTAAAAAAGGGATAATAGTATCTGCACTGCTTATCTCACAGGGCTCAGATGAGAAGATAGATACAAAAGTCCAATAGAAATGCTACCAGTATGAGTTACTAGACTAATATATTCTCCTTCAATTGTTCCAAAGGTGGCCATCTTCCCTCCCCCCAAATTGTTATAATCCTTCTTGGCTGTCTTAAGGACACTAACCAGGATAGCGAAGGGAACATGTTCATGTTGTGTGAGAATTTGGTTGAAGGAATGAGGGATAATTGCCCTGGAGAAGAGAAGATTCTAGAGGGACATGATGGAATTCTTCAAATCATTGAGTACTGTGACAAACGAAGGTTGAGACCTACTCTGCTGGATTCTAGAAAATGGATCTAGAAGCAAGAAGTGTGAGATTCAGAGAAGAAGATTCAGTTTAATGACAGGAAAATTTTCCTAAAACTGAGAATGGTGAAATGGCTTGCTGACGGAGGTGGTTGTTTTCCCTTATTGGAAGGCCTCAAGCATAGGCTGAAAATGATGTCTTGGATGTATTAGAGATGTTATTGTCCAAGTTTGTGGAGGATTGGATGGTCCCTGCAGGCCTTCCAAGACCTCATGGTCTTCAATGCTGTGATCCTTCTAAGTATTTTGAGTCTCCTCTCATGCCTTGTCACTGGCCCAATAAGTGGTCAAGTTTGTTTCGTTCATTAAATATATCAAATTTGTACGCTTGCTAAAAATATTATTTTGTGTGTCACACAGGACAAGGGTTCACATGGTGGTCAGAAGAAGCAATACAAGGACATTCTCAAGGTCTCTCTTAAGAACTTTAGAATTGATTGTGTGACATGGGAGACATTGACACAGGACCACTCATCATGGCATGCCCTCATCAGAGAAAGTGCTGTGCTCGCTGTGCTCTATGAGCAAAGCAGAATGAAACAGCTCAAAGGAAATGCAGGATGTGCAAATTTAGAGAATCCACCCCAAATGTTCACACAGACTGTTTGTGCCCAACCTGTGGTAGAGCCTTCTGAGCTCATATTGGTCTGATCAGCCACAGTTGGACACTGTGTGACTTGACTCTAGCACAATCATGTCATTTTAGTTCTCTTTGAGAATGAAGGACAACAACCAACCAACCATATCAAATATGAAGCAAACTTGTTTGTTCCTTTGTCTCTTTCTAATTAGGCAAGAAGAAATAGCTAAACAAATCATGTTATCCAATGAGAACATTTGGTTCCAGACTAAACACTGCCCTCCCCTTCAGGATTTGAGAAAAGGAGTAAGAGTAAGAAAGACATCACTGAGCAGAACTCTCTCTTATCATAGATGAGGAAAGAGCATTATATTATCTCATGTGCTCCCCATAGGAAACCAGTGGGGCAGCTAATGCATTATAATCCCTATTTCACAGAGCAGTAAACTGAGACCTAGAGAAGCCACTCAGCCAGTAAGTGAGCAGAATTGAGATCTGAATTCAGCCCTCTGACTCCAAATCCAATGCTCTGGCCACAGTGTCACTGTCTCCCTCTCATGACTTCAGCACACAGCCATAGTGCCACAGCTTTAGAAATGAAACTCCAGAGATCACCTATTTGAACCCCCTCATTAGAGAGACAAGGAAAATGAGACCCAAGGGAGGTGAAATGATTTGTCCAAGGTCACACAGGTAATGAGTGGCTGACCCGGAATTTGAACCCAGGGCCCCCACTTCTAACTTCAGGTGTATGTTCACTGGGCTACACTATCTTCACTCATTGAAACTATGCATAGAGATACATTTCAGACATTGGGGTTAAGCACTAGAAAACCAAGAGTTTCTAAAAATGAGAGAATATGCCTGGAGCATATCAGCAAATCTTAACTTTGGGAGGGGGCATCTTTACACAAGCCAGTCTAAGATGGTTGCAAAGCTGGAGAGTTGTCTCGTTTTGTTTTCTAAGTGATGCTTTAAATCTCAATTATGGCAAAACTACCACCTTGTCTATTTCAAACAGGGCCAGTGTGTGCTCTCTGGAGAACTGGATTCTCAAGAGGCTGAAAAATAAATCTATTGTAACTGGAAAACACTCCAGTGCTCTAAATTAGGCCTGATGACTGTCAATCTATTCCATATAAAATGTAGCTAATTTCTCTAAACAATTTGAAAAGACAGAAATACTCTCTTATGGATATAGGTTAATAGCTACTCAATGCAGGATGGAACATGCCTATTTTTCCATCCCTCTTGATTCTAGGTGAAAACAGAAATATCAGTGTGACTCTTAATTAGGAAGACAGATGAAATTGGAATCAATAATTTCAAACCTTTTACTTATATTTGCCAAGAAGTCTTCTTTGGCTAAGATATGAAGGAGGGAACATGGTTTTGGAGAAGAAGTGGGCTGAGTCACAAGAGCAAAGTAGGAGATGGGCAGCTTGAATATTCACAGGCACCCTTGGGATGAGGGTAGAGCATTTCTGGATGATCTGTGGAAGGATTCAATCAAGAATTACACAGGGTGGGAAGATGTGGAGGGTTCACAATCTATGCCTATGAATGGAGGATTGATACCTCTGAAATCAGAGTTGTTTAAAGTATCAAAGGCAATCTTTTAACAGACAGGTGCTGCATCAAAAAACAAGCATATTCTGATTGTGTATCAAACCTCAACATTTGAGCAGCAGCTTGGGAACAATGATAACCCTTCATTCAAGGAGGTACGATACACATATTTTGTATGCACATATTTGTACATGGATTTCTGCGTCAGACCTAGACTTCCTTGAAGCAGAATGTCTCTGCTCTCTATCTGCTCGTTCTCCTGCCTGGAACCCCTCACCTTCCCTGTTAATTTTTTGGAAACTTCCATAACCAGAAATGTTTATGATATCCCATGGTATAGAGGGTAAGAGGGCACCCAGGATAATATCTGGTGCCTCCTTGCCTCTGGAATTACAGTTTGGAAACCAACCAGATGGTCCTGAATAACAGTCTGCTCCTCCCTATAAAATCATTACCTTAGAGACCGGTTCTGATGGATGGAGATAGGAGCCAGGCATTCTTGAACCAAACTAGGAGGAAGATAGATGCCCCAAATAACTTAGGTGGCATGTCACGAGACAAGCCTATTACATGAGCATAAAATCAAAGATCTGGGGCTAGAAGGGACCTCAGAAGATATCAAGTTTGACTCCCTCATTTTATAGATGAGGAAATTGAGGCCTGAGAAAGTTAAATGACTTTTCCAAAGTCATACAAGTTGTAAGCAGCAGATCTGGAATTTGAATTCGGGTCCTGCAATATTTCAGATCCTATAACTTGAAGTTCAGCAAGAAAGTTCAGCACTTTCTTTGTGCACCAGATTTCCTTCACCATGCACCTCCTTCATCCTTTTGCTGTGCCCCTAAGATCACCACTCTGTGGTCTAGCAATGCTTCTCTTCTGAGATACAGGTGTGTCCTTATCCATCCAGTCTCTGGAATCAGCATGTGAGTCTGTCCTAAGCTGCTCTTGCCATAATCCCCACCTCTACTTCCTCATGCCCTCTGAAGTCTTAGGTTAGGCCTTCTCCTTTTCTTTATTTTCATTAAAATGGACCTATAATAAAGGCCTATTGCTTTAGTATCACTGACCCATCTGTCTCTTCCGTAAAATATCCTAAGTCTCAAAGCAATGTCAACAGGCTAACACGTACTCTACTAGAAACTGCAATTGTGAGAACTCCCCAAAACACTGTCATCCAAGATACTAACAAATATTTTTCAAGTACCTACCCTGTGTAAGATTTGGTGGTATTACATTGGCATAGCACATTACTTTTTAGAAGTATTTCATGTATGACATCTCATTTTATCTTGCAACAACCCTTTGGGAAAGGGAAACTAAGTAGACATAATGGGCCCATTTTTAAAATTAGGACAGAGACTCAGAGAAATGAGGGGGCTTAACTCAGGTCATCCAATAAGTAGATCACAGAAGTGGGACTTGACTCTTAATCTCTTGCCACCCCTCTCATTGTTTCCTTATGTCATGTCCCCCAAACTCCCCATTACTTGTAATTGCTGATTCATGAAAGAGCCTTCAAACCAAGTTGCTTGATTTCAGTTTGTTTGGAAAACAGTAGCCAGTAAAAAAAAAAAAAAAAAACTTAAGGTCGGGAGTTTGGAATAAAACAGTACAACTTCATCTTGCTCAAACAGCATCATTCAGCCAGACCCATTAAGATCTAAGTGAGTATATGAATTATCTGTGGGAGGACAGTTTCCATGCTTTTGGTTTTAGAAGTAATTGTCCCTCAAATTCTCTGCATCTGGAGAAACTGAGTCATTTCCTTGGGGCAGTTTTCCAAGAATCAAGAGGAAGAAGCCTCAATTCTTTTTTTAAAGCTTGCCTCTTTTACTAATTAATTTTTAGTTTTCAACATTCACTTCTGCAAGATTTTGAGTTCCAAATTTTCTCCCCATCTCTCCCCACTCCCCACCCCAAGATGATGTGCATTTTAATTACCCCTTCCGCCAATCTTCCCTCCCTTCTATCACCCATTTTCCTCCCTTATCTTATCCCCTTTCCCTTCTATTTTCCTGTAAGGCAAGATAGATTTCTATACCCCATTGCCAGTATATCTGATTTCCCAGTTACATGTTAAAAACAATTTTAACATTCACTTTTTAAAAACTTGAGTTCCAAATTCTCTCCCTTCTTCCCTCCCCACCCATCCTCATTGAGAAGGCATGCAATTCAATATAGGCTATGCATATGTAGTCATGCAAACACTTCCATAATAGTCATGTTGTAAAAGGCTAATGATATTTTCCTTCATCCTATCCTGCCCCCTGTTTAACTATTCTCTTCTTTGACCCTGTCCCTCCTTGAAAGTGTTTGAAGAAGCCTCAATTCTGAGCCAAAAATTTATGGGATTAAAGTTTTTAATGGGAGGCAGTTCAGAGCTGCCTTGGAAAGGAATCATATTTTATTGATTCATCCAGACACACTAGTTTTGTGGCGAAGAGTAAGGTACTTATCCCCTCAGCCTCAGTTTCATGAATTGCAAAACACCTGCAGTTCTCCTCATTAGGAGGTTTGTCATGCCAGTACACCTAAATTTGCCTATTTACAATTTCCTGCTTGTAGAGGGCAGGCCTAGAAGTCTGGAAGACCTGGATTCAAGTCCTCCTTCAGCTTGACAAGTATTAGCTGGTTGACCATGGGCAAGGCACCACTCAGTTTATTCAGGGCAACTCTAAGGTAGAGCCAAGTTGTTGATTTACATCTTAGAGGGAATTTTCATACCCAGAGTTCCCTACACTGACAAAATCACAGTTTTCTGGACACTCAAAATCAACAAATAAAAAACAATTTTTAATAGAAATCTATGATGAAGTGAGTGAAAAGTAGCGACTGGTTCACTATGGCCCTAGGTGGTACAATGGATAAAGCACCAGCGTAGAGTCAGGAAGATCTAAGTTCAAATCTGGCATCAGGATCTTAAGAGCTGTGTGATCCTAGGCAAGTCACTTAGCCTCTGTTTGACTCAGTTTCCACATCTGTAGAATGGAGACAGTAATAGCACTTAGCTGCCAGCATTCTTGAGAGGACTGAATGAGATAATAAATGTAAAACATTTAGCACAATGCCTGGCACAGTGCATATTATTGTTGTTCAGTCATTTTCAGTAATGTCCTACTCTTTGTGACCCCATTTGGGCTTGTTTGGTTTTCTGGCAAAGATACCAGAGTTTTTTTTGCCATTTCCTTCTCCAGCTCCTTTTAGAGATGAAGAAACAGAGGCAGACAGGGTCACACGTCTAGTAAGTGTCTGAGTCTGGTTTTGAACTCATGAAGATTAGTCTCCTTGACTCCCAGCCCAGCACTCTATCCACTATGCCACCTAGCTGCCCAAAACAGATAGTAAGCCCTATACAAATGTTGGTTATTATAATTACTATTAACCTAGAATGCTAGAATCACTTCCAGGTCACTGTGTTAGAATCTGATCAGACTGCCTGCAATGGCATTACAAGGGCAGAAAATCTCAAGTTTCTGAGCTGCTGTCACTAAGAGAAATTTATGATGAACTTTCAAAATCACAAAGTTTGATTTATATCTGAAAATAACAAGATATGCTATTTAACTTGTGTTATATCCCTTAGCCCAGTGCCTTGCACTTAGTAGACACTTAGTGAATACTTGCATATGAGTGAATGAATGATTTGTGATGGATCTTTCAAGGCAGATTTGAATGAAGTCTTATAGGTACACTAGAATGCTTGGGCTTAAAAGCATCGACCTCAGATAATAGCAGCAGAAGAATGCGAAATGCTATAATTGAATACATTTCTACAAGTCATATTTCCAGGCTGTACAAAACAGTTGTATATTTTTTAAAATCCAAAGCATCCCTTTTTCAGTCACTTTTTATTTATTTACAATTTTTAAACTGCCTGCTTCTTTAAAAATAATATATGGCATCTTTTCACTCAATAAAAATCTTCCTTATAGAGATATTTCTAGTTCATTCTATAAACTTTTGTTAAATGCCTACCCTGGGTAGAGCATACTGTCCTAGGTGCTGAAGGAGATAGGCAGACAATTGCCCTCAAGTGCAGTAATAATGTATAACTCTTCTATACTACTCTAAGCCTTGCAAAATGCTTTCTACATATGATCTTATTTGATCCTCACAACATCCTTGTGAGCTATAGGCTATTGTTATCCACATTTTTCACATGAGGAACCTAAAACTGAAAGTTAAATGACTTATCCAGAGTTATACGACTACTGAGTGTTTTAAGCAGGATGTGATCTTAGGTCATCTTGACTCCAAGTCCAGGATTCTCTCAATTATGCCACCTAGGATACACTATAAGAGGACAGGGGAAACATACTCACACACACACATACACACACACACACACACACACACACACATGATAGGAAATAGAAAATAATAACTATGCAAAAGGAGCCAAGAGAGGTTAAAAATTAGTCTTCAAACTAATCTACCATATATTGTACCATGAGAAATTCATGACAAGTACATGAAGAATGAGGACAATTAGCTAACCACCACAGCATCTTTGTGAAGGCTGGACACAGTTGACTCTTACTGACTCTTTTGCTACTGGACAATCTTATATATTGGAAAGAACCATAAGTTTGAAGTCAAGACAGACCTTGGTTCAAGTGATAACTCTAATATCTATTTTCGATGAGAACATGGACAAGTTAGCTTCAGTTTCCTGATATAAGAATCATAGTACTTGTAGTAACTATCTTGTAATACAATTGGGAGCACAACAGAATCTTGGAAATAAAAGGGATCTTGGTGGCCATTTGTCTCAAATCATACTTCACCACAAATCCCCTCCAAGATATCTCCTCACAGCAGATATCCAACCTTTGCATCGAGACATTCAATATAGGGGAGCCCACTTCCTCCTCAGGCCACCCATTCCATTTTGGAATAGCTCTTCTTGTTAGGGCATTTTCCCTACATCAGTGTTATATGTCTCTTTGTAACTACACACACACACACACACACACACACATATGCATTCATGCACACATGCACCTTCACCTTGATTCTGGTTCTATGTCATGTCACCAAGCAGAATAAAAAATCAAATCTCTCTTCTTCAGGTTCCTAATATCCACTTCTTGCATAAAACAGTCACTTTAGCATCAGCAATTTACAAATTAATAAATCTTTACATTCTCCTTATGTTGTAGAGCAGCCATTCAGATACCTGAAGACAGAATTTATGATCATTCCCTTAGTCTTCTCTTGTCCAGTCTAAATACCTCGAGTTCCATTACTAATCCTTACATGGAGTGAATTTGAGTCACTTCATCATTCTCTCTATCTGTCTCTATGTTAAACAGACACTATATGGAAAGTCCTTTATAAACATGAAAGTGTGCCGTGAATGCCACTTATTATGGGCACTTTGCTGACTAAAGCATACAAATCAATTAACCTGGATCAGCCCAGATATTTCCACTGATCCTGGGGAAGTTATTTCTCGATGATGGGGGTTGAGAAGGGGGTGGGGAAGAACGTTTACATTTGCTACACAAGAACAAGGGAAAAAATCTGCCACTGAAGTCAAATGTGTCCCCAGATCCTTAATTATCTTGATGACCCTTAATATTTTAAAAGACTGCTTTGATTTTGTTCTCATTAGTGCTCCAAGAGACCCTATGGGGGCTGCCATGTGCTTCCGGAAGTCATTGCATCTTTCCTTGATGCTAAAATAAAACTCTCAGGATATTGCAATGCAATGAAAGATTCTTCAACAAATTCAAGTCCATGAACATTTATTGAGCACTTACTATGTGCTACAATAAGTCCTGAGGATATGAGAAAATACAACAGTTCTTGCCATCAAATGTACATACTAATGGAGGGACAGAAGGACATGAATAATATACAAGTTACATAAAATGCAAGTCAACCTGAATAGGATCAAGGATGCAGGAATGGGTCATACCTGAGCAAAGTCTTGAAAGCATACAAGGATTCTGAGCAGCAGAAATGATGAGTGCATCCCAAGCACTGGGGCTAGTTCATATTAACACAGAGAGACCAGAGATGGAGTGATCATGCAGGAAACAGCTAGAAGTCATGTTTGACAGGGATTTAATTTCTGAAAAAATGTAGTATGAAATTAGACTAGAAAGAAAGATAGGGACTAGATTCTGTTCAAGGCTCCATCCACTTACCTTCTCTAGTGAGAAAACTTTGCCGACTTCCTTCATTACTAGTGCTACCACCCTTCTCAAATTTTTACCAAAATATGTATCATGACACATTGTTTCCTCCAGTAGAATGTGAGATCCTTGAAGACAGGGATTGTTTAAATGTTTTTGACTTTGTACCAACCATACCTAGCTTAGTTCCTTGAAGGGTAGGTGCTTAAGTAATACTTGTTGGATTGGATGGGAGTGGGGAAGATCTTAAAAGCTAGGGTATATTTTGTATTTTATCATAGCATAAGTATGGAGTTACTAGGGAAAAAATTTAACGGAGGATTAATATAGTAAGACTCATGCTTTAGGACAGACTTTTTTTTAGTTTGTTTATATCCTTAGCATTTACAGTGCCTAAAACATAGGAGATGCTTAAAAAATGATTTCTGGATTGTACTGAGCATCGGTTGGGGCTCATTTTCTCAATTGTTCAGGAGTCTAAACAACAGTAATGAATGCTAGGTCCTTGAGTAGATCCCATTGATTATAGTTTCTTCAGGGTGGGGCCATATACATGTATGGAGTCGTTGAATCTTATAACATAATACCCAAAAGGAGTCTTGGGGCTTATCTAATCCAATCCCACACTTTTGTCAATGAGGACAATGAAGCATGGAGTGGTGACATATGTTGTTCAAGGTCACACACTTAGTAACCGTCAGAATGTTGACTCAATTGATGCACACAACCCCAGATCCTTTCTCAAAGCTCATAGTTCCTGTGTATTTGGGCATCAACAATTTGTTCACACCACACTTTCCCAACAGTAGACTGATGCAAAGCTCATTGTGGGCATTAATACCAATAATCCTCAGCATTTCTGCCTTTCTCTAGGACTTCTAGCTTTCCTATTTGCTAAAAGTATGTAAGATATATAGATCTTATGATTAGAAGATGAAATTCCCCTTACGAACTATCTCCAGGCTTAAGCCACCAGAATCCACTGAAATTTATACCTTCTTCCTCTGCAGGAGGTAGGAGGGACCATAAAAGACCAACTGAATTGGTTACATCTGGGGTTAGGAGAAGGAAGAGGGTATAGGAAAGGTCCCAATTCCTAGAGTATGTTAAAAAAAATAAAAATCGATTGAAGGTAAAGGTGATGAGACTCAAGTAGTTACTTTTGATCGATCTATAAATCAATTAAAAAAGCATAATTGTTTACCCTGTACCAGGCATTAGGAATATGAAGACAAAAATACAAAAATAGCTCCTGCCTTCAAGGAACTCCATTTTAATTTGGGATACAACATATAAATAACTAAGTAAATATTATATATTATATATATGTTATATATATGGAGAGAGAGAGGGAGAGAGAGAGAGAGAGAGAGAGAGAGAGAGAGAGAGAGAGAGAGAGAGAATGGAGAGTAATCTCAGAAAAAGGTGATAGTAATTGCAGGGACCAGGAAAGGACTCCTGAAGAAGGCAGGATTTGAGCTTAGTGTCCAAGGAAGTTAAGAGATGGAAGAGAGGAGGGAGAGCATTCTCAGTATGCTTATCAAATTTGGAGGTGACATGAAGCTGAGAGGGAAAGATATGATGTTATACAAAAAAACATTAATGGTCCAAAAAGCTCTTGAAAGGCTGGAAAGCTGGGCTGAAACAAATCAGACAAAGCTAATCTGTAGCTATGTGACTCAATCAATAGACTGATGGACTCGGAGTCAGGAAGAGCTGAGTTCAATTCTTGCCTCAGACACCAGGTGTGTGACCTTTAGCAAGTTGCTTTGCTTCTCTCAGCCTCAGTTTCTTGATCTCCCAGTGTTGTGATGAAAATCAAATGAGATAACATGAAAAGTGCTTTGCAAACTTCAAGTTACTATATAAACGTTAATTGCTATTATTAATAACAAGGGAAAATTACATTTGGGTTTAAAAAAAGCTTTGCAAACATTAAATTAGTATATAAATGCTAGTTATTATTATTAAATTATATTATTATATTATTATTACTACTATTATTACAAGGGAAAATTATATTTGTGTCTAAAAATCAATTGCATCAGTTGAGGAAATAAGGGATTTGTTTGGAAAAACATCTATGTCAAAGAAATTCTAGTGGCTTTGGTGGACTGCAAGATCAGCACGAATCATTAACGAAGTGGCAGCCAAAAAGAGGCAATGTAATAATCTTCCATTTGAGGTGCCATCTCTGAGGAAGGAAAGCATTGATAAGCTAGGGAAAATCCAAGGAACAATTAAGCAGTTGAAGGGATCAAAAACCATAGCTTTAGAGCTGACAAGGACATTTGAGGCTCTAGTTTTTACAAATAAGTAAACAGAGGCCACTAGAGTTAAATGGATTTGTCCAATGGTCACACAGCTACTAAGTATCAGAGTTTGAACTTGAATCCAGGTCTGTTCTGTAAGTATAGTCACATGGAAGAAAATAGCTCCCACTTCTCCACCTATTCCCTGTGCTCCTCAGTCCCTTATTCCCCTCTACAACACCTCCTTTCCACAACGCTTATAACAACTCCAATGGGAGCTATGATAACTTCTTGGTGCCCCCATAATATCCCAACATCTCAATGTACTTAGTTTCATGTTTCATGACATTTAAAATCAATGCACTAAAGTTTTAATTAAGCAGAAACCTTAATTTTGTTCATGTCTGTCATTCATTCTTCTTTGAGGGAAAACAAAAGTAAATGGTACACGAGATGGGTTATTATCAAACTGAGCCAAATATATAGGAATACAAGCCATTCCCCAATTGAGAAATGGTCAAAGGATATGAACAGGCAGTTTTCAGAGGAAGAAATTAAAGCTATCTATAGGCATATGAAAAAATGCTCTGGATCACTACTGATTAGAGAAATGCAAATCAAAACAGCTCTTAGATACCACATCTCTCCTGTCAGATTGGCTAAAATAACAAAACAGGAAAATGATAAATGCTGGAGAGGATGTGGGAAAATTGGAACATTGTTACATTGCTGGTGGAGTTGTGAACTGATCTAGCCATTTTGGAGAGCAATTTGGAACTGTGCCCAAAGGGCTATAAAAATGTTCATATCCTTTGGCCCAGCAATACTACTTCTAGGGTTGTATGCCAAAGAGATCACACAAGTGGGAAAAGGACCCATATGTACAAAAATATTTATAGCGGCTCTTTTTGTGGTAGCCAAGAATTGGAAATCAAAGGGATGCCCATCGACTGGGGAATGGCTGAACAAGCTGTGGTATATGAAGGTAATGGAATACTATTGTGCCATAAGAAATGTGGATGATACGGACTTCATAACAACCTGGAAAAACCTACATGACATAATGCTGAGTGAGCGGAGCAGGGCCAGGAGAACATTGTACACAACCACAGATATATGGATTCCGTGAGGACCAACCCTGACAAACTTCGCTCTTCTCAGCAACACAAGGTGCAAGGACAACTCCAAAGGACTCACGATGGAGAATGCTATCTACATCCAGAGAAAGAACTATGAAGCTTGAATGCAGATTGAGGCACACTTCACGCTCGCATTTTTTTCTTCTCTTTTGTTTTTGTTTTTGGGGTTTTTTTGTTCTGTTTCTTCTTTCTCATGATTCATTCCATTGGTCATAATTCTTCTCCACAACTTGACTAGTGTATAAATTAATTCAATGCGAAGTTATACGTGGTAGTTATATGGGATTCCATGCCGTCTTGGGGAGGGAGGGGAGAAAATCTGGAACTCAAAATTATGTAGAACTGTGTGTTGTAAACTAAAAATAAAAATTAAAAAAAAATACTAAAACAGGAAGAAACTCCAGATAATGGTATGGGATAGGTGACCACTTTCTCCAAGCTTCTGTGCTATCTGGATCCACTTTTAAAAGTTTGTTTAGTAAAGAAAAGGCTTGAGAAAGGGTCATGATAGCTGACTTGAGATATTTGAGGTGAAGAAGAATTACACCTTCTTTTCTTAGCCCTAGAGGATAGAACCAGAAGCAAAGAAAGGATATTGCAATGAAGCAAATTTATCCTTGGGGTGGGGCAGGAATTCAAAAACAAGTGCTAAGTGTAGATTGTGCTGCCTTGAGAGTAACTGATAGGATTCCCTCTTGGAGTTTTGGGATAAAGACCAGATGATGACTTGTAAGGGGTGACATCAAGGGAATTCCTCTTTAGGTCTGGGTTGGACTGGATGGCCTCTTTTTCAAGTAACTTTTTCTTTTTTAAAAGAGTTTTAAAATTAATTTATTGTTTATTTTAACACTAATTTTTTTAAAAAAAATTTTAAGTCCCAAATTCTCTCCCTGCTTCCCTCCAATCCTTCCCCCACCCATTGAGAAGACAAGAAATATGATATCAATTACATATGTTAAATCATGCAGAACATATTTCCATATTAGCCATGTAGCAAAAAAGTAAGAAAAATAAAGTGAAAAAATTATACTTCTATCAGCACTCAGAGTTCATCAGATATCTCTCTTGTGGTGAACAGAATTTTTCATCAAGAGTCCTTCAGAACTGTTCTGGAGCATTGTATTTATCAGAGTAGCTAAATCTTTCACAGTTGATCATCATTACAATATTGCTGTTACTATGTACAGTGTTCTCCTGGTTCTCCTCACTTCACTTTGCATCAGTTCATATAAGTCTTCTGAGGGTTTTCTGAAACCATTCTGCTTGAAATTTCTTATAGCACAATATTATTTCATCACAATCATATCCCACAACTTGTTCAGCTATTCCACAATTTATGGGCAGCTTTTCAATTTCCAGTTCTTTGCTATCATAAAACAAGCTGCTACAACTATTTTTATGTAAATAGGTTCTTTTCCTTTTCCTTTGATCTCTTTGGGATATAGATCCAGTAGTAAGATTACTGGGGCAAAGGTATGCACAGTACTATGGCCCTTTGGGCATATTTTCAAATTATTCTCCAGAATGGTTCAATGAATTCACAACTCCACCAAGAGTACATTAGTGTCCGATTTTCCACATTCCCTCCAAGATTTGTCATTTTCCTTTTCTGTCATGTTAGCCAATCAATAGGTCTGAATTGGTACCTTCAAGTTGCTTTAATTTGCATTTCTCCAGTCAATTGTGATTTGGAGCATTTTGATTACTAGATAGTTCTGATTTCATGCCTAAAAAAACTGCCTATTATTTCCTTTGACTATTTATCAATTGGGGAATGGTTCTTACTTTTAAAAATTTAGTTCTCTACATATTTGAGAAATGAGACCTTAATCAGAGGAATTTGCTATAAATCACCCTACCCCCCAGTTTTCTGCTTTCCTTCTGATTGTGGCAGCATTGGTTTTGTTTATGCAAAAAAAAACTCTTAAATTTAATGTAAATAAAATTACGCATTTTACCTCCCATGCTCCTCTCTGTCTCTTGTTTGGTCATAAATTCTTCCCTTATCCATAAATCTCTGCTCCCCTAATTTGCTTATGATATCACCCTTTATATTTTAATCAGGTACCCATTTTGACATTATCTTGGTATATGGTCTGAGATGCTGGCTTATACCTAGTTCTGCTAAACTGCTTTCCAGTTTTCCCAGTAATTTTTGTCAAATGGTGAGTTCTTGTCCAAAAACTTGAATCTTTAAGTTTATCAAACATGATCTGGGTATGTATTGTGTACCTAACCTATTTCACTGATTCTCCATTCTATTTCTTATCCAGTATCAGATTTTTTATGATCCATCGTTGTTGTTAAGTCATTTTCAGTTATGTCCAATTCTTTGTGACCCCATTTGGGGTTTTCTTGGCAGAGATACTGCAGTGGTTTGCCCTTTAATTCTCCAGCTTGTTTTACAGATGAGCAAACTGAGGCAAACATGATTACACAAATTGCCCAGGGTCACACAGCTAGTAAATGCTAGATTTGAACTCAGTAAAATGAGTCTTCCTGACTTCAAGCCTGGGAATTCTACCTACTATGCCACCTAGCTGCCCTTTTGTGATTACTGCTTTGTAATCTAGCTCAAAATCTGGTGTTCTATTCTGATGTTGAAATTCTATGTACCAGGTATTTTATTGGATGGCAGACATTTCTAGGTGCTGGGGAAACAAAGATACAAAATAAAACCTGGGAAAGAGATGATGTGGGAGCAGGAAAGGGAAAGGAGAAGAGAGAGGGAGAAGATGGAGAGGAAAAGGAATGGGCTAGGGAGAAGAGACAGAAAAAGAAACAGAGATAGAAATAGAGAGACAGAATGGGAGAGAAGAGAGAAAATGAGAGGAGTGAATTAAATTGTCAACTAGACATAATGATGATCCTGAAGCACAACTTTCTAACTTTACTTCAACTTTAACCCACAGCTTCCATCTCTGAAATTTGAATTGATGCCCAAGCCAATGACTCCTAGGATCATAAGATCAAAGATCTGTAGCTAGAAGGGATCTTAAAATCCATTTATACCAGGGCTGTCCAAAAGGGGCCTGCAGTGCAATTTTATGCGGCCCACCTGTGGGTTTTAATTTTCGTGAGTGAAAAAATAAAATAATAATTTGCATGGAATGAGTATTGGATTTTTTAACTCCATCACTAATAAATAGTCTCATTGATACTAATTTTCTTTGATGTTTTTAAGCAGTATTGGGGACAGAACATATCGCATGGAATTTTTAATCAATCTGTGGGATGCGTTCTGTCTGTACGATGCAGACTAGTCAGTATGCACCTACCTTTATACTGTTGTGTTGTTGCTTTGTTGTTTTGTGTTTGCTTTTGTGCTTCATGTCTTCACCTGTCATATTGATGACACACAGTCCTCCACTTTCTATTAGTGTACTGTATTTTTATTCTGGGTGTGACCCTCAAATCATTATTTTATTATAATGTGGCTCTAAGATAACCTAAAGTTGGACAGCCCTAATCTAACCAACCCTCTCATTTTAGAGATGAAGAAACTGAAGCTCAGAGAAGTCATGTGACTTACCTAAGGTTATATACATAGTAACTGTCTGAAATGGAATTCCAACCCAGGTCTTCCAGTCTTTGAATTCACTGGTATATCTACTATACCACCCTGCCTCTAATGAAGTGTTTGGTGTGTGCTAAGCATGGTGAATGAATGAATGAATTTTCATTGAGTTGGACACATAGATAATGAAGTCAACTTTTATGCCAATCAATTAGCAACATTAAACCATCATTAATAATTTATATATTTCCTATAAGTCAGCTTTTCTATTCAAGAATTTTGTGATAACTATGGTCTCCATAGAATGATTATTAATACACAGTTGAGCACTAGATTTTAAGTTGTGAGAAGACAATTTCCACTTTTACTTAATCTGTATATTCTGACAATAAAACCTTCAGCCTCTTATGCTGATCTCTCTAAGGCCCAAGGCCAGAAACTAGATTTCCTAAAAACATTCATTTCTACATGAAACTTTCCATTTCTTCACCCTGCACCAAGCAATAAAGGACAAGGGCAATGCCTTCCTCAACCATTTTTGTATCTCCCCAAGATCCCAGCCCAGGAAGTATTGTCCTTACAACCACCCTGAGGCAGTTATAACAATTATTATGCCAATTGTATAGCTGAGCAAAATGAGGCCCCCAGAAGTTATTTGACTTGTATAGAGTCTTGCAGTGTCAGAGCAAGGATTCAAATCTAGTTTTCTTGGCCTCAGGATTAACTTCCTTTCTTTCTTTCAGTGACACCACCCTGCCCCTAAATAAACTGAGTTCTTACTAATGATGCTATTCACATTCAAATATTTGAAATAGCATTTCCACAATAAAAATCATGCACACACACAAACACAAACATGTCCCAGAGTTTTTCAGGATTCAATGTAGTTCCATGCAGCACGCATTTATCAAGTGCCTACTATGTGCCAGCCACTGTCCTAGATACAAAGGACAAAAATAAGATAGCCCCTGCCCTCGAGGAGTTTAAATTCTTCTGGGACAAACAACATGTACATAGTTACAAATATACAAGATAAATTGGGGGTGAGATAAGGGTACGATAAGAGGTGTCAAGACCAGGAGAAATTCCTACTTTTATGAAATTATGTATTTGTGAAAGGATTATGGAATCACAGAATTTGAGTGTTGGAAGAGAACTCTTCAGTCATCTGGTCCAACTCATATAAGAAAGGAATCCCCACTCTAACATATCCCTTAAGTGGTCATGCAACCTTTGAAAACCTCCAAGAAGAGAAAATCCATCACAATCTGCCATTCAGACTTTGGACAGCTCCCATTGTTAGTAAGTAGTTCAGGTTTGGGTTTGGGTTTTTCTAAAGTTAAACCGAAATTGACCTTATGGCAACTTTATCTCATTGTTCCTGGTTCTACCCCCTAGGGTCAAACACAATCCCCCCTTCGAGCAAGAGCTTTTCATACACTAGAAGACAGCTATCTTGTCTCCTTCCCACTAACTCCCAGTCTTCCTTTCTCCAGATTAAATATACCCAGTTCCTTTAACCCTTCCTCCTAACAGCTTAGCTTTTTTTGAGATGGCTCTCCTGGCTGTCCTGTCTAGACTAGGTTAGACTCTTGCCAAAAATAACTAATAAAATGAGTAGTAACCACCCATAGGTTCCCAAGCCTTCAAGCAATCCTGTTTATTGCAGCACAGGGCATGGCATTCTGTATTCTATGCTGGGACTAGCAGGAAACACACCTGGTTTTAAAGCCTCAATGACCAAAAATGGACTTTGTCCGTCTCTCCGGTTTCCCCACCCAAGGTGTGTTTGCCTAACTGTGACTTTAGAAACTCAGAAGTAGGTCCTGATGATCACAAGGAAAGGTGTGATGATTCTTGGATGGGCTGGGCTCATTTCCATCAAGATTTCTGCACCCTTGGAAAAGACCTTACTGAAGGGACAAGGAGAATACCTAGCCCTGAGGTGGAAATGCATGCATATAACCAGTTTATCTTAAATTTGGATTAGCCAATATTTATCAATTTCCCATTAAAATACCTTTTATCTGAGATTATAATTAAGGATTATTCTGCCTAAGGGAAAAATAACTATGGGGGAAGGGGAGAATAGTTTCCAGTTAGAGGACAGCCCAGCTTCACTGGAAGAGGGATTACCAGTGATGGAGAACATGTGACCTCAAGGCCACATGTGGCCCTCTATGTTCTCAAGTGCAGCTCTTTGACTGAATTCAAACTTCACAGAACAAATCTGGCTACAAGTTTCCCACCCCTGAATTAGCCCATTCTCCAGAAAACCTTCCTATACCCAGAAGGCTTTGGTTAGGAAGGTGGGTCCTGGGTAAGAGATGCTTTAGGCTCATAAATTTAGAGTTGAGAGGGAACTTAGAGGGCATGAAGCCTAAGTACTTCATTTTATGAATGAAGAAATTATACAAGGGCCTGGGGGAATAAGTGACTTGCTTGAGGTTTTACAGGTAGGAAGTTGCAGATCCAAGATTTGAACTCACGTGATCTAAGTTCAGTGATCTTTCCACTGTACTGTGCTCCCTCTTTAATGACAGGGGCTCTTGGGGGTGTAGCTTAAGTTCCATGAGGGAATGCAGTTACATCTCTAGGAAATGGGATGGTATTCTCTAAATTGACAAGAAGAAGAAATATTCCTCCTTTCAGTGAAGGGAGCATGTTCCCTAAAGAGAGAATCGGAACTCCCTCAGATGGCAGTGCCCTGAGACAAAGTCCCAGGTGGCCCATTCTAGTTATGGTTCTTTACCATAATGCTCTGCATCTCCTCAATGGTTCAGTCTATATCAGCTTTGTAGCTAGAAGAACTTTCTTGCCCATGCCCATCCCATTTTGTTTAGAGGGCACATTATCTGCTTATTTTCAATGTTGCCATTTTCTTATTTTCCTAACACTTTTATGATAGTAATAAAAATGAAATTATAGTCCTGTTATGTGGTCATTTAAAAGCTGGGGCTCAACTATAAATGAGTAATGACTACGTAGAGGCCATAGTCATGATACAATGTACAAAAAGGAAAAGGCACTAGACTGGAAGAAAGTATTTTTACATTTCCCCATGTGAAAGACATTAGGTTGTGATAAAGAGAACTAGCCTGGGAGTTTAGATTCTGCCTCTGACACATACTGGTTATATAACCCTGGTCAAGTCATTTAACCTCTCAATGCCCCAGGCAAACTTCTACAATCAAAATAGACAGGGACTTTCCCAATCACACATCTTCTCACATATGAAATCACTGATATGAGTAAACATACAAACATATAAATATATGAATAAATTCAAAAATTGGTAAACAAGATGAAAGAATTGTTAGCTTTATCTTCCTGGAAAAGCATTCATTATTTCAATGAATTTTTATTAATTACTTGCCCTCTGCAAAGCCCAGTGCTGGGCCCTGGAGGAGACACGAAGTTTTTGTTTGGTCTAATTGTCTGCAATTTTACTTCTTTTTATTTTATTAACAGAGAAAATAATTTCCTTCATGGGATCTTCAATCTAGACTTGGAAGGGCCTTCACAGTTCATCCAGTTCAACTCTTTCATTTTAGAGTTCAAGGAATGGGAACTCATCCTATTAATATCAGTGACTTGGCGGAAAGGTTGATTCCTTGCCTTGGCCTGTGAGAGAAAATTGCTCCCTTCAAAGCACACCAAAGTCATCCCAAATCTGTTCTGATGACCCATTTGGTAGGAATTGAGCCCTCTTGAAATCAATCAAGCCATTACGCTAGGCTTAAAAAATAGAGATCTTAGGATCACTTTTTAAAAATTTTGTGTGTGTTCACACACATAATGTATATATAATATATATACATATCTGTATATACACACATACACATACATGTATGTATAATACATATATGTACTATATATGCATATGTTTACACATCATATCTTACCAACAGAAAGCAAGGTCCTTGAGGGCAAGAATTGTTTCATTTTTGTCTTTGTATATCTTGAATGCTAGTATAGTGCCTGGCATATAGGGCATGCTTAATAAATGTTTGTTGGATTGGATTAGATTCCTTCTGGGTTGAACTTCCCCAGTCTTTTCAAATATGGGAAACCCCTATTAACATCAGAACATGTCAAGGACCCCAATGTGATAGTATCTGCTGATTGAGAAAATACATGATGACACAAAGCTACTCTGAATTCCAGGATATTTTAAAGTGAGATAGTACTTCATTCACCACAATTGCACCTATGTGTTTGGAAAATAGTAGAAATGTTTGTTTATAATCTTGAGTCATGCTGCATATTTTGCTGCAGCAAAATAAAGATCAAACCGATATTGCTTGGGCCACTTAGGATTGGCACTTCCTCGGATCGGCAAGGTGGCACTGCATGGAGCCCTTGCTTCCAGAGCAGAGCTTCTGCTGTAATTGTTACCCCCACTTCCTGTTCTCACTCCGATCTTCACAGACTATAAGCAGTTGTCACCAAAAGGGGAGCTTTAATGGAATGAAATGGAGGCTCAGAGGATCTACCAGTCACTTCCCAAGCAACCATCAGGAAGCCCATTAATCTCTCTTGACCTTGGTCTCCTCATCCATAAAATGAAAGGGTTGGATTAAATGATACCTAAAAACTCCCACCTGTATTAGGAGGGCAGAGTTTATAATCTCAAAGAGGATCATATATATGTCTGAAAGGTTTGGAACCACTGGATATAAGAAACTCTCAAGATAAGAGGCAGAAGAATCAAAGCATATATTTAGACTCCACAGCAACCAACCCATGAACCAGCATCCCCATTTTGATATATTGATCAAAAGTTTCCAGGCCCAATAAGTATGCCTCACAAGAGTAACCAGGAGGCCACAGAGAAGCCTGATGGTGTACAGCAAAATCATATACATGCTTCCCCTCTATGGTAAAAAGATTACCCAGTGGCCTCAAGTCCTTGTTCAGCTTCCTCCCGTAGGTCAGCTCTGCTACCGGCGGCTTCGGCTTTGGCTTCGGCTGTGGCTGTGGCTGTGGCAGCCTCTGGCTCCAACGGAGGCTGTTTTTAACCATCTGGCTTCTGCGGGGGTGTAAGGTACGCCAGGGAAAGCACAGGTTCTTTTGATCTGCTTAAGCAAGGTGAAGGGGGGGGGGCGGTGACCGGGAAAGCACAGGTTCTTTTGATCAGCTTAAGCAAGGAAAGCAAGGTGAAGGGGCTGACAAGCTTACTCCAGTCCAACATACAAACAGCATTCAGTTCAGGGGAAAAAGCCACACTAGTCAAGGGCACTTGTTGACTAAGTGCTAAGGAGCCCATTTTTGGTTACCAACACACCAGCTCTTGAACACAGAGACAATTTACACCTCATTTTTCCCTTTCTTTTTCCACTCAAGCAACTAAAAGCCAGTGAAATAATGGTTTGATTCATTTGGATTGGTAGTTACTCCAACCAAAAGTAAAAACTCTGCACTTGAAATCAGGAGAGAATTAGGTTCAAATCTCACTTCTAACACCAGATACGTGATCATGGACAAGACACTTAATCATTTCAGCCTCAGTTTCTTCATTTGTAAAAAGGGTGATAATAATACTTGATGCACTTACCTCACAGGGTTGTTGTGAAACTTAGATGAGATGATGGTCTTAGGGTGCTTTGTAAATCTTTAAGTGCATAAATATCAGCTATTATATTATTGTTGTTTTGAGACTATTCAATGGCTTCCTTTTGATTCAAGATTCACTTGGTGAGCTGAAACCTTTGTTTGGGGAAATGAGTCAGAAAAATAAACAAGAAAGTTGGTGAGTAGGGTCCACTCCATTTCAGGGTTCTTTAATAGAGTGTAGCTCATTCTGGTTTGTAGTTCACAGTTTGGTTGGGTCAGGAACTTCATTTATACAATAGTCACCAGTGTCTCTAATTCTTAAGCCTTTCTGGGCCTCTGGCTCCTCATCTGAAAAATGAAAAAGTAGGATTAGATGACCTCCAAGGTCAGCACAGGTCCTAGATCTGTGATGCTATGAATCCTTATGCCTCTATGTCTAATGTTCTTTCCATTTTTTACCATTATGCTTTGGTGAATCCATGACTTTATACACATGGGTACTCTCCCCATCACTGTAGATCAAAGTATCATAATGCAGCAGCCCCTCCTTAAGGGGTGCAGAGCCACTTCCTTAAGCTGCACTACTAGATTGGGGTCCCCAGAGAGTCCTTTGACTATTCCTCTTCTTACAAATCTAGAGGTAACTTTGATAGGCTAAAATTTCTAGAAGTGTTGCTTCTAAGCCCCCATCTATGTGCTTTCCATTGATTATCAGCAAGTAGTTCTAATTAGCTTCTAGCAACATTTGCTAAGGTGATATAGTAAGAATGGTTATGACTAAACATTTATTCCCAAATCCTAGAAAATACCTTTCCATAAAAAGATTCCTTGAAAAGAGAGGGCTTCACATTAGAGTATACATGTGGTCCAACAGTAAGTTCACAGCTCTTGATTGCTAGAAGTCCTTTTCTCTCTTTGTGGAGTCATCATCAAGTTCCCATTTGTAGCTCTCTGCTAGGCTCAAAGAATCAACACCCTTCCAGAATACTGAAGCTGCCTGTCTTTAGTGTATTTAGTTTGCCCTGTGTGTCCGTCATTTTCCAGGTGGATGCATTGTCTCATACTGGTCTAATATCTCTCCATGTAAGGAATATCTTTTTTGTTATTATCCAAGGTAGCCTCCTCATTGTGGCAACCATTTTGCAACATTTTTGAGAAATGATGAGAATCAGCACCTAGTACTGTATTTGGTACATAATAAGGACTTACTAAACTCCTGTGGACTGACTGATTGTCCATTTTTCATCATTGAGATCAGTTTCAACAAGTCACATCGTAGCTGCTGTGATCACACAAAATATCATCCTACATTTGTCTTTCTTTTAATTTGGTAAAACTTTAACTAGCTTTAACTAGACACTAATGGCTGATTCTGAAATAATTATTATTTGTAATATTTTTCAAAATTATTTATTGCATAATAATTATGTACTAATACAATTATTATTGTAATAATACTTATAATATTATTTGCAATAATTTGTAATTGCAAATATTTGTAAGCATCATTTTCTTGTAGGTTCAGATATAGTCAATTTATGTTTAGTGAAATTCAACCCTAACTACCTCTAGTGTCTTTCAGCTTTTCATATTAAAGAAAGTATGTGTGTGTGCATATGCACACATATGTGTGTGCAATGCTTCTGAGAGGCTAACAAACCATTTGACCAACTTCAATCCTAAACCATGTTCGTCAAAGATTTCACTGTCCTCCAGGGTGTCAACATCAGTGCAGAAGTCACTAGTGGAGGCAGGTGCCACTGCCAGTATGTGGCACTGGGCAGTATATGAAAGTTGGAATCAGAAGCTTGGGTTTTAATATCAACTCAGGTATTTACTACTTATGGAAACTTGGGTAACTCATCTAATCTCTCTAGGCTTCAATGTAAATCAATATGAAATCTGTAAAATGAGGGGCTTGGACCAAAGAATCACTAAAGATCCTTTTAGTTTTGAATCAATGAGCCTATGATCCTCAAGAAGTTTGCATTCTCCTTGGGAGAAACAACACATACAATAGTCAATGCAAATTATATGCAAATAACTTTGGAGGGAGGATTGCCCACTAAAAGTACCAAGAGGTAAATTAATTTCTAAGAACTATATGGTTGTTAGCAGTGTTTGTCCCTCATTCCAGCATTCTCATGGAGTGAAGAGAGGATTACAAAAGATCAAGAGCCTTTTGTCTCTTCTCACTTTTTACATATACACATGTGTGTGCTTGTATTTATATGTGTGTATGCATGTGTATATGCATATCCTTGACTATCTTTATGTATATATAACATGTATGAATATATGTACACACAAACACGTGCATATGCATATATATTTACATACATGCATATATGCATCTTCCTCATTAGATTGTGAGCTCCTGGAGGGCAGGGACAGTCTTTTGCCTTTCCTTGTGTCCTCAGTGCTTAGCACTATGTCTGGCTCACAGTAGATGTTTAATAAATGTTTATTGATGGACATAGATGTATATGAATACAGACATATATGTATGCATACATATGTGCATATATTCATATTGTTTATTTTTGTGTGTGTGTGTGTGTAAGTGTATGTGTGTGTGTAGAATGCAACTCATTTATTTTTTGCCAGGGTTGGAAATATTATGAAACAGATTATAAAAGTCAGCCATCCATCATAATGCACTATAAAAAGCCATGATTTAGACGTGCTTTCTTTGTGTACTAACTCATTGCACAAAAGAATTCATTTAGAAAACAAGACTGCCACTTGTTATTTCAACATCAGTTTGGTGACAGCATTTCACAGCAATTGTACAACATCTAGTAGCAATGGGAGATTATTGACATTGAGCAGATGTTGGGGGTGAGTGGTAATTTGGGATCACTGAAAGGCTTGTATTGTTTCTCCAATGAAATCTAGCTCCCTCTTCTCCTCTTATTCCATTCTGGGCTCTATTAGCCATATGTGGGTCTTACCTAACCACAAGAATTGATGAACTAACTCAGTGGACTAGTCTTACAGCTATAAGACTGATCAACATTCTCCTGGTGAGGCTATACAGTTGCAAGGCTTGGAACATCATTGGAATTAAGGTTGTGTATACAGTATGGAGAGACTTGCAATTTCATTTGTACAAGGAACTCCAGGTAAGGAAATTCCTCCTTCTAATAGGGTTTGACACTTTCTCTGCAATTTATAATCTTAGAACATTGCTACAATTCCCATCAATTAGGAAATTATTGAATGAATCATTGATATATGAATATAATGGAATATTATTGTTCTGTAAAAATGGAGGTTTCAGAGAAACACTGAAAGACTTGTAAGAACTGATTCAGAGTGAAGTGAGCAAACCAGGAGAAGAATTTATCCAATAACAGCAACACTGTAAAGACGAACATAAGATCTCTCTCTTTCTCATAAAGAAAAACATAAGATTTCTGATAAACACAACAACCAACCATGATTCTAGAGGACCCATGAGGAAACATGCTACTAGCCTTCTGGCCGAGAGATGATAGAATCAGGGAGCAAATTGAGACTTTTTTACAGAGCCAATTCAGGAATTCATTTTACTTGACTATCCTTTAATGTTACAAGGTTTTTTTCCTAATAGGAGAAGTGTGAGGGAGAGAAAATAGATTTTTGATCATTTTAGAATAAAATCAAAACTATAAAGGATTGTAGTAACTTAAGTAAGTAATTTAAAAATACAAGGCTGCCTAGAGTACTGAGAGGTTACCTCACCAAGAGTCACACTGCCAATATATTTCAGAGATAGGACTTGAACCCAGTTCTTTCTGGCTTTAAAGGAAGCTCTATAAATTGGCTTCATGGAATTCCCAATGACAATATCTCCCAGGAAGGATGAGGGATGTCATCCAAGAAATCTGTGATCAGAAAAGGAGGTGTGCTTGACATACTTCCAGAGCAAGAGAGAATAGGTCAACATGATTCCCAAGAAATGTAAAAAAAAAAAATAACTGCCAGAGGCAGCCTCCATGACATGGAGTAGACAAGAGTTCCACAGGATGATCCTGAATACAAGAAAGTTTTGAAACCTTGGATTACGACTCAACATGTCAGAGCCTCCTATGCACCAGTGTATGCCCAGCATTGTACTACCTGGTCCTTTCAAAGCAGAGTGCTGGGTGCAGAATCATAGGGTACTTCCAGAGGCCAAGAGCTTGTTCTGCCTTTGCTCTCTCTCCCTCTCTATTTCATCCTTGAACACACTTTCTGCACTAGGTCAACTCATGATTGAATCATTTCTAGCACATTTTATGCCTTTTCAAACACCCTCTATTTAATTTAGGGTCCCTTAGACGAGCCTCCTCACATCCATTTTTGCATCTGAGTTCTGACTTTCTGCTTTCCTCTGTTTCCTTCAAGGCCAATCTTTCCATTTTTGACAATGCTTCTTCTCCTCCTGCCTCTTTCATTTTGCCAGTTAACAATGAAGCAATCCCCCTCACTTTCCTCCCACTTGGAGCACCTGATTTTTTTTTATCTTTCCATGCAAATATCCTGGATCTCTAATAACATGCTTTAAAATGAGGTTTTCTGTGACTTAACGAACAGATATGACTTTTCCTTTTTATTTTATCCTGAAAAATTTTGACAGTATACCCTTTGGTGAAATTGAAGAGATAAGAGAAGGACATCGATGGGTTTTCCTCTCCTGACAAAATATTGACCCTTCTTATGCCAGTATCATTTTAAGTTAATAATTCATCCACAATCCTGCTCACACCAGATCCTGAGCCAGGTATAGTATACTTCCTTTCCTTGCATATTCTAGGGTTTCCTGTCTTGCTAAATGCAATTTTACTGGATAAACCAGACATGATGCATGGCTCTTTGGTTTTAGACATTTTCATCAACACAAGTATAGGAATGGAGGCAGAAGGCAGTAATGGGGTGATTGATCTCTGGGGATTCTCAGGGTAGGCTCAGTGGAAGAAAAGGAAAGAACTGGAAAGGGTGGCATGGAAATTGTTTATCAAAGTGTACAGGCTGAAAAGAGGGGTCTGGAGAAGAGAAGGCTTAGTGGGAATGAACAGCAAATGTTTTTTATATCTGTCCTCAAGTAGTTGAAGGACTGTCATGCAAAAGAAAGATTAAGCTTCTTCTGTCTGGCCCTAGAAAGCAGAACCTGAAGCAATTAGTGGCAGTTTAAGAGGCAGATTTCCACTTGACATAAGGAAAAACTTCATGAAGTGAGATGGCTGGCTGCTGGTGGCAATGTTTCTCTAATACTGGGCGTATTTGGCTGCAGACTGGATGACCATTTGCTGAGTGTGATAAAGGGAATTCTCTCCAAGGGATTGGTTGGATCTCTGAATTTTCTCCAAGTTCTGAGATTGTGTGACTCTGATCTAAGTGATGTGAGTGGTGTCAGTGGTTGAAGGTCATGGTTGAGGAAAGAATTGGTGGATGCAGTGAGAAAGTAGGAGACTGAGCATAGAGAAGTGATAAGTGAGCACAGAGAAGAGTTAAGTCAAAGGCTACAATCTTGTTTGTTTGTGACTACTTTGGGGCAGCATTTTACATTGGAAAGAAAGTTAGATTTTCACCAGATATTAGTTAAAAACCCTAGCACTATACTAGATCACTTTTCATGTCTTTGAATAGTCATTTATCTGCTCTGGATTTCATTTATTCATCTTTGAAATGAATGGACTGGTCTAATGGCCTCTAAGGTTCTTTCTAGCTCTACCTCAATGATTCTATGATCCTATAAAATGAAGTACAGCAAAGTCCAAGAGACAAGGAACTATGAGGGAAATGGGAAGGCATCAGAGAGACAATAAACACAGATGAAAAAGTTACCAACACCAATGGCACTGAGCAGACTGAAGGGACAGAATATGAGGCACAGACTGAAGCCATATTGGAAAATAGAAAATGCCAAATGTGAATAGCAGCAACAATTGTCATGATTGGGGAAAATATTCACAAAGATTATAAGATGAAAGATTATAGATTTATGGCTGGAAGGGATCTTAGAGTCTATTAAGAACAGCTTCTCTGTAGAGGAGGAAACAGAACCATATAGCTTGTAAGTATCTGAGGTAAGATTCAAGTTTGTCTTAATCCATGTCACTAATTCCATCTGCCTGCTTGAGATCATGGGAAGAAATGGAACATTGTAGAGACCAAAACAGATGGGAACAAAGATCACTTGAAGAAGATAATCTTAGTAGATGGCAAGAATTCCAAAGAATGAGAAATAGAGACATGATACCATGTCCTAAAAATGGCATGAGGGATGAAAATATTGACTCTGTTTTTCTTGCTGTGAAGGTGAAGGCAGAAAGTGAGTCTACTACAGGATGATGCTCCAAAGTGTATCACTGCCATCTGGGGACAGATGATTTTTTACTAAAATAAAGCAGGATAGAAGAAGAAGAGTGAGGTAGAATGGGATCGGGAGGGAGGGAAGGGAGGAGAGAGTGGGAACAGTGTGAAATGGACTTGGGACACAGGGAGTTTGCCAAAGGTCATATAAGGATTCCCAAGGGAATAACAAAAATTAGAGGTTGTTTGCCCTCCAAGAGCACTCATTGATACTTCAGTCATGGAGCATATTGTTAATGTTTCCAATGTCAGGTTTGAATTTGGAGTGCCAAACTATTTTTTTGCCAAACCATTTTTTACCTGAGATCAGATAGGTTTATCATGGGAATAGTATCCATTTGGTGCACCATGTCTTAGAAAGTGCTGACATTCTGAAGAATAGCCAGGCGACCATCTCATACCATAGTAGTATAAGTGGAAGGAATGGGGGAAGAAAAGTTTTAGTAGGGAGGGGACAATGTCAGCAGTCTGAGAGTGTCTGGAGGACATGGAAGAGGGATTTAGATTCATTCTGGGTGGCCCTAGGGGAAAGAACAAGGACCAATGAGTAGAAGTTGCTGTGTTGGCAACCAAAAATGGACTCCTTAACACTTAGTCAACAAGTGCCCTTGACTAGTTTGGCTTTTTCCCCTGAACTGAATGCTGTTTGTATGCTGGACTGGAGTAAGCTTGTCGGCCCCTTCACCTTGCTTCCCTTGCTTAAGCTGATGGAAAGAACCTGTGCTTTCCTGGTCAACCCCTTCACCTTGCTTAAGCAGATTGAAAGAACCTGTGCTTTCCCCGGTGTACCTTACACCCCCGCAGAAGCTGGATGGTTAAAAGCAGCTCCCGTTGGAGCCAGAGGCTGCTATAGCCACAGCCGAAGCAGGAGCTGCCAGTGGCAGAGCTGACCTACAGGAGGAAGCTGAACAAGGACTTCAGGCCAGTGGGTAATCTTTTTACCATAGAGGGGGAAGCATGATTTTGCTTTATGCAATCATGCTTCTCTGTAGCCTCCTGGTTACTCTTTCAAGGTGTACTTATTGGGCCTGGAAGCTTTTGATCAACATATCAAAATGGGGTTGCTGGTTCATGGGTTGGTTACTGTGGAGCCTAAATATATGTTTTGATTCTTCTGCCTTCTACTTTGAGAGTTTCTTATATCCGGCGGTTCCGAACCTTTCAGACATGTTTATGATCCTCTTTGAGATTATAAACTCTGCCCTCCTAATACAGTTACAAAGAGGAATATCTTGGCTCTCTATAAGTAATCTTTTTTAGGAAACTTACTAATGATTAGATCTGTCCAGTAGTGGAATGGGCTGCCTCTAGTGGTAGCTTGTTTCTCATCACTAATGGTGCTTAAGAAGAAGCTGGATAATCTCCTGCTGAGGATTTTTGCAGAGGAAATTCCTGTTCAGATATAGGTATGGCAAATAGATACTGAGTTTTCTTCCCACCTTGTAATTCTGCAAATCTATTTTCCTACAATTCTGTGAAATACCCCTCTCTTAGGATGCACAAGTTATGTAGTGTTGGGAAAATGTTGCAGATGGATGATATCAATGTATTTTAAGATGAATTGGACACTCTCATGGCTTAGAGAACCTGGATGAGTTAGTAAAAAGTTAGCTATGTTGAAATTCTATACTTTTAAGCTCTGAAGAGATTGCTATGGGAAGAAATAGCCACACATTTCTGTAGATCAACTGTCCTCAGAACAGGCTCCTAGGATAAGCATGTTAAAAACTACATTGACATTGTTGAGGAGGGTAGGTGATATAGTGAGTTGAATGTTAGACTGAGAGCTTGGCAGGTCTGAGTTCAAATCCTACCTCAGACACTAACTATGTAACCCTGAGCAAGTTATCCAACCTCACTTAGCCTCCATTTCCTCATCTCTAAAAGGAGGATAATAATAGCACCTACCTCTGAAAGTTGTTGTGAAGAGCAATCAAGATAATATTTATAAAATCTTTGCAAACCTCAAAGGGCTAAATAAATTCTAGCTATTACTGTTACTTTTGAAATTAAAACCAAGGTCTATGTATGATCTACAAACACTTTGGACATATGGGGACAAGGAAAGAAGGGAATAAGCCTTTATTAGCACCAACCAGATGCTAAGTGCTTTATAAATATCACCTCATTTGATCCTCACAACAATTTTAGGAGGTAAGTGTAAGTGCCATTATTATCCCCATTTCATAGATGAGAAAAGCAAGGCAGATAGCGGTTAAACGACTTGCCCGGTGTTGTACAATTAGTCATACAGGGTGAGTTTTGAACTCACTCTTCCTGAATACCCATATCTACCCATACTCACTGTTCCATCTAACTGCCTCTAGGCAGAGTGATGTACTGTACTGGAAAGAGGACGGCATTAAGAGTTAGGGAACCTGACTTCAAATTCCTGCTCTGATGCTTACCATCTGTATGGCCATGGGCAAGTCACTTTTCCTTCATGGGCCTCAATTTCCTCATCTGCAAAAATTGGGGTTTGTTTCGATCTCTTTGAGTAGATGAGGTTTCTTTCTTCGTACATGATGCAAAAATCATAATGCTAGGGATTCTGGCACTGGTGTCAGCCCTAGCATATCACCACTTTGGAGATTAAGTCAAAGATTATAAAGACAGGATTACAGGATTATTGATTTAGAATTAGAAGGGACAATGCAATCCAATCTTCTTTTTCCACAGGAGAAACGAAGATGTAAGAATGTTAAGTGACTTGCCCAAGGACACGTAGACAATAAGCAGTTATGGGATTCAAACTCAGATTCCCTGATTCCATATTCAGCACTATTTGCACCATGCTGTGCTTCCCACCCTAGGAATCAGCTGCTTCAAATGAAAGACTGGGTCCTGCTTTATGGAATGTTTCAGGGTCCATCATTTTGGATGGATGACTCTTCACTTTCCCAGAAGATTAGACAGATGACTCTGCCATGCCATCTAGTGTTGGGAGCTTGTGAGATCTTTCAAAATATTCATGATTTTTCACAGGTATTCCCCAAATTATTACCACGCAGGAAATATGAGCCACATGGAGTGAATGGGAAAAAATCAATGAGTTTTGATCCTCCTCGTGGCAGGGCAGGTGCTCATGCCAAGATCTTGAGACAGAAATTGTATCTGACCTTTGACTTAAGTTGTCCTTTGGGTAGTGTCCACTGCAATTGATATGTTGAGTCATTTTTATCATTGTTCAGTCATTTCAGTCAGGTCCAACTCCTCATGACTTCATTTGGGGTTTTCTTGTCGATTATCTAATCAATCCATCACAGAGATCCTATCCAAAATTCAGATCTAAAGTGGTGGGGCTAATGTTCTCTAGATCATGGAGACTGAGTTACACACACACACACACACACATCCAGATTATGTTGGTGATTCCACCAAACACCTAAACTACACGGTGTACTCAGACTGAAAGCATACCACAAATGAGGCAGAATTCATTTCATTTCAATTCATTTTATTTGAAATTTAATTAAAATCAATTCAGTTTAACAAATATTTATTAAACAGCATTACTCTGCACAAGATACTACTGTATTAAGTACTAAGAATACAAAAATACTAAATGAATAGTTTTTGTACCCAGAGAGCTTCTGTTTCACTGGGAGGTAAGGGGAGGGGGACAACAATTAAGTAAATACAAAGTACGAAGTAATTGGAAAGAATCTAAACAATTGGCAGGAATCAGAAAAGGCTTCATGTAGGAGGTGACTTTGAAGGAGCTTGGGAAAATAGACATTGGGATCCAAGATCTGGAATTGGAAGGAGCTTTAAAGGATATCAAGGTGAATCCTTCATTTTATAGATGAAGACACTGAGCCTTCAAATAGTTAAGTGACTCGCCCAAGGCCACAAAGCAGGTTAATTCTAGATTGCATTCTCCAGGTTCTCTGCCTGCAGAAGCAGTGTTCATCCAATAGGAACACACTACTGCCTTGGGAAAGCCATTTGGTTCAACCCTATCATTTTACATATGAAGAAACTGAAGACTAGAGGGGTTAAATAACTTAAAAGTTATGAACTCAAGTCCTCGGGCTCCAAATAGAGCCTTTCTGCCTTCTGACTAACTCACAAATATGTGGCAAAGATTTCTGAGAAGCAACAACAAATGTACAATCCTATCACAGAAACTTTCTTTTGAAAAATGTAAAATATTGCTATATGGTATTAAATGGTCTTAGTTGTTATTGCATTTCAAAAGTTCTATTCCCCTGCATGGTAGGTTTCTGAATTGATACTACAATTTTGTTATGATCCTAAATGTCAGGGGGAAGAGTTTGGATATTAAATTAGGGCTCCAGGGAAAGTGATTCATCACGCTAATGGGCAAGTCAAATATCAGACACCAGTCTTAATGATCTGCCTTGATCCAGGAACTTTCTTGACATTGAATTCAGCTGCTGCCTTTGAGAGTGTCATCAGCAAAGAAGCTGTGGAGAGAAGAACTGTAACTAGCACAGGTCAGTGGGGCCTGATCCCAGAGTCAGGGCTGATGTTGGGTCTAGGAAGAATGTTTCACAACCAGGGTGAAGCCATTTCAGGGTACATCACCAGGCAATGAACCCATGCATAGCCTCCTGTCCTCATTGTCACGTGGTACAACCTTCATCCCAAAACCACTTCCCACCAGATCCCAAAGGAGCAAGGATTTGACCACCCCCTCTTGAGGGGCAGTCATGTCTATATTCTGACTCTCTATTCCACTTGACTTATTGTCCCCAACTTTGACCCTCACCCCTGAGCCTAGGCATGTTGCATTGGCTTCATTTCTCTTGCTCTCCCTTTAAATTCTTTGTCCTGTTTATCCATTATGATCCTACTTTAGCACCCCATTATGGAATGGAGAAAATCTCAGAGTTATAAAGGACCTCAGAGTCTAGTTCAACCTGAATTCAAAATCATAATGGCTGGCAAGTCGTCAACCAACTTCTACTGGAAGGTCTTCAGTGAGGAACAACCCACCCACTTTCAGGTGGCTCTGGTGACCAGGAAACTTTCCCTTTCCTTGGGCCTAAATTGGACTTTCTATAACTCTCACACTTTGCTGTTCTCTTTGGAGTCGAGAACAAGGCTAACCCCACTTCCATGGAATGGCTGATTCAACTCTTCACGCTAGCTAGTATTTCAGCTCTCCTCTCTACTAGCAGTATGACCCTGGGCAAATGTGGGTTTCTCTCAAACTCGGTTTCTATAATGGTAAAAAGAAAATGTGTGTTGTCAAAAGACTCCAGTTCAAATCACAACTCTGTAGTTTGCTACCTATGTGATTTGTAACTAACAACAATAATGATAAGCATTTATGCAGCTCTTTAAGATTTGTATATGTTTTACAAAACAGGGAAATCTCAAATGTTGAAGGGAGGGTGGGAAAACTGGAACATTAATGCACTGTTGGTGGAATTGTGAACTGATATGACTATTCTGGAGAGCAATTTGGAACTATGCCTAAAAGGCTATAAAACTGTGATCCGGCATTGCCACTGTTAGGTCTGTATCCCAAAGAAATTAAAATAGGGAGGGGGAGGATCTATTTGTACAAAAATATTTATAGCAGCTCTTTTTGTGGTGGCTAAGAATTAGAAATTGAGGGGATGCCCATCAATTGGAGAACGATTGAACAAGCTGGGGCACATAATTTTGGTGGAATATTGTTGTACTAAAGAAATGACAAGCAGGATGATTTCAGAAAAACCTGAAGAGACTTACATGAATGATGCAAAGTGAAGTGAGCAGATCCAGAACATTGTACACGGTAACAGCAACATTATATGATGAAGAACTGTGAATGGCTTAGCTATACTCAGCAATACAATGATCCAAGACAATCCCAAAGAACTCATGATGAAACACGCTATCTGCCTTCAGAGAAAGAACTGATATTGTCTGAATACAGACTGAATTATACTATTTTCCTTCTTTCTTCCTTTTTTTTTCCTTCCTTCCTTCCTTCCTTCTTTTCTTCCTTTCTTCTTTTTTCTTTCAATTTTTTGTTTGAATCTTCTGTACAAAATGACTAATATATAATGTTTTCCATGATTGCACATGTATAACCAATATCAGATTGCTTACTGTCTCAGGGAAGGTAGAAGGAAGGAAGGGAGAAATAGAATTTGGAACTTAAAACTTTAAAAATGTAAAAAAATTGTTTTAACATGTAACTGGGGAAAAATAAAATTTTTGCATATATTAGCTCATCTGGTCCTCACAACAGCCTGAGAGGTAGGTGCTATTGTTACCCCATTTTACAGTTGAGGAAACTGAGTCTCAAAGAATTTAAGTGACTTTTCCATGATTACCTAGCAGGAATTGAACCCAGACTTCCTCAACTTATATCACTATATCATTAAGCTGACTCAGGTTATTCCCATCTCCCTAACTACTCCACTATATTTTTGATCCAGGTAAAATATATCCCTAGTTGCAGACTTGTTAAGAGGCAGCATGGTCTAATCAATCAAACAGAGGCTGGGCCAACAATGATCAGAGACTTGGGTTCAAACCCTGCTTCAGACATCCACTGGCTGTGTGTCCTTGAGTAAATTACTAGCTCTTTCTGAACCTCAGCTCATCTATCCACAAAATGGCAAAAATAATAAACACAATACACAGGCTTGTTGTGAGAAAGACCCTTTGCAAACCTAGAGAAATTGTATTTCTTATAAAAATGTGCTGTAGGTTGTGGAGAGGGGAGCACTGATTCCTTAAGGCACATGGGGACATTTTATTTCAAATAAGGTCAAATTCAGGAAGTGAATTGGGACCTGGGTCTTGGGTAGAGTCATTTTGAGAAAATTAAAGAACATAATTGTTCATGGGAAATGGAGAAAGATGATGATAAAGGTATGATGGCAGCCATGGGGAATGGGATGTAGTCCCATCTTGAGAGACTCATTAAATACATCATGACAAGTAAAAAGAGCAGATAAATTGACAGGTGCAATCAGGTGCCAATAGGACAGTCAGGTAACCTAGTGGATAGAGAGTCAGCCTTTAGTCAGGAAGACTTGAATTCAAACTCAGCCTCATATACTAGATGGGTGACACTGGAAATAGATAGATAGACAGACAGACATGTTTTATTAATGAAGATCAGCATCTGTTTTGCAACTGATAGGCTTAGGGAAATTCAGGGAGGGACTTGAAAGGCTAGTTGACTTGCCCAAGATCGCCCAACCCATATGTGTCAGAGGCAAGATTTGAACACATGTCTTTCTGCCTCCCAAGTTGCCTCTCTACCTACCTCCATACATGATACGTACAACAAAAACATAAAGTTACCTTTTTCTGAAGGAAGACACCAGTAGATGGGGGAATCATAAAATATCTGCTCGAGGTAAGCCATCCAAGATAAATGTGCTCATGGGCATATGTGCATTTTTTTAGTTTCAGAAGAAATAGAAGCAACTCTTTATTAATATCAGTTTTCTGAGGTCATAAAATAGATTGAGCTGGGAGGGACCTCAATTATAACCCACTCCTTTTTTAAAGATTGAGGAACTGAGGCTCATGGAGTTGTAGTGATTTACCCAGGCAGTAAGCACCAGAGGCAAAATAAGAACCCAGGACCTCTGATTCCAGGGCTAGTGCTCTTTCCAGAGTACCATGCTATTCTTAAGTCCTCCTCAGGTCCCTCTGCATGACTTGGGAGTGACCACTGCAGCGGAACACATGGTTTGTCTGGTCTTACCAAGCTGGAAAGGTTTCAAGCATGATCCCAAGAGTATGCTTTGTGTCGGCTGGCTGAGGAGCCTCCAAACTAAGCTGCCAGAAAGTCATCCCTTCCACATTCATTATTCATCACAAGGCAATGGACTGTCTGGTCACGGCAACTACCACAAACCATCCACTAATGCATGAAAGGGGTGGGATTCATGTCACTGTAATCTGTATAATTCTCTATACAATACTCAATACAATCATGCTGTCTGGTGACAGCATCCTGGTGAAACCACAGATTGCTACTGATGGTGCTGAGCTGAACATGAAAATTATGTGGAGGCCCTTGGTTCAATCCTGATACCTCAAGGAAGGCTATTTCCTCCTTTTAAATGAACACTATTGACCGCAAGATTCTGCACGAACATACCTAGTTTCCAGTAATCAAAGGACATCATGCTCACAGCCTGCATGTAATTGCCCTGGTTTGGGGTATTGGCTTAAGGAATACGTTCCTTTCCCCTCTTATTCTAAAGCAGATTCCATTTAGCATAGCCAAGCTGGAGCTGTGTCTCCGTTGACATTTAAATGATGCTGATTTCAAATCTTTCCTTCTTCACATAAACACTTTGCTACCACTTGAGGGGATGATCCTTGAACAACTTCTCAACATTTTTGACTCTAGAAAGGAGCACAGACCTACATGTGGCTTAGGCCACTAAGTGGTTTCTTACCACATCAAGAAGAAATGGAAATGTCTTGTGGTGGCATTCTGAATCAATGTGAGCAAGCGGTTGGGTATATGTTTAGGAGATCCAAGCCCAAGCAGCCTGTGCCATGCTGCATAATTCATGAACTCAGACCACCCTACAGACAGTTTGGACAGTAAAAATGCTTGAACTTAGGAAGTTAGGATGTAGGCTGATCACTATTTACTGTCGATAAAAGACTGTGGGTTGTCTCTTTAACATTCAGCATTTCCTTTGCAGTTAGTGGTACTTTTGGGGGTGGGGTGGGGAAGATCAAGAACTATAATTTCACTGGTATGAAGAACTCCCAGTAGGGACAATCCCAATCAAGCATATCAATATATCTATATATATTTAATATATATAATTAATATATATCTATATATAAATATATATATATATACACACAGATACTCTGAGTTTCATGAGGCACTAATAGATTAAGTGGCTTACTTAGTGTTACACACCTTATCTGTATCAGAGGCAGGCTTTAAACTCAGGTCTTCCTAACTCTAAGTCTGACCTTTCATGTTCTATTCCATTCCACTTTTTGGTGGTAGCATTAACAAAATGAGTCTAAAATGAAATGGTCACAGAGAAAGTACAGTAGCTTCTCTTTCACTGCTACTCAAAGGTGAAAAATAACTCCCCAAAATGAATCTATTGCTGTGAATGATTGTAAGTGCTATCCAATATGTCTTAAGGAATGTTTTAAGTCTTTTCATATTCATTTTTACACAGACAGAAAACAAGGATATGGAATTCAGAAAAAAAGTAAGTAGCATCCATTTCCTTATGGTAAAACCACCTTAAGTCTCTGAGTTAAAAGCTTGGTAATTTTTGCTATTGTAGTTTAAAGTATTGATTATAAGGTCAGTCTAACCATCCACATAAGAAAAACCAAGTGAATGAAGAATGAGAATATTCTAAATTATGACCTATAGTTATTATAGATCTCTCAAATATGGCAATATTTGTAAAACATTTAGCACAGTACATACAAAGCAAGTGCTTAATAAATATTTGCCTTTCTTCTCCTTAGTTTGATGGACAATCCATTAAATCCACCAAAACACATATCTTCTATGAGAACTAGGCACTGAGCTGGACCCGAAAATAAATTGGAAAAAGAAGGGGCAGAATTGTATTTGGGAAGCTGCAGAGTACTTTCAGTAGCCCTAAACTGCTCAGGGCAAAGTCCATCCATTTATCACCACTGTCCCCTTGGGGGATTCTATGTGGCCGAAAGTCAAGGAACAGCTAAAGAAAACAAATTTCAGGTATTCTCAATGTTAAACTAGGGATACTTGATGGAGGTAAGCAGGCTATAGCATTTTGCCAAGGATAACTTGGCATAAGAGATAGTGCAAATCATATCATATGTAACAAAGAAAAGGAGGTGGGCCAATCGTATAATGATATGAAGGATAGCAGGTGGATGGCCTAATGTCTACATAATAGACCTGGAGGAGGAAGAATTCTCCTGCTTGTACTAGAGAAGGTCTAAATGGAAGATTCATAACAAGACTCAGACAAGAATCACATAGTACAAGAAAGCATGGGTGAAGCAGAGCCCACATCGGTGATATCTTGGTTCCTTCCAACTTAATGAAGTTAGTGAATAGCCATTTCATCTGAAACAAATTGACCTTTTAAGGACATAGTTTCTGGAATATATTGATATTTATTTTGTAACTTGAAACTTTATTTCAAAGGCAAGATGCAAAAGTTAATGGTCAAAAGAAAGGAGGAGAAAGACTGCTAAAAAGCTCATTGATCTAACTTTTCCCATGAAAGATCCCAAGCCAGTTTCAAGTCATTCGATGTTAATTGATATTTCAATTGAAATTCATTTGCCAGAATTATGAATTTTTCCAGTGTAAGAAAATAATTAAAATAATCCATTGAAGAGGACTTAAAATACTAATAGAAGCCTTAAGAAGTCAGACTTAGAAGATGACACCTTGGGATTAGAGTAATGCACTGAGCTCAGTATCCTTGTCAAGATAACTAGGATACCATTCTCCCCAAACCTTTCTCTCCCTTATCTTTTCTTGTCAATCCACAAGCATCTTTAAGCATTTATTATGTGCCCAGTGCTGTGCTAAGCGCTGGCGATATAAAGAAAAATGAAAAATAGTCCCTGCCTTCAAGGAGCCTACATTTTAATTGGGAGAGAGAGCATATATACAAGTAGGCATATTTTTGTTGTTGAGTTGTTTTTGTTGTGTCCAGTTCTTTGTGACCCCATTTGGGGTTTTATTGGCAAAGATACTGGAGGAGTTTGCCATTTTCTTCTCCAGCTCATTTTAAAGATGAGGAAACTGAGGCAAACAGAGTTAAGTGATTTGCCCAGGGTCATATAGCAAGTAAGTGTCCCAGGCTAGATTTTTAATTCAAGAAGATTAGTCTTCCTAACTCCAGGCCCAGCACTCTATCCACTGCATCACATAGCTGCCTTATAAAGTACACACTGCCTTTATTATTACTAGTTCTGCCCTCTTGGCATAGTTGCATGCTACAAATATATAGACCCCAATATATAAGGTGAGAACACTAGAATATTTGATGTCCACATGGACAACTGCACACTGCTAAAATAATGTCACAAATGATTCATGGAGGGCTAGCATTTTGTTTTTGTTGTTAAATCATTTTTCAATCATATCTGACTCTCCATAACCTCATCTGGGTGTTTTTAGCAGAGCTACTAGAATAGCTTGCCATATCCTTCTCTGATTTATTTTACAGATAAGGAAACTGAGGCAAATGAAGTTAAGTGACTTGCCCAAGGTCACATAGTAAGCATCTGAGGACAGATTTGAACTCTCAAAGATGTGCCTTCCTGACTTCCAGGCCCAGCACTCTGTCTACTGTGCCACCTAGCTGCCCTAGCCTTTGTAGGGAGACAATTCAAACCATTATGGTTCTGCCTAGACATAAATCTGTCATCATCTCTCCTAAAGTGAATTAAGTATAGATCCAAGTTAAAGAGGAGATGAAACAACAAAGCATCTTATTAATCACTTGATGAATATGGATGTCATCAAGTTCTGTGGCTCTTCTGAAAACTTCTAAACAGCTCCTTCATCTCATGGAATCTTTCTCTAGCGATATCCAAATGTCATTTGCACTTGGGAAGCTTAAAATCCATGACTTGTACTGAGGAAAGGTGGAGAATGCAGCTTTGGAGTTTGAACCCAGAAGTCAAATTGAACTAATGGCCAAAGGACCCAGAAATACCTTGTTCTGCTCCAAACAGGATACAAAGAGCATGAAGCTATCAAAGAAAAAACTCTGGCCAAATACCTTGGAGTTTTATTGAATGCCTGAAGCCAGAGGCCAATAGGAAGAATGAGGTTTATTTTCAGGATTGTAAAATGGATCATGACATTTGCAAAGAATTCTTTAAAAAATGCAACATTAACAAAACATAGTGGCCATCACCCACAAGCACCCAGGTAACAACAAACACCTCATCAAAAAAAGGAAGAGAACTGATCAATATTCCCAGAGCACATGATAAACATGGATAATATAGAAATGTTTTACATGATTGCTCCTGTGTAACCTATATCTGGTTGCTTACCATCTCAGGGAGGGGAGGGGAGAGAGGGGAGAGAATTTTGAGCTCAAAACTTTAAAAAGAATGTTAAAATTTATTTTAACATGTAATTGGAGGGAATATATACATGATGCATAGAGACAAGAGAATCATTTTTGTGAGACATAAAATGTCCCTGACAACCTGTCTGCTATTAGAGTTGTCCTGAGGATAACTGAAGGGAAGCTTACACCCTAAAACTTTTATTCAACTACAAAAGCCATTATTTTAATATAGAGACTTAGAAGAAGACATTGGAATCATAGAAACAGAACAAGAAAGATGCTGTCATTGTAATCCTGTACGCTACTGGAGTCTGAGGATGCTTTGAGCATATGTATCAGTAATTAAGGTGGGACTTTCTTTTACTGTTTTCTCTTTTAGCACTTATTTAATCAAGTGCACTTGAAGAGTCTGGCCTTTGTTTCTTTGATTGGATCAGGAGTCTTCCATGACTTGCTTGTCTCAAGGGAAAGCTAGTTTACATGGGTTTGAGTCACATGTTTCTGACCAGAAGCTTTTAGGCCACGTAGGTTTGAGTTGCGCATTGTGATGCCTTTTGACCCTGAACAAGATATATAAATCCGGAGACATTTTTCTTTCGGGCTCTCACTCACTGGAAGAGTGGCGTGTGACTCTGGGCAAGCCGTTGTAACTGCCCCCCGGCTTTGCTAACCCAGATGTTGGTTTGTATTTGGTCTGTTTATAATGTATATTTGTAATTTGTTTGTATTTGCTCTGAAGTTCAGGGTGCTGGCTTTTCCTCCTGAACTAAGTGAATTATTTTTGTATGTTTAATTAAAGTGAGATTGTTAACCCCTTAAAGTTACTTTCCTTAGTAAAGCAGATCAAAGAACCTGTGTTAGCAGCCTTTCTGTATGCTGGTTGTTGTTGGTTTTACACAGCCATAATAGCTGCTAGCCAAATTGTTGCTACATCATATCTACAAATGATGGGCTCACATCTCAATTCCATTACAAAAAACCAAGTTATTTTATCTCTATGATCACCTGTAGAATAGGAATGTAAATAATATAAAAGAATAATAGCAGTATAGTGACTTATCCTTGGACTTTTTCTACCTGAACTCCATTGAAAAAGATGAAAGATACATAATAACATGGCAACAACACAAAACTAAAGATTCCATGAGATGAAGGAGCTGGTTAGAAGTTTTCAGAAGAGCCACAGAACTTGATGACATCCATATTCATCAAGTGATTAATAAGATGCTTTGTTGTTTCATCTCCTCTTTAACTTGGATCTATACTTGGAACATGGGGTTCCCTTGGTTATCAGCTGAATTTTTTTATACATTTAAAGGACATATGTTGCCAACATCCATCTAACCATTATAGAAATTACACAACCATTTAGAATAATTATTTTATATTTTTGCACTCTTGAATACAAGCATTGTAAGTCAAAGATTTCCATCCACCCCATTGTGGATCTCCCTGGGCTACATCTGACACATATCACAGCATCACAGTATCACAGAATCTCCTTCTGCTAATCTAAGCCTCTTCTCTTGGAAGGTACCAAGTATAATCAAAGCGCACAAGAGGCTTGGTGTTAAAAGACACCTTGGTGCTCCTCAATGAGCAACTAATTCCAGCAAACCAGCATACTGGGAGGTCATACAAGAAAGGGAGCCACATGGAGCAGCCTTCTTTAAGCCTAAAGAATTCACTTGGATCTGGTCTCTACCCAGCTAAAAAGCCAGATGCAAGAGAATTTCTGTCATTCTTACAAACTGTCAGCAAGATAACCACCTTCCTTCTCCTTAAAATGCTCCCACTGAATGCCTCCTCCTCCTATGGCTGCAATTGCCTATACTACAGGTCATAAGTTTCATCAGAAAAAAAGAAATTAGATCAGGAAAGGACCATGGAGATAATCTAGCCTAAACCACAGCTCCAGCAAAGTCTGGACCACACATGGCCTCTGAGGTACCTTCCAACTCAGGTCTATTACTTCTTCATTTTCCAGATAGGGAAACCTTGACCTAGAAAGGTATATAATGCAGTGCCAAAAAGTACTGGCTTTGGATTCAGAGAATCTGAGTTCAAATCCTACCTTTACTTACTACCTATACAAACTTGGGCAAGTCACTTAACTTCTATGGACCTCAGTTTCCTTATCTGTAAAATAAGAGGCCTCTCAGGTCTCTTCCAGCTCCAGATCTGTAATACTCAGTAACTTACCCAAAGTCGTTCAGCTTGTAAGTTATCAGAGGCAGGATTCGAACTCAGCTGTTCTGATTCCAAACCTAGGGCCCTCACCCGATCACCAAACTGGCTCCAGCGTTCATAAGTCGCTAATAGCTTGCTAAGTGCTCCACCCCTCCCCCGATGTTCTTTCCACTACACCAGACTGTTGTTGTCTCTGCAGAGACAGTCCCACTCTGTAGCCAGTACCTGCAGATTTTCATTAGCTCAGTTCATTAGTGAAGAGTTCTAATGAACTCCGCAATCATAAATCGGATCCCTGTGGAGGCCAGGTAGCTTTGTTCTATTGTATGGTTGGCTCAGGTTGGGTCCCTCTCTCTCTGACCCTAATTCCACCAGGCTTCTGGTAACTCCTGGTAATGAGCAGGACAAAATGGATGGGCCCTGGCCAACGCTGGTGATGGAACAAACCAGTCATTGTCAGTAATGCAGCAGGATAGCATGTTATTAATAGCTTCTAAACCAGTAATGAATTATATTTGTTAGTGCCACCAAAAAGAGAGCACTGGAGCAATTTGATTCAAAATGGAAAAGAGAAGTCTGTTTTCTAATTTTCTTTCTTAATGAGCACGTTTCCCTCGTCAGACCAACAACAACTAGTTAAGATTCCCTGATGTTTGGGATGTTCAAAGCACTGCCTTAGTCTGTTTTTAAATCACAGCAGACATGGAAAGGCCTTGATGCAGATCTGGAGATGGAGTGCGTGAGAGGAACAAACGAGAAACTCAGTCCCCAAACCCTCCACCCTAAATGGAAGCTTAGTCTCCTATTAAATCATCTAGAACCCTGTCTAAGCTTGCAAAAATCAAGGCTTTTGTACAAAGGGGTTGGAGAGAGAACCACATCATCTTTAAGATCCCTCCCAACCTTAAGATCTTACAGAATATCATACTGGAAAGAGCTTTTTAATTTGAAGTCATAAAACTTTTGTCGACCAATTACTATGTGCTTCTGGGCAAATCTCTTCTTGGGGCTTAAATGAAATGAAGAAATTGAACCAGATGATACCCAAAGTGCCTTGTAACCCCCAAATTGGACAATTTTACCTGTGGCCAGAGAATAGCATGAATCAAGGTCTAAAAGTGGGAAAGTACATCTTTTATTTTTCTAACCATATCTATGTTTCCATAGGTAGATGCTCTGAAACTTGGTGTTACAGTTGTTTAGGGAACTTAGAGATTAAGTGACTTACCCAAGGTCACACAGCCAGTATGTGTCCAAGGCACAAGGGTCTTCCTGGTTTCAAGTCCAGTACTCGATGTGCTAGCAATACTTCACATTTATGTACACTTGGTGTTTGCTGAGTGCTTCACATAGTCTGTCTTATATGAACCTCACAATGACTTTGGAGGGAGATGCTACTATTGGTCCTTTTTTGCCTATGAGGAAGCTAAGGTTGAAAGTGACTTCTCACAGTTTCAAAGTTCATAAGTACCAGAGCAAGAACCTGAGCTTGAGTCTTCCTGACTCTGTGTCAGAGCTCTATCCACCATATGCCTGGAGCACAGAGCTGGTGGCAGAGAATGATACGGGATAAAGCTGAAAAGACAGCATTGTCTGCGCAGTTTGCGGGGAGAGGGCAGTTGTTTTGTTTCTGTGTCCCTAGAACTTAGCAGAGTGCCTTGAATTCAATCAGCACTTAACAAATGACTTTTGGATTGCATTGCACATGATCCAGCACAAAGCGCAGTGTGTGACACCATAGGAACTTAATAAAAGCCTGTTGATTTGAGTTGATTAACCACAAAGATTTCAGGATTGTTCTTTAGCTCAATTAGTCAATCAACATTGTGCCAGACACTGGGCTAGCATCTGGGATCCAGCTACAAAGAATGAAACAATCGTTATTCAAGGAACTTATGTAGGAGAAAACATGTTCATACATAAGCAAATACAGCATAAATATAAAGGGAATAAAGATAGATACACATATGGTAGTTAAATACAAGGTGGTTTGGGAGGAAGAAGTCTAGCAGCTGAGAAGATCAGGAAGGGCTTCAATAGAAGGAGGCAAAGAGACTTTGAGGTGGAGGTTTGATGCAAAGGTCACCAGGAGTATGCCTGGTGAGGATTCTCCTTCATCTCTTCTGGAATCAGTCTTCATCCTTCCCTCTCCCACCACCTTGGCTTAGATATGTGCCTCAATTAAGGGGAGCTGACTTGCTTTCTTATCACCCTCCATCCAGTGTCTGCTGATCTCTGCATGGCCCTTGGCATCTCCTCCAAATGCCACTGCTGGCCCGTGAAGGTGCTCTCTTCTCTGATATGCCTTCTGTTCCCCCAGCTTCTCTGAAAACATCCCAACAGTACTTGACACCTTCCATTCTAGCTTAGTCTTTTTGAGCTATGTACAATGTTGCCTAAAACTATTTATGATTACTTGACCATAGGAAAGAGAGGATCAGTGGAGAAAATACAGATAGCTCCTAAACTTCTGACTCTATATCAGTACCTAGTGGAGATTTTCAAGAGAATCCTCTCATTTGATCGATGCTATTTAGATAATCCAGTTAGAGCTACAAGGGATCTTAGCCATCAGTTGGTCTAAGCTCCTTCTTTTACAAACGATGGAACTGAGGGCCAAGGAGGTGAAATCTGCATCACACAGATCAGGTCATAGACTGAGAGCTAAAAATGTCTTTAGGTGCCATCTACTAACAAACTCCTCATTTTATAGATGAGGAAGCAAGTCAGATCATGGGCTTGCCCAAGATGGATGAGCTAGGATTTGAACCCAGATCCTTTGATACCAAATCCTGTGCTTTGGTTATTGTGTCCCATTATCTACCAAGCCAGAATTGGAATTCTGTTTCTCTGTAATGAATGCTGGACTTGGGAGTTAGAAGATGTATTCAAATCTGTCTCTTATTACCTGCTTCCTGTGTGACTTTAGGCAAGTCATTTACCAACTTGAGGCTCAGTTGTCTCAACTGTAAAATGAGGTGATCAGGCTAGGTGACCTCTATGGTCCCTTCTTGCTTTAAATTTGTAACCCCAGGATTCCAAATCTAGCTTGGCATTCCCTCACCACTTCATTCCCAAAAGGCTGAAAAAAATCTCATGCTTATTGGGAGTAAATTAAATGTACTGATTTCACTGACTGCATTCCCTTAGCTACCCAAACTAATTTTACTGGGTATAATTCATGATGGTCATAAGTAGCCTCAGAATGAGCGGTAGGTAACCAGCCTGATTGGGCTATACCATTTCACCCTTCTCCTCTTTCCTCACTGCTCCCTTCACTTAAGGTCCAGCCCTGCATTCCTAGATTCAATTAGAATCCTTTCAACACGGCAGCATAAATAAAACTGACCTCTCTATAGAGATACACTCTATATTTGTTGTGTGTATAAAAAGACGAGCTTGAATTTTTACGTGTCCATAGCTGAAACCAAGCCAACATATTCCTCCCTCCCTGTTATAAAAATCTATGCTGATAATTTTAATTTTATTTCTTAGAGACGGGACTGTGAGGGGAGAAAAAAGGGAGGGGGTGACCTGAAATCTAATTGGTGTCCTCAATTCTAGGATGGTAATTTTAGAACTGTAATTTTAGGACATAGGAGTGTACTGCAGGCTAATAATACAGCTGCCACTTGTTGGTAATTGGTTCTTAGCCTCTTTCAAAGGTTTTTCAACCAAAGGACACTCAAAGCTGTGGGGAAATTGGGGAGGCAGGGTGAAGCCATGTTTAGGACAAGGGAGAGAAATCCCTTTTCTAGAGGGGATCACTAGTGAGGATGGACTTGGAACATTGAACATAAAAAATATATGTTTACCTCCAAACCTGAATATTTCAATGTTACAAAGAAAGATAGTACTAATAACAGTCGGCATTTCTGTAGAAGGTACTTTACAAATATTATCTCATTCCATCCCCACAGCACCCCTAGGGCTATTATTATCCTCATCTTTCAGATGAAGAAACAGAGGCAGACAGACATTAACTTGCCCAGAATTGAACAACTAGTAAGTGTCTGAGGCTGAATTTGAAGTCAGATCTTCCTGAATCCAGGTCCAGTATTCTATCCACTGCCCCACCTAGCTACCCTAAGTCATAGGTTTAGAGCTTGGAGAGATCTCAGAGATCATGCAGCCTAATATCTTGATTTTAGATGAGACAGCTGAGGCCCAGAACCTAGAAACAATCTGCCTGAGGGTGCATCGGTAGCCAACGATGGAGCTTGCTGTTCTCATTTAGTATTGGTCCTCCCTACACACTTACCATGAATTTAAGCTTGTTTTGCTTCAGCTCTTCCTCACTTTGTCTGACTGACGCACTACTAGACTAGAGCTTGCCTTTAGGTTCAGCCAACTGACTCCTGTCTGGGAGAATTATGAGATCAGTTATTAATTTCTAGGAACTGGAGTGGCTTTAAGAAGCTGCATTTGTTTTAGACTTACTGGAATAAGCATCTCCAGCTCTTAGACCTCCATGTCAGTCCCCCAGGCTTTGATGAGCACCCAACCCCCGCCCCCAGTCATGTCCTCTTTTTGTGCAGGAGAACTCCCTGTTCCCTGCCTTCCTTGGTCTTCCTCAGGATTTTCCTCATTCCATCCAATAAGTACACGTTGTGTTCATGCACCCCACTGTTGTCCTGGACCCCAGCCCCAAGCGCTCATTCATACTAAGATGCTACAGTCCAGCAGGCTGCGCCTCCCAGAAGTCTTTGAAAAGCTCCTAGGATCACAGATTTATAGCTGGAAGAGACCTTCAATATGCATCTAGCTCAACCCTCCTACTTCTTTGATAAGAGCAGCACATTTGGTCCTGACTCTGAAATATAAGCTATGTGACCAAAGGAAAGTCACCCCTGCTCTGTGCTCCAGGAGGCTGTACATGTAGAGAGTCACTCCTCTGCACCAGTTAGCAGAGAGCCTCCACAGACAGGGCTCCATAGGGAGTGCTCTGACACAGTTACAACTGCAGGTCCAACTCCTAACCTCCAAAAATGTATTCAGCGTGCTGGGGGTACTATTTCCCCCATTCCTGGGCTGAGCAAAAATTAAAGTCAAGTTGTTGTGAAGAGATATGATGACGCAGAAAACTTAAGTGGCATTCTTAGAACACAGAGCCCATCAAGCCCTCCGCCACGGAGGAGAGGGCCTTATGCATTCTCTGCAGTGGGGCTGAGGCAAGCATTTGCCAATTACACATTCTCTCTGTTATTTTGTGTTTGAAGCCCCTGGACACTGAAGGTGAGGATAAAGAAGGTAGGGGGCAGTGGTTATTGGATCTCCTCTGATCAGGGAGAATTGCCACAGGATCCCACTTCCCTAAGATGACAGTCACCCTTGTAAACCATGGCTTGTTGGTTTTGTTGTTTAGTTAATTCAATAACCAGACCATATAGAGGGGGAGCTGGAATAAAAATGAGGAAAAATGAGAGATGGGGATCACAGAATTATAGAGTATTTGAGTTGGAAGAGAACTCAGCAGCCACCTGGGCCATCTTATGCTTAAAAAAAAATCCGCACTATAATACACCTGACAAATGGCCATGCTAGCTTTGTTTGAATATCTTGAATGAATGAATGAGCAAATGAATGATGAAAAAGCACGTATAAAGTACTATACTGCAAAGCACTATGATGCTAGGTGCAGGGAGAAAGAGAGAGAAAAAACATCCATGCTTTTGAAGAGCCTAAATTCTAATCAGGGGAGACAATATGTACATATACATATACATATACATATACATATACATATACATATTGTGCATTTATGTGTGCACATACATATAAATATATATATATATGTTTGGGTGTGTAGATTTATGTCTGTGTGTATGGGGGTATAGGTGTGCATACAAAGAGTGATATAGATAGATCTATATATCTATATATATGCATATAAGTGTGTACATACATACATATATACAAAGTGAATGGAAAAGCCCAGAAGTCCTGAGGGTGCAGTGGGATGGATGGCAAGGCCCAAGAGTCATAGGAATACATCAGAGCATGGGAAGGAGCATGGAAGAGAAGGGCCTACCACAACTGAGAAGGAGCAGGCGAAGGGTCAGGGCGGAACGAGGAATTCTAGATTTCCCCTGTCAGTTAGTTAACATCCAGTCAGGAAGGACAAACAGAAGGGGCATTGGCAGGAAGGGCTCTGTATTGCTGTTTTGTATGTATAGTTAAGAAGGCCACTCTTATATGTATTTAAAATAAAGGTACCAAAACCAGGTAATTTTTGACCAAGCAGGGAGTAGGGGAACAGGAAAATGAAAGGTCTGGAATATGAAACATGTCTAATACCTAAGTAGTAGCACTGAGGCAGCAAAGCAAGTAGGAATGATGGCTAATGTGTAACTATTTTCTTGGATGGAAATGTGGCCCCTTTATTGCACATTTCTTGACTCCTTCATTGTTGTCACCCCGAGCTTGGCCCATTGCTGGAATCTTCTTGGTGACTCATAGGACCCTAGAATCCCAAAATTAGAGCAGAAGGAAGCTCCTCAGCTTGCATAGTCCTACCTCCTTATGTTACAAGTGAGAAACTGAGGCCAAAGAGGCAGAGTCTTCCACGGTGAGATTGCACACAGAATAACAGAGGTTCAGGGTTGGATGGGCCCTCAAAGGCCATCTGATCTAATCCATACTGAGAAAAGGAATTCCCATTATATATTCCTTTTATAACAGATGATCATCCAAGCTTTAACCAAAGACTCCCCCCCCCCATTCAGAGAAACCCACCACCTTCTGAGGTAGTTCACTCTGTTATTAAATGGAATGTAAACTCTATTAGGGACTCTCTCATCTTTGTGCTTATATCCCCAACTGGCATATAGGAGACACTTAATTAATACTTGTTGATTGGTTGACTAATTTATCAATATCTCTAATGGTTAAAGGATTTTTTTTATTTATATCAAGTCTAAGTTTGTCCCTTTGCAACTTCAACCCATTGATCTTACAGTAGTTATATCTTCTGGAGGGAAACAGAACCCTTTTCTGCCCCATCCCCCCATAACTGAATCTGCCCAGCTCTAAGCTCTGATGCCCATGACATGCTTTTAAGGGCCCTCAATTGCTACATAACTCTCCCCCACCCCAGGCATGTGTCTTTCTGGTCTTTTTCTCTGTCCATACTGCTCTCCTCTTGCTTACAAAGAACAAACAATGGTCATGGAGAAAGTCCAGCCTGAGGTTTAGATGAGGCTCACCATCTCACAAGTGGTCCTGCTCTCTGATCTGAATGCAGAGCCTCAGGGAAAATACAAGTCTAAAGCACCATTGCTTGCTTCACCTGGGAGATTTCCCACTGTTGTGTATGGAGGAAAGGACATTAAGAGTGTGTCCGCTATGAGGGAGGTGGGTAAAGAAGACTCCAGAGGAGTTGTGCTGACACGCTGGCACCCTTCCAGCCTGCCCGATGGAATTAAGTCCTAAATTTGTCACTGACCTGTTTTTCCATCACAGGCAAAGGCAGTAAATGAGAGGCCAGTACACTAGGAGTTATTTCTGTGTCAATCTGGGGCTGAGATTGTTTGAAGTGGGTACAAATAGCTTGGGGGACCCGTTGCAAACAGAAATGGAGGATAGGTTGATAGGCTAGGGGGGAAAGTAAGCCCAAATAAAGTTTAGACTGAGAAAGGGAAAACTGAGAACCACAGGCTTCAGTTCTGGTGGTCTACTGACTTTGTTTTGTAGATGAAGAAACTAAAGACCCCTGAGATGTAGTAACTTCCCTAAGGTCACCTGGGCAGTAACTACCAGAATTAGGTTACCAGCCCAAGGCCTCTGACTCCAAATCCAGGCCCCCTCCTGCTACACCACCTTGCCCTTTTTATGAATGGATGAATGAATTGATTGTATGACTGGGAAATGACCAGATTGTGGCTGATAAAAAGGAAGACTGGGAAAAGATCTAAAAGCAGTTGCTGAGTATCGTTCACATTTACTTTCCTTAACAGATTCTGCATTTTCTACTAACTGAGATGCTATCTGTACCGTGATCTCCACCAGCTTTCACCACCTTCACTGAACCATTCCCAGTGGCAGGAATCCAGGCCACCCTTATCTCCCCCATGATAATCCTTCTCTTCTTTTGTCCTTCAAGTCAGTTATGTTCAGTAGGTTTAATGAAACTCTTTCTATGGACCAGGGATTCTGCTAGTGTTGGGGTAGAAAGGCAAAAATAAAATAACCCTTCTCCCAAAGGAGTTTGCCTCCTATCAGTCAATGAACAAATGCTTCTTAACCACCTGTTCTGTCCCAGGCACTCTGCTAGGCACTGGGGATATGAAGACCCTCCCCAGCAAAATGAAGCAGCCCCCACCCTCTGGAGCATACAGTGTTCAGAGGGGCTCACGGTCCGTCATAGGGCAGACCTCTCTGCCTTCCTCCGTCTTGCCCTGATTGCCCAGGCAAAACATGTTTCCTCCTCAAGTTGCTCTGGAGCTTTGTCTGAAGCTCGTGTTCTCCCCCCTTCTCTCCCACCCTTTTATTTTATTCAGCTTCACTCTCTGCTTATGTTGTTGTTATATTAGAGCAAAGACAACTGACATGTATTAACTTTCTTTCCATCCCCAGCACTTAGCACAGTGCCTGGCACACAGTAAATGCTTAATAAATGCTGCTCAGCTGATTGACTAAGGTCTTCAAAGCAGTTCATGGACCCTATTTCATTTGAGCTGCAGAACAGTCCAGTGGGGTAGTGCTACAGGAACTATTGCCCTCACTTTTAAGAAGAAACAGGGGCTTATAGAGGGTAAAAAGCTTGCCTAGAGCCACAGAGCTCATAAGTGTTCAAGGCTGATTTAAAGCAGTGCCTTCTTCACTTGAATTCCAACATTATTCCAACACTATGCTACATTGCCATGCTTTCACAAGTGCTGTAAGCTTCTTGGAGGCAGGGACCATGTTAGGTTTTATCTTTGTACCCCTGATGCTTTTATCAGATTTTTCAGAGCCAAGTTCAGAATTAGTAAAAGTATCAAAACAAAAACAAGAAAGAGTAATGAGAAGAGAGATTATGGCATGCTTTTGAAACAACTTAACTAAGAACTATTTATGTAAGTTATTGACATATGCAAATGGGAAATGGACAACAGAAATGACATTAAAACCAACTGTAATAGTTTCATTTGAAAATTTAACCAATATAAATTAATAGTCATAACCAGGAAATAAAAAGAACACAGAAGACCTCTTTAGCAACAACCATCTGACTTACTTACCAAAAAGAGAGGGATGACTGTGAAAGAAACACCATTTTAGAATAGAACTCCAACTATAAAGTCTTATACCAGAAGATGGAGAATTATGAGCAGTCCCTGCTCATGCAATAGAGGGAAGTAGTGGAGGATAAAATTGCTTGAAAGCTTGGGAAGAGATCCTACCAAGTAAAGTCATCCCAAGGGCTTTCTATTCAAGGATAAAAATGGAAAGATGACAACAGAAGGGAAATGGAAAAGGTTTGTAAAAATCATATTAGTGAACTGTTTTCTCCATTAAGGGAAGTAGAACCCCTGGCCTTGGACACAGTATCAGGCCTGGCAGGGCTGATCAAAGAGGAACAGGCAACCCTAAAGAGAACAAAGACAAGAAGGGCAGTTAGGTTGGATCAAGTGTACATAGAGGTGATACCTGCTGGAGGTAACACAATTGTGAGCGCAATGAATGAGTGATTTATAAGGAATCCAGAAGAAGGGAAGATCCCAAGGGGGTGGAAAAAACCTGGAACTCCTTGCTACCTAAAAAAGCAACTGTATGCCTACCTCCTCCTTTCTCATCTCTACAGTATCTTCGTGAGTCATCTGTGCACAAAGCAAGCCATACTCAATGAGGATAATAGATAATAATTAGCCCTTTGCAAGTGATTTTCAGCAATGAGCTACACCTTTACCTTTTTACAGTTAACTGAAAGGATCAATAATATAAGGTCCCATTGTAATGGTTACTTGTTTATTGTTAAAAAGCATTTGATTTAGTAGAACAAACCACTGCCTTAGAGGCTTTTACAAAATAAAATCCATACATCAAAATTTTCAAGTTTCCTTGAAGATATTGAATAAATAACTCTGTTCAAGGATCCTCTCATAATAAATATCATAAATAAATATAATAAATATAAATAGGAAGGTGGATGTTCCCTAAAGGCATTCTCTGCTGTGATCGAGGGGATCCTGTGCAGAGTCTAAGTCAAAGGGGGTTTCCTGTGTATGATAAGGTCCTCCATAAGCTTATGTTCATGAATGATATTGTGATGACTGAATCAAGCTCTGGAACATTACAGTTTCCTAGAAAAGGAATAATAATAATCATTCAGAGGAATTTGACTCAACCATCCCCACAGGAAAGACCAAGTGGATAATGAATGCTTTTGCCCAAATTACACCATGAGTTTGGCTGGACATAAAGCTTGTCTACCAATATATAAGTCCAGAAGGGATAATACAGATGGATAAGTTGGGCCCAGAATTGAAAAGGAGCAGAATGGAGTGTATCGCATTTAGAAAACTGGGAAACTACTTCACTGAGATCAAGCTTCCATGAAATCAAACATGTATCTTTGCAATACAAATGTTCTACCCATGTCACTCTATGATATCAAGACACAGAATACAATAGTTTCTAAATAATTAAAAATGTGCATCACACAGACATCAGTACAAAAGTGCCTGGTATGTGCGAGCAGGCTACAGTGTATAACCAATTAAAACCTCTAAATGAGCAAAAGATATCACTAATGAAAGGTATGACAGGAAAAGACGATGAGCTGACCAGGTGGTGCAGGTGAAGGGTGACCAGTGGAAAGCCACAGTGCTCCATTGGTTCTATCTCAGGAGAAATCAAGGAAGATCCTCAGTATGTTGAAAAGATCCACTAAGGAGAACATGTGGGAGTGCATGGACAAGGGTCACACAGGAAGGAGACTTTCGAATCAAAGAAATAACAGATCCTTGGGAGTACTGAGCACATGGGCACCTGCCCCTACTGCTGATCACAATGCATTGCATCATAAGTTCAGCTCCCCTCATAGTGCAGGCACCCTCAGAAAGATGGAGGAGTTTCAGGAGACTATTTGTTAAGATACTATGAAAGGGATGCTAGATCTGGATACAAAAGACCTGAGTTCAAATTCCATCTGGGCTACTTATTATGTGTATGACCTTGGGCAAGTCACTTCTCTCTGGACCTCAGTTCCATCATCTGTAAAATGAGTTGGGTGGGACTAGATGGCCTGAGCAGTTCCTTTCAATTCTAAATCTAGGATCTTGGAAAGAGTGTGATGACCGCCTTCTCTTCTGAACTTCTGTTTTTCATGAAGGTACCGCCATCTTTCCAGTCTCCCCAACATAGCAATCTTCTTGTGCCTTCATTTTCCCTCACCACCATATACAGTTAGCTACTGAGTCCTGTCAAATTGATCTTCACAGACTTCACATCTGTTTCCTCTTCTCTACTCTAGGGTTACCACCCTCATTCAAATCCTCATGATGTCTTGCCTGGATAATTGTAGCGGCCTCCAATTGGGCTCCCACCTTCTACCGCTATAGGTGTTAAAGTGACTTGCCCAAGGTCATCAAGGCAGATGGAGATTCTTCTCCTTCAACTACAAACCCAGGGGTATTTCCACTCTGCCAAGCCCTTCAGGGGCTGCAAGCCTGCTATGTTCTTGTGGCAAGTCAACTCCCAAGCATCCATTAAGTACATGTAAAGTGCTGGGTCAGTGATTTCAAGCTTATTTTAAAAATCATTGCAATACCATTGCTATGGCTTTCTATGTTTTGTAAGAACTTTCTTTATCTCAATCGTTTGTAGTAAGTAGCAGAAGTATTATCTTCTCCATTAATAGACAAGGAAAGTAAGATTCAGAGATGCTTTGTGACTATCCCATGAACACACAGCTAGGAATTATCTGAGGCAGCACTCAAACAAAGTCCTGGCTCTGAGTTCATGACACTATAGACTACCCCATGATGATTCTTGTTAAATAAACACACATAAACATATAAAGGGATCCTCTTATTCCTAATTAATTTCATCCTATCCCATCTCTATCTTTTCAAGTCCATTTTGAGAGGCAGTGTGGTACACTAGATTTAAAGGCACCAACTCTTCCACTTACTATGTAATGCCAATTACTTTCCCTCTCTGCCCTCAGTTTTCTTGTTGGCAAAATGAAGGGATTGGATTAGAAGATCCCCAAGGTCCTTTGTAGCTCTTTCTACAGGATCTATCTAGTATGGCATTGAGTAGTTTATCCAACTTGGAAAGCTTAATCCCTAGACACCCTCTTCCATCACTGACGTCTCTTGATGTAATTATTATATAGTGTTAGCCTTGGAACGAAGCACAGAAGGGAAGGACTGGCTGTCTGTTCTCTGCTCTCCTCCCCAATTGCTTAAAGTTGGACCATCAATGATGCAGCCTAAGTATACCCCTAGCTAATCTCCATTTACAGAAGTATGAGAGAATCCATAGCCCACCCCAATGCCCAAAGACATCACTGCGGCTAGTACAAAGTCCCCTGTGGTGCAATGAACGAAGTGCAGGGATTTGGTCCTGATGGCTCTGCAGAAAGCAGAATTGACGGCCAGAATTCTTGATGCATCCTCAGATTAACTCAGGTGTTTTCTAAGTTTTCAAAGCTAAATTGAAGGGTCTATATAATTTCTATTTTCAAGGAATAAGCAGTTCAGTTCCTGCTTGGGTCCCGGGTGCATGTGGGCTGTGATTTGTCCCCTAAATATCTCTTCCACTGACCTGCCACCATGCCTAAAATTCAACCATTCATCAGATGATGGGTTTAGCAGCTCTCAAATGAATCCTTTCCTTTCCCTTCACACAGCTAGTACCATCATTTCCATGTCCATGGATGACTGGTGTGACCTTTGAACTGGTGGTCTTGCACTCTGGCTCTCCTCCTCTCAGTCAACCACACAAGTGCCAAAAAGGATCTTCTTAAAACATCAGTCTAATGGTGTCATCCCTGCCCATACTCACAAACATTCATTTGCTTCCTATGACTTCACAGCTTTAATACAAATTCTTCCTCTTATTTTTAAGATGCACCAGTCTAGCTCTCATATGCCTCTCCAGCCTTCTCTCACATTACTCCTCTCTTGGACATATTCAGTGTTCCACCCAAACTGGACTACCCTCAGTTCTGTGAACTCACAACAGTATCTCTGGCCTCTTGGGCTATTTTCTCTGACTGAAATATGTCCCTTCCTCACAAAAGACTTTGGAAAATTATTTAACTTTTATGGGCCTCAGTTTCCTCATCTGTAAAATAAGACTAGATGGTTTGCCAGGTCCCTTTCAGCTCTAGATCTGAGATCCTATGATTGTGTAATCCCCATTTCTTAGAATTCTTACATCCATTCAAAGGACATTTCAGACTACCTCCTCTGTAAGTCTTCCCTGATTGCCACTTTACCATTCTCTTCCCCACTCAAAAAAAAAAACTTGTTACTGCTCTCTAGCTTTTCATGACATTGTTCTTTCTTGCACCACCATCCTTCCAGGCAATTATTACACTCATTGGCATTATTTTGACTCTTACATCCCCTCACCCTCCCATATATAATCAGTTACCAGATCATTTCTAATTACAAATCATCTCTCATGTATGCCCCCTCCTCTCCATCCACAAGTGCACAACCTTAGTTTGAACCCCTCATCACCTCATGTCTGGACTCCAGCAATGGCTTCCGCATTGGTCTCCCGGCCTCTCCTCACTCCAGTCCTTCTTCCAAATAGCTGCCAAAGTGGTTTTCCCAAAGCACAGGTCTGGTTATGTCATTTTCCTAACCAGTAAGTGCTAGTGGCTGCACGTTGAATCTAAGATCAAATATTATTTCATCCTTTTAAAATGTCTATTTTATCAAGGTTTATAAAATATGTAATTATTATATAGTAATACATACATCTAAATTATAAGTTAGCATATGTACAAATATTGCCGCTGCCCAAAATGGTGGGATAAACAACCAAAAAGTTTGGAGAACAGTGATCTAGTACAACCAGTCCTAGAACACAAATCTTCTCTAGAAGAAGCCCAAGTGGTCATTAAGGAAGATCACCAGAGAAGAGGAGCCCACTAGCTCCCAAGACAACCCATTCTTTTGGGGGGTAGCTCAAATCATTAGGAAATTTTTTGAGCCCAAATTTTCCTCTTTGGAACCTTAACTGACTACTCCTAGCTTGACTCAAGTCAAGAAAAAGAAAAGAATCCCATTTACACTAACAGCCCTTCAAATACTTGAAGATGGCTAGCTTCTTCCCCCATGCAGAATCTCTTTTGGAAGCCGAACAGTATCCATTCCTTATCTTGACAATTACACAAAGTATCCCAAAAGTCTTAGTGCAGTTTGGAATACACAATATAACTTGATCAATGTCTGACATGACTGTGGTTGCTCTTTTCTCCATGTGCTCCAGCTTGTCGATATTCTGCCTAAAAAATTGCTCCAACTTTGAAAACCAGAATAAAGTACAGTGGGACCATTGCCTCTCCATTCTGGACATCACCCCTCTTTTCGCCTTTTTGTACCCAGTATATAGCACAATGCTTGGCACAAAGTAGGTACTTAATAAAAGCTTGTTGACTTGTCTTGACTTGACAACCTATAATCACATTAGGTTTCTTGGCTATTGACACACATTGACATTGCAGTCCACAAAGACTCCCTGCCCCATATTCCTCCTCTGTCTTCTATTTCTCCTCATTAGATTTCACCTTTATTATATTCGAGCCAACATTCTAGCCCAATAATGGCTTTTCTTTTTCATTCTGACACTATCACCCAGAGCAGGGGTGGGAAACCTGCAGCCTCAAAGCCACATGTGGCCTTCTAGGTGCTCAGGTGCAGCCTTTTGACAGAATCCAAGTAAGTTTGAATTCAGTCAAAGGGCCACACTTGAGGACCTAGAGAGCCAAATATGGCCTTGAGGCTGCAGGTTCCCCATCCCTGGACCAGGGTGTTAACTATCTCTCCTAACTTTGTGCCATCTGCAAATTAGGTAAGACTACCATGTGTATTTGTCATTGATAACAATGTTGAGCCACAGAAGATCAAGAGGAGATCCCTGGAGCATTCCAATGGACATCATCCTGGATGACATCAAATAGTTACTGATCACTCTTTGGGTCCAGCCATACAACCAGTTCTGAATTCACCTAAGTGTACTATCATCAAGATTATATCTCACCACCTTCTCCACAAGTATACCTGTTCTTTAATGTATTACTTGAATAACATCTACTCACAAAGCTTTCTCTTCTTATTCCAGATAGTTCCCTTTTCAGAATTTCAGGCAGCACTTTGGTCACATCTCTGTAGTATATTTATCATGTTTGTTACACTTTTCTGTGTTTACACTTCATCCCCCTGTTAGACTCCACAGGGTGTTACTAAAGCCTGGACACATAGGAAATATGGAGTTATTGCATCGAGTTCTCATGAATCTTGCAAAGCACATCAACCTGTGCATATCAAATAATGGAAATTATATTGTCGATGTTATTTGGTAATGTTCCAATTAAATAAAATGTTGTTGAAAATTTCATTCATTTCATTTCTTGAAAATATGCATTTTTGCCTATGTGTCCAGACTTTGGGAACACCCTGTATATTTCTTTGGGTGGGGAAACTTCACAGAAAACTATAATAATTTTTCAGTGATTCATGAATGCAAACTCCAGTTGAATATAAGCTCCTTGAGGGTAGGAACCATTTTTGTTTTGTTTTTACCTTTATATCTCTACTATCTTGTACTTTTCACACAGTAGACTTAGTAAATCCTCAGTGGTTGTTGGATGGATTGCTGGAATCACAGTAACTCTGCCCCATTCTGGAACAGTGACAGATGATAGCATCTATGGAAGAGGAAAAGAGAAAGGGAGGGTCACAGGATGATAGATGTGACACTGAAAGTACCTTAAGCATTGTCTAGGTAAGCTCCTTCATTTTCTAGAGGAGGAAATTGATGCCTAGGAATTTAAGGGATTTCCCCAAGGAAACTGATGCCTAGGGAGATTAAGGTATTTGCCCAGGGTCACACAAATGTTAGTGATCAGAGGTAATATTTGGACCCAGGTGCTTACTCTGAAGCTAGGATTTTTTTCACCACAAGACCCTCTACCAAAGGTCTTCAGGCATAGGGTGAATATCATTTGTTAGGAATCTTGTAGAAAAATTCTTTTTCCAGAAATGGATTGGACTAAAGCAAGAACCACAGAGTGGTGGAAAGATTGCTGTACTTTGGAGTCAGAAGTCTTGGGTTCCAAACTGGCACCACCACATATACCTTATGTGACCACAAGTCACCTAACCTCTCTGGGCCTCAGTTTTCTCATCTAGAAAATGGGGGGTAGATTAGTTGACCTCTGATGTCCCTTTTACCTCCCCAAACATGATCCTGAAGGAGCCATAGCCCAACTGGTCTTGCTTGAGGTCTCACATCCCTCCAATCTACACTCCACACTGCTTCCAGATTAAGGTCAGCATTACTGCTGACTCTCTGAGTCTATAAATTGCAGAGCAGGTGCTGAGCAGCATTGGGAGAGAGAATTTCCTTGGGGGAATTCCCTATTCCATTGGAATCACAGGGCAGGTTCTCCATATTTCCCTCCCTCCCCCAACACATGTTATTGTTGACACAGGAATCATGTTTGACCACTAGAAAATTCTAAGTTGTAACAGCATTGAACGTCCAGTAGTAGGGAATCCAGTAGTCTGAGAAAGGAAGTATTTTATACCTATTTCTTAATTAAATCATTGTAAATAGGTTACTTTTTTCTTTTTGCAAATAATTTGCTGCATAATTTGATGTTCACTGATCCACTTACTTAGGAAAGATCACAGGATCATAGATTTAAATCTTGCAAGGACCTTAAAAGTCAGCTAGACCAAATTGTTCATTTTACAGATAAACAAAATGAGGCCCCTAAGTGGTATAGGGGATGGAGTACTGGGCCTGAAGCAGGAAGACTCATCTTCCTGAGTTCAAATCTGCCCTTGGACACCAACTAGCTGTGTGACTCTAGGCGAGTCACTTAACCCTGTTTGCATCAGTTTCCTCATCTGTAAAATGAGCTGGAGAAGGAAATGGCAAGCCACTCAAGTACCTATGCCAAGAAAACCCCGTATGGGGTCATGAAGAGTCAGAACAACTGAAAATAAGTCAACAACAACAGAGACCCAGAGAGGTTAAATTATTTGTCTTAAGTCACAAGAGATAACAGTTGGCAGTGCTGAGATTTGAATCCAGGTCCTCTGACTTCAAACTCAACACACAACCCTGCTACAAATTTTGAGAAATGTGCTTTAAAGATCTGACATAAAGGGTAAAGAAAGTTTGACTTTGGAGAATTATCTCCACTAGAATGTACTATATCAAGATTCCTAGGCCTCCCTACAAGGTTTCTTCGTGGGTCAGATAGATTCATACTGTAAAAATAATGAACTAGCTATGGGTTACACTAAAAGAAGTATCATGTCATAGTAGAAACAAGGCTGGATTTGCAGCCAGAAGTCCTGGGTTCTGATCCTGGCTGTGCCATTTATTAAATGTATGATTCTGGCAAAGTCATTTAACCTATCTGGGCCTCAATTTCCTCCCCTGTAATATAAAGGGACCAGATGGTCTCTGAGGTCCCTTTCAGCTCTAATTCTGTGATTCAATGACCTCTGAAGTTTAATTCAGATTAAACTAATTTCAGATAGCTTCATACTTGCATTTACTAAACTGAATTTAGGAGGTACTTTCTTTGTCCATTCTTCCTCTATTGCCCCATTTTGGGGTGCTCATAATGCCTTGAGTTAGCATCTCAAGAATTAGAGCCCTGAGAAGGAAAAGGATGTATACATACAAAAATATTTATAGCGGCTCTTTTTGTGGTGGCGAAGAAGTGGAAATTGAGGGGAGGTCCAGCACTTGGTCAATGGCTGAACGAGTTGTGGTATATGATTGTGATGGAATACTGTTGTGCTATAAGAAATGATGGAGGGAGGGTTCAGGGAAAAACAGAAGTGAACTGTTGTTAAGTAAAGTGAGAAGAACCAGGAGATCATTGTGCACTGTAACAGCAACATTGCAGTGATGGTCACCTGGAAAGCCTTGACTGCTCTGATCGAGACAATGATCCAAAACAATTTCAAAGGATCTAAGATGAAGAAATGCTATCTACGCACAGAGCAAGAACTGATGAACTAATTGCAAATTGAAGTATAATTTTCTTGCTTTATTTTGTATTTTTGGTTTTTTGCAATATGGCTAATATGGAAATATGTTTTGCATGATTTCACATGCATAATTGATAACATTTGGCTGGCCTCAGTGAGTGGGAGAGGGATGGGAGGGAAAGAGGAATTCAGAGCTCAAAATTTTAAAGAGAAGAATGTTAAAAAATAAATAACATTTTTAAAGAGTGGCAGCTCTGAAAGGTAGTGTCAAGCATAACACCATAATATGCACCAGCAGAGGGGTCATGACACTAAGGACTCCTGGTTCCTGGGAGGGCTTTTTTAGAAACTAGTCAGTATTGACTATGTCTTGGGCCCCTTTGCCTGACTGAAGAGATCCTCTGCTTTCTGAATAATTTATTTTACAGGGACATTAGTACCCTGCTCTATAAAGTGAAGACTTGACCTAGATTCAGAACCAAGGCTAAGTTCATGATCATATGAAACCCTGGAGAGTGGGGTTTTTTCTGAGCCCAATACACCCGTAAAGGCTGTTTTGTCGAGTGGCCTTTTCCCAAGGGCATGTCCACAAAGCTGCTGTCCTACAGGAGCTTAAAGACTGAGAAGAAGCCATCAGAGAGGGATGAGGATTCAGTGATGTGGGAAATCACACAGAACTAGAGTTCAGAGCAGTTATTCCATGCTGCACTGAGCTTCATTGTGTTCTGTTAATGGGTTAGAAATAATTGGACCCCAGAACCAGGTCAGAAAGTGCTCAGTACTGGGTCCAGTGAAAACTTGGCTGGTCAAAGCAAAGAGATGTGCCATCCATCTCAATCCAGTCCCCCTGTCCAGGAGTCATGCCATGAAGGCGTGCTCCTCTCTGATCATATCCTCAGCCCTAACCTCTGAAGACAGAATGTCGGCGCTTGAAGGGATCTCAAAGTCCATCTAGGCAATCAATCCATTCACAAACACTTTCCCCTCTTTCCTATGTGATTGATACTTGTTGCTATTCAGTTGTGTCCAACCCTTCGTGACCCCATTTGGGGTTTCCTTGGCAAAGATGCTGGAGTGGTTGCCACTTCCTCTTCCTGATCATTTTACATATAAGGAAACTGAGGCAAACAGCATTATGTGACTTGCCCAGGGTCACACAGCTAGTGAATGTCTGAGATTGGATTTGAACTCAGGTCTTCCTGACTCCAGGCCTAGCTCTCTATCCACTGTGCCACCTTGCTACCCAATAGGTACTAGGGATACAAAGTCAAAACCAAAACTGTCCTTACCTTTAAGGAGCTATAACCCAAGTCATGGTTCGAAAAACATCCCCTCTACAAAATAATGGACAATTGTTCAGCTCACCTTTGGTCAAAGACCTCTAGTGACAGGGAACCCACTACCTCCAGAGAAGCCCATTCTGTTTTTGTCTGGCTCTGTTAGGAAGTTTCTGCATCTATCAAGTTTGAGTTTACCCTCATTGACTTCTTCCTGCTGCTCCTAGTTCTTACTTTTTCATCTCTATGTCTTCTTGGTCTACCACAGAACCTGGCACATAGTAAGTCCTTATGAGTATGTGTTAATTTAGGATGAATCTATAAAATTAAGGAGTTAGAGCACAGAGATCTCCAGGTTCCTGACAATTCTAATGTCAATTAACCTATGAATGGAATGGAATGGAATTTAATGGGTCCTAACATCCCTCCTAATTCGAAATCTCTGATTCTCTGAATGGTAGAGTAGAATAGAGTGGAGGAGAGTAGCACAGAACAGAGCAAAAAATCTAAATGTTAGGAACAGAAGAAGCCTCACATATCAGTAAGTCTGGCCTTTATATTTTACAGATAAAGAAACTGAGAGAGGCTCAGAGTTGGGACATAATGTGCCACAAAAATCTCACAGTTATTGACAGAGCCAGGACTCAAATCCAAGGTCATCCGTACTCTTTGATGGACTTGAACCCATATGACCTGTTGGTAAATATGGACTTTCACTTGTGTGCACATTATTTATCAGACATCACAATGTTGACCTTTTGCCTATTTGTGAAATTTGACCTCAAATCAAGAGATTAAGGATTTGCTGCACTCCTGAGGCATTGCCAATTCTTTTGTGAGTTTGCAGGAAAAGTAGTGAGTTTCTTTATTTGCATTTTTGACCATGAATAAACTATTTCTATTTCTCTGTCGAAATATAATTATCCTAATTATTCCTTAGTTTCAACAATGTTCATTCAAGTCCATTTGGGAAGATGTCTGCAGTGGAGTGCCCAAGGAATCTGTGCTGGGCTCCATACTATTTAACAGTGTTTTCGATTAGTTTGATAAAGATATAGATGGTATGCTTATCAAATTGAAGATAACATAAAACTGAGAGATAACTAATATATTGGATAATGAATTCATTATCTAGAAAGATCTTTATAATGAGGCAAACTGAATAAGATTGAATTTAATATGGATAAACGTACATTTCAGCCCTTGGGTTAAAAAAAAACCAAGTCTGCAACTCCTCTCTTCAGTGCTATCAGTGAGCTCCTAAATGCCAAATCTAATGTCCTTTTCTCAGACCTCAGCATCCTGGATGTCTCTACCCGCTTTAGCACTATCAATAACCCTTTGTCCTTAATACTCTCTTCTCTCTAGCTTTTTGTGATGCTGCTCTCTCCTGGATCTTCTCCTGCCTGGCTGACCACTCTGTCTCAATCCTTTTATTAGTATCTACATTCTGGCCATGTCCATTAACTGTAGATTTCCCTTAAGTCTCTGCCCTGGGTGTTCCATACTATTTCATGTGGTGATCCCCTCAGTTCCTATGGATTCAACTATAACCTCTATGCAGATTAAGCTCAGATTTATTTGTCTGGCACTTAACTTACTCCTGACTCTATTCTTGCTCCTCTGACTGCCTATTGGATATCTCAGACATGTTCAAAATTGAACTCATTATCTTTCTGAACAAACCTTCCCCTCTTCCTAACTTCTCTATTGCTGTGAAGGATACCATCATCTTCCTAGTCACTCAAACTCACTACCTAGTTGTTATGTTCAACTCTTTACCTCTCTCAAATCCCATATCTAAGTGATCGCCAAACCCTACTGGGGCAGCTAGTCACCCCAAAGAGGGATGGATAGTTCTGCTTTAGAGGGAGTCTTGTCTAGGTATATGCTGGAGTAACTGGCCTCTAAGATCTCTTTCATTTCTAACATTTTATGATTCCATGCCAACACAGTTATCCATCCTTAGAAAACATTCAGAAATGACTTCTACATTTTATTGGCATATATGCCTCTCACAAATTGACGAATGCCCAACATTTCTATTTTTGGCCCTTATGGATCCCCATTTCTCCCCCAGAAAGTCCTTTCCCTCCCATTCTTATTCATCTTCACCACCCAAGTCTTGGTAAAGTTGAAAGAGAAACTAGGCCTGGAAGCATGGGGCCTCTCCACAGGGCTGTGTGGGCTGTCATATTCTAAATTGTTTTTATTTAAGATTTTCTTGATGTTGATGCTAAAGAGCCCTGAATAAAGCAGCAGAAGGCATATTTGATGTCTTCACCTCTTCCAAGTACACAGACACACATCACTCTCCTCAGTCCTTCCCCTCACTCCGAATCATTGCATTGTTAACGTCCAACTGTGATCTTGCCCTCACTACAAATCATGTGTCATTAGAGTGTGACTCAAATGAAGCAATGATTCCCAACACACACATAAGAAAGAGAGATTATGGAGAAACAAGAGGGGGTGGTTTTAGGGTAGTAGAGGGGGTCAGGAAAATATTAAGAACTGGAGAATTTGGGTAGACTTCCAAATGATTAAAGGATAGCTATCCTTTTCATAGCTTCATGGAGATTTCAAAGCATCAGAGATTTTGAGTCAGAAGAGAGCCAATAGACTATTTAGTCCATTCTGTTTATTTTACAGATGAGTAAAGCGAGGCCCAAAAGGGTGAAAGCTAGTTATACTGATAATAAGTAGGGATTTGAGCCTAGAATCACTGCCTCCAAATCTGGTACATTTCCACTATCCCATGCTTTCTACATTTTGAACCATACTTTTTTCCAGTTTTTCTAGGTATAGTCATAAGTGAGAGCAAATCAAGTTTAGTCTCTGGAGGTGTAAATTTCATTTTTTAAAATAAAGTCTGCAATTGGTTGACAGCCTTCCAAAGTCAACAATAATTCAAAAGAAATGTTCTTCCCATTTAACATAATTTAACTTATTAGCAGGCCTGAAACTCATTTTCTTTAACCTCTTTTTGCTTGGGGAATTGATATTAACATTAGATGCTTTGGTTTTGAACTGTTATTCCATAAGAATGCCAGGCAGAGCTCAGGTGCCACCTCATATATGAGACCTTTCATGGTCTCTCCAAAGATGAGTGTTTTCTTTTTCTTGAAAAGTCCTTGCATTTACTCTATACCCATCTGGGTACATCTTGTATCTACTCAAAAGAATGTAAGCTACTTGAAGGCAGGGACTATTTTGGATTGTGTCTTTGTATTTCCAAGGTCTCATACAGTTTCTGGCACATAGGACACTTAATAAATGCTTCTTGGAATGGACTGAAGAGTTACCAACCACTCAGAAAATAGTCATGGTGTTCTGTGTCTTCTGTAGCCTTTCAACCCAGAGAAGAATCAAGAGAAAGGGATGTTTGCAGGGAGGTAGCACAGTCCAGCTGATAGAGGACAAAGTTGTAGGTCCGGGAACCTGGGCTTGAATTCTGGCTTAACCGCTAACTATCTCTAGGCCCCTGGGCCTAGATACTATATTAAAAGAGAGAGGCATGGAAAGACAGTACGAACTCATGCAGTATGAAGTAAGCAGAGCCAGGAGCACAATATACACAATAACAATGTACATGGAAAGGGCCATCCAACATAGTCAAAAATGAATGTTACAAAATTATAAAGAATAAGCTTGGCCCCAGAGAAGAGATAAGAGGGTGACATGGGGGACAGGGTTGAGAAATGCAGTGAGGCCATCCACAGGTGGGGAATGCTGCTCATAACATCAGGATTTTTTCCTTGTCCTTGTTAATATCACTAGCCCATTTTTTCCATTCCTACATCTTTCTGACATGAGGAATGTAAGAACCAGCATGGTAAAATCCTTGAGAGCAGATACTATTTCACTATTCTCTTCACTACTGTATCCCCAACTTGTGGCATGTTAAATGACATCTTTTACACCATTTCTCCTACACAATTCTTCAAGTGTAATGTGTTATATACTGGTCACACTCTGTATGGACTTCTCCATTACATGGCAACAAAGTTGCTTAGTGGATAGAGCCCTGGACCTTAAAGTCAGGAAGATAGTTCAAATTCAGCCTCATATACTTACTAGCTGTGTGACCTTGAGCAAGGCACTTAACTTTTGTTTGTCTGTTTCCTCAAATGTTAAATGTGGTCGATAACAGCACCTGCCTCCCAGGTTTGTTGTAAGGATCAAAGGAGATATTTACAAGCTCCAAGCACATTTGCCTGGCACTTAGTAATAAATGCTTATTCCCTTCCTAATGATCTTCAGGTAACACTCCACTGGAACTTTCTGTAGTCTGAAATAAAGAGGTGAGAAAATAGTTTTTTAAAAAGTGGTTGTGGCTGTGTAGGACAACACAGGACCTGGCTTCATAAAACCTGGGCTTGAATCTTAGCCATAACAGACAGAAAAAAAAGTCAACCAAGAAGATAAATTAGAAGGGAAGATGAGTAATATGGCATCTAAAAGATCACAAATATCTCTAAATATATATAGTAAGACAAAAGAAGTTAAATCAACACCTGATGAAACACACAATCTTGTGGATAAGTGTAATAGTAATTAAGGTGGGACTTTTGGCTGTTGACCTTTAATGATTCTGGCCTTTGTCTGAATGGGGCAGATAAAGTGGGATGTTTTTGTATTTCTCAGCACTGAGACAATTGGGAGCCATTGATTTGTGTCTGATGTGATATTGGGGGTGGGGAACTTCTCCACACCCAGCCTGGGTGAGGTCAGGACCCTCTGGCCCTGAACAGGATATATAAGTGCACAGGTTAGCGTTTCACTCGGAGCTCTGAGCCACAGCAGGAGTGGCGCGTGACTCTGGGACAGCCTTTATAATGAGCTCCCCAGCTGTACACCCAAATGTTGAATTGTATTTGGTCTGTAATTCAGGGTGCTGGTTTTTTCCCCTGAACTAAGCAAATGATATTTGTACGCTGGATTAAAGTAAGATTGTTAACCCCTTAAAGTTGCTTTCCTTAAGTAAAGCAGATCAAAAGGACCTGTGCTGGCAGCTTTCTGGATGCTGGTTGTTGGTAGATCTTACACCCCCACAGAAGTTGCTAGCTGGATTGTTGATACAATTAGACAGCGTGAAACTATAGCAGTATGTTCCAGAACAGTTCAAGAAACAAATTGGAATCCTGAGAGAAGAATTTACATGTGAACGCATGGCAAAATGTCTAGCCTGCAGAACTGAAATAACTAACAAAATAAAAAAATCAATTGTGGCAAGTCTTTCAAAAGAACCAAAAGAGAAAGCTTTAGCTATGGGATACAAATATACTGAACCAAAAAACAATCTAGAAGGAAAGAAGTAAAAAAAAAAGCAATAGTATTAAAAGAACATATCTCTTTATAAGCAAAACACATGACTCTTAAAGGTAGTGTATGATTAAGAATGAAAGGCCTCCCAGTAGAACACAATTCAAAAAAACCTAAACATTCTAATTCCATAAATCATGCCAGGAAGCTGCCTAGAACTTCTGAGAAGAGAAAACAAAGCACAGATCAAAAGAATGTATGCATAACCTCCAGGAAAAAATACTGTGTAACAAACTCCAAGACACAGTCGTTAAATTGAACAAGTCCGGTGACTAACAGCAAATTCCGCAAGTGATCAGAAAGAAGCTTTAAAATACAAAGGAAAAGCAATTCTAATAATACAATGTCACTCTGAACCCACCTGAAACTGCAAAAAAAAATATGTGATATCTTTAACTGAAAATTTCAATATGCAAAGGAAAATTATACGTCTTACCAACCTGAGCCTAATCATCCATGAAGAAAGATGGCGTTCAATAAAGGAGAGGCATTTAAAGAATTCTTACAAAATAAACCCAAGATATGAGCTCTGAGTCTGGAGTGGATCATATTTTCAGATGACAGGGAACTAGGCAGGATAACTAACACATTGGATGAAAGGGTCAAGATCGAAAAGGTTCGCATATTGGATTGAATCTAAAGAGATGAAATTCACAGGAACAAGTGTGAAATCTTGCCTTTAGGAACCAAAAAAGGTCAACTTTGTACATAGAGGAGGAAGTATGGATAGATAGCAGTTATTCTGAAAAAGATCTGTGGGTTTTAGTGGACTCCATATGAACACTTGGTATGATGTCATAGCCAAAACTCTAAGGAAATCTTGTGCTACATTAAGGAGGTATAACTTCTAGAAACAGACAGGTGATAATTTTTTGTACTTTGACTTTGTCAGATCTCTTCTGAAGTAAAGTATTCAATTCTTGGCACCACAGTTTAAAAAATGAAGTTAATTAAACTGGAGAATGTCTACAAGGCAACCAGAATAATACAGGGCCTTAGGCCCATTATAATATGGAGACTGCTGGAAGAAACTGTGCATATTAACATGGAGAAGAAAAGATTCAAGGGCAATATAATAGATATCTTTACCACGGTGGGTGAAAGATGAAATGACTTGGGACATAAAGGTCCAAACTTCTGAGCATTTTGATTTATTAAGTAATGCATGCCAATTGCCAAATAAATCAAGACTAGGCCTCCTCAACTTAGGCCTGGACCCTGAATAGAGGGGAGACAAACTTTTGTACATTAAAAACAATTAATCAAATAAGACCAATAAAGTTAATTAAAAGGAAACAATATATCAGATAATCTGGTTTCTAATTGGATTGAAAATTAGGGACTTTCCAAGTTGAGAAAGGGAGAAGAAACAGATACAGTTCCCTGAAATCAGAAAAAGAGGTATCCCACTCCCCCCAAGTGCCTATGAACAATAAAAAGAACATGGAAACGTTATCTAACTGATCAGTATGGAGCCAGTTTTCAGATAGGACATACGAATTGTATGAGATTTTATAATTGTGTGAAATTTTGCATCAGTCTTTGGATCTGACTGAGCTTCTGGTCAACGTAACCTAGGCCCATAGTTAAGGGTCTCCTAGCATCAGATAGAGGTAGAAGAAACCTCAAGAAGTCATCCATTTCTTCCCAGCTTCCAAGCCACATGGGGATATGTTCAGACGATGCACTAAGGTTTTCCTGCAATTCTCACAACTGAATAAATTTATGGCTCTAGTCCAGCTTCTGACTTGTGAGAAAACTTTATTCAACAGTTAAGAAATGGGTTGGATCAGGTGGGCACCAAACGTGGATAAGCAGCCCTGAAAAGGACCCAGCAAGCCCTAACCCCAGAAGGGTTCATCCTCCTTGAACAGCCCACATTCACCTTTGGTGTCTACCTGCCACCCATCTCTCAGTTGTGACTCCGAGAAGCTAGAGCATTCTCAGCGGTCACACTCCAGCAAAAAACCATCTCGGGAAATTGGCTAAACCAGGTTGAGGGTAACCAGTAGTCCTCAAACCCCTCGGTGAGTTGAGGGGCAGGGGGACATCTAGCTCAAGCATGTGAAGACATCCCCCAGTGGAATGGGCAGATGAGAACAATTTGTCCCAATGGCCATGAAGCTGGCCGAAGCAGGTGCTTTGCAGATCAGATCTCAAAGATGCCAAGGTCATCCACTGAATCCTGGGCCATTGCCATTCATCTTGACTTTTGTCCTGTCACTGGACTTCAATGACCCTGGAAAAGAGAGTGAGGCTGATCACTGTGCAACTCTGCCTCACTTAAATCCAATTCACCCATGATGTCACTGGTCCTCTTCAAAAAATGAAGGACAAACAATAACAGAAGAAGAGAATCTTTTCAGGCTGGAACAGTTTAAGTCTTCCTGGTTACAGAGGAATGGACTGGATGATCAGAGGACCTGGGTTCCAGTCCTGGCTTTGCAACTTACCACCTGTCTGACTTTCAATAAATTCACCTAACTACACAGGCCTTCAGTTGCTTCATTTGTAAACTGAGGCAATGTGGTACATTGGAGTCAAAGGATCTGGATTGCAATCCTGTCTCTGATGCTTACTATTTGTGTGATCTTGGGCAAGTCACTTAACTTCCATGGGCCTCAGTTTCTCCATTTGTAAAATGAAGAAATTGAGCTAAACAACCTTTGATAACCCTTTCAGCTCTAAATCTATGACCATATAACTCTGTGACCTCTAAGCCCCTCCCAGGCTCTAGGTCCTGCCTTTTATTTTAAAGGGTGAATATGGTACTTCCACCTCTATGTACTATATCATCTCATGAGCTCCCAAATTTCTTTGCAGCCAGTGATGATAGTTCTCATTCCTCTTTAATGTCTACCTAAGGATACCACTCAACTCTGCCCACTCTTTCCTCTGGCATATCCCATCCCCAGAAGCTTCTAATTGCTAATGGTTTGATTTGTGGGAACAATATTCCTTTAACAAAAAGCAGTCACTCTGAAGGCATTCTTTGCTGTCCCCACCACCACCACTAGGTAGTGTGGATGGTTGTAAAATGCAGAAATGAGTCCGAAGAAAGAGTATGAAATTGTAAAAATAATCGAATAAAAAGCATGAGATGAGATTTGAACTCAAGAAAAGAAATGGGCGACTTCTCAAGGATTCTTCGAGCTGTGGCTACCAGTATGTGATTTTCAAAGGGTCAAACAAGGTTACCACTAGAACCAAATCAGAAACTTTGTCTGGATATTTTGGTGGCTGCTTTTTTTTAAATCAACTTAACACTAGATGGCTCCAGTTACAAAACCAACACATTTTTAATATGCAGCAAGCCCTTTTTAGTTTTGTATGTAAGCTCAGACCTGAGCACACAGGGCCTAGTCTTAGTGCAAGTCCGCTCCAGGCTGCCAGGAAGTGGTCTCCGATTGACATGTTATTACATGCTGTGCTGCCACATGATAGCCTCGACTTGATAAGCAGTACAGGCTGAGCATGCACACCATAGAACCTGCAGCACGTCACTGAAAGTTGCAAAATTTTGCACCTACTGAATGCCTCACAAAACGTGAGCATGTAGCCAGAATCATGCATAAAAAGCTCATTAGCTTTTATGGACTGACAGATAACAAAATCTACATACTACAAATATTTATCTCAAAACATCCCAGAGAACTCAGCCAATAAATAGTATTGGAAGCAGACCATTATCATGGACCTAACTACTGCCCACAACCACCTGTGTTGGTAAGCAAAATGGGCTCCTCAGCACTTAGTTCAACCAAGTTCCCTTGAAGAGAGTTTGGCTGTTGCTCCCTTTGAGTAATTCAGTGTATTTCATTGAGCCTTACTAGGTGCTAAGCCCCAGGCCCAAACCCCTGTTAGGTGTAAAACCTATGTGGGGGTGGATTGGTGACTGGGGTGGGGCCCAAGGTGGGGCTAACTCCAGGGAGGGCCTAGTTTACATGTCTGGGATGGCAGAGGCTTTTAGACCAGGTAGGTTTAAGTCGCCTCTTTGTGACGATTCTAGGTCACGTGGGTGAGTCGCATGTGTGACTCACCCCTGATGCTGGAAAACATATAAAACCAGGGGTTGGACTTCTCTTTTTTGGAGCTCTTACCCACAGCCGTAGTGGCATGCGTGACTCTGGGCCAGCCCTTGTTCTGAGCTCCCAGGCTGAACCTAGATGTTGGTAACTATGAATTGTATTGGGTCTGTGTGTTTGTAATTTGTTTAGGGCTCTCACTTGTGATGGTGCTGATGCAGAGACTCTGGGCAGCTGTAGCTAAGGAGGCCTCCAGCTCATAAACCCGGATGTTGAGACTTTGTTGAACTCTGGTAACTATGTATTGGGATTTGAATCAGACAAGGTCTGTCTGTTGATGTTTGTAATTTGTTTGTATTTTATTCTGAAGTTCAGGGTGCTGGTTTTTTCCCCTGAACTAAGTGAATGATATTTGTATGCTGAATTAAAGTAAGCTTGTCAACCCCTTCATGTAGCTTTCCTTAGTTAAGCAGATCAAAAGAACCTGTGCTTTTGTGGCGTGCTTGTTGTTGGGGTTGTGTTGGTCTTACACCCCCACAACAGCTGCTAGCCGGATTGTTGAAACACCACCCAGATGTAATATTGATTTTTAAAAACTTAAGAACATTTCTAATAAATGTTACCCTAAAGATTTTTAATCTCCATCCCTTATTTTCTTCCTTCCTTCTTCCCTTCTTTTTTTCTCCCCCTCTTTTTTCTTTTTCTCCTTCATTCTTTCACACATGGAATGAATGGCTTTCCAAATATGGAGATCCAGTAGAAAAGACCAAAAATGGGAACCGGACGAGCTGCCCTCTTTCCTTGGCCACTACTGGAGTTGTGCCAAGGATGCTTTCATGAACCTACAAGAGAAGAGCTGACATCGTGATCCTTGGATCACAAAAAGTAATCACTTTATCCACCTGTGCAACAATCTTAAATAGAAAAGAATAATAGTGGGGTAGAGACTTGTCTTTAGACTATTGCTAGGATGAAATGAAATGAGATGATGGGTATGGATCACAGAGTTTGACAGTTGAAAGGGATCTCAGTGGTCACCCTCCTGTATGGAGGATAAGTGCTCAATTTAAAGTCAGAGGACCTGGGTTCGAGTGCTTGCTCTTCCACTTGGTAGTGATGTGACCTTAGACAGCTCATCCTTCCACCTCCCCAGCTGCCCTCCTCAAGTCTCAGGTTTCCTGTTTGTAGACTGAGAGTTTGTAGACTCAGAACAAAATGATCTCTCAGATCCTCCATGGGTTATGGTTCTCATAATAACAGATAACTTTGCCATAAGGTTTACAAAGTTCTTTACATGCAACAAATGCACACTTATCAGCTACGCTGAGACAAGACAGCATCATTTCACTTTATTTCCACAAGTATTTTATTAGGTGCTCATAGTAGAGTATATTTCATATGAAATGCTTTAAGATTGACAAAGCATTTTACATACCACTATGATCTCATTTGATCCTCACACAGCCCTGTGAGGTAGGGGCTAGAGACATTATATTGTCCCCATTTTAAAAAGGAAGAAGCAGCCCAGACTAGTAGTGACTTGCCCAAAGTCGCAGAGCTAGTGTCAGAGGCAGGATCCAAACTCAGGTCTTTCTGACTCCAAATATAGCACTCTATCTACATACCAGCCTGCCTCTACCTTGAAGGCATTTCTCTCCTGCCTCTACTTCTAACTCTCTGGACTTTACCACCATGCCACAGCCGCCTTCTCACCCTGAAGATTCCCATGCCCTTGCAGCCCCCTCCTCCCATTCAGGAGTTTCTTCTGGGATATCCATTTTGTGGAATGATCCAAGCTGACCATTCTTGATTACTCTCCAGACTTTGCCACTGTGCCCCTGCAGAGGTTCCTTTTCCCCACCCTCCCCCTACCATGGGTCATCCTCTCCCATTAGAGTGTATGCCCCTTGAGGGTAGAGATTGTCATTCTTTTTTAATGTATTTGTATCCCCAGCACATGGCACAGTGTCTGGCATGTAGCAAGTGCTTAATAAATGCTTTACATATTTACCAGAAGGCTTCCTAGCTTCTCTTAATTCTAGTGTCTTCCTTTTGCTAATTATTTCCTATTTATCTTGTGTAAAGCTTGATTTGTTAATAGTTGTTTGCATGTTGTCTCCTCCATTATAAAGTAAGCCCCTTGAGGGCAGGGACTGTCTGTCTCCCTTGTCTCTCCAGAATTTAGCACAGTGCCTGGCACACAGTGGATGCTCCATAAATGTTTATGATTGATTGACTTGCTTGACTGAACCAACATCTCTCATCCAACTTTCAGATTCTGCTCTTCTGTGAATGCTTTTGCTGGCCTAGTTGCTAAAACCTGCCTGGTACATGAGGATCATGTGTATGGAGGATAGTTGAGAGACCACACTAACCACAAATGTTTCCACGAACAGCAGCCTCTGTCTACATCAGCACTCTTTGGCCTGGCATACATGTACCATCCAGTGCTTTACCAGACTGCACCCTGATGGCTTCCTCTGATGTTTTTTTTAATCCACACATACTGTTTTAAACGTTATCCATCCAGGCACCACTATGGGAGCAGAGGAAGTCTCTCAGACCTCCTTCTGGCTGGAGAACATGTCTAGATGTAGAAAAATAAAATCAAAATGCCTGTGTTTCAGGATACCTGGAACCTCCTTCTCATCTCTTATTTCTGCACTTCTATGGAGTCCATTTGGTTCCTGTGTGTGTTCAATATTATAGCTAGCTGACTCACCCTGAGGTCCCTCGCCCCCTGGAATAAGACTGTGCTGAGGGCTTTCTTACAGAGAATGAGACTCAAACTCCTGAAATAGAAAGTCAGTCAAGGTAGAAATGTAACCCAAGTGTCAGGGTTGGCTGCGATGGAGCCTTGATTTTCAGGAGCACTGTTCAAAAAGAAATTTCTAAAGATGATTAGGGAAAAAGGAAAAGAACCCATATGTTTTAAAATGTTTATAGCTACTCTCTTTGTGGTGGCAAAGAACTGGGAAATGCAGGGATGCTTATCAAGTGGGGAAGGACTAAAAATGTTGTGGTATGTGGTTGTGATGGAATACTACTGAGCTATAAGAAGCTATGAGATCAATGATCTTAGAAAACCATGGAAAGATCTGCATGAAAGAATTGAAGTGAGCAGAACCAAGAGAACATTGTATACGGTTATAGCAATATGGTTTTAAGAATTACTTTGAGCAAATAAGTTATTTAGACTATTGTAAATACCCAAATTAATTATATAGGTCATATGAAGAAAGATATTCTCTGCACCCAGAGAAAGAACTGACAAATAGAAGTATATGGAGAACAATTTTACATACATAAATATATAGTCTATTTGTGTCTAATGGCAGCCCTCCCTAGGGTAGGAGCAGGTAAGGAGGGAAGAAAAAAGGAAAAAATATGCCATAATTTTGTTTATTTGAAAGAAATAGCAAGTTGTATGTAGGAGATTTGCAGTTTCACGTGCAATCATCTTTTTAACTGTACTGTTATGGAAATCTTAGCTTGTTCCATAAATTAAAAAAAAAGAAATGGGCTTTGTTTCACAGGGAGGCAAACTGAAGATGCAGGCTGGGACCCAGGTATCGAGGAATTTAGAATCCATGGCTTCCTTCCCTGATGATAGAGTTATTTTGTTTTGTTTTTCACAAGGAAGCAAACTGCTCCAGTAAAACTAACTGGTTTGCTGACTATATCCCTGAATATGACATCACCCACTTCTCTGCCTCGGCACAAGAAGAATGGAACCTCCTTGAGAGCAGGGCCTGGTTCAATCTTCTCTGTGAATCCCTAATGCCCGGCTTTACATTTAGTAAATGTATTTTTTTGTATTGAAATGAATTGAAAGTGGGAAATAAGCAGCCGTGGTACAGTGGAGGAGAGGGCTGGATTTCGAGTCAGAAGACATGGGTTCAAATCCCCCCTCGATCACTAACTCATCATGTGAGTTACTTCTGGATGTCCCTATAAAATTAGGGAGATGGGCTAGATGGCCTGGTCCCTTCCAGCTCTAAACCCTGGGGCCAAATGCCTCCCTATACCTGAAGTACTCTTTTTAGCCCCAGCTCATAGAATTTCTGCCCTTCTACGTGACACCTTTCCTAACTCCCTCCCCACCAATTATTAGACCTCCCTTTTATTGACATTCTTTGTATTAGCGTGTATATCCTTTATATTTATGTATCTATATGATGCTCTATCTCCCACAATAGAAAAGAAGTTTCTTGAGGGCAGAAGCTGTTGAATTTTGTCTTTCTATCCCCAGTGTTCAGTAGTAGGTCCTTAGGCAGTAGGCACACAGTAGGTCCTTAATAAATATTTGCTGATCACAGAATCATAAAGCTAGAAGGAACCTTAGGGGGCAGGCCTTCATTTTACATATAAGGAAACTGAGACAAAGAGCAATGGAATGTCTAAGGTCAAACCAAATTTTGAACTAGTTACCACAGAGGTTTTGAGCGGCATTGAGCGGCATCTCTCATCTCACAATCCTGACCTTTTTCGTAGGGAACTGTCCACTCTGGTCACTCAGAGGCCTCTCCAAAGGTCTCTAATAATCCAATAATTCCAAGAAGAAAGCCCTTCTTCATGTTTTCATCTGGCCTAGCAGACTGTGGGGATCACAGTCATCACTGCATTTACTGTGCTGGGACCCTTGCATTCACCTACATGTCTTGCCCCATCATCTACTGCATATACCATATTTTACTTAGAACATGTCTAAGAAATGGGCAGTCTGGACAAGCCAAAGGTCCTTCTCATGGTCAAGTGTGTAAAAGGCCAGTGCTTGGAATCAGGATGGCCCGAGTTAAAATCCTACCTCTGACTCATGATTAGAATGCTGAACTCCTAGCCTCAGTTTCCACCTCTGTACAATAAGGTGTTGGACTAGGAGGCATTGAAAATCCCTTTCAGCTTTAAATCTTTGGTCCTATGTTAGTTTGTAGTAAGAAGGGTTTTTTAAGTATTTATTCCTCAAAGTAATGATTGATTCCTAATAAGAAATTTAGGGTTCGCTGTGTTGGGACAGATGGGTTTCAAAATGATATCAGTTGGGATGATTCGTTTTGCAAACAAAATTGAGCAGCTTCTGTAAACAGTTGTGGCTTCGTAGCTTCTGTCTGGCTCTAGTGACCTGGTGAGCTGGTCAAAGGGCTGCTGGGCCAGGGGAGATAGGCTGAGTTAACGTTTAACTTCCTGAGATTCTAAACCAAACTCAGAGGCACTGAACCTTTGGAGTTTGATATGGTGAATAGAGGATAAGCAGGGTGACACGTTGCTGCCAGTTCTCCATAACCAAGGAACAAGTTTCCGGGTGGGGATCGCTGGAAGGGCTCAGGTATGGTACCTGGGCTTTGTTTCTTGCCATTTAAATTCTTAGAATCTGTGCAGTGGGTGAGCAGTGGGCGCTGGGTGAGGGCATCTCTGAGCCTCATTTGGACTCATTGGGCTCATTGAGTCTTGCTTCTCCCTGAAGGAAAAGGAGGCACTGGACACATTGTGTCACTGGGTAATAGGGTGGCCTGCCCTTTAGCTGAACATGCCGAGTGCATTTCTGAGAAGGGAAAAAAGTGTTGACTTGGCCCTCTGGGTTCTGGCCCATTCATAGCAGTGGACAGGCTGCAGGGTGGGCTGCAGACCTGCTCTCTCAGATATATCAAAGAAGTGAGGATTCAAGAGACTCGACGTTGTCATCTCCCTTTAGGTCCCCAGTTCCCAAACTCTGCTTTCAATTTCCAACTAATTATTAGCTCCTCACTGCTTCCCTCCTCACTCCAGGGCCATACTTACTGACTTCTCTGTCACAGTAGAACCCTTGTAGTCAAAAAAATCTGGGTTCGGATCCTGACTCTGACACTTCTTAACTGTGCAGCCCCTGGAAAATAATTTCATCATACCTCTGAGCCTCAGCTTCTCCACCTGAAAAAATGGGCATGTTAAAAATTATAGCACTTACCTTATGGGGTTATTGTAAGATTCAAATGAGCAAATGTATGTAGAGGCTTTGAAAAGCCTATAATAAGTTGTTGTCGCTGCTGCTGCGGTTGTGGTTGTGGTTGTATGCCTCACAAATTACTCCTCGAGGTCAGGAGACAATTTTGTGAGGCAATTATTATTACTCCATTTTATAGATGAGAACACTGAGGCATAGGGAGGTTCAGTGACTTGCCTACAGTCACACTACTAACATATGACAAAACCCAAACCTGAATGAACCCAGTTCCCTGGATGCCAAGTCAATTCTACCATGCTTAGTAATTGTTATTAGCAATAATAAATATTATTTTATAATTATTGTTATTTCAAAGATGTTACCAAAATCTCCCCCTGCACAAGGGTGTGGATGCCCTTACATGGAGCACTTTCTACTCATGTCAAATAAACGAATGATTAAATGAAGGACTGGGTAGTGGGGTATGCTGAGGGAAAGTTTTCTTTGGACCTGTTAAAGCTTAGATGGGTCAAGCTAACCACTAGACGGTCCTCTTCCATGGTGACCTGGCTAGTGGTGTCATCCCAGACAGCCTGTTCACAATATTGTCCCTTCCCAACTTTGCTCACTTGGAAAAGAAAGGCTCAATTCATCAACTTCCTTGATGAAAGTTGGGTTATGCTTTTAAAAACTGGCATTATTAGCATGAAGAGTCTGAGCCGTCTACAGGGAATATTCTCTCAGGAAGCACCAAAGTTCCCAATTTGACAGTCACTCATTTGGACTGGTTTAGGAGCTGTTGATGATTCATAAACAGTTTATTTCACTCTGGTCTAACAGGAAGTGAGTTTTCTAGCATGGCTTCATCAAACCTAAGGGGATCCATTAACCATGTTGGAGGCCCTTCGCTTCGAGGCTGATTTGGTTTTTTATGGGTATAATAAAGCACTCTGGCCGTCTTAGCTATGAATACATCTCTGCCATCTGTAGGCCCCTTGAGAGTAGGAGCTCTTTCATTCTTTGCATGTGTGTCCCTAGGGACCTCCTCACTGTAGAGATTCAATAAATCTTCACTTGATTCATTGATCGTTAACAGTAATATGACATGGTTCTCCAAGTGTCCAGGCCTTCACTTTGCAAACTGTGAGGCAAACATGCAAGTTGTTGTTGAATGATTTCAGTCATGTCTGACTCTTCATGACCCACTTGGGGTTTTCTTGCCAAAGACACTGGAGAGGTTTGCCATTTCCTTCTCTATCTCATTTGACAGATGAGGAAACTGAGGCAAACAGGGTTAAGTGACTTGTCCAAGGTCACACAGCTGGTAAGTATCTGAGGCCAGATTTGAATTCAGGTTTTCCTACTGCAGTCCTGGTGCTCTATCCACTGTGCCACTTAGCTGCAAACCTCAGGTCTATTTCATGGGACTGTATTTTCTGGCAAGATATTGATAATGCCTGAATATTAGTAATGACTCCCTCCCCCTACTCACTATACAGCAAAATGAGGAAGGGGTGTCGTAAAGAGATAAAACAAATGGGAGCACTTTGCTCCTTACGAGGCTAACTCTTCATGAGGCAGTGCAGCCTAATGGACAGAGGGCTGCCCTGGGAATCAGGAGGAGCTGAGTTCAAATTCTACTTCTAACAAAAACTAGCTGCTTTGCTTTTGGTTTTATATCTCTAATGTGAAATGCTATGCCTGGCACATAGTAGGTACTTAGTAAATGCTTGATTTATTGGCTGATTAACTGTGTAGATAAGCCAGTGCCTGGATCAACTCTCTGAGGCTATGAGTTAGAGAAAAGTTTCTGATCTGTATCAGTGGGAGGAGATTAGAGGCCAGTATTATCTCCCAAGTTCCCAGTGTGGATGAAATCACAGATCTAGACCCATTCTACTCTCTCTGTTCCAATCTCATCCTGGCCTCCAGGATCTTCATTGTTTTTTGGAAAATCGTGTGCTTCTTCTATTTTGTTTTGACTTCATTTGAATACATTATATACATACTTATGTATGGTCACATATATACATATATGTATGTGTGTCTAGTCTCCCCCATTATGATGTAAGGCTCTTGGTGGTAGGGACTGTGTCACTTTGATCTTTGCATCCATGGTGCGTAGTGGAGAGCCTGATGCATACCGAAATCTAAATAAATATTTGTTGATTGATTGATAGATCAAATGAGATAATATATGCAAAATATCTTCTCAATATATCTATATCTTCGGAAATAATTCTTAGCAAAGTTCTCCCTTTGATATTCCAAAGAAGATCCCTCCAAAATGCTAGAGGTTTTCCTCTAGAACTTCTCACAGCCCTTGGGGACCAGCATACTCAGGTTGTTCTTCTAGCATCATTCTCTCTTGCTATATGATGGGACCAATTCCTTTTCTGGTCCATTATTTCTTCTCACACAGCTGGGTAGCCAGTCTATTATTAGTTCCTTATTAAGAGGAATTGTGTCATTTTCTGTCTTCATACCCTAAGCACCCAGGAAAATACCAAGCACGTACTAGGTGCTTAATAAATGCTTATTTAAGGAAGTAATGAGTTAAACTGTAGTTATATAGATGTGGGACAAATGAACAATAAGTTGGACCAGAATTAAATAAGAGGTTAAAAGTGCATTGGATTGAATTTGGGAACCTGTGACCCCCAACTTGTTCCCTGGCACAAGGACCTATCTCTTTAACACAAATATTTTCCTTATAATACAGCATAGCTGCAAACCTTGCAACACCATAGTCACCAAAGAATCAAAGTCAAGGGTGACTCATAGAGCAATGGAGATCTCACACCGTTGGCATAGGATATTTTCCATGTCCTTATCTGGTCCAGTTCACTTCTTAGCTAACCCAATATCTAGTGTTTCACAAAAATCCACATAAAACAATATAATTTGAGGAGAACTATTACAAAGGATTCCATAATTATTACCAAATTTGTAACCATGTTACTTTTATGGGACTATGATCATAGTCCCAGATTTGGACAGATTTTGAGGAAAATCTTCACAGTTAGCCATAATATCCTTTGTCCTATGATCTAAAAGAACCCCTATTGATGTGAGATAGGCTATTCCCACAACTGGATGATCAAAAATGATCTCTTTCAAAACCTACCTAAGTAAATTCAGGCAGAGAACATACTGGCCTATAACAACATCACAGCACTAATAGTGAAGCATGGCCTCCCAACTCTAAACAAAGACATGGAATAACATATATATATATATATATATATATATATATATATATATATATATATATATATACTTTCAAGCCATGGCTAATATATTGAATTTTTTAGCTTAACTCAGCTTTTTGGTCCAACATCAATTTAATATATTGTCCTCTGATGCAGGATATATCACACATCATAAGGCATCCTGATATAATGGATAAAGACCATCCAGTACCACCTCTCACCCATACTGGCTGTATGCTACTTAATGTCTCTGTGTTCTAAGGTACTCTAAGACTATAAGTTGCAGAGAAAGTGTTGACCTGCACTGGTGGAGGAACTCGACTCGCTTGGGAGTTGCTTATACTACTAAAATGATAGTTCCACTCCCTCTACTTTTTTGTTACAAGGAAGTTTTCTGCTGAGGCAAGAAGTCATTGGGAAGTGACAAATATGTGTGCTTTTTAAAGTGCAAGGAAAGCATTTTCTTTTAAAAAAAGATGAAATCAAAAAGTTCTTGAAGTCTTAAAGGGAGAGAAGAAGGTGCTGCTGTCCTTTCTGGGGATTAGTACTGTTGCCCAAGGGTTCACATTACTTTTTATGCTTCTGAGTAACGCCAACAGCTCAAACAAGGCAGTATTGATCGGCAAATGATAAACACCATTTGTTATCTTATTCACAGAACAGTAACCAGGTTCCTCTAAAGAGCAGCTCTAACAGTCACAACTCTTCCCAGAGAAAGCAGGCAGAAAGGAGTATCTCACTTTCCCTTCTCTATCTTAAATCAAACTTTCATCTTCCCCTTAAGAGATGCTTTTACTCCACTATCAACTCTTCTGTATGATGCAGAATAGAAAGGGAAATTGGTTAATACAGGCAGGGGCCTCACCCCACAGGGTTTCTTGGTTTCTGTGGTAATCATGTAAATGAAATTCTCTTAAAGTAGGCCTTATTCAGGATGTTGGGTAATTGTATTCAGTGAATGGGAGCCACAGGGCTCAGGATTTTGCTCAATTCCAAAATGGGTAACTGCTGTTGTTATCCAAGATTTTCCTTGTAATTTAGAATGAGGTGGGACAAAGATTGTAGGATTTTCATTATTCTGTCCATCCATTCTCCAAATCTGATTTAATGTTCCAAAATACGCAAACCTATTAGTATCGATTTAAGATATATTTACAGCTGAAAGGGACCTTAGAGATGACCTAGTTCAGCGCTTATAATTTATAGTTGAGAAAACTGAGATCCAGAGTGAAGAAGTGTCTTGTCCAAGGTCATAATTGGGGATTCAAACTTTTAAAATTCATATTTAATTTAATTTTTTTAATTTAAAAATTAACTTTTAAAAAATATCATTTTGGATATTTTGGATTTTTTGCTTTTTACCAGACCCACCACAAACTAATCTGAAACACCATTTAGTTTCTTTTGCTCTTGCCATACCATAAATCAGTGTGGTTCAGTGGACAGAACACTGGCCTTCCCATACCCTTTGACCCAGCAATACCACTTCTAGGGCTATATCCCAAAAAGATTATACAAGTGGGAAAGGGACTCATATGTACAAAAATATTTATAGCAGCTCTTTTTGTGGTGGCAAAGAATTGGAAATCAAGGGGATGCCCATTAATTGGGGAAGGCCTAAACAAATTTTGGTATATGAATGTAATGGAATACTGTTGTGCTATAAGAAATGAAGAGCAGACAGACTTCATTATAACCTGGAAAGACTTATATGAACTGATGCTGAGTGAGGGGAGCAGAACCATGACATCATTATACATGATTACAGATACACAGTATCTATAAGGACTAACTTTGATAGACTTGAATCCTCTCATCAATGCAAAGTCCAAAGACAGCTCCAAAAGACTCATGATGGAAAAAGCTACGCATATCCAGAAAAAGAATTATGGAATCTGAATGCAGATTGAGGCAAACATTTTGCTCTCTTTTTTTCCTTTGTTTTTAGTTTTGTTTCTCCTTTCTCATGATTCATTCCACTGATTATAATCCTTCCTCACAACTGGACTATTATGTAAATAATTTCAATGTGAAGGTATATGTAGAACCTACATTGGATTACATGTTGTCTTGGGGAGGGGAGAGAGGAGGAAAGGGAGGGAGAGAAAATTTGGAACCCAAAAATTTATGGAACTGAGTGATGTAAACAAAAAATAAAAAAAATATTTTTAAAAAAAGAACACTAGCCTTCTCATCAGAAATCCAAGTCCAAAACTCTATTTACTCATTCATTTGACAAGCAGTTATTTAGTGTTTACCATGTGGCAAGCATTGTGCTAAATGCTAGAGAAGGCCAAAAACTGTTTAGTACCTGACATTCTTTTGGGAGGGGAAAATATGTACACTTAAACATAGCATAAATATGAAGTCATTTGTGCTGTCGGGGAAGGCTTCACATAGGATGCGGTGCTTGAATTGAACGTACAGGGAACAGAGGATGTTAAGAGCCAGAGGTGAAGAGGACGAGGCTTGAGCTGGAATGCTAAGTACAGGGCACAGAAAGTTGTCCAGTTTGTCTGGAACATAAGGGAGAATAGACAGTAATGGGCAATATACCTGCAAACTTTGAAAGGCTTGAAATGCCAAAAGAGGCTTCTGGACCTTATCCTTGGGGCAAAGGGGAGCCATGAGAGCTTTTTGAGCAGAGAAGTGACATAGCCAGACCTTTCTTTACAAATACTACTTTGGAAGTTATGGAAAGTATGGATTGAAGGGAGAAATTTTAGGCATCATCAAACATTAGGAAGCTATTGCAATAGTCCAGGTGAGAGGTGATGAGAGCCTGAACTAGGGTGGTGACCATGTGAGTAAGGAGAAAGGGATGGGCACAAGGGAGACTGTGAAGATGGAGTTGGCAAGACTTGGATATTGACTGACTATTGGAAAAACAAGGAAGAGTGAGGATCTAGTTGTCTCTGAGGTTGTGAACCTGGAGGACTGAAAGAATAATGGTACTCTTAACAGAAACTGCTTGTCCATCTGTCCCACATCTATTCATTTATTTAATAAGCATTTATTAATCCTCAATTATGTTCCAGATACTTTCCTAAATACTGACATTGTAAATTTAAAAAAAAAAACTATAAGAAAAGGAAGGTGGAAAGGGGGATGAGTTAAGGGTAAAGATGATGTGTTCTGCTTTGGATTGAAATGTCTATGGGATATATAATTAGAAAGCTCCAAAAAGCACTATGTGATGCAGGATCAGAGCTCAAGAGAGACTGGAGCTGGATATAAAGATGTCTGATTCATCAGTGTTGAGATGATCATTGAGCTCTTGGGAAGCAGTAAAATGAGAGGAGGGAGGGAGGGAAGGAAGGGGAGAATGAGAAGGGAGCAAGGGAGGGAGAGAAGGTGAGGATGAAAGGAGAGGGAAGGAGAGAGAGGAGAGAGAAGATGAGGAAGAAAGAGCAAGGGAAGAAGAGAGAGGGGAGATGGGAAGAGAAATGGAGGAAGGAAGAGAGGGGGAGAGAAAAAAAGGGAAAGGAGAGGAGAGAGGGGGGACAGAGGAAGGGAAGGGGGAAAATGAAGAGAGGGAAGAAGAGAGGGGGAGAAGGAAAGAAAGAAAGAGGGAGATATAGGAGGGAGAGATAGAGGGAAGGAGAGAGAGGGGAAAAGGAAGAGAGAAATAGAGGGAGGGAAAAAGAGGGGAGAGAGATCACATACAAAGCTTTAGGTAAGACCCACAATTGAGGGTGGGGAATCATCCAGCAAAGGAGACTGAGATGGAATGATCGGGTACATAAGAGGAAAACCAAGAGAAAGCAGTCTCATGAAAACCCATGGAGGTGAGGATTCAGGATAGTGTGGGGAAAAACCTGTCAAGTAATATAAGTTAATCAAGAAGGATGAGGACTAAGAAAATACTAATAGACTGGGTGATTATTGGCAATTTTGGAGAGCAATTCAGTCAAAGGATAGAGGTAGAAACCAGGAAAGTCTAGTTGGATTCTATTTGGACCTCAGCTTCTTCATCTGCAAAATGATAGAAGAAATTGGCTTGAACAATTGAGTTTTAAAAGTCTTAAATATTATTTTTAAATCCATCAGAAATGAAAATATTCTCCTATTCTTATGATACTTGTTCAGAAAAAGTAAATAAGCCATCAATTGTGGAGTTCTTTTAATGCAGTAAACATTACTTTGTTGGTAATCCTTATTTTGTTCATGCAAGTCAATATCACCAATTACACAATTCCCTGATTTGCTCCCAGTAATAGGACTATAGCATCTGATACCACTAAGTGAGAAATAGGTATCAAGAAGGTTATTCACAGTGTTCTGCCCCGTGCAGTGACTATATAGCAAGTTTTCCACTGCCAATAGGGAATCCTGCTGGAATGTTGTACAATACAACATTCACTGGGGCTTAATCTTTCCAACTTGAAAAAACAAAAACAATTATATTTCCAGGACCCCTGACAGATTTTGAAGAGTGTAGTTTGGGATAATAAAAACTAAAGAGCTAAATATCCAGACCCTGCAGCAGGTCAGCCCAAAAACTTCTCACTACAGATGTTTGGGGAGGTGTAGGGCCAGACAGCTAAGCCAGGAGACACATCCTTCATTGGAATACTTTCTGAGAGGCTTGCCAGACATTCCTGGAGGGAGGAGATAACCATGTGCTAGTCTCTAGGGCTCCCCTTGGCATGTGTTCCCCTGATGAATGAAAAATAAGAGAAAGATGTGTTAACTATGGGAGCCTCACATATCCTTCCGATTCAATTCAATTCAGCCTTTCTCTTTTCCCCTTATTTTCCAACAGCTAACATTCATTCATTTAAGAAGGATTTATTTAAAACTCACTATATCCAAGATAAGAAGCTGCCTAAGTGGAGAAAGTGTCCAGAAGACCTGAGTTCAAGTCTCCCCTCTAACATACACTGAGTGCGTGACCCAGGACAAGTAACTTGGCTGCCCTAGAGGAAGATTACCCAACTCTCTAAGGCTGTAAGTTTGCAGAGCAGGTGTTGATCTGCATTGGTAAAGGGAATCAGAAGTTCTTCCGGATGAGGAAGACCGTCCCCCTGCCCTCATGGCAGGGGGGACTCTATTGGGGTCCATTAAACATATTGGAATATGCATATGATATCAAAACTGGACAGAAATTCTGGTACAGTATAGAAGAGATAAAAGTGCCCACTATGGCTGCAAAGAATTGTGTGAGGGTGGAGGAAGGAAATACACTAACTGGAGAATTTGGTAAGGCTTCCTGGAGGAGGAGGTAAAGATTGATCCTGAGGACTGGTGAGAATTTATTAAGGATGAGATCCTTTGAGCATCCTACATATGGGGAAAAGCATTAGCAAAGGGAAAGGACGGACAAATGCAGGGAATTAGATGGAAACATAATGCAAATGAACAGCCATTCTCTTAGGTAAGACTGCCTACAAAGGGAAAGTGGTGTGACATTGTAGAATGTCTTATAAACCAAGCTCAGAACTTCAGACTTCTGTCAGCGGTTAGTAGAGAGCCACTGTAGGGTTTTTAGCAGAGAAGTTAGCTGTTGATGACAAAGATGAAGTTGGCAGCTGTATAACTGGAGTCAAGAGGGACTGGAGGTAAGGAACCAGTTAGAGATGGTTGCAAGAGTCTTGGGAGGTAGAGGACAATAAGGTCGTGAGCAAAGGTCAAATTGTAATCATTAATTTTGGAGAGCAGGGCAAACAACATGAAAGCAACTCAAATCAAATTGTAGAATTCATGATGTAAAAACAAAGTACAAATTAATAAAGACAAATTTAGTTGCTCAAGAGGGGGAATTAATTACTATAATGACTTGCAAATGGATATTATTATTATTATCAAGTAGTTTCCTAATTGAACTAATTATTCTTGCTAACTAGGTACTAAATAGAGAAAGTGCTGGCCTTGCAGTTACAAAGATATGAATTCTAATCCTACCTCTTAAGGCCAAAGTTACATAACCATGAGCAAGCAGATTCAGCTCTCAAGGCCTTGGACAGCTCCCTAAGACTGTAAATTCCAGAACAGTGACCAGTCTGCACCTTAGGGTTCCCCACCCTGATAAAATGACATCATCCTCTGTTTCCACCATACATACACCTCCTTTTCCCATCAAACTTTGATAATGCTTTGATATCATGGTGACCCACGGAATGGGTAAAACATTGATTGCAAAAAGTGTGGTAGAGATTGAGTTCCCCAAAATGTCCATTTTCTATTCAAAAAAATAGGATTTTTATGGTTACCAAAAATGAATTGGAGTAGGAGAATTCGATAAAATTGAGTCATTTATCTTTGCTCTTGTATTCAATTAGTTGAAAGATATTCTACCCCAGTTTTTGTAAACTTAATTCTATGTAGCTTCTGTATAGGCTCCCAAAAAATGTGGACTGACTGACATAGAACAATGGAAACTGACAGAGCCAAGGACAGAAGGGATAAAAGGCTGGAGAAGGGAGCTTGGAAGCCAAGTCCAATCAGGTTCCTTAAGAAGAAGATTGCAAGTTTATTTCACAGAATCATTGTACCTAAGTTGAAAGAGACCCTAGGAGGCATCTAGATCAACCTGTGACTGCTACTGAAATATCTGTAGGTTTACAGAATCTCACAGTTGAAAGGGACCTGAGAGGCACCTCCTCTGTGATATCTTCAACAAGGGATCATCAGGCTTTGATTGAAAACATCAGTGATGAGAAATCCACTCCCTTTGTATGCAGTCACTTTCACTTCTGGGCAACTGTCATTATTTGAAAGGTTTTCCTGATATTAATCTGAAATTTGCCCCTTTGAAATATCCAATGATCAATAAACATTTGTTAAGCCCTTACTATGTACCAGGCACCATGCTAAGCACTGGGAATACAATTAATAAAAAAGCCAGTCCTTGCTCTCCAGAAGCTTACAATTGAAAGGGAGAGACAACACCCAAAAGTAGACAGGAAAGTGGGAAGTGGGTCCAGGAGGGACCTGGTATAGGGGACATCTTGTTCTGGCAGAGGGGCAGATACAAATTGGAGAGATCTGAGAGTTCAGTTTCTGCTCTCTATAAATAAAGGCAGTAGGAGGAGTTTGTCCTCTGCCCTCAAGCCCTCCAATGAAATGGAAGAGGAGGCAGAGGGAGGTAGTGTCAATCAAAGCTAGAGTCAGTGGCATGGTAGTGGGTTGAGAAATGGTGAGCTTATCCTGGGAGGGGCATCTCATTCTTTGGAGTTGAAACAAGGCAGAGCAGCAGTTACAAAGTGCAATTTCCATCCAGGCCTCCTGATTCTGCTCTTTGGGGACAAACTGAACAACCCCAATCCCTCCTTCACTTAACATCACTTCAGATACTTGGAGACAACTATCCAAAGTCTTCTCTTCTTCAGGTTAAACACTCCCAGCTCCCTTAACTGACCACCATATAGCAGGGACTGGAGGCCCTTCACTGTGCTTTGATATTTAAACTGATCCTAAGACTAGAGGAGTAAAGAAAAAGAGTAGAGAGTGAGTGCATTCCAATCATTGTCTTCTGAAGAATGTGAGAATAACCTCTAATTACTACTCAGAAAAACCCTCACAGGGAGCTAGAAGTGAATGCTTTTAGCCAGCAAACCATTTAGATTTGTCTTCTCCAAACAATATTCTGAATTCCTCCAGTCTGCTCTTCCATCCATGGCACATTTAGAAATGTGTTTGAGGCCTTTCTCCCCAGAAGACATGAGTTTATTGGTCATTCTAACAACATAATGTCTTTCTGTGCATATGAAACAGGAGAGAGAAAGCCATCTTGCTGATTCTGTAGAAGGAAACATCTGCAATGATATTATTAGCCATAAGGACATAGAACAAGACTTGAACGGGACTTCTAACTTGTCTCATTGAACTTACTAATCCCTGAGGGAAGAAAGCTTCCCAGGGAGGAAATGTCTCCCTTTCCATCTTCTCTCAAGGTTATTTTCTTGAATGGCCAGAGTCCTGGCCAGAATCCAAGAATCAGCATTTTGTGGCTGGTAGGGTCCTTCAGGGCCATCCAATTTCACCTGTATTGAAAGAAAACTGCCTTTGACAATACTCCCAGTGAGCTGGCATCCTCCAATGAGCAGGAAACTATTGTCTCCAGAGGCAGTCCTGGCCACTTTGAGGTGACTCCAAGCATTAGGAATTCTTTGTATCAAACCCATTTTCTTCTTTGTAGTTTCCCCCTCATTCCTTTTAGCTCTGCCCACTGGGATCAAGTAGAAGGAGCCTAATCTTTTTTCTTTGAGAGATGAGAATGAAATATTGAAGACAGCTGTCCTGTGCCGACAAGTCTTCTCTTCTCCAAGTCAAATCTACCCTGTTCCTTAAACCGGTACTCATATGGTACAAGGCTGCTCTAGACACCATAGAGTCTATCAATGACTTTCCACAAAATGTATTGCCCAGAACCAAAAACAATGCCCTAGATGTGGCCTCACCAGAACAGAGTAAACTGGAATTCTCATCTCCCTAGTCTTGGACAACATGCCATTCTTAACACAGCCTAAGATCATAGCTAAGAGCATTAGCTTTTTTTTAACTGCCATTATCATATCTTTGGATAGAGTAGGCTAGAGTGTCTATGTGCTTTAATAGCAAGGAAGCTTTACATTCAAGTCTCAACTTTGAGACCTACTGACTGTATTACCCTGGGAAAGTCCCTTAGCTTCTCAGTGCCCCAGGTAACTCTCTAAGCCTGTACGTTGCAGAGTAGCTGCTGACCTGCCTTTGGAAAGGGAGATTCTTGAGCAGAAGTTTCCCATATCCAGGAAATCCCAAGGCCAGTCTCTGTCCCTGGTATGCTTTGCCTGGTATGGAATTGGCCATTTGCTAAAGTCCCCAGATCTTTTTTTCCAGACAAATTTCCACTTAACCATGATTTCCCTACCTTCTCAGATGTAGCCAGAAAGTGAGCTGACTTATGGATGAAAGGAAATGTATTGTGTGACTCTAGATAGACTCCAGGCTTCTGAGTGTATAAAATGTACATGAAGGCAATGACTATATTGAGGTGAAATGGGCAGTAGCGTGTGTAGCAGCAGGTATCCATCGGTCAAGAAACCTGAATTCAGAGCAGGGCAGTGATTTAGTATTCAAGGGGAAGGAAATTGTCATCTCTCTACAGAAAATCTACTTTTCCTACAGTGGAAGGGACAATTAGGCAGATCAGCTGATTTCTGTGATGTAGGTATGTCTGCAAAGCCAGTCCTACTTGGAGGTGTGATGTGAGGCAAGTTCAAATGCCCAGAATCGCCTCCCTCCATTAGAGTTATCCCATTTGGCTAAGGCACTATATCTCCAGAAGGCCTCTGTTAAAATGCAAATACTTTGGTAATACATTAAACTATTGTCACCTATTTATAGCTCAGCACAACTCGGTTCACCATAGAATCACAGACATGGTGCTGTCCTTGCATATAGTCGTCACGTCTTTCTGTCTTTTGTTCTAATTTACAGTCAGAATGTCAATATTGACATACTGTAGTTACCTCAGGAATATATTGAATGAATGGTTGTTGGGAAAGGATCTTAACTTTGAGCATCAATTGCTGAAACAATGCTTACGGGGGTCTAAAAAAACTGTGAAGTCTAGCCCCTTCTGCCACTTTTTCCAGGATTTGATCACTGTCACTGAAGAAGCAGCAGGGAGCTGCCCAGAACTCAGGGCCATTTGGTATTTTTTCTTTGTTGCATAGGTTGACATGGCCAAAGAATCCATCACCACCTCATGACATCATGGTGACAATGAGCCTCTCCATACTTGTCTTGGCTGGTCCTTGGATAGAAGACAGCTTGTTGCTGGGACTCTGCTTAAAATCTTTCCAGCTTGGTAGGACCTGCTCAAATTTGGTCTCCACTGGCCTGGGCTTCAAGAATTCAGGGTCACTGTCATGTCATGAGGGGGCACCAGAAGAGGAGTTTGTAGAAGCTTAATCTTATCCTTATTACTACTCTTCTTCTGATTTGCCTGGAACCTCTCCTAGAAAACTTGGCTTCCTATATGGATCGATTTTTCATCATGAAAGAAGGAGCAGAACTAAGGGTGCAATGCTGAAGGAACACCCTTCCCACACAATGAGGAGCATACAGCCCATAAACAGCTCCCCAGCAACTTGAAAAGTGACAAATGCGATGAATACAGAGAAGCTTAGAATGATCTAGTGAACTGATGCAAACTGAAGGAAGCAGAGCCAGGAAAACTCTTCACAATGACAATGTAAATTCAAATCAACCACCAAAAAAGGGAATAATAAAAATGATAAATGACAAGCATGGCTCAAGAGAGAGATATGAGAAGATGCCCCTACCCCAACCATAGCAGAGATTAGAAGTACATAGCACACATTTTCAGACTTTTTCAATGCATTAATTAGCTGTGCTGATTTTTTTCCTCTTTTCCTTTTATTGTCTTTAAAACTATTATTCATTATATGAGATGATTCTTTTTAAGGGAGTGGGGATGAAATACTGGGAGAAATTATGTTGATGTAAAACAAAGAAAGTAATCAATAAAAACTTATTTAAAACATGAGGCAAAGAGGCTGTCAGAGGGTTTCAAGGTCATGTCAGATATGATTGAATGAAGGAACTAGGGATACCTGGTCTACCAAAGGGAAGACTGCAAAGAATATGAGAGCTTTTTTCAAGCATTTGAAGAGAGAACGTGTAGAGGAGAGATTGGCTTTGTTCAGCTTGGACTCAAAAAGGAGAACCAGGAGCAATTGGGAAGTTGCTAAGAGGTGAATTTAGCCTTCTCAATGTAAAGAAAAACATCTTAACAATCCAAGCCATCTCAAAGTGGAGTGGGCTATGTCAAGAGGTGGTCGTTTCTCTGAGAAAATGCTGGATGCCTTGTGGTAGGACAGATGATTCTTAAGGAGGTGCCTCTCATGCCTCTCATTGATCCACTGCTTCTCAAATGACCTGGAACCCTAAAGCCAGAAGCTCATTGGGATAGCATTAATAGAGGGATTACCATCTATCTGACCCAGAGGGAAGACACCCAATAAGAGAGAGGGCTAGCAAGTGGGAGGGGGAATCCTGCCCGTAGGCTTCTGGGACACAGCTCCATTTGCTCTGGCTAATGCGCAAAAGCATGTACTTGATCAGAGAACTGAGAGAGATATCCTGAGAATGCTAGATAAGTTCAAAAAAGAAGGCTTTGGATTAGGGGAGTGAAGCTAAGATGACGGCTGTAAATCAGGGACTTGTGTAAGCTGCCCCCCCAAGTCCCTCCAAAAACCTATAAAAATGGCTCTGAACAAATTCTAGAGCTGCAGAAGCCACAAAATAGCAAAGAGAAGCAGGGATCCAGCCCAGGACAGCCTGGATGGTCACAGGGTAAGATCTATCACATGGAGGTGGGAGCAGAGCGGAGCAGAGCACAGTGTGGGCCATGCCAGGACCAAGCAGACCAGGAGCCAGGCATAACAGGCATAGCACCCTGAGTCAGTGAGCTGTGGCAGTTACCAGACTTCTTAACCCACAAACACCAAATGCAACAGAGAAGGTTAGTGGGAAAAGCTGCCGGGACAGAGTGAAAGGAGTTCATGGCCAGCCACTGCCCCAGGGATGGCAGAGGTGGTGTAGCTCTGAGGCTGCTTCCAGAGCTACAGCTGCAGTTGCTTTTGGCCCCAGGCCCACCTGGTGGGAGGAATTAAGTGGCGGATTAGAGCAGGAGTGCAAAGCGGGCTTTGCCCTGCCTGGAGCTGGGCCACAACCCTGGTTGGCAGTTCTTGGGGGAGAAGGAGTGCTGGTGTGGCAGAGCCTGCTGTGTAGAAGTAGCTCTGAAAATAGCAGCCCAGTCCCTTAAGCTTGGGACAAAGTACTCTCTACTCTACAAGCAGTCATACCCCGACCAAAAGCTCAAGGGTCAAGTAGTTCGCTGGAAACGTGAACAGGCAGCAAAAATGCTCTCAGATTCAGACTCAGACTTTGGAATCTTTTTTTGGTGACAAAGAAGATATAAACATACAGCCAGAAGAAGTCAACAAACTAAAAGAGCCTACATCAAAAGCCTCCAAGAAAAATATGAATTGGTCTCAGCCCATAGAAGAGCTCAAAAAGGATTTGGAAAAGCAAGTAAGGCAAGTAGAGGAAAAACTGGGAAAAGAAATGAGAGTTACGTGAGAAAACCATAAAAAACAAGTCAATGAATTGCTAAAGGAGACCCAAAAAAATACTGAAGAAAATAACACCTTAAAAAATCGACTAACTCAAATGGCAAAAGAGCTCCAAAAAGCCAATGAGAAGAAGAATGCCTTGAAAGGCAGAATTAGCCAATTGGAAAAGGAGGTCCAAAAGACCACTGAAGAAAATACTACCTTAAAAATTAGATTGGAGCAAGTGGAAGCTAGTGACTTTATGAGAAATAAAGATATTATAAAATAGAACCAAAGGAATGAAAAAAATGGAAGACAATGTGAAATATCTCATTGGAAAAACCACTGACCTGGAAAATAGATCCAGGACAGATAATTTTAAAATTCTTGGACTACCTGAAAACCATGATCAAAAAAGAGCCTAGACATCATCTTTCAAGAAATTATCAAGGAGAACTGCCCTGATAGTCTAGAACCAGAGGGTAATATAGAAATTGAAAGAATCCACCAATCGCCTCCTGAAAAAGATCCCAAAAAGAAAACTCCTAGGAATATTGTCACCAAGTTCCAGAGCTCCAAGATCAAGGAGAAAATACTGCAAGCAGCCAGAAAGAAATAATTTGAGTATTGTGGAAACACAATCAGGATAACACAAGATCTAGCAGCTTCTATCTTAAGGGATAGAAGGGCTTGGAATATGATATTCCGGAGGTCAATGGAGCTAGGATTAAAGCCAAGAATCACCTACCCCGCAAAACCGAGTATCATGCTCCAAGGCAAAATATGGATTTTCAATAAAATATAGGACTTTCAAGCTTTCTCAGTGAAAAGACCAGAGCAGAATGGAAAATTTGACTTTCAAACATGAGAATCAAGAGAAGCATGAAAAGGTAAACAAGAAAGAGAAATCATAAGGGACTTAACTAAAGTTGAACTGTTTTGTTTACATTCCTACATGGAAAGATGATGTGTGTAATTCATGAGACCTTTCTCAGTATTAGGGTAGCTGAAGGGAATATACATAAATATGTAGACAGAGGGCACAGGGTGAATTGAATATGAAGGTATGATATCCAAAAAAAAATAAATGTAAGGGGTGAGAGAGGAATATACTGAGAGAAGGAGAAAGGGAGAGATAGAATGGGGTGAATTATCTTGCATAAAAGTGGCAAGAAAAAGCAGTTTGTTGGAAGGGAATAGGGGGCAGGTGAGGGGGAATGAGTGAATCTTGCTCTTATTTGGATTTGACTTGAGGAGGGAATAGCATACGCACTCAATTGGGTGTCTTTCCCCACAGGAAAGAAGGAGGAAGAGGTTAAAAAGGTGGGACAATAGAAGGGAGGGCAGATAGGGGGAGGATGTAATCAAAAGCAAACACTTTTGAAAAGGAACAGGGTCAAGGGAGAAAATTGAATAAAGGGGGACTGGATAGGAGGGAGCAAAATATAGTTAGTCTTTCACAACACGAGTATTGTGGAAGGGTTTTACATAATGATACACATGTGACCTATGATGAATTGTTTTCCTTCTTAGGGAGGGTGGGGGGGCAAGAGGGGAAAGATTTTGGAACTCAAAGTTTTAAAAGCAGATGCTCAAAAAAGTTGTTTTGCATGCAACTGGGAAATAAGATATACAGGCAATGGGTCATAGAAATCTATCTTGTCCTACAAGAAAGTAAGGGAAAAGGGGATGGGGGGGAGCAGGGTGACAGAAGGGAGGGCTGACTGGGGAATGGAGCAATCAGAATATATGCCATCTTGGAATGTGGGGGAGGGTAGAAATGGGGAGAAAATTTGTAATTCAAAATCTTGTGGAAATCAATGCTGAAAACTAAAAATATGAAATAAATAATAATAAAAAGAAAAGGCAAAAAAAATAAGGCTTTGATGATATAGATATAATTGAAAATGAGAGAAGTAAACGAGTCCATCAGGAAATGATCAAAATATAATCTTGATAACTCTTGAAATGACTCTACTCTTTGTCACAGAATAATTGGTCCCAGGGCTGTAGACAATAGTTTGTCCACGAACAAGCTGAGACATTTGCACAATATGTCTCAATGCCCCCTGGGGACAACCAGCTAATATATGTAAGATTTTGGGAAGTGTCATCAGTCTAGCATTTCCTAATTCATTCTAGCTCTCCTCCCATAGAGGTCCCTGGAGGTCAGGAGATTGGGAAGACTGAGGAAGGATGGGCTATTTGTGTGCTCACTTTATTTCATCATCTGTTCTTGAGTTCCTGGGAGTACTTTGAATGGTATGCACTTGGTGAGGGGAAGGCTGTCCTTGACCCAAGGTACTTTTAGCTTATTTTGTGTCTGTGCAGGAGCTGAGGACCTTGTTACTCAATCTGAGAAATTCTAGACATGTGCTGGAACAAAGGTTTACTTTATTTTGGAAATTTCTTGGACTAAAACTCTGACAACAAGCCAAAGAGAGAAACCAACCCCTCTGGGGTCAGGCCCCCAGGACTGTGAACTCAGAATCCCTGGGAGACTCTAGTCCTTACCTTGAAAGTGATTTGTGCTTAATTGGTAATTTTTTGCATTGGCTTCTGTACACACACATTGTTTCTCTGAATAGATGGCAATTTCCTTAGGTACAGGGACTCTATTTTGTGTTTACAAATACCTATGCCCCTCATACCAAACCCTCATGCCTACCATGCAGAATATACTTAATAAATGGTTGTTGGATTGATAGGATAGGATAGGACTGGGCTGGATTGGTTTATATAAAATAGGCAAGACTGGCCTGGACTGGATGGAATGAGATGGGTTTGGGTTGAAGGACACAAACTTTGACACAAACTTCCTCTGACTCGGTTGCACAGTTCCTAGTCCTATCCCACAGATGTTTTTTCAATTGGACCAACCTTATGCATTTCCAAGTTTTCTTGTGAAAACATTGTAGTCCTTCATGGTAACTGCACAGTGACTTCTGATTGATTTCAGGCTATTTGATTCAATTAAAAATATTTATTAAGTGCCTCCTATATAGAAGGCACTGTTTTAAGCACTAGGGATACACAGACAGAAAGAAACATAGCCCTACCCCTAAGCTAAGCATCCCATTGTCCTCTACAGTAATAAGGGAAATGGGGTTGGGGGGAGGGTTATAGGTGGAAAAAAATGAGTTCTATTTTTGACATATTGAGTTTGTGGTGTCTACTGGCCATCCAGTTCAAGATGTCTGAAAGGCAGTTAGAGAAGCAAGATTGGAGGTCCACAGAAGGATTGGGGCAGGAAGGGTAGATTTTGGAATCATCAGCATAGAGACATTAATTAAGTCCATGGGAGCTGACGAGATCACCAAGTGAAGTAGTACAGAAGGAGAGGAGAAGAGGGCCCAGGACAGAATGTTAAGGGACACCTACATTTAGAGGACATGATCTGGAGGAGGATCCAGCAAAGGAGCAGTCAGAGAGGGAGGAGGGGAACCAGGCCAGAGGGTGTTGAAGCCCAGACAAGAGACAGACATTGCTCCAAAGGAGTTCACATAACCCTCGTCAGTGGCATGGAATTTCAGATAACCAGAGATGTGGGCTTGTCAAAAAAGAGTGTACAGGTTACTGGGAAAGTCAAGGAGAAAATGGCCACATGAAACTCTGCATCTGTTCACTGTCAATTAGCACAGAACTCCTGGCCATCAGTTCAGATAATTCAACATTCACTGAGCCCCATAGAATGCAACAGCTCTGGTGTGGGTGTTAGGCACACAAGCCCAAAAATAGTTATCAGACCCTGAGGAAATGGGTGCTTTTGAAAGAGTCATTTTAGCTGTTTCCTTGAAACTCTGGGTTCAACTCTTGGACAAAAAAAAGCATGTTGTTGAGAACTTCCTTGCCTTTTTATCAAGGCAAACTGATATCATAGGAAGAGACTTTGGAGTCCAAGGACCTGGGTTCAAATCCTGGATCAATGTGACCCTGGGAAAGTTACTTCAACTCTGTCTGTGCCTTCTCTGTAAGATGACAGGGTCCGTTCTATGTCCCAAGGCTGTAGTAAATGCTCTCTCTCTCTCTCTCTCTCTCTCTCTCTCTCTCTCTCTCTCTCTCTCTCTCTCTCCCTCTCTCTCTCATAAATTAATGATTACTAACCTCTATAAAATACATTAGCCACTTTGATCCTGACAACATCCCTGAGAGGTCATTGTCATCATCCCTGAAAGACATTATTACCTACATCTTACAGATGAAGAAAGTGAGGCCTAAAGAAATAAAGGCACACAGCTAGTAAGAGCCAAAGGAAAAATTCATAACTCGGCCTCTGCTAAGGGCAAGGTCGTCATATTGACTCTATACACCATAGTCCACCTCCTTCCTGGCCTCCTGGCTTTTTCCCCTTAACCTCTTCCTCAAAGAACCTATAGTTCCCATACTGCCCATAGCAGGTGAGCTGGCAGCCTGAGGGACGGAGTTTGAAGGAGGAAGCATGAGCCCCATCTCCCATCCCCCCAGCACAGGTGCATGCTTCCAGCCATAAGTATGTATAAGGGCCCACTGTGTGCCCAGTACTGACAGGAAAGAAGGGGGATACATAAGAAGTACTGCTGATAGCAATAACAGTAACCCTCATTTGTGTAATGCTTCAAGGTTTACAAAATGCTTTCCTCACACATGAGCAGAATGTGCACTGCAGAAATTACTTGACTTTTATCTTTACATCCCTAGCATCTAATTTGCTGACTGGCAGTGGCTCTCAACCTTGAAGAAATCTCAGTGAGTATCTAGCCCAACTAGCCCATTGTATAAATAAGTAAACTGAGACCTTGAGAGGGGAAATGATTTGCAATCAGAATCTAAAGCCGGGGGCTCTTACTGCAGCCTTTCTTTTTCGTTGCCGTACTATTGTCATGAGGAAAGTATTTTGTAAACTATAAAGTGCGCTGCGCCTGTGACCTACCTGAAAACTGGACTGACCCTTGTTAAGTCCTGCCATACTCCAATAGTTAGCATTCTAACAGTACAATACACTTTTCACGGTCATTTTTTCCTGCATTGATTAACCTTTATTCCTTTTATCAACAACCCTCAAATACTGTTGACTTAGCACCCTCAGGTAATGGACAAAGGTTGGCCATAAATTCCCAGCGATGTAATTAAATCCAACGATATGACTCTTTTCGCTCAAAATTTAGAAGAGACTCCTTAGAGAAAATTGTATGAAACATCGGCAGCTACAATTTGTCTCCTGCAGCTCCCCAGAGGAGTTAGTCATGGGAGGCAAGAAGGGGATGCCAACTCCTTCTCTTGGCCCTCTCTGTACCAGAGTATAGGAAATGAGTCGCCAGATTCCAAGAAGGTGCCAAAAGATAGGGCATCTTCAGAAGAAAGCATTCTCTGTGAGTCAAGTCAACAAGTATTTAGATTAGAGCTGCAAGGGCCTCAGAGGCCCTGGGCCTCTCTGGGCCCCATCTGGTCCAACTCCCACATTTTACAGATAAGAACATTGAGGGTTAGAGAGGTCAAGTGGATTGCCCAAGGCCACACAGATAGTGAGAGAGTTGGGATCTGAACTCAGGTCTTCTGGCATACAACATAGCAACTCTTTCCACTGAACCTCATTGTCGTGTGTGTGTGTGTGTGTGTGTGTGTGTGTGTGTGTGTGTGTGCATGCTCACACATTCTTAGGCCTTTGCCTCATCCCTTCATCTGTGCTCATTTTAGTAAATTATGTAATTCATTTGCCCATACAATTACAGTGTAGGAGAGGCCCTTTCCATGGGACCCTGATCCTTCCTTCTCTCCCAGTTACCATAATGTCACTCAGAGTGGAGCTGTGCTCTCTGCTGCCTGGGACATTATTGGTGCTGCAGAGTACCAGCCCCTCCACTGTGCTCTTCCTCCAACAAGACAGATGGTGTCTTGATCATAACTTTCATGTAGCACAACAATTCTTATATTGTCTCTCCCCAATCTGTTCTCCCGATCAGTTGCCTTTCTGATGAGATGTTTCAGATTCTCTTCTATTTTTTCTAGTTTTATTATTTCTTGTTGCCTCATAACATCATTCAATTCCACTTGCCCAATTGTAGTTTTCAAGGAGTTACTTTTCTTCCTTAAGATGTTGTACCTCTTTTTTCCAGTTGATTAACTTTCTTTCCATAACTTTCTTGGATTGCTTTATTTTTTCCCACTTTTTCTTCAGTCTCTCTTATTTGGACTCTGATTCTTTTTTAAGTCCTTCCAACAGCTCTTTTTGGACTTGGGGCCATTTGACATTACTCATTTTTATTTTTATTTTGTTTTAGTTTTATTTTTAGCAGCTTACTATTATAACCAAGTTTTATTCCTGAGTTGTGGTAATGGTAGCCATCTCTAGGGGAAAAAAAAGAAATTTACATGACAACTTTATGATATTTTTAAAATAATAGCCAGTTGTACATAACAGATTTACAATTCCATGTGCAATCATATTTTATTATACTATGTTATAAAAATGCTTATTTTTATTCCATAAATTAAAAATAAAATAAATAAATGTGAAAAAAGACACATGGTGTCTTGGACTTGACCATGGCAACCTGATATTTGCAAATATACTGGGAACTGCTAATTCCCACTGGCCAAATTTGGGATGGGGGAAGGTAAATTTAGTTTTTTGAAAGAAATGCTTACTTGGGCAGGGGGGAGGAAGTCCCCAAGGGTAGAAGAAAGGAGATTTCATTCTCACTTGGAGGCAACATGTGGATCTGAAGTCAGTGTTCTCATAGGGTCACAGAATTAAAACTGAAGGGAACCAGACTTCTCCTTTTGTAGGAAGGGAAAATGAGATCAGATGAAGTTGAGGACTGCCTAAAGTCACACAGGTTCTAAATGTTAGAGGATTTGAATCCGGGTCCTCCAACTTCCAGGCCAGTGCTCTTTCTATCATATTACTCTCATGTGTGACTCAAAAACCTGAGTTGGGAGTGACTCAGCATCAAAGACTTTGACTGATGTCAAAGTACCTTCATCCTCCACCTTCACTTCTAATGATTAACTGAAAGGAGAGGCAGATTTTGCAAGTATGAACTTGTCACTTTAGCATCATCTGTTGTGACCTTATCAGTGGAAAGGTGGCCTTTAGCACAAACAGCCCTAAGACAGCCACAGATAAGGTCCAAGGCTCCCCATCCTCTCTGCCTTCCTCTTGCTTATCCTGGGAGGTCACTTTCTGGAGGGAGAATTGGGTCATTATCCTCATCAACAACCATATTCTTGAGGACTTTGAGGATAAACGTGAGAATTAGTTTATTTGGGGTAGGTTTTCTTAGCAACTATTTCTTACATCTTTCATAGTTTTCATTTTTTTACTTTCAGAGTTTTTTATTTAAATTTGTTTTTCATTATAAACTTGAGAAATATGAACATGTCAATGTACAAAGAAGAGAAAGAGGATTGTATGTGTATGCTATCAAGGAATAGCTGAATGGATATTATATAGGTTTCTTTTAAAATTCTGCATAATATGTGTGACATTTATGAGTAATGTTTGCTCTAAAACTCTTGAAAACTTAGTTGACAAAATTTTAGAACTAAAAAAAGGCTGACCTTTGAAATCTCTAATGCCTTGGTTCTCAGTATTAGCATTTTAATTGAATTTATTTCTTATTAAAATATGTAGTTTTAAGGGGGGGGGGAAAGTCTATGTAATAGTAAGCAAACTGTCACACTTGTTTGTGACTCCTTCTGCTTTTTCCCATTTTAAAAAATGCTTCACTGTGCCTCTTCATTTTTTGTTTCTTTATTTTGTTCATTTCAGCTGAATCTTCTTCTGTTCTCCCTCATCCCTTAAACATCCAGCCAGTCTTCCTGACTCTCTGGCTTTGTTGGTGAACCCTGTTCCTGAATGGAGAATTCTCTTATTTAATGGGTCCTGAGGAAGATTAGAGCTAATTAATCACCCCCTTCCAGAAGCTTTTCAACACAATATCATTTTGATCCTAATTAGTAAAGAGTAGAGTAGCCCATGGTGCATAGATGTTGTATCTGCCCTGCAGAACATAAGTTTCTTGAAGGCAAAGGTTGTTGGTGGTTTTGTCTTTGTAAATCCAAGCACTAGACACAGGGCTGTGCATAAAGTAGTCACTTAATAATTGGTTGTAGACTGGAATGAAATGGAATGATATGGAAAACAAGCCCTTTGGTGTCGGAGACACCATCTGATCCCCTGTCTAAATTCTTTCTTCTATGCCATGCTGCCTCTAAGCAAAAGGATGATACGATTAAAGTAGTGCTTTCAGCTACTTAGTCTGAGAGTAGCTGTGCAAAATGGATTGAAGAGATGGAGGTAGGGAGACCAGTTGAAAGGCAATTGCAGTAGTTTAAGAATGAAGAAATGAGGCTTGACTAAAATATTGGAGATGGCAAAAGGGGTGGGGTTTGAAAATTGGTAAGTCTGGTGACCAGTTTGAGATAGAAGACAAATCAGGAGGAATGGATGAAAAGTCTAGAGCACATAGAAGAAGCTCAGAAAATCAAAGCTGTTGGGAAGGGCTCTGCACTTATATGCAGCAAGATAATGCAGTGGAGAGAGCCCTGGTCCTAGGGTCAAAAAACCTCCATTCGAATTCAATTTTAAACATATATTAGCTGTGTGACCCTGGGCCAGTCACTTAACTTCTATCAGCCTCGGTTTCCTCATCTGTAAAATGGGGATAATGACAGCACCTTCTTCCCAAAGTGGCTGTGAGAATCGAATGAGATCATGTGTGTGAAGTGCTTGGCAAACCTTAAAGCTCTGTGGAAATACTACCATAGTCATCATCATCATCATCGTCATCATCTTCTTCTTCTTCTTCTTCTTCTTCATCATCTTCTTCTTCTTCATCATCTTCTTCATCTTCTTCAGTATCATCATCATCATCTTCTTCATCTTCATCATCATCATCTTCTTCTTCTTCTTCATCATCATCTTCATCATCATCATCATCATCTTCTTCATCTTCATCATCATCTTCTTCTTCATCATCATCATCATCTTCTTCTTCTTCATCTTCATCATCATCATCTTCTTCTTCTTCTTCTTCATCATCATCTTCTTCATCTTCTTCAGTATCATCATCATCTTCTTCATCTTCATCATCATCATCGTCTTCATCATCATCATCATCGTCGTCATTCATTCATTATTAACCAACCAGTCCAATCCACTATCATACAGTGTCTGTGTGAGAACCTCTCACAAGGGAAGAGCACGTCTGCTTTGGGATTTTTTCCCTTCTCTCACCCCTGGGTCTGCCTCCTTGCCACTTTGTCCCTTTGTTTCCAGTTCTGAGCTTTGGGGCCACAAGCCCGATCCCTCCTCCAGCTGAGAGCCCTTCAAACAGCCGCAGCCAGTGTCCATGTTCTCCCTAAGTCTTCCCTTCTCCAGGCTAAAAGTCCCAGTTCTTTTGCTCGAGCCTCGTGCTAAGACCTTGAGAGCCTTCACCGTTCTGGTCCCCCTCCAGCTCGCCAATCAATGTCCTTCCTCAAATGGCTCCCTCAGTGTTGAACACAACACTCATGCTGTGATCTGACCGGGGCAGAGTGCAGTGGGACCGTCAGCTCCCTTTCTCCTGGATGCTGTACCAAAAACTTATCGACTAAATTGATTTCCAAATGATAGTTAGTATTGAGAATTTTACTGATCACCTACTATGTGCTGGGCTTGGTAACCAGCTTCAGAGAATTTAATGGAAAGAGCACTAGACTGATACCACTTGAAGCCTGAATTCCAGTCCTGCCTCTGATACATTTTTTCTGTGAGACCATATGATGTCATTTCTCTTCAGTTTCTTCGTCTATCAAATAGGGATGATAATAGGACCACCTCCCAGGGATGCTACAAGGTTTATGTGAGATCATAAGACCATAGTTTAGAACTGTAAGAGATTTCAAGGGCCATCAAGTCTGTCTCCCCCTATTAGAGATGACAGGACTACGGCACAGAGAGATTAAATGTCTAGGGTCACACAGCTAGTAAATGTCTAAGGTGGGATTTGAACCCTGGTATTCTTGTCTGCAAATCCAGTGCCCAACATACTTTACCATTTTGCTTCTGATCATGACTCTCATGAAGTGCCTTGTCCAAGGTCACATGGATAGAAGACGTCAGAGGTGGGACAATATATGTCAGGTGCCCTCTATACCTTGAAGCTCTATATAAACACCATCACTCCTTATCTTCATCATTGTCACCAATAACCCTGGGACAGGACTCCAAGAATCATTTGTGAAAGGAATACAAACACAACATATCACAATTTCAGAATATAACACACACTTCTGGACGGCTTTGAGGAATAGAAAATACTTTCCTGGACAGGATTCTGTGAAGTCAGAAAGAAAATTTCTTCTGATGGGTTGATATTATCATGTGAGCCACACTGCCTTGGGTCCCCCCATAAGGCCCACACTAGTACAAGCCTTTACCTAAGGGAAGCTATGGAAACTGACGAGAATGTTAACCTGTTTGGAGCCTTCCAAAGTGTCCTCAACACAGTGTCGCCCAAATGAAATTATACACATGAATGGGCCCTTATGTTACTGCCTAAGCATCTGCACAGCTGAGGGATCCTGTTTCTACCCTCTATGCTCTATTCAAGGGGAAAAAATAAAATTTTCCCTTTTTATAATCCAAAGGGAACTTCCCTCTGTGGCCCTGGAAAAAACCTTCTATGAGAAATGGGCAGGCCTGTTCCTTTCTGGTTCTATAAGTTGCATTTTAAAAATTATTTGCCTAATAATTATCTTTTAGCTAAGGGCTTTTTCTTCCATTTTTTTAAAAAGTTTTTTACATCTTAAAGTTTTGATTTGCTGAAATTGTAACCCCCAATTAGAAGATTCTCCTCTGGCCCCCACCCCCTGAAACCAACCTGATCCAATAAAGGAGACAGAACGGTGGCTAAACCACTGGATGGTAAATTGAACAATGGGGGTTCAAATGATCTCTTTGTACTTGCCTTGTGATCTTAGGTCTCACATGCGTCAGCTCTGTCTCTGCTAAAAGAGAGTCTGACCAGATGATCTCTAAGGTCCCTTATGGTTTTAGATGCTATGAATTATTTACCCACGTTTTCCACATTTCCAAGGACATATTCGTTTTATACCTTAATTTAAATAGCACCTCAATAGGGGGCAAGGAAGTTTCAGTAAAGAAAAAAATCAACCACCATCCTTTTCTGTCATTTCATGGTGGCATCTGGGTGACCTGGCATTCTTAACAGTTGTGCCATGTGGAATGTAAGCTCTGGCAGGTTCTATCAGTCCAATAAAATCCAGTGAATAATTATTAAGCACCTACTATATGTACAAATCTGTGCTGGGTGCTGGGGTATGAAAAATGCAAAATAGTCTCTAACCTCAGTAAGGTTATATACTATCCAAAAAATAAAACACATTAAAAGCTTATCAGCAAAGGCTTCCTGTGGGAGCTGGCACCTAATCTGAGTTTTGAAAGGAGTTAAGGAATCTAAGAAGCCAAAGTCATGAAGGCAAGTATCCCAGACATGGGGGACAGCCTGGGCAAAGGCATAGAAATGGGAGACGAGACATAGGAATAGGACTCAGCACTCAGGAAATAGAAAGTGAACCAGCTTGGTTTGAATATTACAGAGTTGGAATGGTTTCAGTTATGGGCCTGGCAATGTACTGTTGGATGCCAGGTCCAACCTAAGTACTAGAGGCTGATCACAAAATGATGGGCCATGAGGTCATGACTCTTTTGGCCATGGTGACCGATCCTTGTGGAAGGTGGCTCAAGTGAGAACAAAGAAAACAGATGGAAAGAACTTATTTTCTGAAGGAATTTGACTTAAGCCTTGTCTTATGAAGATATAAAGACATGAAGAGAATGCCTAAGAGAAGTGAGTGTTGTCTTTTACAAAAGTAAAAGATCCTTTTGTGCTCAAAAAAATATTAGGCTGATAACTAGATATCTGTGTCCATTGATATGGATCCTGAGACGCATTTGATTCAAACTTTTTCAAAAATCAGCTACTGGTGGGTTGGCATGGATTGGGATCAGATGCCAAAGGAGAAAGAAGGAAGATAATGAGAGGACTCCCAACTGCCTTTAATGAATTCAGCTCCTCCCAAAACCACTGTGAATTAGATAGCTATCTTCATCCCCATTTTACAGATGGAGATTCTGAGGAATACAGAGAGCATGACTTGTCCAGGATGACACAGCTAGAAAATGTCTGAGACAGGACTTGAACTCAGGCATTCTGCCTCCAAGTCCAGTGCTCTATCCACTTCACCACTAAGGTTCTCAGGGTATTCCTATGGAAAAGATAGAGGAGTATGGATTGGATGATAATAAGGTAAGATGAATTCTAAAATGAATGAATAACTAGACTCAAAGTAGTCATTAACGGTTCCATGGCCACTCAGAAGTGGGTCTCCAGTGCAGATCTCAAGGATCAATGCTTGATGCAGAGCTGTTCCACATTTTAACAGTCGTTTCAATCAAAGCATAGATGGCATATTTATCAGATTTTCAGATGACATGAAGCTGAGATAGGGTAGTTAGCCCGCTGAATGACAGAATAAGCGGCCAAAATTATCTTGACAACCTGGATATATAAAGTCCAATTTAATAGAGTTCGGGACATACTGCACATTTTTTTTTCTCAAAAACAGACACAAAGAGGGGGAAATGGAGAATGCGATTGTGGGCAACTCAGGGCAAGAGTGAGGCCAACACTCAGAGATGGGTCTTTCCATTGTACCTTAGGCTAACAGCCAGTGCTCCTGTTTATTTGGGTATGAGAGATGGAGATTCTGGTCAGCTGGTTTCTGGGAAGCCCAGAATTGCACAGGCTGCCCTGATTTATTTATTGATGATTTCAGATATCACACGATCTTGGTACCTAATTCTTGACCTCTCTGGGATTGCAACACCCAGTTTTTGTGTAATTTGATGAATTCCTGCAGTCCCTCCCCCTCCACATACATATACACACCTAAAATCCTTCTAATTGTGTTGAATCAGGGGGTAGTATTTAGGAGTAGTTGGGAGAGGCTGGAAATGCTGGATATAAACTGGAAAAGGATGAAGGAGCATGGAAATGAAGTCAGGAGAAGCTTGGTTCCAGTTCTACCTTGCAGACTCACTAGCTGTGTGACCAAGAACACATCTCTCTTCACCTCTGTTTCTTATCTAAAAACCAGAGATAATACGCATTGCACTCACATGGTGAGTGTATTAGAATCAACCGAATCAAGTAAGATTCGGTTGGACCATTGATCCCCGTGGTACTAGAAACTTCCAGAGAGGAAACTCCCTTGGCCAACATAAGTCGGTACCTTTCTCTGAAGCTTAGAGATTTAGAAAGTTGTCCAGAGCACTGAGACCAAATGACACATTCAGTGTCCCAGAGCAAGTATCTGTCACAGGCTAGACTCGAATCCAAGACTTCTTAACTCCAGCACTAGCTCTTTGCCTATGATAATATTCTCCCTCTCATTTAGAGCAGGAAGGTTTACTAGATAACATTATTTCAGGCCCCTTTCTTTTTAAATAATGAAAGGAAAGCAGAGAAAGGTGGCTTGATTCAGTTAGTCAATGCAACAAACAGTTAAGTGTGTTCTATGTATAAGGCAGTATTGCCTAATGGTTGGGAAGTTAGCTCAGAGGCAGTAGCACTGGGGCCAATCTCCCCCTCTGCCAACTCAGTCTTGACCTGAATGTACTTATGAATATACGCCTATCTGCCAGACACTGTCAGGTGCTGGGGATACAAATATAGAAGTGACACATTCCCTCTCATCAAAGAACTTACCTGCTACTGGGAGAATGGGAGGGTGCAGAGAGCAGTAAAGAGAGCCCAGGACAGAAGCCTGGGGTGAGCACATGTGTAGGTGATGGCACATGGACTTGGACCCGGAAGAGAAGTCAAAGATGAATGGTCAGTAATGTAGAAGAAGAGACCAGAAGATCCCAGGGCATAGGCAGTCTGGATGGTTCTGCCTCCATAATGGCATCTGCCCTCTGTCTCCATGCCCACCCCGCTACTTCAGTCTGCCTTAGCATGTGCCTCTGTGGTTTAGAGAAGCCTTCAATTAATTTCATTTCAATTCTGTTTCATTCAATTCATTTTAATGCAACAAATGTTTGTGATGGGCCAAGTAGGTTCCAGATGCTGTGCAAGAGATACGAAGACAGTGTCTGCCCTCAAGGATTTTATATTCTATAAGGAGGGAGAAGGAATAATACAAAATTAAACAAGAATAGATATGAAGCAATGTTTGGGGACATTAGCATTTGGGAAGCTTGGAAAGGTCCTTATGCCAAAGATGGGGCTAGAAGTAAGCCTTGAAGAGCACCAGAGAGAAGGAGGAAGAGGGGGTGTATTACAGGCATGGAGGACCAGGCATAGAGATAAGAAATGGATCGTCATCCCTGAGGAGCAGGAAGCTGGCCAGTTTATCTGGAATGTAAAGTTAGTGAAGGAGGAATTTGCAATAAGCAAAAGGCTGGAAGGAGCTAGGTTGTAAAAGGCTTAAAAATGTCAAAAGAGAAGTTTGTATTTGGTCCTAAGGCAAAAGGGAGCCACTGGAACTTTTTAAGGAAGGGAAGTGATGTGGCCACACTGTGCTTTAGGAATATTCATTTAGCAGCTGTGGGGAGGCTACCAGTTGTGGGCAAGTTATTTAGTTTCTGTAGGCCTCAGTTTTCTCATCCTTAGAATGGGAAGAGGGGGCAGTGATAATACTCAGACCCCATTTTTTCAGATGACTTAAGGTCTGTGAATCCAGTTTGCAATGTAGGAAATGTTTTACAAATGTAATGGTGTAATGTTTAAAGGACTTTGTGTGTTAATTAAACCATGAATGACTGATTTATTTTAAATGGTTGATTAAAAATACCCTCCACAAAAAGATTTGTCACCTTGGCAATATTAATTTTCTTAATTTATCTTAAATTTGATTGCAGTGAGCACCCCTAATTAACCTGATTTTTTGCTGATAATCACTCTCAATGGAATCAAATCAAAAATCCGGGGATGGATTGAGCGGCACTCAGAAAGAAGCAGCCCTCCGCGCACTCATTCAGCGCACGGGATATAGCTTGGTCCAGGTAGGAACTCTCAGTGATACGCTCCAGAGCTCTTGTCTATGCAACCTTGCATGTGTCTGGTCTTGGTGGGGTTATGGCCTCACGAGGTCAACATTTGCTCATCTGACTCCACAGATGGGTGATCTCCTTCAAGGTAAGAAGTCCCCAGTGGGAAAGTTACTAAGACAAGCTTTTTCTCCAGTTGGAGAGGTGATTTTGCCTTCCATGGATGGAATTAGGTCACAGATTTTGAGATGGAAAGGAACCTGGAATCTGTCTGGCACATCTTCTTTATTTTATAGATATGGAAATGGAGGGTCTGAGTTTAGGAGAGTAAATAGCATAGACAGAATTTGAACTCAGGTCATTTGACTCCAAGGTAGTTCTTTTTCTCCTATTCCATCCATGGTGCTACTTCCACCCTGAGGTATCAGCCTAGCTGGCATAACATCGATTTCAATTTTTTTTTAATTTTTTTTTAATTTTTTTTAAATGTATTTAACATATTTAGTTTTCAGCATTGATTTTCACAAGAGTTTGGATTACAAATTGTCTCCCCATTGCTACCCTCCCCCCCACTCCGAGATGGCATATATTCTGGTTGCCCGGTTCCTCAGTCAGTGCTCCCCTCTGTCACCCCACTCCCCTCTCATCCCCTTTTCCCTTCCTTTCTTGTAGGGCAAGATAAATTTTTTCGCCCCATTGCCTGTGTATCTTATTTTCTTGTTGCATGCAAAAACATTTTTGTTTGTTTTTGAACATCTGTTTTTAAAACTTTGATTTCAATTTAACTCACTTCAACAAACATTTATTAAGCAACTATTAAGTACAAGTCACTGTGTTAAAAGCTTGAAAGATGAAACTGAAATCAAATACAATTACTGCCCTCATGGAGTTTGCATTCTACTGGGACCATTTTTTTGTACAGACCTATGATTTCATCCAGGTAGGGAGCTCCCGTGAGAAAACTAGAGGGTGAACCTCAGAGAGGGGTGAAAGTCATCACCTGTCACATGCTCTTTATGTGCCCCTAAAGTGGGGAGGGTCCTATAACTTCCACTTCTGCTAACAACTCTCAAAGACTGTAAGTTACAAAGGGATTGCCCACCAGCATTGGTAGACTTGGGGAATACAACATATGAACTCTTGTCGAATCGAATAGAACACATAAACAGAAATGTAGAGGTAGTAGAATTGAATCCTATTGAATAAAGCCCCTTCCAACACAATATTTGTTAGAGTTTTTAAGAAATATGAGGGCTGGGTCTTGTTGAAGGCAATTTTTTGCATCTACTGATGCAATGTGCGTATGTAAATGAGAGAACAGGAGGAGTTCCCTGTCATTGCAATGATTGGCAGGTTGGGAAGTGGGGAGAGAATTTAGAACTAAAGAAGAGATAGAGAAAGAGGGAGTAGGGTGCGGTGGCATGGACACAGGCTCTGGAGTTACAGGAGCCAGTTCTGCCTCCTCCTTTTCTGGGTCCCTTTAGACAAGTCACTTAATTTCTCTGGGTCTGTTTCCCCATATGCAAAATGAGCGATGGTAGGGTTGGACCAAGTTCATTCCAGCTCCATTCCAGCATCATATAATAAGGCAAGGGTATGAAACAAAATCATAAAAGACAAAGTAGATGATTTCAATGTCATAAAATTAAAATTATTTCCATTAAAAATGTAACTGGAATAAGAAAATAGCCATTGAATGGTGGGGGGGGGGGGGTGCGGTATATTTGCATCAAATACTTCTGATGAAAAGCCTTCATAGATATCTAGAGGGTAAGAGTATGTCTTGGGTGTTTGAGGCTGTGACAGCTTCAGAATGCCCAGGATAAGCACAAGCGGTATCTTTCTGAACCTCATGAAGTGGCAGGAGGACTAGATTAGATTTCAGGACATTGGACTCTGGCTCCAGCTCTTCCACTAATTGGTGGGGGGGAGGGGAGAACTTCCAAAAATCTCATCCAATTTTATGTGTATATGATTTTGATTCATGGCTCCACACCTGGCCTCTCAGGCTTCTACAGGAAAGAACACCAGTCAGGGAATCTGGGCATCAGGAAAGACCTTGGGGACCATCTAGTCCGATGTGGAACTGAGCAAGGCTTCCTCTACCAGTCTCCAACCTGTCTTCGGTTCTTGTATCTTTGCATGGAGACTTGCAGTGACATAGAGCCCCCTGTCCTTCAAAGCAGCCTCTAACAGCATGAGATCATCCTAATTTTTAGGGACTTTCTGCTTACAGTGAGCAGAAATCTGCCTCATAGCAACCTTCACCATTACCCTTCATTAACACCAGGGATAGTGAAAGCTGTCTTTTTAACAGGGCTTTCAGGCTTGCACTGTGCCCTCATTTGATTTCTATAATAACTATGAGGTAGGTGCTATTATCCCTTTTTCCATGTGGGGAAACTGAGATTTAGAAAGGTTAAGGGACCTACCCAAGGTCACACAGTTAATAAGTGTCTGAGGAGGTATTCAAATACACATCTTTCTGACTCCAAGGCTCCCACACTCTCCACTCCACCATGCTGTCTCTCATTTGGCCCTTGATAACCAGGCAGAATCCATCCAGTCTCTCATGTGCAAGCTAGCTCTTCAATCAATAAACATTTATTAAGCACCTACTATGTTCCAGGCACTAAATATTTGAATAAATCTAAGTCAAAGAGATCCAGTGTAAGACTTCTGGCTATCTGAATAGCTTTAGTCAAGACACTATAACCTCTCTGTGACTCAATTTCTTTATCTGTAAAATAAGTTGGACTAGATGATGTCTGAGCTCCTTTCCAGCTCTAAAGCCTATGAAATCTGGTAATAACATATATTCAGTCATCCTGAAACCCTAGGGATCAAAAAAATATAGCTGGGAATTGGCTGGTGGTGGGCCCCTTCTCTGGCCTCTGAGGACACTGCTGTAGCCACAGAACATCATCTACAGCTGGGAACCCAACAGACCACCTCTTGGGTGGACCACCTACTCCCACTTCTGCTTTCCCAGTCTATAAAATCAGGATCAAAACAACCCAGAGTATGGGGACAGCTGGTTAGCAAAATGACTGACCTTGGGGGCCCTAGTATTCACTACCTCGTTGTTTTTGAGGAGAAAAAGACCCTCCCACCTTAAATCTATATATTCATAAATTCTAATCACTGTCCTCATCATCAACACTACAGCACCAATGCAATACCCACAGCGGCTGTGGCTGTTATGAATATGCCGGCATAGTTCTGAATCGCAAAACATAACAGACTCTCTCCATGGAAGACAGAACCAAAACATTTATTCCAACACAAAAAGCCAAATCCATCATAGCAACAAAGAAATCTATACACATTATCAATGCAGGGGCATCGTCACCCCCAAGCCTTCCCCCTGTTAGGGCTTCCCCACAAACAAGGGCAAAATCACTCCCTCTCTCACTCATGCTCACTGCTCTGCCTGTGCCTCTCTCTCTCTCTCTCTCTCTCTCTCTCTCTCTCTCTCTCTCTCTCTCTCTTTCTCTCTCTCGATCTCTCTGTCTCTCTCTCGTTCTCTCTGTCTTTCCAACTCCCACCATTTCTCTCCCAGCTCTGACTCACTCCACCCTTGCTCCACCCCTTCGAGCTCCACCCTTTCAGCAAACTCCTCCCATCACAGACTCATGTGACTCAGGCTTCCATGTGACTCAAGAAGGTCATATAGCCCTATTAATGGATGGGAAAGTTCTTCCCATTTTCATTAAACATAACAAACAGCAGCATCATGAAGCTGTTAATCATCTCTCTTTGGGGATACAATGAAAACCGAAGCAGATTTAGACATAAATTAAACCAATTAGTTGACGATCCAATATTCCCACTGTTCTAACAAAAGAGCACTGTTCTTTAATTCTTTATCCTTGCATCTTATTTCTCCTGTGTGCTTTTCCAACTCCTCTGAGCCATAGTTCTAATCTTGATATAAACTAATTCACGCATAGACAACAAAACTCTCAAACATGTGTCAGTTTTCTTATCAAACATTTATTTCATTTTCTCTTCATTGTTGACTTTCCATCCAATCTGAAAATGCCTTGGCCTGTGAGAAAAGGTCATGAAATCACAGAATCTCAGAGTTGGAAGGGACCTCAGTGCCACCTAGTCCAATTTATACCTGAAAAAAGCCCCTCCTACAATATAGGCAAATGGTGATCCAGCTTTTGCTGGAAGAGGTCGATTGAAAGAACCCACTACCTCCCAAAGCAACTCATTCCCCTTTGGGATATGACTAATTATTAGGAAATTTTTCCAGTTACCAGTCTTAAATCAACTCTTCCAAAACTTTCACTCATTGTGTCTAAGTAGTCTGCCTTCTGGATTCAAGCAGTAAAAGTACAATCCAAGCCCCTCGGGCGCCTGAAAACAGCTTGTCATCACTCACTTGGGCCTTCTTTTCTCATGGATGTATATGTACACATAGATATGTGTGTGTACATTATAGACATTTTTATGTGTTTGTGTTGACATCATCATTTTGGCACTTCAGGAAAATCATTGGTGGCCCTTCAGAGCATGGACTGCAGTGGGTTAAGACTTGAGACAGGCAGACCAACTAGGAGGCTCTTGCAGGAGTCCAGGTGGGGTGTGGCAAGAGGTGATATGCTCTTGAATGAGGGTGCTGACTGTGCCAGGGCAGAGAAGGGGCCTTATGTGAGAGCTGAGGTGAAGAGAGAAACAAGAAGGTGTGGCAGCTTCTTCGACATGCAAGGTGAGAGAGAGACTGTGTGTGTGTGAGGAGTCCAGGAGGTCACCAGGGCTGAGAGAAAAGCAATGCCCCCAACAAAAATAGGAAATTTTAGAAACAGGGTGGGTTTGGGGGGGAAACGATAATTTGTTCTGCCTGTGGAATTATGTATGTAAGTATGTATATACATATATTATTATATAATATGAATATTATGAATAAATTATACATTGTGACTATTATAAATGAATGATAGCATATACCTAGAATGTGTGTATACATGTATATTTATAATGTGTATATAAATATATTGTATATGATATTATAGAAATAACATGATTGGGTTATACATTGTGAATATTAAAATTAAAATGTTATACACATAGAATGTATACGTGTATATGCACGTACATGGATGTATATATGTATGCGTGTATATATGTGTGTACTCACACACACATTTTCCCATGGGCAACTCAAAACAAACATGTCCAAGACAGAACAAATTATCATTTCCCTCCCAAACTCACCATTTCTCAAATTTCCTATTTCTATTGGGGGCACTTCTTTTCTCCCAGCTTTGGTGACCTCCTGGACTCCGCACACATACTTTCTCTCACCTCCCATGTCCAAAAAATTGCCACATCTTCTTGTTTCTCCCTTGGCCTCATTTCTCATGTAAGGCCCCTTCTCTGCCCTGGAACAGTTAGCACCTTCATTCGGGAGCACATCACCTCTTGCCAAACCACACCTGGACTCTTGCAAGAATCTCCTAGTCCCGTCTTAAATCTTAACCCACTCCAGTCCATACTCTAAAGGGCCACCAAAGTGATTTTCCTAAAGTACCAAGCTAATGGTGAAAGCATCTATATTGGATAAACTCCAGTGGCTCCAGTTACCTCTAGGATCAAATAGAAATTTCTCTGGCATTTAAATCCCTTCATAACTTGACTCCAACCTGCCTTTCTCACCTTATCATATATTACTCTCCTCTGCAAACTCTACAATCCAGCCACACTGGCTCACTTACTGGCCCCATAGATGGCACTCCATCTCTATGGCATTGCTGTGGCCATTCTGGAGGCCTGGAATGCACTTCATCCTCACCTCTATCTCAGCAAATTCATCATTTCCTTCAAGGCTAAGCTCCAGAAGTCTTTCCTAGTGCCCCCAAATAGTGGTTCTTCCTCTCCCCTGCCCCAAATCATCTGGCATTTGCTTTGCATGTGTTTTGCATATGTCAGTGCATTTGCCTGCTGTGTCCTCCTCTAGAATGTAAGGTCCTTGAGGGCAATAATAATTCTGCTGTTGATTAGAAATACCCAGACCCTAGTACAGTGTCTGACATATTAGGAAGTCTTTTTTTGAGTTCAATTTTCAAGAGTTCATATTGGCTAGGAGAGTTCTTGTTAGTTTTTCAAGTTTTATTTAAGATTTTAATACAGATCTTCAAGATGTTTTCAAAATTCAGGAAATACTGAACACAGAACATGGTCCCCACTCAGATAAGTAATCTGTACAGGTCTCTAAGTGGCTGATGACAAAGTTCTGTAAAGCTGCCCACTGAGAAAAGAGATGCTTTTCTAGTTCTAGAGGGAAATTTAGTCATCAAAAATTTTGTTAGTACAGAACCAAAGATATTTAGCATAATGAAGACATTTGTTTGTCTGTTGGGATGGGAATTGCTGAATAGAATTGGGGAGGGGGGAACCATTTTCCCTTTTGTTATTATTTATAACAAAATAGGACTGCTCTGAGGATTTAAAAAAATTAAGAATAAAAAAATCAGTGGCCATTTCTGTACATTTAACTTCTTTTATTCCATTAAATGTTAACAATGCTACAAAAGTAATAGCAAAACAACTGTTGCTATTAGAAAAGAAATACTGTAACAAATGTCAGTATTGCTACATTAAATCAAATAAGTCAGGTAAATATTAATGTATGTGATGTTATAAATGTAACACATCACACCATTGTTAAAAGAGTAACAATGTAACAACTGTTGATGTTACAAATGTAGCAAATGTTAACAAAGGAAGCTGAGATTTACAAGTGCACAGAAAAGTACAATTATATTTCTTGTTCAATGCCACCGGAAGACAAAGAAGGAAGAGCTGTGCTCTTGATAGCAGCAGGTTTAACTATTCATACTCCAACACATACAAAGAGAATATTTTACTATGGGATTTCAACTTGGTATATTTTTTCTGGCTGTATTTTCAGGACTAATCTAAATTTTTATGTATCCTTTCAATTAACTGAAATCTCAAGCATCATAGTTGAAGAACTGTCACAGCAACTGGATTCAGAATCAAAAGGCCTGAATTCAAATTTTAGCTCTGCCCCTTTGCTTCCTGAATGATCTGAATTAAGTCACCTGACTTCCTTGGGCCTCAGCTTCATAGAACCTCCTAATTGGAAAGAACCGGAGAGACCATCTGGTCAAACCCATACCTGACTGGGAATGCCTTTTACAATATAGCTACAAGTCATCATATTGTATTGGCCTGAAATCTTCCAATCAAGACAGACCCACCGGCTGCCAAGGTAGCCCATTGCACTCTGGGACAGCTCTCATTGTTCCAAAACTGACCTTTTGGCCATTTCTACTTGTTGGTCCCAGTTCTCTCCTCTGAGGTTAAACAGAATATTCCCATCCATCTTCCACGATCCTGCCTTTGCTCCTTTCATGTGACGTTGGGCAAGTCACTTAAACTCCTTGGACCTCCCAAGATTGCTCGACAATAAATTGGGTTGATCTAGATGGTCTCTGAGTTCCCTTTCAGCTTTAAATCTATGGCCCTAAAATTTCTGAGGTCAAGTTGAATAATTTAACATTGCACCAGAAAAAAGATTGAGATTAGGGCAAGGCTGAAGGAACTGTATTACCTAAATGTTTCTATTTCTGGGCTCCTTTTCTTATCATCTTGAAAGACAAACACAGCTGTCTGTGATGGAGCATTGTAGGTTACTTGATAACAGTGACCAATCAGTTCCCCAGCTGCTGGCCGACCCAAGTGCGCACACAAACCTCAAGAAACCCTGTTGTACAACGGCATTTTTGCTTTGGATGCTGCTACTAGACAAATCCATAGAGATACTTGGAAGAAATGCCTGAAACAAATAGCACCCCTGCATTTAATGGCATTTTATTCCTGTGAGTTGATTGGGACCTGCACGAGTAAAACTTTAAAGTTTGAGAAAGCGTTGCCCCAATCTGGAAGAAACAGAAGTCCTTAGAGGTGTCACTTTCAATGGAGGAAAGACAGAGCCAAGAAATATTCCAGGATTTGGTTCTACTTGTACTTAAGAAGTGATGAGGTATGGTAGATTGAGTGCTAGACTTGGAGTCACAATGACCTGAGTTTGAATTCTGTTTCCAACATGGATTAGCCGTGTGACTCTGGGCAAAACACTTGAGCTCTCTCGGTTTTGGTTTGCTCACCCACAAAATGGGGATAATAAGAACCACAGCACTTATTTTACAGCATGGTGGAATACTGTGTTAAGTACTAGAGGGTGGAGTGCTGGGCTTGAATTCAAGAAGAACTGAGTTCAAATCCTGCCTCAGATAAATATTATCTGTGTTCAGTCATTTAGTCAGTTTGAGACTCAGTTTCCTCATATGGAAGATGAGGGGGCTGGCCCTGTCCAGTAGCACAGGAAGAATCTGGATTTGAAGTATCTGAGTCTAATAGCACCTCTGTCACTTACTACCTGAGTAATTCTGAGCAAGCTCCTTCTTTCTGGTTTTAAGCTCGTCATCTAGAAATGAAGGGAATTAGATGATGGTCCCTTTCACTTTTAAATCCTGTAAATTTAAGACACTTCTTTCTGGGACTCAGTTTCCTCATCTTTAAATTGGAGGATTGGGAGTGGCTAGACTATGTGATCTTCAAGGTTTCTTGTATCTCCAAGCCTATGAACCCAAATCATCTAGGTGGTGAAGTGGATAGAGTACCAGGCCTAGAGTCAGGGAGGACTGAGTTCGAATCCAGCCTTAGCTGTGTGCTTAACCCTGTTTGCCTCAGTTTGCTCATCTGTAAAATGAGCTTGAGAAGGAAAGGGCAAATCACTCCCATATCTTTGCCAAGAAAACTCCAAATAAGGTCACAAAGAGTCAGACACAACTGAAACAACTGAATGTTTCCTCTCACTGGGTCTCAGCTTCTTGCTCCATAAAATGAGTGAGCTGGGTTAGATGGACTCTCTGGTGCCTCCTAATTTTAAAGCATTTGGCCTGTTTGACCAGAGCAGAGCAGAGATGGCTTTGCGACCCTTAGCCTTTATCACTGTGTTTTATTGACTGATGGTCAGTCAACAAACTTTTATTAGGTGGTTACTATATGCCAAGCATCATTCTAAGCAATGGGGATGCAAAGAGAGGCAAAAACATGGTCTCTGCCAAAGATCTCATATTCTGACGGGTGAGACAATATGCAAACAATGATGTACACACAAGATTTATGTGGGGTATAAAAGGAGGAAATCTCAGAGCAGTGGAGGCTGAGGTAGCAGAGAAAGACTTCTTGTATGAGATAAGATTTGAGCAGAGTCACCAAGGAAGTGATGAGATAGAAATGAGGCAAGAGAGCATTCCCAGAATGGGCAGCCAGCACAAACACACAGAACTGGGAGCTAACATCATGTTTGAGACAGAGCAAGGAGGCCAGCATCACTGGCCTCATGCAGGGGACTGGAAAGCTACAATGAAACCAGGCTGTGGAGGGTTGTAAGAGCTAACAGAGGATTTTCTAGTTGATCCTGGAGGTAATAGGGAGCTCCTGGAGAGCCTTCAGTGGTGGGAGCCATGATCAGCCCTGCACTTTGGTAGCTGAGTGGGCAGAGTAGATGGTGACTATGGACCTGTTGAATAATGAAGGCTGAAGAGGTCAAAAGGCCTGACTGAAGAGGGCCATGCTAAAGAGCCTGAACATTGTTCTATGGAGCCATTATACTTTCTGACTTGGAAGATGGGGTTGGAGGTGGAATATATGGGAAATAATCAGGATCATGGATGATATCACAAAATCTCTGAAATTCAGAGCTGTGAAGAGACCTCAGTTACCATTAGCTTAACCCATGGCCAAAAAAGAATCCCACTTGAAATCTACAATGGACCTGACAAGGCTTTGCTTGAAGCCTGTCCAAGAGAGCCCATTAACATCTGAGACAGAACCCATTAACGTCTAAGGCAGAGCCCATTAATATCTGAGGTAGAGCCCATGTTACTTTTTGGTGACTGAGTTATAGAAAGTTTTTCCTTCCATCAAGCCTAAATCTGCCTCTTTGCTATTGTGAAATTTTCGGATGATAGAGCCAGATGTAAACTCCACAGTTTGGCACTGAGAGCTCTTCTGCCCTGGCCCCTTCCTATCATTCCTCTCTTTAACAACCCCCATCCCAACACATACACACCGCTCCCTGCACTCAATGGCCCAGCTATTCTACGCTACCTGTTCTTCACACGGGACATTATCTCCCACCTCCATGCCTTTGCAATGGCTGTCCTTCAGGCTTCCAATGTTCTGCCTCCCACTTTTAGAACCCCTGATTTATTTCACTACTCAGCTCCAAAGCCAACTTCTACAAGATATTTCTCTCAGTCCCTTCCCTCACAGGAACTCCTGCCTCCCTCTCAAAAGCTGCCTCTCATTTATGCATCCATGTCATCAAAAACCTTGTATCTATCTAAATATTTTCCTCCATTAGAATGGGAGCTCCTGAAGAGTGGGGATTCATTTTGCCTTAGAGATGATCTCATCCAAACCTTTCATTTAACAAATAAAGAAACTGAAGGAAGTTTAGAAAGAGGAAATGACTTTTCTAAGGTCACACAGCTAGTTCATAGAAGATGCTAGGTCTCATAGAAACATAGAACTTGAATGGATATTGTTGAGGGTCACCTAGTCCAATGCCCATAGGTGAGGAGACTGAGTCCCAAAGAAGTTAAATGAGATAGTTAAAGTCACACAGGTTGAGCACTTCCTCTTGCAAAATCAACTGACTCCTAGCCTACTTCTCTGTCAGCCAGATAAATAAGGGAATCAAGTGATTTATCCTGAGACATACTCTTTTTTAGGGAAATCCCTGACAATGGATCCCCTAACTTTGGATCCCCTTTAAAAGGACTGAACCATAGGATAGAGAGCTAGAAAGGGGTCAGAAATTCCCTCCTAAGCCTGGGATTCTGTGAGATATTAATTGACTTGCCCAAGGCAAGTAGAAATAGAGCAGTCAAGGTTTGAACTCAGCTCTTCCGACTGTAAATCCAGGGCTCTTTTTACCACACCATCTCCATCTTTATACTCTCTTCTCCCCAAAAACGCAAGCACTGATTCACTGTAATTATAACTCTTTAAGAAGCAGAATTTGCAAAACATATGTAATGGGGTGGGTTAGTGGGGACTTTGGTGAGTCATCAATTGAAAAGTCTAGCAAAGCCTCAGAGAGGAGCTAAAGGAACTGGAGCTAGTTCCTTTGTCCTCTTTCTGGGAGGCAATGCAGTACAGTGGAAAGAGCTTGATTTGGAGCCAGAAGTCCTGGGTTGGAATCCTAGCTCTCTTTATTATGACCAATACGACCTTGGTCTTGTCACATAGCCACCTACTGAATGAGTTGGAAGGGATCTATCTAGTCCCACCCAAACATGAAAGAATTGTCACTTTAATAAACTCAACAAGTGGTTTACCAGTTTCTGCTTGAAGACCTCCATGGACAGGGCACCCATCACCTCCAGAGGCAGCCCATCCTGCTTGAGATTTTCTCTGATTGTTAGCAGGTTTCATTTCTGTTCTTTCTTTCCTGACTATAAGCCTCTGTCCCAGCCATTGCTTCTCCCTTCCAGAGCCCTCCTCTTCTGACAGGCCTTCTAATAGCTAAATGTGATTATCATGCACCCCTTCTCAAGAGTTCTCTTGTCTAAGGTAAACAGCCCAGTTCCTTCAAGTAATGATGGCCTTTCTCTGGACATTGTCTAGCTTATCCATGGTCCTTCTTGAACCTAAGTGCCCGGAACTGCCCAACAAACTGAACAGAGTACTCCACGTGAAGTGTGATGAAGGGAGGAAACAATGGCATTTCCTAGCTCCAGGAAGCTAGTCCTCTCTGGGTAAGGTCACTGATGCTTGTAGCTGGACCTCCACTTACTCCCATATAAAATGGGAGGATTGGACTAGATGCCCTCCGGGACCTTCAAGCTCTCAATCTCTGATCCAATTTTCAGTTTCGTCCTCACGTGTAAGAATGGAGAGACTGGACTTCATGATTTTAAAGGTGCTTCCAAATCTAAATTGAATGTCTTTTGTACCCAGGCCACTGGCACAGCTGAGATACTCTTGGATTTGTTTACTCTGGCCTTGTAAGGGCTTGCTGGGCTCACTTGCACCCTCTCTCTCTGAGGGGCAGATCTGGGAAACATCTAGCTTCCTGACCATGTTGTTTCTATCTTCCAACCAGGTGTCATGAATTTTAGAACCTCACAACATTGCTTTCCATATGTCTTCTATTGCATCTAGGTCTACAGAAAAATAATCCCGACATTAATTCAACTATCAACTTCTTCTTCCATTAGGCCCATTGGATGCCCGTTAGTGGCGATTTCAAGGATTTCTTGCCACTTTGTGGTTGACTAGTGAGTGTGCTGGACTTGGGGCCAGGAAAACCAGGGCTCAAATATCACCTCTGACAATCACCAACTGTGTGGCCTTGACTAAGCCATACTCTCCCAGTGATGGTCTTTTCATTTGTCTGGGGATTAAAGGGACTACAGCGTCTGCCTCGTGGGGTTGTGGTGAGGCTCCAAGGAGATAGTACCCATTGAGTACTTTGTAAACTTCAAAATACAATATAAATATCAACCAGTGTTATCATTATTTTATTATTTGGGGAAGAACTAGACTTGTGGTTACTAAACCCTGTGGTTTAGAAATGAGTGTTGACAACTCCATAACCTAGAGAGCTAACTAGATTACAGAGAAGGGTGTCCACTGTGACATGGCCAGGACTTAACTCCTGTCTCCCTGGCTTGTCCACCATGTTGCTGCCTTTCCTTTCAGTTGTTATTATTTTCATTAATATTCTAATATTTCGATGGATCCTTTATATCTTCAATGTGGGTGGTCCCTTCAGTGGTATAGATTGCAGCCATTGTATGCCTATCCATCCTGTGCAACCTTTGTCCTCATCCTTCCTTGTACGCTGTATCTAATTTGTGCGTACATGACCAATTTGCATGCTGTCTCCCCATTAGACTGTGAGCTCCTTGAGGGGAGAGGCCATGTTTTTATCTCCACCATACCTGGCAAATAGAAGGTATTTAATAAATGCTTGACGATGATGATTCCCTTCCAGAACATCACCCCAATGGGGGCTTCATCACCACCACCAAGCCAGGTTTTTTTTCTAGAAATTACCAAATAAATAATTCCAAAAGCCCAGAAAAGAATCATGGCCCTAGAGCTGTCTCTTCCACATTAGAGCAAGTGGAAAAATACATTGACATTTAGACTCTTCCCCTACCACTGTGCAAAACTGCCAGTGACCAATATAGTTATATTCTTGGAAGATAAAATCTAAGCCCCAGGGCCTTCTTCTTCACTTGCTTGGCAGTTGCTGCCCATCCCAGGACATTAGCTCATGCACACAATGCATGATCACCAATGTCTTAAATAGGTAGCAGAAGTCGTAGGGGCCAGATTGGGCCAGTGGAGCACTAACACACACCCCCACCCCACATGTTTCCCTAAGCTCTGTGTTCCAGCCACCCACACCCCTGCGCTATTTTCAGGCTCAGAAGAATCCCTGTATCCACTGGCCGGACATGCCAGAGCATGGTGTGGATGTGTCTAAATGAGTGAGCAATTTAAAGTCATTAAAATAGGTAGATGGCATGTATACAGCCTGATGAAGCAAGGCGCTCTAGCATACCACACAAAGGAAATGGATCTGAGAGGTTATTTTCACATTCTAGTGACGTCATATCACTAAATCATCCCTGTCCCCTTCTAGGTGACCTTTAAGGGATTGCTCTGGAGCTTCATGAACTAGGGGTCATTGTAGCTCTCAGAGAAGAGGGAGGGAAAGGTCTTTGCTGTTTGTTCTGATTTGAAGACCTAGCTGAACTTCATGGCCTACAATATTTGGGAGCAAAGAGAGGCCATTGGGGCCAGTGCTCTGCTCACAGGCAGCTTCCGGATTTTTAGAAGAAAAAAATCAGAATAAATGACCCTGTATCCTTGTCTATTATGGATAAGCCAACCAAGCAAAAATCTTAATAGTCGTTTGGTATGAATATTCAACAACATGGAATGAGAAGTCTGAGGGAAGAAAGACATGAGTAAAGGTTAAAGTTAAGAACTGATTAGAATCACAAAATATTAGAACTGGAGAAACCCTTAGAACATAGAAAATCAGAGCTGAGAAGGACCTCAGAACATAGGACACAATATTCAACCTAGGAGTAACCTAAAACAATGGATCATCAGAGATAGCCAGGACTTCAGAACACAGTATATTGGAGCTGGGAGAGATTTGAGAAGAGAGAAAGTCAAATCTAGAAGGAACCTTGAAACACAGAATGCCAAATCTGGGAGGAATTTTACAACAAAAAATGTCAGAGATAGGAGGGACATGTGAACATAGAATGTAGGAATCTGAAGGGACCTTGGAAAGTAGGATACCAGAGCTGGAAAAGATTCTAAAATATAGAACATGGAATTTGAGAACTTGGAGGGCCCTCAGAACACTGAACATGGAATACCAGAACCAGAACAGCACCAGAGCATAGAACACGGATGTTAGAGCTGGGAGGAACTTAGAACAAAGAACAAAGGACATCAGAGCTAAGGTCAACAAGAAGCCTCTCCTGGTCCCCCCAGCTACTTACTAATACCTTCCCTTCCAAGGTTACTTCGTTACCCATAGCTATCTAGGAGATTATACACACACAAACATAAGCATGTAAACATACATTATATGCATGTATACGTATATATGTATAAGTATGGAACATGCTTTCTCCCTCTTTAGAAGTCAGATCAATGAGGAAAGGGACTAATTGGTTTTTGTCTTTGTAACCACAGTGCTTACCACACAGTAGGTATTTAATAAACACTTTATTGATTGAGAGAAGACAGAGCTTAGAACATAAGAGTTCAGAGTGATAAGAGATCTCATAGAGCTTGTAGCTCATCCCATTCATCTTACAGATAAGAAATTCACTCAGCCAGTCAAGGACTTGCCACTGTTCACAGAATCAGTTACAAAAAATCAGTGAGGCAAGGCACCTCGTAAACATTCTTTGTAATAGTCCTATGACACGGAACTGCAAAGGGCTCCGTCATTTATCCCCATTTCATAGATGAAGAAACTGAGACTTGGAAAGGGAAGGGAAGAGCAAGCCACTGAAATGACTTGAGCCTGGGCACAGGGGCAGGATCTGAACCTGGCCTTTGTTCACCTCAGGTCCCGGGCTCTTTCCAATATATCCCTCGGGCTTTCAGCAAAGCTTCAAACTCATTCGTGCTCTGCTTTCTTCGGGAAGTTCCAAAGACATAGAGCTCACTCTCAAGTCGTGGAAGGTGGTCCTTGGCCTGTTAGCTCACTCAGGAACCAAGCTGAGTCTAGAAAACTCTAACCAGGCCAAAACCAATATTTTCCTCCAGAGTACGTCAGATTGTGACTCTCTGTTGCAAAGTAAAGAGGCCCTTGGAACTGAGCTGGTGTCACTCCAGTTCCTGACCAACATAGGACCAGAAATCACCAAGTACACCCTGGAGCCATTTGAGAGGCTCTCTGCTAACAACAACCCTTCTAACTAACAATCTTTAGGACATGGCCATAAATTTCAGGTGTAGGAAGCTCTTGCCAGTTGCAAAGGTCAAAAAAATCTATTCCTGACCCCTGGAAGTGTTCGAAAATGAGGCTTTTGCAATATAGCAACAAACAACAATGAGGAAAAACATCAAAAGTCCATCTTTACAAAAGTATCAGTTCAAGAATGGAATCACCAGCACTCAAAAACAGTGCATTCCTGATGAAAACACCAAAGAGGAAGACAAAGGAGGTGACTGCTCATCCTCCATCAATTCAGCCACAGACAAACAACATTGATAGCATTCCAGGAACATTCCCGAATTTGCCACTCTCATCTTGGTCATTAGAAGAGATAGTATCTCATATTGGGTAGTGCTCAGCCTAGAGTCCTGAACATCTAGGTCCCTTCCCCACCTCGGAAAGTGACTAGTTGTGTGACCATACTTCACCTCTCTGAAGAATGTTAATTATCTCCATTTTACAAGTGAGGAAATTGAGGCTTAAAATGCAGTCAATGCCCCTATATCGTACAAGCCAGCAAGTGGCAAAGGTGGGAGTTCAAGGCTGGGTTTTCTGAATGCAAATCCAATGATCTCTTTTTGCTGATTTCAGAGCCAGTTCGAGTTACAATGTTAGCACCTCAGGTGAAGGGGAAAGGTCTTAAACAATGAGCCTCTCTAGGTATAAAATAATCATAACCATTCATTTGCCTAGTGTTCTTCTCCACTACAGAACTACAGCATGGATTTCACAATTTTCCACTCTGGCATTTCAAACTGGAAGGGAGCTTGGAGAGGATTTTTTATATTACTAAATCTCCAATCTGAACATTTCCATCCCCTCCCCACAAATCTAAGACACAATAATGAATCCTCAGCCTGACCCTGAAGGCCTTCCAAGACACGGCTCCAACTAACCTTTCCCAGCTAATGACATGTTGCTCTTCCAAAACACATTCTCTTTTCCAATCAGTCTGACTCTTCCTTGCTTCTTGTACATATCTCATCTCTAGCCTCTAGGTCTTTGCCAAGTAGCTCCCATACCTAAAATGAATGTTTTCCTTGCATTCTGCCTAAGAGTCTCCCTTGTCTCTTTCAAAGTATGGTTCCAGTGCCCTCCCTGGCCCCCTGACCCAGTTTCCAGTGCCCTTCCCCTCTTTAAAATACTTTGTCTTTAATGGCTTTTGTCCATCTTGTTTCCCCAGTAGAATATAAGCTCTATGAGGACAAGGACTGTTTTGTGTTTGTCTGTCTCCAGCACCATGCACATGCCTGGCACATAGCAGCAAAACAATCAATCTTTGTTGAATTTAGTTCAATTCCTTCATTTCATATATAAGAACGCAGAGGTCCAGTGATGGGAAGGGAGACAGGGAAAGATGGCATAGAGGAAAGAGTGCTGGGGAGGTGAAGTTAGGAATCCCTGAGTTCAAACCTCACCTCAAGCACTTTGGAGCTGTATGCAAAGAATCTCTCTGAGCCTCTGGTTCCCCAAATTTAAAATGGGGGTGATCAAAAAACATCTACCTCAGAGGGTTGTTGGAAAAATAAACAAATAAAATAAACTCAAAATAATAGTTTATCTAACACCTTACGGTTTGCAAAGTGCTTGACAGATGTTGCCTCATTTGATCCTATGAGGTAGATGCCCACTTTACAAATAAGGAAGCTGAGGTTGAAGGAAGTTAAGTGACTTGCCCAGGGTCACACAGGTAGGAAGTGTCTGAGGCAAAATTTGAACTCAGGTCTCCCTGACTCCAAGTCCAGTGTTCTATTCACTGCAGCAGTACCTATCTTTATGAGATAGCTATACATATGTAAAGTGCTTTAGAAACCTTCAATTGTGCTATAAATGTCATGTGATGTTGCTATCCTAGATCGTTAGAGGTCAGTGAGTCCTTAGAAAGGATCTTGTCTAAAGCCTCTCGTGTTACACATGAAGAAACTGAGACCTAGAGAGGGTAAGGAGTTAATATAGTAGGATACTATCCATTTGGAACTGCTAAGGACCTTGGAACAGGCTAGTCTAATCCCCTCATGGTAAAGATGTTAAAACACAGGCCTAGAGAGCTCCAGCAGCTTGCCCAAGGTCCTCAGGGAGCAAATGTCCCAAGCAAATTTGAACCCAGGTTCAGTGACTCTAGATACTAAACCACATTGGACCCTGCCCATACCAATCCCAGCCCCAAATCTATCAGGCAAAGAAGCCGAGAGGGGCCAGAACATGGGTGGGAACTTGCTCAAATTTCCAGGGCCAGCTAAGCGACAAAGCAGGACTAGTGTCCACGTGCCTTGACTTCCGTACCCATGTGACTTCTACATGAGATTCAGTACGAAGTCTTTATATGATGCAGACCCAGCTAAAATGTTTCAGTGTTTGATATGTGTATAAGGTCAGAGATTTGGAGCTGGAAGAGACCTGAGGGGTCACTGAGTCCACCCCCCTCATTTTGCAGATGAGGTGACCGAAGTCCCCTAAGGCTAAGTTACCTTCCCAAGGTCATAGAGTTAGTGTCAAAGGTGAGAGTCAAAATGCTGACTGAGGCCCAGGCTCTTCCCATTTCACCACACTGCCTCCCATAGATTAGAACTGACTGCATCTATCACAGCCCTGTAACCTGGCCAAAGCTTCCCGGTGAAATCAGTCAGTATGTTGGCACGCGGCCTTCCCGCGGTCTCCGGCTCCTTCCACCCTCACCTGTGTTCTTAAATCCCTGACTCTCCCTTTTCTTGTCGTGCTCCGTTTCATCCTTCTCTCCTTTTGGGAGTGTCACAGATGCCCTTCACACCACACACTCAAAATTCTGTGCTCTCACCAGGATGGAGGATTCCTACAGTGAAGCTGATTATATCCCGCCCCAGGGACTCTCACATCCTGGCCCTCTTCCCGGTTTACCACAAGGGAGCCATCCAACTTTCTGGGGGCCTTCCTCACTTTCCTTTAATATTGGGTGGATGCCAGGGGAGCACAAGCACTGTCCTACTGGTTATCTCATGCTATCTCATGTGACCAGCCCATCTTTTTTTCCATTGTACATCTCTTTCCCTAAAAAAGATCATCACCATCCCAAAATATTTATGCACCATGGAATAGTGCTTTGTAGAACACCACAATCTTCAGAAATCCAAGAGCCTGTGATTACCTCGAAGGTCACTCCTAGCTTGAAATCGATGCTCATCTGACTAGTTTTCTGAAGTTGTATCTAAGAGCAAAAAAAAAAAAAATGAGCCAAGTGGCTTCTAAAAGCTGTTACAGTCTCGTGGTGAAAGTTGGGCAGCTAGGTGATATAGGGTCAGTACTGACTAAAGAAGACCTGAGTTCAAATCCTGACTCAGATACTAACTAGTTGAGTGACCCTGGGCAAGTCACTTAGTGCCCTAACCTCTCAGGATTGTTGTGGAAATCAAATAAGACAGAATATGTAAAGTGCTTTGCAATTCTTAAAGGTCAAATAAATTCTAGCTATTATTAATATTCTTACCAGTATTATTATTATTCGCTAACACAGAAGCCATTTCCTAATATGTTTAACATTTTAACTTTATTTAGAAAGAATCTCTAATTTTAAAGATAGCAGCCACTTGAGGGGGGAGGTGAGAAACGCGGAGAGGGAACCTTGGATTTTGGATGTTTAACCCACTTGGAGTAGAAGAGCTTTCTGTTGCTTATTTGACATTAGAGGGCAATGGCTTTCTTGGGCCCCTCTGACTGCTCAATGAACATTCCTGCCTTAAAACCAGAGATATCTAGTTTTCTTTGAGCATTGCTAGGCCTCCTATTAATATAGCTTTCCTGTTCTGGGGAGTGTGTCATCTGAGAAGGACTTTAGCTGGTAAAAGGTAGTTTTAAGCTGGCTTTGGCTATTTACATCCCCTGATTTATAAAAATAGGGCCCAAAGACCCAAAGTTCCAGGCCTCATCTGTCGTCAATGGGCAACGGAGGGCTATTCTCTGTCCTCATGTGACTCATTTTCCACACCTGTCTTTCGTAGGCCTTGGCAAATTCCAAACAGCATTCACATGGCACACTGCCCCCCCATGTGTTGAGTTAGCAGCATCTTTGGGCCTGCCAGGGGCTTTACCGACCTCAAAGGATCCCCTGGTCTTTTTTCCTGGTGGCAAGAGAAGCCATACCAAGACTTAGTGGGGAGGAGACATCATGAGGCTTCCCATCCAATCATTTCTTTTCCTAAGGAAACCAAGCCTTCTATGTCCATGTACTGGGCTGGAAGGGACCCAGCAATGGCAAGGGACTTTCCCAGACATGCATGGCACCATTTTGGTGGTGCAGTTTTTAGCAGTTGGGGCAAGTTGAGAACGGCCCGACTTGTTGATGGCTTCTCTATTTTAGACGATCATAAGATATAAATCAAATTAGATGACAATTGTGGAAAATCAGTGTTACCTACCAGTGGATGGAATTCTGAGAAAAAAGAGAGGAGAACTGGGGGTGGAGGAAGGGTGCAGAGGGGAAGGAGAAGGAGGGAAGGAAAATTTTTTGAAATTTTGAAATCTCCAAAAGTCGTACTCAGTTTATCCTAATGCTTCATTTTGAAATCTCCAAAAGTCGTACTCAGTTTATCCTAATGCTTCATTGAATGTCAAAAGTCAACTCAATTCCTCCTCATTTGTTAAGCCCCTGCTGTATGCCAGGCACTGTGCCAGGTTTGGGGAATACAAGGACAAAGAAAGAAACAGTCCTTGTACCAATGGAACATATATTCTACTGGGTGGGGGATGCGGAGGGGAGGGGGAAGGGGGACATTGCAGATTCAACATGGTCACAGCCAAGTGTAATACAATGAAAACTGAAAAAGGAAGAAAATGTTAACTTTGGGGGACTCAGTAAAGCTTTCAGAGACAAAGCAACGCCTTTGCTGAGCCTTGACAAGTGTCTTATAAAACAATGTGGTCAGAATAAAAACTTATTCTCTGAATTAAGAGAAATGTTTGTGGAATATGTGTGTGCTTCAACTGTGCACCATGAGCATGTGTATCCCTTAAAGTTTTGTGACTATTGCAGAACAAACCAATGAGACTTTACTTCCTGGACCTCAACTTCCTTACATGTAAAACTTGGGGAGATCCAGACTGGATGATCTCTGAGATCTTTTCTAGGTCTAGATTTATGATCTATAGATCCTATTTTAAATGTCCCAGGAGGCTTATAGCTTTAAGAAACATGTCCTGTTGTTTCATAAAGTGGAGAGACCTTTTGTACCATAAAATATCCTTTCTTCAGGAAAATATTGAGAGTACACGTGGACTGTATCTAGAAATGTCAGATGGACATGGTGAAAATTCTTTAAAGGGAAGATGTTTGGCACCAAAGGAATAGTATAGTGGCTAAGGCATTGGACTTGCGGTCAGGAAGTCCTGGGTTCGAATCCTGCTTCCTCCATTTACTAATTGTAACCCTAAGTAAGTTATTTCAGTTTCTTTTTTCTAGAAAATGGGTAACAGCATCTCCAAACGGCCTCACAAGGTTGGGAGACTCAGCTGAGATTACCAGCACTCTGGAAACATCATTTGTGATTAATTTTCATATAAGTCTAGGCTTTTGAACATCTAAGAGTTTTGTTAGCATAAAGTAAATCACCTCTCATATTACCAAAATGGAGATTTTGTAATTAGGCCCAAATATAGAGAAAGAATGAAGGCCTAGAATCTGCAAGCAAATTTAAATATTTAACGTAGCAGAAATGAATCCAGTTTCTTTGAAGTCAAAAGTTAAAATTAAAGCATGAGAAACATTCCCATCTCCGTTCCCTGCTATATTTGAAATAATTACATCACAGTGTATTTTAAAATCATAATTAGTCCTCACCATTAGCATCATTTAAACCACATTAACCCATTACCTCATAAAGCAACACTCTGAATAAGAAAACAGGACAGCCAACAGAATGAGGACAAGCCCTGGCATAATTTAGTAGCTAGAGGACCTTAGTTTTAAACAACTAATGTCAGTTTCATATGATCACCATGGCATAGTGGAAAGGATACTAGCCTTATATCCAGAAGATTGGACCTCAAAGAAGCACAGAGTCTAAGGGTTGGGGGCAGCACCATGGCCATCTGGTCTAACCCATGTCAGTAGAAGCTCCCTGGCCAGTGGTCACATATTCTCTACTTGAAGACCTCCAAAGACTGGCACAAATTCAGATGCTGCACTTGACATTCACTAGCTGTGTGACACTGGAGAAGTCAGTTTGTTTCTTTAAAGACTAAATGTCATTTACTAAGTCAGAGATGGGTTGAGCACTCCCTGGAGGGAGTTCTCATGCTGGGAGCTGACCCCACAGATGAAATCATAGATTCTCCTTGTGTGCCACTGATGGAAATTGGAGAAAATCCTGAATAATGTGAGTCAATTGTGGTTCTCAATAGGAAAGTTCAGCCACTCAACATGTTTATTTTGTTTTAAAGAATTCTAAAGAGTCCAGAGCTAGAAGGGGCTTCAGAGGCCATCTAGTACAACTCCACATGTTATAAATGAGAAAACTGAGACCCGCAGCAGGCAAGTGGCTTGGCCAACATTGGTCAGGCATTAAGGAGCAGAACCTGCATTACAACTCAGGCCCTCTCACTAAAGTTGGCTCTATTTCAGTTGGGCTACACAGTGTGAGTCCATGATTCAGCTTTCGGGGCCTCCAGGGCACGGAACAAAGGTTATAGTTGGGGAAGTTGTTATGAGGAAACTGGCATGGAAGGAGCTTCCCCCTCGCACCTTCCCTGTGAATGCCATGGGGTCACCTCCTTTCTAAATCCATTGGTTTCTATACTTCTCAACTGAAATGGCGGTAAGAACCCTCTAAATTATCACTTTTAATTTCTGCCTTGGGATAGTGCCCAGTTACTCCACCATAGTTGTATCTCTGCTTGTTTGTTATATAGAAAAATCAAGGCACAGAAAGGGGAAATGTTTTTCTCCCTGGATTAGCCTGTAAATCCTAGAAGGGCGTGGACTGTACTGTATCGAAATCTTATATCTGGCTAAACACCTAATGCAGGTTTTTTATAAATGTTGTTTGATTAAATTAATAAATATGGCACAATAGCTCTTTCTGTGGTGGCAAAGAATGGGAAGCTGAGAGAATGTCCACCTATCAATGGGGGGGATGGCTGAACAAGTGATAGTACATATAGATGTGATAGAATACCATCTTATTATAAGAAAAGTTGTAGGGGATAGTCTCAGCAAATTCTGGGACTTGTATGGACTAATGCAGAAGTGAGTGGAACCAAGAGAACAACAATTTAGACAATTATAACAATAACTCTGATCTATACAATGACCAGCCACAATTCCAGGCACTCAACATGAAGCGCACTGCCTACCCTTCCGAGTGCAGACTGAGATACATGAAGTGGGGACGGGCACATCAGGATTTGCTTTGCTTGACTACATCTTTGTAATCAAGGTGTTTTCTCTTCTTATTCTTCTGGTTTTTATTTCTCAGTGAGCAGTAGAGATGGAGGTGGGAGAAAAAGTAGAACTTCATAAAAAATAATACAAAATTGAATTTTAAAAATTACAATAATGAAAAAGGCATAATGCATCGGAAAAAATACCAAATAAGGAGTCAGAGGACCCAGATTCAAATCTTACCTTTGCCATTTACTCCCTCTGTGAGGAAGGACTTAGCTTCCACATCTGAAAAATGAAGAGATTGGACAAAATGGTGCCCAATATCCCTTCTAAGTCTTAATCTGTTATCTTGTAATCCTAAAGGTCTAAACATCAGATATGCTAAAGCCTCCATTGTGATGCCTTCACATATCCACAAACCAAAGAGCAAAGGATAATGATCACTATTCTTATCATCATCATCATAGCCATTTATATAGAGTGGTAAGGTTTGAAGCAGTACAGCAAATGGTTTTACCAACTCATTTTATCATCAAAACAACCCTGGGAGATAGGTGCTCTTATTATCCCCGTTTTATGTATGGAAAGCAGTCAGACAGCGATTAAGTGAATTGCTTGTCCATGGTCACACATTTAGAAAGTGTTTGAGGCCACATTTGAACTCAGGTCTTGCTAACTCCAGGCCTTGCAGTCTTATTCACTTGGCCACCTTAGCTTCATGGATCCAAATCTTGGCTATAATATTTAATAGCTGTGTGACCTTAGGTTCATTATTGCTACTCAGTTTCCTCAGCTGTAAAATGATGAAAATGGACTAGGTGATATCTCCGGTCTCTTCCAGTTCTGAATCTATAATCATATGACTAATAAAACTAGGACTAGAACTCAAATCATTGAGGTTATATTTGGTGCTCTGTCTTCTTTTTGCAATAATATGATATATGCTACACACCGTGGTATAATTCTGCAAAGAGAACAGAGATGAAGCATCTCATACTATGTTTCTTTTCCCTTCTTCCCTCCCCTTACAGGAGAATGGACAAAGAAAATATGGTGGACCTCCCCCTGGCTGGGATGCTGCACCCCCAGAACGGGGCTGTGAAATTTTTGTTGGAAAACTCCCCCGAGACCTTTTTGAGGATGAACTCATACCACTTTGTGAAAAAGTGAGTTGTGATCCCTTTTATAATCTACCCTCTATCATCTAATTTCTGGCAGTCTCTGAACCAACTGTTTTCCTTTGAGTGTCCCTCTGGCCTGTTCTTCACCAGCTCTTCAGCCTCCACCTGCTTCTCCCTAATTGTGGGTATCCTTTGAGGCTCATATGTCAGCCTTTTCTGGTCACTTCTTATTCAACATGTCCAAACTCATTTTAATATTTTCTTTGGGGAAAAAGAGGAAATAAAAATTAATTTCAGGGTTTTGTTGCAATACTGGAAGAATACAATCATACTCCTTGTATGCTTTTATTTAATTAAAGCAATTGAGTCATTGAGGAAACTTTCCTGCATACATTGATGGGGGAGGGAAGAAGATACCTCCCATTTCTATAGAATTAAAGTTTACAAAGCTCTTTCCATGTAACTTGCTGTCTCTTCCTTTAGAATATAAGCTCCTTTTCAATAAGCCTCGCTCTGTTCTCAGTGCCTAACGCAGTGCCTGGCAATCTTGTCACTTCTATCTCCACAATACCACTTGCATCCTTCATTTTCTCTCCACTCAGGACGGTATGTCTGCCTCCGAAGTTTAGTTTCATCAGCCTCTTGCTCAGATTATTTCTAAAACTCTTTCTTCTACAGCCCTTTGGCTAAGTCTGTTGTGTTCCTTTTCCAATCGTCCTCCCTACAGCAGGAGGAGTGATATTCCTGATTCATAGATAGATCTGACCATGTCACTCCCCTTCTCAGTAAACTCCTGTGGCTCCCTATTAGTTCTAGAATAAAACACAAACTTCCTAGTTTAGTAATTGAAGTCCTTCACAGTCTAATACAAACCTACCTACCCAGACTTAGTACAGATTATTCCCCCTCATTCACTCTCTGATCTGCCCCATAGACAACACTCCATCTCCCTTCTCCATGCTTTTGGCCACATTGTCCCCATACCTGGAATGTGATCCCTCCTCTTTTCTGCCTTTTAGAATCTCTAGATTCCATCAAGGATCATCTCATGTCACCTGCACATAATACCATCCTACCCCAACCCATAATTTTGTATTTACTCTGCATGTGTTTTGTACTTGCATATATTTTGCACTTGCTGTACATGCTTTTCCCCATGGAATGTAAGGACAGGGACCAATCCATTTTTGTCTTTTTAGCCTGAGTTTAGCATAGTACTTGGTGTATAATGGTTCAGAAATGCCTCCTAAACACAATTATTTACATAACATCTCCCCATTAGACTGTAAGCTCTTTGAGGTTAGAGACCCTTTCCTTTTTTTGTATTTCTGTAGGTTAGCAAACAGTGCTAGCTGTGTTATGGTTTAATATGGTTTAATATGAATATGATTTAATATGAATAAAATGGTTTAATAAATGCTTCTTGTAAATTTCCTTTTTTATTGTATTATGTTATGGAAATGCTTGTTTTATTCCATACATTTAGAAAATAAATTTAAATTTGAAGAAAGAATAAAATGAAAAAAACAGAAAAAATAAATTATTTTTGATTTAATGAATGTTTTGAAATGAAATGTCTATTAAACAAATAGGAGAACTGACAAAGAACAAATTATATGGGGCACAGTTGGATAAAAACAAATCTGGGAAAACATTTATGGTAATTGCAAGAAGAGCAGATTTGACATTAAATTATGCAAAGAACCAATCCTATTCCAGAAAAACACAAAATCACGAGTGGAAAAATGTTCAAAGACTATAAATAGACAATTAACAAAATAAATTATAAACACTTTTAAAGCTCTTCAAGCTCTTTAATAAAAAATGCAAATTGGAACCATTTGAAATATCAGCTCAAACCAACCAATTGACCCTCCCCCCAAAATAGCTTAAACCCAATGTAGGCAGGGCTAGGGCAAAACAAACACAGGAGAGTGAAATGGAAAGATCCCTGCATTTTCCTTCTAAGAACCTGGGCTATTCTGAACTATGTGACCTCAGATAAATCATCTAACTTCTCTGAGCCTCAGTTTCTACTGTTAGCAAATTATAGGCTTCATTTAGATGATGTCTACAGCTCTTTCCATCTTAACATTCAATGAATTTCTTATACTTTGCTGACAAAATTTCAAATTCACGGGATTGTTCTGGAGAATAATCTGGTTAAACATTCCAAATGGTTACCATAATAACCATGTTCTTTGACCTGATAATTTTATTTAGACGAAATAAATCCTAAAGAAATCATCAGAATTATCTAAAAGAACATTGTGCTGTAATATATTTATGTTAACATTATTTATAACTGGGGGGAGAAACTTGGGGAGCACCATTATACTTGTTTTATTCTGAACTTAAGAAATAAAACAAGCATTAATTGTAGAATAGCTAAACAACCTGGTTTTTCAATGAAATCAAATACCCTATTACTCCTGCTACTACTATTAGAATATAAAGAATGTGAAAACATACAAAATAATGTGAAGAAAGCAGACTCAAATCGGTATATGGATTAATTGTATCTATGTAAAAGGAAATATGCATATATATACATATATGTTTCTATGCAAATCAGTTACAAGTATAAATTTAATTTAGCTTGTTGTTCAAAGTTACATTCATACAACGTTATTTTTTTTTCCAAAGATGATACTGGCTTGCTCCCAGCTGGTTCTCTTGACAGCTGTCTTCATCAACTAGAGACTTTGCTTTATATGGAAATGAGGATAGAAATAGGTCAGAGGAAGAAGTCACCACAACTGTAACTAGGAATGTTTGTGCCTGGGGCAAGTGCCACAGACTGTGGCACTTGGGGATAGGGGTGGAAGCCATGAAATACCAACATGGGAAGGCATCTATAGAGAACTGGAGTTGAGCTAGGGCAGTGTTCTCTTTCTAGGACCTCAAAGGTCTAGTAAGAATTGTTAGCAATCTCAAATTTGGCACTCTGTGACAAAGTTCTGGCAGCCCCACCATAGTTCCATTTCTGATTGGTGTGCTCCAAATAGGTATCCCTTTCTCTAAGTATATGGTTGGTTGATACTCTGCATTTCTTATTGTATTTCTTGATATTTGTACCTCCTTTCACAGAGAAGAAAATTATTGGATCATCAGATTTTGACCTGGACAGGACCTTCGAGGCAGTCCAGTCCAACCTAGTTTTCCCACCTAGGAAACTGAGGCCCAAAGGAGCGATATGACTCACCAAAGTCATACAGGCCATTAGTGACATTGCAAGGATCTAAGTATAGAACTGCTAACTCCAAATCCAGTGCCTTTTCCTAAATAAAAGAAGGAAAAAGAGAGTCAGCATCTCCAGAGATTCTATCTTTAGAAGGAAGGACCCAGTCAATTCCTGGAACTAGGACTTTTGCTGATGATTGCACTCTAAGGTCCCTCCAGAATTCTGAAAATGTATCTAGGTCCTCCCCCAACTCTGTCCCACCCACCCCCATTACCCCAATCCCCTGAAGAAGGATGCTTTAGCCTAGGCATAGAAGGAATCGGGAACCACACATAAAGTAGATTTGAACCAAGAACCAATCCCCCAGAACACGGATGCCATGGTGAAAATGGAAAGGGTTTTGGGATCACATGGGATCCCAACCCAGTGCTGAAAAGTTAAAACTTCTCTTTGTTTTGTATTTTTATAGTTTGGTAAAATCTATGAGATGCGGATGATGATGGACTTTAATGGAAATAACCGAGGCTATGCTTTTGTCACATTCTCCAACAAGCAGGAAGCCAAAAATGCCATCAAGCAGCTGAATAATTACGAAATCAGGTAAGACTCCTCTCATTGCATGTCATCAGGACTGCACCATCAGGGTTTCCATCCATCAGACTGTAAGCATGAATCAACTTGGCATAATGGTCTGTGTGCTGCCATTAGGGCCAAGAAGGACCTGGGCTCACATCCCACCTCAGACATCCACTAACTATGAAGACAGGTCAATGGCATTGTTTATTATTTATTAATTATCTATAAAATGGAGATAAGAAGGAAGAAAACAAGCACTTATTGAACACTTACTGTGTGCATGGTATTAGGTGGGGATACAAATACAAACAAAAAATGGAGTAAAGGCCTTGACTTTATATTCTAAATTGGAGAGACAACACATAAAAGGGAGCTGAAGAGCATGGGGAAGGACAAGGAGAGATGGAGAGTACAGGAGCATGGTTTGGAAGTCCTAACATTCAAGAACAGGGCCAGAGGGACAATGAAGGTTGGCTGGCTTGAGCCTCTCCACAAAATGGAAGCCCCAGAAGAAACTCACAAATGGGAGAAGTGGGACAGCCTGATAGAGAACTATTTCAGGGTTAGAAGGCTGCAGGTGAATTGGATGTTCCAGGGTGAAGTGGCCTGAGGTACCAATGGAGCTTCCAGAGTGAGACCATAGCCTGGTTTTGAAGCCTAGAAAGTTGGGAGCAAAGTCAGGAGGGAAATGAAGGCCCAGAGTATCTACCACACAGGGTCATAGTATGAAAAGAATGCAAGCTTACATAAATGGCAGCTACGACAAAAGTATGGGATTTTGGAGGGACCTCAACAGCCATCCAGTCTAAGCATGACTAAAAACTGAATTCCCATACTGACACACATGGCAAGTGGTCATCCAATCTCAGGTTGAGGGTCTGTGAGGATGGGGAACCCATCACTTCCTGAGATAGCCCATTCCACTCACACCATTAGGAAGTTATTTGGAATAATCTCTGGAGGTGGAAAAGGGGGAAGAGAAAGAAAAGGAGGAGGAGGATGAAGAGGAAGGAGGAGTAGGAAGAGGAAGAGGAAGAGGAGGAAGAAGTAAGTTTTAATATCAAGCCTAGATTTGCCTCCATAGATTCCTTCTTCCTCTTCCATTCTAACCTCTAGGGCCAAATAGGACATATTTAGTCAACTCTTTCACATGATAGATAATTCAAATAATCAAATATATTAATCATCCCCCTTCCCAGCCTTTTTTTTTTCTCTATGCTGAACATCTCCAGTTCCTTCATTAGCCCTCATGTGCAGTGCACTCAAGGCTCTTCACCATCTGATTTGACTTCTTTTGGATATTCTTTAGCTTAACGTTGGTCTTTCAAAAATGTAGTATTCAGAAATGAACATGACTGTAACCTCCTTGTTCCTGGAGAAGTGTAAACACCTCTCTTAAAGCAGTCCAAGATTGCGTTAGGGTTTTTTGACCTTCATGTTACACTGTTGATAGGCAGTGAGCAAACAGAGTCATCCTTGCAGTCAGGAAGACTTGCATTCAAGTCCTCCCCTGACACTGACTAGTGATCCTAGCAAGTTATTTATCATCTCAGTGCCCTGAGCAACTCTCTAAAACCGTCCATTGCTGAGACTGTGAGGACCCGCACTGGTAGAGGGTGTTACCGCATCTGCAACTTACTCATTTCAATGAAATCCCAGGTCTGGTACTTAACCATTAGCTTTTTTAAGCAGAATTGCCCAGGATTGCCTGCCTTTCTTATGTAAACAGAATGGTGGTGATGAAGTGAACTATCTACACAAGGAACAGGAATCCTAGAGTCTAGGCCTGTGTTTACCACTGTATTAGCAATTTTGATTTGAAGCTCTTTCCCACCCATTAATAAGCCATGTGACCTGCTAACATCACAGGAAGCCTAAGTTACATGGTGGGAGGAGCTTCCTGACAGGAAAAGGAAGTTATGTCACAGAAAATGCTGAGAGAGAGAGAGACAAGTTATGGCTACTAATGCCTGCTAATGGCTGCCCTCGTGATTGTTGGAACTGAGCAGACTGACTTAGCTGTACTGTGAGTTTGTTTTGGGGAAGACCCAGCAGGGGGTCAGAGAGGTTTTAGGATGGGAAGGCTCCAGGCTGTTATATGGTGTTTTAAGTTCCTTGCTGTTATGATAAAGTGGCTGACTGGCTGTGGGAGCTGAACATTTGGTTATGGGATATGATTTTCTGGTGTCTGAATAAATGTTATACTTCTTTTGCCTTCTTTATGGAGAGTCTCCATACTTTGCAGTACAGAACTACATAGGCATACTCATGATTATTATTGATATTGTGTTTATTGCCTTACTGTTTCAACCACTCTCTGTATGGTAAGTCACTGGGTAAATCACTCGACCTCACACGAAATGTGAGAGAGTTTCAGTGCCAGTGTCTCTAAGGACCCTTCCTGCTCCACCAGGGGATAGATGAGTAAGCAATGGATCTGGAGAACCAAAGGTGTTTATGACTTGGCAAGATGGGGCTTCTCACAAAGTAAAATAACTGTTTTCTTGCAGGAATGGACGCCTCCTTGGGGTTTGTGCCAGTGTAGACAACTGTCGATTATTCGTTGGGGGAATCCCAAAGACCAAAAAGAGGGAAGAGATCTTGTCAGAGATGAGAAAGGTCACAGAAGGTGTGGTTGATGTCATCGTCTACCCCAGCGCCGCAGACAAAACCAAGAACCGAGGCTTTGCTTTTGTAGAGTATGAAAGTCACCGAGCCGCAGCCATGGGCAGGAGGAAACTACTCCCAGGTTTGTAGCTTTCCCCAGATTCCCCACCAAAGGACAAAACCCACCACACCTTTCTCTACAGTTGTTGCTGGGAATGAGAGAAAACAGGCTTTCTTCCTTTGCCGTTCCAAATCAAATATTCTTTTCTTTTGGGCTTCTTCTTGTGCTTTAAATCTTAGAATGTTTTACACAAGTCACACGTGAGAAAAAATAATGGAGTCAGAGGACCTTGGCTTAAGGTCTCAGGTGTGCAACTCATTACTTGTGTTACACTGGGCAAGGCCTTCCCTTCCCCTTCTCTGAGTCTCACATTCTTCCCCTAGAAAAGGAGAGAGTTGGTCTCAGTGATCTCTGAGTTATCTTCTAGCTTCAGGTCCCAGGATCCTAAAATGGATGTCTCATCCCTCTTTTATATCATAAGTTATACTCAGAAACATAAACACATTAAGTTGACCTGACAATTTCCAAATATACACACATATATGTATATTCGTGTGCATACATACATGCACATGCATGATATATATACATACGTGTATGCATATATATATACATACATACATATACATACATATATATACATGACTAAATGTTGACCAGTGAAAACATTAAGTTTTTTCAGTGCTTGCCTTGGAAATACATTCTCTCTAAACCACTACCAACAATAATCGGGACATTCCTTGTTTCAGGTCCTTATACTGCTACTCATCTGAGTTTGGGATGACGTTGGTGATGGGAGTAGTGGTGGTGATGGTGATGGTGATGGTGATGATGATGATGGTGGTCTCAAAACTATACAGATCTTACAAGTTAGAGACAAGGGTTCCATACTGCTTTTTGTTGGTGGGATCCTCAGTGCTAAGTCATACAACAACGAATTGCAGAGCACTAAGATCAATCATAAGATATCATTTTATCCCTAGACCTAGCATAGATTTTTTTTAAAAGAGCACAAATTGTGAGCATACTTAAATCAAAAGAGGGAAAAGCCACGGAATCTGAAGGTATTGAAATGCACAACACAAACCCCCCAAGTTCCATCTAATGGGAAAACAAAAGGCAAAAAGAATCCTGCTGTCTGAAATTATTTTGAAGAGGGATGTGCTTAGACTAAAATCTCAAAAAAAAGTCCTTTTGGAGTTTGTTGGCATCAGTCCAACCAGTTAGAAAGAATAATCATATCCAACCAGAGTTATTGAAAATAGCTGTAATCACAATAACCTTCATGAGCAAACATAGTCTCCCACAATATTTGACAAAAGTGTTAAAATAGTTTAGAAGCTACACACAAAACTATAGGCATTAATTCTTAATAGCTAAAGCCCTTGAAGGTCTACAAGGTGCTTTACAGGCATTATCTCATTTGATCTTCACAACAATCATGGGAGTCAGATGCTATTATTATATCCACTTTACAGTTAAGGAAACCAAGGTAGGTAAAGATTAAATAACTTGCTCAGTCTTGATAACTGGGCTCTTATTGACCATTATCCCATTATTCCTAAGGATGCCACCATGGTAGAATTAACTCTGGAGACAGCTACTGAAGATATGTGAAAATGTTTTGTAAGATTCCATCAATACCTAACCAGTATTCACAGTATAAACAAACAAACAAAAAACAAACAAAAACCTTGAATTCCACTTGGCCCAATTAAAGGAAAGAAAGAAAAGAGAGAGGGGGGAAGGAAGGAAGGAAGGAAGGAAGGAAGGAAGGAAGGAAGGAAGGAAAGAAGGAAGGAAGAAAGAAAGGAGAGAAAGAAAGAGAGAGAGAGAGAGGCAGACAGACAGACAGGAAGGAACAAAGGAACGAAGGAAGGAACGAACGAACGAATGAAGGGAGGAAGGAAGGAAGGAAGGAAGGAAGGAAGGAAGGAAGGAAGGGAGGAGGGAGGGAGGAAGGAACAAAGGAAAGAAGGATGGATTTAGAAAACAAAAGCTTATCAGAAGCTCCAGATTCTCTTTATCAGCAACTAAAAGCAAAAGTCTAAAGAATTAAGCAATATATTGAGAAGACACATTGCAGGAAACAAAATAAATGATTTAAGACTGACCACAAACTTTACTAGAGCAACAATCAAAGGAGACAGAGGCTGTCTGGAGATGGAGGATATGGGGAATTGTTGCCTAACTGCAAGATCACAAAAACACCCAAAATGGCAAAAAGGCAGGTTGACTCAAAGGAGAAATGGAAAGCTGGACCACCATTAATCTCATGAATGACAGTGCCATTACATCACAGGAAATGGCTGAAACTTCACATCCCCTGCAAAACTAGAAAGGAGAAAAAAATAGTACACTAAAGGGACCCATGAATGGGAGTGGATGCTTCTTGACAATTGTATAATCTTTGAACAAGTTGCCTTAAAGTGCCACAACATTTACCCAGATTTTATTGATTATCACAGTCTTTGAATCAGTTCCACACTCAAGGTTTGTTAATGTACTAAAATGGTATAAAATAGACCCAAATATAGAGAAAATACCAAAAGATTTGATATCTTCATGAAAAGTCTCTTTTTAAAGCATGCCAGCCTTGGGTCATAGGAATGTCAATGTAGAACAGGAATGGACCTTTCAGGTCATCTAGGTAAATGTTCTCTTATTACAGTTGAAGTAACTAGAACTGAAATTACCTAGTCAAGCCACACATATAAGAGAAAGTCAGAGTCTGAATTCAAGTTCCATGCAAAATGTCAAAAACAACTGATATAAAACACAACACTTTGGGGGGAAATAGTTTAAGTCCATTGTGGTTCTGCCCACCCTTCACCTGTTACCACCTGTCTGAAACAGAGCCAGAGTATGCTTTTCATGTTAAAGAGGGAGTCCTGAAGAGCATCACCTCAAAAAAGAAATGAAGGACAAGATGGATAATGATAAAATTATAAGAATTGTACTTTAAAGTTTAGAAATTTTTTTTATTTGAGCCTCACAATGACCCTTTGAAGTAGAACCTAACATTACCCAATAACAGCATTACCCAAAAGGCATCTGTTCTCAGAGGAAGGTGCTTGGACTCAGACAGCTTAAGGGTCTCCCCCATCACATAGTCAATAAATGACAGAGAGTGGCATTTGAACCCTTGTCTTCCTGTCTCCAAGTCCAACCCAGAAGTATTTACTGTGTTTTAAGGATTCAGGCAAGCTGTAGTCTCAGTCAGACCAAGTTACAAAAGAGATCAAAGTCCACTCTATCACTGGTCATTTAAATCAGTCTTAGAAACAAGGCCAAAATGAATTCTTCCTGCCAGATTTCATAAAGAACAGACTAGGCTAATCAGAAGTAACCAGCCACAGCTGGGGCTTCCAGTATGGCATAGTGGATAGAGCACTGGACTTGGAGTCAGGAGGACCTGAATTTGAATTCTATGTGACCCTGGGCAAGTCACAACTGCTCTGAGCCTCAGTTTCATTATCTATAGAATGAAGATATCAGTAGCACCTGCCTTACAAAATTGTTGTAGGAAATGATAAAATTGTAGCACTTTATAAACCTTAAAACTCTACATAATGCCAGTCATTATTATGCTATCAGAGCTTCATTTCCACTTATTCCTCCAACTAGAAATTCTGTTCCATGCCTGGTTGGGAAACAGCAAGAAGAAGAAAGAACAGGCTTATGCAATCCTCACCCCCAGCATGGGGACAGAGTACTATGTCTGAGTTCTCACACCACCCTTGAAATGACCAGGCAGTCTCAGACAGGTGTTGACCTAGGCTGCCTCAGAAAGTCTTTGGAATCACAGACACATGATATGAGAAGCCTGACAGATGGCCAGTGGAGAGGGACCAAACATAGCCATAACACACATAGCAATCCAGGAAAGGCAAAACAGACAGGGGCCCTGCTGCCCTGGCTGCCTTCCATATGCCACACAAGATGGATTCAAATTAGCACAAGACTCTTAGATATGAAAGAGCATCCCACTAAGGTCTATAGAGACATGCCCACATCAGGAAAATCTCCTGGGAACCTGCAAAGTGCAGCCACAACCTTTCCCAACCATGGAGGCTGACCTGGGTCTGGGACACTCTGTGTGCAACCTCAAGGATATTTGCCTCAAGGTTTCATAATGATGGTTTTTGCCTAACATCAGCAATTAAGTCCACTCTTTTTCAGAGAATCATAGAGTCACAGCATGAGATGGAACCACAGGGTCCATCTAGTCCAGCTCTGAAAAAGAATTCTCTCTAGAACACATTCATTAATCTTTGCTTGAATGAAGCTTTGCTTGAAGACCTCCAGCTACTTCCTGAGGCATCCTATTCCACATTTAGAGACTTCTCAATGTCAACTTTTTTTTTCTTCCTCTGACCTCAAGCCTAAACTCTTTCTGATTTCAACCCATTGTGCCTAGCTCTGCTGTCTGGAACCAAACACAGCCAAATCTCACTTCCCCCATTTAATACTTGAAGACAAACATCTTTGTAAATCTCCTTTAAGTCCTCCACTACACTTCACCCTCCTCCCTTTTCCATAATGTCCCTGTAGCAAAACTGAGAGTATTCAGAAACTCTGCCTGGATGCTGACTCAGCTCACCACCCTCAGGTTTGTCATTGTCCCTGACCAGGGTGCTGATACAGCTAGAAATGTAAGCCTGTGGCTACAAAGTACAAACTTGGCACAGGACGCATTTTTCTTAGGTCAGACCTGTTTTCTCACTTGAGAGGCAGTAGGAGTAGTAAGGAAAGCTCCAGCTCCCTTTTGGATGACTGGGGATATATTTGGCTTTCCCTCTTCTTTTTTCGTTATACTCTTTCATCTCGGCAAGTCATGGGTACCTTGAAGCTAACTTATGCTAGCCCTGAACTTATACTTGCAACGATTCTGTCTGACCTGAACAGAATGAGTATAAATGCGATCCCTAAGCAGAGGTGCCCAGGAAAAGTCAATTTATTAAAAGAGTTTTACTTGTCCAAAGTAAAATCATACCAGTATATCTCAAATAGGTATTGACATAATAAAAGTAGAGGCTAGATCATATCTATATCAACATCCCTGATATAAATGAAACAGAAGGCAAAAGGAATTTGCAGTTAAATGAAAGGATTACTCAGAGGTTCTCCTTAGAGAAGCAATATAGCAAAGTTGATTTTTATCCTACATCTAAGGAAAATAATGGGGCAGCTAGGTGGCACAGTGGATACAGTACCGGGCCTGGAGTCAGGAAGACCTGAGGTCAAATCCAGCCTCAGATACTTACTAGCTGTGCTACCCTGCACAAGTCACTTAACCTTGTTTGTCTCAGCTTCCTCATCTGCAAAATAAATTGGAGAAACATTATTAAAACTTTCTTTAGTAAAAAAAAAATGAGTTGGAGAAGGAAATGACAAACCCCTCCAATATCTTTGCCAAGAAAACCCCAAATGAGGTCATGAAGAGTCAGACACAACTGCACAACAACAAGAAAAATAACAAATATCTTTTAGTGCCCCCTTTGGTCATCTCATATTATAGTACCTTTACAAAAAAGAACCATGAAGATAGTTCTAGTGTCTGTGTCAGAAATGAAAATGTAAAGACATTAAGAACTCAATAATTCCCTTGCAAATCAGATCAATATATATTTTAATATTCTGTTAATTCAATGCATCCTGGACACAGAGCATGGCCCAAAAGAAGATATGCTGGAAAATATGGCTGAAGATTAAGAAACAAAAGAGGTCCCAAAGCTTGCAGATTATGTGATAAATCAGACCTATGTATTATGAAATCTTTAATGGAAAAAAGCATAAGGTGGCACAAGATGTGAAAGCTTCAAACAACCTCACAAAAATGAAATTGACTATAATTTAACAGACAGGAAATGACTGGCAATGGATGCAGCAGTTTTCAAAGCATGTCTTTGTACAGTCAGACAACTGACTTGTCAGCATAAAGACCAAAATCAATGCCCAACAAGGGAAAATGGTAAAAATGAAAACAGAAAGAAATCATAGAGGTAATAATAAGTTTATAGGCAGATTGGTATTTTTCAAAAGAGGCCCAGTCAAGACAAATCATCTAAGAGTATTTAAAGTTCATATTGGAAGAAGGACAATAAACAGACAAAAATGGTAAAGCTCTGTCAAGATTTCTCTAACAGTTTCTCCTTCAGCAATAGTGGAACCCCAACATTTAATTGTAAAGGTCTCACCCTTTATATCCCATGTACTGTACGCACTCCAACTAGAGTGCTCAGTCATACACCTAGGCAGTAAGAAGCAAGGAACCAGCCTCCAGATGTGTTAGATAAACAACACATGGAAAATAGAGGATTCTCTGTGGACAGCATCTGTCCATTCTTCCTTCCTTCCTTCCATATCCTGGAAGCTTTTACTATTTTCCAAAACAAACAAAAATAGTTTTTGAATGGAGATGATAGTTTCCCATATGTTTTAATTAAGCAACCCCAAAACTTACAACATCTAGATTTGTTGTATTTACTTTGACATGTTATTTGTTGCTTGTAAAATACATCCTGCTTTATGACCAAACAGCTGAAATGTGCGTAACCTTCTTACATTGGCAAAATGGTTAACGTATGTTGTCTAATTTAAACCTCACAACACTGGTATTTTTTTAAGAAGATTTATTGTTCCATTGCTATAGGGAACTCCTGGTGGGGAAACTCCCTCTACCAATTTAGGTCAGAGGCAGTACCACAACTTATTGTCTAAGACAGTCTCCTAGAACATTGAATAAATGTAGGAATTGATGAATAAATGAGTGAATGAATAAAAAAGCATTTAACAAGTGCAGATTAAGTTCCAAATGCTGCACTAGCACTGACGATACAAATGTAAAAGTGAAGGCAATTGCCTTTGAAGAGCTTACATTCTGAGGGGAGGGAGAACACATATAAGGGGGTGCTGGTCAGGGAGGAGTACTCTGATTTAGAAAATTACAGGAATCATGAGAGGAGTCCCATAGGTATATACTGATAGACCCTTTCCTAGAGCAATGGCAAAGTGGATTTCATTATGGTTCCGGAGTTGGAGAGATCATGGAGGTTGTGAGGGTTGAACAGCTAGCAAGGTAGCTGGCAAGAAAATGGCTGGGGGGTAAGGAGAGGTGCGGCAAGTTAGCCAGGTTCACACAGCTAGTATGTGGCAAAAGCAGAACTTCAACCCAGGTCTTCCTCACTGTGAGGCCGGCTCCCAGTGTCATGCCCTCCCTTCCTGCACCATATTGTACCATACTGATACATTTTACAGGTGAGGAAGCAAGAGTTGGAGAGAGTCTTGCCCAGGGCCACACAGCTGGCCATTGCCATAATCAGAATTAAAACCCAGGTCATCTTAATTCCAGCGCTCAATCCATTACCCCAAACTGCCTGGGAAGAAGAAACTAATGCTTCCTCAATCTTTTTTTTTTCCTTTAAGTGGCCTACTTCCCTTCCCTTCAATAGATGGCTATATTGAGGCGTTGAATGGAGATGTGAGATCATGTTTAGCCAAGAACACTAAGCAGTTTTGGAATTTTCCCTCACAGACATCTCCCTTCTGGTACATACTGTGATACTCCAAGGAGCCTTTCTTTTATCAATGGGGAATATCCTACCATGGACACAGAACATGAACTAGGACTTGATAGGCAACCTTGAACAAGGACTTTGGCTGAGCACCTTGTGATCGATTTAGTGAGAAGCATCTCCAAACTCAGCAAAATGGATCTGATGAAGTATAATGTATTGCTGGAACTATCTTCATCTTTTCAGTATGGTTAGATATATTAGACTTTGTGCTCTACTAGAAAGGCCTGCCAGAACTCAGGGTCACCTCCAAGTTATGATGAGACTTCAGGAGATGATGTTAGTGAAGGCCATTCTACTGCATTTCCCAGGGTGGTCTTATTAACTGCCATGAATTCAATGATCATCTCTAGGCTGATGATTCTCAGATCTACTTATCCAGCCCTAACTTCTCTGCTTAGTGCTAGTCTCACATCTCCAACTGCCTCTTAGATATCTCTAACTGGATATCCAGGAGACATCTTAAATCCAACATGTCTAAAACTGAACTCATCTTTCTCTGCCCCTTCCAAAATTCCCCAGTACTGTTGAATGAACCACCATCCTTCTAGTCATCTATGCTAAGACCCAGATGACATCCTCAAGCTTCCACTCCTCCACCTGATATCCAATCTATTGCCAAAGCTTTGCCATTTTACCTTCATAACATCTCTCACACATGTCCCTTTATTTGATTCTATCACCTACATAGGGCAGATTCTCATCTCCACACACCTTGACTATTGTAATAGCCTCCTTCTTGCTCTCCCTGAACAAGGTTACTTCACTCTAGTCTGTGCTCAACTCAGTTACCAAAGTGATTTTCCTAAGGTGTAGATCTGCCCATTACACACACACACACACACACACACACACACACACACACACACACACCACATACAATACAACACACACACCTCTCAATAAATTTCAGTAGCTACATATGAGCTTGAGGATCAAATAAAAAATCCTCTGTTTGGCATTCAAAATCCACCTCCCCATTTTTCCAGTCTTCTTATACCTTATATCCCACCCATCTACTGACATATTCTGTGATCCGGTGACACTGGCCTCCTTGCTATTCCTCAAATAAAACACTCCATCTCCAAACCCTGGGCATTTTCACTGGCTATTCCTTATGCTTGGAATTCTCTCCCTCCTTATTTCCACTTCCAGGCTTCCCTAGCTTCAAATGCCAGACAAAATCCCACTCTTCTGAATGTTCTTAATTCTAGTGCCTTCTCTCTGTTGATAATCTTCCATTTATCCCTATGCCTTATTTGTATAGAATTATTTGTGTGTTGTCTCCCCCTTTAGACTGTAAGCTCCTTGGGAGGAGAGAATGTCTTTTGCCTTTCTTTATATCCCATGTACTTAGTACAGTGCCTGGCACTTGGTGGGTACTTAAGAGTGTTAATTGACTGTTTAACTCAGTAGATAAGTTTTAGGAACTAAAAATATCCTGGAGGATCCTTCATACCTGTTTTCAAACTCCATTTCCACTCCACTTCTACAGACACATGTATCATGATGATTTATCTGACTTCTTTTAGGTCTGATCCGGATGTATCACAAGGTCTACCTTCTACTCTAAATGTTTCCTCCTCTCTGTTTTCTAGATTCATGCATTTAAAGCTGGAAAGAACCTTAGAGGTCACCTAGTCCAACCTCTTTGTTTTATAAAGGGGGAATCTGAAACAAAGAAAGAAAGTAACCTTCATAAAGCTAATAATTATTAAAGGGACAGAAGCATGGATGGAATTCCTGTATGTGACAGCCTGGTATAGTAGAAAGTATGCTGGATCTTAAGTCAGAGGAGACGGGTTCAAATCTTGGCTCTGCCATTTTGACCTTAGACAAGTCATTTCACCTTTTGGGGCCTCAGTATCTACATCTGTAAAATAAGGGAGTTGGACTAGATGATTACTAAGTTTCCCTTGAGACCTAATTCTCTGAATCTATAATTAATGGCATGTAAGAAGCCACTCAAAGGACCAAGGCAGCCTGCTACCTAAATTACCATTTTTATCAATCATTCTTCTGGTCCTTCTCAACAGGGAGAATTCAGTTGTGGGGACATCCCATTGCAGTAGATTGGGCAGAACCAGAAGTAGAAGTTGATGAAGATACAATGTCTTCTGTGAAAATCCTTTATGTGAGAAACCTCATGCTATCTACATCTGAAGAGACCATTGAAAAGGAATTCAACAATATTAGACCAGGTAGGTCTAATGGGAGATGACTCTTCTATGTTGGGAGAGGGACGGGGAGGTCCATGCATTTGGCCTTGATACAAGCCTTCACAACTTTGATCAGGACAGTCTTCATTCAGAGAGTCCTATAGTTAAATGTTTAGTGAGAAAATTAAAAGGTGAAATAAGCTTTATATGGCAAAACTCAGCCTTTGAATTAAGGCAAGAAGGTAATTCATCAGAGAAATATCTAGGGGGTAGTAGACCATAATCCCAATGAGTCAATAGTGAGATATGGTAGCCATATCTCATATATAATTATTGGCTGCATTAAGAAGTCTCAGTGTGCAGGACCCCATACTCCCTCCTGGGTGGGCCAGTCTGGGGTATTATGTTCAGGTCAGAGCATCACAGTTCAAGAAGGGCATTGGCAACCAGGATGGTGAAGCTGCTTGGGAGCATGGCATAGGAGGATGGGTTGAAGAAACTGAGGACTTAGTATAGACAAGAAAGGATTCAGGGAACTATGGGAGTGGTATTTAGGTATTTGAAAAGCTGTGCTGTAGAAGGGGCATTGGTGCTGTTCTGCGTGGCCCCAGAGCAAAGAAAGAGGAGCCCTGGGTAGAAGTTACAAAGAAGCAAACTTGGGCTTGCTGTCAGAAGCCCTTCCTAACTATTTAAATTGTTCCCAAGTGAAATGAGTTGCCTCAAAAGGTGGGGGGTTTTCCCTTGCTGGTGGTCTTTAAGCAAAGATAGGAACAACAATTGTCAGGGATTTTGAAAAGGATTTATTTGGGGGAGCTAATAGGACAAGAAGAACCCTGAGGGAGTCCTAGCCAGTGTTGAGCTTCCGTATTGATATTCTAAGTTAATCCAAATGTTATTTTCTCTGCAAAATTCTTAAAGCATTGGAAGCAATCTGGGTTAAGACTGGATCAGAAACACTATAACATGGTGTTTCTGTTCACATTTGCCAAGGCAACCTGGAAAGTCTATTGCCTCACCAAAGACTCCATGGAAACATTATGTTCCCCTGCTTTTCAAGGAAATAAATTCCTTATCCTGAGCTATCATGTACACAGAGCTTAAAGGACTACACCACTTGTATGAAAACATCATTAAAATCCCCCTGGCTAAAACCGAAGAACTTTTCTTATCTCTATGCTGATGGAGAATGACTGGGCATTGTATCATCAGCTGTCTATCTGATGAATGTCTAAACAAGGTCACAGAATCACAGAATTTCCATTGGAAAGGACCTCAGAGGCATCTAAGCCTGCTCTTGCTTAAAGAATATCATATCCTGTAACACCCTCAGCTCGTATTGATCCAGCCTTTGCTTAAAGAGCTCTAGTGAGGAGCAGCCTGTTGCCTTCCAAGACAGCCCATTCTGCTCTTGTTCTCGGGAAGTTTAGCTGTACACGAGGCCCAAATTCACCTTTTTCCAACTTTGACCCATTGATCCTAAACCAAGATGGACAAGACTAACCCTTCTTCTGCATGGTGGCTCTTAAGATGTTTGAAGGGCACTATCTTGTTCTCCCTTCTTCTGGGCCCTTGCTTCTCCAAGACAGCCATCCCCAGCTCCTTCAAGTGCTCTTTACAGAGCACATGCTCCTCTGCAGGCTCTCCATTTTATCAGTGCCATTTCTTAAACCGTGGTGCCCAGCTCTCAGTACAACACTCCTGATGTGATCTGACCACAGTAGAGCACATAAGCCTATCGTTTTCCTGGGTACTATAAACACTTGAGAAACATTGAACTATATCTTAATAACTTGAATTTTAAAAGCCATATTCATCCACAATAAAAAAAAATCCCAAATTAGTTTACTTTCCTTTTAGGATTTATTCGATATTCAATTAATTACATTATTTTCATATCTTGTTCTTGTTTGGTCCTTTCAGTCAGGACCAACTCTTCATGACCCCATTTACAGCTTTCTTAGCAAAGATACTGGAGCAGTTTACCATTTCATTCTCCAGCTCATTTTACAGATGAGGAAACTGAGGCAAATGGGATGAAGTGACTTGTCTAGGATCACAGAGCTAGTAATTGTCAGTGGTCAGATTTGAACTCATGAGGATGACTTCCCAATTCCAAGCCCAGCACTCTATCCACTGTGCCACCTAGCCACCTCTCATAGCTTATCGTCTTTTAATTTCATAATATTCTTTGTTTCAACCACAAAGGCAGCTCTTTTAACAGTCCACCTCTAAATCTATAATCCTATGAATTAGTGTGTTAAGCATAAGAAACATTAAGTTTATAAAAAGACTAGTTTGATGTAATGTTCATTCATCCATAAGTCTCAACTTATAAGAATACTCTTCTGGTCATCACATTTAATGTGTATTCCGCTAGAAGCCGAGTCTTCCTCTACTGTACTCAGGCCTCATGGGTCTTTTCTCAGCCTGTATGTGGGCTCTTGGCTTTGGGCCCCATAGCTCACTGTTTAGTGTAAATCCTTCGTCGGGACTTCATTATGATCTAGATGAATTATTCCTCTAATTTTTCAAGGTCATCCTGAATTCTTTTCTCCTCTTCTAAATCATTAATAGATCCCACCCGACCAGGTTCATCTGAAACTTCCATGTGTACCTCATCAATTTCTTCAATCCCATAACTAGGAATTGCTGCCTTACGTTGAAAGTCAAAGGGCTGCTGACTTCCCCAGGATGCTACGTAACCATTGTTCATCCGCCTTAAAGGGCATCATGGTCCTGTGGACAGAGCACCGGACTCAGAGTCAGGAAAGACCCAGGTTCAAGTCTTGCTTCAGACTTACTTGTTCTGCAACCCTGAGCAAGTAAAATATATTTTGAGTCTCAGTTTCCTTGCCTGGAAAATGAGGGAAATGATATTTATAGGGACACTGGCCTCACACACATGTTGTAAGGATCAAATAAGATAGTTCCAACAAAATAAGATATTTCCAACACAATAGTTTTTGTTGTTGTTTAATCATTTTCAGTCATTTCTAACTCTTCATGACCCCTTTTGGAGGGATTTTCTTGGCAGAGACACTGGAGTGGTTTACCATTTCCTTCCCAGCTCATTTTACAGATGAGGAAACTGAGGCAAAAAGAGTAAAGTGACTTACCCAGGGTCACACAGCTAGTAGGTATCTGAGGTCAGATTTGAACTCCGGTCTTCCTGACTCCAGACCCAACGCTCTATCCACTGCACGGTAAAACGATTTGCCAACCATGAAGTGCTATAAAAATGTCAGTTAGTTGGCTATTCCTTAATTTTCCAATTGTTAGGGGACTCCAAAATGCCCACTAGTAGTTCTGTAACAACAGTTGACAGTTTTCATGGAGTCCTGGTTCAGATTAGGGGTAGGAAGTTAAGAATACTCAGAACATTTTTAATTGATCCTCCTGTGTTTATAACACAGCTATTCCTGGATATTGTTTCTCCTCCCTACTATCCCCCACCCTAGGCAAGTGACTTAACGTCTCTGTACCTCAGTTTGCTTGTCTGTAAAATAAGGAAGTTAGACCTGGGGGCTTTAATGTCCCTTCCAGCTCTGATTCTGTGATGACATCACCCATTCATTCAGAATTGAACCTTCCCATGTAACAAAAAAAGCAACTAATACAGCAACCACATCTGGCATTAGTGGCAACATTCTGCCCCCATAGTCCATTGCCTCTCCACTGAGAGGAGGGAGGAATGTTACCTGCTATGGGGTTATCCTATCAACTCAGATTTGGCTTGTCTTTTGTGGCTTGCATGATTTTCTATTTTTTAAACTTAAATACAAAATAAGAATAGAAAAAAATACTAAATATTAAAATTAAATACTAAAACTAAAATAATACAAAACAAGAAAAGGAAAAAAAGCATTGCCATGTGCACAGCAGAATGTGAGAGAGGATTCAAAATATATAGCAATAAATTTCCATTTCAAGAAAGCCTATATAATAAATACTATGTAATGTGTTGAGAGCTGTCCATCTTTTCTTTGCTTCCTTGTAAGTTTTCTTTTGTTCTCTGCTGTGCAATTTTTCCTTTGTTTTCCCCCTTCCTTCCCCCACCCCTCCAGAAGGCTACAATTAAGAGGGCGTGTGTGTGTGTGTGTGTGTGTGTGTGTGTACACATACATGCATATACATATATACACGTGTACAAACATAGACATATGCACATAAAGATATGCATATATACAAAAACATAAATACACCCATACATACACTTACATATACACATACTTAGATATCGATAATCATAGTCATATTTAGACATGTACATTCCTATGCATCTATGTGAATTGAATCATTTTCCTTCTCTGTTTTTAGGCATCATACCACCCACCAGGAATAAATAGTATTTATAATGTTTAACAGTTACAGCTGATTTTTTTTAAAAGAGATTTCAAAGAAAATGCTGAAAGGCTAGCCATTTATCAGCATTTCCTCTCAGCCCATTCTGGTAAGCCAAGGCTGTGTCTAGATCCCATTAGTTGAAACAAGAATGATGAAAAACCATTCACCTTTCTCTCCAAAGATACTTTCCCTTTGGGTTGATGCTGTGCATATGTCCCTTAATTTGTTTTCTAGGCTCCCACGCTCCCTAATGATGCCTGTCACACTTATTCATTTTCATGCTCTGGGAGAGAATAAATAGCAAAGAGCTGATGGAGTATAGTGAATGCCTTCATGGAAAGAAAAGTAGGGCCTCCAGAGTGGAGATCCCAAAGCACCAGGAGGTCCTAGCAAGTTCTACTCTACTGAGGCCTCACTTCTCTTAAAGTTGAAGAAGAAAACAAGCAGCAAGGGTAGATTAGGGAAACTTCCAACTTTATTTTCAATTATCAGTGCCTAGAAGACATCTAAAATTTCATTGCCCTCTAACCACAGCACCTTGAAAACAGTGCCAAAGTCTCCTACAAAGACAAGTTGTCATCATTATAGGGACTAATAGGCTGGAAATAGAACCCTCTCCCAAGCAGAGCCCCATGGGCTTCCTTTTTTGGTGGTTCTGCAGATATGACCTTTACTTACCTAATTCTCACCTGGATACACAGGTGTGCTTCATTTTTTTCAACCAAAGCCAAACTGTGACACAGCATGGGGCAATTGAAAGAGGGCTGAATTTGGACAGAGATGACCCAGGTTGAAACCCCAGCTCTGCCGGTGTGTTATTGTTACCTGTGAAATCTTAGGCAAGTTGGATAATCTCCCTATGCTTCAATTCCTCATCTGTAAAATGTTTTGGCCAAAGACCCCAGCAAGTGGGATAAGGTGTCACTATCTGGCAAGAACTGCTGAGAAAACTAGAAAGCATTCTGACAGAAATTAAGGAGAGACAAATATGTCATAACATTTAACAAGACAGGCTCCAAAGAAATACACAGCTTAGATATAAAAGGTCATATTATAAACAAATTAGAGGAACAAGGAAAAAATACCTGTCTGAACAGAAGAGGGGGAAAGAGTTTATAACCAAACAATGGATATGGAAGATAAAATAGACCCTTGATTATAAAAGTTTTGCATAAACAAAACCAATATAATTAAAATTAGAAGAGAAACAGTTAAGTGGGGGAAAAATCTTCACAATAAATTTCTGAATAAGGTCTGATATACAAAATTTATAGGGAACTGATTCAAACTTTTAGGAATAAGAGCCATTCTCTGGGAGATAAGTGGTCATAAGAAACAAATGTGTTTTTCAAAGGAAGAAATACAAAAAATCATAAACCATATTAAAAAGTGTTCCAAATCATTAATAATTGCAGAAATACAAAGTAAGCCAACTCTGAATTTTTACCTCATATCCATCGGATTGTCAAAGATGACAAAAAAGGACAATGACAAATGGTTGGAGGTGGGGGAAGCACATCAACCCCCAGTTGGCAGAGCTGTGAATTGGTCCAGCAATTCTGGAAAGCAATTTGGAACTCTGCCTACAAAGTCACACAGCTATGTATATATACCCCAAAGAGATCAAAGAAAGAGGAAAATGATTCATATGTGGAATATGTATATGTATATATATATATGTATGTATATGTATGTATGCATGTATGGTATATGGGTATAATGGAATATTAATATCTCATCAGGAATGATTAAAGGGATGGGAAATCTGGGAAAACTTGAATGAACAGATATGGTGGAGTGAGGAGCAGAACCGTGAGAGCAACTGTACAGCAGTAAAGAGTAAAGAAAAACTTTGAAAGACTTAAGAGTGCTTAGCAATAAAATAACCAATTCCATTTCTAGCACATGGGTTAGGAAGCAGACTCCTCATACAAAGGTGGGAGGGAGTTACAGCATAAGAAATGTATGTGTATATACATATGTGTATATGTGCCTAAATATATGTGCACTGTATATATACATGTATGGAAAAGTATATATTGTATGCATGCATAAATTTTATATGTCAAAAACCCTCTAGAAATACTGATAGGTAACACAATTTCCCACAATGGTTGCATCATATATAAATATATGTATACATGTGTATATATAGATATATACTATATATATAATTTATGTATATACACGTACATGTGTGTAGTATTATTTCATTGTAGAAAGAAATTGGACCTGAAGGTCTATCCATTTGTTATGGCAGCCCTCACTAACACACCACTGAAGAGTCCTTCAATATTGAGTATCAATAGTACGTAGATAGATACATATATGGACACATATCCACATATACATATATGTATATACACACATGCACTATATATTGATAGTATATATAGCAATACTACATACACTGTCAATAACATATATAGTCTATATATCATATGTGCATACATATATACACTATCAATATTTTAGAAGATTTTTTTCATTTTGGGAGCGAGCATAGAGAGGAGCAGGGTAGGGATGGGCTCCTCTTGCTCCTTCCCAAAAAGGGAAGAGAACAGAAAGAAGGCTGTGTTGTATTTACTGGACACATAAAAAGAAACACAAGGTCTATATAACAGAGATTTGCAGATTCACATACAATCCTCTCCTACTGGACTATAATGTGTATGAAAATGTCATTTGGTTTGGTGTCTGTTAATATAATAATTTTTAAATGAACATATTTTTAAATGACATAAAATGAAGGTGTTGGACTACATGGCCTCAATATTCTTCTGCTGTTCAAGTTGCCAAAGAAGAAGGTACCATGTGCAATCAACGTGGCTCCACCTCTGGTAAGAGCCTCACTTTCCTTCATTCCTTGTAGGTTCCGTGGAGCGAGTGAAGAAAATCCGAGACTATGCTTTCGTGCACTTCAATAACCGTGAAGATGCAGTGAATGCCATGAAGGCTTTAAATGGGAAGGTACTGCATGAACGTGAGCCAATGAGTGGCTTCCATATATGGGGGGAAAGAGACATCTGCACTGCAATGTGGAAGCTTGATGTGGATTCATGACTATGTAATGTATTAGTTAGCCCCATAACGTCAGAGTCTCACAGATAGAATTAGAGTTGGGAGAGACTTCAGAGCCATGTAGCCCAAGTACCTCTTTACTAGCTGAGGAAGCTGAGACCCCGCAGGGGTTAAATTCCTTGCCCAACATTGAAACCAAGGCCTCTGATTTCCCAACTAGCACATTTCCACTATGCTCCATGACCTGTCTTTTGGCTTTCTTTCTCTCTCCTCCCTGTCATCCCTACATTCAAGGTGCAAACAAGAAGTTGTGGTGATTTCCACATGCTGCTTCTGGGAACAGTTTCATTACATTTCAGTCACATGTCAACAATCATTTGATCATGGAGTTATACCTATCTTGCATTGGCAGTGGGCCTGGGAGTAGAGAAACTCAGCTGATCCCATATCTAGGACAAGAGCTTCTGATTCTCCATTCAAACTTGGGTTAGGGAAAGAGCCTAAATTTAAGCCAATTTTGCACTGCCTTCAGGGCCGGTGTACATACCAGTGTCAAACTAGCCCATGTCCTGTAAGAGTAATTTGCGTGAAAATGGGGGAATGTACTAAGGAGGGAGAAAAAAGGAGTAAGCCTTCATGGGAATAGGGGTCTGTATCCCACCCAGGGAAACACCATTGTTGCCTATGATTCTGGCAAGCATCAGGGTAGGAGAGGCAGGAAATCCTTGAGGGGAAATGTGTAGGGTTCAAATCAGGATGGGAAGTCTGGGTTGGTACAGGATTTCTTCAGATCTCAATCTTGTATTCAAAGGGTTGAGATGATAGGATCAAAATTATAGATGTAAAGTTGGGTAGGTTCAGGAAACTGATTTTAGGCGTATGGAATCAGCTACAAGCTGAATCCAGATCAGGAGGTAAGATACGAGTGTCAGAGAGGGTTTTTTTTTTCCTTATTCAACCCATCTCCCCAAAGGTTGGACCTTTTATGGAAGTTACATATATTCTTTGCCATGCCCCTTATGGTGCCATATTGTTGTCCCCACCACTTTCCACCTAATCATGACTTGGTTATTACGTAAGGCCATGAGACATGGAGTACGTTTGACCAATTAAACTTAGAAAGTGAGAGCAAACAACAGGTGGGGCAGACATTACCTGAACTGGGTTGTCTTTGCCGTTCCTCACTTCACCTTTCCTTTTCTTATTATAAAAGGTGCTGGATGGTTCTCCTATTGAAGTGACTTTAGCCAAGCCAGTGGATAAAGACAGTTATGTGAGATACACTCGAGGCACAGGTGGCCGGGGCACCGTCCTACAAGGGGAATACGCTTACTCACTGGGCCATGTTTATGACCCAGCCACAGCCTACCTGGGAGCACCTGTCTTCTATGCCCCACAGGCCTATGCAGCCATTCCAAACCTCCACTTTCCAGTGGCCAAGGGACACCTCAGCAACAGAGCCATCATCCGGCCACCTTCTATCAGAGGTAAAATCTGACATTTAGAAATTTCTGAGATGCATTGAAAGATCTTAAATAATTTGTCTGCAATAGCTTTAGATGGTTTACATGGGGGATAGTGTAGTTATAGAGAATGGAAATTGTTCGTTGAAAATCACATGTTGTAGCCACTGTATTAAGCAAGGAATCTTTTTTTAAATCACATTACAACTGGTAAACATTTTCGCTAGAGATTTAGAGAGAGAGAAAATGTAGAGAGTCAATTAAATATGGAGAAATGACTTGTTCTGAGCTGAGTCATTCGGTTACAGCACAGAGTCAAGCCCAAATCCCAGTTTGGATCCTAATCCTAAGAGTAGTAGTGGTAATAGTTACTGTTACTCAAAGCATAGAGCATCTGTGATTTCATCAGCGTAGACACACCATTCAGAGATGTAGATTATGGCTCAACCCCCACTACCACATTAATAAGCATCTGGATAGAGATAGGAGCTCATTGGTATGGGGCACTCTGTCTGTCAACGCAGATAGGAATCAACTAAGGTTGAGACTTGGCAGGGCAAGACAAACAATAGGGAAATGGGGCACGGTACTAATGAGAAAAGAACAGTGGAGTGTTGAGTTGGCTCATGAAAGTGTCAAGATGGGAAAGGGAAGAGAGCACAGCTGGTGCAGGAATGATGACCTGGGAAAGAATAGAGGTGATCGAATTGGAGTTGGCAGTGAGGACCAAGAACAGGGTTTGGGGTTGTAGGGCAGAAGGAGAGGTGGAATGACAGTAGACTATGAACAGATAAAGGAATTTCAGAGTTCATGACTATGTAAGTAGAATATTATGGGTATTCCACTTGAGAGTGCTGGCAAGATCAAGGATACAACCAATACCATCTCCATACGTATCTGAGGGAGGAGATGGGGGAATAAATGTGCCCCAAAGCACAAAAGAGCCCTGCTGCTTTTTACCCATGGGACCCTGTATAAGCCAGGAGGTGATAGGACTAGACTCAATCCACTTCAACTCAGTAAATATTTATTAAGTGCCTAACACATGCCAGGCACTGTACTAAGTGCCAGGGATACAAATAGGAAGACCCTTCCTTCTCTTCTCTGCATCCTGTGGCATAATTCACTCACCACTAATGGAGAAACAATTCAAAATACACATTCTATTGGTAGTGGGTTAGGAGTACCATCTTTGTCTGTGAACAGCACATTGTTATTAATTTGATAACACCTAATATAGCTAGATGCTCTCATCTTACCTCCATTTAGAAATATGGATTGCATCTCCTCATGGGGATGTGAAGATGGAACTTAACTTGTTTCTGAGTCATATTAGAAAATGAGGAATTAAATTCCAATCAAAAAAGGAAACAGTCTGGCTGCCAGATAATGTCTATTTCCTGTTATAAAACGTCTAATGAAGGCAGAGGGAAAAAACCACACATATGCAGATTTCCAAGTCCTGGATCATTTCAGCAGAGAGGATGGCTACTAAGGAACATTTAATTGCACTCTGAATCAAATATTGCATAGAACCCCAATCTCAGAGTAGAAAAGGACCCCAGAGCTAAATGCTGTTTGGTCCTTACCCTCTCATAGTCTCTTTTACAATACACCTCATGGGATCATTCAGCCTTTGCTTGAAGATCTCCTCTGTCTCCAGAAGCAGCCCTCTATACTCTTATGGGAGGAATCATGTCAGTGAAGAGTCAAAATTCCATATCTTTAAAATGAACCAGTTGTAATGTGTGCATGGGGGAAGACGAAGGAGGTGGGAATGTTCTGTGGTTTAACCAAGGGTGAAAAAATCTGTCTTATAACTATTTAGGAACCAATGATGCTGATTGAAGGAAGAGTAATCAATATAACTATTTTCCTATCCCTTTATGCCATCAATGGCAAATCATATCAGCAATGTGTACACACCAAAAAAAATAGTAAAGCTAAAATCAAAAGTAATCTGCCCATGAACTCAATGAAAAGTTGAACCTTACATTGACAGAACAAAGAAGCAAATATGGGAAACTTAAGCAAAATGGCGGTTTGCTTTCAAGCCCAGTGTCCTAATGTGCTGGCAATGACTTTGAGTTTACTGCTAAAGGAGAGTCCAAAGGCAACATGAAATATTATAAGCAGGGTGGTGATATTGCATTGGGATGCCTGAATAAACCATTCTACCATCTTGCTCTCTGGCTAAATCTCTCTGAGAGCTAAGTTAATTACCAGCCAAAATTGAAAATGTCACTTCTAGCTCAGAGATCCAGCCTGCCACAGGTACTAAAGGCAAATCTCCATGGTACTGATGTCCTTCAAAGGTCACTCATTTTTTTCTTGTGAACTATACTTTGCATTGAGTTTCATTCCATTAGAATCCCACCTCATGGTCTCTCTTCAGGGGCATAATCAATGTGACGGGGGCTAACTTTTCCATTGCAGTAAGAATCGGGGTGATTTTCTGGTGGTTTGATTCAGTTTAATACCTTCTTACATTCCTAGAAATTTACATGAATGTCCCTGTAGGGGCTGCGGGAGTTAGAGGACTGGGCGGTCGTGGATATTTGGCCTACCCGGGCCGGGGGCGTGGCTATCAGGTCAAAGGAGACAAGAGGGGAGAAGACAAACTCTACGACATTTTACCTGGAATGGAGATCACTCCCATGAATCCAGTTACCTTAAAGCCTCAAGGGATTAAACTTGCTCCTCAGGTAGGCAGTGGGAAGAAGCACCAAGCCCTGTTTTCTTTAAATGTTTAAACAATAAAGTAAATAACTAACTTCATAGACAACCAAACAAAATATGGAATGGAAAACTATAACCTTTGAACTATTTTAGTCTGTTCAAAGGAAGGCAAGTGCACGTAAATTTGAATAGAATCATGGAACTGGAGAATTGGAAGGGACCCCAGCAGCTACCCAGTCTAACAAAAATATGAAAGGAAAACTCCTCCCCCAGTAACACGGCAGAAAGTAGTTTTCTGGCCTCTGATCTAAGACCTTCCAGGTAGAGGGAGCCAACACCTAAGGAAGCAGCCCAATCCATTTTGGAGTGGCTACAATTGTTAAAAGGCTTTTCCCAATATCGAGTCTAAATTGGATTCTTTACATCTCCTGCCTGTTGTTCCTGATTCAAATAGAATAAAGCCGATCTTTCCTCCTCATGGCAGCCCTTCAAATACTTGAAGAAAGCCATTATATCTCCCCAAGTCTTCTTGCCAAGCTAAACCTGTCCAATTCCTTCAATGATTCCTCGTGTCATGTACTCAACATCCTTCACCATGCTGGTTGCCATCCCGGCATTATAGCTTAACCGATGCCCTCCTTAAACCACGATACTGAACACAATTCTTCAGAGGAAGTCTCATGAAGGTATATTACAGTTTTCAGAGCTCTTTTTCTCGAGGCAACCCAAGATAGCATTGTTCTGACTTATATAGTGAGTTTCAAGTCTGCTGAAATCCAAGATCATCTTGAAACTGTCCACTCAGGCTTCCCCTATTTTGAACTTGTGATGTTCATTTTTTGAACCCAAGTGTAAGACTTTATCTTTGTTTAATTCTGGCCCTCACCTGACAGGATGCATTTGGATCCTGAATTCAGCATGTTGATTATTCTTCTCAGCTTTGTGCTGTTGGCAAAACTTTTGAGCATGCCGCCTATGCCTTTATTCTAGTCTGATAAAAATGTGTAAAAGGATAGCACCAAATCCAGATCCCTAGGGTGTCCTAAGGGAAACCTCCAGCCATGATGACATTGAGGTATTATCAACCACTTTTTGAGTCCACACGTCCCACCAGAATCCAACTATATCAGTCTGATCCATATCTCTCCACAGTCTCCATAAGAATGCTCTGAGATACTTTATCAAAAGCTTTGACGAAAATCTAGGTCAAAGGGTATCCGCAGCATTCCCCTCATCAACTAGCTTGTCAAAATAATCCCAATAGTGTTGAATTGACAAGCATCTTCTTCGAGTTAATCTGTCCCCTTTGAGTGGGCCTCAGATTTTGTTACTGGCTTTGTTTTTCTCTGGACACTGCTGGTCTTTTTCCTTTGCTCTGTATCATATGGAAATATTTCCGTATTTCTTGTCATTTCTTGGACACCCTATATGTTCTTAGGAAAAGGTGGAAGCTCATGCCAGTGGGAGGAGGGCTGTGTATTGACTATGTATTGGTACAAGTACAAGTTGCATGAAGTAAAACCTGTCCTGTATTCCATAGCTTGTTAGCCCTGCTTGGGAGCTGAGGAATCACAGATCATAGCAGCATAAGTATGGAGTTAGATGGAATTTTAGAAGTCATCTACTCCAACCTCCTCATTTTACTAATAAGTAAACTGAGGCCTAGACAGGTAAAATGTCATACAAATGGGCCTTTAAATTCTTCCATTGTACCTTGTTGCTACTGTTCACTAGTTTTCAGTCATGTCCAAGTCTTTGTGGCCCCATTTGGGGTTTTCTTGCAAAGATATTAGAGTATAAATATACTTCCTTTTCCAGCTCATTTTACAGATGAGGAAACTGAGGCAAACAGGGTTAAGCAACTTTCCCAGGGTCACACAGCTAGGAGGTGTCTGAGGCTGGATTTAAACTCAGATATTCCTGACTCCACGCCCAGTGCTCTATCCACTGCACCATTTAGCTACCTAAACTATCTTCTTTACTCTTTCTGTAGAGATATGAGCCTGAGACAAATTTTAATGTTCTCAGGGGAAATCCTGGGAGAGGATGGTCCTGAGTAAAAACTGTGAAGATCATACCCAATCTATAAACACCCGTAACTACAGTTCTGGGTCCCTGCTGATGGCGCATTGATTTGATCTGCATTTGGACTATCGCTTGTCTATATATAAAACAGACTGGTCCAGTTCCGAGTTAACCAGAGGGATACTTTTTTTCCAGTATGGGATTACACTGAGGGTCCCAGGGCCCCCTTCTAAATCTGAAACTCTACCATTCTATCTAGCAAAATCGAAACTTCCCTCCACTCTTCTGAGGCAGTTTAGTCTAGTGAAGAGTACCAGAAGGGCAGACCGGGAGATCTGTGTTTGAATCCCACCTCAGAAATCTACTATCTATGTGGCTTTGGAAAGTCACTCAACCTCTGAGAGACTCAGTTCTTTGTCAGTAAAATGGGTGTGATGATAGCAATTCCACATGGTTTTTGTGGGGCTCCAATCAGATAATATAGGTAAAGTACAACCCCTAAGTTGCTATATAAATGTAAGTTATTATATGTCACTGTTTAAGAATTGCCCAATATTATTACAAGGGTTATGTTTTTCTTTTTCTTTTTTAATGGCAATGGATGTGAGTAAAAAATAAAATAAAATCCACAGAATTATGCCAGGGGGAGAATATTAACTCATTCAAGGGCTCTCTGATCAACAATGTTCCCAAGTTCGAAGGGGAAGGCATGGCTCCTGTTGAAATCTCTGTCTCAAACGTGGTGTGTTTTCATGGTGTTCAAGGCTTAGTTAGTTATCTCCCAGAATGGCAGCTGAATGTGGTACCTGCAAACTGGACATAGAAAGGGAGTGAACTGAAAAGCCAAATGTGAACCCAGATGGCCTTTAGAACAAATCACATTTGGAGCAATGGAGGGCCACAGTGGGACCACACCTGGAGTGTAAAGGACAAGGAGGACCTGCCTGGAACACCAATGGGACCACATCTAAAGCAGTATAGGACCACATACAGAGTAGTGCATGGGACTATCTCAGGAGTGTTCTGTTGCCTTCTGGACCACATTAAAGAAAGAACCTTGAAAAGCTTAAGAGCCAGTACCTAGATAGAGCAATAATATAGTGAGGGTTACCAAAATCATGTGATAGGAGAATCTATTGCATAAACTGGGGATGCTTAGTGAGGAAAAGAGAAGACTGAGGTGGGGATGTGATCGTTATCTTTAAGTATCCAAAGCTGAAGGGATTGTGTTGAGGAATGGAGGGTTCCCCCTGCTAGCTGGATGATGACTCTTTTGGCATGTTATAGCAGGGACTCTTCCATTGATGGGTTGGACTAGATGGCCATTAAAATCTCTTCCAATTCAAGCTCTGTGATTCTACATAAAAGAGAGTTAGTCTTGCTGTGCAAGGCCCTATAGGGAAGAACTAGGAGTAATGGATGGGAGAGGAGGAGAGGTAAATTTAGGCTGATTTCAGGGGTTAAAATATCCTACAATTAGAGCCACCCGAATGAATGGGCTTCCTCACTGGAGGTGATCAAGCCAAGATTGGATGACCATTAGTTATGTCAGATAATTATATATATTATCTAATAATATAATAATAATAAAATATATATTATATCATATTCTATATTACACATAACATTATACATGTTATATATAACATTAGATATTTTAGAGAGAGCATTCCAGTTCAAATTTGGACTGGACTAGCTGGCCAGTGAGGTCCCTTCTACTCCCGAAATTCTGTGATTTTGTGATGTAATTCCAAAAGGACTACTGCAATAACATCCCTCTATAGACTTGGTGTTTTAGAGGATTATTCCCACATACCTGAACTCTTGGTTCTTTCCTCTGCCTTGTACCTTGTAGACTCTTCTGGAAACATGTTATTGTATGGGCAATGCTCTACTGTAGTCTTCCCTAAACACTGGTCATCATCTAAATTGGCTTTCATCTGGAGAAAAGACTGATACAGTTATTACAATTATATCAGTAAGTCTGGGGGCAAAATATTTAGAAAAAAAGAAAGTGCAGGAAATGATTAAAAAGCAGAGGATTCCATAGATGGTCAATATGATGTCAGAGAAATGAGAGGGAGCAGACAAAGCAATACAGGACTGCCCATTTGGAATTTTTCCCTGGACAAACAATAGCATATTTCTTAGATTTTCTACACAAAGGTGAGATTTGATGGCTGTGACCCAGTGAACTGAAAGGAAGGAATATTTGCATCCTGTGTTCTATGCATAAATTAAGGTGATCATAGGAAAGAAAAGTTGATCCAGCAGCAATCCAAATACAAACAAAATGGAGGTTAAAGCTAGAAATAACAATTTTCAGCACTTGGGACAAAGTTAAACAACAACAAAAATGTATTAGAGCAAATGGTGGGAAAGTCATCTTTATGAATTAATGGTTGTTGAATTTTCAATTGAGTTCCACTCAAGGTCTACAAGTCATTAAACCATGGGGCACTTTCTGCCTTTCTTATATTAGCATGGATACAGAAGATGGAAGTATAAAACTGTTAAAGTCAGAGAAGTAATCCAAGTGCAATATTTTTTTAAAAACATAGAATAAAAGTTATGATTTTTATTCTTCTAGGTCTTAGAAGAAATCTGCCAGAAGAATAACTGGGGGCAGCCAGTGTACCAGCTCCACTCAGCTATTGGCCAAGACCAAAGACAACTTTTCCTTTACAAAATCTCCATTCCAGCTCTTGCCAACCAGAATCCAGCAATGTGAGTAGTTTTTCCATTTTTTCCTGTTTGCTCCAGGTGGTGGTTTCTCTTTGTTCAATCCAATTCAACAAGCCCCTATTGAACCCTCAAAAGAATACAAGTTTCTTGAGGACAGGGGCTGTTTGCAGGCATTTAAGAAATGCTTGTCCTTTTGATACGCCAGTTCCTTTTCTGGTGGTTAGAGTTAGGAAAACAAAGTCAAAACAATCCTTTCGCTCAAGTAGCTTCCATTCCGCTGGGGTAGGGGCAGGAGGAATATATACACAGGGAAATTAATACAAACTAGATACAAAGTGATTATAAAAACATTTTGGTATGGGACAGAGCGTGGAGAGATTGGGAAAGGTCTTGGGTTGAATATGCGTAGCCATTACTTTCTGACAGTTTCTAAAGTCAGTATTTCCCTTCAGTTTTCATTGGTAATCAAAACTTAGAGTATAGAATTAAAATGATTTGCTTGCAAAAATATGAGCACACCTAGGAGCTCAGCTCCACAAAAAAGACTATCTTCACCATCATCATCATCTTCATCATACATTTTGAACAGTCAGTAGTTTCATGTTTCTTCCTGCTCTCAATTTCAAATCCTACAGGTCCACAAAAGTTTCCCATTTTACTATAGCAATAACCTAAAAATAACAACCTCTATCTAGCCGAGGAATGTGGGAAATTGCCCCAAATCTAACATAACTTCTGCTTTACAGTCACCCCTTCACTCCTCCAAAACTTAGTGCCTTTGTTGATGAAGCCAAGACATACGCAGCTGAGTACACCCTTCAAACCCTGGGCATTCCTATGGAGGGAACCGAGGCTCTGCCACCTGCTGCTGCTGCTGCTTTTCCAGGTGGGTGAAAGCTGGCACTAATTTGTGTTCCACCGAGAAAGTCCCATTTCAAACAGCCTTAGTTGTAGAATTGAATGTCCTAGTTTCAAGCCAGAACTTATTAGCTGCGTGGTCTTGGGCAAGTGACTTGTCCTCTCTGACCTCCAGCTGCCTCATCGGTAAAATGAAAGGTTTGGACTAGAATATCTCTGAGGTTCCTTTGAGTTGTAATTCCATCCTTTTTAGAGTCATATTTGAATTATGCTCATGATAAGTTTGCCTTTGCCGGACACATGAATGAAAGGGTTTGCCAAGGAAATTAGCAGCATATTCTCATGGAAAAGGACTGGACCAAGACTAAAAATTTTGGGGTTTACTCTGCAACTCACCAGTTGTGTTACTTTGGACTTGTCACTTTCCCATTAGACCTCAATTTACTCATCCGTACAATGGAAGGAGGAAAAATGAAGCACATTGGTCAATCAGCAATTCAAAGCCTGATACTTGACAGAAAAATTGTGGTGTGCTGAGAATTTAGAATCCACTGAAAGAACCCCTGGTTCTCAAGGAGTCTGCATGTTATAGGGGAAGTCGTAGGATCCTAGCTCTAGAGGTGGAAGTGGCCTCAGAGGTCATTGAGTCCAACACCTGCATTTTACAGAGAAGAAAGCAGAGACCTGGAGAAGATGAGCTGGTAAATGTCTGAGGTGGATTACAATTCATGTCTGTAAATCTATTTCTCATGTATTATTACCCTCCCAACAAAACTATAAGTTAAATGCTACAGGTGTTATCTCCTTTTTACAGATGAGGAAACCAAGACTTGGAGTGACTTGCCCAGGGTCATACAGGCGATAAGTGTCTTGGGCAGGATTTGAATTCAGGTCTTCCTAACTCCTAGCCCAGCCCTTAGTCATATCCACTACACCACCCTAGAGCCCAAGATCACAACATATACATACGTAAGAATATTAAAACCGTGATTTCAAAGGCCCCTCTAGCTCTAAAAAAAGAGTGTGATTCCATCTCACTTGGCGTTCTAGATGAATTCCTGAAAGTTAGAGAGAGATACAATTTTTTGTCCATTTATTTTGAAAGAAAAGGCAGAGATCGTGTAGTCCAGGGGAGAGAGGACTGAATCTGGAGTCAGCAGCCCTGGTTTGCTGTCCACTTCTTTGGCTTGCTCCAGTGTGACCTTGGGCAAGTCCGTCAGGCTCCTGTCTAGGCTTGAGCTTCCTCCTCTGCCCACATGACCTCTGAGGTTCCTTGCTGCTCTCATTTCCATAGCGCATTTAAGTTGGCAAAGCACCGTTCTCAGTTTATCTGCCCAACAACCCAGGGGGGCAGGGTCCCTTATTATGTCCATCTTACAGATAGGGAAACTGAGACCAAGAGAGGTTCACTGACTTGCCTAAGGTCACACAGCTAGTAAGAGATAAGTTCACCTCCTACCTCAGGCTAGCCATGTGACCCCAGACAAGTTACTTAACCTGTCTGCCTCCATTTCATCTTCTGTAAAAGGAGGATAATAATTGGACCTACTTCAGAAGGTTGTGAAGCTCTATAGAGACAACATATGTAATATACTTTCCAAACCTTGAAGTGTTCTACATAAATATTAACTATTATTATTTTCGTAATGTGAATAACCAGTCCCCCCTTGATTATTGTTATGATTTGTTTCTTAAGTTTGGGTTTCTGTATATTGATATTCCTAACCAGTCAGGATGAGAGTATGAACAATCTGGGAGACGATGAACAATTTGGAATATTCCCAAGGACTTTCCCACATCTGCTACTTGCTCACAGTGGACGTCACCCATTTTGCATGAATTTGCTGTAAAATATTTAGCAGACCTTCTACTGTAAATGTTCTTAGAAGTTCACCTCAGGAAATAGAATGTCACAATCAATGTCACATATTTCCAGGCAGGAAATAGAATGTCACAATCATGAAACCCCAAACATGCCAGGTTATCTGGAATATAGATATATAGATGCAACTTAGAGTCAATTAAGAAGGAGAGGCTGGAGCCAGATCATTTGAAAGGCTTGAAAGCCCAAGCAGAGGAAGCCACTGACCCTTGTGAAGCAGGAAAATGACAAGACCAGAACTTTGCTCTTGGAATCTTCGTGTGGCATTGGGGAGGATAGACTGGAGAGCCCGGGTGTGATGCATGCCTCCCAGATCACAAACTCCAGAGTGTGGGTCTTAATCACTGCCTGGTGCCTTACACAAAGAGGTTTTAGTGAATGCTTGGTGGATGAATTAATGAATTTTCGTAACTAGTTAGTACACTTTTTTCATTTCTAGCCATTTTTATTCCCTGTGGCTTTATTTAGCTCTGAGTTAAGAATCCAAGAAAGGAACAGAGTGTGAGACCTGGAGCAAGTCGCCTATTCACTTTCTGCATTGGGCCCTGCCCTTCAAGCATCGGCACTGGAAGCAAGATTGGGAGGTGGGAAAGGAAATTTATGAAGGAAAACACCTCCTAAGATATTTGAGCTGAAAACCTCAAAGTCTGAGGAAAGGTGGCATGTGCTGGTCTAGGGGGAAGAGCACTGGATCCAAAGTCAGAGGGGCCAAGTTCTAATCCTGATTTTGCCACTTATTACCTGTGACCTTGAATAAGTCACTGCCTTGGACATCAGTCTCTTCCACTGCTGATAAGATGAGATGCTAGGACTAGATGACCTCTAGGGTCATCTGAATCCATCGGCCCATGAACCAGGATGACCCATCTGTCATGCTGTAGGAAGCCAAACCCCGAAAACCACTTGCCATGGTTACTACAGAAAATGATCACCGTAAGGATAAGAGGGACAGTGGGACAGAATAAACAGAAAGCTGGCCTCAAAGTCAGGAAGACCGAGGAACAAGTCCTCCCCTTAATTCCCTGACGGTGAGACCCAGAGCATGTCACTTAACTTCTAAGTATCTCAGGCAACTCTCTAAGATTGTAACTTGAAGAGTAGATAGCAATCTGCATTCATGGAGAGACTTTCCTTATCGGGAGTTCCCTGTACTGATGAAATGACAGGCTTGGATGATGATGATAATGGCAGATGATGATGAAAATGGAGGAAAACAATGATATTGGTTAGTATTTATGTAGTGTATTAATGTTTGCAAAGATATATATTTGTATTTATAGCCATATGTATGTACACATATATAAACACATAAATGCATGTGTTTGCTCATTTGTAGATAGATAGATAGATAGATAGATAGATAGATAGATAGACAGATAGATAGATATTCTTATTTAATCAATAGCCAGAAAGGTTTGAACTCTTTTCCGCGTATAAGTAAACTTTCTTTTCACCAAGGATGTTTTTTGTTTTCATTATCTTGTCCATGATTCCATTTCCTGAAGCCAAAAGACAGAAGTATTTAGGGCATGAGAGCTACCCGATCACCACACGACTAGCAGGAATACAGTCATATGTCATAGCTCCCTGTGGGATCAAGCAAAGACAAGGAAATGAGCCCAAGGAAAGCTTCTCTCCAAAGACTGAAAAGACTTGAGTTCTCAGCCCCATGTGAAATAGAAAATTCAGAAGTCCCTGAGATGTAAACTTCCCTAGACTGTATATTTATATCATTTCTCTTAGAAGTATCCTAGGGTATGAAAGTTATTCTCAGTACACTTCTCAAGAGGCACAAAAAACAGACTCAGCTGAAATGTGGATTAGTGAGCATTAAAATGCAGTGAAGAATAACTAAGGAGTGGTTTCAATTTTAGAAAAAATGACAATGATGGGGTCCAGCCAGTTTCCTGCCACAGAGATTTGCAAAAGCCACACACACACACACACACACACACACACACATGCATAAAATCAACTTGTCTGGTGTTGGGCAGGCTTACACAGCACATCAGCCAAATAGGCTCATTGTTTGAAGCTGGTCCTTGATTTTTCCTCTCCCTCTCCCTCTCTCTCTCTCTCTCATCTTCTGCATCTCAGATAGTAGAAGGAAATATACTCAGGACCAGCCTACCACATCAATGGCAAAACACAATTTGGTATCAAACATCTCTGATGAGGTTTTGACATCCAAAATACATAGACAATTAATAGAAATATATGCCCAAAGGCCATTCTCCAATAGATAAGTGGCCAAAGCCTATGAAGAAATAATTCTCAAAAGAAGAATTGTAACTAATAACAGCCATTGGAAAGGATAACCCAAATTTTGTGGAGACGTGAATTGTTCCCACCATTCTGGGAAGCAAATTGGGGGTATGCAAATTTAGCAGTTAAAATGCCCATGGTACTGGACAAGAGAGTGAGGCTGATGACTCTGTGTAACTCTGCCTCACTTTAATCCAATTCATGCACAATTCAAGACATCACGCCATGACGCTATTGGTCCTCTTTAAAAATGAAGGCTAAACAACAACTGTTAGGTGTGTGTATGTATGTAAATATATACATTTAGATACATATATCAATGAGGTCTTTTGACAAAAACAAAGACTTCACATACACAAAAATATTGCAACCATTTTCCTGGTAGCAAAGAACTAGAAACAAATTACATGCCCATCTATTTCAGAATGACCAAACAAAATGCGGTACATGAATGTAATGTACCATAACTATACTGCAAGAACTGACAAACATGATAAATACAGAGAAGCACAGAAAGACTTACATGAACTGATGCAGAGCCAAGAAAACAATAAACACAATTATTATAATAGTGTGAGTGGAAAGAACAACCACCACAGAAGCAAAAGTAAACTTTTCCAAACTATAAAGACCAGGTTTGACTCCAAATAAGAGACCATTCCTTCCTCCACATCTTTGCAAGGGCAGGGATCCATTGGAACATTGCTTATAGTATCATATTTTTTTTCTTAATGTGTTACTTAATTTTGCTGAGTTTTTTCTCTTCATCTTCTTTTTAAATCTTTGTTATAAGGGATGGTTCTCCGGGAAGTGGAAGGCCAACTCAGTCAACAAGCATTTATTAAACACCCGCTATGTTCCAGGCACTGTGCTATGCACTGGGTATACAAAGAAAGGGAAGGAAGGGAGGGAGGGAAGGAAGGAAGGGAAGAGGGAAGGGAAAGAAAGGGAAGGGAAGGGAAGTAGGATGGAAAGGGAAGGGAAGGGAAGTAGAAAGGGAAGGGAAGGGAAGTAGGAAGGGAAGGGAAAGAAAGGGAAGGGAAGGGAAGGGAAGGGAAGGGAAGGGAAGGGAAGGGAAGGGAAGGGAAGGGAAGGGAAGGGAAGGGAAGGGAAGGGAAGGGAAGGGAAGGGAAGTAGGAAGGGAAGGGAAGGGAAGTAGGAAGGAAGGGAGGAAGAAACAACCCTGTTCTCAAGCTCCTGCTCCCGCTCTCAAGGAGCTCACAGTCTAATGGGGGACACAACATACAAACAACTATGCTCCATACAGGATAAGTTGGAGACAATCCCAAAGGGAGGGCACTAACAATAAGGAGGATAATGAAAAACGTTTTGTAGAAGGTTAGGTTTAGATGGGATTTGAAAGCACAGGAAGAGGAGACGAGGAATGAGAACATTCCAAGAAGGTGAAATGGCCCAGGAGGACTCCTGGAGTCTGGAGATGGGGGAGGTGTCCCTGGACCACAGAGTTGGGGGGGGGGAACTAAGGTATGAGAAGCTTGGAAAGTTGTTGGGGTGGGGAGGGAGAACCAGGTTACAAAGTCTCTTTATAACAAAGGATTTTATATTTTACCCTGGAGGTGACAGGAAGCTACTGGAGTTTACTGAGCAGGGAGGTAACATGGTCAGACCTGTGCTTTAGCAAGCTCCATTTGATGTTGAGGAAGATGGACTAGAGTAGGAAGAGACCCTAGGCATTGCTTCATTTCTCTGGGCCTCAGTTTCTACCTCTGTAAAATTGGGAGGGGGGCAGTAATAGTCAGCCTGTTAGGTCCTTTCCAGACTATGAGTATTGGGTAATGGACTTTGAGATGGAATTAATTTTAGAGTCCATGTGATATTTAAGTAGCAAATCTAAAATTAGTATACAGACCTTCTGAACAAAGTTGAAATGGAGAGTGACTAGAACTTTGTGCCTAGAGTGCCCAGCATCATTATTAATTTTTTTGCAATTAGCTTAGAAACTCTCAGGGAGAAAACTCTCCATGGCAGTAGCAGTTGGGGCACTGAAGCTCAGCATCTTGCCTGGGGTCACCTAGCCAGGATGGATCAGAAAAAGCCCTTGAGCTCTAACAACTAAGTGAATCAGAAAGTTGGGAGACAGGCCTTCTAAAGTGTGTTTCCTTTGTGTCTCACTGTAGGCTATGCCATTGCCAATGCAGCAGCCACTGTGACTACAGCCCAGTTGAAACAAGCTGTGACCCTGGGCCAAGACTTGGCGGCATATGCTACGTATGAAGCCTATCCTGCCTTTGCGATGGCTGCTCGAGGAGATGGATATGGGACCTTTTAAGGACTTGTTTTTGTATGTTTGTTTTTTATTTAAAAACAAGAGACACAAAGCTCAACATAGACAAAACCTCCCCCAACTCTCCTAATTTTTCTACATAATTTTAAAGTAATCCATTTCCTAAACTTTCTTACTCATCAGCCAGTGGGGTTGTTTAAGCAAATTTTCCAAAATTAAATCAAACGGTTATGGATCCATTTTCTCCTGTAGAAAGGGAAGCAACTTTGGCCCCAGGAGATATCTTATATTAGTGGAGACCTTAGGAGTCCCCTTGGTATGTTTAAAAAGGAAAGTGTAGATTAGTCAAATATTTCAGCCAGTAGGAAGCCTGGGCTGAGCCATTTATGGAGGTGAGGGGCTAGAAACTCAGATTAAACGCTAACCTAACCTGTGGGGTGCAAAGTCCCAGAGGACTAACATTCCCTGGTCCCTCTCCAGTAGGCCCCAACTCTACCCTGAGCTCTGTTTACAGGCCTGGCCTAGTTAAAGGCCAGGAAAGATTTTCCCAGTAATCACTGTTGGATCTTGTCATTCTATCTAAGACAAATGTTTTCCTAGTAAACTCAGAAACTCTCCAGATCTTCCATAAAGGCATTAAAGGTAATCTGTGACCCCACTAGAAATCAACGCAGTGTGTGTACACAGAATGGTTCAACTTTTGGGTTATTAACTCCATTTTTAGATTAGTTCCAATAGACACCCAGATAGATTTCTTTTGAATCCATTTTGTTTAAGCCCTATACATCAGGAAATAGAGTGAGATCCCAGTTTGCTCCTAAAGTCACTGACCTAGTCTTTTATGGAAGATTGTAAGCTCCTCAAGAGGAGAATCTGTCATTTTTTTCATCTTTGTATCTCACTGCCCATAACACAGTTCCCTGTACAGATGCCAATGCATCAGACTTACTGTTTAATTGGTGTGGATACTGGCATGATTAATCCCTCCACTGAGGTAAATAGCCACTCTTTTATAACTTATAGTCTAAGAAAGTTGCCTGAGACTCAGATTAAACTACTTTTCCACTTCTAGTGTCAGAGGTGGAATTTTAACCCAGATATTTCTATTTCAAGGCCAGTATTTTATTCATCATATGACAGAGATCAATTTATGTCTCCTGAACTGAATTACCAGATACAGAGGACTGGGTAAAAATGAACCTTGACAGCAGGAAGACAGAGGAAGGAGCTATTCCTTTTTCCCTAGGTCTTCTGGACCATCAAGTTCTCTTGGGTTTGTCCCTGGCCCTTCTTTCAAATCTGATTATATGACAGTGAACATGAGCACTCACTGCCTTAGCTTTCTTCCTGTTCTCACAAACGTCAAACAACGTTGCTAAATCAGAGTTATTTTTTCATGCTGCTTCCCCAGCAAAGTTTTCTTCCCCATCCTCCCAACAATCACAAGCTATTTTTCCAGAGACTGGGTTTCCCCTTCCCGAGACACACTGATGGGGAGCAGGGGGCTCAGGAGATGAAGAAAAGGTACCCCAATCCCCACATTTGACAGAATGATGGTTTGTGAAACAGACCAAGCAGCCCGTGTGCTTCGGGCCCACTCAGGCACCTATTTCCGGGATGAGGTCCCCCCCCTTTTAGTTTCATTAATGGAAAATCAATAAAACGTACTCAAATTCCCATTCAGAAATCCCTGGGCCCCCATAAACATTTATGAGACGCAAATCAAAAGACTGGCTGAAAATGATGTCAGATCCCGAAAGGGATAATGGGATCCCAAAGTAGACCGAGGCTGACCTTGTCCCCATGAGCCCCCAGGCACTGCCTAGCCCAGCAGTAAAAAAAAAAATTGTTAGAACCTACTGGCAACATGTGCCTTAAAAGCCCCGAAGTGTTCCGCCTCTCTGTCTCTCCTTTTGGCTCTTTCTCATTAAGTACATTTTGCTTTTCAACCCTCTGGGAAATGGGACTCCAATTTGGATCCATTTTCCTTTTAGTGCAAATCCTATTTCTTTGAATTCATAATTCCCTCTCTTTTCATCAAATCCAATCCAATCTGATAAACATTTGTTAAGCACCTACTACGTGCCAAGTACTGTTCAAGGCACTAGGAACCCTGAGTAAGTCAGGATTTCTCAATGCTCTGGGCAACTCAATAAGTTTTAAGTTGACAAGAATGTACAGAGAGGGTGATTCCTCACCCAGGGATATCCTTTACCAATGAAATCGCCCATCCGGACTCTAATATAAAGGCAGTGAAAAAACAAACAAACAAAACCAGGACAAGGGACAAAAATAATTCACCTCTTAATAGAAAGCATTGCATCCCATCTTCCTATCACTTCTGCCAACAAGAGATTGGAATTGAGAAATATTTCTTAGGGGGAGAAAATTTTTCATTGGGCCAAGACACGAGAGGTATTTTCTTAATAAAAAATTAAATTGCATATTTAGAGCTGCAGGGGATATTTGAGGATGTCTAGTTTGGTCCCTTCATTTTGTAAATGAAGAAACTAAGGCTCAGAAAGTTTAAATGATTTGCCCAAGGTCACACAGCTAAAAAAAAGACAACCCCCCATCCCTATTCAGAACAGCAATGTCAGAAGCATAGAATCATTAGAGGAGGTTTTGACATTCAAATGTTAAGAAAAAGACAGAATATGTGGGGAATGGGGAAATAGCCCAATGTAAATTTCATCCCTTAAGCGTGAATGAGGCAGTCCAACCTATGCTATCTTTGTCCCAATTAGCTTGTCATGGTTCTGCCTTTGTTGGGTTGCCTTGTCTCTCCCTTGTTACCACTGGAAGGAAGTCATTGACTTCAATGATCAAATCACCTTCTTGGATGATCATCCCAGTCCTAGTTCAATGTTATCCCAAATGTCTTGATATTTAGCTAATGATTTTGTTAGCAAGGCACCCAGAAAGTGACTGGGAAGTTACCTCAGGTCAGGAAAATGTTGGATTCAGAGTAATTCTCACAAGAGAAAGCTACATTTTGAGCTACATTTCAGGTATTCTTTTGGACTGAATTAGGGATGAGATTATAAGTTATTTACCAGCATTAACCACATAGAAACATTTTTTCTTGGATATTATTCTATTTATATGGAAGCACTCAGCCCCATGTTCTTTCCAGCCCAGAGGCCAGTCTTTCATCAAAACAATATCCATCTAAATTTCAGTTTATATTGAGTGTCACTAGACTTTTAACGAATTCCATTTTATAATTCTGTTTGGAGCTATTGAGTCGTTATTCGATTGGGGACAGGAATAGTCTGCACTGAATCATTTGTTGGGTTAGAGGAGTATTCTAAAAGTTGGAATTTCCTTTTCATTTCTTTGGCTTTTGGGGGCCTTTTAAGTAGTGTGAGAGCCTGTTGAATGCTAATCCCTATCATTGGCCTTGGCTTCCATGCAGAGCCATCAAACTGGCTACCGCATTTCCCCAGGGCTATCCTAATTTTAGGATTAGTCTTTGCTCAAAAGCAAAAGTGAACACTCGAGTATTTAAATTTCTTGAAGGAAGGTCACATAGTTGCTTATATGAAGTGAGATTTTCATTTTCTATAACTTGTATTCCAGTGTACCTGGTTATGAAGTTGTCTTAAAGACAACTTTCTAAAGACCTTTTCTAATTGTGTTACCTAAACTTCTTCACCCAATATATGTACACTAATTAGTGGATGAGAGGAATACTAAAAATAAACCTAAAAAGAGACTTGGCATTTTTTTAGATATTGCAAATACATGTTGGAGAAATAGTCCTCTCTTTCACACTTATTCATGAACTCTGTGATCAGACTTTAAAAAAAATCGTTACCTGGAGGCCTTGAGATACTTTGCAAACGAGTGAGTGAAATTCCCTCACAACATGCTCAGTATTTTGTGGGATATGAACAACTAATGCTCACCCATAACTGCAATAACCAGGAGAGTAATATCCGACGCTGGGTCCTGTGGAACTGATTTTTGAAGATCTGGCCTGAGATTTAGCTTTACTCTAAAAGTATTAAGAGGATGCTCTGAATATCCCCAGTACATAATTATAGGAAGTGAAATGATGTCTGTGTTCTGTCCTCCTTAGATGAAAAGTAGATCAGAAATATAAAATCATTACAGAAATAGGATTTTCTGATCCCAAACCCTGCTTTTATCTGATTGCAGTTAATCACACAATATAAGAAACAAAATGCAGCCCAAAAAAAAAGCAACATGAATGCAGAATAATATTATTTTGCTCAGAAATGTGTTAAAATAGCCAACTTTTTCTAGCAGCAATTAGAAAGAAAATAGAATGTTTGTGGTTAATGTACAGCTGGTGGCCTTCTTTGTGTAATATTTAACTGGAGTATATTATTAGAGGAAGCAAACTCATGGACATTTCAGCCTATACATGAGCTTCATCATGATTTCCTGAGGTTGTATAGGGAAGATAAGAAATAGCGACAGCATGATTATTAAATTCTCCACTTCAGCCTTCATTATTGCTTTTTAAAGTCATGCAGACAATAGAATACATATGACTATGACCCTCGGCTTTGCGCATCTAAAACAAGTGCCTGCTTTCCTAACCCTTGTTACAGCTCTGATGACCACCTGTATCATAAATCTGAGATTGGACAGTGTACCTACCTCATCTGTAAGATGGGGAAACTGAGGCCAAAGAAAAGTGGGCTTTCCAAGCATACCCTTAAAATCACTTTACAAAGTCTCTCTCTCTCTCTCTCTCTCTCTCTCTCTCTCTCTCTCTCTCTCTCTCTCTCTCTCTCTCTCTCTCCCCCCCCTTCCGTCCCACATCTCTCTCAAACAACAGGCTGGCAAGTACACAGATTCCTTCATTTTATTTCCATTGTGATCCCTTGTCTTGGACGTTTTCCACTCTAGATATTCACATAAATCGCAGTCCCTCACCTATTTTAAAATAAAAATATCTGAACTGGAGTAGGATGGAGGAGGAAGGAGTCTTAGTTCTACCCCATAACATGCCTTTAAAAAAAATAATTTCTCCTCTTCCTCCTTCTCCTACCACTATTGTAGAAGACCACAGCAAGCATTAGGCACTGTGTCTTCTCTTGGAGGCTACGGAAACACCTGTTCTTCAGTGAATATTCTCTTCAAGGCAACTTCCTTTCTGCATTTTCAGCCATTTTTTTAAAAAAAAATATAATTACACTAACTTTGCACCCATCAATAGCCAAGAGTTTTCTTTAACTTTGGGGAAATATGTTTTCAACAGTTATACTTTAGGCCTCAAATGAGAAATTTGCTCTTTTCCAATCATTTTTCTATTTCCAACTCCCAGTTGGTCTGGGTTGGCTAATTTAGATTAATTCAATGCTGGATCTTCTTTTTTTTCACGTTAAAACAATCTTCCAAATATTTTGGTGGGGGTGGGGAGAGATGCCAAATAAATGACTAAGCAAAAAAGAGACAAGTTACAAAATAGGGAAATACTTTTTAAAAATAATTTTCAAGTCAAATGCAGATTCCAGAATTGCCCAAGTATATTAATTAGTGGAGAGTCAAGCTTCTTATCAGCCTGAAATCATTAGGTTCATTATTCTTTTAATTTCACAAGTACATTCCTGGGCAGGAAGATGCAAAATGCAGTTCACAAAGCAGAGCTGGCCTGTGGTAAGGGCAGAAAAATGAATGAATATGCTCTTTTCTATTTTTAGATTTCCTCACAAATGTGAATTTTGCTCAGAAACTTGGCATTCATTTCTCCAATTCCTGGAGAACTTTGGTTTTTGCAGACTGCAGAGAAAGCTATTTAAAGCAAATCATCAGGATCAGAAACCTGAATATTTCATCCAGTGATGGGTGTTTAATTTGATTCCGGTTGTATCTCTCTCTGTCAAATTCTCCCTTTGGGGGGAAGGCTATATCACTAATGGAAATATTGCCCAAAATAATCACTTCAGACCCCACCCCGCCTTAGAAAAAAACAAAATGTGCAGTTGGACAAACACATTTCTTGCATGAGTCCCATGTTGTTGTTCCATGTTGGCTTTATTGTTGTGTTCACTTTCTCTCACTGGGTCAACAAAACCAAATGGGCATAAACAGTATTAAGAGTGTGTGAGAAGCACTTATTTTGTCCTTTTAGTACAATATTTATATAGTATTTTCACTGTAAACTCCCACAATGGAGTGAGTCAAAATTACATCATCTACATGTTTGGTGAAACAATCATGGTTTGGAATAAATAAACACAATGGGCACCGTGGAATAGTCGATGAAATGGAACCATAAAATTGTAAAATGTTCTATAATTCTAGGCTGATCAGATACTGTTAATTGACTTGTAAGGCATTATTAAATATCTAAATTAACCTGTGAGCTCTTGATTTGTTCTTTCCTTATTAGGTTCACCATTTCACCAGGACAGGAGTTATTGTTCTTTTGAGGGGGGAAGCCAATCTGTCATTCAACAAGGACTAATTAAATACCTGCCAGGTGCCAGTCACTCTTCTGGGTTGGAGGAGGGAATTACAAATTCAAAAATGAAATAGACCCTACCCTCAAGGAACTTGCATTTTCATGGGAAACTAACCTGGGGAGAGAGAGACAGAGACAGAGACAGACAGAGACAGAGACAAAGACAGAGAGAGATAAATAGGAATAGATGATAAATAGAAATAGATAGATAGACAGACAGATAGATGGAATTTATATGATTAAATAAACAAGAAGCATCCATTAAGCACTTACTCTGCCCAACAAAAGCAAGATGGTCCCTGCAATCAAAAAGTTGACATTACAGCATAAGACAACCTTAATGAGACAAACTCAACATAAAAAGCTTCCCAGAATCTGACTTTTTCAAGAAGTATAGTTATCCCTTCCACATCATGTGGAGTAGGTGTGCAGTACCCCCATGATCTGGAAAATCCACATAAAAATTTTGACCCTCCTCCTGTATCAGAGAGTAAGTCTCAATTTTTTATTTTTCTTTTGTGGGGAGTTTACAGTACTTTACTGTAAAATTTGGGTTGGTATTATAAAATACTATACAGATACTTTAGGCATTATGAGTTCCTAACTTTTTCTGTGTCATCTGCTAGCCTTCACATGTCATCTGCAGCTTACACAAACTCCCAAGAAATTCCCATTTAATTTCTTATGCCAACCTGCCATATATTCAAACCACAATGTGGAAAGTCGCAATATGGAATAGATAGTTGTAGAGGTCTTTGGTTTCCCATTTCATGTTTATTCATGAAATTTTAAATCTGCCATCTAGTGGAGGAAAATATTTTAACTGACTTTTTTAATGGATTCTACAAATCTCTACCCAGAAATCCTCTACCTAATTACTTAGAATTAAAAATATTTATATTTTTTTAAAGGAAAGAACATTTAGGGGCAGCTAGGTGAGGCAGTGAGTAGAGTACTGGTCCTGAAGTCAGGAGGACCTGAGTTCAAATGTGACCTCAGACACTTGATACACTTACTAGCTGTGTGACCTTGGGCAAGTCACTTAACCCCAATTGCCCTGCCTTCCCCCTCAAAAAAAAAGAACATTTTGTTCATTGGAGACAGATTTACCTGGTACATTGTGCTTTTTTCTCATTACAATCACTTTGTGGTAAGAACTTCACACAATCTCAGGGTTTGGAAAAGATCTAGAGGTCTCCAAAACTGACTAGTCCAGCTAAGATCTGAAGAAGAAATCTTTCAACAAAACACCCAACAAGCAGCCTTTGCTTAGAGGTTCCCCATGAGGAGGAATCTACAATCTCCCAGGGCAGCCCATTCCCCCGGGGGACAGATGTAATGATTAGGAAGTTCTCTCTAATATCCAGCCTAAATTGGCCCTTTTGCATCTCCATCACTTAGTTCTTGTTCTGCCCTCTTGGATCAAGCAGAAATAGTGTAAACTCTCCCCCATATGACAATCTTTCAGATATCTGGAGATTGCTTTAGGCCTTGACCATTTTCCTCCAGTGAAAAATGAAGGGGCTTGAACCAGATGAGCTCTGATACCAATGATCTCTAGACCAATGGTCCCCACTAAACCTTCTCTTTTCCAGGATAAACATCTATGGGAGACAAGGAATTTGCAGAAGTTTTTATACTGACAGACAAAGGAAGCAAAAGGATTTATCTTGGTCCCCTCCTTCCTTTCAAAAACAAAGTGATGGCCGTGTGAGCCTGGGAAACAGAATGATGTGCAAGGTCTGCTCAGCTAGGTAACTGCAAGGCCTCTGGCCAGCAGAACTCCCTCCTCATCTCTAACTGCCTAGAGGCTCACCAGGACTATTTAGTTTTCACACCCAGAAGCACTCTGTGTATAAGGGATTACTCTAATTCCACTATTGCCAGACTGGGTCAGTGTTGGAGAAGATTCCCCTACAGGCTGCTGTTTCACAGGGTCTCTGAGGAGTTTTCCTTGAGGTTGAAGATGTGAGCCTACTTCTATTCAATAAAGGTCTTTTTGCTACTGTGCTGTGATTCTTGCTAACCCAAAGCTCCTTCCATTTGAACCCAGGCATCCCATAGCTACAAAGTCCCCAGATCTTTCAATCTCTCTTCACAAGGCATAATTTTGAGGAGCTGGACCATCCTGGTGACCCTCCACTGGACATTCCCCAGTTGATGAACTTAAGCATAGAGTCTTTACATAGATAAGACACGAGGCGTAAAGCAGGACAGACCCTCATTTTAAGTGAGGAAACCAAGTTCCTTAGTGGAGGAAGTAAGATTCCCCAACTAACTTGGCTCCTTGTTTTGATTCACCAAGTACTTACCGGGTGCCTAGCAGGTAATCAACAAGATGCTAAATTCTAAGAGGGGAGGGAAAAGAGCCCTGAAAGGATCTTATAAATATATACAATGATTCCTATCACCCTTAACTCCCCTGGGCCTCAGTTTCTTTATCTGTAAAACGAGCAAGCTGGACCAAGTGGCTCAGTACATCTCTTTCAAGTCTAGATTTAGTTTTCTATAGGGAAAAAAAATGACTGCCGAAAAAGAAATCGCATGTGAAAACAAACTATTGAGTTCCAAAGATTTGTTCGAGTTCATCAAAATGTAGTTTTGAAAGTCAGTATTACACATATAGGGCCTGATCATAGATAAAGACATAATTAACAGCCACAACAGAGAAGAATAATAAGTAATTATATAAATGTGCTTCTGTATACATTTTTATTTTTGAAGGCTAATAGTTTGTTTTGGCATAGTGGTTCCATGTTAAGGATGTAAGCATATGAAAATATTTAGTAAACCATCTCCCTGGTATGGAAGTTGTGTGGAACTCTTTCTATATTTATGGAAATTAAAGTGCATTTTCACGTACCAAAAGTCGTAACCAATGATATACATATGTATGTAAGTATGTATGTGTGTGTATTTACCTGGAAATAGCAGCATCAAACACCTACAAGTCACAAAGAGGATGCCATCACTGTTGTTCACCCAAGCTCCTGGCTAAGCTTGGGCTAACTGTAACTTGTGTCATATACAGATGTATAGATAGATTAGATAGATAGATAGATAGATAGATAGATAGATAGATAGATAGATAGATACAGATATAGATATATAGAGAGACCAACTGGAAATATATGAAGGACCTAGCATTTTGTAAGCTGGAGAATTTTCCTCCCTGTCTTCATGCTGATATCCAGAAAACACAACCCATGGTTATAATGTGAAACAAGTCTACGTGGCTGTCTACAACTGTTACTGTTGTTCAGTCAGTCAGTTTTATCCGACTCTTCCAGACCCTGTGAACTGTATCACACCAATACCATCCATGAGGTTTTCTTGGCAAAAATACCAGAGTGGTTTGCCTTTTCCCTCTCCAGTAGAAAAGGTTTACAAAGCCACTTGCCTACAATATGTCTACAATACAAAGCCAAGCTGTCTACAATAGCTATTCTCTAAGCTACAATGACTTTGCCTCAGAGAGGCTGGGTCCCTGTGGACGATTTTACTGTATTTACAGTAAAGATCGACCAGACCAATAATTCAAAACAGAAAGTGTAATCATTTCCCGAGCCCAAATGCTCAAGGCCACAGGAAGCCTAAGTGATGTCTCTACAAGATGTATTTCAAGCTATAAACATGAGTATAAAATGGTGGGAAGGTTACTGGAAGTTCTGCCAAGTTTCAGGTCTGGATAATGTCAGAAATGTTGAGTGTTTGTTTTACTTCAGAGATGTGTCCAAAAGCAAAGAAAGACTTCTCCTAGTCATCTAGACCATGGGGCTGAGTCAAGGAAGCCACCTAGCAGCCAAGTCAAGTCAAGAAGCATTTACAACATGCTTATTATGTGTCCATCGCTGTGCTAAGTATTAAGGATGCAAATGTGAGCAGAAAGACAAGACAGACATCCAAGGATGCATGGTCTAGCCTAAATTCAGACAGTTAGTAAGTGGCCAAGCCAAGGTTTGAATCCTGGTCTCCTGATTTCAAAGCCAAGGCTTTTTGCCTTATACCAGAATTATGGACCTTTGACTTAACTGACCTATCCTTAAGTAAATATGTCCCTCTCATTAGTATCTGACTAGGAGAGGCTTAATTAATGTTTGTGTAATTGAATTGTTGAATCTTTGGTCTTGAAAGGACTCTCTTTCAAGCATAGTTTCCCATTCATAACACACACACACACACACACACACACACACACACAGAAGACACTATGGTCATCCACTGTATCCCAGGCCATCACCAGTTGTCTAGACTTTTGTCCCACCACTGGATTTCTGTGACTCTGGAAGAGAGAGGGAGACTGATGACTTTGTGCAGTTCTGCCTCACTTAAATCCAATTCATCCACGATTCGATACATCACCCATGATGGTGTTGGTCCTCTTCAAAAACAAAGGACAAACAACAACAAACTAGCAACATGTGCCTCTCTCAGGGTTCTAGATAATGTCTGATCATTCAATAATGTACAGCTCTGGTTAGATGGGTCCTGGGGTAGACTTGGAGTCAGCAAGATTAAGAGTTCTAATCCTGCCTCAGATACTTTGTAAATTGCTTTGTCCTGAGTAAATCCCTTAAGCTGCTTTCCGTACCTGTAAGATGGACATAATAACGGCACTTGCTCTGCAGGATTGCTGTGAGGACCAAACGAGACAGCATATGCAAAGTGGCTTTGTGGATCTTAAAGGCGAATATAAGTGTTGTCCATACCGCTATCGCTATGGTCAATGGCTCATACACCCCTACGGTGGTCAGAACTGCTGCCAGTCCTTGGTCCAGAATCCAGGACATGACCAAGCAATAGGACGCTGGGCAACCTCCTGTGAGCTCCCTTAGCATAAGAGCATAAGAACTAATTCTCACACTCTGAGCTACATAGAGACAGCAGAGTATGCTTGATTGGACCTGGTGTTTGAACACAGGAGCTTTCAAGGTGAACCTTGGTAGGTCTTGACAGAATGCTAGAAAATGTCATCTGCCTCCACACCGGTGTGACAAGGTCCAGGAGCCTCTGCTATGCAGAATCATGTAGGGACTAAGCTAAACTAGGGCACTGAGCTTTCAGCACCAGTGGGGTGGAAAACTAGACTGGGCATCTCAGCTCAGCTCTGCCAGGACACCAGGCTGTGGAGGGCTTCAAAAGTTAAATGGAGCATCTTTTGATCTTGGTGGTGATGAAACTGAGACTCAAAGGCATTGTGTCTTGCTCTAGGTCATAAGCTCCTCCATTCACCTCCCTCATTTTACAGAGAAAGTCACTGAGGCTCATTGAGTCAAAGTGACTGGCCCAGGGTCTCACAAGGACTAAGAGGCAGAGACGGAATTAAAACCTTGGAAGACCTCTTGAGGTCCTCCTGCCTGCCTGACCCACCCTTCACAGTCTATTTGCTGCACCGTCAGCCATCTCTAGCCCATGAAGCCCTGCAGCACTGACAGCTGTCCACCCTCTGGGCTCCTCTTCTCCTCTAACAGCTGCGGCATCAATCACCATGGCTTAAATGTTGATCTCTGCACAAATCCAACCCTAATTTCTTGCCTGAATCCCAGCCTCACAGTACCAGATACCTGGAGGATGTGTCCTCCTTGATGTCCAGTAGGCACCCCAGATTCAATATTCACTCTGACTCCAAGCCAAGCATACTGTTAGCTAGACCACACCATTGAAATGCTATTCTCTATAAGGACTCCTCCCTCCCCACCCCACCCCACCCTCCACACACACACACACACACACACACACACACACACACACACACACGCACTTCTGCATGACATACTGTTTCCCTTCCCTGAGGAGTTGTCTGAAAATGCTCCCAGGGTCCTGCAGCTAGGGCTTTGCACCTGAAGTTTAGAGGGACACCAACTCCACTTTCAGTTCTTCAGAAAAACTGAGCTTAGCGCTTCTTTACCAAGAATGACTCATTAAAATAGAAATCTACCAGATGGCAACTTCCTCCCCTGCCCAGCCCTACCCCCAACTACACACAGAGCCCTGGGAGTATCTCCCCAGCAGAAGCCTTGAACAGTCTCAAAACCCCTGTCCCATGTCCCACGTGCAAGCAGGTGACTCAGGAGACAGAGACCTGGCTTTAGGATCACTGAGACTGACTGCAAATCCTGCCTTCAGCTGATTACTCTGGGCAAGTCACCCAATATCTCCCTTTCTCAGTTTCCCCATTTATAAAATGGACATAAGAATACATCTACTTTCATAGGACTGCTGTGAGGATCAAATGAGGTAAAAAAAAATAAGTATGAAGTACTTTGCAAAGCTTTTGCTGTTCTTCAGTCATTTTTCAGTCATGTCTGACTCTTCATGACCCCATTTGGGGTTTTCTTGGCGAAGATACTGGAATGGTTTGCCATTTCCTTCTCCAGCTCATTTTAAAGATGAGGAAACTGAGGCAGAGTTAAGTGACTTGCCCAGGGTCACACAGCAAAGTAAGTGTCTAAGACTATATTTGTACTCAGGTCTTCCTGACTCCAAGCCTGGCACTCTATCCACTGTACCACCTAGCTCCTCCCTCCTTTAAAGTGTCATATTCAGGTTATTGTTATTATTTACTATTATTATCAATCACCAGTCACTAGACACAGCTCCATCTCTGTCATCGGCTGTCTTCATTGCTGTTTTGCCTTTGTTTGTATCTGCAATGCTTAGCACATAGTAGGTACCTAATAGAAGATGCTTGTTGACTTGCCATTCACCAGCCCCAGATGCTGCTTCTAAAGCCTGGAGCTGCCTTTCCCTTCTTCTATCTAGAGAAGCCTCCCTCTTCTCCCCACTTTTCTCTCTCTTGTCTCATCTTTTTGTAGATTCCTCCTGCACTTCCCGGCCTCCATCAAGGAAGGCTGCCCTCCCTTGTTATCTTTAGTATTCCCAGTGCACTTGCCCTCTGGGCTGGAGAAGAGCCCCATGGCAGCAGAGATCAGGGCTTTGACTCTTTCTGCTTTTTTCTGACCGGTGTTTGTGGCTCATGGACAAAGGGGTTCTTTCTCATGTTCACGTTAAGAGTCATTCCTGACACTAGAGGGTGCCACAGGCTGGTCTCTCAGTGACCAAGTCTCTACTGCTATAAACATTTGATTTTATGGCTGTAAAACTTGGTGTTATCTTTGAAAATGTAAGCCGCCATCACCATCACCATCATTTCTCTTATTAGCATTGCTACTATTACTGTCTCGCAATAAGCCCTTACCCCAATGCCAGTAGAGTTCAGGCTATCCGAAGGACAACCAGACTGCAGCAGTTCCAGAGGTAACTTGGCAACCTACAGTGCAGTCTCATCATAGGACCAGACTAGCTGAACACAGTGAGTCCTCCTGAGGCTGGCCACAGAATGATGACTTCTGAAGCCTTCTCAAACGCTGGCTGTTGAGTTATTAGGGAGGGGAGGTGGGGAGAAGAGGGTTCAGTGATGGATAGAATGGTAGGCATTGAATGAGGAAAACTTGAGCTTCTTTCCTCTGACATATTCTTTTTATAGGAGAGGAAACCAAAGTCCAGAAAGAGAATACAACTGGACCAAGCCTACACAGGCAGAAATGGGATTAGTACCACTGGATTCCAAATCTCAGGAGCCTTCTGCTGTGTATTCATACAACTATTAAGTGTCCAAGGCAGAACTTAGACCCAGAACTTCTAACTAAGAGCCCAGCACTCTTTCCCCTCTGCTCCACTATCACGCTTTAGTGAGGAAGGGGGCAGGAGAGGCCCTGCAACACAGAGAAGAAAGCCAATTGGTCATCTCCTATTCAAACTCATTCTTCTTCAGAACTCACTTCCAAGCTCACTTGTTTCTTCCCTGCCCAAGCACCTTGGGTCTAGGTTGCTCTACTTACACCTTGCTTGTTTCACTATAGCAAGCTCCCTCATGAATATTTAAGGATTCTGAAAAATAAGGAGGAAACAAATTATTTGCTGGAGCTGCAAAGCCTGAGACAGACACCACAGAGGCCTCATGTGGCTCCAGCAAGAAGATAAGAAAGCAGGATGTTGAGGAGAATGAGCATGAATGAGCATGGCTCTCTTGCTGCACCCTGGGAGTCCTGCATCCTAAACTCTACCAGAAACTAAGGTTCCTACCAGTCAGGATTAGGGGGGTTAGTAATCTTTCACTTCTCTTTCCCCCAATCTTATTCTTCAGTTCATCTCAACCCAATAAAGTTATCAAGCACCTACTATATTTGAAGCTTTATGGTAGATGTTTGGGATAGAAATCAGTCTATTTATTAAGCTCCTATTGTGTGCCAGACACTGTGACACATGCTGGGTATATAAAGGACAAAAAAGATACAGTCCCTGCCTTTAAGAAACTTACATTCTATTTGGTGCTTAAGGTCAGAATAAAAAAATTAGAATTCTATTAGAGGAGACCTAAGTACATACAGAACAAATACAGAATAAATATAAAGTAGTTTGGGAAAAAGAGCCCTGGTAGCCAGGGAGTTCAGGAAAGGCTTCATTCTAGAAGGTAGCAGTTGGTCTGAGTCTTGAAGGAAATAAGGGATTTTCGAGGTGAAAGGAAGGAGGGGGTGCACTCCAGGCAGGGGACACAGCCACTGCAAAGGCATGAAGATGGAACAATGTATTTGAGGAGCCACAAGAAGGCCAGTTTGGCTAGACCACATACTAGAGTTTGCAAAAGGATGGAATTATGATAAAGCTAGAAAGTCAAAAACAACAGTTCCTGCTTTCTGGCAAATTACAATCTACTTGGGATGGACAAAGACACAACAGAAACACAGAAAAGCAAAATCCAAGGTAGGGAATAACTGAAGCAAAGGAGAGAGCTCTAGGAAAAACTAGAGAGAAATACCTGAAGGAATGTGCCTCACAGGGATGTTGTGAAACTCCAAAGGGATAACAAATTCAGGCTTTGGACTTACTCTCCCAAGTTTCGGGTACACCTTCCAGGCAGAATGCCTGGAAAACAGCTGCTAGGTCTCCCTCCCCTTAGATTCTAGGGGTAGCACAGAAAAGAGGATGCCTTTTCTAGTGCTATAGGTCATGAACCCCCACTGGTGTGTTCTGCCCACCTCCAATCATCAGTGATATCAGTTAGTCAGCTAAATTTAATTGGCTTTTAGAAACATGCATTTACTATGTTCATAGAGTTCATACAAAACATCTCCTTTTCCCCAAATTTTTTTTTTAAATAGGAGAATATCCTCCCACAAGTCCATGCAGAGTCCAAGGAAAAGCAGACTCGGGTTCAGAGCATATGATGTGGCAAAAGAGTGACTCAGCCCCAAGTCACCAGAAGACCTTTTCTCCCCCGTGGGGGATACTTATTGAATCCACTTAGACATGCTGTAACTTAATCTTTGTTGTCCCTAATAGAGTCCTCAATCTCCATCCATCGTCACATCCAGGCAATTCTCAGCTCCCAATGCACAAACTGTCGACCACAGTTGTCCCAGAGGTGATGCAAGAATGCTGTTGGGAAGAATGGAACTCCCAAATCCTCCAGAGCCTCCAATGCTCAGAAGGCTCTTTTCCAGACAAGGAGGCAGGCAAAGAGGAGGCAGAGGTGATCTCCCTCCTTCCCCTAAGTTACTCATTTCTGGGGCATGGCGGGAGATGTCCACCACAGTGTGTCTAGATATTTGAATCTCTGAATCCCAAACTGGCTCACTATTTTATAGATAACCCAAGGCTTGGCCAACCAATCCAAACACACCTCCTAGGTAATGTCACACTAATTCATCCAATGACATCCAAGGGTTAACTTAAATTTAATGTAAAGTCTTTGACTGAGATGTGCTCTCACCTGGTTCAGAGATCATCACTGTATCATTTGCCTTTAAGGAGGGGAGGCTGTCCTTGATCCATTGAATCAATATCTCTCCACCCTTACATGTGTAAAACACTTTGCCCTTGAATGTGCCCTTGGTTGTCTATTGTTAGACAGAATGATGCAGCAAAAGAGTGTGATTCTCTGATAAGGGGCACATCCAAGGAGCAATGAAACATATAGAGAAGAAAGATCAGAATTCTGTTGAAAGTCATCATCTCTAAGTAACTCCTAACAAATGAAGACGAAATCCTTTAGCATTCTCTTCCATCAGTTGTCAACATGTCTCTGATGGTCAGAGAAGAGTCCAAGCCTGAAGCCATTTCAAGAATGACAGCTTAGAAAACTTACACCTGGTACAGCTTACATCTGCCCAATTGGCAAAAGGTGCCAAACATTCCAAGCACCTGTGGCTTTCATCTTTTCCTTTAACTAGCCTGTCTTTGCCCCCAAAGCACCTGGAAGGCACACTGCTCCAGGCTGAGACTCATGATCCAAGAAGTGATGATTCCATCCCAATTGTTGTTGTCCTATAAACTTGACATAGCGTCTTCCACCTCTGTGCCTTTGCATAAGCCCTCCTTCACATCTGGAACACACCCCTTCCCTAGTTCTCTGAGAACTCCAAGTCTCCACTCGATTTGACTTTCTACAGGAACCTTTTCCTGATCCCATTAGAATATAAATTCCTGGATGACTAGAGATTGTTACTGTTTTACACGCACGCATGCACACACATACACACACATGCACACATTTGGAACCATGTCTAGTTTCTCCCTAGCTCTTAACACTCTCTCCCTCCTCAAATTATCTTTATAGGATCATAGAATTAGAATGAGAAGGGACATGGATTGATCAATTTGACCAATCCTCCATCTGAAATATGAGGAAACAGAGTCCCAGAGAAATGAAGGGATCGGCCAAGCTCATCCGGCTTATAAGAAGTACAACCGAAGTCCTTTAACCTCAAATTCCAGACTCATTGACACCAACCAGGCTCGTATGTGTTTCTCTGAGGACATGTTGCAACCTCCAAGTAAAATGTAAGATCCTTGAGGGCAGGGAGCATGTTATTTTGCCTTTGGATTCCCAGAACCTTGTTCAGTAATTGACATACAGTAGGAAATTGGAAAAAAGTTTATTGAATTGGAGTGAGCTGTTAAATTAGATGAGAAAAGGATACAGGAGGGGTTGGGGAGGGGGAGGATTTAGAGAGAAAAGAAGCACCATGTGAGCATAAGAGCATGTGGGTGGCTTCTGAGGGCACTCATTAGTGAAGCCCTGGGTGCCATTCTAGAATCACCCCCTAGAGCTGTCTTATCTCAATGAATTCTCAGCTCTCAAATACCAGATGTTTTAATGTCTCCTATAAGGACAGTTGCCTTGGTAACTATAGATTTTAATAAGATTGACTGTTTTATAAAAGACCTTGCCACAAAACAAACATGTGGTTTACTTACCAATGGTTAAATGCTTTTATTTGGAAGAGAAACACAGGAACATTTGGAGCTGGGCTTCTACCCAGTCTTATCTCTGACCACAAGAATTTTCACAGCTAATTCCTATTGGCTGAGAGGAATTTGAATCAGGCCCAAAGTGGATCCCATGGATAAGCAGCCTTCCACACTTCAAAAGACCCATGATTTCATCCCCCCGGCCTTAACCCAATCAGATCAGAGATTTAACCTGGAAGGGGCCTTAGGCTCATCTAGTCCAGCCTCCTCATTTTGTAGCTAAAGAAACAGAGGCCAGAGAGGAGAAGTAGCTGGCCCTAGATAATACAGGAAGTAAGTAGCAGGTTTTGAACTAGGATACTCTTGTTGAAGTTTAGGGGTGCTGGGACCCCAAAATAGCAACATGTGTGTCCTACCCAAATGAATTCAACCTAAGCCTTCTTTCAGCCAAAGAAAAGCAAGGTTTATTAAAAATCTCCCATATCTGCCAGACTCTTAAGGAATCTAAGCACTTTCATGTAAACAAGACTGATCTTATATAAAGACTGTGGGAGGGATCTAGGGTTGGCCAACTAGTCTGGGGTGACTGAAGGAGGGGTCTGGGGAGGATCTTGATGGGAGTGGCCAGTAGGCTGAAGTGACTAGAGGAGGAGGCCAGGAGCCAAGAGAATGGGGTTTAGATAGGATCAAGGGTGGGAAGTAGCCGGAGACAATCCAAAGATAATGGACCACGAAGGCCTGGACTAGGTTAAGGGTAACAGAGAATCGGGCATAGTGATGAAAGGCCAGTTGAGGGGATTATAGGTTCAGATCAAGTGGGAAAATTCAAGCAGAGTTCAGGGCGGTTTCTAGAGCCTGTACCCCATCACTCTGACCTCAAAAACAATATTCTTTCCCCTTCACCACAAGGTGTGGGAGTGATCTATTCTCTGACACACAATTGCCACCTTTCCACAGTAGTCTTCATGAGTTACTGAGACCGACAGGAATCATCGCCTGATCCTCTAGCTTCTAACCATCAGCCCCTCGGAACCTTCTTGGCTGGTTCTGGGACAGGTAATCTCTAGTTCAACAATTCAACTCAAGAAATATTACTGAAGATCTATTGTGAACAAGACACTACGCTAGGCTCTCGAGATCTTTTTTTAGTCCAGACCTGGAAGTTCCAGTGTACAAATTCCCTCCACTGAAACAGATCATTAGATTCTGTGATACAGAGGCTAAAAGGTTTGTCCTGGCATTGGTTGGTTTAGTGCCCATGGTGCCGCAGCCAGAATGTGCCTGAGGTCTCTGTGCTTTCGAGGCTGGCCAGCATGTACACAGACCATAAGAAGTAGATTTAGGGCCACAAACGATCTCAGAGGCCATCAAGTCTAACCCCTTCATTTTGCAGATGGTAGAACCGAGGCTCTGTGATGCGAAATGAATTGCCCAAGGTTACGCAACCAGTAGGTTTCAGAGTCCAAGTTCAAAGTCAGGTTCTTTGACTTCAAAGCCAATGACAGGTCCATTGTAGCACATTGCCTCTCAGAAAGAAATAGAAAGCAAATGCAAAGTACCTTTAATCTCCACCCCTCTCATTTCCTCTCTTCTCTCCTTTCCCTTGCCTGAGGGTGTTCTTCCCAAAGGAAGGTAAATTTTGATGGTCAAAAGCTGCCTAATTGATTTGGGGTTTACTGGCTAGATTTCTTTCTCAAAGACAAAGCTTAAACCCCAATTCACTCTGGATCTCATGGTTTGGTCCCTGCCCAAGCACCACTTCATGGTCATTCTTGGGACCCTCCTGGCTCAGAGTGAATGTAAATAGTAACTGTTTCTCTTTTGGCTAGCAATGCTTCCTCTCCCAGTTTGATTTTTTTTTAATTAAAGGGGTCATCCCTTGACTCACTTCTTAAAGAGACCTATTCACCCAATGGACATTGCCCCACTCAAAATAAAAAGACCTTAGCTTAAAAGGACCAAGGTCTCCCACTGCATTCTGGGCCATCTCCAGTTGCCCTGATAGATATCTGGCCACTGGACCCAAATGGCTCTGGAGGAGAAAGTGAGGCTGGTGACCTTGCACAGCACTCCCTCACTGAAATCAAAGTCAGTTGCAAGTCATGTCATCATCTCCCTGATGTCACGGTCCTTTTTGAAAACGAAGGACAAACCACAACCAGTGACCATTGTGGGGATAATGAAAGGCCTCATGTGGAAGGTGGCATGTGAAATGGGCTTTAAAGTCCTTTCCAGACCTATTTTTGTTCACTGAAAGTCACGGCCCATCGAGCCATCATTTATGCTGCCGGAAATCACCCTTCACAATCTCATCTAGAACTACACACACACACACATACACTCCCTCCCTCTCTCTCTCTCTCTCTCTCTCTCTCTCTCTCTCTCTCTCTCTCAAAAACACACACACACACACACACACACACACACACACACTCCCTCCCCCCCCCCTCTCTCTCTCACACACACACACACACACACACACACACATACACGCACAGCACTGTGTAGGAGGCCAGAATGCAGGTAACATTCAGTGTCTAGAAAATGAGATCTGATTCACTCTTGTCTTTGCAGTTGCTTCCAAGTCCTCTGGTTGCACAGACAAAATCAGAGAAATAATTTCCAGCCATCACCATGAGGATACAACCAAGGAAACTTGAACGGAAGAGATAATTATGAGTTCAGGCCCATCCTTCCCCCAAGGTAGTTAGACTGCAAGCAGAGTGTGCTCAGCCAGAGGAGTGTTATTAAGCAGTATTAGCTTGAATTCTCCACGCAGCATTTAAGGCTGCTTAGATACTCAGCACTGATGGGCATGGGAGTGTGTGTCTTCCTGCAGAGATTAGCAACCATTAAGTAATGCTGCTTGAGGTGTTCTTTTTTTTCCCAGAAAAAGCGATGAATAGTTATAGTCAATATGTCCCCCTGGCTTCCTGACAAGGGTTTATGAGAATCACTGTCATCATAACTCACAATAATATAGAATTATGACATTTAGGGGTGACTTGTACAATCAGAAAAGGACATAGGCATTCAGTGAGACCAAAAAATAGCAGATGGGTAGCCTTAATAATGCATTGGTACCCACAAAGTTCTGTGAGACCTAGAAGAAGGCCTTCAGTGAGCAGGGGAGATCCTTGTTAGGGCAATGAGGAAATATGGATGAGAATATCATGGAATGAGGAGGCGGGAATAAGTGGTGATATATACCACAAGAGGGAGTACTCAAATTGATGAGATCCTGAGTCCATTGAACTATTAAACTACAAGGAGATTTTATTAAGACAAGTAAAGCCTAAGACCCTCTCAGTCATGGTCCTCCTGAAAATTACTCCAACTGTGTATCATATGTTGTACCAGTATTCACTCAAAACCACAACTCACAAATCCTCACTGATGTTTGTTAGCAGTCTAGTTCAGGAAAACTTTAGTTCAAAGCAAGAACATTTCAGTAAGAGACAAAGAAAATTCTCCATCTCCATACAAACAGTGATATGGACTCCCACAGAATGCCACACTACTAGCCATTCTGCTCAGCAAATTGCAAACACTGAAAAAGTCACTTTGACCCAGTGTTACCACTACTGACTCTATATCAAAGCGATTATTTTTAAAAGAGGAAAAAAATACATATTTGGTGGGTGGAGCCAAGATGGTGGCAGGAAAACAGCACTTGCTTAAGCTCTCCCCCAAATCCCTCCAAACACCTGCAAAAAATGGCTCTGAACAAACTCTAGAGTTATAGAACCCATGAAATAACAGAGGGAAGCAGGTCTCCAGCTCAAGACAGCCTGGATGGTCTCTGGGAAGTGTCTATTGCACTGTGTTGGAAGCGGAGTGCAGCCCAGCATGGGCTGCACCAGGGCAGACCAGGCACTGAGGAAATCAGATGGAGCAAGCCGTAGGGCCCTGAATCACTCACCTGAGGCAGCTACCAGGCTTCTCAACTCACAACCGCCAAAGACAACTTAGGTCAGTGAGAAAACTGCTGGACCGGAGTGAGAGGAATGCGCAATTGGCCCCAGCCCCAGGGGCAGCTGAGGCATGGTGGCTGCAGCAGCAGGAAGCTCCTGCAGCTGCTTCCAGAGCTCCAGCTGAGGTTGCTTCTGGCCCCAGGCCCACCTGGTGGGAGGAATCAAGTGGCAGATAAGAGAAGGAGTGCAGGGAGCACCTTGCTGGCACAGAGGCAAGATTCTCTTTCTTTGCCCTGCTTGGATCTGGATCACGGTCCTGGTTGGTGGTTCTTGGGGGAGGAGGAGCTCTGGTGTGGCACAGCTTGTGGTTGCTTAGAAATAGCTTTGAAAACAGTGGTACAAAGCCCCTGAAGCTTGAGACAAAGCACTCATCATTCTGAAGGCAGTCATACCCTGACAAAAATCTCAAGGGTCAAGTGATTGGCTGGGAACTTGAGTAAGCAGAATATGTCATCTTTTTTGGTGACAAAGAAGATCAAAACATAGAGCCAGAAGAAGTCAACAAAGTCAAACAGCCCACATCAAAAGCCTCCAAGAAAAATATGAACTGATCTCAGGCCATGGAAGAGCTCAAAAAGGATTTAAAAAGGCAAGTAAGAGAAGTAAATGAAAAATTGGGAAGAGAAATGAGAGTAATGCAAGAAAACCATGAAAAACAAGTCAATGACTTGCTAAAGGAGAATCAAAAAATGCTGAAGAAAATAACACCTTAAAAATAGACTAACCTAAATGGCAAAAGAGCTCCAAAAAGCCAATGAGGGGAAGAATGCCTTAAAAGGCAGAATTAGCCAAATGGAAAAGGAGGTCCAAAAGACCACTGAAGAAAATACTACCTTAAAAATTAGAATGGAGCAAGTGGAAGCTAGTGACTTTATGAGAAATCAAGAAATTATAAAACAGAACCAAAGGAATGAAAAAATGAAACATAATGTGAAATATCTCATTGGAAAAACCACTGGCCTGGAGAATAGATCCAGGAGAGATAATGTAAAAATTATTGGACTACCTGAAAGCCATGATCAAAAAAAGAGCCTAGATATCATCTTTCAAGAAATTATCAAGGAGAACTGCCCTGATATTCTAGAACCAGAGGGTAAAATAGAAATTGAAAGAATCCATCAATTGCCTCTTGAAAAAAAAAAAAGATCCCAAAAAGAAAACTCCTAGGAATATTATAGCCAAATTCCAGAGTTCCCAGGTCAAGGAGAAAATATTGCAAGCAGCGAGAAAGAGACAATTCGAGTATTGTGGAAACACAATCGGGATAACACAAGGTCTAGCAGCTTCTACGTTAAGGGATCGAAGGGCTTGGACTATGATATTCCAGAGGTCAAAGGAGCTAGGATTAAAACCAAGAATCACCTACCCAGCAAAAGAGTATAATACTCCAGGACAAAATATGAATTTTCCATAAAATAGAGGACTTTCAAGCATTCTTGAAAAAGAAAAGACCAGAGCTGAAGAGAAAATTTGACTTTCAAATACAAGAATCTAGAGAATCATGTAAAGGTAAACAGGAAAGAGAAATCATAAGGGACTTTCTAAAGGTGAACTGTGTTTACGTTCCTACATGGAAAGATGATATTTGTAGCTCATGAAACCTTTCTAAGTATTAGGGTAGTTGAAGGGAATGTATGTGTGTGTATATATATACATATATATATGTATGTATATACACAAAGGGCACAAGATGAGTTGAATATGAAGGGATGATATTTAAAAATAAATAAATAAATACAATTAAGGGTTGAGAGAGAAATTTATTGAGAGAAGGAGAAAGGGAGAGATAGAATGGGATAAATTATCTTACATAAAAGTGGCAAGAAAAAGCAGTTCTACTGGAAGGGAAGAGGGAGCAGGTGAAACGTAATGAATGAATCTTGCTCTCATCAGACTTGACTTAAGGAGGGAATAACATACACACTCAATTGGGTATCTTACCCTACAGGAAAGTAGGAGGGAAGGGGATAAGAGAGAGGGGATGATAGAAGGGAGGGCAGAGCAGGGGAGGAGGTAATCAAAAGCAAACACTTTTGAAAAGGGCCAGGGTCAAGGGGATAAAATTGAATAAAGAGGGACAGGATAAGAGGGAGGGAAAGATAGGTAGTCTTTCACAATATGACTGTTATGGAAGTGTTTTGCATAATGATACATGTGTGACCTATGTTGAATTGCTTGTCTTCTCAAGGAGGGTGGGTGGAGAGGGAAGAAGGGAGAAAATTTGGAACTCAAAGTTCTAAAAACAAATGCTCAAAAAAAAGTTGTTTTTTACATGCAACTGGGAAATAAGATATACAAGCAATGGGGTATAGAAATCTATCTTGCCCTACAAGAAAGTAAGGGGAAAGGGGATAAGGCAGGGATTGGGTGACAGAAAGGAGGGCAGACTGGGGAATATATGCCATCTTGGGGTGGGAGGGTAGAAATGGGGAGAAAATTTGTAACTCAAAATCTTGTGGAAATCAATGTTGAAAACTAACAAATATTAAATAAAGAAATAAAGAAAAAACTACATAATCAAAAATGTTTATAGTAGCACTTAATGCTAGATTAAAGAACTGGAAAAATAAGAAGGGGGTGTCTAATTAAGAACTGGTTAAACAAATTACACCAAGTGAAATTAATTTATTGTGCAATAAGAAATGATGAAAAGAATGGATTCAGAGAAAACCGGAAAACATATTAATTGATACAGAGTGAAGTGATCAGAACCAATAGAACAATGTTTCCAATAACCAGAACATTGTAAAGAAAAGAGACTTAAGAACTCTGATCAGTGCAAAGACCACTACTCCAGAGAACCCATGGTGAAGCATGATGCCAACCCTTTGATAGAGGGTGGGGGAGATCAAAGGGGAAAAATGAGATACACATTTCAAGACATGACCAATTTATGGGTTTGTTTAGCTTGATTGTGCTTGTTTATTAATAGGGGAAGAGAGGAAAGATTTGAGAGAAGAACTATGGATAAGGAATCCAAAATAAAGAAAAAAGGGATCATTGTAGCATTTTTAAGTACACAGAAGAGAACAGAAGGAGATACAAACAGGTCAGCTTTGCAATTAATGTGTTGAATTTATTATACTTCCTTTTTTAATGTAGACTGTACATAATAGATTCAGAGTTTCAAATATAATTCTCTTTTCCCTTTCTTCCATATATGTAGATGTATTTGTGAGTGATGGTATTTGTCAGATACAGAACAATAAAAAAACAATACGTATTTTTTAAAATAATAATCTCAAACCACTGACAGGAGAGAGAACACACAAGGAGGACTGTCACAGTCAGGAGCACTCTGGCTCCTAGAGCTAAATCCCAGTTGTGACCTGGGATGCTCCTCTTTGCTTCCTGTGAAGCTGCTGGTGTCATCTGCTGATCTGATGATGCCATCAGTCTGTGGATTGCCTTTTCTGCTGATTCGTACCTGGTCATTCACTCTGCTGCAGTGCCATCTGCTAGTGTCTCTTCAGAGCTATCTATAGAGGTCTTCCAATGCTGCCACCTTGTGGGGTTTTTTTTACTGAATTGTTGCAACTTTGAGCCCCATTTCCATAGTGAGAGATGTATTAGCTCCTTCAGTTCACAGTTTCAAGGACTATCTCTGCTCTTTTGAGATTCAGACCCAGAGCCAACCAGAAAAAGTCTTCAGTATTTCCATCATTTTAACTCCTTTGCTTCTGTCTCAACTGCTACTACCCTCACAATTCAATCAATTTGGTAAGTGAGAAAATTACTTTCAATTCCAGTCACTTCCTGGTCCATGCAGATCACTCTGAAAGCCTCCCTTAGCAAGACTCAAAGGGGCTGGGTAGAACCGATAACTTCTGCCCTGTCTTCCTGATGACAGCAACAAACAAAAAAATACTGTCTTCCTTATATGAGAATATTTTATTTGGTATGGAATGAAGAATCACTGAAGATTTAGTCAATTTAGTCAATTCAAGTATTTATTATACCTACTATGTACCAGGCATTGTGCTAAGCACTGGGGATACAGAGAAAGAAGAAGAAAACAATTCCTACCCTAAAGATCACCAATTGAAAGGATTGTTTTGGAAGAAGTATATTGGTGAGGCAACAGACTAGGGGCAAGAAAATTAGCTAGAAGGTTATTATTATAATCTAGGTGGGGAAAGAGGAGATCCCAAGCTATAGTAGTGACAGGTGAGTGGAGAAATGGTTTTGGATATCTAACATGAAGGAACTGCTGCTGTGTCCAGGAGACTGGAGACACTCTACCCATTTCTTTTCCACTAAAGGGGCTCTCTACTCTTGACATATACATACATAAGAGGTGGGGGGGGGGGAAGATGTACCAGCTACTATTTCTTCCTTGTGTTCCCCATTCATGGTACTGGCACAGGACCACCCACCATGGCACTCACACAGCAAAGAAGGTGCTGTGCTCCATGATAGAAGCAGGATCACAGTAGCTCAAAAGAAACACGAGATGCACAAATTTAGAGCCATCTCCCCTCCAAATACAGATTATTTGTGCCCAACCTGTGGTAGAGCCTTCTGTGCTTGTATTGGTCTGATGAGCCATAGTCAGACGCACTGTACTTTGACCCCAACATAATGATGCTATTGTGGTTCTCTTCAAGCATAAAGGACAACAACCAACATACAGTCCAGACTGGTTTCACTCCTAGGTGAGCTTCGCCTCTGAAGTGTCTTAGGTTCCCTATTCCAACACTGACTCATTAAGTCTCCCACCCCTTCTCCTCAAGAATGACTTAAAACTTAGATTTTAATTCTTATCCAAGGTATCTCAAAAAAGGGAATAGAAGAACAGTTAATGTGCAATATGAATCAGGTATAGGACAGGTATTTATTTCTTACGCATAAAACAGACAGCAAAACACAAAGATTCTCAGAAACACACATTAATAAGAAGTAAGCAATCTATAACCTATAATTATTCCTATATTCTACCTTTAAGTCATGTCTCAAACATTAGAAAAGGATTCTGCTTGATGGAGTGCTGAATAGGTTACATTTCACCTCACTTCTGTGCTTTACAAACAACCCTGGAGCATTCCCCTGCTGGTGGTCAGCTTCTCCAGTGAAGAAACTACCCTTGTCACCAGTCAACTCCACTTGATGAATCAGGACCACCCAAGCTCACAAGGTCACCTCCAAACCTGAGCATATCTTTCCCCAAAATGATGTTGGGTCACCTATTCAAGAAAGGAGCAGAAAAGATAGCTGGGGACCAAGGAGGAAGCTTACCCAGACAAATTCATAATCCATGTGGGCATGACTCCAGGGTGGTGAGAAAGAGCACTAACCAGTCCTTCACCCCCTCACTGGAAGTCTAATGACACAGAAATCAATTTGCCACATGGGACAATTGAAGGAAGAGAGTAAGTTAGAAGTCATCTCATCTTTTTAACCCCGTTTCTCTGCCACCATCAAAGGACCACCCAGGGTTTACCAAGTCATATCAAAATACTGGGTCCTTCTTAGGGCTGAATCACATACATTATTAGCCAGATGCAAGAAGGTCAGTTTTGCCCATGCATTCCCTATTCAATCCGCATTGCAAATGCAAGAGGTAGTTTGGAAATAGAACCCGTATATTGTGGTAACTGATTGGGGAGGTCCAATTAAAGTTGCTTTCGGAGATTCAAGTCCAGATGACTAGGGAAGTAGGGATGGTAGCAACAGAAATAAAGAAGTGAGATGGAGGAGTGGGTTTGAAGGGAGGAAGATAAGCTGAGTTTCTGAGGTTGAGAAGTTCAAAGCAAATGATGGAAACACCATGGGCTTGTAGATCTAAAGTTAAAAAAAGTCTCCAAGGTCAATACCATTAGATGAAAACAGTGAGGCCCAGGGACATTAAGTGACTCACCCAAAGTCACGCAATGTTACAGGTGGGATTTGAATCCAGTTCATCTGATTATAGAGACAAGAAACTTTCTACTAACTGGGAGCCATCTTCGTAAAGGCAGGAATGAATGAACTCAACAAGGGAGAGCATTGTAGAAAAATAAGAAAAGGGGACCAAGGACAAAACTTTGGGATCACAGATTTAGAGCTATAAGGAATGTTAGAAGCCCAAATGCAAACTTGATTCTTAGAGATGAGAAAACCAAGGCACAGAAAGGTTGTGACATATCCAAGATCATACAGCTAGTTTCTGAGGTGCCATTTCAATCCAGGACTTTCTGACTTCATGTCCAGTGCCCTATATACTCTACCGTGCTCTCTCTTCAAGGGGCAGGTGAGTGGGTTACATTTCGGAAAGTATGCACAATACTATATTTAGTGATCCCAACTTTCACTCTGAAGTGAAGCCCTACTTTTAAACAACATTCCTTCGGTTATTAATATTTAACAATGTCCCTATGACTATGAATGATGGGATATCATAACCTCCACGGAGCAGAATTTTGGGTCACTCAAAGGGCCATAGAGAGGCTCATGGTAGCTGTGCATAAATTGCAACTTATTACCACCACAGACCTGGCCAGGAAGAGCAGCAGAAAATTTGATATTGAAGAGATGTGCGATCAGAAATGGAAGTAAGTCAGCCACATGGTAAGAATGATATACACCCAAAGGACAGACCACTGGTTCCATTGGTAATCAAGCACTTGTCAAGAGATCTAGAAGAAGACCCCAGAGAACTTAAAGACATGGATGAGTGATAAAACATGAGAAGGCTTGGGTTGGTTTCTAGTTGCACCCCTGGAGGAATAACCATGTCAACAAAATTATAAATCACTTTTAGAAGCCATCTAGACCTGCCCACACTCAGACAATAATTCCTTCTAAGCTATTATCTATTATCTGTTCCAGACAAATTAGCCCATTGAGTGTTTCCCACGTATGACATGGCTTCTCTCTTCTCTTCCCATAACCTCCTCACCTCTTGGAACCCCAGGTTTCAGCTTGGATACCACCTCCAACAAAGGGACTTCCCTGATTCCCCCAGTTCACAATACCCACCACATTACTTAGTATTTGATTACCTATGTAGATGTTGTGCCACCACCCCACCCCACCCAGAGTAGGGCTTCACAAGAGCAGAGTCACCTTTCGTCTTCCTATGTCTAGTATTTAGCATAATGTCTGACACATAGTAGGTGCTTAATAAAGACTCACATGAGTTAACATGAGAATAGCAAACCTTAAAGTGCCAGATGATGCGAGCTAATGTTGTTGCTGCTGCCGTTGATGTTGTGGTTCTGGTTGTTGTTGTCTAATGAAATGGCATTGGACTCTGCCAGGTAACGAGCCATGCCTGCTCCTCGGCTGGCACTCACACCTAGAGCCAAACCCAATGTCGAACTCTTTTCTTCCAGGCTTTGGCTTGTTCGCTGCCCTTAAAAATCCCTGCAGCCAGAACCATAGTCAGCAGATACCCCAGCCAAGCTTCATAAAACAATCTCTAAAATCAGCTTTCTAAGGATAAATTCAGTTGTTAGGGAGACCCCAGGATACTGCCCTATGGCTGAGAGACAGAACCCCTGAATACAAGCTACTTTGGGCAGGAAGTGCAGAGCACTGTGAGGCTGATGCTGGGAAATTACCACCAGGGCTAGGGGCAGAAGGAGGGGGAAGCTTCAGGAAGCTGTTGCATTCAAACCCAGGAGATGTGTGCTTGGGGTGTCCCCACTGAGGGCCAGGAAGCCCACTTATCATTCTTGCTAACCAGGTGCCAAGTTCAAATGTTTCTACGCATCTGGAAAATTCTAGGTATTATAAGAGTCCTCTAAATTTCCACACATTAAGGCAAAGTTATAGTCACTTTACCTTGGTTATGACTGGGTCTCATGATGGGGACTATACCCAGCAATCCTCAGGCATTCAGACACTCAGCTCAGGTGCAGACTTCTAGACAAGCATCAACACATCCTTCCTCTCCTCCCCTAGTAGCTTCCCCTTTCTCAGCAGCCACCACCAGACCTGCCTTCTGCTCAATACCTCTCTCCCCCTTGGGCCACTTTCTGTGCTCCCTCATCTCTGAGCCCCTCCTTATGGGATTTCTCACAAACATAACTATAGCAAGAAGCCAAGGAGTTCAATCTTTCTCCAGCCAAAATCACTATGGTTGAGCCATAGCATTCCTGGAGAGGACGGGAGCTAGGTTAGATCAAGTCTGACATCCAGTGGTCTGTTTGGTTAATGACACTGATGTTCCAATAGCCCAGGGATCCTTGCTTGTCCTTTGCCCTTGTAATAAACAAACCATAGAGTTTGGCAGCCAGGAGAGAATCTTAGCAGCCAGTCAATCCAATCTTTTCATGTCACAACTGAGAAAAGTAAATACCAGAGAGGGGAAGCAATATGACCAGGGTCATACAGTTCTACAGTGGCAGAGTCATGCCTTGAGGAAGACCCACCTGCTCTTACATCTTCATTAAAAGCAGGATAAGCAATTCCAATCTAAATTGAAATACCACATTTCACTTAGTCTCCTAGATCGTTAGGATATTTCCTTATCATTAACAACAGCTAAGGACAGAAACATCCCTTAGCTACTTAGTTAAGAATTTCTTTATTCCTTCATCAAATATTGATTAAGCACCTGTTGAGTATGAGGTACAGTAGCAGGTGCTGGGGTTACAAAGATCAAGGTTGCAATCTAAAGAGGGAAGAAAAATTGATAACAAACTATGATCCAAATATTTGCACATAAATAGTTGTTTGCATGTTGCCTTTCTCATCGGAATATTAGTTCCTGGAAGCCAGGAATAGTTTTTGCCCCAGCACCTTAGCACAGTACTTTGCATATAGTAAACACTTAATAAATGCTGACTATCTAAGGGACAGGGGGTTGGACTGCATTTGAGAAATTATGTACAGTATTGCATTTCATTACCCCAACCTTTACTCTGAAGCAGTAGCCCATCTTTTAACAAAAATATTCTTATGGTGATGGATAGCTACAGATCATGAATGTCCTAGTCTGCATGGAATGAAAACTGTGGATCGTACAAAGGGCCGTAGAGAAATAACTGTGGGTAGGCTGTAGCTGATTCCTGACAGAGATGTGGGCAGGAAAAGCAGGGGCAAAATGATCTCAAAGAGATGCATGATCATGAAGCAGAAAGGATGCGGGTCAATCACATAGTGAGAAGGATGTACCCTCAAGGGATGGCCCATGTGTTCCACTGGTAACTAAGACAACTAAGACAAAAGTTTCTAGAAGACACTGAAGACAATCCCCGAAATTTGTTGTGACCAAAGCAGAGCATAGCAGGCCTCTCAACTCTCTAGTCCTGGATGTTAGGGCTTCTTAAAGCATTCTACAATCACATTCAATTTCTTGGCTGCCATATTACTCCATGGGTTCTCTTTTAGTTTGCAATTTACTAAGCCCCAAGACCTTGTTCAGAGGAGCTTTCATCAAGTCACATGACTCCTGTCTTATACTTATGAAGGTTACCTAAATGTATATTTATATATGCATTATATTTACATGTACATATACTTATGCTATAACATTTCCATGACCTACAAGTTGAGTGTATGCCTCTTCTAAAAAGATACAGGGTAAATCCAGCATGCCCTATTCCTGATGGAGCCACTCCAGCTTTTATAATTATCCTTTTCATTTTCCATCTCTCGAATAATACATACAGAATTTTGTCCAGAATAAAAGTCATGTTCACCAGCCTACAGCTTGCAGAATCAATTCTCTTTTCTGTTCCAAAAATTTAGACATTTGCCCTTCTCCAGTCCTATGGCAACTTTCCCTATACTCCATGATTATTATGGACACTGACAGTAGCCAACTATTCACATACCCTATTTTCTTGAGACCCTAGGATGTAATTAGTCTGGATCTGGCTGGAATCCATCAAGGACAGCAAGCCACTATGTTACTACTTCCCAACTTGTCTTGGGGATTCAACTCCCATTAGCCACTTTGTTCTGTCCTTTTCTGTGCAAAAATCATTCTCCTTGGGAGAGGAAATGCACCCATCCATCAAAACCAGAGTAGTTCACAAAACAAACATTGCTCCCTGGGAAGCTGAAGGACCTCAGGCTTTGTGAACCCAAGCATACTAGAGCATTTATCTTTATTAAATATCATCTTACTTGATTCAGCCTGATGTTACATTCTGCTAAGTTTTGGGGGGATCCTGACCCTATAATCTAATGTGTTAGCTACCTTTGTGTCATCTGAAAATATAATGAGCACACTGTGGATTCTCTGCTTTTCTCCAAGTCACTGAGAAAAGGCTAAAACAGCCCAGGGCCAAAGCACAGATCCCTGGACTCTCCCATTGAAGACTTCCTGCCATGTTGACATTGTTCAGCTGCCAAGTGCTGGACTTTCTGAGTTCCACCAGCTGCCCCAATTTGAATCCATATTATTGCACCACCATCTTTCCCATTTCTTTCCCTCTCTTCCACGAAGATAACATGAGATCCTTAATCAAATAAAGCTAAGAATAGGGATTAGACCTGTGACTAATTTCATTGCTACAGGAGACTCCCAGATAAGCAAACTCCCTCTACTGATGCAAGTTGGTACCTTTTCTAGAACTAAGAGTCTTAGCGAGCTGCTCAAGGCGCTGAGAATTTCAGGTACTTGCCCAGGATCACACACGTACATGTCATATGTGGGACTAGTACCCAGCTCTTGCTGGCTGCCAGGCTAGCCTTCTATCCATCATACCACATGGCCTCTCACTCTATTAAATACTTTGCTAAAATCTAGGGCTTTTCTTTGATCTACCAACCTAAGAACTATATCCAAAAAAGGAAATAACGTTAGTCTGGAATGACTTATTCTTAATGAAACCACAATGGCTCTTTGGGATCATTGTTTCCTTTTCCAGATATTCAGTGAACAACTCATTACTAATACAGCCTAGAATTCTGCCAGGGATCGAAGTCAAGCTCACTGGCCTATAGTTGACAGACTCCATATACTTCCTTTTTCTGACAATCAGGGTATTGACCCTTGTCCAATCCCATGATATTTCTTCCTTTCTTTTCCTATCAAATATTGCTGGCAGTGGTTCAGGAATCCAACCCTCCAGTCCTCTCATGGCCCAAGGAAGTGGTTCATCTGTGGCTAATGGCTTGGCACTCAGCCGCTCTCTTACTACCCATCTGCTCACATCTTTTGAATGTCAGCTCCCTCTTAGCCAATTTTGTTTTGTCTTTTCAAGGCCAAACAGCATTGTCCTTGGCAGAGAAAACAGAATTAGAATTAATTGAAACTACCTTCTCTTCGTCCAGTTATCCTCATCCCATTCACTCCCAAGCAGAGGTTTTATCCATTGCTTGAGCCTTCTCTTTTCCCCAATACAGCTAAGAAATAGGAACAGGGACTAGGTAGGTGACTCCACTGATATAGGGAACTTCTGGATGAGGAAATATCTCTCCCAATGAACATTGGCATTTTATCTACAACTTATGGTCTTAGAGAGATGCCTAGAGTGCAGAAAGCTTAATTGCTGTGTCACGAGGATATTACATGTCAGAGGAAGGACTTTAACTCAGAACTTCCAGATTTCTCAGCCAGCTCTCTATCCACTATGCCAGAGTGATTCTCTAAAATTAAAAAAATTGAAGAACTTTAAAAGGTCACAGAATCCTAGATCTAGAGTTGTATGGAAACTTAGAGGCGATCTCATCTGACGCCCTCATTTTCTACTAATAACCCCTCTGGCTACTTGTACTCAAACTCAGAGGCTGGCTCTCCACAGGGTGGTTGCTATTCTTGGTTTCTAGGAGTAACCCTGTCATGGCTATTCCTACTTCTGTAGCTCAGAAGCCCCCCCAGGTGTGCTTTCTATTAACAAGTTGCCGGTATACTTAACTTTTAGCAAAGACATTTACTAGGAAGAGTTCATACAAAACATTCCCTCCAGAAGCCTGAGTACACAGTCCTACAAATTCACATGGGATGAGTAAGCTCAAACTTAGAACACAATGGTCATGAGGCACACATGCGGAGAGTAACTCACAATTCGTGATTAAAGCGCCTTTGTAGAATCTTTATGAATCTCCCCTTTGGTCTAGCATCTTCTCTTCTGGTCAAGCCACTCTGCTGAGCCCCAGGTCTGCTCCTTTCTTGAGTTCATGGCTGACACACCTCTCCGCTACAAGCATCACACTCCTTTAAGCTGACTTCTCTCTCGGGTCACTGGGTTCTCACATCTGTTTCTATTATGATTCTCTGCTCCCAGCCGGCTTCATAGTCTTCTGCTGCTCATGATTTGGGATTGGGGAAGCAAGAGAAAAGTTCTGTCCTCTAGCATGCTGCCCTCTAGTACAAGGAGAAGATGTCTGCCTCCACAAAATGCTCCCCAGCCTGGACAAATGGCTGTTCCTACATATAGAGCTAAGAGACATGAGTGATTATCTCAATCACGAGCAACTTCCTACATGGTATCGGCTGCCTTCTTCCAATGACGGAGGCCCTATAATCTTCTCAAGTGCACCAAGTTCTTATTCACACCTTGTTTTGAGTTGGAGGAAATTTCTTCACACCTGCTCACACTCTGTGATTTCACTGCTGGTCCTCCACAATCCTAACACCTGAAATGGGGAGGAGATTTCTCTCTCACTCCCAGATGTGAGGACACTGAGCCCCAGGATGGGTAAGTGTCCAAACTTACAAGGGGAGCAATCTTCAGGCCTGGGACCTGAACACACATCCTTTGACTCTACATTTAACCCTCTTTCCACTGAAGCCCACTGCTTCTTATGTGGCTCAGTCCCAAGACCCCGGCTCTAAATTCCAAAAACCCGGGTTCGAATCCTGCCTCAGGCTTACTGCCTGTGTGACATTAGGCAAATCACACACTCTTTCTGGGCTTCAGTTTTCGCCCCTGTAAAATCAAAGAACTGGACTCAATCAAATGGCCCAAAGATTGCATTCACTCCTGAGTGTGGCCCAACCAGATGAAAATGTGATTGGAAAATATTTCATAAAATAAATAAAAATACAATAGAACATAGGTAATATTAACATGTGTTTTTTCTAATTCACCATGTGCAGGCAGGGACCCTTATGTGTGGTGTAGTAGCTTCCTATTTCTATTTGAGATTAGACTAAATAGCCCACAAAGTTCCTTTTAGCTCTAGACCTATGAAGAGAGGGAAGGAAATAAGTATTTGGTGCCTACTGTGTGTCAGGCTCTGTGCTAAGTGCTTTATAAATACTGTATTATCTCATTTTCTCATCTCAACAATCCCCATTTTACAGCTGAGAAAACTAAGGCAAAGGTTAAGTGACTTGCCCAGGGTCACACAGCTGATAAGTGCAAGTGTCAAAGGCTATATACGAACTCAGGTCTTCCTGACCCCAAGCCCAGTGGCCTAGCCACTATTCTACCCAGCTATGATTATGTGATCCCACCAAAGTGGGCACATGCACACACACACACACACGCACGCACACGCACACAATTTAAAAAAAAACCTCTTCATGAATAAATTGTTTAATCACTATTAACAAGTCTTCGGTATCTCTTGTCAAGACATCAGAGGTTTTGCTCTGAAGTGACCTGCCCTTCTGGATGGCATCAGCAGCAAGTCAGGAATGAAATCAGATGATTGTGGCTTTCTCCAGTGCATCTCACAGCTAGTAAAGCCATAGCGTTGCGTGATTCCCAGACCCATGCCCACGCACTCACACACGGGCATGTGCGCAGATACCATCTCATTAGCATCGAATGTCAGATTTGAAGGGGTGGATTGAAGATGCCAAGGTGGCGGCTTGTTCCATCCTCCGCCAGTTACAGAAGAAGACGGCTCTTTCTATTGGTTATTGGCTCATCATAGGGGCCCACAACCCAGAAAGGGGCCGAGGTGCCTTGGAAGGCAGGAAACACAGCTGGCTGCAGGAGAGTCTGCTGCCTGTTATGCCCAAAGTAGCGGATCCTGTAGAGGCCTGGCGGCGTGGTGTCCGCAATGTGCCATTCGATCGTCACATTGCTTTGACCAGAGGATCCTTTATGCCAGTAAAACCTGGTGGTAAAAATAAAAGAAAAAAAATACTTTTATCTTAATGAAATGAGGTATTTTTAGAAAGTCTGAAAGAAGGACGATGTCCGGAAGGGAAACCTCCTCCCTAGGAGCGACAAATAAGGAAGGAGTGTCTGTACCTTAGAGTCCCGGTAAGATGCCCAGGACAACTAGAGTGTAAATGATTCACTTAGAGTCACAAAGGGTGAAGGGGTGGGGAAGAGCCTACTATGTGTCAGGCGCTTTGCTATGTGCTTTACAAATATTATCTCATTTGCTCTTCATCATAACCCTGGGAGGTAAATGCTACTATTATCCTCATTTTATTCTTGAGTAAACTGAGGCAAATGGAGGTCAAGTGACTCGCCCAAGATCATAAAGTTAGTTCGAGTCTGAGTGGGATTTGAACTCAGGTCCTTCACTCGATCCACTGGACCACTGCTTAGCTGCCTCAAGCCAGTATGTGCCCCTAGCAGGGGATGAACCCAGGCTTCCCCATCCGAGATCCGTCCTCTGTAAATTGTTTTGCCTCTCCTACAGCCTGCCCTTTGTTCATATTCAGGTTTCACCTGAAGCTTTCAGAGAACAGGACCATGCCTTGTGCTTTCTGGTGTGACACTCGGGGCCTGGCGCATCGCAGGTGTGCAGCCAATACGTGGTGTCAGGGAGAGGAAGAGGGCGGTGAAGGATGAATCGAGCATCTCCATTGTTAATTGTTATTCTCATTTTCACATATCACAAATGAACCTCCTACATCCAGAAGTCCCAGAGGCCAGAAGAGCCCTGTCCTCCTAACAACATACAGCGACTTCTCTGCGGGAGAGATGTAGGGTCACACTTGGTTCTTAGGACGACGCTCTGGGAAACTGTGCGGAGGCTGGAGTGCAGAGGGCAGGACTGCTCTTTGAACAAGTGAACTCACCAACCAAAAACGCACACCTAGTTTTGTAGAAAGCCACAAATGAAGCATCTCGATACTTCAAGGCAGCTCGATGGGTCAGAAGACCTGAGTTCAAATCCTGCCTCAGACCCTTACACCTCTGCGGTCTTGGGTAAATCTCTTAACCTCAGTTTCCTCATCTGTAAGATGGGAATGCTTACAGCATTTCCTCCCAAGCCTGTTGTGAGGATAAAATAAAATCAAATTTGTTAAGTATGTTGCCAACCTTAAAGTGCTACAGAAATGCTAGCTATGTGGTAATTATTATTCCTTCTACTAACCTCGACCATAACCCTCCATGCCCTAGTAAGATCTTAGACTTAGCATTGGAAGGGAATGTGAAATGGGGAGTGGGTTGGGGTTGAACTCAATGATCTCTCTTATAGATCTTATAGATCTACAGATCTTATAGATCTAAGTCTCAGATCCTATGAACTCCCTCACCTTACATATGGAGAAACTGAGGACTTATCCAAGGTCACACAGGTAGTAAGTAGCAAAGCCAGCATTTGAATCTAGATCCCTTGGGTCTTTAAGACATGTACAATGATGTCCATGGAAGGAATAAAACATTAAATTTGACCTTGAAAGCTGAGACATTATAACCACCAAGTTTGGTCCCAAAGACGAGATGGAAAAATGTCCCTTCTTTCCTACTTGGTAGAAGTATGGACTGTGAGTGTGGAATACGGCACATGATGGCAGACAATGCTTTGCTGGGGGTTTTCCTCTTTTTTATTCTTTATTAAAGGGGATAGCTTCCCGGGGAAAGGAGGAAGAGGAGAGAGGAATTCATTTGGAAATATAGAAACAGAAGATATCAATAAAAATTATTTTTAAATACTTGCTATGTAAAATGATGTAAACATAAAGAACCAAAAAAACCTCTGATTGCTATGAAATGACAATGACCAAGCTTGACCCCAAAGAAGAGACAGGAGAATTCCTTCCCTCCTTCCCTTCTTTGCAGAGATGGGAGAATATGGGCCTGGAGCAGTGATTGTAATAGTGGGTTTGGTTCCTGAGTTGCTTAGTTTTGCTGAATTGTTAGGGATTTCTTTTCTTCTCTTTCTTTATTCTTTGCTATAAGGGACTTGGGGGCATGGGAAAGGATGCAAAAAAAATGATGTGAAAACTAAAGATGTCAATAAAAATTCTGCGGATGACATGCTTTGGCCCCACCATGCCCCATCCCTAGCAGCCAACTCAGCATGAGTCCCTCTGCATTTAGCTAGTCTGACAGACACAGGGCCCATCACCAGGGTCAGACCCAAAGCCTTTCATCAGAGCTTGCACCCTCTGTTGGAATGACCTTCAAGAAACTGGGGTCACCCCCGGGCCAAGGTGAGACGAAGTAGAGAAAACCATAGAGTCTATAAGACAGTTGGCAAACCCAATGCCATTCACTCAGCACCACACAGCCAGTGGGTCTTGTCCATTTCTCTTGCCTATCCAGGCTTCAGAAACCAATTCTTTTCAATGTTTAAGAGACAATACAAAATGACTCACCTGGTGTCCCATGAGGCATCATTATGTACTGTCTGCCACACCGCTGAAGTGTTCTCATATTTCTCAACTGTCAGGAAGGTGTGATCTGTCTGAAATATAAATAAGTTAAACAGTCGGACACTGAAAACGCGGAGCATGCCACCGACCCTAACCTGGGAAGAGGGAGTCATGGGTAGGAAATACAGAAGCCAATAAAAAGAGACCATAGAAACAGGCAAGAAGGAAGAGGAAGAAGACCCCATGAGTGGGGTGCTGGGAGTACTGTTGCAGCTGTCAGGGTGGTGCCGGCCCAAACTGTATCTGGGGCAAATCACAAACCGAGGATCCAGTTTGGGTCGATGAGAGGGACAGTGGCTTTCTTTCTCCTTCTCACTTCTCCTTTCTCCAAAGAAGGTCCGATATTTGTTGGGCCATTCACTGCATTCACCTTCACCCTTCTGGCTGGGTACTTTATTTCTTAAGCCATTCAATGGGATAAAGCTTTTGTTTACCAGAAGTATTAAACTATGTGTCATATATTCCATTAATGATTGCAAATTGAGAGGGAAAAGAAAGGATTCCTTTTCCTGGTTGATTTAGACTGAACGGCGGGGGCGGGGGGGTGGGGTGGAACGGCTTGTTTAAAAGAGCTGGACAACGGAGTGGGCTAGAGCTGAACCCTGATGAACCTGGCAATGACCTTGGGATTCCTGTGCCCTTAGAGGTTTTCCAAAGCAAGACAGACCCAAAGGGGAGTTGTGGGAGGGGGGGAGTGAGTTACTTTGAAAGGAAAAGCCCCTGGAGAGCATTGAGCTGCCCATGGGACGGAAGGAAAGCAAGGTCCACTAGGGCAGTGGTTAGTCAGCGGGTCACGCTGCCCGGCTCCCCAGCACCCTCTGCTGCTCACATTTGCTATAGTTTGGACTTTCTTGTGAAGGTGTCTCCTCAAATAGAATGCAAGTTCCTTAAAAGATATCAATTATGCATTTGTATCCCCACTGCTTCATGCAATGCCTAGTACATAGTAAGTATTTAATAAATGCTTATGCAATTGAATTGAATCAAGTCGAACGTGTCTGGGACTTGAATAGGTGTGGGAGGAATCCAGGAGCTCTGCTTTTTGCTGATTTGGCTGAGCACAAGGGCACAGGGCAACCGGGTGGTTCAGTGGGTAGAGCACCGGACTTAAAGTCAGAAAGAGCTGAGTTTGAATCCTGCCTCAGGTTGCTGTGCAACCCTGAGAAGGACCTCTCTGTGCTTTAGTTTCCTCACATGGAAAATGGAGATAACAGCACCTGACCTCACGGGGTTGTTGTGGGGACCATAAATAATCGAGCGTATATAAAGTGCTTTGTAAACTTTGAGGCGCTATGTAAATGCCAGATGTTATTATTAGTGAGGCAGAGGCTTAGTTAGCTGGGAGCCCTACGTTCAGGAAGCTGAGGGGCCTCTCCTCACCCCTGCCCGCTTTTCCAGAGGCATAATTAGTTCCCTAAATGCAAATGACCACGCAAATCATTTACCTGGAGGCGTCAGAGGCTCCAGAAGGAAGAGACGCTGTTTTCGTTGTTAGCCTTTCAACTTTAGGCTCTGCTACTTCTCCGTGGCAATGACAGAGAACATATTTCCCTGGCTGCCTGGTTCCCATGGATATCAGAGAGGCTGATTAATCATATCCTTTCCAAAGAGCCCTTTGATATCCTCCAGAAAATCGTTATATAAAAATGCAGATTGTATCAAGCATCATTAGGCATGGCTCTTACTTGCTTTAAAAAAAAATTTCCAAGAAGTCCAAAATACCCCACCAGAGCAGGCTTAGACCAACAATTGCCATAAAAGAATGACATTATTGTGACTGGTCAGAGACGGGAGTAGGGGCTTGACGTGAGGTGGTGGCGGTGGGGGGGGGGGGCGGTGGGAGGCAGTGTTTGAGCAGGAACATCTGCCAGCAAAAAGGCAGAATGACAAATGACCATGGAACCTGTCCAGACTGGCTAAACAGCAGAGAGCTGACTTTTCCAGGGCAGTGAGACCTAAGGGTCATAGATTAAACCAAGATCACATAGAGTCCAGGACAGTAATGATGCTACAAATAGCATCCCCTTTGAATAAAGTTTAGAGGCATCCAGACTCATGATGTCATGGGCATAGGGAACTTCTGGAGTGGATACTCCCGACACCAATGGCCATCAACAAGTCATGGGTCACTAAGAGTGTCAGAGAATTCCTGAGAGCACAGAGAGGTCCAGTGACCACGTAGCTTGTATCTGTCAGAGGAAGGATCTGAATCTAGGTCTTCCTGCCTCCAAAGCTAGCTCTTAATCCAGTAAGCCACTCTGCCTAGCCTTTGGAAATAGAAACCAAGTATAGACATTTATTCAAAGGACCAGCAGAATAGCATGGAGAAGCAAGGGCTGGCCTTGGAATCAGGAAGAGTGAGTTTGACCCATCCTGGCTGTGCGACCTTGGGCAAGTCACTAATCTCTCATCCCCAAACAGTGCTCTGAGACTCTGAGTGACTGAGGAGGTGCCAATTTCTGATGACAAAGAGAGTTTTCACAATGAAAATTGCCTAATGCCAACAAAACCACAAGTCTAGGCATCTGTGTGTGTGCATATATGTATATATGTACATATATGTACATGTGTGTTGTATTATCTATATGTATGTGTGTATATGTATACATATATACATATATATATATACATATATGCATATATGCATATATACATATATATATATATATATATATATATATATATATATATATATATATATATATATATATATATATATATATATATATATATATATATGAAAGGCAATTGAGCCTAGCAGATAGGAAACAGGCCATTGAATCAGCAAGATTTGGGTTCAAGTCTTGCCTCTGATACCTGTTGGCTGTGTGACCTTGGAAAAGTCCCCTCCCTCTCTTTTTTCCCTTCCCCTCCCCTTCCCTCTCTTCTCTCCCCCTCTCCTCCCCTCCCCTTATTCCTTCAACCAAAAATATTTGGCCCTCCAGTCCACCATTGCCCCTGAAGCTTCCAGCATGCATGTGAGTGCTCCCGCAGCTAGGCTAAGCCAGGCTTTTGAACGAGATCAGCTCCTTCCTTGTGGGAACTTTTTACATCCTCGTCCCCACGCTCCTCTTGTCAGGCAGGAGGAGCAGAAGGACTCAGAAGCCTGATGGTCAAGACCATGAGGCTCCATCCCAGACCAATGGCTATCATCCTGGGGCACTGTAGTTGACAGGAGACAGTGTCTGGGCACTGGGTAGCCCTGGGTGTGGGGAGGGGGCTGGAAAGCACAGGGAGGGGATGTGAGACACCCAAAGAACAGCACAGGAGTGCTAACTCTAGTTCCCCTTCAGACCCTCTCTGGGTAGTATTATAATGATTCTCACCAGGTCTTCTGCTGAATTCTTCGGGTTAGCACCCACAAACATGACCTCAGCAACGTCGCCCTGGAGAAAATGGAAGTTATCTGGTGAGACAGGACGAGGACATCTTTAAATGCAGCTAGCCTCTATACAGCACAGCAAGGTTTGCAAAGTACTTCACATATTGAGCCTCATATAACACTCTGGCAGGGAGATGTAATTATGATCCCCAGCTTACAGATGAGGAAACTGAGGCAGACACAGGTCAAGTGACCTACCCAGGACCACACAGCTAGTCAATGTCTGAGGCTGGATCTGAACTCATCTTCCTGACACCAAGTCCAGTAGAGTCTATACCATAACCATATTTTGTGAAGCTGCTACTGCCAACTACCCCTCATTAACTCATTGATTTTGTATGCAAGGTGGTGCAAGGTCAGGAATAGAAAGCCTGCCTGCCAGGTCCAAGCCCTGCCTTTGGCCCCTGCTGACTCTGACTAAGGACACGTCCCATGACTGAGCCCTCCGGGCCCTGAGCACCTGTCCAAGGCTCTCAGCTGCAGAGAAGGTGCCAACCTGTGTTGGTGGGGGGCTTTCCTCACTTCAAAGAAATCCCGGGTCCATTCCCTATCCCCCACATTCTGTACGTTCTCATGTTTACATGCTATAAGCTGCTTAAACATTAGGGCTGTTTCATTTCAATTACAATTTCATTTTTGACACAGCCTCTGGCATGCAGCAAACGTTTAATATGTGCTTGTTGATTGATCTGTATAAGATGGCAAGAGCGGGGATGCAGGAGTTGGAGAACCTGCATTTAAGTCCTCACCATGACACTCCCTACTTGCATGACCTTGGACAAGTCACCTACCTCCCCACATCTCCTCAGGTCCCATCCAGCTAGCTCCGGACTGATTTAACTTTACTTTCCAGGGCTCCCACTGGCCAAACAGACGCTATAGGGTGCATAGGAGAGAACCAAAAATAATGAGCAAATGTTGCCAAGAGCCAAACTCTGGCTGCACTTCAGATAAAATGCTCTTACAAGGTCAGCACCTTTAGCCCTATCCCAAAGGTAAATGAGACTGCTTTGGGCAGGAGAGGAGGGATGGCTATTTATAGTGGGAAGTCCTTGGTCAGTAGAGGCAGGATGAGACAGTCACTGGGGTCATTTTCAACTGAAGTTCTGTCCCCCTCCATCCATAGCAATTATTTTAAAAACCACTCAGTCTCCAGGGAGTATCCTACAAAGGTTCACAGTTCACTGGCCTCTCCAGAAGCCTGAGCCTACCTACAGCAGGCACTTCACACAGGGATGATGCTCAGGCTGAGGACAGCTCATTAAAATCAGTCCTGGAGCACAGAGCATCTCCCTGGGGCTCAAGGCCCGAGGATAGGCTGCAGGGCCTTGCAAAGAGATCTTTCCATTGATTCTGAATCCACTCAGCACGTCTGGGCCATGACCTTGGGCTCCACTCTGACCTTCTCCACATTCTGCTAACAAGATGGCCATTCTTCGATTGTCCATATAAAGATGGTAAGTAAACTCATTCCCTGTTCAGACACGCTGAAGTGGAGAGTTGAAATTCAACACAGCTCCAAGGCCAAGAGCAGGGAGCACTCAGGATAAAGGCCCTGCTGAATCCCTGACCCAGGTCCAGGACACAGCCAGTGCAAACACAGAGATGGGAAAGGGAACGTCATCACATTTCCAATATTCACATTTTCCAAATGCAAACAATACTGGATCTGAAGTCAAAAGATCTGGGTTTGAATTCCAACTGAGCCAGTCACTAGCACAGTGTCCCACACATAGTAGGTGTTCAACAAACACAACTTATTGTCTGGCTCCTTCCCCTGACCCTCTGCGGCCTTTAGTCTTCCCAGCTGTAAAATGAGAGGGTTGGGCCAGGTGCCTCCCTAAGCACCTTCCAGCTCAAAGTCAGTTAGTCTATGACTGGCCATTCATCCGCTTTGAGCCAAGGAGACCCGGGAGGCCTGTGGAGACAGACTGGGCTGGTTTTGTAGCAAAGACTCCCTTTCTCTTCATTCCTGAATGAAGCTTCTCATTACTGCCCTAGTATCTGTGTCCTAAGTGTTCAACACACAGAAGTGATTTGTCAGTCATCGCTGGGAGAGTCCTTTGAAAAGAGCAAAATGTATTTGGTTTTATACTAGCAAAGAGGAACAGGCCAAGCAGGTCTCTGAGTCTGATGGAATCTCAGAGCTGGCAGACACTCTTGAGGCCAGTGAGGCCAACACAAAGCTCCCTGTCAGCATCTGGAGGGCTCAACCAGCCTGAGCTGCAGGTGAGGGGGAACTCACCCCCACCCCGCCCCGACAGCAGCTCATTTATTCCATGCTGGGGGACCCCTGCTGTTAGGTTTGTCGTCGTCACAGCAAGTCTCAATGCACACCTCGGTAACTTTCACAAGTAGCCCTGGGGCTGAGCAGAAGAACATGCTTTCATTGATTAGAGCCTTCTTCGTTTCCTCACTCTCCTCACCTCTTTTATCCGGTCAGTCGCCAATGTTCCCCATCTGCCCTCACACAGTCAGTTAAGGCCTCCAATGCTTCTCACCTGGGCTATTCGGGAGCCTTCTAGTGCGTCTCTCTGACTCATCTTTCCCCTTCCATCCCATCCTGTAGTCACTGGCTGCTGCCAAAGGGATTTTTCCACAGGTCACATCATCCTCTTACTCCATCAATTCTAGCAGCAACTTCTTACTTCCAGGATCAAATAGAAACCAACCTTTGCAGTCTTCTTACTCTCTATCCTCCTCCGCACACTCTGCTTTCCAGCCATCTCCTCACTACTCTAAACACAAGATGATGCTGTATCTCCCAACTCCAAGCCTTTGCACTCCCTGACCCCCATGCCTGGAATGCCCTTGCTCCTCATTTCTACCTCTTAGAAAACGTGTTTTCCTTTCAAGACTCAGATCAAGCACCACCTTCTTCAGCAGGTCTCCAGCTACTTGGACCCCCATCCCAAAACTACCTGGGATTCATTTGTATACGGCTGAGTACACTGTCTCTCCCATTAAAATGGAAGTCCCTTGAGGGTACAGACCATTTCATCATGTCTACTTGCGTATCCCCACCTCCTGTAACTCAGTGCCTGGAATGCAGAAGGCCGTGATGAATGTTTGTCGAGTCTTCCTCAATTCTTGAAACTGTGAGATGTCATCAGTGGATGTAGTCCTTCTCCTAATACAGGTAGCAGCCCCTCTACCATTTGGTCATCTTTAAGAGTTCCTATGGAGAGGCAGCTGGAGGAGAGGCTAGAGAGATGGTCCCAGAGTCAGGATGACTTGTGTTCAAGTCCCACCTCGGAAACGTCTTAGACGTGTGGCCTGGGCAAGTCACTTCATTTTGTCTTGATGCCCAGGCACTCTCTAAGACTAAAGCCTGAAAATCTGCCTTGAAAAAGGGAGCTTCCTCATGCCAATTAAAATCACAAGTCTAGACAAACCAAGTCTGGCCAACCTGGTGATAAGAGTCACTTACCTGCTGCCTGCTTCAGCTTCCTCCTTTGTAAGATGGGGACAAAAGCAGCCCCTACGCCCCTCCCCCAGGGCTGGTAAGGACCACACGAGGAGTTTGTGAAATACTCTGCCAACCTTAAAATGCCATCAAAGTGCGAGCTATCACGATTAGCCTTCCTCCCTAAAGCTCGCAAAGTACTTTCAAGTGTCTATTATTCACACTTTATTTGAGGCTGCTGACTTCTCTGGAAGGAAGATACTTTGTACACCGTTGCCCCCTCCCCATTTTACCGTGATTACTCCCTCCCCATTCTACTGATGGAAAAGCAGGCAAAGAAAGATGAAGTCATTTACCCAGGGTCACACAAAAGCCTTGTGAAGTTGGTGCCACAGATCTTATCACCTTATCAGGGCCACTTACCTAGGGCCAAGCTGAGTCAGGCAGCAAGATTTATAAATACCTACCATGTGCCAAGCACTGTGCTAAGTGATAGGGATCTAAAGAAAGGCAAAAGTAGTCCCTGCCCTCAAGGAGCTGACAATATAATAGTAGAGACAACATATAAATAGCAAAACACAAATAACAGATAAAAATGTATATGTATATAAATATATACAAATGCGTCTATAATTGTTTAATATAGTCTGTATCTTGTTTTATATATATAAATACATATAAAATATATGCATATATATATAATAAGGTACAAACAATCTGTGTATATATACAAATAGAAATTGTCTGCACCTTGTTATTGATAAGATATATACATATATGGTATATAAATATACCTAATTCACAAGACATACTCTATATATATAAACATGTATACATATACAGATATGTACACACACACACACCCATGCATCACACATAAGGTTGATGACAGTGATCTGGGAGGGGAAAGCACTACCAGGAAAGGCACCATACAGAAAGTGGGATCTGAACTGAGCCATCAAGGAAGTTTCCAGGCAAAGGGGAGGAGGCAGAGTGTTCTAGGCAGAGGACAGGTGGAGGAGAGATCCGAAGCACCGTATTCTTGGTCCCATAGCTAATAAATGTTGGAGGCCAGATTTAAACCCAGCTCCCTCCTAACTCCAAGGACATCATTCTCACCACCACTGCCTCTCAAAAGCAAAGGATTTTAAAGAAACCGTTGGAATATTTCCAAAATGTCACCACCAGTAGCCCCATCTCTCAGGATCACTTCCTAAGAGAAGGCTTGCCTGCAAAAATGGTCACTGCCAAGAATAGACATGAACACTGTGCCATCAGAAACAGGAGAAATAAAACCCCAGACGGGCACAAAAGCTCAGAAATCAAGTCGAAATGCTGATGTGTCTTGAAGGTTCTTACCCTTTGGTACTCCGGCTTGGCTGGCTGTAGCACATCCCCAAATGTTGTGTCCTCTGGGGTTTTATCAACTTGATTAAGTATCAAAGTAGGGATCAGCTGGCTAAAAAAGGGTGGTTCCGGCCCCTGGCTTAAATTTGCAACCGTGTCCTGCAGTAGAGAAAATGTACTTAGTTTGGAAATCCAGTGCATGAACACTCACTGAGAGGATTTGTTGATTTTATAATTAAAAGGGAGGCTTTCTGAAATTTCAGCTGGGGGTCTGTTCTTTTAAACATATGTCTTCTCCCGGCAACATGTCCAAGGTAATACTGTAATACCACAAAGATGGTGGCCTGCATGATGTCCCAAAACACTAAGCATCTGCTGATGTTCGCCCACTATCAGCCATGGAAGAGAGCACTGCTCCATCCCAGAGATATGTCTCTGTAATAGCAGAAGTTGTGAGCCTAGAGGAGGGATGCCTCAGAAGGACAACAGAGCTGTCATTTAAGATCAGAACATTTGTATAGCTGGGGAAACTGAGTCCCAGAGAACTTAAGTGACTTGGCCACAGAGGTAGCAAGTGGTAGGGCAGGGATTAAAACCCAGGTCCTCTGACTGTAATGCCCAGCTCTCTTCTGGCTGATCTGGCTCCTGCAGGGAGATTTTCCTCATCCCTTCACTCACCAGTGCCCACCCTTCCAAAACCATCTTTTATATAATATATGTATGAAACACACATGTTTCAAAAATAAATATGTATATATGTATATATTATACACCGCTATGTGGATGTGTACATGTGTATGTATGTATCATATGCAGGTATGTGTGTATGTATACATTTGTGTGCATGGTTTCCCTCATCACTCAATAGAATGCAAACTCATTGCAAGTAGGGACTATTTCATTTTTGGTCTTCAAAATCTCTGCCCTTGAGATGGTACCTGGCACATAGTGGACACCTAGGTTCCTGTGAAGTGAGCCCCAAAACAAATCTACTCAAATCAAATCACACTTTCTTATTGACTCTCAATATTGTGTGGATGTGATTGGCTTAGAATTTAATAAAAATAATGTTTAATGCATCGTACCTTAAGTATGCTGAAATATATACTTAATTGGAAATAAATTTATGAAATATAATAATAAAACAAATTTTACAGGCTATGTTTTGAAGCGAAAGTTAAGATGTCATACTAAAAATTATGTTCCCTATAGATAAATCTATGGGTACTGTTCCCCCCACCCCCACCAATAGGCTATCAGCTCCTTGAGGGCACACAATGTCTTTTGCTTCTCTTTGCATTTCCCAGTGCTTAGTCCCTCGGCCGGCACACAGTAGGTCCTTAATAACTGTTGATTGATTGATTAATTGGAATATGCCTGATGAGTTACCTGGACCTTTAAATTTAGTCCTTGGCGTCCCTCTACTCCAAGATTAAAATGTTCTTTGAAAACCCTAAGCTAATTTTGTGTGTATTAAACGTATATGTGTCCCTGTTCTCCCCTCGTAGAACATAAGCTCCCCTAGGGCAGAGATTGGTTCATTTTTGTCTTTGTGTCCCCGGCACTTGGAACACAGTAGGTGCTTAATAAATGCATGCTGATGGATGGATGGATGGCTTAACTGATTGAGAGGTTTATCTTTGGGAACATTTCTTCACCATTTCACCGACTTCTGCTGGGGCTATGGGCATCTCTTGATGGGCTTAGTCTCCTAAATTCTTCAAGCTCAGGGCTATTTCCCCAAATAGCCACACTTATTATTAGTGATCCATGTTGTGGCGGTAAGTGCACTCAAGATAGAATGAGGTGCGATCCGTGTTTGAATCCTGCCTGCAACACTTACTGGAGAGGTTAGAGTGAATGTTAGAAGTGGGTCTGAAATGGAGAATGGATGCTATTAGTTTCAATAGGGCAAGGGATCTGATTAAAAAAATGGCCATTAGATATGGAATTAGATACCGGTCCAATAGGTTAGAGACCTATTGGATCACAGTTGATTCACTTAAGTTCCATGAGACTGTTGCTTCATGTGCAAAATGGAGAAAATGACACCAATATTACCTGTCTCACAGGCTCCTCGAAGCTCAAGTGAGATAATGTATGTAAAGCACCTTGCAAACTTGCCAAGCCTTAACATCACAGTTGGTTACTAGTAATATGATCATTATTATTACCATGGTCATTACCATAATTAGTTATTTGCATTAGGAAAGATTTTTGACTATTTGGGTTCCCTTAAGTAGAAATACTTACGTAGTATGTAGTAGATATGCATTTGTTAAACAAATGGATAGTTATTTTTTGTAATAAATATTACAATATATTACAATATATATTACTATTTTTGAACATATACATGTGTATAAATATATGTGTATTTACATATGTATGTATATATATATGTCAGTTAAACTTTTGTGAAATCTATTTTGATACTTGTAATAAATTCTTTTGCTGATTTCTCATAGGGAGATGAATCTCTTTTCAGATGATCCCCACCCCCCATTAAAGCAAGATCAATACTTTAGCCAATTTCAAACTACAGAAAAGAAATTCACACAAAAGGAGGGCACCAATTCACTGGTCCCTCCATTGTACCACTATATCCACTGAACCCCTTTGAATATATAAAATACGAGGTGTTTGTTTAAGAAAAAAATTCGGTGTCGTTCTTTTTAGAGTCCCACCCACCTCAAAGATGTGTGACTTTTAAGAGAGAAATAATGAAATGAAAATTATTGGAATACATAAATCAAAATCCACGAAACCATTCCTCTTCCTCTCCACACACATGCAAACATCAGCATTACCGTGGCTATGGCCCTGGCAAGACCTCTGAACAGCTGGATGTAGGCAGAGAGAGTATGGGGACCGTAAATTGTGGACGCTGCCTCATAGCGCTGAACCTGCGGGAAGAGGACACAGGCATCTGTAACCCAAACATCAATGTCCACCAGAATGGCCCCATGGGTGTGTGAATGAGCTCAGAGACATGGACCTAGAGGCAGCTAGTGCTTCGGGCTCACCTGGTACTCTTCATAGGTTGCAATGTAATGTGTATAAACATTGCAGAGTCCAGCAATCACCACACTCATGTTCTGCATTCCGCTAGTCTCGAATTCCTGGAAAGGGAGGACAAAAGAGAGAAGAACATTATCCAAGTCCACCTTAGGGCAGAACCCAGTCACACGATAGGCTTTCTTCATTCTAGTCTCACTTAGCGCCTTGTCCGCCATTAATGAACTCAAATATTCCGTGTTAAAAGTTCTTGAAGTGACCCAGCTCTCCTGCAACACACAGGGGCTCAGGTGGAACATTCCATGTAACTATGCTATGTGAATTTTAACTTCTGTGTTTCAATTCATCATTTTTTTAAAATAAACATTTCATCAAAAAAAACCACCTTGCATCTGGTTGGTTGGTTGCTGTCTTTCATGCTCAAAGACAACCTAAATGACATCATTATGTTGGAGTCAAGGTACAGTGTGTCCAGTTGTGGGCTGATCAGACTCATACAAGCTTGGAAGGCTCAGAAGGGACAGGTTGGGCACAAATAGTCCACAAGAACATTTGGGGTGGATTCTCTAAATTTGCACATCTCTTTTGAGCTACTTCAATTAAGCTTCTTACTATTTAAGGTTAATATTTTCTTAAATTCTCTGAAACAAAGCAGTCATAGTCATAGCTAACATTCCTATAGCATTGTAAGGGAACTCATTCAACACGCATTTATTTATCAAGCACCTACTATGTGCCAGGTTCTCTGCTAAGTGCTGAGGATGCAAAGAAAGTCAAAGGCCAGACCCTGATCTTGAGGAGCTCACAGCTTCCCATAAGGCTTACAAATTTCTTTCTCCATAAACAACGTTAACAAAGTGAGATCAGTTATTTAGCAATTTTCAATCAGACTACAGAAGATAAATTTACACAAAATGAATATCCCAAATGCACTGGTCTTTCCATTATACCACAATGCATCCCTTTTTGAATGTATAAATTATGGGATGTTTATTTAAGGGGAAAAAATGTCAGTCTCATTTTCTTAGATATGGTTTCCTACCTCCAATGCTTGCTAACTTTGAGACCCTGGATATGTCATTTAAAGTCTCAATGACTGCTCCCTAGTCACAGACAGCTTGAAATCTGTTCCCTCACCGAGAGATTCCCAAATCACAATCATTTGTGTGGATTTTAAAAATTAAAATGCAGTCAAGGCTAACAAAGCTGTAAAGGCAATCAATAAGTGAAAAGACCTCCCCCCACCCCAGCATTTGAATAGGCTTCAGGTGGGTCTCCAGGTGGGGCCAACAAAGGGAGGTCTGATTAGATCTTTGCTCCTAAGTAGGCCCCAAACCCCTACTACTAGATGCTAAGCCAATGTGGGTGAGAAGTCCTCAGGGCCCTAAGAGGAGTTGCTAAGACCAGAGCCAATGGTATGTGCCTAAATTCTGGTCAATCAGATGATGTTCTAGTCAATTGAATGATGGATGATGTCTAAGGACTGTATAAAAAGAGAGAACAGAGCTTGGAAAGGCAGAAACAGGAGAAAGAGGAGCAACAGAAACAGAACCAGCAGAAACCAGAGCAGTAGAAGCTGGAGGAACGGAAGCTGAGGAGCAGAAGAAGTTGAAGCAGCAGATGCTGAAGAAGCTGAGAAGCTGAAGGAGCAGCAGAGGCTGGAGAAACTGAGGACAAGGAGGAGCAGAAACTGAGGACTGAGGACTGAGAGCAGGACAGAGAGCATAGAACCAGCTTCCAGAGCATACAGACTGGAGAGTGCTGAGCAGGGATTGGGACTCATGAGTGATCTTACAGGAGGGCCCTAGTATTGGGGGGATGCACAAGTATGGTTTGGCTTGCTGCCATAATATTTTCTGTAACCTCCTGGTTACTATTGTGAGGTGGGTTTGTTGGTTCTGGAAGGTTCTTGCCACAATATCAAATTGGGGGCATTGGTCCTTGGGTCTGGTCCTTTGGAGTTTAAATAAATGCTTTGATTCCTCTGACTTCTACTTAGAGAATTCCTTACATCCTATGATTCTGAACAATTCATGCATGCTCACAGTCCTCTTCAAGGTCATGAATTTTGTCTTAATGATATAGAAGGCCAGTTAAAATCTTCGTTTTTATTTCTCCTTAACACTTACAGCTAACTAATCCTCTTAAGAGAGGTGGGGTTTCCCAGGATGTTAAGCAACATCATAAGAGAGGCACTAGGGTAGAAAGATCTGGAATTCTTTACCACTGGAGACAATAATGAAAATGCCAAGATTTTAGCTTTTCACTTACTTTTTGAACAGCCTCCCGAAGTCTCCTTCCAGACATTGTCCTGAGCCGTGGAAAGAGATGTTGGAAATCAAAGGAAGATATTTTAAGAACTGAAAAGCACAAAATAGGCCTCAACATTGACCTGTTTCAACAGTAAAAACCTCTGTTTCCCCACCCCTACTTTAAAGCTGCTGCTATGAATCACTGCTTTTTTCCACTACTGCTGATGCCTTCCCCACTAACGTGTCCTTCAATTTCCTCTGTATTTATACTATATGTGCTGATATGTATGTATGTATGTATGTATGTACACACACACGTTGTCTCTCCCATTAAAATGTAAGGTTCTTCATAAAATGATGACTTTGATTACATAATTTTTTAAATTATACAAACAAAATCAATGCAGCTAAAATTAGAGGAAAAGTAGGAAATTGAGGGGAGGAACCTTTGCAGCAAGTTACACGGATAAAGGACTCATTTCTAAGATATATAGAGAACTGAATCAAATTTATAAAAATAAGAGCCATTCCCAATTGATAAATGGCCAAAGGATATAAAGAGGAAATTTTCAGAGAAAGAAATCCAAGCTATCAGTAGCCATATTTTTAAAAATATCTAATAATTAGAGAAATACAAATAAAAACAACTATGAGGTATGACCTCATACCCACAAGATTAACTAAATTGACACAAAAGGAAAATGACAAATGCTGGAAAGACTATGGAAAAACAGGTCTTTTAATACACCCTTGGCAGAGCTGTGAAGCACTCCAACCCATCCTGGAAAGCAATTTGGAACTATGCCCAAAAAACTATTGAACTCTGTATACTCTTTGACCCAGCAGTCTCGGTCCCCTGAACCACTACAATGTCTGTATACCAGAGAGATTAAAGAAGAATGAAATGACCTCTATGAACAAAAATATTTAGAGCAGCTCTTATTCTGGTGGCAAGGATTTAAAAATTGAAGGGGTACCCATTAATTGGAGAATGGCTCAGTCATGTATGACTCTTTGTGAGCCCATTTGAGGTTTTCTTGGCAAAGAAGCTAAAATGGTGAGCCATTTCCTTCTCCAGCTCATTTTACAGATGATGAAACTGAGGCAAACAGAGTGAAGTGACTTGCCCAGGGCCACACAGCTGGTAAGTGTCTGAGGGCAGATTTGAACTCATGAAGATGAGTCTTCCTGACTCCTGGCCCAGCACTCTATCCACTGCACCACGTAGCTGTCCCAAACAAGTTATAGCATATGAATTTGATGGAATACTAAGAAATGACAAGCAGGATGGCTTCAGAAAAATCTGGGAAGATCTCAATGAACCACTGCAAAATGAAGTGAGTAAAACCAAGAGAACAGTTTATGAAATAGCAACAGTATTAATAATAAACTTTTTAAAAATTAATGAGTTTTGTTTTTCTTGCCTTCTCAATGAGGGAGGGAAGAGAGAGGGAGAGAATTCAGGTTAAAAATAAAATTCACGTTTAACAGAAAGGAATGTAAGCCTCTTGAGAGCAGAAGCTATTTTGGCTTTTTTTTAAGCACCTGGCTCAGTGACTAGAGCATAAGTGCTTAATGCTTGTTGCCTGATGATTGATGGAGAATAGCTGAAGTCAAGGAGAGAAGGTACAGTCTGTGCCAAGGGGAGAGCTCAGTAATGTCATTGACAAAGGACTCTCAACATTCTTAATGCCTAATTCATTTATCACACTGTATATAATGCTGGCTGGTTAAAGTACTATCATCAATTGCTCAATCAGCCACATGCCAGGCACTGTCCTAGGCACAGTGAACACAATGACAAAGAAGGAACCAATTCCTCTTTCCAAGGAGCTAGCATTCTAATGGGTGAGACAGCAAGGACCTATAAGAATAATATTAATTCTCACCGCGAGGCTGCCTCCACACTGTGTAACAGCATTTTAGTCTTCTCAAAGGACAGATTATATATTTTCACTGCAGTATCAATACAATTCATGCTGACAACTTTTTTTTCTTAGAAGGATTGTCTATCCTTCTCCCCTAAACCACATTGGTGTGCTCACTGCCTGACTGAGGTCTGCATCTCCACTGACATTATCTTCAGTTGATGCTAACCAAGAAAAGGCAGATGTACATTCTCCAGGGGCACCCTAAGAGCCTTGGGAGTTTGGGAGATTTTAATCTGCTTATTGCTCCTCGATGCTAATTCTAATAGAGTCAGATTCTTGTCACGGAGCAGAAGCGTCCAGTTGAGCATCTTTTGTCACCTATCCAGAGTGGCTCCAACAATGAATAACATGCACTCAGTTAACATTTAAATCACTGCCAGCCAAAACGTGGGAGGGGGGAGGGAAGGAGGACCATACGTCAGCTCTCCAGGAATAGCAGCTACCGCCAAAGATCCAAGAGTAATGATCTGGACGTCAACAATCTCAGGATGCCAGGGGTTAGGTCTCGACATCTTCAGGATAAAAAAGAAGGAAGGGGTTTAATTTTTGTCTTGTTAGATGGATAGCTATATTTCCCCTCCAGTCACTTTCTAAATAGAGGATTTTGTATTGGAGACTTGTTCCACATCCTGCTTCCGACACACATTAGCTGCGCAACACCCCGCCCCGCTCTGTAAGTCAAGTGTAAAGGCAGGGATCGATTGTATAGATCAATCACCCCACCACCACTTTAATAAACATATGGCATACTCTGGCCCTGACACCTTTATCAGCTGAGGACAAGTCTATTGAATAAATCAATTAAAGGCGTTAAGCTAACAGATACCATGTTCTACCCTGTGGATCTTCTATAAAATATCAAGCCAATGTAGAACCCAGAATAATTCAAGAGTCTGCCAGCAGAGAGGAGAGAGCAATGCCAGCCAAGCCCCTGAGAGGAAATGTGGAGAGGGGGAGGTGAGGAATGGGGGGGGTGGATTTCCTCCTCTTTCCCCACCCCTCCCTTGAGCATTGTGAACTTTAGAGAATCGGAGAATCTCACCAGCCTCCTAACCAGGTCTCCAGAATAGGAGTGGCTGGGTGTAGTGTATTGCATTCGTAAAGGACAAATTTCTCATTTCATCCTTACAACAGCCCTGGGAGATGAGTGCTATTATGGTTATCTATTCCATATCATGGGGGCTAGGGGTGCAGTGCCCCCTCAATCTGGATTTTTATGCATTTCTGAGATTCTAAACTTTTTTTGAGTTGTCCACTGGCCTCTGTGTGTCATCCACAGCTTCCACAAAACTCCCAAAAAAGTCTCATTTAATTTCTTATGGCAGCCATGATCTATCAAAACCGTGATGGGGAAAGCCATGATATGGAAGGGATAACTGTATTATCTCCATTTTGCAGAAGAAGATACTGAGGCAGATAGAGATTAAGAGACTTGACCAGAGTCACATAGCTAGTGACTGAGACAGTACAAAATTCTTGAAAACAAGATTGTATATTTTCATAGATGCTTATCATGGATCGCATTAAAATCCACAATGAATAAAAGCAGATATATGTTTCTAGCACCTCGCCTGTACTGAGGAGGATGGGCTTCGGTTTATGACAATCCTTGGTCTCATCGGATGGCTCTCCCAGTAGCTGGTCACGGATGGTGTCCCAAAAAGGGTCTCCTTCAGTTGCCCCTGTGAGAAGCCACACAGTAAGTAAGATGCCTTGAGTGTCTCCTCCACCAACACCACCCCCAGGGCTGATGAAATCATCACTTTCCTAATGTTTCTTTTGCCTGATCACACTGGGTAGATTGCGCTCTGATAGTGCTGCTCCTTGGCTTAAAAACAAAGAAAAATTCAATGGCTCCACTTTGCCTCATGAACAATGTATCAAATTGACTCTAGCATTCAGTCAGCTGGTCAATTAGTCAATGGATCAGCAAGTATTTATTTAGCACCTGCAATGTGCCCGGGTTTGTGCTGGGTGGGTGCTGGAGATCCAAAGACACAACACAAAACAGCTCCTGCTCATTAGTCCCCGACATTCTCTCAGCTATAAGCATTGTCTTCTCCTCCCAACTCAAAGTGGGAGATTCATCAATGAGAATAAAGGTGAGATTTCTCTCTTCTGAATGTGATCATGCTTTATGCCTATGCTCAGCTGCCCTTACAAAGTCAGGAGGCTTCTAAGAGGATTCCACTTTTTCCCTTCCTGGGAGCCGGGACTGTGTGGAGAACCAGTTTCCCAGGATAGTTGACTAAGTTTGGGACATGCCTACGCTATATATTTAGTTTATGGTTATTTTATGTTTGTCGTTTATGGTTATACTATATTTACTATATATATACTATATACTATATATGGTTTAGATATGGACCCTAAATCATAGATAAATGAGCTTAGGAAAATACTATTTCAGAGCCAAAAGGGACCTTGGCGATCATGTAATCCATTCTCCTTAATTTACAGATGAGGAAGTTGACGCCCAGAGAAACCTGGTGTTAGGATTAAGGACTGTCCACCCTTCTCCTCTCAAGCCACACACTTCCTCTTAGGAAGTGGCAAAGCCAGGAGAAGGACCCGGTTCTCTCTATTCCCATGCCAGCTCCACCCATCCCATACCCTCCACATGCCCACCTGCCTCTTGGACATCTGTCATCCCACATGCTCCAAGCTCTGCACATATCCCTAGTGCCAGCCATCCTCGAGAGGGAATTTTAATGGCCTTTGACTTTGGCCCAGTGAAGAACCACATCCTAATGGGAACAGTGTTGTCCTTATAGTTGGAAGACCTAGATTAGACTCTGGTTCTTCCATGTCCTACCAGTGTGTCCCAAAGTAAGTCACTAGCCTCTCTGTATCTCTCTGTAAAAAATGGGCTGAGGGTGGATTGGGGATCTCTCAGGTCCCTGCCAACTCTGAATCCTATAAACCAATTGGGTGACCAAGGAAGTCCTGTAAAAGGTGGTTAAGATGACAAAGAATAAACATCCTTGCAGACACAATCAACCCGCCCTTTCGGGTCTGATCATAGAGTCTTCACAGTCTGGGCCCAATTCAGACGTCCTCACCTTGTGTAAAATTTAGGCCTCCAACGCCATCGATGGTGCCAGCTGCGAAGCTGTAGCCAAGGGCGGGTTTACACGTTTTTGCCTAAAGGAGTGGTTTTCAACAAACAAGAAATAGAGGTTTGGTCACATAAATAATTCATTTCCAAAAGTTCTTTTCAATTAAATACACATTTGCTATGAACTTACTATGTGCAAGGCACTGGGTGGGGAGTCAAAAGCAAGAATAAAAGGCAGTCCCTGTCCTCAGGAGGCTTAACTTCTTCAGGGGGATACAAACAAATGAATATAGATAATTTAAGGGCAGAGAAGAGGGAGAGAGAGAACTGATAACTGGGAGAACCAGGGGAGGGTAACGCAGCTTCAGAGCAGACCCTCGAGGGAAGGCAGACATTCCAAGCTGTGGAGTCAAGGTCATGGAAGAGAGCCTATGCCAAGGTTTACGGGCAGAAGATGGCCTTTGGGGTAGAACGAGTTGGCCAGTTTATCCAGAAAAGAGTGCATGAAGAAGAGGAATGTGTACTATAATATGCATAAGTACTAGTCGGCCAGAGCCCCACTGTGGAGGGCTTTGAAGATCAAACTGAGGACATTGGGTCTTATCCTAAAGGTAATAAGGAGCCAGGGATGATTCTGGAGCATGGAGGTGACGTGGTAGGACCTGAGCCTTAGGACGATTCTTGGGGAAGATGCATTGGAGAGGAGGGGGACCAGAGGCAAGAGGTCCAACCAAGAGTTTTGTTGCTTATTGCAGGGCCTGAGCTAGGATGGTGAGGACGGATGTGAGACATTCTGCACCTGTTGCTCTGCCTGGTTCCAGCCCCCACCCCCCATCCCAGGGGAATCTCACCACTAAGCCACTAACTGAAGCTGTGCTGGACCCTGCCTCCCTCAGCCTCCTCTCCCTTCTGCTTGAAGAACCAGAAGGTGGAGTACCAAACCCCTCCCAACGCCTTCCTTTATAGAGGGCAGACTCAGCTTTCTCCACTTTGCATTTGCTGCTCTTCCTGGTTTCATCTCCATGGAGCAAGATGCCCCACCCCAGGTGCCCCCAGCATCCCCCCCCCAATTTTCCTGCTTCCTTTTGTGCGTTGTCTCCCCCTCCTATTAAAGTGTAAGTTCCTCGAGGGCAAGAACTGTCTTTCTTTTTGTCCTTTTTGTCCCTGGCATTTAGCACAGTGCCTGGCACATGGAAGGCAGTTAATAAATGTGAATTGGATTGGATTTATTGGATTGGAGGTGAGATAGACGTGACACAGCCACTGGTTGGTCACAGGCAATGACAGGGAGCAAAGAATAAAGAATAACTTTGAAAGCACTGGAAGGATAGTAACAGTCCAATGGAAACAGAGAATGTTGGAGAAGAAGCGGGTTTAAAGGGGGAGCCGATGAGCTCTCTCTCAAAGGCAGCATGCTTGAGATGGCAGTGATACAGGCAGGTAGAGCTCCTGGCAGGCAGCTGGACCCATGAGCCAAGAGCTCAGGAGAGCAGCGAAGAGGGGATAGAGAGGGACAGCTGGAGAGTAGAATAACACGGACGTGCATGTGGGTCTTACATAAATATGCATGGAGGTGTATCGATATAAGTGTGTGTATAGATATGTATATCTACAGACGCACAGATAGATACCATCCCTATACAGAAGCCTCATACATATATACACATATATCTATACATGCACCTCTCATATACACATGTATACTCAAACATGTGTGGCTCATCTGTGTGTGCATACACGTGTGTATGAGGCATGTGTCATATATACCTACATGCATACATATATACCAAGTCTCTTACAGGGATAATATATGTGCAAGTGTGTATACATTTAAATGGGTATGCATTAAATGTATGCATGCATTCTATACAGGGATGATAACTAAGTCCACAGGAGCCGGTGAGATCACCAAGAGAGGGAATAGAGAGAGAAAGGGAGAAGCCCCAGGACGCGGCTTCAAGGGTCACCCACACTTGGCAGGTGGGAGACGCCCGACATCTGCCAAGGAGGCTGAGTGGCTTGGCTGTCTAACTGAGGGGCACTCACCGTGTGTGTGGAATTGAGCTGCACAGTGACATCCGTCATGTTGACCCACTGGTGAGCTGCAGACACAGGACCCAGGACCTCCTGGGAGGCTGCAGCGTACAGTTCCTGAAATACACAAGAGCGTCAAGGAAGCAGATCCGTTCAACGGCCTTCAGCAGTCATGCATCAATACCTGTGTGATCAGCCCGGAGGTTACAAAGGAAAGAACTGCTCCTTTCAAGAAATGGGCAGGTGGAGGCGGGCACTACAACTTGGGTGCAGATAAATAAATACACATTATATACCAAGCAACATGAAGTGATCTCAAGGGGAAGAGTGCATTGAAAATGGTAGGACCAGGAAAGGCCTTGCTTGGGAGATGGTTGTGCCTGAGCTGAACTTTGAAGAAAGCCAGGCACTTTACAAGATGGCAGCCAAGAGGGAAAGAGCTCTGAGCATGGAAACTGAGCCAAGACTAGGAAAGGAAGAAGACCAGAGGAAGTCCCACTCGGCAAGTGACAGTCAGCACAAGCCCATGACCCCCTAGAGACTTGGAGGCCCAAAGCTGGAAACCCAGTGCAGCAGACTACATCGTCATTCCTTGGTTGTAAAGGCCTGGGAGAAAGAAAGTTGAGCTTGAATTCAGGAGCAGACCTGAGTTTGACACTTAGCAGCTGTGTGTGTGTGTGTGTGTCTGTGTGTCTGTGTGTCTGTGTGTGTGTCTGTGTGTGTGTGTGTGTCTGTGTGTATGTGACTGCAGGCAAGTCTCTTAACCTTGATGAGCAAGCTTCAGTTTCTTCATTTTAAGGCCTGATGATGATAATGTCTATTTGCATGACCTATTTTGTAGAGCTGCTGGAAGGAGAACATTTTGTAAAACCTTAAAGTATCATACAGACCTGAGTTATAATTATTATAGATTCTGCCCTTATCCCCCTGAATCTGATAGGTGAACTCTGCCTATTATGGCTAGGGCCCAGGCCTCTGCACAAGCTTGTCCTCACCTTCGACAGGCACTCCCCTCTTCCTTTCCAGCTCCTCCTTGGTTGTTGTCCTCCCCACTCAAGAGGAAAGCTTCCTAAGAGCAAGGATTGTCTTATTTGCCTGTATTTGTATCCCCAGTGCTTAGCCACAGCAGAGTATATATTAAGTATCTAATAAATGCCTTAACCAGTTACCTATCTCATTAGATCACATGATGTGTACATATTATCTAAGAAATGCTAATAAGTGTCTAACAAATAATACAGTCTAATAAAATGTCTAATAAAATGCTTCAACTAGCTACCTGTCTCATTAGATCACATGATGTGTACTTATAAATGTCTAAGAAATACTAATGAGTACCTAATAAATAATAAAGTCTCATAAAGTGTCTAATTCACACTAATAAGTGTTAATAAATGTCTAATTTATTAGTGTCTAATAAGTGTCTAATAAATGCTTTAGCTGCCTATCTCACTAGATCATATGAAGTGTATATATTAAGTGCCTAAAAATACTAATGAGTGCCTAATAAATAATAAAGTCTCACAAAGTGTCTAATAAATGCTTTAATTAGCTACCAATCTCATTAGCGCACAGGATACCAGAAAGAACACTAAGTCCAGAATCAGAAGACACGGGTTCAAACCGATCTATGAAACTCATTGCCTCTGTGACCTTGGGTAAGTCTTATGGTCTCTCAGCTTCAATTACCTCCATGTCAAAGGAGGGGGGTGTCCTAGATGGCTTCGGAGGTCTCCGTCTGCTCCAGATTCATGATCCTTTTTTCCTACAGTCTTGTGAGGACAATCACAAGGAAGGAGGAGCAGGAGACTGAGGGGAGACAGAAGCCCAAAAGGCATCGCTTCCCCAGGGGTCAGGGAGTGCTCTCTAGAAAGAGATGGGAGCCAGGAGGGATAGAGGCTTTGAACCCACAGCAGTGATGATCTACACGAGCAAGAGAGAGAGCTCAGCCTTCATGGTCTTAACCAAGGACAGAGAGAATACTCACTCTTCCCACATGGCAAAACCGAGGAGCTTTAGCTAGGAATTTTGGTGGCTGAGGCACCCAGCACAAAATAGATGAACTTATGATTCATCATGTGAAACTAATAGAAAACTTAAGTCATTAAAGCCAATTCAGCTGAGTGGAAAGTGAAATAAATTGTTCTCAGGGGCATCTGGCTGCTTCCTATTTTAAATAATTAGTCTGGCTAATTAGGCCACCTTGTCCTATACCCTTATCTTCAGAGAAGGAAACTGAGGCTGAGTGATTTGCTCAAGATCACACAAGTAATAAGTGGTGATACTTGAACTCAGATCCAAGCCCTCTCACTCCAACACCAACATTTTATTGTGACTCTAAGCCAGTCTGGACAGAGGGGAATGGGAACCCCCTGTCCTCTTGTTCTATCTCCTGAACGGTCCTGATGCTGGATAAAACCCTGTTTTACTTTGATTCAGAACAAAGGCCTCTAGATCATTGGAAACATCTAATGGGGGAAGGGTTGCAGTCTGTGCTGTGGAGGAGGGATCCCCACTAATTAGACCATAGGTTCATTAGCAGTAATTATTGACCTTTCTAGAGCACTTTTTGGGGTTTTCGGCTTTTTCTGAGTCTGCCAACAACCCTATAGGCCAAGTGCTACAGGTGATACTGTCCCCTTTTTCCAAACGAGGAAACTGACCATATACTTGCTAGAATCTAGTCCATTTTTTATTTAATAGCATTTTGGGGTTTTTTTTCCAATTACACATAAAGACAATAGACAACATTCATTTTTTGAAAGATTTTGAGTTTCAAATTTTTCCCTCCCCTCCCCCCTGCCCAAGACAGCAAACAATCTGATATTGGTTATACATGTGCATCTAGTTCATTTTAAAGAAGAGGAAACTGAGGCCTTTCGAGGTTAAGGGACACACCCAAGGTCACACAGAGTGGCCGTGCCAGGAATTGATCCTAGTTCCTCTGACTGAAGAGCCAGGGCTCCATCTACTGTCCCATTGAGGCTCTGAAAGGTTGCACGACCAGGGTCCATAGCTAGGGAGTATCAGAGGCAGGGCATGCACCCAGACCTTCTTGACCCTAAGCCTAGCATTCCCTCCAATGCTTCTAGGAAGTGTCTTAAAACCCATGACGTAGCTGTGAATGGGACAGCTCAGAAAACAGGCAAGAGGCGCACTTATCTGTGCTAGGAACATATGCTGCCAAGACCACTCTGCCTGCTCCTCAATCAGGGATAATAATTCACAGATTACAGATCACAATACTTGTGACCCTCAGTATCCCTTATACATTTAGAACGATTGTTCCCAGGGCATCATTGCAAACATCTGGGCACACTTGATCCTTGAAACTCCCCCGAGAATCTAAAAGGGCAGGATTATTATTATTAGTTGACATTTTGCAGAACTGATGAAAAATGATTGGCCCAAGAAAGATTTAAGAATGGGGGCAGGAAGAGCAAAGGATCAGGAGAAATTCCTGTTCATGGAAAGAAATCTGACCATTCTTTTTTTATCTCTGTTATCAGCTGGGAGGGGATAAAATTCCCTGGAAAAAAATTAAAATCTTTACCAAGTCAGAAAATATTAGAAAATAAGATGAACTAGATTCATAGGAAAAGCATTTCTTCTTGGGTCACTAAGAGACACATCGCTTCTGTGATGACTAACTTTGATAGACTTGGCCCTTCTCAGCAATACAAGGTTCAAAGACAGCTCCAAAGGACTCATCATGGAGAGAGCTATCTACATCCAGAGAAAGAATTGCAGAGTCTGAATGCAGACTGAGGCAAACTATTTGCTCTCTCTTTCTTTTTTTTTCTTGTTTTTTGGTTTTGTTTCTTCTTTCTCATGATTCATTCCATTGGTCGTAATTCTTCTTTACAACTTGACTATTGTGTAAATAAGCATAATGAGAAGGTAGAACATATATGGGATTCCATGCCATCTTGGGGGGGAGGGGGGAGGGGAAGAAAATTTGGAACTCAAAAACTTGTGGAACTGAGTGTTGTAAACTAAAAATAAAAAATCTAAAAAGTTTTAAAGAAAAAGAGACACCTAGTAATCTTCCAGGATTGTCCTGCCTGATGTGGACCACAGAATCACAATTCAGAGCTGGAAGGTCCTTGCGGACCACCTCTTACCTGAGGGCACACAGGTAGGAAGCAGCAGAGCCAAAGCCAAGGCCCTGCCTCCAAATTCAGCTCAACACCATATCATGGAATGGAATTTAGGAATCAATTAATCCAGGGCACTCATTTTACAAATGAGGACACCGATGCCCAAGGAAGGTTCATGACCTTCCCAAGTTAACATAGATTTGAACCCAAGTCTTCTGACTCCCTGTGAAGAATTCTTGCTACTAGACCTTATCTGTTCTTATTTGATAATGTTCCTTGAATCCTACAATACATACTCAGTTTTATACAATAATCTGTAATGTCTTTGCCCTGCTATTTGGTTCTAAGGGGCTTTGAATCCTAAAACAATCAGCGAGTGAAAAGCATATGCCCAATGCTGCCTATGTTCCAGACACTGTGCTGAGCACTGGGGATACAGAGGCAAAGGCATCAGTCCCTATCCTGTATCGAGGTGCTTATGTTCCAATGGGAGAGGAAACACATAAAAGGGAGAAGGGGCACAGAACGAGAGTTCTGATCTGGGGAGTCACAGGGAGGGAGACTGGAGCCGTGGGGGCCCTTCCGAGACCCAGGGTGATTATCGTGATTCCAGCACTAACGTGATTAGTTTACACAGAGCAGAAGATGAAAAGCAAGAGAAGGACTGGAGGGGAAGATTGCTCTGGCTACAATCTCTCAGCATTACCATCATATCTGGCACATTCTCTCCCATAGCCTCTTTGGCAAATCTGGAAACTGCTGACTTCCTTATCATCGCTGAGCTCTTAATTACCCTGGTGTGTGGAATGAAGTCATACAATAGCCTCAGTCACTGCTAGGCTGGCGGCTAGGACGTGTACGGGAGGACAGAGTCTGATCCCAGCTTACCTTGGCTTTCTGATAAATGGTGTCTCCTATGATCCGGGTGCTGTCAAACATATCCTCTCCAGGACCGGCGGCCATGCACATGTCAGACTGGCAGGAAATCAAACAAAACCAGGACTAGTTGAAATACAAGGAATCTCTTAAGGACAGCAATATTATAGACCAGAAAAGGCCTCTCCAGCCTGATCAAAAAGCTCTACAACCCCTGGAGACCCCTGGGGCCATTTTCTGCCTTGCCAATGACCATATGCCTCCCCCACGGCCCACAACCACCTTTCCCTCTCTTTCTCTGAGAACCATAATCAAATCAACAGGTCTAGTGCCTCTGCATACCAACCCTATTGTTCCCCCTCTTCCTTTGGCCTTCCTTTTCCTGGACACTGTTCCCTTGAGGTTTCATCTCCCTGAGGACAGGCCCTTTCTTCTCCAACACTCAGAAGTCAATAAATGCCTTTTACTCATTCATTCAAAGCACTAAGACCAAAAAGTCATCTCTCCACTAATATCGCTTAAACATAGAATCTGAGTTTTAGTAGAAAAGTGCAGAATCCTGGAATTTAGAAACAGAAAGGGACCTCAGATGGAGTCTATTTTAGACTCATCATTTTTAGAAGAGATTAGCAAATGTCAGAGCTAGAACTGAAACCAGGGCTAACCCCACAGTGTGTCAGTGTGAAGAGAGACCTCAAAGGTCAGGGGCAAAGGCAGGATGTCTTTTGACACAGCACTAAAAGTGCTAGCAATAGCATCAAGAACAGAAAAAGAAATTGAGGGAAAAAAAGCACAGGCAGAGAGGAAGCAAAATGATCAGTTTTTGTAAATCACAGGAGGCTGTACATAAAGAATCCTAGAGGAGCAACTAAAAATGATTGAAAACAATAGCTTCAACAAAGTAGGAAGAGCTCCAAAAATTAAAAAAAAATAAGTAAACCCCCGAGTCTTCAGACTTCGAAATGCGGCCAACAAAATTCAGAGGGAAGGAAGCAGAGCAAGAAAGGAACACTGTCTCGGGTGGCAGTAAGACAAGCTACATGTCCGGATTGGAAGAGGTGATCGTGGAACTGTCCCTCACCCTGGTCAGGACATTTCTAGAGGGCCATGGGCAGTCCTGGTCGTCCCAGTTAAGGAAGGATATTGACACGCTGGAAAGTGTCCAGAGGAGCACAACAAGGGTGGGGAAGGGTCTTGAGTCCATGCCATGGGAAGATAAATTGAAGGACTGGATAATGTTTATTTAGCCTTCAGGAGAGAAGATGCAGGGCCCTCTGCATGACAGATCCCTTTAAGTACTTGAAATATTGTGAAGTGGAAAGGGGATTAGGTGTGTTTTGCTTGACCCCCAAAGACAAAACCAGGGGGCAAAGAGACAGATTTAGACCTGAAGTCAGTCTGACTGAGGCCTGGCACATGTGCAGACTCCATCACCTTGCTCAGGTGCCATACCCTCTCCATGTTGAGAAGTTAAGGAGCTTGCTTCCAGGAAAGACACAAAGATGAATAAGGGAAGTGCCTGTGGAACATGTGCAGAAATTCTGTAACTAATTCTGGTCTGCCAACCATGCAGTGAAGGAAGGGTACTTTGATAGGCTGCCAAGGTGGATAGTTTCTGCCATCCGTTTCTTGCTTCCCTCCTTTTAGCTATGCTATTTCTGGTGGTGAGACTCCTTTGCCCACAGCACTAGCAAGAAAGCATACTGCAAGAAAGAGATCATTCTTCCTTCTGAGGCCACAGGGTCCCAAAAAATGGGCCTTGGCCCTTGGCCTTTGGATTTTTCCTTTTCTACTCTATGTGAATGGGGCCTCTTCAACCTAACAAGTTTCAAAAAGTCCAGAGGGTTCCTTGACATTGCCATGTTCCAGAGTCTGAGTCCAGAGTCAGCGAAGCATCAAAGCTCAGAGGAGCAAGGAGAGATCTTTGGGAGTGACCATCAGGTCCCCAGCCCAATGGTTGCTAAGACAAGAAATGGTCTAGCAGAAATGCCACCTTTGTCTGTAAATTGGATTTCTAAGTAGGTACTGAGCTAAGGAGAGCCTACTCTCCCCAGCGACTGAGATGATATAGGGGAGAGTGTATCCCCAAAGGCTTACGTTCTTGTCATTGCTCTGAAGTAAGTGTCTCTTTATAAAAGCTATGTTTAGTGGCTAAATGGAAGTGGAATCACAGGCCATTGGGAGAATTCAGTCAGCGAATCTTTAAACTGATGGCAGCAGAGAAGGGATCCCCACAAAACTCCTCTAGGTTTCCTACAAACCTAAGAAGCAAGGCCTGGCATTAGAAGAGGAAGCCATAGAGCACCTTACCTCATTAGGAAAAAATGCCTTCACAGTTAAAACTATCAGATCATGGTATTATTGAATGAATGGGGTTATGAGACAGGGACCATTGGGCTATAAGACCTGGGCCTAGGCTGGAAAGAGACCTACAGGGATCTCCAGTGGCCAGGGGTATTGGGCAATGTGCAAGCCCACAGGTTATGGCTACATTCTTTGCTAAGTCCACCATTCCTGAATGCAAAAGAGGCCTGGAGAGTAATACCAAGACAGGCATAGATCATTCATTTCCTATCCTTTACCACAGAGTCTGGTCAGTACTACCAGAGAGCTATGAATTTGTGCCTGGTGGTGGTAAATGTAGGCAGGAGTTAGAGAAGAATTTTCCAAATAGGTTACAAAACTCAATTGTATAAAATTCCCCTAAATAAGAACATAGAAAGAACAGCAGGAGTGGAGGGAGAGGAGAAGAAAAATGAAAGCAGAGGTGGAAGGGGTGAAGTCAAACAAATGAAAAAAAAAAGAAGACAATATCACAAAAGATTAGAGCAGCCAACATTTCCAGAGCAAAGAAGGAAATGGAACGAGACAGCATGGCCTATTTCAAAATGGAACTTAAAGAAACACAGTGACTTTTGGCTTGGAAATTCTCCTGAGTGGCCAAGATGAACTCCTCATTCAAGAAGACTTTACAGGTAACATCATTGATGTAAATTAGGAGAAGCAACCACAGGTGAATGATGGAGGCACTGAGGAGCTTGGAAAAGTAAAGGAATGTGGTTGTGTGTTTTTTTTTTAATTTGCTTGTTTTTAATGATCTAAAGTCATACTTGACATAGCCAAAGGGAGGAGGATAGATAGATAGATAGATAGATAGATAGATAGACAGACAGGTAGATGATAGCTAGACAGACAAGTAGGATAGATAGATGATAGATAGGTAGATAGACAGACAGATGATAGATAGATAGATAGATAGATAGATAGATAGATAGATAGATAGACAGACAGATAGATGATAGATAGATAGATACTAAAGCAAAACAATAGAGTGAGTGCCCTCATGCTAGCCATTTCGTTGTTCTGTACGAGGCTGTTTATTGGGTTTTGCTTATTGTTTATTTCGTTTTTCAATTGCCAAAATCCAATAAACTGGTGAAATCCATTGTGCTTATTTATGAAAGAGAGATTTAGTTGCACAAAAATGTTGGCCACGTGCAAAAATAACCACTGCTGTCCAAGAGTGTAACGGGCTGTCCATGGTAGTGGCTTCTCCTTCCCTGTTCCCTTGATCAAAGGCTGGATAACCATTCACCAGAGTGATAAAGAAGGGATTCCTTTTTAGATATTGGCTAGACTAGATGGCCCCTGAGGTCACTTCCTACTTGGCCATTTGGTGATTCTGTAAAAAGGTGAGGGGTTTTTCCCCCTATCTATTTCACCTTCAGTTTTTCATGGTATAAGCATTCAATGGAATATGGGAAAATTATAATCTTATGCAGTGGACCACTGAGGATTCATTTTGAAAACAATATTCCATCAAGAAGCAGAGTAGACATTGGGGAGCCCTGCTGATCATGCCATGTTGGTGACCCAAGCTGAAGAATGCAAATGAAATGAATATCTGAGCCCTGAAAGGCTGTACTGTGTCTATTACTTACCCCACCGATTGGACAATAGCTGTTGAAGTTGTCACATGACTCCCCAGTGTTGATGCAGTGAGGTCCGAGAATATTGGGTGACACATCCCCAAGATTTGAGGAGGCAAAAGCAGCTACGAACGGACCCTGCCGAAAGAGAAGCCCAAAGACTTTTTTATGATTCCTTACTTCCCATACAAGGAGTATTAAAAATGCAGACAGCAGATTCTATCAATCTCCCCTCTCCAAACCATTTGCAAACAATAAAAAGATGAGATGGGGAAGTGTTCTGGATAAAGTCAAATGTATGAAAATTCTCACACTGCAGGAAGTGTGAATATTGTCAGTCATACTGTGGCTAAAATATATATATGTCACTATCAAGTGGAAGAATTTTTTCTCCAAGGAGTCAGAAATGTCTTCACATTGAAGACCAACAGCACGTGTAAATGTAAGATGAATAGATGGACAAATGGAAGGATGAATGAATTAATTAACAAATGAAAAACTTATTAAGTGTTTACTATGTAGCAAACACTGTGCTGAACTCTAGGAAGACAGAAAGAGCAGAGGAGTCAACCCTGTGTCTGGTGACTTCTCCTGGAAATCAGAATACCTACTGGTCTTTTAAAAACAAATCGTTCTGGGCTTCTAACAAATTCATACACACAAACACACACATCTGCCACAAAGCTCAATCTAAACAGGCAATTCCCTGCCAATGTTTGTGCTCCATCCTATCTCAGCTGATGAGATTTTTTTCCTTCTGCCCTCTATTTGGAGGAGAAAGCAGGTAAGCATAAAAAAAAGTGTACATATAACAGAATTAGTAGATTTGAATGATCTTAGAATCATCAACTTATAGTGGATGGTGGAGTGGAGGGTAAAGCAGTGGAGTGCAGGGTAAAGAATGTAAAAATGAGAGGGTTTTTTTAAAAATCTGAATTCAAATCCTGACTCAGCTTACAGATGATTTAAATGACCATAGGCAGGCTGGTTGCCTCTCTAGGCCTCAGTTAAGTCATCTAAATGGAAGGTTGGACCAAAGTCTCTGTGGTCCCTTCTAGCTCTAAATCTATGGTCATATGATCTTAGGTTGACTTTGACAATGACGATGAGGATGGGGATGGAGGTAGAGGTGATGATGACATCAAGCATTTTCTACAGGGTGTTCATGAAGTCTGGACACATAGGCAAAAATGCATATTTTCAAGAAATGAAATGAATGAAGTTTTCAACAACATTTTATTTAATTGGAATATTAACAAATAACATCTTCAACATGATTTCCATCATTTGTGATGCAAAGGTTGATGCGCTTTGCAAGATTCACGTGAACTCAATGCAACAGCTCCACCTTTCCTATGTGTCCAGACTTTAGGAATACCCTGTAGAGAGGCAATCTGTGTAGTGAGTAGTATTCTGGACTTGGAGTTAGGCAGACCTCCCATTAGAGATTGGCCCCAGGGAGAACATAAAAAGTATTTCACTGGGAACCCAGCCTGGAACCAAGAAGTATCTCAAGGGTGTAACAAGCAGAAGGTCTTGCCCCTACATTTTCTTATCCACTAAGCCCATAGGACCCTCATTCACATTCATGCCTGCACCCGTCCATTCTCATGATAGCCCCTCAGCCTTCTGAGCCCCTTCCCTTGAGCCATGGGAGCCAAAGCTGGCCCTAGCAGAGCTGGAGAAGTCCTGCCCCCTATTCCACTCAGGTGGAGATTATTACAAGGAGAAACCATTGTTTCCGTGGCCAAGATGAGGGAAATATGATGATGGGATCCATCCCCGAAGCTGGAATTCCAAACCACAGTTGGTTCTCATGTTGGCTAGGCCAGATCTAGAATCATACGTTTCAGGCATACTCTACTGCTGCCTAGCTGCGTGGCCCCCAGCAAGTTACCTGCCCTCTCTGAGCTGAGGCTTTTTCACCTGTAAACTGAAAGTCTTAGACAGGATAGTCTTTGAGATTCCTTCAAGCTTTTTAAGACACAGGTTTAACAGGCTGGTTTTATTCTTCTACTTCTATGGTTTTTGTGGATGTTATGTCAAGTTTCCATAGGATAATTTATACTAATATCTAAATAAACAACTTAGAAGTTGTCCTGGAGGATAACCTGCCATGGAGCCTGGTTACTGTATACTGAATTAGCCCTTGCAAAATCCAAGTGAAAAGTTTAAAAAATTAGGAAAAGGTCATTTGGGAGGCAGAGCAGATACTCTGGAATTCTTCATTATCCTTTTCCTTATGGGATTTATTGGGTTATTGCTAACATGTGCCATTCGCAGACGGTCACAGGATAATCCAACTGGAACTGGGAAGGGCTTTGGAATGCATCTAGTCTAACCCTGTCATTTTACAGAGCTCTCTTGGGAATTTTCTTCTGCGGAAAATAATTCAATCTTCTCAGCACTGTATGAATGACAATGATAATTCAAGGGATTCGGTCAAGTCACAACCTCTCTGAGCCTCAGTTTCCCCTACTGTAAAATTAGGGTGTTGACCAAAATGACCTTCCATGACCCTATGATGTGATAAACCAAAATGGAGTTGCCACTCGCATCCCCCAAAATGGGGAGGAGATAAGGAGGGATCTCACCTGTCCAGGCAGCTGTCCTTGGTTCTTCTCTTGCTCAAACAGGTAAGAGGCATAGCCAACGTTGTCACTGTTGACGAGGTGGTTTGTATTGTTCATGCTTACTGGATGTACTGCAAACCAGCTGAGAAGAATAAGAAGGCAGAAGTGAGGTGTGAGGTCTGGAGTGATCGCTGCGCCAAGAAAGGGGGCAGCTGGTCCTTATCTCACCGCAGAAAGAAGACACAGTAGAAATGGTCATCATTTCAACATGGCGGCCACCGCCACAGCACCTTGACGCCATCGTGCTGTTTTCATTCAGCGCAATGTTTCTGAGTTTGATGATTAAGATAGGCTGAAATTACAGAACCCTCATTCTCATGAATGTTTGGTCACCATTCACATTATATAAATGTGAATTGTAATTATGGTTGTTGTTATCAACAGCCTTTATGATATCTAATTACATGTGGTACAATGCCGAGGGCTATATGCAGGTAGGCATAGACCATTCTCTCCAAGGAATATACAGATGCAAACCATACAGAAAGCTGGATAAAATCAATGAATGGAGGGAAGATGGAGAGATCATAGATATATGTATTTTGGGTGTGACGGGTAAGAATTTTAGTCTGCTTTCCTGCTTTTGTAAGTACTTTCTAAGTCAAAGTTCCTTGATTAACAATTTATATAATGCCTGAATCTGGAAAATCACTTCCACTTCTCTCCTACAAAATGGGAGAAGCTCTGTTCCCAAAATTAATTAAGGCAAAGAATGCGTAGCATTTTATCTTCTCTGCCATCCCTTGCATTGCTTGGTATTCACAGAGCAGATTTGTGGTAACCCCAGAGTCTCCTAATGAGGAGTCATATCATAGGAACAGGAACAAAGATGAAGGGACAAAAAAGGCATTGCAATCAATGTGTCCCATGAGAATTTTGCACAACTTCACCAAATTAGAAAACATTCATCAAATTAAAGAGAAAAAGAAAAAAAGTGAATGTTTAGTTGGGAGGCAGAAATGAAGCATCACTGATTTGGAGCTGAACAGGATCTTGGAGGTCATGGAATCCATTCCCCTCACTTTCCAGATGAGGAAAGTGAGGCCCAAGAGAAGGTAAGTGAATTATCCAAGGTCACTCAGGTCATAAGAGCTATAGTCAGAATTTGGACCCAAGGTCTTTGAATCCAAACCCAGCCCTCTTCCACTGTACCAAGAGATCATCTAGTACAACCCTCTCCTTTTACAGAGAAAGAAACTGAGGCTCAGAAAGAAAATGTGACTTGCCTGAGGCCACACAGGGAGCAAGTACTGAGGCAGGATTCAAACCCGGGCCCTCTGATTGAAAACCACTCCTTATTCCACATGTCGCACTGCTTTCTATCAAGGACCTGCCAGCTTGAGAGCAGGGCATCACGGACAGAAACATGAGATCCTGAATAATGGACAGAGAGCCAGCCTCCAAGTCAAGAACTAGGTCCCAGTCATGCCTCTGAGATACCTAGGTATGTTTAGCCCTGTGTAAGTCACTTAATCTCTCTCTGTGTGACTCTAAGGTGTGGAAGAGGTGCAATCTGCATCAGTGGAGAGAGATCGCACACCAAGAGCTCATTATAGCCTACAGCACTCAGACCAAAACAGAATAGCCTTGCAACAAAATCGTAGCTAGGTGAAAGGAAAAGAAAGCCCAGGCTATGTTTGTCTGTAAGAGCTTAGCTTACAAGTACAAAGTGCCTTTGTTGATTGGTTGATTAATTGATGTGGATTGAGAAAGGAAGGCTCTGAGCTCTAGGCGCACACCTCCCACTGGTTACAATGGGCAATGAATTTCTCTCAGTCTCAGTTCCATAGTCTGTAAAAGGCAGGACTCAGGCTCTGAGGTCCAGTTAGAACTGGAAGTTAGAAGTTAGAAGTTAGAAGTTAGAAGTTAGAGTTGTACTCTAGATTCTTAGTCCCTTCCCCTCTTAGGGGCTGTTCTCGATGATGCTGAAGATGTCTTCCAGGCCTAAAATTGGGCATTTCTTCCACGCTATGCACTACCACTGAAGCCACCCTTCTGAAACCCATTAGATTGGGAACTCATCTAGGGCAGGGACTGTTTTTTGCCTCTTTTTGTATCCCCAGCACCTAGTGTGGTAGCTGATACATATTAGGCACTTAATAAAGGTTCATTACCTTCTAAAAGAGAGATATATGAGACTGGCCATCAGACTCTGGTTGAATGAAATGATAGACTCCATATTTCCAGGAGGAATAATACCCAGCTGCCTGTGCATGACCATCCAAGGAAAGGCCATGATTGGGGCCGGCCATAGCATCTGTACCATATTACTTAGCCTTGACCTCTGAACTTTGAACAGGCAGGTTTACAGATTATCAGCTTGTGACTCACTTGAATCAAATGGTTATCAAGAAGATTTAGATAGAACCATCCTCACCATCTACTCCAGCCGGGGCAGAGAATTAAACAAAAAACAGTGAAACTATCAGAATCCATGTCAATCCAGTCCTGGGAGGAGGAGGAAGAAATTGACTAAGTTCAGAGCTTCCCCTACTCAGCACCTCTGGGGAAGAGACTTTACAGTAGCATGTCTCAATGAGGCAAATAAAAATCCAAACTGGCTCCTCACTTTCCATCTCTTGGTACCTTCTGCCCCTTTTCCAGAGAAAACCTGGTAACTCTAGTCCTATCCCCAGAGACAGGAAACCTGGGTTCAAACCCACCTCTGACACTTGCTAAGTGTGGGACCCTGGTCAGTCTGCTTCACCTCTCACCTCAGTTTCCATATCTGTAACATGGAGATAATAATACCTATTTGACTTAGTTCCACAAGTTGTTGAAGGAGTTGGAAGGGACCTGGAGATCCTCTAGTCCAGGGGGTCTTAACCTGGGGTCCATGGAACTCCCCAAAGGTTCATGGATAGACTTCAGATGGACTGAGGCCTCAGATGGGAAAAAATTACAACTTTAATTTCAAGCCCAACCCATTCATTTTAGAGATTAATAAACTGAGGCCAGAATGTTGACTTGCCCAGGATGAAACAGGTAATAAGTGGCAGAACTCAGATTTGAACTCAGGTTCTCTGACTGCAAGCGCAGTGTTCTTTCCACCACCATAGAGCCCCCTATGTAATGTGCACAAGAGTCATTAGCAGTTTTTAAAAGCAATACCAGCAATCAGCATCATCATTTTTATATTATTATAATTTCTCTCCTCAGCCAATATCCTTGGAGAAGCAGAAGGGAGTCAAACAGGACTCTTCATTTTCCTTCATTTCAGTGGTTGCCATGGCCAAAGAATTCATCTGCCAGTGGCCCTCCTAGTGATGATGGTCATGTCCCTATTTAGCCTGCCTGGTCTTTGGATGATAAACATGGCATCCATCATGGGCTCCATGCCAAAGCCTATGCCTCTTGGTTGGGCCTGTCAAAACTTGTTCTATAAAGGCATAGCCTTCAAGGACCCACCTCTACGCTACCGAAGTAGGACTTCAATAGAGTCAATATCCTCGAAACAAACTGGCCCTAATATTGTAAGAAATTGAATTTTCTAAGCTTGGTCCCATACTCGGAATATGATCTAAATATTTTAAAGAACGTTTTTTTGCTCTCACTTTCTCCTCTGCCCTCTTCCTTTGCATTGAGATATTTGAATGGAGGAAAGCAACCCATCCTTCAGTTCTAACACCTGTTCAGACTATACCCTAGAGCTTCCCAAAAAAATCCGGAGACTAATGGATGACATGTTCTACCAGCCCCTGGAGCAGGAGGGAGAGAATAGTGAAAGCCTGGAGCTGACAAAGTGAAAGATGTCCACTGTACGTGCAGTCTCCTGAGAAAACCTGTCTTGCTTCAAGAGATAGAGATAATGGAATACAAATGCAAACCCCCTCTTTCTACAGCTCTAATTGGAAAACAAGTCTTAAACTCTTGGCTCAGAGTAAAGAACCCCAGGAAAGAGCTTCACTCGGCAGGTAAGGATGACCTTTCTCCTTGATTCCTTCCAAATGCATTGAGAACAGAGTTGAAGCCGTTACCAAGGGTCATATCCCAGCTTGGCCACCTCGTGGAAAGCCTATCACCTGTCTGGGCCTCAGCTTGCTCCAATCTAAAATGAAGGTTTTCCCTAGACCATCCCTTGGGTCTCAGGTTCTTTTCAGTCATAACAATCCATGTTCTAGGTTTTCCAATTCTTTTTGGCTCTGACATCCTTACATTCTCTTTTCTAAGGTCCTTCTCAGCTCTGATCTAAGGTCCCTGCCAGCTCTGACCTGCCATGTTCGAAGGCCCCTCCAGCTCTGACATGCTGGGATTCTATGATTCATCAGATCTAACGCCAAGGAATGTGCTATGATTTGTGTAAACAGATACAGAGTGAAGTTAGCAGAAACAAGAACAATATGCCTAAAGAACACAACGGTGCACACGATATCAGTGAGGCGGGCTAAATTCTGAATAATTTTAACAGCTGCTGGTGGCTTTGGGAAAGAGACAGTGAATCATAAAGCTCTAACGTCGGTAGGGATTAGGGGGAAGACCGTTGTATGCATCGTAGAGGCTGTTTTTGCTAGGCTGCTCTCTCAGCTGGTGATGGTGAATCTCCAGAAATTACTGGGATGTAACAGAAGGAAGGCATCAGTAGAACTGATTTTTTTTAAAAATCAAATCAGATCTAGCTGACTTCAAAAAGTAAAAAATTAAATTGAGGAAAATCAACAAACAAATCTACCTCGGTCAGCCTAAAGCAGTCTGCGCTCTCTGCAGCCACCAGAGGGGCTGGATTACTCCGAAACAAAGGTCGCTGTTTTGTGTTCTCTGAACCTCGCTAAATAGACCCAAAGAGCGATTTTGATAGAGCAGCGAGAGACAGCAGCAGGAGTGTTACATTCCAGAGGACCACTTGCTGGATGAAAGCCATCACCAAGGGCTCTGGAGCGGATGGAAAAGCTCGGCTCTGACCCCTGCCACTCCTGCAGCCTCCCCTCAATATCTCTCACTCAGGCGTGAAAACGAAGGAAAGAACATCCCGCAGCCCTTGGGCCTCTCTCCCACCTCCTTCTATGATTCCAAGATGCACAGACGAGCATAGTCCTGCACCGACTCAGGCACTGAACAAACAGTTAAAAGAAGCGCGGGGCTTGGAATCGGAAGTCCCGAGCTTGAATCCTGAGCCTATGACTTGCCCAAGGAACCAAGGCTCGTAAATCTGAGCCTCGGTTTACTCGTCGGTAAAATGGGAGGAATAATTGCACTGTCTGCCTGTCAGAGTTATTTTGAAGATGAGATGAGATGATTAATGTCTGTGAAAGTTCTTTATAGGTACAAAGCACTCTACAAGTGTGAGCAAGGAGCAACGGAGCGCCTGGTGACAGAATAACCGTTAACAACCGCCATGGTCATAGAATCTTATGGTCTGCCGATTACTTAAAACGACGTTGCTGTCTATAGTAGATGCATCCAGAACTTGAGATCGCGTGGATTATTACAAATAGAACATCCCAGACGGCTCTCTAGCGGCAGAAAAGAGAAGTCTTTTTTTTTATTTTTGAGACTGGGGGTCCCGATCTTGCTGGGACTAGAAATGCAGCAGCTCCCCCGGGCCATCCCCTCCATCCATCGGCCCCAGAGGCTTGGACAGGACGTCCGTGTCCTCAGACAGTGCCTTAATTCCCATCCAGCCGCATTCGTTCTAGATCCCTTTGATTTCACCATCACGCCCCCAAGGGCACCTTCCATGTCCCTCTGCTGGATCAGCTTTCTTTGGGGCATTTATTGTCTTCTCCCTTTAGACTGTAAGCTTCTCGAGGGAGGGAACTATCTTTTTTTTTTTCAGTATTTGTATCTTTAGTGCTTAGCACAGTACCTGGAACATAGCAAGCTTTTAGTAAATGACCACTGACTTGCTGACTGACATAAACAGGATGAGTTCTGTTACCACCACGTCAAACTTAATATATCCTTTAAATAAGCTGTACATAACATTTACAATTTCAGGTGGAATCTTCTTCTTTTGTTGTTTTCCTTTGTATTTTAAGTGGTCATCTTGTTGATTGTTTTTTAAGTTCATAATTTTTAAAAGAAAGTATTTTAAAATAATCATAGACTAGTAACTTGTCCCAGGAATGTTTCTGTCTGAACTCCACTGGGGGGAAAAACGAGGCTGTAATCACAGCAACAGTAATAGTAATAACAAGAAGTCTTTCTGGTGTGGCGGACAGAGGGTTGGCCTTAAAAGCAAAAAGATCTGGTACATTGGTGGTACACTAGGTGGTACACTGGCTCTAGAATCAGAGGCCCTGGGTTCAAATCCCACCTCTGATACTTACTGCCTGTGTGACCTTGAGGTAGGTCACTTAATCTCCTTGCGCCTCAGTTTCCTAATCTGTAGGTAATAGACAACCTAGATCACCTAATGATGGATGGGCCCATCTGAGTTAGATTGTGAAGGGATGGAAATTTGTCTTCACTGACCCTAGAGGAAGAGGCTGCTGCCTGCCCACGCGGGTCCAGCGTCCTGAGGCTACGCCAAGATGCCCACGGCTGATTCTGACAGTGCTCGATCTAGAATCCCCTTAGTGTTGTAAAGAGCGCTCAAGCCTTGGAGGCACAAGCCCTGGTTGATGTTTGGCTCTTTCTCTTGCCAGCAAAGTCCCTTCATCTCCGGGGCTCAGCCCCTTCATCTATATCACAAAGATAAAAATAACTTCCCTGCTGACCTCATAGGTTTATAAAGACAATGTTTCATAAATTGCTGAGTAATATAGAAAGGTGAGTTAATGGAATTATTACTTTTAAAAATTGATGTGCAGTTGGATGGCGAAGTCCAAGAGGCCGTCTTTCAGTACGTGAAGCCAATGACAATGATAACAATCCGGTAGCTCCTTAAAATTGGTAAAGCACTTCCTATCTTTGACCAGATGTTGGACAGATGCTGCAGATGGACAATGAGCCAGGCTCAGAATGGAGTAAGAGAAGGAAAAGAGAAGGAAGTGGCCTGTGGGAAATTGCACAGTGATTTTAACGACACCCATCTCCTCCTTGGGACAAGGGTCCATTTTTTAAAAGCAATATTCTTCAGGTGAGGCACATAGTAGGTGCTTAATGAATGCTTGTTCATTCAGAAAAAAGTTTTTTCCCCTCACATAAACATTTATGATTCTCTTTTACCAGAAAACAAAAACTGCAAAGAATACGTCTCTCTTTTTTGCCTTAGCTCTTGGAAAGCTTCAAGAACCCAATTGTGTCATGTTTCCTTTCAACAGCATCTTCAGTTTTATCTGAAATGGTGGTGAATTTGTGTTTTATGTTCTTTGAACATCATGCAAAAAAAATCTTCAAAGGAAGGGAGGGAGAGAGGAAGGAAAAATGACGATATGAAGGAGAGAGAGAGGAAGAGAGAAAATGGGAGGGAAGGAAAAGGAAAGGGGGAAAGGGAGGGGAGTAAAGAGAAGAGGAGAGGAGAGGGGAAGGTAAGGGAGGGAAGGGGGAGGGGGGGAAGGAGAAGGGAGTAGTGATAAGAAAGATGAGGAGAGGGAGGAGAAAGAAAAGGAGAATAAATATAGCTTAATTTTTTTTCATTTTTTCAGAGAGATGGAGAGTTGACCTCAATGGTCTACCAGTTTGGCTGGATTCCTAGGTACCAAGAGACCATCACACACTTTTCATTTTGTAAAGAAGGATGATCTTTCAAATTTAAGTTTAATTTTTTAATATGGTACCTGATCATCCCTAGGTCTTCTCCATTCAGATCCACCATCTTCAGGACCAGCATTTCTTTATCCGTGTTGGCAGAATACCTAGTCAGTAAAATAGAGTAAATGTGATCAGCTCAGCCAGTTCCCCTCTTTAGTGGCCCAGAGTTGGATTTTTCCTGCCTAAGAGCGATGAACATTGTATGTTGACCATTGTGTTTCTGAAGATCTCACTCCAGGAGTTGTGATGAAGGGCCATAGTATTGATGTTCACAAGTGGTAAAGGAACATTATTTCCTAATGTCATAGCTACACATGGTGTAGAAAATTGGGTTTTACTTGAATCTTGAAGGAAGAGATAGATTCTATGAGGAGAGGGTGAAAAGAGAGTGGATTCCAGCCATGGGAGATGGCCTGAGCAAAGATACAGAGACGGGAGATGGAGTATCATGTGGAAGGAAGAGAGAGAAAACCAGTTTGACTGGATTACAGCATGGGGAGAGGGGAGGGATGTCCACTGAGGCTGGAAGGATGGGTTGGAGCCAGAGCATTAAAAGTCAAACAGAGGAAGCTCCATGTTATCCTAGAGTCAATAAAGTGTTTATTATACGGTTGGGGGTTTGTTTGTTTATTTTTTAAATTATTCTAGTTTCCCCATTTTCCACCTCACCTTTCTCTCTCAGATAGTGGATTCTCCAGGTAAGAATAAGGACTCCGGTTGATCTGGGCACCTTCCACATCTCCCTTATTGACAAATATCTTGCCTGGTTTCATATTGCTGTGGGCCATATCAATGCTCTGAGGATGTAAAGGAAGAGACATGTTAGCAACAATGGAAAAATAACCATAGCTCACATTTCCACAGCTCTTTAAGGTTTGCGACAACATACTTTTCTCTCAGAACAGAGGAGGGGGCGACAGAGAAGGTCTGCCTGCCTCTGTTTTAGAGATGAGGAAGCTGAGGTCCAGAGGGCTTTGAGTAACCTCACCAAGGTCACACAGCTAACTAGCTGCAGTGCTGGACATCTCCAGCCTAGATCCTCTGATGCTAAAGCAGTTCTCTTTCTACTAGACTAAGCACTGTCCTCATAACAATCCTGGGAGGTTGGGACAACAAATAGGAATATCTGCATTTTCCGGACGAGGAAACTGAGGGTCAGCAAGATGAAGTGACTCGCCCAGGGTCACAAAGATAGAAAGTATTGAGGAAGGGGCTGGAAACCTATGCTACACAAAAGCTCACCATGCTAACCTCGATATGTAAAAAGTGAGAAGAACTAACCTTTGGACACTAAACAGTCCTCAAAATGAGGGATGACCATGATAATAACCTGCATAATTAGGGCATTCAGCTTCAGGACATGGCTGTAGGGCAAGCCACCATCCTGCCACAGGCTCACCCATGCACATGCACAAGCACACAGGCACACTCCTAGCCTCACTTCAGATGTATTTTCCAGTAAGAGCTAAGTTCCTTAAGGGTACCAACAGTCTTGCTTGGTTGTATTCTTATCATCAGTGCTCAGCATAGTGTCTAGCATGGTGGGGAGGGTTGAGGGGTGCGGAGAAACCCACCACACGTGACCTTAAGGCCCCAGGTCTCCCCACCACCGGTAGCATATACTAAGCTTTTGTTTGAAGTTCACTCTCTCTCCCTATATCTCTCCATCTCTCCATCTTTCTCTATTTATCCATCATCTATCTTTCCATCTATCCCATCTATTCATCCATCTGTCTACCTCTCTATCCTTCCATCTCTCCATCTGTCTTTTAATCTACTCATCTCTCCATCTATCTCTGGAAGATCATGGGCTTTTATTGTCTTCCTTCAGCAATTAATAAGATGGCATTATGTCATCAAAGTGGAGCCCTCAGAGGTAAGCAGTTAAAATCCAGTGAAGATATCAGAGACTTTTTTGTAATCACCCAGCTACCATATTTTTAATGGTAAGGAAACCTTACAGTAAAGAAGCTTGCTGGCACAATACAGTTCTGGGTCTGGTCAGGAAGACTTGAGTTCAAATCCAGCCTCAGATACTTACTAGCTATGTGACCTTGGGCGAATCACTTAAGCTCTATTTTCCTCATTCCCACAACTGTAAAACGGGCAGAATAGCACCTACCTCCCAGGGGTGTTGTGAGGATTCAATGAGATAACACTCAGTTATCTAGAAGTTCTAGAAGGCACTGTGCAAACACTAGCTCTCATTACCATCACTATCATTATTATTATAAAGGGACCCCGGAGCATCAGAGCAGAATTCACTCTACAATATTCCCCAGAGGTCATCCAGTCTTTGGTGAAAGGTGCTGAAGAAATAGGAATGGAACCACGGGAGCCTTGGCTGAACGGACCGGGCTTGCGGAGCCCGGAGAGGAGAAGATGGGGAGGAAGATAGTGACCGTGCCTGAGGACCTGGATGGCTGTCCTGGGGAAGAGTAATTAACGAAACTTGCTCTGACTGGGCTCTGAGGCCACAGTGATGAGCACAAAGGTGCAACGAGGCAGATTTGACGTGATATAGGTTAGAGTTTCCTAACAATCAGAGAGGGACATGGCATGGGTTGTGATTTCATTGGTTTCTGGAGCTGCCAGTGTGGGTCAGATCTGCAATTTCTCATCTAAGAATTGCCTAGAGCAGCAAATGGATGAGTGAATGGTCCAGGGTCACACAGCCAGTAGGGGTCAGAGGCAGGATTTGAACCCGTATCTTCCTGGTTTCTAGGCCAGCTCTCTATCCAATATCCTAACTAGCCTCTCGATGACAATTAGAGCCTTTCACAAATGGAAGAGGTTGGCTCAGTTGGCAGCAAGTTCCCCAACACTGGAAGTCTCCAAGCAGAAGCGGAAGGTCCGCTTGTCAGGGCTGTTAGAGAAGGGATTTCTGGATTAGATGCCCAGAAGAAGCACCTCCCAATGGGGTGTTGCACAGAGTGCTGGATCACTGAGTAAAAGAGGCCATTCTTTGCCGTATTTTTTACCTTAAACACTGAATGGGTGTTGCCTCAGTCAAACTGACACCTGTTAAAGACCTTAGCTTAAAAAGGCCAAGGTCTTCCACTGCCTCCTGGGCCATCTCCGGTTGTCCTAATCTATATCTGGCCACTGGACCCAGATAGCTCCAGAGGAGAAAGTGAGGCTGGTGACCGTGCATAACCCTCCCTCACTTAAATCCAGTTCACCTGCATGAGTCAGGGCATCACTTCCCTGATGTCATGGTCATCTTCTAGAACAAAGGACAAAACAATAGCTGGGCTTGCAATCAAGGCCTAGTCCTAACACCAGCTGTGTGACCTTGGGTAAGTCACACTCCTAACCTCAGTTTGTTCATCCGAAAATGAGAGGGTTTGGACCATATGACCTCCGATGTCGCTTCTAACTTTTGATCCAGGATCCAGGATCTCATGCTCTGGTCATTCCTCTGAGGTCTCTTGTAATTCTGAGAATCTGAGGGTCCCTCACTATTCCCCTCTCACCCCACAGAAGGGTCCAGCCTTGGTTTTTAGAAGCTGGGTGGAGGGTAGGAAGTGGGGAAAGGACTGCCATCCACAGAGTAGCTGCTGTCACCCAGGAATGAGGAGCGAAGCCTTCTTGGCCAGTTCAGAAGGAAGGACCCAGGCCCACCATATTCACTCCTTCCTACCTCTCCAGGCTCTTCAGTTAACTTACCACCCACCAGGCCCCCACTCCCCTAGCTTCTATAGGTTACCTTTTCCCATTGAAATATAAGCTCCTTGAAGGCAGGGACAGATTCTTTCTACTTGTATTTGTATTCCCAGCAAGTGCAATGTTTAGCACCTGTCTGTTGTTCAGTTGTGTCCAGCTCTTTGTGAGTTGGACCCCGTAGACCATAGCACACCAATACTGTGTATGGGTTTTCTTGGCAAAGCTATTGGAGTGGTTTGCCATTTCCTTCTCCAGTAAATCAAGGCAAAAAGAGGTTAAGTGACTTGCCCAGGGTCACACAGCTAGTAAGTGTCTGCAGTCAGATTTGAACTCAGGTATTCCTAACCCAATTCTCTATCTACTGAGCCACGTAGCTCCAGTGAACACATAGTAAATGCTTGTCGATTCCTGCCCTTTGGACCTGGCCTCTGCTTATCTGTTTGTGAGGCAAATAACTACGTGATAATTCATATCTATAATATAACTTAGCCAGAGCCTCCAAGTCTAGCTTGGGTCTGATGAGTAAGTCATCCCCCTCTCCCACTCCAGACCTGCCTTCACCCCGCTACTCCAAACACAGACAAGAGGAGCAGAAAAGTACAAGCATCTGAGTCGAGTCAGAGGACCTGGGTTCTCCTCATGCTTTGTCACTAATTAGATGTGTGGCCCCAGGCAAGCCACTCTCTGGGTTTTGGTTTCCTTATCTAGAAAATGAGGAAGCAGGCCTAGGTAATTTCTCAGCTTTCCTATCCTCTCCCCCCTCCCCCATTTAGGGGATGGGCCTGTGATTTCATCAGTGTGGGGAACTTCCAATGTGAAAACATCCCTCCACCTATACAGATCAGCAGCTGTCTTCCACTTAAAGTCTGGGAAGGGGAAGGCAATGGGGGAAAGGATGAGGAAGGGGGACCCAGGGTAGGGTTGACTCTGGTAGCCCTTTGCTTACCTTCACAATGCCATCCACAATGAACTCAAAAGTCCTACTGCTAAATCCTCCACTGGAAAGCACAAAGAGGGTATACTGGAAATAACCGGCAGGCCCTGAGTGTGTGTGCGTGCCGCTTAGAACCACGTTCTCCTGAGTGTACAAGTCACCATATGTACTTTGCAGTCTCCTCAGCACCTTTAAGGGAAGCATCACAAATGAATGGTTGTGGAGATCTTTAAAGTTTACATTCTTGACCCCCAAAACTTAAAATCCTGCAGAGTGCCTCCTTCCCCTTTGCTGTGCCTGAGCCACCCAGATCTTCAAAGGATGCTCCTGCTGGCATTCAGTCCTATACACAAGGGAACACGGTTCCTGAAATCATGGATCCCAGAGGTACAGGGCTCAGAAGATAATCCTGGAAGCTCTTCTCTCCAGGGGCTTCAAGGGTCACAAAGTACTTTCCTTACATAATCCTGTGAGCCTGAGAGGCTCATTGTCCATTTTCCAGATGAGGCAAAGACTTCCACTTTCGTCTTTAGATCACCAGAGCTTAGAACCATACTTGGTGTGTTGGAGACACTTAAAAATGCTTATTAAGTGATTGATTGGGTAGGTGTTCTGAAGCACTCACAATGAGTCCGTGGTAGGACCAGTGTCTACCAGGGTCCTTGTCAGGAGATTAGACCAGTTTGTTTCTTTGTAAGGCAAGGAAGCCATTCCTGAGACTTGGTTAGTCTAGAGCAGAGATGCGGAACTCAAATAGAAAATTGAAAGAGGCATTAACCCTATATAAGTAACCCTACTGCTACATATTGTCTTAGAAAACCACATATTAACATTATCTATGTTCTACTGTATTTTTATTTATTTTGTTAAATGTTTCCCAGGCTTCATTTCTGGAGTATTATGGGCCACATGGAGTCAGCAGGTCACTTTGTTTGCCCCTGGTCCAGAGGGCCAAGGATCAAACCATCGGGACAGCTTCCTCGTTTCTTGGAAGCACAGAAGAGGCTAGCCCACGAGGACTCAGCAACCCTCAGCTTTTGTGGGTGTCACTTGGCCATGCAAGTCACCTACACAGCAGAGAAGCTTCCATATGAAGATATGGGTGCCACAACTACCTGGACCAACGCTGTACCCTTGCTGAGAATCCTTTCCTTGCTATAGCAAAGCAGACCTCTTTAGTTACCTGTTAGATAGTCTACGTGTGTCTCATGTCTCATGGGATCTAGTTCCCAAGAAATGACCACTCATAGCAGAACCTAATCTAGCTTCGGTTTGAAAGGAAACCCTACAGATAAATAATGTGCTCATTTTCCTTCTCCTTAAGTGGGGGCATTTTCTTACCTCGAGCCTGATTCGCTGGGACACCATGCCAATGTCGATGCTGACAAACACCACTCGCTTTGAGGCATCTGGTTCAGCCAGGACAAAAGCCCTGCTGTAGAGCCGGGTGAGAATCCCGCTAGCTGTCTGGCCCGCCTTGGCATAGCCCATCTGGAGAGGAACAGAAGCAAGTTTTCCGTAGTTAGGAGACCCAACAAATCCAAGAATCCGGATTTGGATGGGAGGCCAGAGACCACAAAGTGCAACCACCTGAACATGGATCCCCCATCTCCAACAAAGGCTAAGCTGGTTCCTGCTTGGAGACACCATGATGGGGAATTCACTAACTCCTGAGGTGGCCATTCTGCCTTTTTGAGACAACTCTAGTTAGGAAGTTTTTCTTTGGACTAAATCTCCTTCTCTACGTCTCCCACTCATCATTCCTGGTTCTGCCTTCCAAGGCCATTTAGAACAATTCTGGTCCTTCCTTATGGCAGCTCTTCAAATATTCAGGAACATGTAGCTAGAAGAGACATTAGAGGCGATTGGGTCCAACATCCTCATTTTACAGATGCAGAAAGTGAGACACAGAAAGGGCACATGACTTTTGCAGGATCACATGGCTAGTGAGAATCTAAAGAGGGATTTGAACCCAAGCCCAGCGCCCTGTCCGATACACCATACTGCCCCACGTTGCCCCATACATCTTCTCTTCTCCAGATTAAACATCTCCAGTTCTTTCATAATGATCCATACAAGGGATCATCCAAACAGATTGTGTCCATGTGGAAGTGCTCCCCCACATGAATCTACCCGTGAGAGAGCAAGGTCAGCTGTCTAACCCCCTCTCCAAATATGTGACAGTACCTAGGGTGGCACCCATGTCACCTGGATCCGCCTTTTTACCCCTGACAAATGGTGCTTTCTCAGACTTCATATTCTCAGGTCCTTTATAACACAGGCTGCAACCAACAACCTCTGCAGTTTAGAGGGTTAAGTGGAAGCAGGTAGAGAAGGCTATTGGATAACCTATTCACCTCCCAGAGGCAGTGTGGTATAATGGACAGAACACTCGACTTAGAGTCAAGAAGAACTGGTTTGGATCTCATCCCAGACACTTCTACTGCATGACCCTGCACAAATTACTCAACCTCCCTGGGCCTCAGACAGGTTTCTTCCTCTGTACAAGGGGAGTATTTAAAGCCCTTCCTTCACAGGGCTCTTGTGAAGACCGAATGAGATCACATCTATAAAGTGCTAATGAAATGCCAAGTATGGTTCTTTTTATTATTACTAGTCCTGTGGGGATACGAGTTCCTTCAAAACCCAACTCAAGCAGCATCTTTTACATGAGACCTTTTCTGATTCCTCCCCCCAGGGCCTCTCCACTCTTGTCATCTTGTATCTATCTTTCATATATATACATATATGTGTGTGTGTGTACATGTGTGTATGTATGTATGTGTGTGTATATATGTGTGTATATATGTATGTATATATATATATATGTGGGGGGTGGGTGTGCCCCCACTGGATAGAGGGTAAACTCCCTGAGGTTAGGGACTGTTCATCTTGGTCTTTGTATTTCTGGCACCTTGCAGACACAGGACCTGGCTTACTGATTGTTTGATGTCCTGTGGCCATTTAGATATGATGGTGGATGACAAGTTGACTTTCCAAGGAAATCATTGGTGAATAAAAGACTCTTCCACTTTTACATCAACAGCTGGATCTATTCCTATGCAGAATAGGTCGTCTGGAAGTAGTGGGATCCCCATCACCAGAGGTCTCAAGCAAAAACTGGATGACCAGTTGTCAGGGATGCTCTAGGAGGGACTCTAGGCAGGCAGGCAGCACAATAGAGAGAGCCCTGGACTGAGAGTCAGTAAGACTGGAGTTCAAATCCTGACTTAGAGGATTACTAGCTCTGTGACCCTGGGCAAGTCACTTGGCTGCTCTGACCCTCAGTTTCCTCATCTGTAAAATGGAACTGATAATAGCACCTACCTCTTAGGATTGTCGCAAGGATCAAATGAGATCCATAAAGGACTCGGCAAACTTTGGAATCCTACATAAATGTTAGCTGTCATTATTATCAGTATTATTGCTGTTATTCATTATCACTTGGGACCGGGTTGAATTCTATGGCCACTGAGGTCTCTTCCAACTCGAGGACTCTGGGATTAATCTGTCCACCATGATAGGTATCAGTGAGGTAACAGGAAAAGGCAGCTCTGTGTGCCGGTGTAGAATGCAATCTGACACCATCACACACTTTGCTAGAGGTGACCCAGAGCTCTCTACGGAGAGCTCTAATACAACTCCTAGCAGGTCCAACTTGGCCAAAAATTTGGTCCCAGATTGTGTCTGCCTCTCAAGGACTAGCCCATCCAAATTTGGAGAGACATCACTCAGTTTGCCAGAGAGTAATGAATTTTTTTCCGCCCCAGTAGTGCCCCCTCTCCACGGATAGAGAGAATAACCCCACCAAAAGGTCAGATCCTGAGTCATTGCATGGAGTCTGTGAGCAGCACAAGGCATTCCTACCAAGGGGATGTCTGCCACTTGTCCTGTGCAGTCAGCTCGCCCAACACCAATATAGTAGCCACTGAAGTTCTGGAGTAGAATGGTAGTTGCTGAAGGACCATGGGTGACCAGAGGCTGCTGGGTGGGCAGAGGACCTTGGGTTGTTGAAGAATCTTGGGTGGCTGTAAAGCCCTGGGTGGCAAGAGAACCGGAACCTGTTGAGTATAAATATAGAGCAAGACATTGCAGGGAACATGCTACAGTGAACATCAAGTGAATATTTAAGCCCTCTCCATGGTTGCCTCATGGATTTAAGACACACAAATTATGATTTTATACAATCTCTCACATTGAAGCCAGTCATATGAGAGATAACTGCAGGCATCCAATTAACAAAGGCAATCTTTTCCCAACTCAGAGCCAAGCTATTTCTTGGATGGGAAATTTTCTTGTATTATTTCTCAAGCCAAAGAAAAACAGAAGGGTACAATGGAGTCAGACAATCTGGGTTCAGATCCAGGCTCCCTCAGTTACAGCCTGTGTGACCTGGGGGAAGTCACTGAACTCCTCAGGGACTCATTTTTCTCCCCTGGAAAATGAAGTGGTTGGACTAGATGTCCTCTAACATCCCTTCTCAGTCTAGAGCTATGATCCTAAGCCATTCCACTTCCTTGGGCCTAAGATAAAAAGGGGAAGGTCCCTTTGGTTCTAAATCTCTAATTCTATGGTCCCTTTTCCTTCATCCCACAGATTAAGCTCATCTTCTGTGGTTCAGTATTTCCATCTTTCCACTCCACTTTCCCAGAAAACAGTTTGTTAAATCCCACCTCATCTCATTCTCTCAAGCATGACTCCTCCACGGAGCCATCTCTAGGATCTTAAGAGCAACTATGAAGCATATCCAGTACGATACTCTCCCTCCCTCCCCGGGGAACAGCAGTTCATGTTCCCTGCTCATTCTGAGGTTTACAAACTGCTTTCCACACAACGGCTGATAAAGTGGGTAAAGGGCAGATCTGTCTGTGATGCTATTGGGATGAAGAATTCTGAGAGGAGAAACTTCAGGTCTCCCACTGCATCGTGGGCCATCCCCAGTCATCCTAATCTATATCTTGCCGGTGAATGCAAACAGCTCTGGAGACTTTACGCAGCCCTCCCTCACTTACATCCAATTCAATTGCAAGTCATGGCATCGCCTTCCTAAAGTCATGGTCCTCTTTGAGAACGAAAGACCAACAACAATGACTTGTAAGTAGGGAGCTGCCTGGGATGCTCAGTCAGTATGTGCCAGAGTCAGGATTGAAACCCAAACAGTCTGTCAGCCAGTCAACACGCATTTATTAAGTGCTTATAATGAATGACCAACTGTGCTCGGGACACACACACACACACACACACACACACACACACACACACACCCTGCCTTCAAGGAAGTCACATTCTACTATTAATTTTACCTTTGCAACTTCTCTTGAACACGGCCTCTTCTCTCCTCTGACATGGCTCCCATCCTCTCACACCTGAACTATGGCAATGCTGCTGGGGGGTCTACCTGTGTCCAGTCTTTTCCCTCTCCAGTCCATCCTCTATTCTATCACTAAAGTGATTTTCCTAAAGCACAAGTCTAATCATGTCTCACACAAACACACTTACTCTGTAAACTCCAATGGCTCCCTATCACCTCCAGAATCAAATACAAAATGCTCTGTTTGGCATTCAAAGTCCTTCATAACCTGGCCCTTTCCTATCTTTCCTTTTTTAAGTTTAATTTTTATTTTATTTTTTTAATTACATGTGAACAAACTTTTTTCTATGTTCTTATTTTTCTAAAATTTTAAATCACAATAATCAAAGAAAAAGAAACATTATAAACTTAAATATTAAAACAAATAAAAAACAAGACAAGAAAAAATATCGTGTACACAGCAGAATGTACAAGAGGATTCAAAATATATGGCAATTAATTTGCATTTCAAGAAAACCTATGTAATAAATACTACAAGTTGTGTTGAGAGCTATTCATCTTCTCTTTGCTTCCTTATAAGCTTTCTTTTCTTCTCTGCTGTGCACTGAACAAACATTTTTAACATTCTTTTTTTAAATTTTGGATTTCAAACTTTTTTCCTCTCTCCATCCCCTCCCGCCTCCTTGAGAAAGCAAGAAATTTTACATAGATCATACCTGTACAGTCATGCAAAACATTTTCTTATTTTCCATGTTGCAAAAGAAAACATAGACCAAAACAACAAGAATGAAAAGGAAATTTAGAAGTATGTGTTGATCTGCATCCAGACCCCATCGATTCTTTCCCTGGAGGTGGACCGCATTTTTCTTTCTTTTTATAAATGTTATTTATTTTATTCTGAACTTAAGAAATAAGATAAGCATTTCCACAACATATTAGAATAGAATAGGGAAAAAAGATGACTGCACATGAAATTGTCAATCTATTACCTACAACTTGCTACTCCTTTTAAATATATAATAAAGTTATGTAAATTTCTTTTTTTTCTTCCCTCCCCACACTCTACAGATGGCTACCATTAGACATATATATATATATATATATATATATATATATATATATATATACACATATATATGTTAAATCATTTTATACGTACTTCTATTTATCAGTTCTGTCTCTGGATGCAGATAGCTACTTCCTTCATAGGTCCTTTGTAGTTAATTTGGGTATTTGTTACAGCCAAAATGACTTTGTTGGGGCAGCTAGGTGGTGCAGTGAGTATAGCACCGACCCTGGAGTAAAGAGGACCTGAGTTCAAATCTGGCCTCAGGCACCTGACACTTACTAGCTGTGTGACATTGGGCAAGTCACCTAACCCCAATTGCCCTGCTTTCCCCCCTACAAAAAACAAAAACAAAATGACTTTGTTGCTCAAAGTTTAGAAACTGTTACTATAAACAACGTTCTCTTGGTTCTGCCCATTTTACTCTTCATTATTTCATGCAAATTGATACATGTTTTTTCTAAGATCATCGAGTTCGTTGTTTCTTATGGCACAGTACTTTTCTGTCATGATCATATCCCATAACTTGTTCGGCCATTCCCTAACTGAAGGACATCCCTGCAGTTTCCAGTTCTTCGCCATCACAAAGAGAGCTGCTATAAATATTTTATAACACATAGCTTGTTTTCCTTTTTGTTTTTTCCTTGATTATCTTGGGAAACAGACTTAGTGGTGATATTGCTGGGTCAAAGGGTATAGGCAGTTTAATAACTCCTTGGGCATAATTCCAGATTGTTCTCCAAAATGATTGGATCTGTTCACAGTTCCACAACAGTGAATTAGTGTCCCAATCTTTTCATATCCCCTCCAACATTTGTCACTATCCCCTTCAATCGTTTTAGCTAATCTGATAGGTATAAAATAATATCTCAAAGTTGTTTTAATTTGCATTTATCTAATCAATAATGATTTTGAGCATTTTTTCATATGACTACAAATTGTTTTGATTTCTTCATTGGAAAACTACCTGTTCATAGCCTTTGACCATTTATCAATTGGGGAATGGCTTGTATTCTCATAGATTTGACAAAGGTCTTTGTGTATTTGAGATATGAGACCTTTCTCTGAGAAACTATAAATTTTTCCCAATTTCTTCATTTCTTTTTGATCTTGGCTACATTTGTTTTATTTGTACAAAAACTTTATAATTTAATATGAGCAAAATTATCAATTTTACACCTCACTCTGCTCTCTATCTCTTATTTGTTCTTAAACTATTCACCTATCCATAAATCTGATGGGCAATATGTTCCATGTTCTTCAAATTGTCTTGTAATATCTCTCTTTATATCTAGGTCATGTATCCATTTTGATCTTATTTTGGTAAATGGTGTAAGATATCATTCTATGCCCAATTTCTGCCAGATGCTTTCCAGTTTTCCCAACAATTTTTTTTAACCAAATAACAAATCTTTATCCCCAAGACTTAAGTTTTTACACTTGTCAAATACAAGGTCACTATATTTATTTGCTGCTGTAAATTGTATGTTTACTCCATTCCACTGACCTACCTTTCTATTTCTTAGCCAGTACCAGATAGTTTTGATAATTACTGCCTTGTAATATAGTTTAAGATTTGGCAAAGCTAACCTATTTTCTTTACATTTTTCATTAGTTCATTTGATATTCTTGACTTTTTGTTCTCCCAAATGAATTTTGTTATTGTTTTTTTCTAATTCAGTAAGATTTTTTTTAATTTAATTGGGATGGCATTGAATATATAAATTAGTTTAGGTAAAATTATCATTTTTATTGTATTATCCCTGCCTACCTATGAACAATATTTCTCCAATTATTTAACTCTGATTTTATTTGTACAAAAAGCTTATAATTTTGGAATTGTCTTAGACCATTGTATTGCTGAGAATAGCTAAGTCATTTGCAATTGATCAGTGTACAATATTGCTGTCACAGTACAGTGTTCCGGTTCTGCTCACTTCATTTTGAATCAGTTCATGTAAGTCTTAACCAGTTTTTCTGAAAGCATCCCATTCATCATTCCTTATATCACGATGGTATTCCAACACAATCACATACCACAACTTGTTCAGCCCTTCCCCCATTGATGGATTTTCCTTCAATTTCCAATTTTTTGCCACCACAAAAAAAAGAGCTTTTATAAATATTTTTGTACATATAAGTCCTTTCCATTTTTCCTTGATCTCTTCAGGACACAAACCTAGTAGTGGTATTGGCCCTCCTACTTTTCCAAGCTTCTTTCCCCTTACTCTCCGATATGCACTCTTCCATCCAAAGATTCTGGTCTCCTTCCTGTTCCATGAACAAGACCCTCCATCTCTCAGCTCCAAGCATTTGCACTAGCTATCCCCCATGCCTGTTGTGCCCTTCTTCCTCATCTCTATCTCCTGGCTTTCCTGACTTCTTCAGGAAGCTTCTTCATTCTAGTGCCTTCCCTCTGTGACTTGCTTCCTATTCATCCTGTCAATAGTTTGTATGTATTTGCTCATTTGTTGTATCCCCTGTTCAGTTGTGAGCTCCTTGACAGAAGGGATGAGTTTTCACACTTCTTTATGTCCCTAGCAATTAATATACCACCCAGCATGTGTTGTTGTTCAATCATTTCAGCCATGTCTAACTCTTTGTAATTCATTGGGGGGGGGGGGGGAGAAAAGGGAGGTGGTTCTTGGCAATTACTAGCTGTGTGGCCCGGGGCAAGTCATTTAACCCTGTTTGCCTCAGTTTCCTCATCTATAAAATGAGCTGGAGAAGGGAATGGCAAATCACTCTAGTATCTCTGTCAAGAAAATCCCAAATAGGGTCGTGAAGAGTTAGATGCAACTGAAAAATGACTGAACAAAGAGTTTATCGAGTTGGCAGGGTGGGGATGAGGGTGGGGTATGGGACAGCTGGACCTCCACTTTAGGAAAATCATTTTAGAGGATGTACTGGAGTGGGATGAAGCTTGAGGAAGGCAGACCTCGACCCTGCCCCCCAGCAGCTATTGCAATATTCCAGGTGTGAGGTGATGAGGGTCTACACTGGGGTGGAGGTGGTGTCCAAGGAGAGAAGGGGTTGTGCATATACGTGACAATAGATTGGATCAGGGTGGGGGGGATGGAAAGAGGTGCTGAGGAGTCAAAGACTATGCCAAGGTTACACACCTTGGTGACTGGGAGGATGGTGGTGCCCTTAATAGGAATTAGAAATTTGGGGTGAAGGGAGGGCTTGGTGGGGAGAGGTGATGCTTTTATATTAAGAGATGGGCTAATTCCTGGAAAGGAAGTAGGGAAACAAAGACCAGACTTAGACTCTGAAGACTCGAGTTTTGGGTTGAGTTCCACCCACTGCCAGTTGGGACTCCAGAAAAATCACCTGGTGCCTCAGTTTCCTTCTGTGCCAAATGGAGATGGCACTCGTTGCAAGGTTGTTGGGAAGAAATCATTCATAAAGCATTCTATAAAAAGGGGACATTATTATATCAATGCTTACCTTCCATTTTATTCAACAAATACTTATTAAGTGCTTGACTGAGGGAAAGAATGTTGGGTTTGGAGTCAAGAAAGACCTGCCTTGAAATTCTCCTTCCGATCCGCACAAGGTGTGTGACTCTGGGCAAGTCAGTTGTGCTTCTCTGAACCTGTTTCCCTATCTGATGTAAAAAGGAGATGCTAATACATACAAAACAAGATGGCCAGACATGGCCATAAAGCAAGGTCAATGTTCTCCAAGGTCTCTTACTAACTGACTGAGATTGTCACTGGGGCAGCTTCAGGCCATGCTATCTGTCTACCTCACATGGTTTTGGGAGCAGAGCATTTTGAAAACCTGAAGGTACTGTAAAAATTTAAGTTATTTATGCAGAAAACTCCGGCCATGTGGAAGAAAAGGACAATCTCAGGACTCCTTAGAAACAGAGCAAACTGGAGTTCTGGCTGCCACATATCATAGACAGAGCTGAGAGAGACCGTGGGCATCTATGAGAGGCAGTGTCCCCAACAGAGGGGGTGTTGGACTTGGAGTCAGGAAGACTTGTATTCAAATCTTGCCTCTGACATTTGCCAGCTGTGTGACAGTTCACTTCTCTGAGACAGTAAAATGGGATAATAACATCTACCGTGAGGTAAGATTCTAAGATTCTAAATATTCTAAGATTCTAATTATCAGCTATCCCACTACCCAACCCCATTATTTTTCTGTTAAGAAAACTGAGGTTTTAAGAGGTGTATTGACTCACTCAAGGTCATACAAAAGTAAACAGCGGAGCTGGGATGGGAAACCCAAGCCCTCCAGTTCCAAAGTCAGATCTCCTGCCACTCTGCTGCCCACCTAAGCAGCTCTTGTCCAGATAAGTCCACTGGGGGCTCCCACTGGGTCAGCATCAGTCCCTTATTCCATGCTCCCAAATCTCCAGGTCTTTCAAGGTCTGATGCTTGGGGACCACCCAAGAGATCAAGAGAAGTAACATCACTTGCCTTTATTGTCTTCCGAGGTCCCAGTGGTGGTGAAGAGGAGAGTGAGCAGGGTCACTGTGATCGCTGTCATCAGCAAAAGGAGGAAAATTAAGGAGATCTCTAAGCTGGAGAAGGTTCGCTTGGCCATTGTTCTCTTGCAGAATCACAGCAGGAAAACAGGGATCAAGAAAGGAATGTGGAGGGAATAACAGAAGAGGAAAGTCAATTACAGCCACAAATCAATAGGCACACGCTCCAGAACCCACCCTTCCTCCTAATTGTCTGAGATTCCCAATGGGGCGGGCATCCTCAAGTTAGGGGGATTGAACGGTGCTGTCTGTCAGTTAGCCAGTTAATCACTGAGCACTGCGTGTCAGCCATTGTACTAAGCACTGGGGATGCAAAGAGAGCAAAAACGTGGTCCTACCCTCAAGGGGTTCACATTCAAATGGGAGAGACTACCCAGTACTTAGCACAGTTCCTGGCACATAAGGAGGCATTTAATAATATGTGTTGACTCACATACAAAAAATTAGATATGTAAGATATATACAGTTTCACTCTAAATTTAAAGTCCATTAAGCTGAAGATACTGCCAACCCATCACAGATTTTGAGCTGGAAGAGAACATAGATGTCATCTGTTGTGAACTTTGCACTACGAGCTCAAACATGCTCTCCAAACATCAGCTATCACAATACCCAGCCCCCTCATTTTACTAGTGAGGAAACTGAGGCGTTTTGGATTTTGTGGAACTATGTGCACACTAAGAGTCTCAGCCTTCGTGGACCACTCGAGCCTAGGAACATGCCTGGTACTTGAAACCAGGGTAGACAAAACTCTTTTCAGAATGAACCAGATTCAGCTCAAGCCAAATCTCATTTACGTATGATCCTCGGTCTAGAGTCCTAATTTAATCATAATTCCACCCCACACCAAAAACGTGGATGTGGGTGTACGTTGGGAAGAGAGGGTTAAGGACCATGACTTCATCCTCTCTAAGAGGCGTCCCAACTTGTGTGGAGCAGATTCCCATCACTGAACATCATATCCCCGCAATGTAGGGTGTTGCAAGGCCAGGAGAAGTGTGCAGTGTAGCTATGACTGCTTAGGGCCAGCTTGAGGTAGCTGATCTGCCTCTCTCCTCTGTGCATCCTTAAATAAAACCCAAACAAGCTAAGTCTGCTCCATCAGTTAGACCCCAGGAACCCTTGGAAGGAAGTTCTACCCATGACAACATCCGACCTAATTGTGCAAAGGAGAGGTGACAAAGCTTGTCCCAGCTCACACTTGGTCAGTGTCAGGCCAGGGTTCAGACCCATACCTTCTGACTCCAATCCCGCACTCAGTCCACTATGCCACTGACTTCATCGGGAGGTCATGGGCCAGTACTAGGGATGGATTTGTGCTTGTCCATCTGCCCTAAATCATTCAGTTCCACTCTACCTTGGGCCCAATGACAGGCACTGGAGAGTTTCCCAGTAGGGAAAAAGCTTCAAGCTATGATGTTTCCATATCAAATACACCCGTTATACAGCTCGACATTCTCACCCAACCCAGGGAGGTGGGTAGAACAGGTGTTACTTTTAGCCTAAGGGCATGAGTAAGGAAGGCAGTACAGTGCAATGGTTAGAAAAGCAGCCTTGGAGTCAGGGAAACCCAAGTGAGAATGTGATGTTTACAAGCTGCACGACCCTGGGCAAGTCATTTATCTTCTCTCAGTCTCAGTTTCCTCATCTTTAAAAAGAGGAAGTTGAACTCAGCCAAAGATGGGGGTTCAAGTCCTGCCTGAAGCACACACTCTAGGCAGGTTGCTCTCAGTTGTATCAAGGGAAGCCAAATAGCTTCAGTAATGAACAGATGACTTTGGTCCTCTCAGGACTCAGTCCTAACCAATCGTTAGTTGGTCAAATCACACAAGGAGAAGATGTGTTCTCTCTTGTCTCCACATCCCATCGTTTGGGCAAATTGACCCTCAACAACTAAAGGGAGCAAGGCTTGCACAGAGGGGGTGGGGGTGGGGTGACCCAGAAGCCCACCCAGACTGGCCCAGGGCTTCAGGGGCTTCCGAAGGGCGCTTTATTTGTGGGGATGAGGGGGAAGATCCTCCCCACCGAGGGACCATGGGAGGTGATGTTGTAGAAGACATAGCGTTGGGCTTCGAGGAAGTCCAGATCCAAGCTATGTTATCGTGGGTCAGTGACAAGCTTGCAGAATACTTCTCCTGCTGCCCACCCCACTCTGGTAAAATGTCAGTTCCTTTGAGGTGGGCAGGGGTGAGGGAGAGAGAACTGCTTTGTTCTTATCTGGTATGTCTAGTACTTCCCACAGTGCCTGGCATAGAACAGATGATTAATAAATGTTTGTTGAATTTAATTAAATTGCTCCTCAGTTTTCTGATCTGTAAAATAGGGATAAAAACAGTGTCTGTCTCATGGGATTGTTGTCAGCCCACCACCTTGTAATCTCTTCAACAGTAGGGGTGTCAGCATCCCTAATAGCACCTGGCATGGCAAAGAGTTGTTGTTTTACAGATTCCTCTAAATTGCCAGGGGATCTCTACCTCACTCCTGCACTTCAAAAGAATCTAATATTATGGTGTTTCGGGGGCTCTGTGGTCATTTCCTTCTGTCCACCCAAAGCTCCCAGAATCCCTATACAAAAAGAAAGCGAGCTGACCGCTGAATCCTTAGAGGCAGAGATATGGAAGGATTACACTTGAAGCCTGAAGGACAGCCTATATAAATGCCCAGAGGTGGGAGATGGAATGTCTAAATAGCCTAATCATTAAGTCCTTGCTGTCCAAAAAGAGAGCAAGTTTGTCACAACTCCATCTTTCTTGGTCCCACTTAGAGGCTGAGTGGGGATGGACAGAGGTTCGAAGCTGTCTCTCCTTCTCCCGATCCCTTATGTGGCCTCCCCATCCTCCCAGCAGCACCATAAAAACCTCTTTCCCAGAGTCTCTTGTGGTGCAAAGGAATATTGACTGGGATGGCTAACAAGAGCTGGCATGTATATGCTGGGCGGTAATTGACAGACATCATCTCTTGACCACCCCTAGTCCACTCAGGCATTGGTGCACTCTGCCCTCGTCAGACCTCACCTGGAGAACTGGGTTTACTTCTACGCACTTCCATTTAGGAAGGATGTTGGCAAACTAGAGTGTGTCCCAAGGAGGGTAAACAAGAGGAAGAAGGGAACCTAAATGGCCTATCTGCTCATCCTTCTAAGCAACATTCTCCCACCTCCACACCTCTGCACAGGACTCCCCCCGGACCCACCCTCCCTTCCTGGAATGTTCTTCTTTCTCACATTCATCCCTTAGAATCCCTGGCTCACTTCAAAGTGCAGCACGTGTGCTGCCCCCTTAAGAGGCCTTTCCTTATCTCCTCAGTTACTAAAAAAAACCTTTCCCCAAATGAATTTGAACCTTTGTATTTATTTATATGCCTATGTGTTGTTTCTCCCAGTAGAATGTAAGATACTTGGGGGCATAAGCTGTTGCTTTTTTTCTTTTGTCTTTGTATTCCCAGCACCTAGAACTATGCTAGGGACATAGTAGGTGTTTAATAAATGCTTGTTAGTTGATCGATCCCACCCTGGGAGGATTAAAGGAACTGAGGTCTCTCTCTCTCTCTCTCTCTCTCTCTCTCTCTCTCTCTCTCTCTCTCTCTCTATCTCTCTCTCTCTCTCTCTCTGTGTGTGTGTGTGTGTGTGTGTGTGTGTAAGAGATAGTAAGCAATCTGATATAGGTTATACATGTGTAATCATGTGAAATATTTCCATATTATTCATATCGTGGTTGAAAATGAGAAAAAAAGAAGGAAGGGAGGAAGGGAGGGAGAGAGAGAAGGAGGCAGAGAGAGAGAGAAGGAGAGAGAGAGAGAGAGAAGGAGGGAGAGAGGGGAAGAGAGAGAGAGAGAGAGAAAGAATATGCTTTGATTTATATTCAGACACCAGGCCTATAAATTTCCTCAAGCCACACACAAAAGAGGGCACTTTTCAAAAGAGACCCAGAAGCCTGGAGAGGGCTCCGAAGGGTCTCCTTGCACAGATGGGCTACGAGCGTGAGCCCACGATCAGCCCTGCTTCAGTCCTGCTCTCTTCACACCCACCCCTCCCGCTCACAGTACTCTGCTACGTTGGCCAGCACCGCTGATAGCGCCAAGGATGGCCAAGCCTCCTGCAGAATGGTGCAGAGCCAGAGGCTTGGGGATGAGACCTTGGACTCCTGGTTAGACACAGCCAGGGTCCATCTGGGTTCTGCCACTTTCTTTTCTAAGGCAAACATAGAAGGAATCTCTCATTAATGCTGGTGGCTGCCACCACTCACGTATAAAACCACATTGAAAACCTCCAGGCTTCTCCTGGTTTCTGACTAATGAAGAAATCTGAACTAGGGGGCTCCATGGCCAAGCCATCTCTTTCTTAATTAGGGAGAGCGATTTCCCAGAAAATCCATGTGGCTGAATTCCCCCAAGCATTGGGGTGTAGTGGAGAGACACTTGGACCTGGAGTCACAAAGACCTGGGTTCAAATCCTGTCTGACCTACTAAGTGCTTGGTGCTAAGCAAGTAAGCTCTGTGGGCCTCAGTTTCTTTTTCTGTAAAATGAGGCAGGTGGATTCAATGCCATCTAAGGTACTTTATAGCTCTAAATCTAGCATCGTGCCTCTGTCTCCGAGGTCCCAGCAGTAGTGAGGAAGGCACCACCAGTGACCCCAAGTGAGAGATCGGAGCTAGGAACAGAGAGTGGCAGTGGGACCTTGGAGGTGATCAAGTTCAGCCTCCTTGCTTCATAGATGAGAAAACTGAGTCACAAGAGACCAAATAGGTAGTAACTGGCAGAGGCAGGATTTGAACCCTGGTCGTAAGACAGCATTTGTTCTTCTGTCTCATGCTAAAACCCTACCTGGCCACAGTCCTGATGTCTCAGGACAGTCAGATGATACAAAGATGGCATAACAAATTGGAGAGTGGTTTCCTCACGACAGAATTAATCTGAGCTCACATTCATGTAACACTTTACATCCATGTATGGTCAGGACTGGTAAGTATTGTGTCCATTTAAGAGATGAGGGAACTGAGGCTCCGAAAGGTTGAATGATGTGTCCTAGGTCACACAGAGAGTAAGTGGCAAAGCCAAGACTTGAGCCCAGACCTCTCCTTAGTGCCAGCCCACACTAGGACCCTCTCCACCCCTCCTCACCTTCCTCTAGTCAAGCACAGCAGGCATCCTCACCTCAGGGTACTGTCTCTAAGAGTTTGAGGATCCCCCCAAAGCAGGCTCCTAGACAGCTTTCCTCTCACCCATTCCACACCACTCAGGTGGCAGGTCTCCTGAGGAGCTGGTCCTCCGCGCAGTCCAAGCTTTCAAGAGAAAATGAGATCACTTTGCCGCAGGGCTGGACTGTTCCTCACTGTCCTAAGTCTGAAAGGAGCACAAGATAAGGATGGGTTGATAACAGACTCACCAGGCAGTTTGATAAGAAGGTAACCTGCAGAAGCCTCTTGGGGGCCGAGGGAACTCTCTCCTACTCTTCGCCAGGAGTTTTGAAGGTTTACTGGCTAAAATCCAGAGGAAAGGTCTTCAAATGGGTCCTTTGCCCCAGCCTATGCCGGCTCTTCTGATGAGCCCCACTAATAAGGAGTAATGGTTATGTATCAGTTACATCCACAACCTCGCTGGATTCCTGCCACAGCCCTGGGAGGTAGGTGGTACACTTACTACTTCCCCATTTTATATACAGGCATGAGTGAGACAGCAAGGCATGGAGAAATGCCTGAAGGATAGCTTTGGGGTCTGGAAGACTTGGGTTCAAGTCCTGTTCCTGGTACAGTCTGGCTGTGTGACCCTGGGGAAGGGGCGTAACCTCTCAGTGTCCGAGGCAGCTTTCAAAGCCTCTAAGCCACAGAAGAGTTAGTTCCTTCTTTCCTGAAGACGATCCGGCCTTGTGGCTGCTCAAGAAGCCTCCATAGCCCCCATCACCTCTAGGACAGTTGAACACTAACTCTTCTCATGAGTAGCCAAAGCCCACCATAGTCTGACTCCAATTTCACTTTCTCAGTAAGTTGACACACCCCCTCATGCATTCTACATTCTAGCCCAAACTGGTCTGCTTGAGGTTCCCCGGACACACACTTCTATCTCCTACCTCAGGGCCTTTGCCCAGGCTATACCCCATGCCTGGAGTGCTCTCCCTCTTCACCTGTGTTTCTTGGAATCCCTAATTCCCCCTCAAGAGCCGCTTCCCACCAGGAGTTATAGATGAGTTCCATAGTGATGAGTACCCCCCCACCCCAAATTGCTTTGTCACACATATTTTGTATTTATTTATCTGAATACATTTTCTTTTCCACCAGTAGACTCCATATAGACTCCACCCCATCCCTACCCCTGTTCTGCCCTCTGGGGTCACACAGAACAGCAACACAACAACAACAGAAGCAACTGGCACTCGTATAATATTTTAAGGTTTGCAAAGCTCTTTACAAATATCATCTCATTTTATCTCCACAACAACCATGGGAAATAGGCGTCATTATTGTGCCCATCTTTACATATCAGGAAACTGAGGCAGCTGGAAGTTAAGTGACTTACCCAAGGTCACACAGCTAGCAAGTGTCTGAAGAGGGATTTGAACTCAGGTCTTCCTGTCTCTGGGAGCAGTGCTCCATCCATTGCACCACTTAACTACCTCTACCCTAACCCCTCCATTGGCTTTTTGGCTTGAAAGCTAGTGTGGCCAGTCCTGGAAGAATGTCCCAGAAAGACGGTACTCTCATGGCATGACTAGTCATGGTTACCCTGCTGGCAGAGACCAGGGCACTCGCTATAGCCCAAGGGCCTTTCACAATGAGGGACTTTGCCTAAAGCTGTTGCCTAATACAAGTCATCATTTCTATGGGGAAAGCAATGTGGGGTCCTGAGGTCATTTGGCCATCTTGGTAATTTGCATGGAGAGAGTGAATTATTCATTCATGGGCACTCATATGTAAGACTGGGCCCATCGAAGCCCACCCTGGTAACTTATTCTGGTGCCAAGGTGACTCTGGCTTCCCAAAGGCTGCGGGGTAGGGATACAAGCTCAGATTGATCTGACAAGCGAGATTCGCTTCCAGTAGTGGCCCAGGGATGGAGGACCTCAGGCGTTTAAGAGCTGGTGACCCTTCATGGACTAGAAAGCCTAATATGAAATGTTGAATTTATAAACAACCACTGGATGAGGAGCTGAGTACTAGAACACCGACAGATTCATGGTTTCCTTCACATGGTGTTTCCTCTGTTAGTACGGATGGCAACCCAGCCCTTCCTTCTCATTGATGGGATCCATCTCTGTGCCTTCCCATAAATCACAGGATCATAGATTAGACCTATAAGGGACCTCAGAGATTGAGCCTAACCTCCTCATTTTTTAAAAACAATCTTGAGAGATGATCACTGTTGCCTTTTTACAAATGAGACTCCAAGATGTTAAGTGATTGAAAGAAGAAGGTCTTAGGGTCCAAAGGGCCTTATTTTGTCCCTGTCCAACCTTCAGGCAGGTCTTCCACAAGGCCATGGACCAAGTTCAAGGTTGAAGTAGGATGAGAATCTCAGATGGTTAACCTCTGTGCCCAGCACTTGCCACTCACTACCCCTGAGACAGCAACCTCTGAGCTTACAGAAATCCACACATTCGATTCCCATGCACTAAATGAGGCCAGCATCTTTTCCCAACCTTCAAGGCCCTTGGCATAAGAAAAGATTTTCTCCCTAATTTGTGAATTAACAAATGAAAATCGAATGCACTGAATAGTGGTATCACAGATAACACCGAAAGCACTTGAAAAGCTTCTTCCCCTTTTCCTCACAAGACAGACCGAAAGCAGAGATACACAAACAATCAAAACAGAAAAATGGAGCTTCCAGGTAAAGCAGCTATGAAGAATGTGGAAATGGCAAGGACAACCATATTGGCAGGAGAACACAGAGAGGCATTTGGGCTAACGCAGACTTTCAGTGTCTGGTGTAGATACTGCAGCAACAGAGGTTCAGAACCATGGTGAGAGGTAGGCATAAGAGAAAGACATTGTGGAACTAAGGGTGGGCAAAGGGACACTGGCACAAGGATATAAGAAGAACCCAAAAGAAACAGGGCAGTGGGATGCAGATATGATATTTTCACTTGAGATCTCAATACCACCCAGGTGGCTGGAACTCCTTAAGTGATGCTCTATAAGTTTTTGAGAAAACTATGACAGAACTTCTGAGGGAAAGGGTCAAAGGATCAACTTAGCATATAGGATCAGAACATATCACAATACCTGGCACACAAATGTTTACTGAATGAACACCTTAGGGAAATGATGCTCCCCAGAAGGGAGCTTGTCAGTATTGCCTTGCTAAAGGGCTCAGATACTAATTATCCCTCTTCTTTCTTAAATCGGTTCTGTGGTGAATGCCATTGTTAGCCTGAGTGCTTGCAAGGGGCATCGGGGAGACACTTGGAAATACATAATTAAGACTCTGGATGGGGCAAAGTCATACTGATTATTTATTAGAGGCAGACTCTCAAGATTAAACCCAGTCTCTCTGACAGAGAGGTCAGAATCTGACCTGGGTTTCATTTGAACTTAGAACTTTTTAGAAAATGTTTCATCTGTGATCCTTGTCAATATAAGGAATAAGCTCTCTTCTTTGCTCCCTAACTACCAAGAACACTCAACATGGGGTAAAGAAATTTAGGGAACAGCACAAGATTTCAACCCCTCCAAAAAAAATCATATGTCTATAAAATAATTCTAATAGTAACTTACCTGTGTGACCTTCTTCAGAATAAGTATTTAGAAAAAATACTTAAGCAAAGTGCCTTTTTCCTGACCATAAAAGTATTCTGTATTATTCAGTAAATGTTCGTTGAACTGAATTTTGATTCAGATCTTTGCAGTCAGAAATCCCTTTTCCACAGACAGTCTCATTCTATGCTCATAACCATGTGAGCTATAAAATGTAAGCTTCTTGGGCTGGAGACTTTGCATATTTTATACCCCCAGCACTCAGCATAGATTCTGACACATCGCAGACCTTAAAATGCTATTCAACTCAAATATTAGCACCTACTTCGTACAAAGCACTATATACACTAGTTGTTAGCATTAGGAAGCCAAAAATGAAACGTTCCCTTCCATTCTCCTGGATGGATACGACTCAGACAAAAGTCAATAATCACAAAGTACAATAAATTTACAAAACAATACCAAGTAATTGCAAGAAGAAGCACCTGGAGGATCAGGGAGCCCTTCATGTGAAAGGTGGTGGTTGAATGTGCTAAGAAGGATGCTCAGGATTCTACCAGGAGGGAGCATGTTCCAGACAAGTGCTTCTAGGCTGAATGAGAGGTAAACAGGGAGCAAGACCTTTAGCTGGAGAAAAGAGTGCCCAGGAGTAACTTGTTTTTGCCTGGCAGGGCTCGTGATGTTGCTAACCAAGGTTTCTTGTGTTAAATACGAGTGGCTTCAATTTCCTTTGACTCACTCAAGATTTAATTTTTAAAATAACCAATTTTCCAAATGGCTTAGCGGGACATCCGTGTTTTGAGGACCTACAGGATGGTTCTGCCAGTGTATGTCCTCTCTCTGCCAATGCAGATAGCGATCCCTCTGTTCTGGTAGATGATCTTTGAGAATTGCTGGAGTTTAAAACAAACCAGCTCCCAGCTCACATTTACATAGTGCTTTAAATTTTGCCAAGCTCTTCATGTATCTCGTTTGATCCTCAGAACGACTCCGTCAGGTAGGTGCTATTCTCATCCCTCTTTTACAGACAAGGAAACCAAAGTTGAAAGATTTTAAAGCAATTGCCTAGGGTCACATGTTTGGTAAGTTTCTGGGGCGAGATTTGAACTCGGGTACTTCTACTCCAAGTCAAGCATTCTATCTGCTGTGCCATACACTGCCACAACAGAAAAATATGCATTCAGCTGAAGTGGGCTAGGCTGGTCCTCGGATGACAGACAAGAGCCTGTCCGTGGTCTCAAAGCCTTCCCTGAACGATGGAACCTGTCAGAGATTGCACGTATTGGTTCCTTCTACCAGATCCCAAGGTCATGTCCATGAACATCAAGAAAAGACACGTGGGGAGGACCTCCCATCAGGTTTAATACAAGAGCTTCAGAGCATTCCATCTGTAGCCTGGTACAGAGAAGGAATGCTGGATTCTGAGTCAGAATACCAGGGTTCAAATCCTCCCTCTACCACTTATACCGGTATAGCTTTGGGCAAGTAAATCACTTCTCTTTGGGTCGGGTTTTCTCATCTCTACAAGTGGGGCTGGACTAGAGAACCTCTAAGTTCCTTTGAAACTCTAAATCCTAAGACTCTCTAACTGGATTAATTAATCAATTGAGATACCTCATTTTTTCACATTTGAAGATGAGTGTGAAACCTGATTAACGTGGCCAAAACCCATTTATCATCAATCACGGATTCATAGCTGTAAAGAACCTTAGACATTCTCTAGTCCAATAGTCTCATTTTACAGGTGTGGAAAGCGAAGGCCAGTGGTCATAGGACGATAAAGTCAGAAGAAAGCTCAGAGTTTGGCTTAGCCAAGCTCCTCATCTTATAGACAGGACAGGGTTAAACCCAGATGTGCCCAAGGTTACACAGCTAGTGATGGATGGTGCAGGATTCTACCTCAGTTTCTCTGACTCCACTTCCAGCTCTTTTTGTGGCCCCACACATCTTGACGTAGACCCTAAAGACTGATTTGTTTTTTCTTTCAGTTACTTTTATTGAATCTCATCAACCTCAGAAACTGCTTCAGGAGATACTTTCGAGGTGCAGCAGTGAAAAGCAGGAGCTGGCACCCTGCCCTTTTGGTCCTGCTAGAAAAGAAAGGGGTTCCCAATGTTTTGTTGACAACTAAGGGTCATCGTCATCGCTGTGGCCTGGACGTGTGAAAGCTACAAAGGCCAATTGCTTTGCTCTCTTTGTGGAGGAGAGTCCCAGCCTAACCCTCTGGCCAGCCTCACATCCTCCTTTAATCTCTTCCCAGTTTTATTCACAACCCTGGCCTCAAGCCTCCCAGGGGTCTCCAGACCTGAAGGAGCTGAAGGTGGGTATTTGTACTGTGTTGATCTAACCAATAATACCACACTGATTCAATAACTTTGAGGTTTGCCAAGCATTTCCTATGTAAAATCTCAGTTCGCAGAATCTCAGAATGTGAAGGGACCGTGGTAGCGTCTAATCCAACCCCTACCTGAAAAGAATCCTCCCTACATCAGACCTAGTCATCTAGCCAATTGCTTGATGAAAGCTTTCCAAGGAAGGGGACCCACAGCCAAAGGCAAGTCAATAGGCCTCTTTCATCTACATTTTCCTTTGTGCTCACCTTGTGTGCCCTAGAAATGTACCTGTAAGTTCCCAGCTCACTCTCCACTAAGGGAGTTTGGGCGTTTTGCCTATTTGGGGAGGAGGGATGTCCACATGCCTAAAACTAAAAAAGAATGGTGTTAGCATATGCTCATATGAGGCCAACAGCTTGGTGAGAAATAACCTTCTTCAGAGGGAATGTTTGGAAATACTTCATCAACAATTTATCTCTTGTCAAGCCCACAGATAAGAATTTATTGCATCTGTCAAAAGCGAATCTCATCTGCTTTGCTCTACAAGGTTACAAAGGTAGATGTTGGGATGGGATGGGGGGTGGGGAGCTAAGCAGAGGCCATCGCTCTAATTGTCCTCACTGCAGGGACACAAAACCAGCACATTTCAGGGAAAGACTTCCCCTTTCTGCGGGCCCAAAGGTCCCCAACTAAGCAGCTCCCAGATGTATCGCAAGGCCACAGGTCATTGGAGCGAGACCTCGAAGGGAGGCCATCAAAGCCAACCCCTTCTATCTGCAGAAGAGGAAACTCAGGCCAGAAGAGGGCAAGTCACTTATCCAAGGTAACACAGCTGAGAAGCAGAAGAGTAAAGATTGAAAGTCACGGCCTCCGACTCTCAATCCAGGGCTTGTGTCTGCTTATAAAGAGGTCCATCATGATAGGATGCAGTCAGAAGAAAAGCAAATAGGGGAGGAAAGCAGGAAGAAAGTGGGCTGCTGTTGAGTCCATGGTACCTCCAGCAAAAGGAGGCAAGTCAGGGGAGGGGAGTCCGGTACAAAGACATCTCTGAGGGCTACACCAGCATATGTGCTGGGGAGCATGGCTGGGGGCAGGGATAAGAGAGCTCTTCTCGGTGAGAAGCTTCTTTGCCAACACACATAATCTACACACTGGAAGCCACATTTCTAAGTCCCATTGGTTAAGGGCCATTATCAGGGAACCTCCATATAGCACAGTGAGAAACAATGGACAAAGTGCTTGATTTGAGAGTCAGGAAGACCCGAGTTCAAACTCTACCTCAGACCCTTCCAGGCTGTGTAGCCCTGGGCGGATCACTAACCTGTTTCCTGTCTGTAAAACAGTGTTTGAATAAAAGCACCCAGGCTTGTTGTGATCCAATGAGGTAATTACACAAATGCATGGCAGACCTTAAGGAGCCATATAAATGTGTTTCATGGTATGTTCAGACAGATTAAGCCTCTATCCCACCCAAGCTAAAGACTCCTATATATGTACATCTATATACATGTCCACACCCACACACATTAACACACAACCTACATCCAGAGCTAGTGACTAGTACTGGAATATCCAATCTCTATCCACTCCACCAGGCTATGGTCATCTCGTCCCAACCCCTAATTTTACAGAAAGAGGCTCCAAGAGGTGAAGGAACCTGCCCAAAGGCACAGAAGTAGTAAACAACTCAACCAGAGTTCAAATCTAGATGTTCATATCAAACCTAGCACTCTGGCCATTGGACCACAACAGATACTTATTTTTCCCAAGTAGCGTTTCAAAAGTCCAATCTCAAACTTTAACCTCAGCCATACGGAAGTAAGCAATAAACATCTCTGAGTCACTTAAATAATTATCGCAAAGCCCATTGAAGATGCCAGAGTCATCCACCACATCCCAGGCCATCACCAGCCGTCTTGACTGGTTCTGCCACTGGCCTTGGATAACTCGGGGAGAGAGAGGGAGGCTGGCGACTCTGTGCAACTCTGCCTCACTTAGATCTAATTCACACACGAGTCAAGACATCACCCCATGGATGTCACCGGTCCTCTTCGAAAATGAAGGCCAAACAACAACAACCATGCCCAGAACTCAGGCTTCATAAAAGAATCCAAGCCTGTTGACTCTTAGCTTATGTTCAATTCTAATAACCTTGGTGATTTGATTTCTAAAATCAGAAATTAGCCACAAACCAGAGGGAAAGTGGGGAAATTGCCCAGGGCAGGCAACTGAAAACAGAAACCCTGGTTGGCTGGTAGCAATGGGAAAAAATAGAAAAATACTATTTTTCAGTCTAGTACAACAACTGATATTAGAATTCTAGGGCAGGCCCTCAGCATTCCATGCTTAGACTATTGCAACAGCTTGCTGGTGGGTCTGCCTGCAGCAATTCTCTCCCTACTCCAATGCATCCGCCGTTACTGAAGTGATTTTCCTAAAATGTAGTCCAACCATGTTATTCTCCCCTCCCTCCCTCACTAAATTCCAATGGCTCCCTATCGCCTCCAGAATCAAATGCAACATGCTGTATTTGGCATCAAAGTCCTTTATAACGCAGCCCCCTCCCGCCTTTCCAGTCTCCTCATGTACGCTCCATTCCAGTGACGCCAGCCTCCTGGCTGGTCCAAGACAAGACACTCCATCTCTGAGCTCCAGGCCTTCCTTCTGACTGTCCCCCATGTCTGGAACATTCTTCCTCCTCTCTTCCGACTACTGACCTCCCCGGCTTCCTGAAAGTCTCAGGTAAAATCCCACCTGCTGAAAGCCTTCTCCGGCCATTCTTAATCCCCCTGCCTTTGCTTTCTTACTTCCTCCTTATCCTAGATGTTGTTGCTGTGTTTGTCATTCATTTTCGAAGCGGACTGCGACATCAGGGAAATGGTGACTTAACTTGCAGTAGACTTGGATTTGAGTGATGGACGGCTGTGCGAGGTGACCAGCCTCACTTCCTCCTCCAGAGTCATCTGGATCCAGTGACCTGTTCACCAGGATGACTAGAGATGGCCCAGGATGCAATGGGAGACCCTGGCCCTTTTAGGCTAAGGCCTCTTCAGGTACTCACTTAGAGAGAGGTAACGCCCATTCAGTGAACAGGCCTCTTTAACCAGAAAAAAAGAAAAAAAATCAAGCTGAGAAGGGAAGACCCTCGGGGTTGCTGTTCCAGAGAGAGACAGTTACCATTGACATTCACTCTGAACAAGGAGGGCCCAAAATAGAGCCATGAAATGGAGCTTGGGCAGGGACTGACCTATTGTGGAAGAAAGAGAGGGTGGGTGGAGAGAGGCTGGGAGGAGGGAGGGAGGGAAAGATAGAGAGCGAGAGTGAGAGAGAGTGAGAGAGAGAGAGAGAGAGAGAGAGGAAGGAAGGAAAGGAAAGGAGGAAGGAAGGAAGGAAGGAAGGGAGGGAGGGAGGGAGGAAGGAAGGAAGGAAGGAAGGAAGGAAGGAAGGAAGGAAGGAAGGAAGGAAGGAAGGAAGGAAAGAAGGGAGAGAGGGAGGGAGGGAGGAAGGAAGGAAAGAAGGGAGGAAGGAAGGAAGGGAGGGAGGAAGGAAGGAAGGGAGGGAGGAAAGAAGGAAATAAAGAAAGAAATCTAGCCAGTAAATCCCAAGTTACGTGGGCAGCTTCTGGCCATCAAAATGTGCCTTCCTTTGGAGAGGAGAAGGAGAAGGACAGGGGGAGGGAGAGGACGAGCTGAGTTACCCAACTAGCTGGGTCCCCATTGAGGCAGCTCGGTCTGCTCACGTACCTTTGTCTGCATGTTGTCTCTCCAATTAGATTGTAATCTCCTTAAAGGCAGGACCTGTCTTTTTGTATCCCCAGTGCTTAGCACAGTTTATGGAACATAGTAGGTGCTTAGTAGGTTTATTGATTAATTGATTGACCCTAGGACCTTTGAAATTTATATAAGACACAGTTGTTATACTTTGAGCAGTATAGTATGGTGGAGTGTTGGGTGGAGAGATAGGAACACCTGTGCACTAATGTGCCACTGATCCCAACTTTGATGTTAGACCTGCCCCTTAACCTGTAGGTCTCCTCAGCACCTACAAAATCCCAGATAGATGGTGTTCTAAGCAGGTCAGTGGGGTTCCCCTCCCTGACAGAATCCCAGATCCTTTGAGTGTTTGCCTCTACTCTCTCAGAAGGGAGCAGAAGGACAGATTCTTGGACAAAAGCTTTCAGGGCTTCAGACTTTTTGCTGGGCACTGAACCAGCTGCTTCTAGGTCTGCCCCCATAGCTGACAGACAGAGCCAGCCTTTTTCACTTGGCTGGGCAGAGACCATACTGAGCCTTTGCCCCTCCGTATTCAGCGGATCTGGACCTTGCAGGTGCCATAAGAGATAAAGGTGACCCTTGAACAAGATGAATCACACTGGTGTTTACAGAAGGGAGCAGATAATGGCTGACAAAGTTAACCATCCTGGAGAAGGGGATGAGAACTTTCCAAAGACCAAGAGCTGGAAGAGACAAGGGAGATCACCCAGGTCAGCCCCCATTTAGAGCTGAGGAAACAGGAAAGAAGTGAAATAACATGGCCAAGGCCACACAGTCTGCAAGTGGTTGAGAACATTGCTGTATTTTTTCCCAATTCAATTCCAGAATGTACTGTGTTATTGGGTCATGGACCCAGAAGCCACTGAGGCCCTAGAGAGCTGTGACTTTCCTGAGGCACAGCAGGAGCAGGGTTTGAACCCAGGATTCTTCACTACAGAGCCAAGAATCTTTCCACTGTATCAAACTACCTCCTCAATTCGACAAGCACTTATGAAGCTCCTACTATGTGCAAGGTACTACACTAAGGGGAAGGGGCACAAAAAGAAAAGTAAAACACAGGCTCTGCCCTTGAGAAGCCTTCATTCTACCCAGGTTTGGAGCATTGACACAGAAAAGTAAAGACAGGTAACATTTACACGGCACTCATTATGGCCAGGCCCTGTGCTGAGAGCTTTACCATTAGTGTCTCATTTGAGTCTCACAAGAACCCCGGGAGGCAGGTCTATCATTATTACTATCACCACTTTACATTTGAGGAAACTGAGGTTAAGTGCCTTGCCCAGAGTCACGTGGCAGGTAAGTGATGAAACCACTGAAAGATGGGAGAGAACATCAAACACCAGAGAGCCCGGGGAAAACCTGGGCTGGGAAGTGGCAGCTGAGCTGAGTCTTGATGGAGACTAGCTAAGATTTCTGAGAAGCAGAGGTAAGCAGTCAGGGAGGGCATTCCAGCAATGGAGGATGGGCTGTCCCAGAGGCAGAAGATGGACTGCAGAAAATAGCAAGTGGGCTCCTTGGCTGGAATATAGAAGGCTTCACGGAGAATGCTCTGGAGTCAGCCAGGAGAGGTGGGCTGGAGCCATGCTGGGAAAAGCCTCAAATCACACCCTGCAGAGAGCTTCCTTTTCTCCTAAAGGAATAGGGAGCTAGTGAAGATTTGGGGGCAGGAAGGTAGAGATGGTTAAATCAGTGCCGTAGGAAGATTATTTTAGCAGCAAGGTGGATAGCTGAGTGCAGAGAGGAGAGACTGGAAGCCAGGAGTCCACTTAGGAAGCTGCTAACATAGTCCAGCTCAGAAGTTGAGAGCCAGAACTAGAATGGAGGAGGAGCAGACAAAAGGGCATAAAGTCACGTGACATTTCTATCCCCTAGTGAGGAGATCCCCATGGCTAATTTCTTTTTTTATGCTGGAATGATGTTTTATCAGGGGCTATATCCCTCCTCAGTGGTAGACATGGGTTCAAATCCTCCCCTGGACACCATTAACTTGAAGGTATGTCACTCTGTGCCTCAGTTTACTCATTTGCAAAATAAAAGAGTTGGACTCTGAAATGGCCTCTGAGGTCCTTTCATTTAACTTCTGTGAAAGACTGAGTTTCCTCCTCTATTTGTAGCCCGTATAAGCTCTAGGGGTCCTTATTCCCAACTTGCAGGTGACTCAGGTACCAGAGCAGGACAGATCTCCCCCTCAGGGATATTGCTGATGAATTGGGAATGTTCTCTAACCACGTGCCTCAAGATCCTGCCAGTGTGCTTTCCTCAAGATAAGCAGTCGAGAATCAATTTAGTCAGCCAACCTCAAGTAGCTTTTAGGAAGGGGAATTTACTAAGGAGGTAGAGTAAGTTTAGAGATGGGAAACATCCTCCCAAAAGTCTGTGACACCCTCTCCTCTAACTCCATACTGAGTCCAGGGGAGAGTGGGCTCATGCTTAGAGAGTAAATGTAGGAAAGGAGATAACTCATAGCCCCTGGTCTCCAGAATCCTTTTCTACCACATGTGGGGTGGGGTGGGGTGCTGAAAAAGCCCCGCTTGGGTATTGTGTTATTGTTATTGAGTCGGTTAGTTGTATCTGACTCTTCCTGGCCCCATCTGGGGTGTTCTTGGCAGAGATACTGGAGTGATTTGCCATTTCTTTCTCCAGCTCACTTTACAGATGAGGAAAGGGAGGCAAACAAGATTAAGTGACTTGCCCAGGGTCACACATCCAGTAAGTCTCTGAGGCTGGATTCTCAAGTCTTCCTGACCCCAGACCCAGCCCTCTATCCACTGAGCCATCTAGCCGCCTCCCCAAATATCATACTCTAACCTTCAATGTTGACTCTGTCATTGTATTGTAAACTCCTTGAGGGCAAGGACTATGTTTTGTCTTGTTTTGTATCCCCAGCACTTGCCTGGTATGTAGTAAGAGCTTAATAAATGTTTATTTATTGATTATTTCATTGGATCCTCACAAGAATCCTGCAGAGCAGATGTTATTATTGTCCCCATGTTACGAGGGAGGAAACTAAGGCAGACAGAGGTTAAGTGGTCTGCTCAGGGTCATGGAACTAGCAAAGGGCAGAGGCCATTTTTGAACACTGATCTTCCTGACTCCAGGTCTAACATTTGCTGCATCACCTTGCTGCCTCAATACAGTAGCACTGGCATTCTTTAGTATGGGCATGTGTCAAGACTGGATACAGACCACTGGCTAATGTCCTTATTAGCTAGCTAATCCCAAGAAATAAAACATCTCTACCAGAGCAAAGAAGAGAATAACGATTACCCAATACAGCGCAGTTCCCAAGATCCTAAGAAGGAAGTCTAGGTAATAGGTAATGGGGAGGGAACAAAGTGGTTTCCTTGTGTGCTTTTAAAAAGATTGGTTCGAGATCTCTGGCCAAGCAGGGACAAAGAAAAAGGGAAAAGTTCAAAGAGATTTTCCTTCTCAAAAGAACCAGTTTGGCAGCAAAATCAGACAACAGTAGCTTGTTAAAGGTGAAACTACCCAAGCCACTTGGTCTCTGCCCCTGTACCCAAAAGGCTCTTCATAGACATCCATGCCTCCCTTTCAGGATTCAATATGCCTCTTTGCTCCTTCTAGTTTCAGGTCCTCTCCTAGCCATACAGGGCAGCAAAGGGAAACTTAGCAGTCAGTGTTGGTTTTCTGCAGAACCAATGACCCGTAAACTGCCTTACTGCTATGCCTGCCTCCCTGGTGCCTTCTCCCATCTTCACACAAAAATCTACCCACTGGTTCTGATTGGAAGAGAATAAAAACACTGAGCATTGTAATGGACTGCAAATGAAAATATGAGGTGTGGGATGGACTCCCCTTGGAGAGCAGGCAACACTGGGCTCCGTTGCCCCACCAAGGTGAAGTTCATCACTGGAGCCATACATTCTTCTGTGTCAGTGAGGCTGGTCTGAGCTAGGAAAGTGTGCTATAGTAAATGGAAGATGAACCTTGGAGTCAGTGGAAGGCCTGGATGCAAGCCACTTCCTGGTCACCCACTGCATCCTGGGCCATTGCCTGTTGTCTTGACTTTGGTCCTGTCATTGGCCTTTGATGACTCTGGAGAAGAGAATGAGGCTGATGACTTTGTATAACTCCGCTTCACTTAAATCCAATTCACAACCAAGTCAAGACATCCCCCTCGTGATGTCTTTGGTCCTCTTTGAGGATGAAGGATGACCAACCCTTAACCCTTACAACCACGGACAATTCTTTCATTTTCTCAGAGCTTTGGTTCTACCACTTTTAAACTGGTAAGTATTAACATCTGTATCAGCTACTTCATAGGTTTGCTGTGAGAAAAGGATTCTGCCTCATGTGTATGTATGTGTTTGACATATATACATATATATATATATACACACATATACATATAACACATATGAGTGGTTATTAAAAGTAAACTTCTTAAACTAATTCACACTAAGACATGAATAACTGAGAGTCTGCTTAATCCTGCCAAGGAGTTTTTGTCTTTTAAAAGACTGTCTTCATATGAATTAATCTCTAATGGGTGTTATTTTAGACAGTTTATAAAGCAGATTTGAGGGAGGGGAGTGTCTTCAAGATGTTCCATACATAGCTCCAGCAGAACATGTTCCCTCCATCTACAGGCAAGGAGGCAGACAACTGCAGTGGATGAAGCTCAAGGTAACCCAGAAGCCAGGGCCACTGACCTTGGGACAAATCCGCTAGCCATTTCAATCAGCCAGCCAAAGGAGACTGCAGCACCTGGAAGAGCTTGTTCACTCTGGCAAACCACTTCCATCCCCACGTCCTCCAAGATCTAGGATGGCCAGAGTTAGAGAAGCTCCTGCTTCCTTGGGGACCTTCATTTTATCCTCTGTAGAGGAGGGATAAAGGGCCCAATCAGCATCATGGGATAATGAGGGGTCCACAAAGTCCAGATGACAACGATTGAGTGCAATCTCTTAAGGGAAGCCAGAATTCTAAAGGTTATTTCCAGCCAGAAAATGTCCCAGAGACGGAAGTCTCCCAGGTCTAAGGGAAATGTCTCCTTCCAGATGATCCCTCTCTCACTAAGGCATGGGATGAACTCAAAGAAGTTTATTCTCTTAGTACAGAGGATCTGAATGCCATATATTCTTCATTATTGAGCAATGTATTTTAACCACTTAGCCCTGGCAATTAATAAAGAAACCTTAATAATGCTAATAATAGCCAGGATTTATATAGCACCCTAAGGCTTGCAAAGCACTTCTATACATTTATACTTATATGTGTGTAGATATATATATATATATGTACACACAGATATAGATAGATGATAGATAGAGAGATTGATGATAGATAGATACATACATACATAGATAGAAACAGATAGACAGACAGACACACATACATATAAAATTTCACTGGATGTTCTGCCCAACCCTATGAGGAGGTAAGTGCCATAAATGAGGTGACTAAGGCTGAAAAGTGAAGAGACTTTTCCGGTCAGGGTCACATAGCTAGGAAGCGGCAGAGGCTGGATTGCAATGCAAGTCTTTCTGACTCTAACCCATCTCTCTATGAATAATGGGGTGGTGGCATTGGGTATGTATACTTCATCCCTCTCCTGAATTTGTGGAAGAGCATAGCTGAAGGTGGCACTAGGTGGCCAGGCATGGATGGAAGGATGGATGGACATATGGATAGTTGGATGGATGGATGGATGGATGGATGGATGGATGGATGGATGGATGGACAGACGGATGGATGGACTGATGGACGGAAGGATGGATAGACAGATGGATGGATGGATGGATGGATGGATGGATGGATGGATGGGGCTTGATCTGCCTCATTGGAAGGAACACTGACATGCATGAGATCAAGGACCCATTGGGTCTCTGAGTCCAGACCCAACATCTAGTCTAGATCTGTCATTTCATTGGCGTGGGGAACTCCCAATGCAGATCTGCAATTTGCCTGCAACTTCTGGTTCCTGAGAGTGGCCCAGGGCACTGAGAGGTTAAGTGGCTGGCCCAGGGCAACACAGTCGGTATAGGTCAGCAATAGGACCTGAAGCCAGTCTTTCTGACTCCAAGGCCAGCACTCAGTCCACCGTACTTTATCAGCTCTCATGCATGTATGTTGCTGTACGTTGACGTATATGCATACATGATGCAAAAAGAGTTTTCTAGCTAAGAATTAGTTCTCTCAGGATGCTGCTGTTACGATAATGACATTCAGATGACCTCATCAAACAGTGCTGGCCTTCAGTCGGAAATCAAGCCAAGATGCAGATGTAATGAGAAAGGGGGAGAGGAGAGAGGGGACAACAGCTCTCCCCACCCCCAGCCCCCAGCCCTTATTGTCACCAGAAACCACAAGCTTGACAACATCTGCTGCTGCTCAATGGCCAGGGGATCTTGTTTACAAACGTGAACAAGCAGGGGTTTGTTCTCTGGGGAGAAAAGCAAACAGCAGCTATCAGAGAGAAGGCTACATACCGGGCAGGCTGGCTGGTGCAGCTGCTTCAAGGCTGCCTCTCATCCCCTCTGTGAGCCCCAGGCCAGACCAAGGAGGCTTGTGGTCCTGCTGCCTGGCGGCAGCACTGACTGCTTCTCTCTCTCCAAGAAGGGAGGGAGTGCTGCAGGTTAACTGGTTGGAGGCTGGAGACACCAACCAGGGAAGAGAAGGGAAGAAAAGGATTGGCCACTTATTAACTGCTTGTGTGCTGTTCCCAAGCTGGACCATCCTGCGCCCCCCCACCCCCGCCATCGCCCCCGCCTTTGATCTGTCACCTGGAGATTGATTTAGATCTGCAAGGGGCTTCAGAGGTCATAAGATAATGGAACCAGAGCTGGAAGGGAATCATAAGCCAGATGGTCCAGCTCCCTCATCATTAGAGGGAACTGAGGTGCAGAGACCAAACAAGTGATCTGCAGAGATCACGTAAGGAGAAAGCAGAGGCAGAATTCAAACCCAGCTCCCTTCTCCAAATGCAATGCTCTTTCTGCCATGACACATCATAGTGGGCTGGATGAGTGTGTTACATGGGATGTGTGACTAGATAGAAAGGCAGGGAAAGAAACAGAGTCAGAGAGACAGAGATAATAGAGCTTTTACTTCTCTTCTTTTGGGAAGATAGGGCATGTCCACAGATAAGTTCGTAAAAATTATTCTGCAAAAGGAGAGCACACAAAGGGAGGGGAGGAGGGGATGAATAAGGGAAGGTTTCATGGAAGAAGTGACTGACTGAGTCTTGAAAGAAGAGCATGAGGATTAGGGGAGGGAGAGATAAGGAGAGGGCTACCTCTGTCCCCTCTGCCTGGAATATCCCTTCCCACTCAACTGCACCTCTCAGAACCCTTGGACTTCGAGGCTCAACCTGGGGCCACTTCTCAGAGAGTTCCAGTAACCCTCTTCTGATTCCCTGGGTCAAAAGAGCACTCCCCTTCCGGTTCTGTTCTATTTGTTTATCTTTGTAGATGTAGTTGCCTCCGAATAGTAGGGACAGCTTGGAGAAATACAGAGATGCAGGCATTGTAATGGCAAGGTTGTGGAATGGTTAGGAATCCTCCCCCACTCTGTGGCCTCCATTATTATCTAGTTCAGACAGAACGTTGAGCACATGAAGGACAGTCGTGAGGAATGAGATTGCAATGGTTGGCTGAAGTCAGACTGTGGAAGGCTCCACACTCAAGTTTACCATAGAGAAGGCTATTTTCCTCCAGTGTTGGGAGACAGAAATCAGCTTGCAAAAGAGTAAGAAGTAAATGGGAAGAGGAGGTAACCAGGGTGGGCAGCTCTTTGTAAGAAGCAGCTGCTGTAGTGGACAGAGATATGGTCCTGAAACCAGGAAGACCTGGGTTCAAGTCCTAACTCTGATACCTACTGGTTATGCGGTCCTGTCCCAATCATTCAGACTTCTCTAAGACCGTAAGTTCCAGAGAAGGTGCCAAGTGGTATTGGTAAAGTGGATGTCCTCACCCCAAAGTTCTCAGTCCCTACCCCTTTCTTTTGACTGTGAAAGGGAGGAGAGATAAAGAGTGATAGGTCGAGGCGATGCTGAACAACAGAAATATCAGATTTGTGAATGGAAAATAAGGTTACGGTATCATCCATTGGCAGCATTGTGTACATAAAGATGAATGGAGATATCATATATGTGTATATATACATATATATATATACATATGTGTGTGTTTGTGTGGAAGAAAGGGGCAGCTAGGTGGTGCAATGGATAGAGCATCAGCCCTGGAGTCAGGAGGACCTGAGTTGAAATCCCACCTCAGACACTTACTAGCTGTGTGACTCTGGCCAAGTCATTGCCTCTTTAAGAAAAATAAAAAGGAAAACTTTCTCATGAGTTGAAAGCAGAAACAAGTTGCTAGTTGCTTTGCACTGTGCCTCCTGAGTGCCAATCTACCCACAGGAGTTCTGTGCAAAAGTCATTCTGTTCCTGGGCAGTTCTGAACAATCTTTGATGGTTACGTTCTGTATCTTTCAATTTTAAGAAGTATCTAAAAGAAATTCATCAGCTTGGCTACTATATTGGTCAAATTAACCGAATAATTAATTCCTAATCATTACTATTCACAAGCCCACCCTAACCCCTAGAACCAACACAGCACTTTTTGAAAAGTAATTAAGTATATTCACATTCCCTCTTTTCACTCACATTCCCTCTTTTCTCATCCTTTTAAAATTCCTTGTTATTTTATACTCCACTATGCACATTCTCTATTACAGAATAATTTATATCATCTATATGATAAAAACTATTCATATTTTATTTATTTAATATAACAAATTCATATATCAGATATTCCTGCTCAAAAAAAGTTTTTCACTGATAGGGATGTGTGACCAAAAGCCTTTGGAGACCACTGGTATAAATGGATGGAGTAAAACTTAAGCAGGAGGGAGGTTGTAGAGTCATGGAGACACTGGGAAGGAGAGAGGAATCTACCTTCCCAGTCCTGGTCTATCGTGGTAGAACCACGAGCGATGAAATGACCATTCCTGGAAAGGGATGCCAGAATGCAGCATCTTCTGGACAGGTCCAGGTTTCTGTGAATGTAAGAATCTGGAAGAAGCTTGAACGGAAGCAGTCAAGAATGAAGGATGCTCCACGGACTGGGGATCCACATCAGGCATGCTCATGACAGAGCAGAGCAATGAGCATCTTGGCCTTGTGACTGTAGGCAAGGTCATTTCACTTCTCTCCCTGGGTCTCTGTTTCCTCACATATGAAACCAAGCTAGGAAAGGCTGTTGGATTTGGCACCAGAGGATGAGGATTCCACTCTTGGAAGGTCACTGGGTGACCTTGGGTAAATTCCTTCACCCCTCTGAGCCTGACTTTCCTCCTCTACACAACAAAGGGCTTGAATTAGATGGCCTTCTATGAGTACTAAAGCCCTATGCCACCCACTGACCCTGTACTGCTGCTGCCCTTATTACCTAATGGGAAATACAGAGAATCACAGCATCATCATGCACAGACAAATGATTAGTGCCATCCGGTCTGGAGGGATGTCATTCTACCGCAGACCACGAAAAATCATGCCGAGCCATAGTGGCAGCTGTGTGGAGGCTGGATTGGAAAGCAGAGGTCCTGGAGGCCAGGAAGGCCCATTAGAAAGAAGCTTGTGGTAACAGTCCAGACGAGCGAAGAGGAGAGCAGAGAGACGGGGACAGATGCCAGAAAGGTTATTGAGGCTCATTTCACTCCCCAGTGAGTAAGTCCCCAGGGTTAATTTTCTTTTCAGTCTAGAATTGGGTTTAATGTGGGTTTCTCCCTCCTCAGTGGCAAACCTGGCTCTGGTTCCCACCTCCATCACTTGGGTACATCTCAACCTCAGGCCAACTCAGTTTCCTAATCTCTAAAATGAGTGGACTGAACTAGGTGATCTCTGAGCTGTTTCCTGGCTGTACAGCTCCGTTCCTGTAAGTAGCATGGAAAATAAGAACAAGGAAACGTTTTACTCCACCCTGCTTGGGTACTGCTCTAGTTTCCTAGGAAGCCAACAAACCACCAGGACAGGCTCCTCTCTCCACTCAGAAAGCACCGCTACAGAAAGGAAAATCACAAACACTGGCTAGCTCATTTGAAAAAACCCACCTGACTCGGACTTTGGGGTCCTCTAAGCCAAACCATAATCCTTGCCAGAGAGACAATGAATTGCTGAGGTGAAAACAAATCATGGTGCTTGTTTTGAATAGACTAAAGATTCAGAGGGATGGCTAGGGGGCGCCATAGTGTATAGAATGCCAGGCCTGGAGACAGAAAGACTCATCTTCCTGAGTTCAAATCCAGCCTCGGACACATTATCTGGGTGACCCTGTTTACCTCAGTTTCCTCATCTGTCAAATAAGCCTGAGAAGGCAATGGCAAACCACTCTAGTGTCTTTACCAAGAAAACCCCAAATGGGGTGGCAAAGAGTCAAACATGACTGAAAATGACCAAATAACAACAAAACTGGAGATGGACAGAACTGAGAACCTTGTAAACCGTTAAAGCTCCACGGAGAAGGAAACTATTGTTGGCATGCCTTTTAGTCTTTCTTCCACTGCCTCATCCTGATGAGGAAGTGACCCTGGGTTCAAGTGGGGTGCAATGAAAGGAATATTGGATTTGGAACCAAATGACCTGGTTCCCATCTGGATTCTGCCAGTGAGGTGACCTCAAGCAGCTCTTGGTTTCCTTACCTGAAAAAAGACAGGATCATACCAAATGACCTCTAAGGCCTCTTCAAGATTGAAATCTGTGATCCTAAGACAAAAAGGCGAGGTGAGCTCCCAGGAATCCAAATTATGAGTCATGGAGAAGCAGCGGGATCATACACAGAGGTCCTAAGTGTTCTGCAATACCTCACCCATGATGATCTCTTCCAGTGCTAAAACTTTGATTCTGCAACTTGCGCTAAAAAAAAAAGAGGCATGAAAGATCCAGGAAAAGTGGGCTTGGCAAGAGGGGGACTGGTCTTGTGAAAAGAGCAAGGAGGTAACAGACACACAGCCCACGGGGCGCATGGGCTGGATGAAGAGCCCCAGGACACTGGTGTCTTTCAAAGGCTGCAGAGGAACTATCTTGTTCTTCCCTCAACATTTAACAACACTTAGCCTCTGAATCAATAGATATTTGGCCAATGATTCTACTGTGCTTCTGAAAAGGGAAAGCAGAGTCCAAGGATAACATATATTCAAGTGTGGACTATGGAAGGATGGAGAAGGGTGCTGAATCCTCTTGACCCAGCTTCCTCTCCTCTTCTTCCCCAAAGTCCTTACAAACCCTGGCAGATGCCACCATGGCTCCATAACATCAGTAGCTAGTGGAATCCTGGGAGAGCTTCTCTGTCTCTGATTATTCTCAGCCAGGTCCAGATTCCGATGCAGAATTACATCCAGATGGAGGAAGGGGCAGAACTGTACTGGACAGTTTCTCATGATTGGTTCAAGGACATGCCACATTTAATAACTTGGGGAGGCAGCTGGCATCATAGAGTAGGCAGCCTGCACAGCATTGCTGCTAACGATTATCCTGGAAGAAGCTAGTATTATCTTAGAGTGAGCTCTTGGGGAAAAAAATATGAAAGGGGGACAAACCATTGAACTTTAAATAGGTGAGCTAAGAGATTAAAAGTAGCGAATGGTCTACTGCAAAGTAAATGATTAATTCTTCACAGGTAAGCAGAAGAGGGTTAGATTTCCTCTACTTTGGATGGGAATCTCCCCAGATCAGGGTTGCACTAATGGCTCGAGTGTACACCACTTGGCACTTGGTGTCACTTTAATTCTACAAACAGAAATCCACACCACAGTGGAAGTTCGTGTGGAGAGCTGGGCTGCAGCATTCACACAAGGTACTCGCCAATAAAAAGGCTACCCAGAACAGCGTGGGAGGACCCTCAGTAGAGTATTTATGGAAGAGCATGGAAACAAGCAATGGGTGAAAGTATCAAAAGAGAAAAATTAGACTTGAAGTCAGGGGAAACTTCCAAACTGTTAGAACTATCGCAAAACACAATGGGTTGCCATAACAAGTAGTGGGTTTCCTTTACTGAAGGTGTTCAAGCCAAGGTGGACTACACGTTATGCATGTTGCAAAAATAATTCTTGTTCAGGCTTTGTTGGTTTATTTTTGTTTTTCATTTGGTTTTTTGTCATTGTTTTAGTATTGTGTAGGACAAGAGAAGGATCAAGGAATGGACAGGACTATTGGGTGGGGTTGGGATTGGACGAGATGGGACGACGATGATCAATGATCCAATGAGATAATGCACACAAAGTACATGGCAAATCTGAAGACAATATATAAATGTCAGTTATTGTTGCTATCATGATGAGAATGCTGCTGACTGTGACACAAGAAAGCTGAGGTGCTTATACTTCCTCTGCAAGGAGAAGGAACTTTAGACAGGAAGGATAGGATGTTAAGCAGGGAATGGGTAGCCAAGGTAAGTAAGAGAACAAACACCTGTGGTAGTTCTAGTGAAGGCTAATTCAGTTCAGCCTGGCTTAACTGCACCCATGGGTCCTAAAAGAAGGGGTAGATGGGATTGTGGGGCCACTGTCTGCAGCCTGTCTGTCCTGAGCTTTGAAAGGTCTCGGAGAACAGGAGAGGTACTGCCAGACTGGGAAAAGACAAATCTTACCTTTGAGGGAAGAGAATGCAGAGTCTATAGGTCAGGAAGCCTGCCAACTATTCCCTAGAAAGTTCTAGAGTGGCTTATTAAGGTGACAATTTGTGGGCCTGCAGAAAGGGCCACAGAGGGCCAGAATGGTTTCATCCAGAAGAGGACAGGCCAGACCTAACTCATTTACCTTGTTGACTAGGCGAGTAGAGTGATAGATCAGAGGAGTCCTACAGGTGAAACATACTTGGGCTTCAGCAAATCATTGGGCAATTTTGTGCCTGTGAATAATATGGAAAGATATGGAACCAGAGAGTGGCTCCATTTGGTGGGTTTAGATCTTATTCAATTTGTAAAACTAAAAAAGAAGTGATTCATGGTTCGATGTCATCTTGGAGAGAGGTGTGTGTGCCCCAGGGATCTGTCCTGGACTCAAGGCTATTTGGTGTGTTTTCCATGAGCTGAACAAAGGCAGAGTTGGCATGCCTGTTGGATTTGCAGATCTTACAAACACTGGATGAAAGAGCCCAGATCCACAAAGATCTTGACAAGCTACAACAGAGCCAAATGAAATAAAATGGAAATTAATTAGGACAAATCTAAGATTCTAAATTCAGATTTTAAAAACAAAAGTCTTTGCAAGTAAAGAGCCTAAGAGACAACAATCGTACCATTAGGCAGATTTGGATTTGGCCGAATGACTAATGCCAAAGAGAAGTTACTAATGCAAACCCAACAGAAATGAACAGTGATGTGGTAGGCAAAAACCAACCACCTACTGCCATCTTAGGCTTCCTAAAGGCCTGGTGCCCAGGACTCAGCGGGCCACACTGTACTCTGCCCTAGTCAGGACACACCTGAGGGCTTCTGAAGAGGGTGACCAGAAGGCAAGCATATGCTAGTACAATTTTAACAACTGGCTTGGGGTGGGGAGGGGCTGGGGGAGAGTGTACTCATGACAATGCTTTTAAGGCTAATCTGCATCATTAGCACTTTTCCATCACATTCTAAATCCAGACACTCAAAAACATTAAATCAAGCCCTGATTTATAACATTTGCTGATTTCTGAAGTGCAAATACTCATACTGAAAATATGATCAGCTGGGGTATAAGCAGGCTCCAGCACGAGCCTGACAGAGGATGGGGCGCTTCAAGTCTCTGACTTGGCTAAAGGCTATTTCACCTGGAGAAGAGAATTGTCTGTGGGCATTGGCTGAGGGAAGATAGTTATCTTCAAGGCATCTATAAGATTCCCAAAGCAACCCAAGGTAGAAATCAGTAGAGAAGCCTTGCTTTGGAATCAGCCACCCAATATTCTCTCTTGCCTTGTCCATCTATTCTGCCTCAGAAGGATCGAGATGTTACCTCCCTCAATCTCAACAAGAAAATGGTTCTCTTGGTTCCTCAGAAAACTCAAAATTGACTTAATTTAATTGGTGATTAAATCCAGAGCATTTGAGGAATTGAGGCAGTTCTGACAGCCCAACTTTGCAGGAAGGTCTCCAGACCCACCATGTGGGGAAATGACATTTCAGCTATGGAAATTTTTTATTTGTTTTTAAATTCACACTTTGTGTATGTTCATAGTATGTGGGCTTCATGTGTCTGCTGAAGACAGTGACATTTTCTCTTCTGGAAGAAGTAGCACCCCCCCCCCCATCAATTTTCTTTTTATATTGGAAACATTTACAGGGGTAGGAAACCTGCAGCCCTGAGGCCACATGTGGCCCTCTAGGTTCTCAAGTGCAACCCTTTGAAGGCTGTGAAGTTTGGATTCAAAAGGCTTCACTTGAGGACCTGGAGGGCCACATGTGGCCTAAAGGCCACAGGTTCCCCACCCCTGATTTAGGACAAATATTGCTAATAGAGTCAAATTTAAGAAACTTCTGCTGACATTCAAGGCCTTCCAAGTAACCTCAGTGGTTACTTAGGTTAATTCATAAATGAATGATAACTCTTCGTATAATATCCCCACACAGGGTCCCAAGGCAGCCTTCCCCCTTTGGAGCAGCTATCGTTAGGAAAGCTTTCCTGATATCAGGACTAAACATGCCACTGGCCTCATCTATCCATCACTCCTAATTCAGCCTTCTGGGAGCAAGGAGAACAAACCTGATCCCTCTTCACCATGACAGCCCTCCAAGTACCAATACCAACAGTAATAACCTAACATCTATATAGGGCTCCCTATGTGCCAAGCACTGTGCTAAGTGCTTCATAATAACTACCTCATTTGATCCTCGAAACAACTTTGGGAGGTAGGTACTATTATGATTCCCAGTTTATAAATGAAGAAACTGAGGCAAACAGCAGTTAAGTGACTGCCTAAGATCACACAGCCAGTTAAGTGTTGGAGGTTGGATTTGAACTTGGGTCTTCCCGACTCCAGGCCCACTGCTCTATACACTCTGGTACCGAGCTGCGTTGAGCACTGGAGGTCAGACTGTACAAGGACCTGAAAGGAAAAACTCCTCCGCAGCTCTGATGAGAGGGGCAGAGCAGGCACCAGGAGCCCAAGAGGCCCGTTCTTGGGCAGTGCCTGTGGCCGCCACAAGAGGCTGCTAGAGGCTGCTCTGGAGTCGGCCAACACACAGAGGGTTCTCCCTCCCAGGCCAGCCACCGCCTTCTGAGAGGCAGCCAGCCCCAGCACCGGGGCCAGCACCCTTGAAGCAGCCAAGCCTCAGGCTCAAGTTCTATTTCTCAGCACGGATTAACTCCAAAAAGTCTGGTCTACGGGCCTCAAAGAGAGCGGGAGGAGGGGGGCAGATCTAGGGGAACAGCAGCTTCTGGGGGCCCTTAAGGCTGAGTGCTTTCCTCGCCATCAACTCTTGGGGCCAGGATTATTATCTCCATTTTACATGTGAGGAAGCCGAACTTACTATGAGCCAGGCAGAATCGGACCCACTGCCCTCTCCCGTGTACCACTACCAAAGCTAAGACCCCTCAGTCCAAACTCATTCATTGTATCTGCAGAGCTCTAAGGCAGCTGCATAGTATGATATGCATAGTATGAATGCATAGTGGATACATGACATCCCCCGTCCTGGAATGCTCCGATCCTCTCTTCCCCTCCTACGTTCCCTGGCTTCCTTAAGACTCAGCTCAAATCCTACCTCCGTATAAGGCCTTTCTCAGTCTCCCCCCAGTTACTAGGGCCTCCTAATATCCTCTTTCATCCACCCTATTTATTATCTTGTATACACCCATTCCGATGGCATTTCCTTGAGGGCAGGGCCCATGTTTTTGCCTCTGTCTCCCCTGAGCCAGCACATCAGTAGGAGATAAATGTTTGTGGGCTGACACCTTATTTCACTTTGAGTAAGCATTTCCTATCTAAGATCACAGATTTCGAGATTGGAGGTGCTCTTAAGAGCCTGCTGGTTCAACCCCACATTTTACAGATAAAGGAAGTGAGAGCCAGAGAGCTTCGTTGCCTCACCCAAGGTCCCCTGTGAATGGCAGAGCCAAAATTCTGGCCCAAGTTCTCAGACCCCAAATCTGACCTTCTACTCTTGGGGTTTTCCATACGTACAGAAGAATCGCGATATTGTAGGGAAGAGGGATGTATACTGCCGTATCCATCTGGGCGCCGAACCTCAGTTGTGGGTCTTCCAATCAGTGCCCACCCCACACAGAAGGCTCTGTTGGGGCTCAAATGAATGAATGAATGAAATACTTTGCTGATGAAATGTTACTCTTTCAGTACCAGGGCTGGGTGCTGCTACTGGCCAAAACCAGATTCAGCTCTGCTGAGTCATCGTCTTCAGAATCCATTGATAGCTCTTCAAAAAAAAGGGGTGTTGAGTCACTTTTGCCCCTGAAATGCTACTACATGCACCCAGAAGCCTCTCCTTTCAGACTAGTATCCTCTTTAGACTCTAAGTCAGGAATGACAATGCTACCATCACGGAGAGGGTGCTCTCCATTTCCTTTTTTTCTAATATTAGTGCACAAAATGAAGTCTAGTACAGACCTGGGTTCAAATTCCAGTTCCTTCATTCACCAGTCGTGCCACCCTAACCAAGCCAGTCCATCTCTCTGAGCTGGCTTCCTCCTATGAAAAAAGTAGAACCATAATACTTGCACCACTAGTCAGTAAACATTTATTAAGTGCCAATTGTGTGCCCAGCACCAGGCGAGGTGATGGGGAATACAAGGACAAAGAATGAAACCATCTCTATTCACAAGGAGCTCTATTCCGGCAGCAAAGGGCTTTGGGAATCCTGAACCATTAAAGAAAGAGGAAGTGTTCTTTCCCTCCCAGTCCTTCATCTTCGATGCTTGTTTCCTTGCCTTCCAAAGCTCCATTTACTAGTCCTCCCATGTTAGTGGTTTAAGGGCAAAGTTATTCCAATCAACATTGTTCCTGGCTACCGGGGGCCAGAGGCAGGGAGAGAGAGCGAACATCAGTTACTTTCCTGAGAATGAACTGGACAAATTCCAAACTGCAAATGCTTACAGAAAGTTAGTTAAGCATGACAGATGACCATGAGCTGTGGCCTCAGCTTAATCTATTGGTTATCATTTTTGTGGATTCAGAAAATCACCCATTAGCTGGAGGTTACTGAGGACAGAAAAAAAAAAAAAGATAATCTCATTAAAAAAAAAAAACCAGAATGAAGAACAACTAGATCCCTGGATGACCCCTTACTGGCTACCACCTCCCCGCCCATACACACACAAATAAAAATGTGATTATCTACTCTATTCCCTCACCTCTATGTGGCATCAAGCACTGATGACTTCATTGGCCTGGGGACTCAGAGCCTCACAGGCCTCTATAACTTAGATGACAGTCAATGAACTGACCTATAGCTTACCACTGGTCCCACCCACCCTGAAAGTCCTCCAAGCACAGCATGACCAGCCAGAGCCCATACTCTGTGGGCCCAGACTTCAAGAACCCAGGAGTCCATCTACACCTCAATAAGTCATCCAAGGAAGACTTTAGTAGGGCCATTACTTTTTCATTTCAAACTGAACCCAGGGTGTGGTTTTATTAGTGTAAGGAGTTCCAGAAGAGGAAACCCCCTCCACCATGCAAATGGGCACTTTCTCTATAATTCATACATAGTATTAAAGATTTGCTTGAGTCACTTAAAGGGACTTGCCCAGGGTCCCTCAGCCAAAACATGCCACACTCGAACCCAGAACTTCCTGACAATGAGGCCAGCTGGTTACCTACTGTACCTACTATACTAATACACAAAAGTAGGTTTGAAATCACAGCCAACCTTAAGTTCCAACTTCCCAATTTCAACCTCCAAACTACCTTTCTGTCATTTTAAAAAGAGCATTAAAGTCCTAAGATCATAGGCCTTAGCACTAGAACAGATGTCAGAGGTCATTTAGCCCAAACTCTTCATTTTACAAAAAAAGAAACTGAGGCACAAAGAGGTTAAGTGATTTGGCCAACATCACACAAGTAACAAGTGACCCAGCTGGGATGTGAACTCAAGTGCTGTGACTCCAAGTCCAGTATTTTTTTCCACGGTGCCGCACAATTGGTTCCAGGTGCTCCAGCACTTTGCTCTCAGTAGAGAAGTGGTGGACACACGTGAAGAATGTCATACACACTTGTCAGTTTCGGCCACTGTACCAAGATGGTTTTTCTTAACTATTTTGTTTTCCGTTGTTGTAATAGGGAGCGGCAGAGATTACTAGAAAATGGTTTCTGTTTTTAAAAAACAGACATGAAAATTTTTGTAGGTATGCTCAAGGTTGAGAGTAGCCTCCATACTCCACCAGAAGCTCCTCTCCCACTGCAAGAGATAAAACTTTCAGAAATGAAAGAGCAAACTAGATTGTTTTTTTAAAAGCCTTTATTTCCTTCACCATTATTGTTTTACAATACAAATATCACCTTGTGAATACACAAAAAAAACCCTACAGAAGAGAATTCTGCTGCACGTAAAATACAGAATGGATATATAGACTTCTTCATTCTTAAAAAACTAGTTTGTTCTGCACGTTGGCAAGGACAGGATAGAATACCTCCCCAAACCAGTGTCTGGCCGGAGTGAGACTTGGAATTACATGCAGTTTCTGCACAAGTATATCTTAAAGAAACACACCTCTCGTTCTTTTTGTCATTGTCGCTGTTATTTGGCCAACTGCATGATCAGGAGGAGGGGCATACTGATTTTCGATGTTCAAGTTTTCAATCGAGATCATTTGTAACCCCTTTCTAGAAAAAGGGAATGGATTCATGGCTGTTCTTATGGACTCTTTAAAATCCAGCTACCAAAGAGACAATAAAAGAATTCAAGGGAGATACATCCCTGTCACCTGGTCAAAGTAGGCGAACAGGCACAGACAGGAGAATGTGTCCCCTCCCTACTCTTCAATACATAGCAATTTCCTCACCAGAAGGAGACTTTGATTCATTTTAGCTAGAGATGCAATATTGAGTCATGTATACAGATCATTGTGGCTTTGTGGAATACTTTTATTTCAAATAAAAACATTTAAGATCGCCTACTGACCATACAATCAAGACAAGAAAGGCACTAGAAACATGGACAAATCTTTCTGCCAAGAAGCACTTTTAAGTATTCACTCTCCTCTCTCTGACATGTAAAAATCTTTAAATTTAGATTTCATAGTCATTTTGAAAAATAAAGTTAGGAAATACTTAGAAAATCACTTTACAACAGAATCTGTGGTTTGTTTTTTTTTTTGCACTTTTTTTTGACACCATCACTGCTGATTGTTACAAAATCAAAAGTTACCAAACCTTTCCGCATCTACCTTTTTTTGTTTTTTCACTTGACTATCAGCGCAACAGGTAGAAAGAGCTCTGAATGGAATTCCGTTCAGGTGCTTAGAAACCTTCATATAGACGTTTGCTAGAAAATGGCTTACAGCCCAATCTTTGGGGCAAAGAGATATGAAAAGTATGTTTTCCCAAGAAAATAATACGCTTTATTTCCAGGCGGGGCTGGAAAGACCAGAACTGAGGATATAAAAGCTTATGTTTATGCTGCCGCATCAGATACAAAGGAGCATGGTCATGGGTCATGTAAATCCCCAACCTATCAACGAGAAATGCATACAGTGCATGATAAGTTAAGTTCTCTTTATTGTTGTCCAACGCAGGTCCTTTGGAGAGAAAAAAAAAGATCACAGTGCTGACCAGGTAACTCACTAGGTTAAGTCAAGGTAACTGTTGAAAGATCAAAGGATTAGGGAGGCTTGATTTTATGGCGATTTCTCTCATTGGAGTCCTTAGTACTTTGGACAGCTCCTCTTCCTCAACTTTGAACAGCTGTTATGTATCATTCACCAAGCGACTGTATTTGACTTGTCTACTGAGGTGGACCGCAGGCCAGGGGAAAGGCCAGTGATAAGATCGAGGTACAATTCCTTGGACATTCTTTTCAAAGTACTGGAAGGGCTTATACCACCATACTCTCGCCAGGAGGTTCATTTGGGAAGCTTCTTTTAGCACCTGAAATAACAAAGAAGGAAGTGGCCAGGTCTAGAAATGCAATTCATCAATCCCTAGCATGCCCTGATTTTCACCCTAGCCTAGCTCTTAGCTACAAGCCCCCATCCTGAGAGATCTGCATGTGCAGAACCTATCTATGACAAAAAAACCAGCATGAAGGAAGTTCCATTAATTCTTTCAGTGACTGGCTAGAAATATCACACCAACTGTCTAGGCAATACTGCTTCCCTGAAAGTTGAAAAAGGCTAAGTCTCTGAAGAAAAATGCATCAGTTAAGGAGACAGTCTCAACAAACCATTTTCATAGACAAGAGAGCATAAGATGTGACTCTTGGAAGGGAAATGATTTCCTATATCAGGCCACATTTCTAGATATCCTACAGGAAAATTAAAAAAAAACAAAACAAACCAAAGAGCTTTTAGTTGAGCTCTACCTTGAGACAAGGTACCCTGTCTGGAGAAGCAAAGACAGGGACCTTGGGGACCATGAGTGATGTATCAGAGCCAGAAGGAAATTCAGGACACCTAGCTCCATTTCCTTCTAGCTTTTGAGCTAGAAGCAATCAACCACCAAAAATTTATTAAATATCTTCCATATACTCTAACCCTCTCATTTAATAAATGAGGGAAAAGGGATCCTAGGAAGGAAAGGGCTCACCCAAAGGCACACAGCTAATGCCAGAGCCAGAATAGGAAACCAAGATGTCTACCTCTAAAGCCAACACTCTTTCCACTATGCCCCTGGAGAAGACTGGGCTCCAGATAGAAGAAAAGATTGTGGTGGGTCAGGTAGCTAATGATGAGCTAAGCTGAGTCTTGAATCTAGATCTAAACCCAAGACCAATGTCCTTTCTTCCACACCATCTGCCACCTGTTTCTTTGTGATTCTCCTTTAAGGGAAATGTCTCCTAGGCCTCCAGAACCCCAAGAGGCATGAAACCTGGAGCAGGAGAATCTAAAATGAAACAACAGGTGAGGTGGGGACAGGTGAGAATCAAGACTTACTTGCTGATTCGCCATTGTGTGATACCACCAGAAAAGTCTGGTAGTGATGTAGTAAGCCACGACGACATCCACAGTGTAGTGTTCATGTGCCAAGAGGATACAGAAGACCCCGGAGAAGCTGAGAATCCAGCAGAACCAGTGGTACCACCAGAGGCGCCGAGGGGAATCTGGAATGAGCAGAAAGCCTCCACAGTCACATGGTCCCAACACAGTCCCACCATGATGGCCAAGTCCAGTCCCAGACAAGCGTGGAACCCAAACCCACTAGGCCACCCTTCCTCCTCCCCTGGCTTATCTATACTTCAGCTCAGAACAAAAAGAGTTTATTCATGGGACCTTAGGGCTGCAGATTTACAGCTGGAAGGAATCTTAAAGGTCGCGCCATCCAAAGCAAATACACAGAGACACCAAAGTCAACCAAAGGTAAAGACTTTTTTAAAAAGTGACTAATAAATACATTTCTGTAACACTTTAAAGTTCACAAAGCATCTTATTTAGAGTAACATTGTAAGGAAAGAAATGAAAATATAAAGGATCTGTGATTTTATCAACATCAGGGAGTGATAGGATAGAAACCCTTCATTGATGCAAGTTGCAACTCACCTATGATTTAGCACAGGAGTTCTCAACCTGGAACCCCCAGACAACCAAGGAGTCTGCAGATGCATTTTGGGGCCCCACCAAATTGGATGGGGAAAAATTATATCTTAATGTTATTATCTCTGAAATTTAGCACGCCCTTCAATTACGAAGGAAGGCAAAAAAAAAAATACTATTCTAACGGGGGTGTGTAGACTTCACAAGATTGTCAAAGGGGTCCAAGGCACAAAACCAGTTAAGAACTCTAGATATGACATATCAAATATTTAGTCAGCAGGGGGATGGAATTGGATTAGGATAGCCTCAGTTGGAAAGCTGTCTCAGACACTTACTAACCATATGACCCTGGCCAAGTCATTTCACTTCTCTGACCCTCGATTCCCTCTCCCACAAAATGAGGATAATCATAGCACCAACCTCCCAGGGTTGTTGTGAGGATTTAAGGAGATGAGTCATAGAAATCATTTCACGGTGCTACGTACATGCTAGCTATCAGAATCATCATTGTCACTGCTGTTGGTGTTAATATTATATTATTATTAGAGCTAGAAGGAACCTTAGACATCATTGGGTCCAATCACTTCATTTGACTGATGAAGGCCTAGAAGAGGGAGGGCCATTCCCAAGGTCTAAGAGGTAGGCTGGGATTTGAATCTGAGTCCCGGGACTCTCCATCCACCTAGCACTCAAGTTCGTGCTTATCTTCCCTAGGAAGTGGCTTCAGACATACACCCCTTATGTGACACGCTCTTTTTCCACTTGGCTCTCTGGAACTCTCCTTGGTGGTGGAACAGTAGAAAAGATCTCTGGATTTGGAGTAAGAAGACCTGAAAACCTCTGAATTCTGCTGATGCAGAATTTCTTCTTCATCAGTTTTCTGCTTCCATAAATTGGGGTGAGGTGGGGAAATTAGGGAGAGGAGAAAAGGGGGAGTTGGATCCGATGGCCTCTAAGGTGCCTTCTAGTTCTGACTCTACAATATTACGAAGTTTCATTGTCCCAGGACTTAGCAAAGTGCCTGACACATACTAGGGGCATAATGAATGCTTACTAAGTGACAGACATTATATAGATTTGAGGACACTGGGGCTTGGAGAGAAGAGAGCACTGGCCTTACCAGGGTTCGAACCCAGTCTCTTTGACCTAAAACCAAACATCCTTCTCATTCTCCCTGCTGCACATTCAGGCTAGCCATTATAATCCAGATCTTTAAACAGTTTAATTAATTTTCCTCATACCACAATGAAAATAATCGGATTGCCTTTAACCACGCTTTGGAGCCAATGCTCTGTACAGACACTGATACCCATTGCTCTAGGCGCATGTGCTCACGCAGATGTTGACAAGGACTGAGCCGCTCTCATCTACTGTCACCAAAGGCTCATCGAAGGAGGAGGCTCACCAAGCGTCCCTGGAGAAGCGGCCCCTTCCTCCTCCAAGTCTCCTCGTTTGTGTTGAGAAGAACCTCACCCCTCAGGAGGCCAGGATTGCGCCTTGACTCTTCCTGTCCTTCTGGCCCCATAGCCAATCACCATCGTGCAACTTCAACATCTGCATTTTTTCTCTTCCCTCCCTTCATGCAATAGCAGCCATCGTTCAGGCCCAGCAGCCTACATCCTTCACATGCAAAATGAAGGACCTTCAGGGTCCTCGGATCTTCCAGATCTAAATCTATGTTCCAATAATCCCATAAAGTATGAATGAATGAATTTTATGTGCAAAGTCCTGTGTGTGTACCACTACCGCCACTTCAGAGAAGAGGAATCCCCAAACTAGTCTCTGCACAGAGCTTCCTCCTCGCTCTTTAATCCACCCTCCACAAGGTGATAACGATATTCCCAACGCTCTAGTTGGTTTATTTCCCTCCCTGGCCCAAGGAGCTTCATGGCTCTAGGATACAACACAACTGCTCTATGGGACACTGAAAGGCCATCACCCGTAAACTCTGCCATGTTCTCTCCGGTCCAGGCCATCAGGCTGATCTGCTATTCCTCATACACGAGAAGCAGTGGCCAAGGGGAGCAAGCAGCCCGGCCTGACACTGTCCCTTAGTGCCTGGAACGATGGACCCTAGCTGTCCTCATCCTCCACTCACAATCAGGCTTTGCCTTTCAGGGCCTTGCTAGATGAAATGTAATTCAACATGCAGTGACTGCGCACCTTAGGGTCACAGCCTGTCTTCCGTGTCTAAGACAAGCACTGGGCACTGAGTGTCAGTGCAGGTAGAAGGAGGTTTCCTCCAGTACAGTCCCCAACAGCAAAGCCTAATTATGAGTGGAGGACACTTAGGGCCGTTGCTTCCAGGCACTGGAGGCCATAATTAGGCTGGGCTGCTTTCTCCCTGCGGCAATAGTCTTTCTTTTTTCCAACCACAAAAGGAGCTGACGCTGGTCATGATGCATGTGTGTGGTGCTTTCTCTCTACATCTCCCACGGCAGCAGCCATCAGGAATAACAGTTTTGTTGTTAGCTTGCCCCATCTACTCCTCAACTCCACTCCATGCTGTACAGAGGATGGCACTCAGGGAAACAAAACCTGCCGTGGAAAAGTGAGCACCGGGCGGTCATCCTCCAACCTAGATGCTAGCCTCACACCTTCCCCGACCTCTCAGGTATATTTCCCAGGGACACACTGTGGGTAAAGTCAGTTCAAAAAGGATCCTAAATGGAAAGAAAGGTAGCTTTGGACTTACACTCTTTGATAAATAAGTAAGTCATGGTTAACATGACTGTATGGCCACTGTAGAGATAGTCTCCACACATTTTGTGGGAGCCTGTGATGGACAGGCCACCCCCAGCTATCAGCTTCATGATCCTCCGTAGGTGAGCTTCCCAGTCTCCAAAAAGCTGCAGGAAAAGAGAAACAAGGGGCATCAGTTCACTGTAATTCATGTACATTCATTTTCTTCCACTCAAGAAAGAAAAAAATACAGTTACTAGAGGGAAGACACAGGGCACTACACTGACTGCAATGTACGGTAATCAATCAACAAGCATTTATTAAGGGCCCACTATGTGCCAGACATTGGGGGTACAAGGACAAAAATGAAATAGTCCCTTCTCTCAAAGGGCCTCCGTCACACTGAAGGAGAACACAAGTACACGAATCAGTATGTACAGGGAGACGATGCAAAATAAATGAGGTAATTTTGGGAAGGAGGGTAGTAGGAACTGGTAGGGGAAGGCGGCACCTGAGCTGAGTCTTGAAGGGAACCAGAGATTCTGAGACTCTACTTCTTCAGCCCCAACCCCATTTTTCTGTTACACCAAGATGTATCTACTCACATCTCCATGCTCAGAAATCCTGGGTGGCTCTCTATTGCCTACTGAATAAATTATCTCTTGAAATTGAGATCTCTGGACTTTTTGATGCTACCTGACCCAAAGTATTCTGGACTACTCTCAGAGCAGCCCTTCATTCCCTGGGTTTGTGTCCTTAGCACTAGCAGAGAGTATGCACTTAAATGAATATTGGATGATTGATTGATGGTGAAGGATCTTGAGTTCCCACCAAAGGAGGTCTGGTGAAGGAGCTGCGTACAAAATCACTGTGTTTCTATTTGAGGGATTTAGCCTAGAGAAAAGAACACTCAAGGGGCAATGGGGGCTGTCTTCAAGAATCTGAAAGATCATCACGCAGAAGAGGAATTAGACTTATTCTTTCAGGCCCCAGAGGGCCAGCTTAGGCGCAGTGGGTGGATGTTGCAAAGAGGCTCATTTAGCCTCAATGTTCCCTAAAACTTCCTAACAATCAGGAGCACTTGTGTACTTCCATGGGTCGCCACTAGACAACCTTGAGCAAAGTTTGAATGAACATTTGTCAGGGACACCATGCAAGAGAATCTTGTTGGACTAAATAGTCTCCTTAAATTGTGAGCTTCTATAATACCTTTCCAGCCTTATCTTATTACTTTTCCTCATGCTATACTCTGTGCTCCAGCCAGAGTGATCAATGAACACACTCTACGTTTTATTGCCTCTGTCTTTGCTCATACTATTCTGCTACCACCTCTGTGCCTTTGTATAGCCCATCCCCCATGTCTGGAATGATCTTCCTTCTCACTTCCACCTCTAGCTCCCTTCTAGGCTCGGTTCAGCAGTTACCTGCTCTGTGAAGCCCTTCCTGACCCACTCACCCTCCTCATTTTTAGCACCACCCCCAAAATCGCCTTGTCTTTGTACCCCAGCACCTAGCCCAGTGCCTGACATACAGCAGGTGCATAATAGATGCTCACTGCATTGAAGTATACTTAGAACACCCTCCCTCAGCCTTCTCCCTTGTTAATACCTATGCATTACACTGTCGGGTTCAGTTGCTGTGTTGGCCGGTTTTGCCGAACTGCTTTTTCCGTCCCTCTTTCTTTGTGATTCTTTGTTACAAGGGAGGGCTTGATGGGTAAGAAAAGCGAGAGGGGAGAGATATACTGGGAAATAAAAGTCACATAGAGGCAAAGATGTCAGTAAAATTAAAAAATATTCTTAAAAGAAACAAACACTGGGAAATAATTCTATGTATCCCTTAGGGTCACATCACAGGACTGATAAAGCCAGAGCTGGAGGAGTCAGAGGCCACCTAACCTAATGCCTTCATTGTACCCCTGAGATCCTGTTATACTGGCCTCCTGGCTGTTCCTCATGCAGAGAATGCTCACCCTACTCAACCTCCATAGCTCCCTCAAAGACTCAAATCAATTTTCATCTTTTGTAGAAGTTCCCCAACCACCCTACTCCCCAATACTCCTCCCCTGCCAATCCATTCTCTCCACAGGATCAGGGACTGTCTTATTTCAACTCTGCATCCATTCTCAGTGCCTAGCATAGTATTCTGCACACAGTAGGTGCCGAACGGATACTGGTCAAATGGAATCATTTTTTTCTTACAGAGAGCCACTGTCAATGGCTCTCTACCCTCTAGAAGCAGGACAAAACTAGTCCTTTCAAATGTCACATAAGCTTCTTAAGCACTTGATCTAAGGCCTTCCAGTCAATGTTTACCCATCTGCGTCACCTACAAGGTCAATGTTTATTTTTCCTGCCACTTTTGGAAAAGAAAAGTGAAATCATGAGACTGAGCTGGAAGCAGAGGTCACAGCCGCATATTCTAAGCCCCTCATCTGACAGGAGAAGAAGCCAGGGTCCAGAGAGGACAATGACTGACCCCAAGTCACCAAGGTTCTAGATTCAAGTCCTGCCTTTGATGCTTTCTGCCTGCATTACTTTCAGCAAATAATTTCATTTCCCTGAGCCTTGGTGCTCTTAATTGTAGTGAGACCCCTTCCGGACCCTTTTCTTATGATCTATCTGGCCTTAGCTTCTTCATCTGTAAAATCAGGGCTGAGGTCCTTTCCAGTTCTCTACCCACAGTTTCAGGAACCCTTTAATCTGACACTCTCTTCACAGTTGCAGCATTTAGTAAGCACTTAGTATATGCTGGACACTGCGTGAAACAGAAGGGATACAAGAAAAAACCCCAGACCCTGAAAGTTCACTTTTTGCAGGTTCCGTCAAAGTGAACTCAAGGTCATCCAAAGAGGGATGTCAGTAAGAAAGCAGGACTGAAAAGACCAGAGCTGAATAGAAAATTTAACTTTCAAACACAAGAATCAAGAGAAGCATGAAAAGGTAAACAAGAAAGAGAATTTGTAAGGGACTTACTAAAGTTGAACTGTGTTGTTTACATTCCTACATGGAAAGATGATGTGTATAATTCATGAGACCTCAGTATTAGGGTAGCTGAAGGGAATATACATACATACATACATACATACATACATACATATATATATATATATATATATATATATATATATATATATAGACAGAGGGCACAGGGTGAGTTGAATATGAAGGGATGATATCTAAAACAAAAAAAATAAAATTAAGGAATGAGAGAAGAATATATTGAGAGGGAGAAAGGGAGAGATAGAATGGGGTAAATTATCTCAATAAAAGTGGCAAGAAAAAGCAGTTCTGTAGGAAGGGGAGAAGGGGCAGGTGAGGGGGAATGAGTGAATCTTGCTCTCATCAGATTTGACCTGAGGAGGGAATAACATACACACTCAAATGGGTATCTTACCCCACAGGAAAGGAGGAAGGAGATAAAAAAGGGGGGAGACAATAGAAGGGCAGGCAGATAGGAGGAGGAGGTAATCAAAAATAAACACTTTCGAAAAGGGACAGGGTCAAGGGAGAAAATTGAATAAAGGGGGATAGGATAAGAAGGAGCAAAATATAGTTAGTCTTTCACAGCATGAGTATTGTAGAAGGGTTTTGCATAATGATACACATGTGGCCTATGCTGAATTGCTTGCCTTCTGAGGGAGGGTGGGTAGGGAGGGAAGAGGGGAGAGAATTTGGAACTCAAAGTTTTAAAAACAGATGTTCAAAAAAAAAGTTTTTGCATGCAACTACAAAATAAGATATACAGGCAATGGGGATAGAAAGCTATCTTGCCCTACAAGAAAGTAAGGAAAAAGGGGATGGGGGTGGGGGGCGAAGTGGGGTGACAGAAGGGAAGGCTGACTGGGGAATGGGGCAACCAGAATATATGCCATCTTGGAGTGGGGGGGAGGGTAGAAATGGGGAGAAAATTTGTAATTCAAACTCTTGTGAAAATCAATGCTGAAAACTAAAATATTAAATAAATTAAATAAATAAATTTTTAAAAAATAGACACACACAAAAAAGCAGGACTGCACGCGCAGAATGAAGATGGAGGGCATCTCAGGCAGGAGACAGTTAGCACAAAGACAGGAGGAAGGTCGGGTGTGCCGAGCCAGGAGGACCCGAGGTCAAATCTGGCCTCAGACACTCACTCGCTTGTGAACCTGGCAGGTTACTGCTACTGTTACGGCAGCTCTGCCTGCCTCAGTTTCCTCTGTAAAATGGAGATAATAAATAGCACCGACTGTGAGGGCCACTGTGAGCATCCAACAAGATCCTATCTGTAAAGTACTTAGCACACGGCACCTGGCACACAGTAAGTGCTGTATAAATTTTTTTATTATCAATTACTATTAAATTAAATGATTAATATTATTATCTGCAGAACATCAAGTAGGAGTTTTTAAAATACATCAAAGTGGTGCTGCACAGAAACTCTTTAAAAATAAACCTCACTGGGACTATCCAAAAATGAAAGACATGCAAGGAGGCCAGTGTGGCTGGAGAGTCAAGCAGCGGGAAGGAAGGTCCAGGCTGGGAAGACTTTTAAATGCAAAAGAAATGACTGGGTGGTTGGGACCCTGGAGCTCATAGGAGCCACAGGAGGTGGGGGTGGGAGGGAGGCACAAGGGAGAAGATGGCAGGGTTATTAGGAAACTCTCTCTGGCAACTGTGTACAGAGGAAGAGAGAGGCTGGAGGCAGGGAGGCCAATTAGGAGGCTAACTGCACCCTTCATAGAGGCAGGACTCAGGGCCATTTTCCATATAGGACTGTTCGAGGGGCCTGAGGAAATCTCTCTTTGTATTTACTCTCATAGCTACCTGGGGGGAAAATGGGATTTCTTTTTTCCTTTTCTTTTGATATGATAATGACATCTATAAAACCCATTCATCCCTGACCCAAGTGAGGGATCTTTAGTTAAATGGTCTAACAAGGTCTTAACACTCTCCAGAGCAGGGTAAGGTGACCTCACTGTGCCATGGGAAGGAGCAGAAATAATCCTGTTATGTGTGCAGCTCCCTTCAAATGGTAGACAATTCCAGCACTTAGCTGGTACACCCTCACTTATTTCACTACTCTGGGCACCGTCAAAACGTGGGGGACGGCTGAATAAACTAGGGTACGTGGATGGGACAGAACAGTACTGGGCTCTAAGAAAGGATTAATATGATGAATCCAGAGAAGCGTGGGAAGATTCCCAAAAACTGCCGCCTAGTGAAGGAAGCAGAACCAGGAAACCTATATCCATAAAGGACAGCAACGGTGGAAATGGACAGAAGAGGAAAAAAGAAAAGACAAAAACAAAACCCCTGAAAATTATGTGATTCGAATGACCAAGCCTGGCCCTGGAGAACGTCTGGACAAATGCACCTTCCTTCCTTGGCAGAGGTGGATGACTACGGGTTTGGAATGCCAAGCACACAGCCAGCCTGGATGGATGGCCTGGTTTGTTTTGCCAAACAAATTGCTTTTCATTTTTTTCCTCTCCTTTCATTCACTCTAACAGGGTCTGGGTCAGGGAAGGGAAGGAATATATTTAAAATAAAGGTTAGTGATGTCCCCCCTCCCTCATCCCCAAACAATTTATATTTGGAATATAGGCCCATGGTGGCTCTCCTGGCGAGCATGTAAGCTCCTTAAGGCAGGGACTGTCTTTGTAGCCCTACCCCTTAACACAGTGCTTGGCACACAGTAAGTGCTAAATCAATGTTTGCCTGACTGATTTTGCTCTCCTCTTAGGAAGTGATGTTCTAACTTACATTATCTCTGTGTGTGTGCACATGCATCATCCCTCCTAGACTGTAAACTTTGTGAGAGGAGAGGTCACGAATGTAGCATTTGCTTATACCTCCCCTGGTGCCTAGCACTGTGTCTTACAGAGTAGGAACTCAACAAGCACTGAAAGAAGGGCTGGCTGCTTAATTTTATTCTTCTGGACAGTAGAGGTGGCTCGTCAAGGGGCAGCAGACACGTGGCATCCTACGCTAACCTTGGGCTGAGTTTGTTTGTGAAGGTGAAACGACTCTTGGGATGATGACTGGGAAGCCTGCAGCTATGACAAGGGATGCCTCCCAACTTCCATATGTAAATGGTAGCCCCCTAAAACAAAAAGAAAAGTCCATTTTCAGTAAGAGTGTTGACATTCGATCCCCTCAGCTGGCAGGCCAAGAGACTGTCAGCCACATCATTCTGATGTCAAAAGAGAGGCCTTCCAATTCCTACTTCCTCCTGTGAAAGGAAGGGGACCATGAGCTGAAGTCAGAGGGTGAGCACCCAGGCGAGACACTGAGCCAGCTGTGGGGCTGAGGAAGAACTTCCTACTCTTTGGCCCACGGCTGAATTCCATCCAGCCCATCATAGACCTAGTGACTACCTTCATCATTCAGGCTGAGGACTGTCGAGGGTCCTTGCTCTCTGGCTTTCTTCTGCCTGTAACTCTGCTAATGTCTTCCAGCAGTCCCCTGCTCATTAGCACCGCAGACATAAGATGGCAGAGATCAGAAACTAAGGTCCAACGCTACCACATCTGGACAGTTTTAGTCAAAAATCTGGCTTCTAGGGCCTCAAAAATTAAAAGCAAAAGCAAGGTTTCCAGATTAAAAATGGAGCTCCCTTACTCATGTTCTCCACATCACCCCTCAGAACAGGTGTTTGGGACTTGGTCACATGGTAGAATGCCTTAGATAGATCAAGGGCCTTGACAGAGTGGGTGATGGCTCTACTGAGCTTTGTCAAACCCTGCAGGGACAACCAGAGGCCACTGATGTCAAGGGCCAAAACCATCACCAGGACAGCCCCGTCCTAAGGGTCCTAGATAGCAACCTGCCTCCCAACAGAAGCAAAGCCTAGAAGCTCTTGACAAAGCCTAACAGCATCAGAGTTTGAAGGGTAAAATATGAGAACAAAGAACACAGAACAGACTGCGGGAACCAGAAGGGAATTTAAAACACAGAATGTTAGAGCTAACAGAGAACCCTTCATACTGAACACGGGCTGGAAGGGGCCTTACAGGTCATCCAGTCCAACTTCCTCCCTTTTCATAAGTAAACTGAGGCCTAGACTGGTAACGTGACTTGGTCGAGGTCACCAAGGAAGGTCTCCAACATTCCAGCTCTCATTTTTCTGCGCTGGGATGTCAGGGAGGGGACCCTCAGGCTCTGAGAAAGGAGCTAAGCTGTGCTAACTGAATCAAGCAGCTGGGAGCAGAAGGGACCAGAGTAAAATCCTATTCAGGGCCTGCCACAGGCCCACTGCAGCTGAGAAACAGAGCCTGCCCACCACAGTCACTCCCAGCAACGACAGCCAAAGTGACTTGAGATAAGACTATCCACACCCGACTGCTCCTCAGATTTCAAAACCAACTGTTTTGTGACTATCTCTACGAATAGACAATGAGTTTCTTCAGGATTAATGAGAAAGAGCAAAATGTCCTTTGGTGACCCCCTGAAGTCGTACGGGTGGCCTGGGGGAGGCCTCCTGTGAGTGGGGAAGAAATGATTCAGATGTTCCAATGAATGCCTGGTAAGCACTCTGATTCTGTTCCTAGCCAGACTGGACATGTTTCCATCATTTATGCTGTCCAGGCAGGTACCATCTGCAACCACATGCATCTCTATAAGGTTTGTCCCAGCCTAGGGACGCCCTATTTACCATGCCCCATCCCCTCAGCATTCCAGGCAGGCTGAGCTGTCTGATACCCTGGGACAACTCCACCCAAGCAAAAGCCCTTTACGACAACAATAGACTATCTGAACTCATTCCACAATGCTTAGCAAACATCTATCCCCCTCATACTCACCCCTCTTCAGAACCAAAGGTCACCACTGCTCCAATGGTGTTTTCTATCCTTCACTGATCCCTTCCCTATCCCCATCCCCCAAACTCACTCTAAAGCTGCTCACCTCCTGCTCTATGCTCTCTGGAATGCCTATTTCACAGCTAACAAACCAGATTTCGTCTTAAACCTTTTCAATTCTCACTCCTTCTATCCTCTCCTACTCCCTGAAACCCGGCTGTGCTTCCACTCACACTGCCCAGCCCCTGGCTGACTCCCTGCTTGGGGTAGGGGAGCTGGACTGCTCCTTACTCCCCATGGGCACTCCAGGCTCTCCCTCAGCCCCCATCACTGAGTAACCTCTCCTCAGAGCTTCATTCCCCAGCCAAGATTCTCTAGGACTCTCCCCATTCTCCCTCAATGAGCTCAGTCCTGGCTCCATCTTTTCCTTCTCTCCACACCTGCCACATACACCCTGATACTCCTTCAAATGACATCACCTCCCAATTACTCGCTTATTTCCCATACTCCTCTGCCACACCAGCTACACACAATACCCTAGTTCTTGCCATCACCAATAAGTACTCCACCTCCATGTTCACATACTCTGAAATTGTCCTTTACCTGTTGTCATTCTATTTCTCCCTCAATCCGTCTTCACAGTGACATCCAATCCTCCCACCCCTTAGGTCTTTCCCAGGCTATAAACCCTAGGCTGGCGACATACTCTTACCCTTTGGTGAATTAGTTCAACTCTACAACATCCTCTTAAGTCTCCTATCCTTTATTCTATCAAAGATCTTGCGCTGCCAGACTCCAGCCTTAGATCACTCCCACCACATGCTACCTGAGCTCCTATCCACGTGCCACTGAACAAAGCTACAGAAAAATCATAAAACTGCGCTCAGTGGGCCACATAATCTGACTACGCCCTCAACAAGACAATCCCACTCCCTCCAAAGGCTTTTCCAAATCTCTTCATCCCTCTTTAAGCCTCCTGCAGCTTCTCCTCCCCCACCCCTGAGAACCCTTTCCTACATTTCACTGAGAAGAGGCCTTCAAGAGAGCTTCCTCATCTCACATCACTTGGGCGCCTTCACCCTGTTCACGTGAAGAGCTAGGGGGCCTTTCTCTTTACCAAGGCAAGCCTCTCTACATGCACAAACTAACCCATTTCTCTTCATCAGGGTTAGAGCCACCTCTCTCATCCCCATTCGCTCGTGAATCTTCAACCTCTCCCTGTCAACCAGCTGCTTCCCTATTACCACAAACATACTGTATCTCCAAAACCTGCTCTCCTGCCATCTCTCTCCTCCCTTCTGTGGCTAACGACCTGGGGAAGGCCATCTGCAAAGAGTGCTTCCACTTCCCTTCCTCTCATTCTCCATAATTCTCCTCAGTCTGGCTTCTGACCTCATCACTTCACCAAAACCGCTCTCCCCAAAGAGCTTTTAACTGACAAATCCAATGGTTTTCCCAATCCTTGTCCTTCCTGACCTCTCTGCAGCCTTGGAACCTGCTGACCACTCTCTTCTCTAAACCCTGAGCCCAAGAGGCTTGGGAATGGCCAGGCTTCCAGCCGGGCCCCTCAGCGTCATCTGGGGAAGCAGCCCCGGGGGAGGCGCAGCCTGGGGACCAGTGACTACTCCTGCAGGGGCTGCAGCCACAGTTACTGAAGACCCACAAAAGAACACTCTTGTCCCCAGAGTCTTTGGCACTGCTGGAGGGTTCAACATCAGAAAGTGGCAGCACTTTATCTGTGGGAATGACGTGAAAGAAGCCTGACCATGTGTTTTTCCATGGCACCCCAGGGACCACACCGGCATCTGAAGCCTTCCTCCTGCCCTGTCTTCCTCATCAGAACATTGGCTCCATTAGTCTATACTTGCCTTTCTTTGTGTGCTAGCACTTAGCGCTAGTGCCAGGCACATAGTAGGTGTTTTTCAAAGTGATGCTGTGCAAAGCCTGGGGCAAAAGATTGTGGAAGAAGCCAGCAAGAAAGCAGCTCCCAAAGCTCCCAATCAATCTAAGAAGGCAAGGCCTGGGCACAAATGACCTCAACCAAAGGGAGAATGGGCAAGGGCATGAAGGGAGAGTGCTCCGGGAGGTCAGAGGTGGCAAAAGTAGTGGGAAGAGCAAAGGATGTAGAGCAAAAGGCCCCGAGTGCAAATCCTACCTCAGACACTTGCCACCTGTGGAACCTTAGGGAAGTCACTTTACCCTCTCTGGGCCTGGTTCCAATTCTATAAAATGACCTCTAAGGACCCTTCCAGCTCTAAATCAAAGACTTTAAAAGTCTGAGTGAAGATTACCAAAGAGAGAGAAAACCAAGCATTTGAGGGAAAACATGAGGAGAGAGAGAACACTTGGGAAGGGTCCTTGGAGGGGGTGGCCCTAGGGCTGAGGCTCAAGGAAAGGGGACTTGGAGGCAGAGACACCAGCAATCTCCTCATTCAGCCCCACTCTGAGGACGTGCAGGGCAGGCACACTGGCTGTTGCCCATCCTCTGGCAAAATGATGTTAGTCATCACTGGGTAGGTCATGAGGTCCTGCAGGCTGGAGGCAGAGGTCGTCACTGTGAAGTCCAGAAGGATTAAGTGACTTCCTCAGAATCATGCAACAAGCAAGCCAAGTGGCCAAGCTGAGATTCAAACTCAGACCCTAGCTCTGAAACCATCATTCTTACATAACGCTGCACTAACAAAGATGGAGGGACCAGACTGGTGATTTTATTGGGGTGGGGAACTTCCAGTGAGGAGTTACCCTTCACAGATGCAGATCACCATCACTTGACAACTTTGGGAGCTGGGGCAAGGGCACCATGGGTTGATTTTAGGGAATCTGCGTAAACTTGGATGAGGGAAAAAAAAAAATCAAGTCATTATTTTGGTTTCCTTTGTAATCCTGTGAATTTTATTTTATGCATGTTAAAAACATTATTCTGTGAAGGCGCCCCTAGGTTTCCATGACATAAACACGACTAAGAACTCCTCAGTTAGAGGGCTCTCTGGGTCACTAAGAGGTTAAGTGACTTGCCCAGGGTCACACAATCAGCCTGAATCTGAGGTGAGACCTCCTGGCCCTCCCCACTCAGGGGGCCATTCTTGGTCATTGTACACGCACAACCTCTCCTGTTTATGCACATGCACACTCATACCATGCACACACACACAGGCACACAGAGTTCTAAAATTTGTGCTTTGAGTTTCTTCAAAATCCCCCTGTGCATACCATCCGGTCCTAGCCACCCTTCACAGCTGCCTTGCTGATAATAACTCAGCATTTATGGCTGAATTTGCATCTCCAACTCTGTGCTCTATGAAACATTGGGGTGGAAGACTCTCCTAACTGGCTTCTGCTAGAAAAATAGAAGGAAAAAAATCATCACTTCTCTGCTTTCTCCTTTAAGTCACGAAGACAAAAGTCTCAACCATGGCAGACCCTGGTGGAATTATTGGGCAGCCATGGGAGACAGAGAAGGAAAAGTGAGTAGGAAGGGAAAACCTGAGAAAGAAGATTGATCGAGAAGTGGCATTGACAATTTTTACCCCAGAAACAGGGACAACAAGAGGGAAAAATCTAAGACTGTGGACTTTGTCACTAAAAAGTTGAAGTAGCATTACCCAGGACTGTACCAAGATGGCAGCCAATGCTTTGGCCGTCTAATGCAAGCCCTTCTCCACACAGCTTCCTTCTCTTTGGGCCAAGAGAGGGCTCCCAGTGATGAAATCAAGAGGTCCTTGGACTCAGAGAAGGAGAAGGAGGCATTTAGTAAGTGCCTTTCTATCAAATTTGGACCAATTATTCCCACTCTTTGGTTAAGAGGGAGTTAATCACAACAGCTGAGAATCAGACAGTGCTGGAGGGCATACAAAGCACTTTATACCTAATATCTCATCTGAGCCTTAGAGCAAGCCTATGAGGCAGATGCTAATATTATCCTACCTTTACAGATGAGGAAACCGAAGTGTGAGTAACTTCCCCAGGATCGCAAAGGGTCACTAGGTGGCCCCATAGTGCACTGAGGGAGCTCGAATCTGGCCTCAGACACTTCCTAGTTGTATGACTCTGGGCAAGTCACTTAACCCTGTTTGCCTCAGTTTCCTCATCTGTAAAATGAGCTAGGAAAGGAAATGGCCAGCTACTCCAGTACCTTTGCCAAGAAAACCCCAAATGAGGTCACGAATAGTTGCACAAGACTGAAATGACTCCACAACCACAACAAAAAGCAGGATCACATTGATAAGAATCCAAGGTGCTCTAGATTCCAAATCTGGACCTCTACCCCCTTCTCCATGCGGCCTCTCTAAAGGAAGAACTGTAATTTTTTCAATCTATGCACTGATCAATCAATGAGCATTTATTAAGCACCTTCTGTGAGCTGAGCACTGCACTAGGCACTAAGGTCGCAAAAACAATAAAAGAAAAAAAATCATTACTTTGAACTTCCCATCAGACATCATGAAGGGGCAGAGACCTTTTTTTTTTGGATGGGACCTGTGATTTCACTGGTAAAAAGGGATTTCTGCTACCAAAGCATACTGGGATCTTCCCTCTGTAGCCTGGGACACAGAGAGTTCAGTGACTTGCCCAGGGTATGTGCATCAGAGGCAGGGCTTTGAACCCAGGACTCCCACATCCCAAGGCTAGGTCTCCAAACAACTATATTCCAGGCTGCCCCTTTTTCAGACATTCTGCCTTCTCTCGGCTGCCATTATCCTGGAGCAGCCCCTGCCCGACTGTTGCTGGCTGGCCTTCTGTCTAAGCCCAACCAAGTTACAGGGCCCTCTGTGTTCTTCACAGGGGGACGGAAACTCTGGGTCACTCCGAAATTCAAGAGAAGCAAGGGCCTGGAAACACGAGCTCCAACAGATGGCCCCATCAGCTGGCTACGTTTTCCTGATGCAACTAATCTCTTGCTCTCTGTAAAGGTTTTGGACTCTGCGGTAACCATAGGAACTGAAATACACCGAACAACACATCCCACTTTGAGGCTTAGTCACCGTGGGATTAGCTCATCTTTCCAAAGCCACGTGCCCGGGGAATTTTCTTCTACAGAATTAAGAAACCAAAGCAATGCAAAACGGGCTCTTCTTTCTTCTCTCCGAAGAACCGGGCCTAGACTTTGAGATCAGCCTCCCTCCGGATGGCCAAGGGGCCGCCTCACATCTGAATCGCCAGGGCCAGGGCAGCACCAAACGTCTCACACGTGAGGAGAGGATGGCAAGTTATGCTGCGGGCTGGACGCGTTTCTGCGCTCATCCAGGACCTCAACGCCAAGACACACAGGCGCTAACCAAAGCGCGGAGGGTGGGGGCCTTGCGCCAAGCTCAGCTCGCTCTCAGAGTGGCTCAGAGATGTCTGGGAGGCATGACACACACGTTCCTAGACCCCTTCCGACCTTTCAGTTTGAGGCCAGGCAGCAGAAATCCGACAGGAAGCCTGATTTCCTCACCAACCGAATCATTAAAAAAAAAACAATCATTCCTGCAAGCAGCGACATATGCTGGGTGAGTCGTGCACAGCCGTCACACAAGAGAACAATGAGTCCAATAGTCCTCATTACACGGCACGCACTCAGCGGGACACTGCTTTTCCCTGGAAGATGAGCACTTGGCGTGACCAAAGAAGGGCAGGTTTGAAGCCCAGTCATTGAGAAGTCTGCTGCCGCTAACCTCCCAGGGCAATACAGCCCCTCCCCCCTCCCCTGGCCCCCACACACACCCCCACCCACCCGTGAACCAAAAGCTCTATGGGAGACCAGAGAGTCCTGGAATAAGCAGTAACAACGGTATAGCTGTAGTGTATATATCGCCAGCCACGTGCCAGGCTCTGCGCACTGTGCTTTACAAATATTCTCTCCTTTGATCCCCACAACAACCCTGGTATACCATTTTACAGTTGAGGAAACTGAGGCAAACAGCTATTGACTTTCCCAGGGTTCACATGTAAGTGTCTGAGGCTAAATTTGAACTTGGCTCTTCCTGACTCCAGGCCCAGCGCTCTACCACCCAGCTGCCTCTGATCTAGAAGGGACCAAAGAAGGATAGACTGAGAGCAGGAAAGCGCCTGAGAAAGAATCTCGCTAACCCCCCTCACTCCACAGAGGAGGAAACTGAAGCTCAGAGAGAAAATGGCTGGCCCTGGCTCCTACTTGTGGGAGATGGCAAGGCCTGGGTCTCCTTTCTTCCCACCGCCCCACATTGCCAGAAGACAGTAAGCACTTAATAAATGCTCAATCACTCATTCATTCCTTCATTCACCAAGCAAGTTAAAAAACAGAAGGAGATGGAGCAGCTAGGTGGCACCGGCCTCGGAGTCAGGAAGACCCGAGTTCAAATCCAGCCTCAGGTACTTGACACTTACTAGCTGTGTGACCTTGTGCAAGTCACTTAACCCTGATTGCCTTGCCTTCCAAGAGAGAGAGACAGAGAGAGACACAGACAGAAAGACAGAAAAAAAAGAAAGAAAGAAGGAAGGAAGGAAGGAAGGAAGGAAGGAAGGAAGGAAGGAAGGAAAGAGAGAGAAGGGGCCTTCGAAGTCATCTAGTCCACTGCTCTGCCACCATTTTATAGATGAGGCCACTGAGTAAAGCAGTAGACAGAGCACTGCCTGGCACCTGAAAGACCTGAGTTCAAATCTGGCCTCAGATACTTGCCAGCTGTGTGACCCTAAGCAATCACTTAACCGTTCTGTGACCTCACAGGGTTGTTGTGAGGCTCGAACAAGATCATATTTGCAAACACCTCTGCAAACTTTGCATTATAGAAATGCTGTTATTAGCAATTACTATTGTCGTCCAAGGTCACACAGGTAGGAAACGCAGGGTTAGGATGAACCTAGATCCTTGGAGTCCAAACTGAACACAGTCTCCACCACCCTACACAGGCCCCTTGTCACCAGTGAGCCCTTCAGGTGGACAAGAAGTGGTTAATTCATGATCTTTGGGCTGGGCCATCCAATCCAGCCTGTCATCGCTTCATTAACCACCCAACCTACATCTTTCTTTTGCCCAAGCGCACAGAATGGCGTCAATCATCAAATACCACCTGGAGACCCAGAGGTTTCATCAATTCCTGATCAACCAGTCGAGTAACCCCCCATCGGCCAATGATGGCTTGGGAGTGGTGCTAACCAAACCCAAGCCCATTCCTCGTGGCAGCTTCTCTGGAGTTAAGGTGTCTCAGGCAGAAATGCCAAGTAAGGTAAGGCCACTTTTGCAACCAAACCAAAAAAATAAAAAGGGAAAGAAGAGAAGAAAAAAGAGAGGAGGAAGAAAAGAGAAGGAGGGAAAGGGAGAATGAGAGGGAAGACATATATTTGAGTCTCCAATTAATTTTTAATAGCTTTGAACTAGCAAATGGCTTCTAAGGAATGTGCCTTCTTAGGCCCACAAAACCTGGATAAGTTAAGGCTGAAAGGCCCAGGGCTTGATTACAGAACATATTACGCATGTTAAGCTCTGAAGTGCATCAACTAAGAATTCTCTAAAGGAGAGAACTGGCTAAGGATTTCCATTACAAAAAATAACATAAGATTAAAAACCTAGATTAAACCACATCCTCTGCCCCCAAGTGTATGGCAGAAATTAGTCTGTTCTGTTCTATACTGGATTGGACACCAATTTCAGAGATTTAAGAGGTTTTACTGAGGATAGGTGGTAGCCTGTCTAATCCTGAAATTCCCCTCCTCTTTTGTGTTGTCATCAAAAATTCTCCACTAAAAGCTGGAAGGGCTTTGAAAATCACTGAGTCCAACCCCATTATTTCTGAGAAGGTCCACAGAGATTTGTCCAAAGCCACACAGGTAGAAAATGGCAGAGGGAGGATTCAAACTCACATCCTGAGTCTCTAGACCTAGCAGTCTTTTCTATATAGCAACCACATGGATATTCACACTTCTTGGGGACAGAGACATTAGATGTTAGGGAGCCAGGAAGGGGACATGTTTTGGACCTGCCCCTCACCTGGCCATATGAGGAGTGGCGCAGGGGGGGGTCGAATGAGAAAAGGGCACATGATTCCACTCTGGTCTACCAGAACGTCACTGTCAAGATTACCGGGAGAGGGAGGGAACCTGAGATCAAGGTTCCCATTGAAGAGGCAACAAAACAGGGAGAAAGGCCTAGATTTATGTTATCTGGAGGAGCTAACAACATCTTAAATGCTTGACAAGAAATCAAAGCGTTAACCCCACATAGAGAGTGTCAATGCTCCTAAGAACTAGATTTTCCGAGGAGACAAGCTGGAAGGAAGTGGCAAGGTCTTCACCTCTAAGAGAGGGGTTTGGGGGCTGGGGAGGACCACAGTCAGAGGCCCAGACGAGAGAGGCAGAATAGTCTTAACTCCAGAGAAGGGGTCCAGAGGAGGGAGCAAAGGGGCCCTGGCCCTGCCCTTGGGGATACCTCAGATGAACACTGAATGATGGGGAAGAAACAAGACAGGATTCTAAAGAATTCCCACCCCAGGCCTGAGTGGGCAGACCCCTGGGTCATCAGGGAAGCACCCAACACAAAGTACACATCCCAGCAAGAATGGACGGTTACCTTCGGAGAACAGTTGAAATGCATGCTGGGTACTGGGAGGGTGGTTACATACATGGTGATACACCGGTACAGGTACAGCGTGCCAACTAAGAAGAAAAATCTTCGGCTAATGATGGACCTGGAGGAAAGGGAAAAACACATCTCACTCTGAGCAAACACATTTCATAGGTTTAGCAACTTAAGAGTTTTCCACTGTCTGAGCATTTGGAAGTTGAGGACCTGAGGGGGCCCTCCCAAGACTGAGTTCAGAATCTAGAAGCTTCTCACAGCCTGGACAGCGGTGACCCCACTTTGGGATCAAAGACAGAGAGCCGGAAGGCACCTCAGAGAGGAGAAACCTGTGACAACACTCCTGGAGCACCCACCCCTTCCTGGCAAGGAACAAGAGTTCAGAATAACCAACCACTGGATGGCAACTATCACAATAAGGTCCCACCAGAAAAAAAAAAAATCTGGCTCCTCTTCTAGGCTTATCACATAGTCTTCTTCCCACACTCTGCGTGCCAGGCTCTTACTCAACCAGGCAGTCCCTTCCTGCTTCTGTGAGTTGGCACAAGTTGCCTGGGAAGCCTAGACTGCATTACTACCTCAACTTGACCTCCTGCAACCCTGCGCTTCTATAGAGGCAAGCCCTTCCTGATCCCTCCCTCCACAAACTATCATGGATTCATTTACATGTACAAACCTCATAGCCCCTGGGAATACAGCACTTTAAGGTGGGCAAAGCACTTCTCTTAAGAATCCTGTGTGGGAGTGGCTATTATATAAGCCCCATTTTACAGATAAGGAAACTGAGACACAGAGAGCTTAAGAAATTTGCCCTGGGTCACACAAACGGTAACAGGATTTGAACTCAAGTCTTCCTGACTCCAGTCTGGCCCTCTATCTCAGTGCCCCCAAGGTGACTTAACAGCACTGATTAATTTTCATCTCTGAAATGATATGAAATGCAAGGCTCAGGGCTGGATCAATATTTATTGACATGAACTAAGTTCTGAACATGGATTGAAGATACAAAACAAGGACACTCCCTCATACAGACTCTCCATTTGCCTTCCTCAGAGCCTAATCAGTCATTCTTATCTCTGGGCCCGTCCCCTTTACCTGCACCACTGGCAAACCACCTCCCACCTGCCCCTCCACCCACACACATTCACAGGGATCTTCAGTAACTCAGCCTTTATACTCCTTACAAATGAATCTGTGATCAGACTGAAGAGGAGGTTCCCACATCCCCATGGGTCACAGCCCATCCCCTGGATCTTGTTTCTGTGTCTGGCCATGACTCAGCCACAGCTGCTTTCATTTGACATCACAAGGATATCAGTTGGGGGCAGCATACTCTGGAGTTTCTTTCTGGATTGGCCCCAGTTAACAAAGTCTAATTCTTGGCTTGTTTTTCTAGAGCACTGGGGTCCTACAGGCCAATTCCATTTGGACTCGAGAGAAGACAAAGATGGCCCCCTTGGTACAGTGGTAAGATGAGGTAATTGAAAAGCAAGAGGAAGGTCCCCAATGCAATGGGCGGAATCTCAAAGAATGAATGAAAAAAGCATTTCATATGTGATTACTACATTATATGCCAAGCACTGTCCTGAATCACTGTGGATAAAAATACTAAAGCCGAAGGTAATCTTAGCACCAGAAGACCAGCCCTACATACAGTGCCTGGCACACAGTAGGTTCTTAATAAATGTTTACTGACTGACTACAGAGGAATCATGGGAAACCTGGAGAAAAACTGCCTGGGTAAGATAGATTAGATCTGTTCTTGGCCCCAGAAGAAAGAACCAGGAGGCAAATGGTGAAAGAGGCTGAACTTGGGGCTGACTTCAGGAAAACTTCCTTAAAATTAGTCCTTGCCAAGGGGAAGAGGCAGCCTCAGGAGGGGGTGGGTTCTCCCTCAGGGGCAGTATTCAAAGGCTGGATGGCCTCGCCTTGGGGACTGGACAGAGGGGAGTCTTTGGGCTGGACAAGATGACCTCAGAAGTCCCACCCCCTCTGAGACTCTCTGATATTCCTTTCCAGGTTAGGTGAATTGTTAACAAACTTCTGCTACAGAAAACTGCTAAAATGTAAGACATGGAATGTGACAATGAACACGGCTGTCATGCGCTGGACAGATCTAAAGCCACATATCTCACAGAGGCATTCACATGGATTCATGTCAAACTGAAGGAGGAGGAACGAGGGCCTTTTCATGCAGACATTTAAAACATCCACCTGATGACCTCGATTGTCCTTCCTACTCCTCAGACTCTTCCCTGCATGCCTCAGGGCTTCACCTCTCCCCCTTGCAGGGTGAACACAGCTTGGACAAGCAAGGAGATACCAATTACAAACCTTCTCGTAACATGGACCAGGGAGCCTTTCCAGCTGCCCTGTGACCAAACCCTCCTCTATGTGAGGTGCCCCTTCCTTAGAATGGAAGCTTCCAGGGGCTGTTCTGGTTTTCTATTGGCATCTCCAAAGCTTAGCACAGTGCTTGGCACAAAGTACCTCAGAAAGGGTTTTTCATTCATTCTTTGATTCGCTCTAGCCCAATGATAAGGCACAGAAAATAAGTGCTATAGAACCTAGTCCAGTCTATTAAAAATGTAGGAAAACAAAATAATCACAAAAATATATATGTTGCATGGGCACCAATAGGCCCGAGACCGAATGTTCAGATATTTTAACCAATTCCTCAAAGTCCACCCTAATAAAATATAATAATAATAAATAAAATAGATTTAAAGTACTTTGAAAACCTTAAATTGCTACATAAATGTTAGCTATTATTATCAAACACTTATTAACTGGGGTAATTTTTACTATGAAAAATACTGTTCATTATAGAAAGGACAGTATAAAAGGATGCCAACGAGTCCAGAAATCTATCTATCTGGGGCTCCAAAGCTTTACCGGGTTACTTGACTTTATAGAAGGGGCCCATGATCTGCCAACCTGTTCTCCCAAGACATCACTGCCTGGCACGTCCCAGGGGAACTCACAGAAGATCAGGGATGGAAAGCGTCATCCACAGTTTCATGATGAAGGAAAGGCAAGGCCCCAGGGGTCACAAAGCCAGCCTCGAACTCCAAATCCAGAGCTCTTTCCACCATACCATACTCCCTACTCAAGTGGATGTCCCAGTAACATCTCAAATTCAATAGATTTGAGCAGTCAGCACAGTGCCTGGCACACGGTAGGTGCTTAAAAAAATGTTTACTGACTGACTGAGACCAAAGCTGGAAGGGACTTTAGACAGCTAGTCTAATCCGGCCATTTTACAAACAGATCCAGGGAGTTCACCCAGGGCTTGGCACACAATGGGCAGTTAGGTCTAGTAGTTGGGATCTGGTTTGGGGCTTGGACCCAGGAAGACCCGAGTTCTCAAAACATGCCCCAGCTCCTTACTACCTGTGAGACTCAGGGCAAATCTCAGCCTCGGTTTCCGCATTTATAAAACTGGGATAATAATAGCACCTGCCTTCTAGGGTTGTGAAATAATATATTCACATGCTTGTTAATTAAGTTAATTTGTTGCTATAAAATTATGACATAGAACTCATTATATAGAAAGGAAAGTATAGAGAAAAGCTTGCTGATGGGCCAAGAAAGCCCCCGGCCTCGTTGCTATTTTAGCTTCTCTGCTTCCTTCTTCCCTTGCTCACCCAGGGGAGGTACTGGAACCCTCAGGGAGAGAGACAGACAAAACAATCCTTCAGAGGGGAACTGTCCGCTGTAAGAAAGCTAAGAGTGAACGACTCCATGACTGGGATCCTCAGACTGGCAGCTCAGTGCAGCCTGTGGACGGGGACCACGCTTTCCCACATTCACACCGGGCTCTGACCAGGGCCCTTCCGTTTATTTACCAAATGGTGCAGGTTAATGATACACCAGAAAACAAATGAAAACCCCCCAAATCTGGGAGTGGGTTGGATTTAGCTGTTTCTTCTTCACGGACATTACTGACATTGCGTTTGCCACCAGATACAAAGGGAGAGCTCAGAACCTGCCATAGGACTGAGAGGAAATATCTCTTTGACTCTGAACAGAATACACCCAATGGTGACCACCCCATGGTAGGTGGAAAACACCTGTCTCTCACACCCTACAGCTGTGTCTCCCTGGGCAAGTCACTTAAAGGTCTCAGGGCCTCCACACAAACCATATCCCCCATGCCCTGACCCTAAGCCACCAGCTGGTGCTCAAGACCGGCTATACAACTCCATCAATAACTACCAGGCATTTAAGGGCCTATATGCCAGGTACTGTGCTAAGGAAAAAGATCTAAAGATGAAAGTGAGAGAGTGGCTGCCAGGGACCTCTGGGGGTCCTACCATTTGGCAGTCTGTCTTTGTGAGTGAGGGAAACACAAAGGCCAATCCCTCTAGCCACGCTGGAGGAGCCTTTCTGCACTCAGCTAGCGTGGCCATCAGACGGAAGCCACACAGTCTGTCCCGTGGCCCCTGACTGAAGTCCTCCTCCTTTAGGAGGACCTGCCTCTAACAGGAGCTCTACAAACAGCCTTACCAGCAGGTAGGGCCTGATTTTGAAAAAAAGATCTTCTCACTAAGAGTGATAGTACGGCACAGTACATAGAGCTTTGGACTTCAAGCAGGAAGAACCAAGTTCGAATTCTTCCTCAGACACTCCCTAGCTAGGGAAAATAATTTAACACCTCTGAGACTCAGTTTCCTCATCCGTAATAAGATAGGACCTACCAGGTGCCAACACTCCCTACACCTCAGGAATGTGACACGTGCTCTGCAAGCTTTACATTTCAGTCAGAGCCAAAGGATCGACGCTCAGGGAATCAGATCCATTAACATCACCGGAGCTCCCAGGTAAAAACCTCCAATGCCTGATGGCCACACATTCTCAAGGGCCAAAGCCTTCCGCAGGTTGGTCTGCATTCCAGCTTCAAGGCAGAAGAGTCACCGCCCGGGGACAGACCCACATGGGAGACCTCGCCTGCTTCCAATTCTCTGCAGGAGCATCCCCAAGCTGAAGATGGCTGGGGTCAATCTGCGCAAGGCTTTTCACTTCCCCCGTCTCCTATCTGTGAAATGAGGGACTGGATTCCCTCTAAGGTTCTTCCCAGGAGACAACGGATCTAAAGCATTTTGCAAATCCTAAAGCGTCTAAATTTCCGGTATTCGTTATTATTTCGAATTTACTTATGCACGGCTGAGACTTCAGAGTCGTTTTCTCATCTGTCTCACAAAGTACATAAAGTGGACCGGCTGATTTGGAGTGTTTATGCTCCTAAGACATAAAATTCTTTGCAAACCTTAAAGTGCAGTGTAAATGGGATCAGTGATTTTGTTACTCGCTGCGTGGGTGCCTCAGGTCAATCCTCATCTACCCTGCTTGATAGCTCAACCCTCCAGAACACTAGATGGCTGTTCTTCTGGAGTGAAATCCTGCTTCAATTACCCGTGTTTTGAGTTTTCTGAATTTCCTGTTCAAGTTATCGAGAGAAGAGAGTATGGCGGTGAAAAGGTCAGATCTCCCGTCCTGTACTGAACATGAAGAGATTTGAACCCAAGCAAGAAGAGCAAACGTTTTCTCAGTATGACCTTAGTTTTCCAGAACATCCCGCCCCCCCCCCAAAATAGAGGTTTCCATTTTCAAAGTAGAAACATCATTTTTGAATTCCAAATGTTTCCCTCAAAACCCAAAGTGGTATTTGGGTTTTGCTCTGCCCCTGTCTTTATCCACTTACTTGTATTTTAAGAGCAGCCACTGAATGAACCAGAGGCCTACAAGGACCAAACCGTTGATTTCACAAATAGAAAAGGCCCACTGCACCCGGTTAAAATGGTCCAAAAAGGTATCCGGCAGGGGTGCCTGCGTCTCCTTGGGAGGCACTCGCTCATGGACGAACGAGATCGTCACCGTGGTGAGCACAAAGCAGCAGAGGGCATACAGAAAAGCCAGCAGAGTCTTCCCCCACTCCCGGGGGTACTGGGAGCGCTCGGGTTCGGGCATGGGGATCTGGATCATTTCCAAACCCCCCTGGTAGCCATTGGGCACGCCGTTGTGTTTGGCCTTGCTGAGGAAGCCACTGTCGGGCACCAGGATGTCAGCGCTGATGCTCAGGTGCCCGTTGGCGTGCCCGTTCTTGTGGGCCTCCAGGTGGTGCTCCATTTTCAGGGTTTCAATCATGTCCAGTAACCGCTGCCCATTGTCGGAGGAGACTCGGGAGAGAGGGGGCTTGGTGAAATCCTCCTGGGTGAGGTTGATCAAGTCTTGGCCCGTGTAATGGCCCAGGGGCTCACAGTATTCGGGCATGGCATTCTCCAGCAGCCAGTCTGTCACCGTTTGGGGTGACCAGCAGACGACTTCCTTCATTGTCCTAGCAGGCAGAGGGTCCTCCGCTTCCTCTCGACAGGTCAGCAGACCCCACTCCTTAGACGGAAGAGGCAGGCGTTCTGCAACTCCTCCATCCTGGGGCACACTGGTAGAAACTCCTTTGGCAAGCTGGGCGGGAAGTCTTTCCAACACTTCATGGAGCAGGCCACGCTCCGTGCGCGCAGGAGAAATCCCTCACCTCCTTCTTGGCACAAAGATTCTTCTTCCTACAGAGGCAAGACACAGGGTCAGAAGGAGCAATCATCACATTTCCCATCTCTCCCTTCCTTCCCCCCAACCACCCCGGGTGACAAATACTCAACGTGGAAGGAGGAGGAAAAAGGCATCCTCGAGGGGCCAACACCGTACTCCAAAACACATCCTCGTTTTGAGGTCAGTTCGCTGATACCTCCATAGTCTTTCACTTAATTCAACGGACATTTATTGAGTACCTACTATGCGCCAGGTACTATGCTGAGCCCTAGAATACAAAGACAACAGCCAGACAAATCCTTGCCTTCTGGGAATCACAAAACTTGAGAGAGAAAGAAGACTTTGAGGCAGGGGGATGTTCAAAGGGTTTGGCTGATTGTTAAATGACCAGTGTGAATGTGCCTGGTATACAGTAGGTGCTTAATTAATGCTGACTGATTGACATCTAAGAAATGGGGGGTGGGGAACACTAAAAATCAGGACTTGATTTGTTTTGTTGATTGTCCAGACAATAGTCATGGAGAAAATTCATGATGATGATTAAAATGAAATGTAAATTGTGTGTAGGACCACCCCCCCAACCCCCCCACCCCTTTGGAGCTGGATGTAAAAACATCTGCTGGCACACCACTGCTTCACACCCACAGCCCACACTCAATCAAGAATCCTGACTAGGACACACACAATACGGGCCTAACCTCCTCCAGGGGAGGCAGGGAAGGACCTGCCTTCCAGAGGGGGCCCATTTCATTTTGTGTTATCAGTGATTCTTAGGATACTTTCCTTCATCTCCAGCCCAAATTTGCCTCATGCCAGCTTTCACAGTATGGTTCTTACTTCTTCTCTCTGGGGCCAAGAAGATTGATCCCTTGTGGCCGCACCCTTCAGACCCTTGAAGACAGCTAGCATGTCCCCTCCCCAAACTACTCTCCTCTGCTCCATTTCTGTAGGAAGCCTTGCTCAATCCTCTTAACTCTACTTCCCTCCCCCTTTAATTACTTACATCCATTCTGCCTGACCCTGCCTTCTACTGATCTGCACAGGACCTGGGAGCAGGGCTCTCTGCCCTACTGCCTGTCTGCTGCCTTGCTTGGGACTCAGTCAAGTCGGTCAGTCACAAAACATTGGGTAAGCCCCCACTATGTGCCAGGCACAGGGTTACACACAGAAGCCCCTGCCCTCCGGGAGCCCACAATCTAACTGGAAAGCCAATAGGCAAACAAGCTACATACAGGAAAACCAGGGAGTCTCCATCAGCGACGGGGAGCTCGAGGATTAGGAGGGCTTGGAAAAGGCTTCCTCTGGAAGATGAGATTTTAGGAGCTAGGAAAGCAGGCAGGCAGAGAGGAAGGAGAAAGGGTTCCAGGCATGGGGGATGGCCAGAGCCAAGAAATGGAGGATCCAAGATCAGCCAGAGGGCCAGTGTCACTGGACCAAAGAGCATGCATATAAGGAAGACTGGAAAGATAAGAAGGGGTGAGGCTATGACAGGCTACGAAGGCCAGAGCACTTTCTATTTGGTCCGGGAGGTAATGGGGAGCCACTGGAGTTTACAGAGGGGGTCAGTGACAATGGTCAGACCTGCATTTTAGGAAGACCACTTTGACAGCTGAATGGAGTGGGGAGAGGCCTGAGGCAGACAGACCCACTGGCAGTCAGTGCAGTAACCAAGGCTGATGGGATGAGGGCCTGCACCTGGGTGAGGGCAGTGCCAAAGGAGAGAAGCCAAGATAAAAATGCCAGGGCTTGGCAGTGCCTTGGAGGGGGTGGGGGTCGTCAGAGATAGTGAGGAGTCAAACTAACAAGTGTTTCTGAAATGTTAACTCTGTGTCAGGCTCTGGCTACGCACCAGACAGTCCAGTGCCGGGACTACTCAGGATGTACCTGCCAAAAGATGGGCAGGACACCCCAGAACTGGCACCTCCTTCTACAAAGCCCTGGGACATTCCATTCTGGTGGGTGGGTGAGGAGGGAGGGCAGAATACAAGTGGTACATAAACAGATAAATACAAGGTATATAAAAAACTTCCAGAAGCTGATTTCAAGTGGACCAGAGCACGAACAAATGGGGGACCTCAGGAAGGGTCTCGTGTAGGTGTATGGTGAAGGGAGCTCCAGGTTCTGGAAGCAGACGCCAAGAAAGCCAGGCCATCCCTTCTCTGGGCCTCAGGTTCCACATCTCTAAAGCAAGGGAGATGGAACTAAGTCATCTCCAGGAGCCTCTTTGCGGTTTCAAATGCCACGATCCTGGGGGCACTGAACGATGACCCTCCTGAACAGGAAGGGAGGGCCTCACAGGTCAGCAGACTCACCTTCTCCTACTCCCTGCCAACTGCAGAAATGAGGAACCAAGACCCAGAGCTTACATGCCCCTGGTCACCAAGGAGCCGGCTCCAGGAAGAGTAGGAAGGAGGTCTCCTGACTCCCAGGCGCCTCCCAACCCCACCTCCAGTGGCTCAGTTGCACTTCTAAGGAAATGCAAAGAATTACTTCAAATAAAGAAACAGGCCAAAATGAAATAACAGCATGGCATCCCCTCAACCTCCAGCAAACAGCAATTAGAAAAACAGCAGGAAGGACCCGTTCCGTGCTGCAGAGTTGGGCCATGACGGCCCCAGCAAGTCCGTACTGCCTATCCACACAGTTATTAGGAAAACCTCCAAAGTGGCAACCTCAGTCCTGGGAGCAAATTAAATCAGCAAAGCTGGTCATCCAGAAATCTATTTACTACAGACATAAAGGTGCCAAAATTCATCCAGGATCCTACCGATCCAAAAGGAAACCTCATTCACTCCTGAAAACTCAATAGGAAAAAATTATAAATTATAAAAAGAAAATTATAAACATTTTCTGAAATGTAGGAGTATCGCCAAAACACAGGAAGCAAGAGGAACCTCCAAGGCCCCCCGATGTCAAGTGCTTTCCCTGCTCCCCCTTTTTACCAATGTGGAAACTGAGGGCCAGACTGTCAAAGAGATTTTTTATGCCCAAGGTCACAGAGCTAGTAAGTGGACATGAATCTGGGTCTCCCTGACTCCACATCTAGAGGCCTGTCTATTATCAAATGAAAACACCGAAAACTTAGACAAGACCAAGCGAGATCTCGGAACGAGTTATTATTACAAGTGTCCCAAGAGGAAGAAAAAGCAGATGATGACTCCTCAGTGAGGCAGTGACAGCTTCCCTTTTCACTAAGGTTAAGTGGACTGATGTCAGTGCATGTAATGGAACAAATGATGCTCATGACAAATGAAGAAAAGCTTAAGAAGACTCATCAGAACTGATGCAAAATGTATGCATGTATGTAATGACTTTTCATGAAAGCACAACTCAAACAAAGAATCGGGGGAAATAAAAAAGCAGAACCAGCAAAACAATAAGCCCACATTGACCACAACCGTGGAAACGGGAAGAAACTTGTAACTACAAACCAAATGAGATTGAACGCTGTGAAATCCAAAGGATGATGTCTGCTGAAAAAGAGGCAGGAAGGCCCTCCCCACCCCTCTGCTGCATTATAGCAGGCATGTTTGCAAGGGTTGCTTAGTTTTGTCCAACTTTTTTCCTTCTTTTTTCAATTCTTTGTCACAAGGGACAGCCTGCTGGGAGGGGCAGGAGGAGCGATACACTGGAAAACTTTGATGATGTGAAAACAAAAGCTAACAATACAACTTTATTTTTTTTAAATACACAGAAAAAAAGAAAGTTCCTAAGCCTGACTCCGATATCTGTAAATGTTGAAGAAGAAAGATACAGAAGACTGAGAGGACGGATATTTTCTAAGGAGAAAAAAGAAGCATAAAAGTCCACATACTGCTGTCACACCACAGAGTAACCAGACCTAAGCCTGAAATACCAGGAGAGAGATCTGAACCAACAGAAGGCTGCCACATGCAGCACTGGTCAGTGGACGGTTGTAGGGAATGGGAAAGCTCAAACTCAGCCCCAGGCTGCCTTCCCTTCCTAACGCTCTTCAGAGCCAGGAGGAGCCAGCCGGCCAAAGGACAGTCCCATTGCTACGAGATCATGATGGTGAAGGGCAGTAATGGGAGACCCTTGATGACAATAATCAGGCCTGGGGAAGAGGCCAAGCAGCCGGCTACACATGCGAGCATTCTACCTCGAGGACCAGGACCTGATTTTAGAGAACTGTGTTCTGTGATGGGGCCATGAAGCCATTAAGGCTGGCCTCTGGCACACCCTCCATTTCTAGATTCACATCTGAAGGGATGCTCCATCTCAGAAGTTCTCCGTGGGGACCGTGCCCTGCAGACAAAACGAGATCACGCAGCAGGAGACGATTCCCCATCAGAAACCATCAGATATTTATAACCACTTCTGAAGTGGCCGCGTAGCTAGCCTGCCCTGACCCGCAGAGAACACGACCACCCGGCGTAACCTCTCACCCCAATTACAAGGGTGAAGGAAGGAGTGGGAAATCTTGGGAGGTTTCTCAGGCAGAATGGCAGTCCAGGCTGTCCATAGAAAAGGGGCTGGTTCTAGAGGACATGAGTTCAAATCCGGACACTGCCACTTACTAGCCTTGTGGCTTTGGACCAGTGACTGCTGCTCTCTGTCGACAAATCTATACTCCTTCCTTGATGGCTTCAGTCCGCTGTGATCTTTTCTTTCTCTGAATTCTCCTTTCTAGGCCAAGCGGGCTGGCATGGCAGACTGCTCTAAATAGAAACTGACCTCAATCCAAAGGGAAGCAAGCACAGGCTGGCTCTGGATTCCAGGAGGGCTGGAGGGCGGGGCACGGATTAGTCTGGGTCGGTCCAGAAGAACCTCGGTCTAGTATCTCTCTCAATCGCAGCAGGGGCTAAATGCCAAGTCCCTTCAGAATGGATTATAAACACCGGACGGCTCTGCCACTGTCTAAGTGTCTTGGGTGGCCTGATTTCATCAAGCTTTAGGGGGAACGTCTTCTGAGGCTTTCCTCAGATCGGAAGGACGGATTTCCAAGCTGGAAGAGACCTCAGTGCCACCCAATGTCCACAGGTCAAAATCCCCACGGGTCCCCAAGAGTCCAGCCGCCTCCTGAGGGGCCCTGCTGCACTGGAGGGCAGCTCTAATGCTTAGCAGAAGCTCGGGGATTTTTAAAATCAACATGCAACCTCCCCCAGCCAGAGTCTTCTCCAAGGTCAACATTCCCAGTTCTCCCAACAACTCCTCCAGGGGCCCTTCACCACTGGGGTTCCCTCTCCTGGAAGTGCTCCCTCTTATCAATGTCCTTCCAAAACCGTCTCACCTGCTCATCGCTGGACAGGCTCCTCCAGACCTACTCTGGCCAGGGCAGAACACAGAAGGCGACTGTTTATCCCTGGACGTCCTGCCCCTCTGCACATGGCTCAAAAATGGTACCAGCCATTTTAGCCGCTACATCCCACTGCTGACTCACGCTCAGCTTGGAGTCCACTGAAACCCCGAGATCTTTTTCAGTTAATCTGGTGTCTATCCACACACCACCCCCAAGGCTCTCCCTTTGTAAAAATGTGTTGGGTCTTTTTAAACCCAAGTATAAGACTGCATTCGTTGTCACACTGAGTTTCGTCTCCCGAGACTCAGCCCAACGCTCTCCCTGCCAAGACCCTTCCGGATCCTGCCTCTCTCTTCCACAGTGCGAACTGTCCTTCCCAGCATGACGCTGTCTGTACACTGGATAAGTATGCCTTCCGTGGCTTTATCCAGGTCATTAATGAAAAACTTAATTGCACAGGACAGGCACAGACTCCTGGGGAGCAAACAAGAGTCTCCCTGGTGTTCAATCCTCAGCAAACATTTAGTAAGCCCCTACACTACAGACAAGGGCCCAGGGATCTGGGCTTGTGGCTTCATCTGGGGAAGTAACTCTTGGTGTGGAAACTCCATCCAGGAATACAAACAGTGATTCATCTTTAACTTAGTCCTAAGAGAGGTGCCTGGTGCCTCCCAGGCACCTAAGGGGTTAAGTGACTTGCCCAGGGACAAAAAGCCAGTGTGTGTCAGAGTCAGAACGTGAACCCAGGTCTTCCTGGCCTCCAGGCAACTGTCTAGAGTCTAGAATAGAGGCCGCAGAGCCACTGCTTCTCTGATGGGCAGAGTAAATAAATACAAGAAAATTAGGGGAAGGAGGATCCCGGAGGATCACAGAAGGCTTCTGGAGGAGGAGGTGTCCAGGCTGAGCCCTGAAGGAAGACAAGAGGGGCAGACCTCAGGAGGAGGGGCCCAACTTCATCAAGTCTCTCCCGCCTCCCCAGCTAGACTTCAAGCACGTCCAAGCAAGCAGCCTGCCTGAATTCAGAGGGCCAGGTCCCAGGTTCAAATTCTGATCTTCCACTGACCACCTGAGCAGAGGCAGCAAATGTAACACAAAGAAACAGATGCCCCTGAGTCATACATACAGGCTTTGTGACCCCAGGCAAGACGAGCAACCTCTCCAAACCCCAGTTTCCTCATCTGTAAAACAGGGATAAGTAGCAGCCCCTGACTCAAAGGGCTGTTATGAGGCTCTGCACTTTGCTGGCAGGCCACAGACATTTTGGGGTGAGGCCCAAGGCCAGCCAGGCCACCTGCCACCAGCCCCAAAAGGGGCTCCCAGAAAATCCATCCTCTGGAGAGGCCCCAGAACTTCAGGCGATACGCAGAAGTCAGAAGCAGCCTCGAGCTGGGGCTCATGCTAGGAGAGAAGATGCCCTCAGGTCCACACGCATACTCTCAGTTCTCCTCCAGAGGGGTTGTCATCCCCATAGGAAAAAGACAGGTGGCACTGACCTAGGCACACGTGGCAAGTGGTCAGTTGTGGTATTTGGAGAAACCCAGAAGCAAGAATCCCTCCAAGGGTACCATGAATTAGCCTGCTGCTGCTGCTGCTGCTGACAGAGGAAGACGACAATGGGGAAAGCCCCCAGCTTCATCGGTGCGGGCACAGTGGCCAGGGAAGCCAAGGTGGGGGACAAACAATATTTCTCTATCCAACCATTTCCAAACAAAACAGCCCTCACCTCCTTTGCTGAGCCAAAGCCCATGGGCAGCACCCAGAAAACGAAGGCTCCATTCCCACTGCGGACACTTCAGAGCTATGTGATCCTGGGCAAGCCTCAGTACCCTCATCTGTGAAATGGGATAACTGTGTGTGAACTCTCTACCTGAAGGAGTGACCGGGAGGCCTGTGTGTCAGCAATGCTTTGCAAACTGTAAAGCCCCATACAAAGGCCGGGCACTGGGATGAATTACTACATTAGCAGACCTGCGTCTGCTTTCATGATTATAAGCCCCGAGAATGAGAATGAATCATTTAAAATATGCATTGCTAGATGAAGGGGAAATCTCAGAGCCTGAGAGAACACCAAAGCCGAGTAAGGACCCTCCATCACTTGGGCCACCCTGGATCATCACGCCGATCACCAGCTGTCCCAGGCTCCGGAGCTGGGGAGAAGCTCAGAGGCCATCTGGTCTGACCCTTTCATTTTACAGAAGAGGAAAACGGGCCCAGAGTGAAGCAGCCTGTGAAGCCCATCCCTCGGCCCCCAGCCAGGGCTAATTCCAAATCGCCAAACACCCTGGGACAAGGCCAAGTGGAACCAATGTGAGTTGGAAAATCTGGATGCCGGTCAAGGCAGGCTTTCTTGTTTGCTTCCATAACTGTATCTAAGCAGCCAGCACCTTTAGGAGACTCCTCTGCCTTAACAGCAAGGAGCAAAGCTGCCCCAGTGACAGGATTAGAGGCAAGGACTTGGTTCCAGAGGAGAGCTGGGTTTGGGTTTGGGTTATCTGGGAGTGGGAAGGGGGAGGGGAGCACACGCCCACAGTCTTCAGGCATCTGCAGGACCAGCCACCTCATAGAAGGGGCCTAGCTAGGTTCTGCCTGGCCCCAGATGGCAGAACCAGGAGGCGATTTAGGCTTGGGGCCAGACCTCAGCCTCTCCTCCTAGATCTCCAGGCAGGAGGTCTTGCAGAGCAGGCTCCCATTCAGACTCTGGATGGACCCAACGCCTTCCAATTCCCAATTTCATGACTCGGGGAGCCTGGCTCTGGTGGGTTCCCAAGAGCTGATGCTAAAAATAGGGTGCAGGCCCACTAACAGCTCCTCACTGGGTGTAGCCAAGGCCACCACATGTGACTTCTCCCTTCTGGGCCTCGGTTTACAAAACTCTTAAAGCCAAAGGCTTTGGATAAATAATAAAGCTCTGGTTACTTGCCAGAAACCAGAAATGGGAGCGAAAGATGGGTTCAGGCTGTGGGTGACAGGGAGGCCTCCATACTGCTCCTCCCAAATGCAATTCCCAGAAAAGCTTTGGTACCAAGCAGCCCCCTGCTCATCAAAGACTCCAGCCTCTTAGGTTCTCCGCTTCATTTAGCAAAATCTGCATGGCTCTACTCAGCTCTCATCAACCGAGTTTTCCCTTAGGGCTTCGTTCCTAGAACCCAATTACCCAAGGCACCCATAAATCACCCCTCCTCCCCTCTGAAACCAGCAAGTATCATTTTCAGATCTGCCTGGGCGGACGGTATTCTCCCGGTAATCAGGAATATTAGGGCCTGATTAATCAGTGACACGAAATACCCAAATTTCATTAGCTTTCAGAGGAATCTTAGCGAACAGCTTGGAGGGACCTCAGAGAGACTCCAACCCATCACGTGACACTGGAAAAAACCGGCCAAGAGAGACTGAGTGCTCTAACAAAGCCAGCGTCTGACAAAGGTTTGCACCCAGGCCTTCTGGACTCCAAGTCTGGCAAGATGAACAGACCCTAGATCTGGGATGGGGACCCTCTAATGGTCATGGGGCAGAAGAAAGCACTGGTCTTGGGCCTAGAAGGCCTGAATCTAACAGCCAGCAGTCAAGTCCAATCAGCAGCCTCTCTCCCCAGATCTGTGACCTCAGGCAATATAAACCAGCCTCTCAGATCCTCATTGATAATAATGACAACAAACCCAAGAGGGCCTAATTTGCAGATAAGGAAACTGAGGCTGAGAGGTGAAGTGGGTTGGCCAGGGTCAGTCAAGCAGCTAGTAGGCGACAGAAGGAAGATTTGAACGCAGATCTTCCTGATTCCAAGCCCAGCTCTGCATGTACTAAGAATTTGGAAATACTGGTATTGACTTTTGTCACTTCCACTTTTAAATACAACCTCCTCCCTTCTGAGATATAAAGTTCCTAGAATCAGGATTCACACCCAGGTCCTAGGCGGGGGGAGGGGGGGGGGAGGCATCATACAGGTAATGCCCCCCCATAAAAATTAAAAATGAATACTTCAAAGGCCTGAGCTCTCTCTCATTTACATGAGTGGCCTCGCACATGATTTCCATAATGTCTGACTCCAAAGCCGCCTTCCCTTAGTATACCACAGAGCCGGTCAGTGAAGGGTCTGGGCTCCCGCTCAGGCTTCCAGGCTCTGAGGCCAGAGTCATTTCTATCCCAACTTATAATAACTAATAAAAAGACCTCCCAGGGGCAGCTAGGTGGCGCAGTGAGTAGAGCACTGGCCCTGGAGTCAGGAGGACCTGAGTTCAAATCCAGCCTCAGATGCTTGACACACTCTAGCTGTGTGACCTTGGGCAAGTCACTTAACCTCAACTGCCCTGCCTTCCTCCCTCCAGAAAAAAACAATAAAAAGACTTCCCAGAGCCCTTTCCTAACCCTGCTTTTACTATTTCCCACACACCTCAGTGGTGCAGTGGTTATGGCGCTGGGCCTGGAGATAGGAAGATCTGAGTTCAAATCTGGCCTCACACACTTAGTAGCTGTGTGACTTCAGGCAAGTCACTTAACCCTGTTTGCCTCAGTTTCCTCATCTGTAAAATGAGCCGGAGAAGGAAATGGCAAAGGAGTCTGGTGTCTTTGCCAAGAAAACCCCAAACAGGTTCACAAAAGTGAACATGACTTCAAATGGCCAAACAACAAATACTTGTTTTCTCCCCCCAAAACAAGGCTGCCATCTTTCCCCTGGACACACTCCTCCCCTGCCAGTACCCACCAAGAGACAGAGAGGACACGTGCATGGGGCCTGTGCCCATCGCCGGTCAAGGTCCTGCCGGGTGAGCACTTCAAGGTAACTTTAATTCTGGGTATCAGGGGCGGCCTGAGCAGCTGGCTGAGATGACCAGAGTCCACAGACCCAGCCGACCGCCGGTCCACGAGCATCACCTCTCCCGCCCCAGAACACGAACAAAGAGCTGGACGCGGAACCCAAGAGCCCCAAGAACAGGGACCGTGCCTTGTCTATGCTTCGTCCCTCCCCTGGGAGCTGCCACAAGCTCTGCAGACAGCAGGCACTTACTAAGTGCTTGCTGACTGATTTCAAGGAGCCATTCAGGCATTCTCTCCAGGCTCCCGAGGGCAAGGTTTCCCTTTCGTTTCCCTTTCAAATCTGGGAGCTCCCTTTCCTCCTTCTGTTCTATTTTGAAGAATTACTCAACAGAACCAGACCGGATGTCATGGCCTGACCATCTTTTTTTTTTCTTTTCTCTCCTCCATATGGACTTTGTGCAGAGGAGGCCATGATTATACTCACCCTTGAAATGAAAAGTGCCTCCAGCCTAGGGCCGACCGGCTTCCCTTTATGAACGAGGGATGAAAACTGTTTACCCAAGTCTGATGTGGATGTTTCCTGGCCAGATGGGGAGGAGGCACCTCAAGCCGGGAGCTTCTCCACCACTACACCGAGACCAAGGAGTCCAGGAGACCAGCACCACTGACCGTGTGGGCAGAAATCCCCAAAGAGGGAACTCCATCTGTGGGATAGCCACCAGCCAGCACCATCATCAGAACAGAAACACATTTTTAAATCCTGGCCTTCCCACCTGCGGTCAGGCAGGCAGGCTCAAAGACAAAAAGCCTGCCCCCAGACAGGACCACAGGACCGAAGGCTGGGAGCTGGAAAGGACCTGGGAGGCCCTTCAGCCCAACCCCCCTTATTCTGCAGAGATGAGGCTGACGCACGCTAAGTGAGTCGCTGTGGATCACCCAGCTGGGAGGATTCAAACCTGGGACTCGTTGACTCCAGCCCACTCTCCATGGTGCCCTCTAAGTGCCGCTAAAAGTGATGAGGCCCATCCAAGGCAGACCTAGGGGAGGAGGTAACCTCAGAGGGGAGAGCAGTCAGGCTGCAGGGAGTCCAAAGGTCGTGCCCTGGAGCCAACTTGGCAAGCCTGGTCTTCTGAGGGCAAATCACCTAGGCTGGTGCCGGGACCCAAGGCACGATGGCCTTGGAGAGGCCGGGAGATCAGGGCCCCTAGAGGAGGGCTTAAGTGGAGACTTTTAAAGAAATCACTTGTCTGTGCTGCTCATCCCTTAAAGATCTATTTGGACAATGCCATCCAATGGAAAGCGCCCTGGCTCTGGAGTCGGAGCACCTGGGCTCAAAGCTGAGCTAGGATGCTCGTGACTCACCGTGGTCACCTTGGGTAAGGAGGCCCTGGCCACAGTTTACTTGCCTGTAGAATCAGGGAGGTTGACTGCAGTCTCAGGTCCCTTCTAGTTCAAAAGCCCCTTAGGGTCTCTGGGTCTCAGATTCTTTACCTCTGGGCAGCTTTTATTGTCATCATTCAGTCCTTTCAAGCATGTCCAACTCTTCACAACCCTATGGGGGTTTTCTTGGCAAAGACACTGATTGGAATGCTCAGCCATTCCCTTCTCCAGCTCATCTGACAGAGGAAGAAACTGAGGCAAACACGCTTAAGTGACTTGCCCAGGGTCATGCAGCTAGGAAGCGTTTGAGGCTAGATTTGAACTCACGTCTTCCTGACTCCGGGGCTGGCGCTCTGTGCACCATGGTGCCACCTAGCTACCTCAAATTCGGACTCAGATGCTTGCTAGCTGTGTGAGCCTGGGCAAGTCACTTAACCGTGTTTGCCTCAGTTTCCTCATGTGTAAAATTGGGATAATAAAAGCACCTACCTCCCAGGGCTGCTATGAGGCCCAAACGAGATAATAATTGTAAGGCCCTTATAAAGTCAGTTATGATTATTTTTATTATTCTTTGATAAATGATGGGGATAGACTGGATGGCCACTGAAGCCCAGGCACAGGCTGCAGAGCAGGGATTCGAACTCAGGTCCTGACTCCAAACCCAGCTCTCTTTCCACAGCATCACACTCCCTCCTTAAATGAAATGTGTCTTCAGACTCAAAGGACTTGACCAGCGGCCATCAGTGACCAATAATTAGCTAGCCTGTGGCTTCTCCACCAGCACTTCAACGTCCAAGTCCACATTAAAGCCACTGATTACTGTTCTTTTGAGAGAACCGAGACTGTCAAAAACAAAACAAAACAAAACAAAACAAAAAAAAAACCAGGTTGTGCTTGTCTTTACTATGTTGTTCTCAAAGCTAATTAGTGCTACGGGATGGGATTTTGCACTAGACAGGAAGGTAGTGATACAGGTGATGAGTGAAGGGACTGAGGACATGGAGCCAGGAGGAGGGATCCAAGGGAGACAAGACAACTGCCAAGTATCTGAAGAACCATCGAGGGGAAGAGAAAAGCCCTGTTCTGTTTGTCCCCAGCTAGGCCCGATGGGGGCAGGGAGCTGAAATGAGGCAGCTTAACAGATAAGGTTGTTCTAACACAAAACCGGCTGCCTTGGAGACGGAGGAAGTGAACTTCCCTTCCACTGAGCTCTTCAGAAAGAGGCTGGGTGACCTGCCGGCCAACTACAGAATCTGGACTAGACTCCAAGGTTACTAATGTCCCTTTCAGCTTGAAAATCCACCGCTTCCACGACCTGGTCCATCTCCCACATCTTAAAGACGAGGAAATGAGGAACAGAGGTGTCAAGCCATTTGTCTGAAATCACAGAGGCGGCCTGGATCTTAAGCCAGGACAACTCACTTCAAATCAACTAAGCCTGCTGCATCTCCCAACCCCAGAGAGGAGAGGAAGAGGAGGAGGAGGAAAATAGAGAGGAGAGAGAGGGAGTGTGTGAGTGTGTGTGTGTGTGTGTGTGTGTGTGTGTGTGTAAGCAATCTGGAAGGGAATATTTACCCAGCCCTGTGCTAGGTGCAGGGGGAGATAAGAGAGAAGTAGATGGCCCTGACAGACAGGAACTCACTCTGGTAAGGAGATAAGACCAGGGTAGTCATATGGAAACACAAGTAATCCAACGTACAATTCTGTGGGGATGTGCAGAGCCCCGTCATGTCGGCTGCAACCACAACCATAACTGGAACCAAGAGGGATGAACATGATTAGCATGGGCACCTGAGCATTCTGAAGTGCCCGGACGAATGTGGGGGAGGGGAGGGGAGGGGAGGCCCGAGAGACTGGCAAGGAGAGAAAAATAAAATGTGGCTTGGTCAGAAGCCAGGAATCCCCAAGTGAGAACCAGGAGGTGACTGAGAAACAGCAGAGGAAAATCACTCAGCGGCCTTTGATTAATCTTAATAACAAAAACATCAACAAGGGGCATTTTTCTGCAAAGCAGGCAAATCTGAAAGCACCCCAAATGAGCGAGGGGAGTCAAGCAACCCTAGCCAGGAGCTCCGGGTTGTGGGCTCTCATCTGGTGGGCTGCTGCTCTCTGCCCTCCCACCTCCGGCCCCTCTGCCCCGGCTGGCTGGGAGCCCTGGGCCTTGTTCAGGATGGAAGAAGCAGAGGGCTGTTGCTCTCTGGCAGAGGGGATTATTTGTCTATTATAGGATCCAACTCTGGGATCTGTGATTCTCCAGGCTCACAGGGTCAGTCTAAGTAACAGAGGCTAGATCCAAACCCAGACCTCTCTGTGACACCTGCTTCCCCATCTGGAACACTGGACTGTCGCACTTCCAAGACCCTCCCCTGAGGGTCTGCATTGTGGCCATGACCCTGTGACAGTTAAAGCCATCAGGCCTAATGAGATCTTTACGGCACACACAGATTGAGCAGCAAGTACCTGGATAAAGAGATTGGAGAAAGCAGGACTTCACATTCTTACGCACACCGCCCGAGGGGATTTCTCTACGCCCACCAGAGCCCCCACCACTAGATGGAATAAAGCCCAACCCGGTGGCTCTTTCTTTAGCTGCTCTGAGCACTAGTTCCTTCTGAAAACACGGTCCAAGGGACTTCTCCGTCCACCAGGCAGGGTTTCTCAGCCCGGGGCTCTGCCCCCGCTTCCTGCACTTTCTGGTTTGGTGACACGACCATAGGAATCATACTGTTAAAAATACCCCCCCATGTGCCACTGACGTAGCTTTGGCCAAGAGTGGCTTCCTTTTCACATTTCTGAGAAACGCCCAAGCATGTGTAAGTTGTAAGTTATGATAACAAAGGTCAGGTCGGAATCAGCTTCCAGAGCATCCCGGGGTGACTTAATGATTATCCCAATGGAGTTAGGCAACACCCTCACCGGACAGAGAAGGTAACAGATAGACGTGTACACATGTGCAGGAAGTGAAGCCTTGTGTGTGTGACACCTGTCTTGTAAAGGATCCTTTACAAAATAGAGGGGACCCCCCCCCCACCATGACTTCCCCTAACACCATTGCAGAGCGAGTAGCTGAACCCAGTGCTTAAAGCTGTGCCGCTGGAGAGCCAAGGCAGCCACTAGGGGGAGCCACAGAGTGCCAGCCTGGACTCAGGAAGACCCAAGTTCAAATCCAACCTCCGACACTTACTAGATGACTCTGAATAACTCATCTCACGCTGTCTGCCTCAGTTTCTTCATCTGTAAAAAGGATAAAAATAGCACTTGCCTCCCAGGGTTGTGCTAAGACTAAAATGAGGTATCTCTTAAGTGCTTTGCAAACTTTAAAGTGCCCCATAAAAGCCAGCTATCATTCTTGCTGTTAAGAGGAAGTCTTTGGGCAGGCCTTCCATGGGCTCCTTGGCTCCCACCAAAGCAGAGCTCAGATGGCTAGTCCTACCTGAGGCCTTTCCTGATTCCACACCCTTCCCCCATCCTCTCTTGGATATCACTAGGTGTGAGCCCCTGCCCTGCCCCACCCTGAAAGCAAGGGCTCCTGCGCCACACTGCCCGAACCAACCTAGGCACTCAGGGTCTGCTGAGCAGGCCCGGGCTGGCTGACCCCACCAAGCTAGAGGGCTTGCACCAGTCCACGGAAGAATTTCTCACACAAGGACCAGCTAAATTCCAGAAGGCTCATCACCAAGTTGACTGCAAAGCGATGAGGGCTCTGAGCCACGGTAACCTTGGAACACCATCTGAGTTAACATCTACACTGGGGCCTGCTGGGGGCAGGGGGAGGAGGGAAGAGAAGAGGAGGAGGAGGGAGAAAAAGAGCAGGGAGAGGTAGAGGAGGTGGGGAGGGGGGAGGGAGAAAGAGAAAGAAAAAGAAAGAAAGAAAGAAAGAACAAGAGAGAATCAGAAATAATGAAACTCAATAAATCATGTTTGATACACTGAACAACATGAATCACTAAGGGAAGAATGCCCAATCTGATTAAACTTTCTGGGGAAACCAGAAGCAAGTCTGGCAGAAATTAGGCTTAGATCCACACTTCTCACCACACGCCACAACACATTCTAAATAAATACATGAATTTAATATTAAAGCTCATACCACAAAAAAAAAAAAATTAGAAGAGAAAAAGATCATGTACCTTTCACGTCTACAGGAGGGGGTATGTTTGGAACCAAACGAGGGAGAGAGGCGATCACAAAAGATAAAACAGGCAAGTTGGACTGAAAAGCTTCTGCACAAACAAAAGCAATGCACCCCTAGGATAAAAAAGGGGAAACATCTTTTTTGTATCAAATTTCTCTGATAATGATTTGTGAGAATCCAACGAGGCTGTCTTTGTAAAGATTCAAAGCGCAGAGCGTGGCACTTAATAAATGCCTGCTTTCTTCCTTTCCCGGTGTCCAAAAGGGCAAAGCCATTCCCCATGAGAAAAGTGGTCAAAGGATATGAACAAACTGTTCCCAAAAGAATCACAAACTATTGTCAGCCGCATGACAAAATGCTCACAATCACTAGCAATAAGAGAAATGCAAAATAAACCCTGAGTTTTCACCCTATACCCTGGAAATTTAAAAATAATAAAAGATGGGGACAGTCGATATTGGAGGGGGCGTAGGAAGGTAGGTACGCTGGTACATTGTTGGTAGAGCTGTGTATCAGTTCAACCATTTGGGAAAATAATTTGGAATTATTTTACAAAATATTTTACTTAAATTATCTAATTTGATCTTCATAATGATCCTAAAAGTTGGGTGTTGTTATGATCATTACCATTTTATAGATTAGGAAACTGAGGCAGGCAGAGATTAAGGGGCTTGCATAGTTACACAGCCAGTAAGTTTCTGCATTCAAATTTGAATTCAGGTCTCTTAAGTCACCAGTCCACTGCACCACATAGCCCATTATGCAAATAAAGTGATTAAAATAGCTATACCCTTTGACCCAGAGACATTAGACATATCCTAATGAGGCCACTATTAAGAAGAAAGTCTCCACATACACCAGAATATTTATAGCAACACCTTTTGTGAGAGCAAAGAATTGGAAGCAAAATAGATGCCCATCAACTGGGGAGTGGTTAGACAAACCGTGGTCCATGAATGTGATGAAATATTACTGAGCTGTAAGCAATGGCCAACGTGAAGACTGTAGAGAAGGCTGGAAAGATTTACACAAACCGATGCGGAGTGAAGTAAGTACAGCCAAGAAAACAGCATATACAAGGACTACGAAGTAAAGAATCACAAAACAAATTCAAAGCAAATGTTGCAAAATTACAAAGGACGAGCAAAGAAGAGAGAGAAGATATTCCTCCCCCGCCCCAAGCTGGAAAGTCCATGAGTACATTGTCCATGTTTTCAGATGAATGTGATGTACTTATCAATTTCAATGATTTCTATTCTCTTTTATTTTCTTTTTTTTTCTTTAAAAAATAATATTTTTTTTATATGAAGTGGTTACCTAGAAGGAGAATGGGAAGGGATACTGGAGAAAATTTTGGTGATGTTAAAAAACTCACAAGACATCTCTAAAATGTTATTAAAAAAAAAAAAGACCCAGCATCACTTTAGCAGAAAGCCGTTCCCTTAGAGTCTAAAACATAGGAGAGAACAACATTCCTTCATTTGATCATTCATTCAAGGCATGAAGTATGTATTAAAAATTTATTGTTTATTTATTAGGTGCCAAGCCCTCTGGAAATACAAAGACAAAACCTGACCTGATCCCTGCCCTATTTTTTACAAAGGCTTTGTTTTTGTTTTTCCTTTCTTCTAATGGGGGGGGGGGGGGGGGAGATACAAACAGAGTATCCTTTTTTTTAAAGGACGTTTAGGGATCTTTACGAAAGATGCCCAAAAAAGAACAGATAGACAGAAAAAAGCACAGCCAAGCTGGACAGTTTTGAAAACAAGTGGACCTATTATATTCTTAAAAAGAAAAGTAAGAGGTACATTATGGAAATGGGCATTTCACATACAAGCCTTTTGCTGTTTAACTTTGTATACGGAAATGACCATTTTCTTGGGTGTTTAAGTTTAGAATGTGTAAAAAGACAATAACGGGGACGGGGGCGTCACTGATCTCTTGGAAATATCAATCTTAGCTGGGAGGGAGGAGGACAGACGTAGGCAGATACACAGTTATGGAGAGATGGGAGCGAAGCAGAGATTCGTATAGACACAGCAGCCACCTAGCTTCTCCTGCTAAATCCTGTTTTTCATTTGGTAGCTGGGCCTTAGAAATATGAGACGCTTGCTTCAACACACTGGTTTGAATAGTCTGTCGTGGGCCAGCTTTTGGGGCAGGCTCAAATACCACACAGGGTTCCATTTCCTTCACCTCCAAACCTGAAAAACAACAATTCTAACCTTGAGGGGAGTGGCCGAGGTGCAGACGGACAGAGGACCATGCTCTTCTCTGATTTCTAATCAATCACACATCATCTAAACCAGGGATGGGGAACCTGCAGCCTCAAGGCCACATGTGGCCGTCTATGTCCTCGAGTGCAGCCTTTGCAGAACAAATCCTTTTATTAAGGGGATTTGTTTTATGAAGTTTGGATTCTGTCAAATGGCTGCACTCGAGGACCTAGACGCCACATGTGGCCTTGAGGCCCCACTTCTGGTCTAAACAATTCTAAAGGTTCTTTTTTTGCCATTGACTCAGTTCTCATCTTGGATCTTAAAAGGGCCAAAAAGCCAAACCCAAGATCTCTGCTACACAGTTATAAACCTAAATCAAGTCACTGGCTGCTATTATCAATCTGGCCCCAAAGGCCTAGAAAATAGGATCTGTTCAAAACTAATTCAAGTTCAAGGTCTCAGAATAGGATAACACAACAATGACAAACAGAAGATAAGTGTTCTCAGAACACACAAAAATAGAAGGTTAAAAATATACAAAAAGACTTTGTCTCACAGAACTGAAAAAACAAATTCCAAGCATGGAATTCAAAACCCCTCCAGAAGCAGTACCCCTCTCAAGGGCAAGTCACGCAAATCTGTTTACAGACACGGAGAGTTGGTGAGGGCAGTTCAGGATAAGGTCACTGCCCCCCAAAATTCCAAAAATGTTAAATAACCTTTGTCCTTTGAATTAACTGGTAAGTGTGTAGCACACACTGACATGGTGAAAACTCTGCATCTATCGGGACTAGAATTGTTATCCTCTATAAATTAACAATCAACAAACTCCCCTTCTATAAAATGCAAACCCCAAATAATCTTCCACAACTCGACCATCCACACAGACGGGCCTGTTGCCTACAACCACTGGGGCACAACACGGATCTATAGAAGTTTAAGAACAAAAAATTGCAAGAAGTGCCGTCGTACTGAATGCACATAATCTCTAAGACTCAGAGAAAGAAAAACGTTCAAAATATAGAGAACTAGAAAACCACGTGGGAACAAGACAGCTACCCCAGCTGCCCCTGGATGTCCCAGGCACTGAATGGCTAAGGGCTTTACAAATATCACCTCAACTCTATCTTCACAGCTACCTGGGAAGCAGGTGTTTTACAGATGAGAAGACCGAGCCACACAGAAGTCAATGACTTACTACGCTGAGGGTCTGAGGTTGGATTTTAACTCAGGCCTTCCCGACCTCTGGCGTGACACTCCATCTGCAGTGTCACTGAGTTGGATAACAACAATCGACATACGCTTGTTGTCTACAGTCGCCCAGATATAAGTGACCTGTATCAAATACTCAGAATCTCCCAAGTGCAAAAGCTTTGGAAATACAGAGACCAGGAGGCGGTAGGAAGAGGAGAAAGTGGTCGGACCAGACCTATTGTCCTTCCCTCAGCTGCTGATCTCGTTCCTAGGATGGAGCTGACTCCAGATGGTCTATCTTCTAACAAATATTCTTATTCAGCTACAAAAGGCAGTTATCATCTCTCCCAGCACAACAGTCTTAACAAGCAAGAGTAACCATCAGGAGAGCAGGTAGGGACAGTAGGTGGGTAGAACAACAGGGAAAAGAGAGATGGTTCCAAATGGCCCTTTAATATATAAACGAGTACCGATAGCAGCCATTATCTTGTTTTAACCTCACAACACACTATATGATTGCATTAAGTTAAAGTCACCCTGTTATCTTGATTTTACAGATGAAGAAACTGAGTCCCTGAGTGCCTCTGGGACTTACCAGCTCCACAGTGTGACCACGGGCAAGCCCTTACCTCTGGGCCACAGGCGATTAAGACTTATGATGCATTGGACTACAGAAGGGCTGGGATCTGACTAGTTAAAAGAAGTCCCACACTCATTCACATCTTTCTAGAAAAGGTTCTTATGGCTCTCCCAGTAGTCGAATACAGTGAACCTAAGCATTTTTGGACTTAGTCTCCTATCTTTAAAGGATTCTCTCCAGGCCAGACTCCTAAAGTCCTTTTTCACTCACAAATCAGACTTTCTAGATAAGAATTACTGAGAGGCTAAAGACAGAAAACATTATTTTCCATGATTTGGAATTTAAAAAAAAAAAACAGAGTATGCATCCATATAAATCATATATATCGGATTAACAAAAATGAATGAAAAAAATGTTTTAGTCAGTGCTTACTCCATACTAAACACTGTAGAAAATCAGAACATGATAAAATAGTGTGCAGTTTTTCTATCTTACTTTATATATTTTCTAGTCAAATGTCTACACAGTCCCTAAAAAGTGGGGATATTAGTATTAATCTACATTTTACAGATGGGAACTAAAAAAAAAAATCCCGTGTTCCTATTACACTGTCATTCCCTGAGATGACAAATGGGTGATAAACAGGGAGGTGATAAATGGGACCCAAGCTTCTGTCTCCTTGCTAGGATTTAAACACGGGATGATGTTATCTCAAAATGAATTTGAAAACACATTTTTCAGAAGCCAGAAATAGCCCACCAGGCAGTATGACCCGGAGACACAGCTGGGGTGCGGAGGAGAGAACCCTGCACCTGACTCCAGTCCAGATCCTATCTAACAAGTTGTCCTACTTCCCCTCCCTGAGTTGAGTTACTTGGTCCAAGGACGGGACCCAAAGAGCTCTCTGGACCTCTGAGCTCTGCCCTCTTCCTCCAGCCTCCTTGGCTCGCTACAACCTTTTGGAAAAAAAAAAACAAAAAAACAAATTCCTGCATTTGATCAAACAGACCTTCAGAACTGTACAAATAAAATGGTTAAAATGTCCACACCACCTGACCATAGAGACATCACCGCTGGGCAAATATTCCAAGCAGGCCGCTGATAAAAAGAACGGCTCCTTATACATCAAGGTATTTCTAGCAGCACTTTTTGTGGGAGTAAAGAATTGAAAAGAAAACAGACGGCCATGTAATGAGGAATGGCTAAACAAACTGAGATACACACATGTAATGGGGCGGCTGGGTGGCTCAATGGATAGAGCACCGGCCCAGGAGCCAGAAGGACCTGAATTCAAATCTAGCCTCAGACACTTACGCTGTGTGACCTTGGGCAAGTCACTTTGCCCTGCTTGCCTCAGTTTTCTTCATCTGTAAAATGAGCTGCAGAAGCAAACAGCAAAACACTCCAGTGTCTTTGCCAAGAAAACCCCAAATGGGGTCACAAAGAGACAGATACCACGGAAACAACAAAGAAATGAAGAGAAGCCTGGAAAGAGTTATGTGAACTGATAAGAGAATGAAGTAAGCAGCAGCCTGTGCAGAGACAGTAGTACGACACCCAAAGAATACAACAACAAACGGAAGATGGACCACCACAAAACATCAGAGCTTGAATGCTGTAAAACTACAAGCACGGCCCCAAAGAAGAGCTCCCTCTGAGAGGCAGCGGCAGACCCACAAGTTACAAATCTTCCTCATCTTCAGATTTTTAGAAAATGTACTGGCCCATCTTGAGCCAACGTTTTCCCTCTTATTCCTCTTTTTCTTAAATTATTTAAAAAAAACTATATATGATATCTCTCTGAGAGGAGGGGAAGGGTATACAGGGGGGAAATGTCAGTGACCCCTTAACAAAAATGTTAATAAAAATGTGTTTAAATATAAAAGGAAAAATGGTGAACGAGAAGCTCTGATACTGAACGGTAAGGACGGTTCAAGCATTTACTTTGAGGCTCTGCAGGCTCATCTCTGCATAACCTGTAGTTGTTACTTCTGAGGGTGAGGCCTCCCCGACTCCGTATTAACATCTATAAAAGAGAGAGGAGTCGTCCACAGCGCAGACACTTGTTTGAGTTTGTCACTTAGATCCTTGACTAACACAGCCAACTACCCATCAGCCAAAGCCTTTCTTTTCTTTCCCTCTCTTGCTCCAGACCTATCTACGATTTCATCGGGGAGTGGGCCACCATCCACTGCAGCACATCAGCCCCTCCTCCAGGCCTCGGAGAGCTAGCCCTGGAATAGCCGAGGGGCAAACGGACCTGCTCAGAGCAACCTGATCCCAGGCCCTCCTGGCTCCAGGGACATTATGGTGATTCTTTTTGTGACTTGCCCAAGGTCACACAGCTAGTGTGTCGAGTGTCTGAGGCTGGATTTGGACTCAGGTCCTCCTGACTCCAGGGCCGGTGCTCCTGTTCTGTCTCTCTATTCATTATCTTTTCTACCCACTTTCAAAGGTAAAATCTGTCCAAAGTTTCAGAGGCTCTTTTCCTCAAAGACAAAGAAAAGTATGAACACTAAAGGGAAGTAATGACGGCATGACAGAAAATAATACTCTGTGCCAGGCACTGTGCTAAGCGCCTTATGAGTATCATCGCATTTGACCCTCACAACAACCCCAGAAGGAGGGGCTATTATATACTTGAGAAAACTGAGGCAGGCAGGGTCACACAACTAGGAAGTATCTTAGGCTGGATCTGAACTCAGGTCTTCCTAACTCCAGACCTAGGGCTCTACCCACTGCACCACCCAGCTGCGGATGGCTCCAGGAACCTATACCTCAGTAGACAAGGGTTGCCTTCGATTCAGAGGCTAGCTAGAAAGGGTCAGAGGTGAGCCTGGCCACAGGCTGCCCCCTGCCTGGAATGCTCTCCATCCTCCTTGAAGCCCTCCAGGCTCTCCTGATTGCTCAAAACCCACCTCAGGAGGAGACCTCTCCTGATCCGTCCTCCCCAAACCCTTCACTCTCTTCCCACTGAGATTACCTCTCATTTACAAAGTACAAATCTCGTAGGTAAATCACCATTTGCTCCCTGTCTCCTCCATTAGAATGTGAGCTTCTGGAGGCCAGGGCCCAGGCTTTTGCCTTTCTTTGTATCCCCAGTGCTTAGCTCAGCACCCAGCACATAGTAGGCACTTAATAAGTGGGTGCTGATGGACTGATGGATGCACAACTTGTCGATTTCCTTCTGAAAGCACGCACGATGCCCACACGGGGTCTTCCCAGGACACAGTACAAGGAGCCTCCATCACTCCCTCATTCCAGACAAGATCAACCAACCCACTAGCAAGCATTTTAAAGCACCTAGTATGTGCTGGTACTGAGGACACTAAGAAAAAATTGTGACAGTCCCTGCCCTCATGGAGCTTCCATTCTATGGCAAGAAAGACTATATCTATATATAGATGTATCTATATATCTACACATAGATACATACACACATACACATGGACACATTTGTACGCACACACATTCAAAAATAAATAAGTTACTATTAGCTTTGGAGGGCTGCTGGGTCACACCATCAATTTATGACCTGTTGTCTAGACACACTCTCCTAATGAATATTTGGGCAGCTTATTTCTCATTTTAGAAGAATGTGACCAAAAAAAAACCCCCCAATCTTTCCTGGTAAGTAGTTAAGGGATGGGCCCTCTCCAAATGGGACTGGAGAGACAGATGGATGGCTGGATAGACAGATGGACAGACAGATGGATGGACAGATGGAGAGATGGGTGGATGGATAAGTAAATGGCTAGATGGATGGGTGAATGGATGGATGGATGAATGGGCGGGGAGATGGATAAATGCATCTGCGCCAGGCATCATGCCTAAGTGCTGGGATATTAAAAAAAAAAAAGTAAGCCGGTTACCTGTCTTTGACAATCTGATATTCTCATGGGGGGACACAACAGATCAAGAGGAGAACAAAGGAAGTGGGGGGACAGCATGGTGTAGAGATGGCCACGAAGTGCCATGGAGGCCTCTTCTAGGCAAGATGAAGTAAAATCTCATGTACGGAGGGGCAAGGGGGAAGATGGAGAAAGAGGAGGAGCAGGGTCCAAGGTGGGGGGACCAGGGCTGACGACCCCATATTCTCAAGAACTATGCTTCAGGTACAGGCCCAATTCCAGAACAGGCTCCTCTTAACTCTGGACAAGCCCAGCTTTGTTTGGAGATGTCTGTGCCCAAGCTGGCTGCAAGGGGGTGGGAGCAAGTTTGGGTCTGGAATAAAAAATGACTCTAAGAAAATCATCTCCTCAGCTCCAGAGAAGGGGCCATCCAGCTCAGTGGCGGGAGTAACCCACAAGGAGAAAAATCACAACATCTCGGAAGTCAGCCACAGACTGGATGGAGATGAGACACTGGGTTCCCAAACACTCACTGAAGAAAAAATGACACAACAGAAACACTGAGAAAAATGCCTTCGCTCTCATCACTACGCTAAAACAGCTGGAGTCATTGATCTGGCTGGTAACAAGACGTCTCAAGGCCAGCAGTATGCCACAGGCCTAGAGGCTGCTTGAGCCATGTCAAAGCTATGGATTTCACACTTTTACTGGAAGAAAAAGGGGATATGAGGGAGGGGGATAAATTTTTAGATACTTACTGTAGAACACTGTGTTACAACAACAGACTTTCTTGAATAATCAGCATAAGGCCTACAAATAATTCTGCTCCTTCGGGGAAGTCAGCAGAGGAACACGGTTTGTGTCTAAGGACGTAAACAACAGCTCTAGTCTTTAAAAGAGGCTGGAGGTAATTTGGTGCGTGTCCCAGAATTCCTGCCCTCCGAAGAGTTCTAAGGCTAGAATAGGACAATCATTTCTCAGGCATAAAAAACATCTGGGTCTGGGAAGAATGGAAGTCATATTGGGTCCTGGAACTAAAGCCTGAAGGCGTCATGGCATGGCTGGCAGGCGAGATGGGAGGGGACTGGAATCTTCCACCAACTGCTGGGACAATGCAACCAGGAGATCTGGGCCATGTTGAAGGCGGGGCCAGAAGCCAAAACTGGCCTAAGCCAAGAGGCTGGGGAGATGGAGACAAAAAAAGTGGGCTCAGAGACAGGAGGAAAGAGGGCTGCATTTAGGGGTCTGCCACTGAACTGAAGAATCTCCCCTTCCTCTTCTGTAAAACAAGGCCCCAGGACTAAGCCAGCCTCTTGAAGGCCCCTTCCAGCTGATCTTTTCAGGTCTGTGGTCTAGAACTGGAGCAGGGACGCAGCTCCTCAAGGAGCCGGAGAGCAGCACCAAGTCCAGGTGGATTCAGAGCTGCTGCAGCCAGGCCAGTGAAGCTCAGGGGCGTTACCCTCCCGTAAATGCCATGAGAGCAGGATGCTCCTACTTCTGCTCTGGGGGATGAGCAGATTAAGGCTAATCACGGGACAATCCTTTGAGTGATGGCAGTCTGCTATTATATGACCCCCAATCTTCTCTTCTAGCCCCCTCCCCAAAACATAGGTGACTTTAATCAATGCTCAGATGACCTCGCCATTGGGATCCTTGTCTCCTTTCTCGGGGTGAATGGTAACTAGTCAATTTCCTTCTAAAAATGAACACAGCACCCAGGTAGGGTCTGACTAGGACAGCCCATGAATCACCCCCTCAGAGTGAAGCAGGGGCTCCTAAGCCTTCTGGTGGCACGGACCCCTTTTGGCAGTCTGGTGAAGCCTACAGACCTTTTCTCTAATGCCTTAAAATGCAGAAAATAAATACAGAGGATTTCAGAGGAAACCAGTTATACTGAAGTACGTAGTCTGTAGACAAGAAAACTGTAATTGTGAGCAATCTAGTGGGAGGTCTGGTTACTCTTGTCAATTTGAAGCAGTCAATATTTCTAGATATCAGCAACAGCTGAGATGGGACACCAAATGCTGGAGTTTACGTTGGTGACAGTCACAGGGACTGCTACAGTTTGGTGTCTATATTTATAATTGACAGAAATGCTACACTTCAGATAGAAGTTAGGGAAAATCAAAGTATCTTTCCCCCACTCCCAGCCATTCAGGTTCATAGACCCCCTGAAATCTCTCCAGGGACCTGAACCTCTGAAGTCTATGGACCCCAGGTGGAGCCTCAATGCAGGCAAAGATGCTGTTAGCTTTGGGGCTGCCATGTCACACGGGGAAAGCACACACTCAGCTGCAGCCTGCTGAAGTCTCGGGGGTTTTCCAATCACCAGATGCCTGGCCATACAATCATCAGCCATACTCAAGTGCAGCTGACTTTTTTCTTAACCCGCATGTTGGACTTTGGATGCGTCTGCTGACAATTTCATCTTACAATGCAATCCAATTTCTCAATGTCCTAACCTAAAAATGCATCTCAGGTAGTGACATGTCCCTTCCTCCCCTTGCCCGGCCCCAAGAATCTTGGATCCTAACTTTAAAGACAAAAGGGACCCAAGAGGCCATCTTCCACATGAGAAAACTGAGCCGATACAGGTTAAGTAACTTACAGAAGGTCTTAGTATCAGAGTCAGGATTTGAACTCAAATCCCTGGACTCCTGATTTAATCATTGTTTTTTTCCCACTGTGTCATACTTCCCTAAATGTTGGCTCTATTCCCAGGCTAATTCACAAAAAATTATTTAAACGAGATAGCATCTCACTTAAAAAGGTTTTTTTTTTTCCTTTCTTGTGAGCATTTTCCCCTACCCCTTCAAATAATTTACATTGTCCTCATTTATCTGCATCCTAGCATTTCAAATTCTCCACCCAGGGTCTGGCACATAGTAGGCATTTTAGAATGCTTGCTCAACTGCACTGAAATTAACCCATTCCAGGGAAGAACTACAGAGTCCTCAGGGAAGCATCTCAGCTCTGCAATGCCAAGGAGCCAAGGACCCTCGACACCCCAAGGCTACTTCCAAAGAATCTCCATCCCTGTTGGGTTACAGGACCCGTGACCAAGTGTTGTGTGGAGGAACTCTGCCATTGTGGGCAGTCTAAGAGAGAAACTAACCACTGGTGACATCTCCCCTCTCTACACAACATGCTTTCTGTTCCAAACAGCTGTAAGGAGGGGATGGTGTCCTTTGCTCTGAATCCCCCTGGACCAGAGGGGATTTCCTGGCCTGGGAAGCAGAGAAGTACTGCGGAGGTAAGGAGCGAGGCACAGTGAGCCCTTCTCTCCTCAGAGGCCCGACACAGACCTTTGCTTCTTAGAGATACAGTTCAGGCATCCCTTCTGTACGAAGGCTTTCTTATGAGGCCCCCGGGCAGTGCAGCACAGAGAGTCTGGAGGAGCCTGGAAGATGTGAGTCCAAATTCAGCCTCAGCTACTTACAGGTGTGTGACTCTGGGCATGTTACAGCCCCTGGCTCCAAAACCAAGCGAGATAACATGCAAAATATTTTCAAAACTCAAGCCATTATATATTAGCTATCATTATTCTATTGCTGACTATGTTTATGCTACATATATTTTTATGAAGTTATTGTCTCCTCCATTAAAAGCTCCTTGTAAGCTGGAATCATTTCCTTCTCTGTATTACTAATCCCAGCACTGAGCACAGCACCTGGCAGGAGGCGCTTAATCCTTCTCAACCGACTGGCAGATGCAGCAGCAACCTGGTCCAGCTGTCAAGAACGCTGAACACGGGACTCGGGAAGTCCTCAGTTCAAATCTCACCTCTGAACATTTATGAGCTGTGAAATGTTGGCTCTCATGTTCCCTTTGGGCCTCAGTTTCCTCACTTGTAAAATGAGGGGGCTCAACTAGGTGTGACCATCTGTGAGGCCCTTCCCACTCTACAACTACAAAAAGAACCTCTCTCTCTATCTAAAGAGAAGGTAAAAGGATGCATCCTGATGGTAAATAAGAATGGATTTGGGCTTTGCTTATTGTACAACCACCCCCGCCCATCAGCTTTAATACCCGACCTCTCAAATCACAACTGTTTTTAAAAGCTTTTTTTTAATAAGTTACTCAACTTGGAAGACAACAGTTATTCTTTTTTCTGGACTTCCTGCACGTTCAACTTTGTCCCCAAACAGATCAAATATCCCCTCTCCCCTCATGAACTTTCAATATGAAGAGGCCAGACATCCCCCTCTTTCTAAAAGGACATTCATTTTTTACTGTTCCCCTCCCAGGGTCGTTGCAGGAAAAGCCCTTCGCAAACTGAGCCATGCATTCATTTCCCTGGGCCCAAGGGAATTGACCCCTTTGCATGAAGCACTGGCTGGGGCCGTCTGCAGCTCAGAGTCTGAACAGGAGCATACCCAAAGCACACAGAGAAACAAGCATGAGAGAGTATGTAAGACAAAGGGTAAGGTTCAAAAATGCTGGGAAATCAGAGGCAGGGGAAAGATCCCAAGGGGCCTGGAAGGTTCTTGGAAGAGCGTGAGCCCAACCCGGAGCGGTCTGGCTGCAGGAGAGGTCCAGTGGTGAGTCCCAAAAGAAGCAAACCCCAGCCTGGGCTTTGGAGGACTTACTGACTTCGTTCTGAACCTCAGGCCCTGAAATGACTTGGCTAGGGTCTCACAGGCAGGCCTGGAATTTAGATCCTCCTGGCCCCAAAAGACCCCAGTTGTGCTCTTGCTAAGGGATACTCCAAAGGGATCATCCAAAACCAGGGGGATCTGAAGAAACCCAAGACATTTCCAGATATGTGGCAACCCTTTAGGTAATTACCCGGGCAAAACATCTCCTCTTAAAGTGTTCTAAACCACCACGATATAACAAGGTCTCAGCAGACAAGCCGGCCAAACTCTGACCCCAAAGAGGAAAAGGCTTTGAAAATCCTCCGTGCTCCAGGACACTCACATTTCTGGGGCAGGTTACTAATTACTCCAACGCTGAGTCCCATGAACTTTGCTCCTGAGCACCATGACCCTGTGGCTATGTTGACACATCAAAAGGAAAAAGAAGCCGTGCAAAACACCCGATGACAAGTGAAAAAAAAATATCCCTGGCCTCACTCCAACACTTCTGTCTGTTAGATAACTGAGGATTCATCAGTGATCGCTAAATCAAATATCAAGGCAGGTCTAGATTGAAATGTACCCAGCTGACCTCCAGAACAAGGAGGCTGAGTAAGGGGAGAAGCCCCCAATCCACAGACCTATCAGGACATGGAAGTCTCGGATGGCTGAGTATGTGAGGAAAAATGGAGGGTGGGGGGTTATGGGTACAGAATAGGGCCATTCGTATACATACACAGTCGTAACTGGTCATGCTGTTCTCTGGCTTTAACTCTATCTCTTTGTCACCACTGGAGATGAAAATGACAAACCACTCCAGTGTCTTTGCCAGGAAAATCCTCATGGACAGCAGTGGCGTGATATGGTCCAAGGGGTCACAAAGAGTTGAACAGGACAACATCGAATTCCTTTGTTATAAAGGGAAAGCCGGCCAGAATGTACTTCAACAGATACTTCCTCAGCTCTGCGGACAGGACACTGCACTCAGAGCCAGGACAAAAGCCCGGCAGACACAGCCCCTTACCCTCAAGGAGCTTACGGACTGGCAGGAGGGTAAGAGGGAGACACAGGTCATTAACAAAACCACCAACTGCTGGTAAAGGACCCCAGAGAGTCAAAATAAACAAACAGCTGATTTCCAAGAGTCAAATCTACAGAGTTAGACTGGGCAGGAGAGGGCGGGTCAGAGCCTGGCACGTAGTAAGCCACTGCCGGGCACGGTGCTAAGCATCTGGCATACAAAGAAAGACAAAACCTGCACCCACTCTCAAGAAGCCCACAGTCTAACATGGAGAGAGGCAGGGAGAGCAGGTGTAAGGGAAACTTCAAGGAGCAGACATCGGCAGCATCAGGGGGGACCAGGAAGTGCCTCTGGAGGAAGGTGATCCTCGAGCTGAAGCTAGGAGGAGGCCAGGGAGCCCAAGAGGTGGAAGTGCCCAGGAAGTGCATTCCAAGATGGCAGAGAGCAGAGGCAGGAGACAGGTGGGAGGAGCAGCAGGGAGGCCATTCTGGCTGCACTTCTCTCAGGAAGGACCCTTGTTTATCTGTGGGCTGGAAGTTCAGTGCCCAGGCCAGGGAGCAGCGGATGGGTGGAGGGCTGGAGGAGGTCACAATGGAGTGGAACTTTAAAGGAACAGTAAAGATAGAACAAGTGAGTTGAGGGAGGGAGGCCATTCCAGGCAGAGAAAACAGTGTGAGCAGAGCATTGCTCTAACTAACTAAAAAGCATTTCACCACCACCCGCTGTGTGCCAGGCCCTCTCCTGGGCACTGGGGATGTGGAGGCTATCTTGGGAGCAGAGCAGGTGAGCCCCAGCAAGCCCTCTGGCCGAGAGAGACCACATAAAGAAGGTGATTGCTGCAGAGCACAGCCAGGGTGCGGAGGCTGTTGTTCAGTCGTGTCCGACTCCTCGTAACCCCATTAGGGGTTTTCTTGGCAAGGATCCTGGGGTGGTTTCTCATTTCCTTTTCCAAATCATTTTATAGATGAAGAAACTGAGACAAAGAGGGTTAAGTGACTTGTCCAGGGTCATACAGCTGAGGCCAGATTCGAACCCAGGAAGACGTCTTCCTGACTGGAGGCCTGGCACTCTACCCGCTGTAGCACCCAGCTGCTCATCTAATAGAGTGCCTGATTGACATCAGGAAGACCTGAATTCCAATCCTGTCTCAGAGTCAGATTAGCCCTGTGACCCCGGGGTAATCATTTAATCAAGCCCCCTCGGTTTACTCATCTGTAAAATTGGAATTATTATAGCACCCACCTAACAGAGTTATTTCAAAGTCTAGCATTTGTAAAGGGCTCTGCCAACCCTACGGCCCAATATAAACATTAGGTTAAGATGGTCAAAGGTGTCACATGCAGGTACTAGGCACAGGGGAGGGGGATGAGGGGTGGGAGGCCAGTGACCTTACAAATCCCCAGAGAATTCCTGCAGCTCACAGGCATTTAACAGGAGGCAGCCTAATGCTCAGGAGAGAACACTGGCTTCGGCGTGTGTGTGTGTGTGTGTGTGTGTGTGTGTGTGTGTGTGTGTGTGGCTTAAATTACTGCAGCGCCGTAAACCTCAGTTTACTCACCTGTAAGATGAGGGTTGGACAACATGCCAGCTCGTGTCCTTTTTAGGCTTATATTGACGATCTTCATAACCTCGGTCTGCTCATCTGTAAAACGGGGATTCAGTTTGACTCAGCCCATTTATGACACCCCCTCCTCTGTGTCGAGCACTGAATTAAACATGTAATATCTATCTCCCAGGGTTACTGTGATACTCAAATGAGATAAATCAGAAACATAATTTTTGTAAAACTTCCAATCACTTATCTCTAAATGTTAATTACAAATCTGGGGGGCAGCCCAGTGGGACAGTGGGAAGGGGACCTGAGTTCAAACCTCACCGGGTTTTTCTGAAATCTACCTCATCATTTCCGATAGCCCGATAATATTCCACTGCATTCATATGCCACAACTCGTTCAGCCATTCCCCAATTGATGGACATCCAGTGCTTTGCCACCACAAAAAGAGCTGCTATAAATATATCCACGTGGGTCCTTTTCCCTTTTTTATGATCTCTGGGATACAGGCCTAGTAGCGGTATTGCCAGATCAAAGGGTATGCACAGTTTTATAGCCCTTTGGGCATAGCTGAACACAATTCTTATCTCTGGTATCTAGTAATTGCATGACCCTGGGCAAGTGGCTTAATCCCTCTGGGCCTCCATTTACTCATCGGCAAAATGAGGGGGACTCTAAGATCCCTGTGGAGACCATCACTGCCCTTAGGGAGTTAATGGTTTAGTGTGGGGATAGGACACCAATGCTGAGTAATGATGCCCAATACTACCGCGGTGTTTCAAAGAATTAGAAAATTCGGAGAGAGGGCCATCTGTGGGGGAAGGGCGATGGCCAAGCGGAGGCTGAGACCAGCTGCCTCGTTTTGGGAACAGATGAGGGAAGCCAGGAGAGAGGCTGAGGGACTCGTCCAGAAAGGGTCAGGGGCAGGATCACGGATGGAGAGTGGGTGGGGTGGGGTGTGTGTGTGTATGTATGTATGTGTGGAATCTTAGAGTCCCACTGGATATGGATATAGGGATACTGAAGTTAGGGCTCTTCTGGAGAACAGCAGGAACAGCACTTCGAGTATCAAACACTGTCCCTGCCCACCAAGAAGTTATAGTCTAACAGACACAACACAGGCCAGGAAACCAGGGCCTACAGAACGGTGGGGCTATTGTTAGCGACTGAGGAGGAAGAGCACGATGCGCAGGGGACCTCAGGGTGTCTAAGACTGCCATAATGCCGCCCAAGCTCTGGCAGGGCCCCTAACAAGCTGGAGTGGCTTTAAGGATGGGTCTGGTGACAGGTCAGGAAGACAAGTCTTGGCCTCAGGGTGAGGCATTTTGTGACCAGAGCCATCCATGAAGACTCTTCCAGAGGGGCTGGGCTGTAACTTGTCACCAATAAAATCACACTTCTTTAGAGCATCTCAGACGTAGGCCCGTACCTGAACAGAATCCCCTTGACAACACACCAAAGGGCCCCAGCCTTCTGCCCGAGGAGGGCGGTGGAGCCCACTGGGCCCAGGTCAGCTCTCCCGGTCAGGAAGCTTCTTCCTAAGGCAGAGCTAAAACTGGCAGCTTTGTACCTTCTAGGACAGCGGTTCCTAGTTCAGAAGCTGCTTAATCCCACTATTGTGTGACACTGGAAGACGGCTCTGTTTCACCCCCAATCTTCTCATCTCCAGGTTTAACACCCTCAATTCCTTCAAGCAATCTCCCTGTTGTATAAATTCAAGGCCCCTGGAACACAAGTGTGCCCCACCCTGGTCACGCTTCTATCCATCAATGGCCTTCCTAAAACCAGGCTCCCAGAACTGAAGCCAATCCTCCAGATGGAATCCCCCAGGGCTGGCTGCAGTCTGACTCTCATCTCCCTAAGCCTAGGCACTCCTACTCCCATAACGAAATCCATGGGGTTCACACTCTGATCAGTCCAGGCTAAATCTCGGCCCAAAGCTTTTCAGCCCCATCCCCAAAAAACTGAACAGATGCAGCCCAGTACAATGCAAGTGACCCAGAGGCCATGAGAGACCGAGCATCCAAAGTGGGAGCCTGGCTCAACTGACCTCTGTTACCAGTGCCTGGGCAGTCCCCAGCCCTGCCATGCCCCCACCTTCCAGGTTCCTTCCTTGAAAAACAATGGTTAAAGAAAAGATCTCCGGGGCTCCTTGGCAGCATCTGCTCAGCCACTTCCCAGCAGCTTACCTTGTCAAGATCGACCAGTGCTCACACACTGGATCGGTTTTCATTTTTAAAGGGGGGAAAAATAGGGGGAAATGGCCTTTCTTCCTTTGCCAAGACTAAGAAGAAGCCACCCCTGCTAAGTCGGAGATCCACAACCCAGATCCTTCCAGGTAAGATGTTCACCTTTAAAAAAAAAAAAAAAAAAGCCTTCGCCTTGCCCAGCTGAAGCTGCTTCCCAGGCACATCTCCAGTAAAAAAAATAAAATAAAATAAAATGTCAACACAAATTTGCATAAAGTGGGGGGAGGGGCAGAGAAGAGGAAGTCTATAAATTCCAGAAAAGTAAGAGCCTCCAGGGCAGGTCAGGCACTAGCTTGGTTTGGGGATCTTTTTCTCTTCATAAACTAGTAAGAGGCAATGAAACAGACACTTAATAAATCAATCAACAACCAACCAATATGCATTTATTAAGCACAGAACATGTTCCAGGAACCACGCTAGAGATAAAAGTACCAAGAAATCCCTACTTGCAAGGAGTTTAAACTGGAATGAGAGTGAAACGCTGGCCTCTGGAGGACAGGGACTTTAATTGTGCCTTCACGTCCCAGACACTTAGCTCAGTGTCTTGTTTACAGTAGGTACATAATAAGTGCTTATAGAACGAGGCTCTGCCATCGTGGCTGGAGCTGGCAAGGCTCTGAGAACGGGCCCAGGATAGAGAGCGTGGACAAGGGCCTTCCCCTCCAGAACTATCTTCTCATCTCATATAATTGAGTTGAGTCAATTTTGCATCTGTGTACACCCTCCCCCCCACCCTGCCTCCACCCCCAGACTATAACCTCCATAGGGGCAGGGCTGTCTTGGTAATGCCCAGCGGTAGAAGCAAAACTACAGGAGTTCAAGTTCTGTCCCTGACCCACGAGGTCTATATGACCTTGAACGATTCAGCAAGTAGAGGACTCAGCCGGTGCTTCCCACAGTGCCAGGCACACAGCATTTAATAAATGTTTATCGATTAAAATGTTTATTGACTTGCCTTGGTATAGGGAGTTTCCTCTTCTAGAAATTCTTGCCACCAATGAATCACAAGTGCAGGCCACACGGGTATCACCACACCTAGCCCCTTGCTAGGCACACAGTGGGAAGGGGCCAGGCCTGTGACTGCATTGGCACAGTGCACATAGTTCAGGCTCTGTTTTCGGCACTAGTTTCAGAGGGCTCCTGTGGGCACTAAGAAGTACTGAGACTTGAGGGGTCTGCACATCGTCCCGGCCTGTCTGACTCGACCGCAAGACTAGCTTTCTATTTGCTGCTTCTTGGCACACAGTAGGTACCTAATAATTACTTCATGACTGATCAGCTGGGGAACCTCCTCATCACCATACTGGCTACCAGGTAACAGATTTTTCTGGCCACAGAAATTTTACTAACTTCAGAAACCCAGGACAGAGAGCTGGAAGAGCCTTAGGCAACAGAACACAAAAGCTCCTCTCATTTTGTACAGGAGGTCACTGAGGCTTGTACCCCAGAATCTGTTTCAACAATCCAGCTAGCAGCTGTTGTGGGGGTGAAACACCAACACAACCCCGACAACAAGAACGCTGCCAGCACGCTGCAAAAGCACAGGTTCTTTTGATCTGCTTTAGTAAGGAAAGCAACGCTAAGGGGTTGGCAAGATTACTTTAATTCAGCATGCAAATATCATTCACTTAGTTCAGGGGAAAAAACCAGCACCCTGAACTCTAGAGCAAAATACAAAGTACAAACATCAACAGACAGACCTTGTCTGTTTCCAATCCCAATACACAGTTACCAGAGTTTAACAAAGTCTTAGCATTCAGGTTACAAGCTGGAGGGCTCCTAGCTACAGCTGCCTGGAGTCTCTGCATCAGCACCACCGAGAGTGAGAGCCCGAAACAAATTACAAACATCAACAGACAGACCCAATACAATTCATAGTAACCGACATCTAGGTTCAGCCCGGCAGCTCATAACGAGGGCTGGTCCAGAGTCACTTGTACCACCGCTGCTGTGGGTAAGAGCTCCAAAGAAGAGAAACCCAACCCCTGGTTTTATATCTTTTTCCGGGTCAGGGTTGAGTCACACATGCGACTCACCCCCGTGACCTAGAATCATCACAAAGAGGCGACTTAAACCCACATGGTCTAAGAACCTTTGATCTCCCAAACCTATCACTCAAACTCATGTGTAAACTAGGCCTTCCCTTAGTTAGCCCCACCTGGGGCCCCACCTAGGTTACCAAGTCACACCTACATAGGTTTAGCACCTAACTGGGGTTTGGGCCTGGGGCTTAGCACCTAGTAAGACTCAAAGACAATTAATTAATCATTTTTAAACAGTAAGAAAGTCCCAACTCAACTGATATTACAGAATCAGAGCAGGGAGTGACAGGTGACTTGCCCAAGGTCACATAGGTAAACAGCCAAGCCAGGCCGCAGACTCTGAGGGCTGTCCCCAAAAGTCCCTTTACTCATTTTACTGGTGAGGAGATACTTGGTTAAATAAATTTACCCTATGCTGAAAAGTAAAAGCTATCTTTTCTTTGCTGTCCTTGACTCTGCTGTTGCAATGTTTACTTCCAAAACTCTCATGAATATGTGATGAAGAGAACACAACCAGGTCCCTGGCTCCTGCCTCTGTCCAGCTTATTTCCCATCAGTCCCCCTCGGCCATTAATGTACCAACCAAACTGGCCTGCTTCCCATTGCCGCGAGTGCTGTCTCTGTCCCTTTCAACTGGCTTGCCTCTCTTCCTTAGTTGGACTCTTGGATTCTACCCATGCCTTCACACGAGGCCTTCAGGTGCCCTGCCCTCTGCCCTGCCAAGGTCTCTGGACACCCCCAGCTTCGTCTTTCCCCAGTTTTTAAAATGAGATGTGATAACACGAGCCTGAGCCATCGGATGACAAAACACAGAAGCCCCCAGGAGGCACCTGAGGGGTCCTCCAGTCCAGCCCTCTCATTTTACACATGAAGAAACTGTGATCCAAAGATGGTGATTTGCCCAACACTGTCCAGGAAGGAAGGGGGCAGAATCAGGATTTGAAACTTAGGCTCTGCTTCCAAATCCAACCCCCTTTCCATGCTATTCCACTGCCTCTCTGATGTATAACTGGCTTTATCACTTGAGATGGTGCCCCTCCCCCGCATCCTGCTTCAAAGGGGGCTTGGTTGGTTCCATTTGAAAGGGGGCTTGGTTGGCTAAGTCCCTCAGTTACCTGGAAATGAAGCCAGCTCTTCCCAATGATCTAACACGCTCGCCTGAAGCCAACATTGGAGCCAAGTGAGATGAGGCAACCTCCCTGAGCCACCTGCCCCAAATACTACCAGACACGGTCCCCTTCACAAAGGACATCCCAGCCCAGAGACTTCATGGATACCTCCATCTCAGGCAAGGTCCTCCTGAGACCCTTCACCTGCCTCCGCCACTGCTGGTCCCTTGAACAACAATCCAGTCCTCCTTTCTCAAAGAATCCCAAGGCCAAGGAGACCCACGGCAGGCAAGCAGCTGAAGGAGCAAAAGTGGCTTCTGCCACCTGAAATCTGGGGCAGTGGACAGAGCTGTGACTCCTGAGTCACAGGGTCCCAGGGATGGGGATGTTAATGGTGGGGTGGAGGGGTGGCACTCTGGGACAGGGGGTGTCGCTGGGACAGGCCATCTTCTGGGTTTTTTTTAAGCATCAGTAAAAACTTCCCAATAAATTTAAAAAGGATCAACATATCAATCAAACAAGTATTATTAATAAGTATCAGGCAGGGGGTGGTGTGGGGAGGCAGCAATGGCCAACCAGAAAAGTGCCCAGGATCCTTACTGCCATGGAGGCCACAAAACAAAGGCAAGGAGGAACATTTGCTTAAGAACATTAAAATGCTACAACAATGTGGCCCAAGCCTCAAGTCATCCCCAGGGAAGGTGTATCGTCCTTTGTAGAACTGATGTGAATTAAGTGCCTACTGTGTGCAAAGCACTGAGCTAGGGCCAAGAATTCGCTTCAGGTATTTCAGAGCACTTTCCTCACCATCTGTAGGGTGGGCTTGTTGGCAGCTAGGTGACTAGGGCTAGAGCGCCGGACCTGGAGAGGAAGACCCGAGTTCAAGTGTAGTCCTGTGTGAACGTGTGCCAGTGACTTAACCTCCACCTGGCTTCATTTCCTCATCTAGAAAATGGAGGTAGGAACACCACCCGCCTCCTAGGGTGGTTGTAAACCTCGAATGCGATATTTGTGAAGTGTTCTGCATAAATGCGGCTCTTTATCATCACTGTTGTTGGCATTCGCAACTCTATGTCACAGGTTAGGAAGCTGCGGCTCAGAGGTCATTATGTGACCTGCCCAAGGTCACGCCCGCCACAAGCGGTACAGCCAAGGCTTGGAGCCAGGCCTCGGGATCCCAAGGCCAATGCTCCTGCATTACAGCAATAAATCAATCCCACAATTCCTTGAATTAATCGACAGATGATACGTGGAACTGATCTGCGAACTCCTTTGGGGCAGACAAGCTCCCAACACAGGTTAATAGTTAACAAACGTTAAAAATGCAGTGGGCATCGATCCAGGGCCAGGAAACCTTCACAGCTTCCTGTGGCCCCTCTCCCCATTGTGGTCCAGACGTGTGATTTCATCCATGACAGAAAATCTGGAGGTGGAATGTCCCTTTGCCAGCATAGAACAGCACCTGCTCTATGATTTATGGTCTTGGAGGATTGCCTTCCCAAGGCTGGACTTGAACCCAGGTCTGCCTGAATCCAAGGCCAGCCCTCTACCCAACATGCTACACAGCATACATCAGCCAGGGCCAGTCTTGTCCCAGAACCAACTTTAACACCGGGTGATTTACCCATGATCCTAAAGAAATACATCTTAGACTCAGCAAGCTGCCGCCATGTTGGAGGCCAGGCAACCTGGATCCGTTTCCTAGCCGTATTTTGTGCCGAGCCCATCATTAACCCTGGGCAACAGTGTGTGTTTCCCTAGGCTGGTGTAATGAGTCTGTTGTGCTTAGATCCATGCCATAGGACCCATGAAATGCAAAACTTTCGACTATAAACACTCTGTAATTGTGGGACTGGATACCTAATAATTGACCTCAATGGGACTTGTGGCCTCGTCTTGAGACACTCTGTAAGCATCAGGTCAATTATCTGCTGCTTCAGCCAGCAGTGGGAAGAAGCCTGGGAGCAAGAGAGATTTTCGCCAGCAGCAGTCCGGGAGGCTCGTCTTCATTCATCATTTTCTAAGAACACAGCGGGAACCCCTCCAACTTCCAAATGGTCCATGGAGGCAGAGTGGACCCAGGCACTCGAGGCTTCACAATCCAGCTTTGAACAGCGACAGAAGAATTTATGCTCACAAAGAAACCAAGAGCACGTTGGCCAGCATTCTCTCTGCGTCCAACATGCACTGGAACAAACGCTCGTCTCAGAAAAGAAATGAATTGGAGAGAGGTCGGACACCATGTTAATCCTTCTACTTTTTGCCCCCTTCCTCCTTGCCAAGGCTTCTCTCCTGGGACCTTCGTCACCTCAGAGCTGGCAGGGCCTCATCCGAGGCAGCCTCTTCTCCAATAATCCTTCTTTGGCGGATTGCTGAGTTGTAGTCAGGACCCTTAGTCCTTGCCATCCAGACCTCAAATTCAGGCTTTGATTCAGTTAGTCAGTTCTCATTTACTAAGCACCTACTGCCTAGGCCACACAAAGTCTCTGAGAACAGGACAGAGTGCTGAGTTTAGCATGAGGGAGAAAGCCCCCCACCCCTAAAGAGGGGGCCAGGGCTTCATGGCGCCCACAATCTGGGAGCTTCGTGGTGAATGAATGGCAGGATTCCAGGGGACAAAAATGGACAGAAGTGTTCTAAGACTAGGAACAGTGTGATCAAGGATTTGGAGGCAGGACAGCCCTCCTGAGGGGTGGGAGGGAGAAAAGGGGGACATGGACAAGCAATCCATTTGGACTGAAGTATATAAGTTTATAAACATAAACAGTGATCTAGGACTATGGTCAGTCAGAGACCTCCATAACCTGCCCCTCCCTACCTTTCCAGTCTTAGACTTTACATCTGCCCTCCCCCCCGACTCCCTCCCATGACCCAAAACTATTCTGTGATCCAGTGACACTGGCTTTTTGGCTGTTCCAGGAACAAGGCACTCAATCTCCCAACTCCATGTACTTGCATTGGCTGTGCCCCATGCTTCGAATGCTCATCCTTTTCATTTTGTCTGCTGGCTTCCCTGGCTTCCTGCAAATCACAAGTAAAATCCCACCAACCACAGGAAGCCTTTCCCAACCTCTCTGTAAAGCTAGTGCTTTCTCCATTTGATTATCTCCACGTTATCCAGGACATTGCCTATCTTGTTTGAACAGTTGTTGGTAGGTTATCTCCTGAGAACAAAGGACAAGGAAGATAGTAAGCTCCAGGAGGGCAGGGACTCCCTTTGGCCTTCCCCCTTATCTCCAAGGGCTTAGGACCTGGAACTGACTGACTGAGAAATAATAAAAGGAGATCCACTGAGAAGGAGCATTAATAAATTAATAAATAATAAAATAAATTAATAAATAATTAAAGCATTAATAAACAAACCAGGAAGGGCTTCTCGTAGGCAGCGGCCCCCAAGCTGGGCCTGGAAGGAAGCCAAGGATTCTGAGGGGAAAGAAGGAATACCAGGAAGCCTGGGCAAACGCCCGATGGTCTGTCTGCTCCTGAGGCCTCTCTGCCCCATCTCCTCTAAGTACAACGCATCTCTTACCAAGTAAAAGGGGCAGAGGTAACATCTAAACAGAGCCCAACTTTGGTTGGGCAATCCCAGGGAATGCTCAGGGGACAGAGGGGCAAACAAAGTCATCTGAACCAGGAACACCAACCAAGCACCTACTGAGCCAGAGAAGCAGTAAACTAACATTGATTAAACATCTACTTGGGAGCCAGGCACTATGCTAAGCTCTTGAGATAACAAAAAGAAAGGCAAAAGATAGTCCCTGTTAACGGGGGAAGAAGGAACAGGAGAGAGTCCTGAGGCAAGGGGGGGGCAGGGTTGGCATCCTGGCTGACTAACCCTGCTCACCCCAACTCAGTTATTTCTTCAGTTGTGAAAAGAGCAGAAGATGCGACTCTTTGGAAAAGACCCCGATGGTGGCAAAGACCGAAGCAAGAGGAAAAGAGGACGGCAGAGGAGGAGAGGGATAAACAGTGTCATGGAAGCGACGAACATGAACCTGGAAACGCCGAGAGGCAGTGGAGCATAGATGGGCCCGGCGTGCTGTGGTCCATGGGGTCACAAGGAGTCAGACATACTGAACAACTGACCAAGGTCCCTTCCAGATGGAGTGATGATCATAACTAGGATGTCAGTGGCTGCCTGCCTTCCTGGATCTATAACAGGACAGCACTTTTAATGCCACTTAAACTGCATTTCATACGGAGGGGTTCAGTCCTCCAACTTAAGGCCACCCCCCCAAACTACAGTCACCTCTTTAGAAAAATCTACATATACACACCCAGCCTTAAATAACAACAAAGGACAACCCAAACATAATATGGATCCACAGACAGGGCTGCAGATGGCCACATCGAACATTCAAGGAAAGAAAAGCTCTTAAAAGAGAGTCTATGGAAAGAAATTCCAACCACATGGGGAGCAGGAAGGCACGTCTCACCCCCACTAGCCGCCTGCTCCTGGAACCGCCCCCCAGAAATTTTCAGCAAAATTCTGTTGTGTTGAGTCTGCATCCCAACAATTCTACCCAAATGTAAAAATCAATTACTTTAATCCATCCGCACAAAGGTCCACTCGGCCGTTAAACATAAAGGCATTAGTTGAGTAGCAACTTTTCTAAGACTCTATCTGAAAACTCCACAAAAAGTAAGATGAGAGCCAAATGATAATGGCTGCCATTTACACAGCACTTCAAGGCTTACATCGCATTTACAGAAATTCTCTTATTGGTCTTAACAACAGCCCTGTGAGACAAATGCTATTAGTATCCTTCTTTGTAGAATGGGGACACTGAGGCTGACACAGATTCTCTGGCTTGCCTGAAGTCACCCGGCCTGGAGAAGGCAGTCATGGGACCTGAAACCTGGTCTTCTGAGCCTAGCAGCAAGGCTAGGAGATGCCTCCCAATACTGAGAATTCTGCCCCATGAAGTTGCTGTTGGGTTTAATTAATGATAGAATGCATAGAAAGCCCTTGGCCAACTCTAAGCATTAGAGAAAGGTCACTTGTTAGAATCATTATTATGGCTTGTAAAGTAGTTCCTTCATGGAGGTGGAGAACAGGTATTATTACCTTGAGGCCCAAAAGGGATGGAACTTGCCTAGGGTCACACAGCCTTGGTCTTCTAACTCAAAGGCTAGGCCTCTTTCCAGTCCCTCTCAGAGGCTTTCTTTGACAGCTGCCAATGTTGAATTAATCTCCTAGCCATAGCAACGAGACCTACCCTTAGTAGGGTTCCAGGCACCAGAACTGTAGGCAGCAGCATCATAAGAAATCTGGGCACACCAGCTCCCACTCGCATATCTCACCTGGCCTTTTGTTTTGGTACATTACCATCAAGGAGCGTTTGTCCTGGAGGTGCTCACTAAATGTTTGTTCGGGATGGAGCCAACTCATGATGGAGGCCCCAGCATTCAGTGGCTATGACTCATAACTGGAAGCCCTGGAAATGACTAGACAATGAGATCCTGGAGACCTCCCCTGACATGAAGCAGAGAATAGACAGATCAATAAATGTTTGTGGGATGAAAAAAACAGGAACAGATCTGTCTCTCCATGGTTATCTTCACGTGGAAAACCTCAGAGTACAACAGATAGACAAGGCTCTGTACTCATCTCCAGCTCGGTCATGCTCAAGGAGCAGGAATGGCTCAGGTTCCACCACCCCACCCCACCCCCCGGACCAAATGAAATGCCAACATGTTGGAAAGAAGTCTGGGAAGGAGGCAAAGATCGAGTCCCCTCTCACTTGAGCAAGGCAGAATGATGACTCCAACCAGTAGGTTGGCCCCAACATCCAAGACACCAAGGGTCTAAAGACTTTTTAGAAAGGGAACTCAACAATGAATCTTGTTTGCTGTTTAAAGCCCCTCATGACGTGGCCCCCTCCTACCCTAACGGTCTCCTTAGACCTAACTCCCTCCCACAGAAGGGACACTGTCGCTCCTTCTTGCCCAAGACAGTCCATCCATTCTTTCCGTGGCTGTCTCCCAAGCCTAGAATTCTATCCCCTCCTCACCTCTTCTACTGGTTTCCTTCTAGACTCAGCTCAGATCTCACTTTCTGAGAGAAGACTTTCGCAGACTTCCTCAGTTCTCCTGCCTTCTCTCTCTCTCATGTCATAAAATGACCTCCATTTTTATACTGCCTAGATCTTGGACATCTCTGTTTGCATCTCGTCTCTCACGTCAGATTAGAAACTCCATGTGAGCAGAGACTACTCTTTGCCTTTCTTGGTGTGCCTGATGTTTACCACAGTGCCTAGCACATAGTAGGCACTTAATAAATGCCTGTTGATTGACTTGCTTAACATAGCATCCTCAATCCAGAATGGGAAGGGACCAACCCCCTTATATCAAGAGGGAGAAAACAGACCAGAAAGAAGTGATTTTTCTAACATCACACATGTACCAAAGTTGGGTATGAGCTCAGAGCCTCCGATGCCCAAGTTACCTCTTCATTCAATTGACCAATGGGTTACTGCTTGAGTGCCTACCATGATACAGCCCAGACCGATACGGCAAAGGGAATATAGGTCTTGAGAACTCCCCTGGAGAAATAGACATTTTCTATGTTCTCATTTATTGGTTCTTCTGGGTCAAGTCATACACAGAGGCTACCAAATGTACCCAAGCACCAAAAAGTCAACCGACCTTCAAGCCGGGCCAAAGGTGTACAAAGTCGCCACCACACATCAGAAGGAAGCTCTCAGTCCTGCCACCATCGAACTGCACTTTTCAAATGAGTTTCCCACCTGCCTATGCTCTTTTAAAGAGGAAACTGCTGCCTTCAGACTCAGAGAAGTTGGCTGAGCAGGAGCTGACTTCTGGACTGCTCCCTGGATCACTCCATCAGAACGCCTCCACACAAACAGGCCACCTCTGTCTCCACAAGCCCTCTTTGTCCCAAAGCCCAACCATCGCTGCAAAGATCCCTTGGAAGAGCACTGAGTGCCAAGTCTTGCTCATGTCTGTCTTGGGGGGAAAAACAAGCCCCTTCCATATCCTGTACTATCAAGTTTCATCAGCCTGGAACAAACTGAACCAACAGCTGATCCTGGGAGTAAATAAAACCAGTCATTAGAGATTATGATCTGGATCACGTGACTGGGAATGGACTGGTTTTAAATGAGAATCTCAACAGGCGGCTTTCTGGCCATCTGGGTACAAGAGCTAGAGTGGGAGGGTGCCCTGAGCCAGAGGTTCTGGGTTTGAGTTCCAACTCTCATGGCTCTCTAATGCCTCCATGAGAAAATACGAACCCCACTCGCCATTGGGAGCCTTCACAATCCAGCCACGCAATCTGTCATGCAATCCACACTCCAGACAAGCTGGCCAACTCTCGGCTCTGCATAGGAGACTTTGATGTTGCCCCTCTCCCACCACCCTACTTTTGCCCAGGCTGTGCCTGGCCAGATGCTCGCCCTTCTCATCTCCTCATCTTGGAATCCCTGGCTCTCTTCAAGGCTCAAGTTTAAGTGGCAGCACCCAAACAGAGCTTTTCTTGATTCTCCCTAGAATTGTTAGCATTGTGGTGCATGTGTGTACACATACTTTATTTATTTTGTGTTTTCTTATCTGTGTACCTGTAACTTCCCTCTAACAGAAGGTAAATTCTTTGAGGAGAAGGCTGTCCTCTTTTTCATCTTTGTACATCCAGCACCTGGCACAGTGCCTGCCTGGTCCGTAGCAGGCACTTCATAAAGATTTGTCCAGCACAATGGAACCTGTGTGACCTGGGAAAGTCATGTGTCATCTGTGAGCCTTAGCGTGGGGGCCCAATATGGGCCTGGCAGAGAGTTAAGATGCACCTCCCCCCTCCCAGTGGACAGGTAGGGAGCGATGGGGACATCACCTTACAGACGCTCTCGGGTACAGCTGACCCATTGGCTGATTTTGCTGAGGAGCTTGCTTTTCTCCCCTCCTACCTTTTGCATGTTTTTAAGAGATGACTCATTGGGAAGGGAGGGGAAAAAAAGGCAAATTGAGAAACGGACAAGATAGAAAAGAAAATACACCAAGCAAAAGAAAATCCCTTTGGAAAAGCCTGGGGCTCCGGGCAACCTTTCTTCCCAGTAAAGTGAGAGCCAACCTCTGAATGCTGGTGAGCTGGAGCCCAGGCTTGGCTTGGCCACTGGCCAACTGTGGCCATCCCAAGGGGCCTTAGTTTCCTCCTCTGCAAAGTAAGGAAGTCAGAATGGATGATCTCTGCAGCCCCACTCTGCCCTGTCTGAGCTAAAAATAAAAATTTGCTTTTAATTAAACTGCGCTGCAGATGGGAATCATTCTAGTCCATGAAATGCACTTTCTAAGAAGTCCTCGGCTGTCAGGAGGACAGGCATTCTCCTCTACCTCCAGTCCTGGGGCAGAAAACTGGGCTGCCTCCCCACAGCCCTTCAGCCATGCTATAAGGGTGAAGTCTGGCAAGCATTGAGAAAGCACCTATTTGGGGCCAGGCACTGAACTAAGCACTAGGGGTACAAAGAAAGGCAAAAAAGGAGTCAGTTCAAGACTGAAAGACACACATTGGCAAAGTGGAATCTTGTCCTTGAGGCTCCCCAGAACCTAGCCAGCCTCCACCGAGCTTGCTGGGCAGAGATGGCAGGGAGCTCCAGGGCTGCTTGCCTGCTTCTGACCAGAGTCCAAGGCCCTCATTTTACACACTGTCCAGGGTGACGGTGTTGGTTAACTATTTGGGGAGGGATCTGAACACCAATCTTCCTAGCCCCTCTGCTGAGATCAAATAAGAATGTACATAAAGTATTCTACAGACCATGAAGTCCTATGTAAATGTTACCTATTGATCCTGGGCAGGGGCACTTACTGGTCAAGGAAGTCTGGACAAATCACTTGATCTCCCTGAGTCATTATCAGAAGAGGCATGGTGGCTGGGTCAGTAGAGGGCTGACTAGTCATGAGGTTCAAGAAGACTTTCTACTCCGACCACTGACATGTAATAACTGTGTGACCCAGGTAAGTCATTTAACCTCTCGTTGCCCTAGAAAACTCCTCAAAAGGAAAAAAAAGAAGGGCGTAAGCATTTATAGAGCACCTACTGTGTGCCAGACACCGTGCAACCCTGCGAGGAGGTGCTATCATCATCCCCTTTTTACAGTTGAGGAAACTAAAGTAAAGAGAGGTTAGGTGACTCATCCAGGGTCACACAGCTAGTAGGTGTCGGATCACTAAACTCAGGCCCTCCTGCCTCCAGGCCCAGCCCTCAATTCACCGGGCCGCCAGCTGCCTGCCTCAGAGAGATTCTATGACACAGAAGGGATCAACACGGGCATGGGGGCTTCCAAGGTAGAGGCGCCCACATTGATGATGAGTGTTGGGCCGCCCCCACACTCAAAAGGCTAGCTTTTGGATGTGTCCGGGATGAGATCCCCAGGGCTGGCTGGGCTTTCTGCTCGTTTCTGAGAGAGCCACGGCCGTCTGTCCATCCAGCACCTCAGATGTCAATGACCAAGTGAGTGAGAGCCTGGGCCACCTTAGCAAGAAAGGCCTTGGGAAGCGTCTCATCCCCTCGGTGCTCCTCACCTCTCTGAACCTCGGTCTGCTCATCTGTATAAAGGGATGATAACTGTACCTCCCGCCCCCCATTACTGTGAAGACCAAACGATGTAACCTTAAAGTGCTGTGTAAATGCTAGCTGTCGGCAATAGCTCCTGACATGACCAGAATGCCAGAGTTTTGTACGTCCTTCACATATAGACGTTATTTTCACAACTGCCTGAAATCAAAACAAAGATTCTGAGACCCTGAAGGTTTTCGCCTTCATCTGTCCTCCCACGACCCCGCTGCTTTGCAGAGATGGGATCCATGGCTATGGAGTGTGGCAACGAAGGTCAGACTTCTTTGGGGTGTAAACTAGTGGCCAGAAGGGATTATTTCATTCCTGGTACTTTGTGGTGGGTCTTGAGTCAGGAAATCCTGAGGTCAAATTATACCTCGTTGTGATCCTGGGCAAGCTTCTTGGCCTCTTATCTGCCTCAGTTTCCTCATCTGTAAAAGGAGGAAAAGAACCCCTCCCTCCCAGGGTTGTTGACAGGAACAATGCTCAGGCTGGCACACAGTAGGTGCTCTCTAAGCGTTCGCTTTCATCTTCGGCATCACAGACATCATCATCGGCTGCTGTGTGGCTCCAAAATTAAGCTGCAGGTTCTTATGTAACACTATAGTTTAAATACTCTAAGCCATAATAGCTGATATACACATAGCCACCGAAGGTCACAAGGGGCTTTTATCTCCATTATTACGTCACTTGAGTCTCCCAACAGCCCTGCCAGGAATATTGTGCCCACTTTCCAGACAGGGCACTCAGCCTCAGAGAGGTGAAGTCGTCTGCCCAGGATCACACGGTTCTTAGGCAGCAAAGATGGAATCTGAACCCAGGTCTTCCTGGTTCTCTCCAGCCATGATGCCCCCTGCCTCAGCGACTGGATGGACCAGCAAAGTCGGAAGCTTTCGTATACAGCTCTCCCATGCCCCAAAGCTGAATTCTGAGACCCAAGTCAACATTTACTCAGCTCCTCAAGGAGGTCCAAGTTGGGAAATATGGACTCTTTCATCCAGCTCGTCTTTACAACATTCGACTCCAGTCAATCCAACTGATTCCACCAACATACCCTGGCTCACCCTTCATCTTCTCACTTCCAGGCAAGTGACCAAATTGATCCAACCACCCAGAATGCCCAGTCCTCCATCTCCACCCAAACACGCCACTCTAGATACACTGGTGCCCACTTCGCCTGGAGCCTTCCCCATGCCCTTGCCTTGAAGGACTCGATCCTGCCCCTCAAAGGCTAAAACAGATACTTTCTACAGAGGTTTCTATAGTCATTGATCTGGAAATTTAAGAAGTGCCCCCGAAGTATCTTGTCCAACGAACTGCTGTTACAAACGAAGAGACTAGACTTCAGAGATGTTCAGCGACCTGCCTAGATCACACAACTTCAGAGGAGAACTGGAACTCCGACCCCAGAGTGGGGTGTCAGGCCTCACACTGCCAGCCGGGCCTCCAGGGCTTTCCAGCTCCCCCCACCCTGACCCTGACATGATGACCTTCTCTTTGCAGCTGCTAATCAGCGTCCTACTTCAGAGCATTTTCCATCGGAGCCACTTTGGACAGTTTACATCAGCCCTCCCTTCCTGGGGAAGCACTCACAATGCAGGATGTGGCCCATCAGCTTCTGCCTGATCCAAGTCCCCTCAGACCCTGAGAAAGGGAAGGAATCTTCCAGACACCAAGCTTACTGAATGGCTGCCAGCATCCAAGACCACTTCTTGTCAGCTCCTGTGAAAACGTACGGGACAGCAGCTCAGGAGAAGGCCCAAGTGAAGCCCCACACGTGGCCCTGGGCGGTGGATGTGCTTGAGTGTGTTGGCACATCTAAAGCAATGATACGGCTTCCAGTTACCACCATCAAAGGCTCCTACCTCCCAGAACCTTGGAGAAGAGAGGAAGGAAAGGAAGGAGGGAGAGGGAGAGATGGGGGGGGGGGAGAGGGAGAGGGGGAGAGAGAGAGAGAGAGAGAGAGAGAGAGAGAGGAAGGAGAGAAACAGAGAAAGAGGAAGGAGAAAAAGAGAAAGAGGAGGGGAGGGAGGGAGGGAAGAAGGAAGGAAGGAAGGAAGGAAGGAAGGAAGGAAGGAAGGAAGGAAGGGAGGAAGGGAGGAAGGAGGGGCAGGGGGAAGGACAGAAAGAGAGAAGGGGAGAGGAACAGAGACAACCCCCTGAAAGACTTGGCTCTGACGCTTGGTCTAGGAAAGAAAAAAAAAGTATGTGATTTCAGAGTTTTTTGGTGGTTTGTTTCTTTTAAATGAGAATTACGGGGTACGCTGATCAGTACAGTAAGAATTAGTAAGTTTCCCTCCTAACTGTAATTACACAGAGGCAGCCTGGTCTGTTCTGCCCATGCCAGCATGAGTCACTAACAGAAGTTTCCCCCTGAAAAGCAGGCGCCGCTCACTCAGCTTCCCGATGCAGCTCAGGACTCCCGAAGACACTACTAGCATTAAGACAGATCCCAGCTTCTTCTCTCCCTCTGGTGCAGAGGCCAGGGGCGCTTCCCCGGAATGGATGGCGTGCTTTGAGAACATCACTTTCACTTTCCCAACGTCCACATGAACGAAGAAAAATGATTAAGAAAATGCGCCCTCCCCTCCACTCGGCATTTCAGGGATTACTCGAAGGATCCAGAGCACCTGGCCCTGCCTGGCAGGGGCTCCTCCCTCCCCTCGGACAGGCTGACAAAGCGCACACTGTCTCAGTGACCAGAGCCACAAAGACTCCTCAGCTCGCTCTCAGTGGCCTGAAGGTGCCATCCTCAGGCCCAACAGTAAAAGCCATTGACATCTATGTGGTGCTTTAAGGTCGGCCAATCACTTAACTCTGTGAATTAAAGGAGGGTCCACTCTGAAAGACACCAAGTCCTTCATAATGGGCTCCTCCCTACTTTGCAAGGTTTTTGTGTACTGTTCTCCAGCCTCCTGGCCTTTGCATTGGCAGTCCCAGAGGCCCAACAGAGGCTTCCTCCTGACTTCCAGGTCCTGGAATCCTCAGCTTCCTGCACAGCTCAGCTCAAGGAGCACCTCCCCTCCAACATGAGACCTCAGGGCCCTCATTTAGTGCACCCTATCCCCTCCCTCATCTGTTATGCAGTTTCTTGTCTAATGTAACCTCCCTGAGGGCAGGATTCCCACCAGAGCCCAGAGCCTCTTTGGTTTCCATTAAGGCAGCCATACAGACAGCTCCAACCTGGCCTCCTTGCACCTGACTCTCAAGAATAAACCTCTCCCTCCACTCAGGGGACTCTGCTGCCAACTCAGGTGGGCACAACAGCTGCTCAGGCTTGCCGACGGTCATCAGGTCACCAAGGGGGTATATGAGGTTTCACTGTCTCACCCGATGGTCAGCAGCCTCACCAGCATCTAAGCTCTGGAAGCATCTCCATCACTGCACCATTCAAAGCCCCAAGGCATGAGGATCAGATTAGTTCCGTTGGTTAGTAATTTAACTTTGCTAAGTACCATTTGAAACCAAAATCCAGCATTCACTAATCACCTGCCCCTCACCCCTACAAAACCCTGTCAACAGAAAGACAAAAAGATCCCCTCTCAATCCCAATTCCTGCCTTCCGGACACTTACAGTCTGCCGGGAAGAGAATCCAGCAAATACGGAGAAATAAATACCAGGGAGGGAGGGATAGGGGCAAAGCAGACTCTCATATAAGATGCTCTGGATGACTGAAGCGGGCAGAGATCACTTTCAGGACCTTGGTCAAAAGCTGTTCCTGACTTTGTACAACCAGGTCATGAAAATCTCCTTGAGGTCCATTCGTATTAGTGCCAGTGGTGGTGAATGGTGCCAACTCAGTACCCAGGCAGCCTGCATGAGGCTCAGGAAGGCACGATGGGAGATTTAGAGCTGAAAGACACCTCTAGAAGACCAATGCGTTCATTCTACAGATAAGGAAACCGAGGGTCAGAATGCTGTGACTCGGCCAAGGTCATCCAAGGAGTGACAGAGCTAGGGGTGGCTCTCCAAACCCAGCATAGCTTCCACTGCAAAGGTTCACAACAGCATGGTCCACGTAAATAAGATTCTGAATGCCTCCCGGAGAGGGGACAGCAGACCCTGAATGCCTGCCTCTGTGCACAGGGAGGACCCATTGTATACTGTAAGCTTCCCAGGGGCCCATCTGATCGATAACAAATTCTCAGTCCATGCAGCAGCTCAGACTTGCTGCTGGGCTCTCCTCAGGTCTGCCATGGAAGAGCCTTCCACAAGTTCTCTGAGTGGCTCAGGGAGGGAAGATTTCCAGGTATTCCAGAAGGAGGCAAGCTGTTTGGGAGTGGGCTAAATCTTTCTTAGTCTGAGGTTTTGGACAACATTTGGTAGATGTTTGAAGCAGAGAAGTATACAGAATCACTGAATTTTCAAGTTAAAAGGAACCTCAATACACATTTAGTCCAAGTTACACTTAAAAAGGTATTTCCCACCTAGAGGAGACCCACGAGGTGCTCCCCCAACCTCTGCTGAAGACCCACAGAGGCAGAACCCAGTGGCACCAAGGGAGACTGTTTAACCTGGGAGGAAATGTTTCCTTCCGTGGAGCCAAAAGTCACCTTTCAGCAATTCAGACTCATCCATCCTGTTTCTGAAGCCAGCCAGAACAAGGTGAATCCTGTTCTCTAGGACTGTCCTGCCAGTAACTGAACATAGCTGTTGTGCATGGCTAAGCTAAGCCCCCTCAGCTCCTTCCAGCCATTCGGAAGGAAATAGTAATCCACTAAGACTGGGAAAGCACTGACATTTTTTTAGACTTCAGAACAGGGGCAGGACTTTGTTCTACTCCTCTCCAGTCATCTTCATTCTGGAAGCCTGGCCCTGCCATTTCTGTACTCCTGGCAGGTGCAGGGCTCAAAGACCTCCTTAAGCATGAAAGAGGAAGGAAAGCCAGCAGGGCGTGAAAGTTCAAGAGAGTTTGGGGGCATGGAACCCAACACCCAGTGCGAAGCCAAGCACCAACCCTCCCCTCCTTCCTCACACCAAGGTCATGCCTCCCACTCCACACTGCTGTGGGAACCCTGAAACAGTGAAGGGAACACTGTCCAGGACTGAGCTGGAACCTCAAGGCACCTCCTTAGTAGAAGCCCCAAACGAGGCTTGGAAGACAAAGCATGTGGTCCTGGGTTCCAGTCCTGGCTCTGTCATTTGCTGACTATGGGATCTAAGGTGGAGTCACTTCATTCATCTCTCTGCGCTTCTCTCAGTTTTCAAGGTTCGGTGGGAGGCTGGCTGGAGGAAAAGTCAGAGGCCACTTATTGCCTCCTCGTGTGACCTTAGGCAAGAGAGGTGGCCTCTCAAGACCCGTTCCTTCATCTGTAAAATGAGCAGGTTGAACGGGATGATCTCATCCCCCATCCTACTCAAGAAGTCGGGCCCTCCAATGAGCCCTAATGGCCTGGGAAATTGATGCTCCTACTCGAGGATTCCCAGAATCCCTCTCCTCAGGGGTCTTCAAACAGGCCAAGTGACTGCTAGGTTATGGGATGGACAAAACCTGCCACCAAGATCCTGTCCACCTCTAGGTCTGTGATTCGGTGACTGAATCCCAGGGTTGGAAGGAGCCTCACAGCACAGACTGTGCCCAAGCAAGTGTCCCCTCTACAGCACTGCCCTGCCACCAAACCTCACCCCACCCCACCCCTGCCCCAGCCCTTTTCCCTAATGTGAATCTGAATTTGGAACATCCCCATCACATGGCGCTCTGCCCTCAGCAGCCAGACAGAAAAAGTCTAGTCCCCACCCCCTATTCCATGGGACAAGTAACTGGATGCAGCGATCTTGTCTCTCTACTCGGCCATCTTGTCTCTCTATGTCTTCTCCAACAGAGACTAAACACCCCCCACTCCTTCAAACAGCCCTCATAGGGTCCAATCTCCTGGCCCTCCACAGACTCACAGCAGGCTCCAGTAGTTCCTGAGGCTGGCCACAGTGCCATGATAGCTGGTGTTCACATCAGGCTTTAAGGTTAACAAAAGCACTTCACCTCTATTGACTATCATCCTCACAGCTACCAGTGAGGTCAGCACTACTCCTATCCCATTTTACAGATACAGAAACTGAGACTGAGAGAAGTTTAATGATCTGTCCAAGGTCATGCAGCTCATAAGCTTCCAAGAAGGGATGGGATTCCCAATGCTCCTCATTCCAAGTCTGGAGTTCTCTGCACCCCTTGCTGATGGACTAGGGGGGAGCTGAGAAAAGGACATGAAAGTTACTCAGATTTCTGACGCACCTTGGATCTGACGAAGCCCCAGTGAGGCAGCTGACAAACAAACAGTATTGTGATTTTACAGAGGAGGAAAGCAGGAAGGACATCTTCCTTTCCCATCTTTGCATCTTCAGAGCCTTGGCACATGCTCAGGAAAGGCCCGATGATTAGGTGAATGCACATGTTAATGCATTAATACATGGTTCAACTACCCGCCCTGACAACCCTAAACACAACACTCAGGATAACATGGTATCAGAGCATGACTTAAAACAACAAGGCTTCTCATTTTGTATTCCCAGTGCCTGGCACACAGTAGGCTCTTTATGAATTCTTACTGATTGCTTCAGAGCTGAAGTCATTTGGCCAAGGGCCTATAGCTAAGAAGTACCAGAGCTCAGAACTTGTCCCCAAATCACAGGATTGAAGATTTTGACGTGGAAGGGCCCAAGCCCCTTCCCATATTATAGCCAAGGAGGCAGACCCAGGGACAGAAGTTCCCTGCCAAGGTCATACTGGAGCTAAGTGGCAGAGACAGGATTCAAACTCACACCCTGAGACTCAAAAACCAGGGTTTGAGACACAAACTCAAGGCAGATGGGGCTGGCCTTCCCCAGGCTACACTACCCTTTCAGCCCATCCCCCTTCCTTCACAGTGTCCTGGGAAGGACCCCCCAGCTCCCCAACACATTTCCCAGTCTCTTTTCTTATGTCCTCCAACAGAAAAACTTCCAAAAAAATAACTTCTCCCAACAGAGAAGGGTACAATTATAGAATTCCCCCTTCTGCCTCCTTTCAAATCCTCTTTCTAATTTTCTTCCCTTCTCGCTTTCTTTCCACCAAGGCCTAAGTATACATTTCTCACCCTAATCTGGAGGCAGCTAGGTGGTACAGCAGATAAAGCATTGGCCCTGGAGTAGAAAGACCCGAGTTCAAATGCAGCCTCGAACACTTCCCAGGTGTGTGTGACTCTGGGCAAGTCACTTAATCTCTTCTCCTCATCTGTAAAATGGACACATTAACAGCACCTACCTCACAGAGTTATTATGAAAATTTATAAAGTACTTACCGTAACACCTGACACATAGTATGTGCATATAAATAGCAGTTACGCCTATCATTCTTACTATGGGAGAATCAGAGAAGGCCAGAGATGGAGAGACCCCAGAGATAACTGAGCCCAATCCCATCTTACAAATAAAGATACTGAGGCTGGGGGCGGGGGATGAGAGATGTGCCCAGGGTCACACAATCAGACGGAACCTCAGCATCCATGTAGTCCAAGGCAAACCCCAAAGGCTGACCAACCAACCTACCCTATCCCTGCTGCTCTTGGATCCAACAAAAGACAAGCTTTTAAGATTCTAAGGGGTTTGTTTGTTTGAGGGAAGGTGTGAGGGGAGACTGGATAAAAGTCAGGAACTTGGCTGGGCAAGCTTCTTGAGTGCATTCATGGAAGCCAGCGTGGGCACGCTCCACCAGCTTCACACAACGGCCACGAGGGCTTAGCCAGACTCAACACGGTACAGCACCAGAGGCTGGTGAGCTCCCATAGGGCTCTGTGTAGTGCGCCACAATGCCAAACGTGAGCACGCAGCTGTCCTCTCAGCCTTTTAACTCAACAGTACTCAGCATTTGTTCAGGGAATGCCCTGTAAGGTGATTTGTTCAGGTGTGTGTCTGGGAGTGCCTCTTATGTTAAAAAACAAAATACTGAAATGCAGTTCTTAAAAAAAAAAACAAAAAAACCTCATTTCAGAACAGTACAGTCCAATGAAAGGATCCTATCTCTCTTCAGGGCTAGAAGGAATTTTAGATATGATCTAGTCCAGCTCCAACACCCAATGGAAGACACTGAGGCGCAGCACAAAATGAATCATCCAAGGTCACACAGCTAGGCGTCACCTAGGGGACCTGGGGGAGTGAGGAAGACCCAAATTCAAATCCTACCTCAGATACTTAGCTGTATGACCCTGGATGAGTCCTTTTGCCTCTCCCAGCCTCAGTTTCCTCATCTGTAAAATGGAGGTGGCAACACCACTTACCACCCAGGGTTGTTGAGAGACATTTGTCAAGCATTTTCCCTTAAAGAACAAACTTTAAATCACTATGCAAATACTACTTAGCATCATCACTGGGGGCGGGGTGGGGAGAGTGGGTTAAAAGGCAGGGCTTGGGATGCCGAGCCAGGTCCTCTGACCCCAAATCTGGGGCTCCAAGCACTGTCCCACAAGGCCCTATTGGACTGACTATAAGGGATGTGGAGAATGATCCTGGGAAAGAAACTGAAACCAGGCTCCTGGGTAACAAAGACTTTGAGAGGTTTGGCTACAAGGCTGCCACAAGACACCGCAGATCTCATCAGGCTCCTCCCCAGCGCAATATTCTTCAGTAGCTCCCCATCACCCCCAGTATCAAATGCAAACTCCTCCTGAGCCTGGGCCCTGAGGCCCTTCCCAAAGGGGCTCCGAGCCACCTCTCACAGGATTGTAGCCTTACAGAACGAAGGGCAGGGGGCCAGAGCTATGTCTGTGCTCACCCAAGGCCACAGTGCTGCTAAGCGTCTACTTTTCTACTTAAATCTCTCACAGAATCAGAGGCTCTCAGAGCTGACTGAACAAGGATCCCCACTTCAATGTCTCTCATACAACATGCCATCTCTCGCCTCTATACTTTTGCATTGGCTGTACCTCACACCAGGTACTACTCATGAAAGCCTCATAGAATCCTCTGGCTTCCACTTACATGAACTGATACAGAATAAAGTAAGCAGAGTCAGAAAAACAATAGATACAATACAATGGCTACAAGAAAGCAGATGGGAGAACAACGAAACAATCACAACAGAGGGCTGTGACATTGTAATGACCAAGCTCAACCCCAGAGAAGTCATCCAAGAAGAACCTCCTCCCACCCGCCGTCTTGGCAGAGATGAGACACTATGGGTGTGGGACGGAGAACATGAGGCCAGAATCGGGGGCTGGGCAGCTTAGTAATGTATAACTGGGTTACTCCCCAGAGATATCTGCTAGAAGGGGGAGGGCGAAGGAGACTTCTGGCAACACTTTTGTTTCTGTTGTCCAATCGTGTTCAATTCTTCACAACCCCATTTGGAGTTTTCTTGGAGCGGTTTGCCGCTTCCTTCTCCAGCTCATTTAACAGATGGGGAAACTGAGGCAAACAGGGTTAAGTGGCTTGCCCAGGGTCACACAGCTAGCAAGTGTCTGAGGCCAGACTAGAACTCGAGAAGATGAGTCTTCCTGACCCCAGGCCTGTCCACTGCAGCCCCTAGCTGACTTCTGGCAGTACCGGTGATGCTACTCGACATCAATAGCAATTTATTTCTTAAAAGAAAAATAGTGCTTTCTAAAAGAATCTCTAGTTCCCTTCAAACCTCAGCCTAAGAGCTGCCTAGCTGCTTCACCTGAAGACTTTCCTAACCTCCTCCACCTCCCAGGGCCCTCCTCCCCCCTCCAAAAAACCACACTTTTTTACCTTCCATTTACTTCAAATGATTTTGTGTGTGTGTGCTTATACATGCATATATATATGCATATATATACTATATATGTATATATATATTATATATGTATATGTGTGTGTGTGTGTCACTCGTTGAGGGCAGGGGTCATTTGATTTTTTGTCTTTGCATCCCCAGGATCCAGCTTAGCACCTGGCGCAGAGTAGGCAGATAAGAAATGCTTTTTGATTGAATGACCTCAAGACATCTGCTGAAAAAACACCAATGACAGGGAACTCGCCGTCTGTCATTTCGGCCTCATGATGTTCCTGCAACCTGTCCGTTGGAGGTGCGACATCATAAGACAGATGGTATCACCATCATCATGGCTAGCACTGATATAGCACTTAAAGGTTTGCCAGGTGATTTATATAGGCCATCTCATCTGATCCACCTGGGAGGTAGGAGCTGCTATCATCCCCACTGTACAGATGAGAAAACTGACAGAGGTCAGATGATCTGTCCATAGTCACAGAGCTAGGAAGTATTTGAGGCTGGGCGGTATGCCCATCTTACAAAAGTCAGCCCACGAGGTCAACTTCATACAGGTCAACTCCTGGTGGAGATGACTCAAGATAAGAACTCCTGATGAAGCTCAAACGCCACAAAGGGCCCTTGCTTTGAAAATCTGTTTCATTTTTACTCATGAGAAGAAGTGGCCGAGCTGTGGTTCCTCCCAGTACCACACACAGCACCCTACGATGGGCCCCCAGCACTGCCCCCCAGCACGCTCTGATGAATGAACCCCAGGAAACAAGGCTTTCCCCAAGCACTGCTTGGCAGGAGCTGGCAGCCCACTCATCAGCCAGCTTTAATGTTATCTCCCGGCTGCCCACATGGCTAAATTAAATGTAGAGGCAGCATCCAGAGGAAGGACATCTGAAGACAGGAAATCAAGAGGAAGGACATCTGAAGACAGGAAGGAAATCCCCATCTGCTGTCTATCTCATTCTATCACAGACAACCTGAACTGAAATTCAGGCTCTATTAGAGGCATTAGAATTTGGAGGAAAAAAAAGATAATCCCACCTCCTGGTCATGAGGGGCAACACAATGGACTAGAAACGTAATTGTGAAATGCTGACTCTCTGGGTAACCTACTGATCTTCTCCCATTCATTCTGCCTACAATTCTTTGCAGATGGTCTCTTTCATTACACTTGGGAGCCCCTTGAGGGCAGGAACCAAGTTTTTGCCTTAGCACAGTGCCTGGCACATAGTAGGTGCTTAATAAATGCTTATCGACTGGGTGAATACTTATGAATTTTAAATTTAAAAGTTTCTGATTTAAGAAACTTTCGTTACACAATTTCACATACTTCCCATCTTTACCTGTTTCTATGTTGCACACCCTCAAGGTCAGAGACTGTTTCATTTCCAAAAACAACATTTTTGTTTTAAATGCCAGCACCAGGAGGGTGATTCAAGACAAATTCTTGGGCACAAATCCTGAATTCAGTTACTTTGGGATTCAAAGGTTTGTTTCAATTAAATCTTACTCCATTAAACCGGAAGTAATGAGAATCTCCCAATTAAAATGGCTAAAAGGCAACAGATGACACCTAGGACCTCAGTGTCCCAGTCAGGGCTCCTCTGATGAAGCTCAGGTGTCCACACTCTTCCCCACCCTCCCACCCCAATCACTTTTCATTGAATGGCTCACACCAGACTTCAAATGAGCAAGATAATTAGTCTTGCCAATGACCCAGCTTCTGACATACCGATTTCTGGTTTGAATCAAACAGCCATCTGTTAAGAGCTACTGTGTGCCTAGCTCTATGTGTGCTAAGCGACAGGCATACAAGGCAAATATGTAACAGTCCCTTCAATTAATTCATCAATACACATTTATTACGTGCCTACTATGTGCCAAGCACTGTGCTAAGGTGTGGGGATACAAAAAAAAAAGGCGAAAGTCTCTACCTTTGAGGAACTTAACAGTCAAGCAAATGTATACAAAGCAAGCTACATTCAGGATAAATAGGAAATAATTAAGAGAGTGAAGGCACTAGAATGAAGAGGCTTGGGGAAAGCTTCCCATAGAAGGTGGGATTTAAAGGAAGTGGACAGAGCAGAGGGAGGACCATTCCAAACATGGGGGATGGCCAGGGTGTCACTGGAGCTAATAGGGAGACAACACATACACATGCTGGAGACCCAAACAGACTAGAAGGAAGGTGCCTGGCTGAGGGAAGGCAGAAGAAGCTGGGGGAGAAGGGAAGGGAGTCCTGCACAAAGAAGGCTCTGGGCCTGAGCCCTGAAGCCTACAGTTCTCAATTTCAGTGGAGGAAGGTAACCTGGCAGAGACAGGTGCAATCTCTATACATAGGAGGACTTAATAGAAATGTCTGTGGTGTGGAACTTAACACCAACACCCATGTAAATAAAGATCTAAGCGCCAAGAGGGCGTCTAAAAGATAAACCTTCTCTTTAAAAGTGCAGATACATTTCCATTTGCAAAACATTCAAGGCAATGCCAATCCCCAGGCTTTGTTTTGTTTTTCCCTTAGGGGAACCTTCCAGGTATGAAACAATCTGTTTACATAAGTAAGGGTGACTAAAGAGGACATTTAGGGATCAATCACTAATAAATAAGGAAGCCAGGTGTGTTCCATTCCTTCCTTCGAAATTTAAGACTGGAAGGGGCCTTATGGGTCATCTAGTCATGGGTCATCAAACTTCAAGCAGAAAAAGCCTCTATAATCCCTCCTGGTCTCAGCTTGGATACTTCCAGTAATGGGAAAATCACTCAAGAAAACACTCTGCATTTTTTAAGAGACAGTTCAGTGGATAGAGGCACAGACCCAGAGTCAGGAAGACCAAAGTTCAAATCTGAGTTCAGATATTTCCTTAGCTGTAGGAAGCAGGGCAAGTCACTTAACTGCCTCAGTTTCCTCATTTGTCAAATGAAGATAATAGCACCTACCTCCCAGGATTGTTGTGGGCATCAAATGAGATAACATTTGTCAAATGTTTTGCTTTGCAAAGTGTTAGATAAATATTATTACCTGACAGGTTCTGGGGATTAAGTCTGAATTTGGCCCAATGACTGTGGGTGTCCCCCAAGGCTCTGACCTGGGCCCTCTTCCTTCTTCCTCTAAAATTATTTCCCTTGGTGATCTCATCCGTTCCCATGACTCAGTTATCATCTGTTCGCAGATGAGTCCCAGATCTGCTTATCCAGTCCTAATCTCTTTGCCTAACCTCCAAACTCCCTTCTCAAACTGAACTGGATGTGCCATGGACATCTTAAATTCGATGTTTCCCAAGTCGAACCCATTCTAACTGTTACTGTTGAGGACTCCACTGTCCTCCAAGTCATTCAGGCTCCTATGCTTGTTTTTGCTGTTGTTTGGGCGTTTCAGTCCTGTCTGACTCCTCACAGCCCCATCTGGGGTTTTCTTGGCAGAGATACTGGAGTGGTTTGCCATTTCCCTCTCCAGCTCATGTGACAGATGAGGAAACTGAGGCAAAAAAGGTTAAGTGACTTGCCCAGGGTCACACAGCTTAAGCATCTGAGGCCACATTTGAACTCAGGAAGATGAGTTTTCCTGACTCCAGACCCAAGGCTTTATCCACTGCGGTACCATCAAGCTCCCCTTATAATAAGCCCTAACCCAATTCTGAAATCTATGATCCTAGAATTTGTGAATCTCTCTAACAACAATACAAAAATCTGGGCGGGGGGGGGGGGGGTGAGAGGGAGACAAGAATGTGGGGATGGGGTAAAGGAGGCACAATCCTCCAGGCTAGAATTAATTTTGAAGAGCTACTGTGTCTCTCATCAATACATGATTCAAATCAAGAAGACCCTGCTAACAGCCCAGCCTCCATTCTCTGAGCACAACCATTCTCATTTGCTCCCTCCCCACCACTCCCAGCTAGGGGAGGGACTGCCAGTATCTAGGAGGCAAATCAGACCCCTTTGTTTTCCAAAGAACAGATAAGATCCCAGAGCAATCAGGCCCTACTTAGGCTCAGGAACAATCAAGCAGAAGGCAGTTGTAGTGATGCAAATATTTTGTTTTTTTTTCTTCAGTCTTGTCTGGTTCTCTTGACCCCATTTGGGGTTTTCTTGGCAAAGATACTGGAGTGATTTGCCATTTCCTTCTCCAGCTCATTTTACAGATGAGGAAACTGAGGCAAATGGGGTGAAATGACTTTCCCAGAGTCACACAGCTAGTTAGTGTCTGAGATTGGATTTGAAGTCAGGTCCTCCTGACTTCAGGGCAAGCACTCAATCCACTGTGTCACCTAGCTGCCAAAAGGCAGTTAGTTACATTTAATTGGGAGTCCGGGTCAGAGAAAGAATTCCAGAAGACTTGAGAGCTCTCAAAGCGACTGAAATCTCAAACCAAAGTGGGATTGGTCATCTTTCATTTTCCTTCCTTCCTTTTCATTTTCTTTCCCCCTCCCTTCTTTCTTTCCTTCCTTCCTCCTTCCCACCCTCCACCTGGTCCAGCACCCTCTTCCGCATAGCACTGACAGGTCAGCCAAACACTTGAAGGGGACCAAGATGCCCACACTTCAGATTGAGGTTTTCCTTTCTTTCTGTCTCTGCTAAATCCCATCTTCTAAAAGATCTGTTCCCAGTCCTAAGTCCTCCTGCCCACCCCTCCAAACCTATTTATCCCATCTGTGTTCGTACAGAGCTGTACCCTGCCTCCCCTGTTAGACTGTGAGCGCCCTGAAGGCAGGAAGTCTTGGGGGGAGGGTCTTTCTTTGGATTCTCAGCACTTCAAAAAGTACCTACCACATAGTAGGACTTGCTAAATGACTGTAGAAATCGCCATTAAACTACCTTAGAGAAAAGCACATGACTTTAAAAGTTCATAGAGTAAAATCTAAGTTTGTAAAAAAAAAAAAAAACCTATCTACAACAGGTGGTTGAGGTAAGTTGCTGAGTTGTAGACAGCCCCAGCTGAATTGAAAGCTCCAAAACTAAGACCTAGAAGGAACTCTGGAGACTGTCCAGCCCCTTCCCTTTCCCTCTCGACCATCTGCCAGAAGAGGAAACTGAGGTCCAGAGAGTGATCGAATTTAGGGAGAGTTTCAGTAAAGTCTGAGCTTGTAAAGAGATCACAAAAAGGGAAGCAGAGACATCAGGAAGGACCTGTTTGGGGCGAATCCCTGTAAAGAGAACCACGGGAACCCTTCAGGAGGGAACCACAAACAGGATCCTGACACCTTTCCTTTCCTGAGAAATCCCCAGCACGAGCTCTCTGCTTTGGAGACCAGGGTCAAAGAGCTCGGCTGTTCCCGGTTCCCCCAAGAGATGACGGGCGCGTTTCAATCAGTCCCCCTGGGAAAAGTGGAGGCTCCAAAGCAGTGTCCGTGCTGGGGACCTCTAGGTCCTCACCCTCCACACCGGAGGGGAGCCCCCACCCGACCCTTCCCAGAGGAATCTGGGGACGGTCAGCTTCCCCCTCCCCCAGCAGCCCGTTTGCCGCCACCTCGGGCCCTCCGAGGGTCTCTACCTTCTGACAGGTCCCCAGGGTGGGGCAGCCGCCTCTCCTCTGGTGCTTTCCCCAAACTCCGATCGAGAAACAGTCACTAGGAACCTCGGCTCCCCCTTATTTCCGGAGCCTCTGCCACAGACCGTGAATTATCCGAGGGCTTTCTGTTTCACTCCCGGCCCGGCTGCTTTCACTCCAGTACTGAGTCTCCAGGAGCCCAAGGGCGGAGGGAAGGCCAGCCCGGCCAGGCGTCTGTTTCACGGCTCCGAGCCCCAAGTCCAAGGCCAAAGTTCCCGGTCCCACGTCCTCTGCACACAAGATTCAAGCGACCGGCTCCGGGGCTGGGCTGGCTGGGCGCTCACCCCAGGCTGGAAAGGGATCCCCAAGCAGCCTGGCTCCCTCCCGTGTCTGCTCCGCCCTGGGGACTCCCAGGAACGCCCGGAGCCCCCACGGGAGAGACGCTCAGAGCCCAGGAGGTCCAGAGGCGGCTTTGGGCAGCGGGCGGGCAGGCACGCGGGGCACCTCCTCCTCGGCTCCCCCGTAGGGCCGTCTGGGCACAGTGCTCCGTGTCCGAGTGACGTGGTGGCCCGGGGAGGAGGGAGGCTCCGTGCCTGGGAAATCCAGTCTGGCTGGAGGAAGGAGCCCGTGGGGGGCGGGCCGGCCTCCTCCTTCCCGTTAGCCTCCAGCTGGCCAGGCCCAACAGTCCAGCCTCCCGAGGTGACGCCCCCGAGCTCCAGGGTGTGTCTGGGAGGCCGAGCTTTTTTGGAATGCAAGGGTGGGGCCCCAGCCTCCAGCAGAGAAGCAATGAGTCAGGCTGGGATGGCCCGGGCCCAGAAGGGTTTCACTTACAGCTCCAGGAGGAACTTTCAGATTCGGGGCCCTTCACTCTCACTGCTTTCCCCTCAAGGATTTATGACCAGCCACTCTTCCACTAAGCTATGGAAAGTCTCCGATTGTCTTAGGAAGCCTTTGGAACGATCCCATTGGAGGTGTTTGGGACGTACTTAAGGGAGCCCAGATCTAGACTGGGGGCGCTCACAAGTGCTCTAAGCCAACCTGAGGTCCCAAATCGCCCAGACGGTTTCAAAAACAGGATTTGAACCCAAGTCCTCCAACTCCAGAGCCAGTATTTCTTCCACACAATCCTTTGGTTCTCGCTGTTCCAGACTAGACTCCAGACTGAGCACTTTCTACCGCCATCCCTATGCCTGGAATACTCACTCCTTTTCCCCTCTTTACCTGGCTTCCCTCCTTCCAGTTCCAGCTAAAATCCCACCGTTCTACTGGAGCAGCTAAGGGGGTGCAGAGTACAGACCAAAAGGCCTGGAGTGGGAAGGCTTGGGTTCAAATACATTTATGGTTCCTGCCCCCTCCTTTTTATGCATTCTCTGGGAATTCTCTCTGGCTATCTCTCATGCCTGGAACTAACCCTATGTCTCTCCAATCTCGGTCTGTCTCTCTTTTCCTCCTCCCCCTCCCCCATCCCTACCTCTGCCCCTCCCCCTCCCCTTCCTTCCAGGCTCACCTCCTATAAGAAGCCGTGGCCAATCCCCTTCATGTTAGGACTTCCCTCTAAGAGTCTCTCCAACTGAATGAACATGGCTTCCTTGTACAAGCTGGTGTGTGCGCTGCCTCCCTCATTAGAAGGGGAGCTCCATGAGAAAGGGCTTGTCTTGTAGCTTTCTTTGCATCCCTAGGGCTTAGCACAGTGCCTGACACACAGTAGGTGCTTCACAAATGCTTGCTGACAACTCCCAGCACTAGATCCAGGTTTCCTAGATCCTGGGCATTAGGCACTAAACTGGGATTAGCAGCACTGTGTTCAAGGAGATACAGTTTACGCACCAAGCCCCTGGAGCTTCCAGGTGAATAAAGGGCTGTGACCCTGTAGCCAATCTTCATACACTGCCTTCATAAACTAATTCTCCCACTGCCTATGGTGGCTCTTCTAAACCTTCGCATCTCACCCCAAACCTCCCATGGCTCCTCCTCCCCCACCCTCCCAGCTGAGATCTTCACCTCATATTTTAAAGGAAAAATTCACTGGGAGGGCCCCTCATCTCTCCTCTTCACCTCCCATCACCCAGGGGCCTTCTGCCCCTCTCTCCTCCTTCACCCCTGTTTCAGTAAGGAGTAAGGAGCAACCTTACTCCTCGCCAAGGCTAACCCTTCTACCTACTCAAGCAATCCCATTCCATCGTGGCTCCTCCAAGAAATTGACTCTTCTGTCATGCTCATGGCTCACCGATTTTCTTTTTCTTGATTTTCTTTTTAATTTATGGGATAAAACAAACATTTCCAAAACACAGTATGATATAAAAAAAGATTGCACGTGAAACCGTAAATCTATTACGTCCAACTCGCTACTCCTTTTAAATACATAATAAAAGTTATCATGCAAATTTCTTTTTCCCCTTTTCTTTCCTTCCTCTCCCCTCCCCCAGTCCTGGAGATGGCTACCATTACACACACCCTTCTCCCCAACCGACAGATAGTCTCTCATTTCCTTTCAATCCTTCCCTCCCTACTGGCCCATTCCCTGCTGCCTACAAATATGTCCAGGTCTGCTCCAAGTTTCCAACCTCACAATCATCCTTTATCTCTTCTGCCTTCTGGGGCTAAACTCCTGGAATACGGCATCTACAATAGGCACCTCCGACTTCTCTCCCCTCACTCTCTTCTCCAGACTTCACAATCCAGCTTCCAACCTCATCATTCCATTGAAACTGCTCCTTCAAACTTAACTAATGAGTCAAATCCAAACCCAATCAGTTCACATCCTTCTTGACTTGTCTGTAGCCTGTGACACTGGTGATCCCTCTCCTCTACAGTTTCTTCTCTGGTTCTCCTCCTCTCTCTGACCGCACCTTCTCAGTCTCCCGCACTGGACCCCACTCCGGATCATACCCTCTAACGATAGCAGTCCTTCACCGATCTGTACCGGGCCCTCTCCTCTTCAACCCACTGACTCTGGCCTCCTGGCAACTCCACAGACAACACATTTTATCTCTCATCTCTGGACCTGTTCTCTGAGTCTTCCATATCTGGAATGTTCTCCCTCCTCATCTCAGCCTCCTGGCTTTTTTTAAGTCCCAACTAAAATCCCATCCGCCACAGGAAGCCTCTTCTGACCCCTGTGAATTCTAGGGCCTTCCCTCCTTAAGTATTTTCCATTTACCTTGTACACAGTGTGTTCATACATATGTTTGCTTGCTGTCTCCTCCATTCGACTGTGAACTTCATGAGCACAGGGGTTCTTTTTTCCCCTCTTTTCTGTATCCCCAGTGCTTAGCACAGTGCCTGACACATAACAGGTGCTTAATAAATGTATGCTGACTGACCCTTGGACAAGTATCTTCCTGTCTCAGAGACTCAGTTTCCTCACCTGTAAAGTCAGAGAGAGGCTGTTCCCTACTTGGCAAAATGAGGAGTGTGGACTAAGGTCTCCTCCAGCTTTGAAATCCTGGGATTCCAGAAGCAGGGAACCTGGTTATAAACTATAATAAACACTAAGATGTGCACAAATTGGAAGCAGGATAGTTTAGTGGGAAGAATGCTGATTTTAAGAGTCAGGAGACCTGGATTCAAATCCTAGCACTAACTCTGTGACCTTCTCATCTCTGGGTCTGTTTCCTTAACAGTACAATGAGGGGATTGGAGCCAATGACTTCTAGGGTCCTCTCCAGGCCTACACTTCTGAGTCCATGATCTGAACAAGTACACCGAAGAAATACCAAAGAACTCACAGGAGGAGAGAGAATGTGGTAACGCACCACTGGGAGAGGCGGTTTAGGTACGGACTTATAAGACTTAAAAGAGCCTGCCAAGGTACATAAGAAAAGAGAATGGATGCCCTATCTGTCAATGAATTAGGAACAATATTTCCCGTCAATGGAAAAAAGGTGGCCTATGGATCAAAAACATTATTCATAAAATATGTAATTTTATAGCTGGATGAGACCTTGGATAACGCATCATTTTAAGATTAAGCCAGTTCAATTTAAATCAATATCCACTTATAAAGTGTCAGCTCTGTGCCAGGCGAGGGCTGGGGATGTAGGGGCACATAAAAACTGTTCCAGGCCTCAAGGTTCTTCCATTTTGGAAGGTAGGGAAGAACAGTATGCCCAGAGACATGAACACAAGGTAAGCTGAGAAAAGCTGTACAACGAAGAAAGTTAAGGGTGTATAGGGCCCCACCCTACCCACCTCCTCAAAGTGAAGAACTTATGCATTTGGAATCTGATCTAAATTTTCTACTCATTACAAAACAATTAAGCCAACTAAAAATATGAGCAAATTTGGGAAGCCAAGAGTTTATTACCTTGGGTCACTATGATATGTTTTGGAAGAAACAGATTTAAAGGAATCTAGGAATTGGCAAATCATTGAATATGGCAGAAGAAAAAGACTGGCCTTGAAAATGGGCCAATATTGGCACTTACCGCCAGAGGGCACCGACTTCAAAAGAGGCTGATAAGAGAAGACTACAAGGAGCTCAAACCAAGAGAGGAAAAGTACCTGGGCCTGACTTTGTGCTCCAAGCGTAAAGATGGGCAAGTCCACCAAGAGCTCTGAGAGTTCATGGGATCTGGAAGGGACAGGAAGGGACTTCAGAGGTCATCTCTTCCATTCTCCTCCTTACTTCAACGATTAAGAAACTGAGGACAAGAGAGAGAAGTGACTTCACCAGTCACACGAGGATTCAAACTGAAGCAGGATTCCAACTCAGGTCTTGACTCCACCATTCTTTCTACTGTACCACCCAGCTACCATTTTAACATCAAGTTTCCATTAGGGATGTTTCTTCCTCCTATGATACTGTTTTCAATTCATTATAGGAGTCAAATGGAAAACAAAGTTCTCTTTAGAGAAAACATTGTTGGAAGAGTCCAGTTCCAAGAAGATGAGATTTGTCCAAGAATCATCAGCTTAGAGCTGTATGGGATGTTAGACATCATCTCGTTCAAATCTTTCATTTTACAGAAGAGGAAAATGATTGTTACAAGTGTTACAAGAGACTTGCCCAGGGTCACACAGCTAGTAGGTGTCAAAGGTAGAATCCGGGCCCAAGTCCTCCTGGATCCAGGTCTAGAACTCAATTCACCACACCATACGACTTCCTCCTCTTCTCTAAAGGCAACTATTCCCAAAACATCCACGTAGAATAAAGACCACGTGGAAAGTACCATCCAGGCAGCTGATGCCTTCAATCTCTAGTTTCTTGAGAATTCCGTCAGACAACCCATATTCTTAATGTTAAAGCGTCTTCAGCTTGGCATTCAGGGCTCTCTATACACCGAACACAATGTGCATGCATCTCCAAACTTGTTTCCCAATATCCCCCTCCTCTCAGAACTCTCTCTCTAGCCAGGATGATCTGTTCATCACCCCTCAAATACCCTTCCTCCTCCCACATCTGTCTTTCCATGCAGCACATACTTTTAAGCACGGATTCTATGCTGCCTATTTGGAATATAAGGGGACACACCGTACCTTGACTCCAACATAGTGATGGTACTTTGATATCCTCTTTGAGAATGAAGGACAACAACCAACCCACCAGGTCTCCAGCCTGGATTGAACCCATCCCTTTCTCCTCCACTTGGAAAAGTCCCACCCTACCTTCCAGTCTCCCAGCCCATAGGGACTATTCTGTCCTCTAAACTCCTCCAGGCTGTCTGTGCCATTCACTGGCCTTGGTATGGCAACAGGGGACCCAGCTTCTCCCTGATTCTTACTCGCTGCATACATAACCGTGGCAAGTTGCTTACTGCCCCTGAGCCTTACCTGAAATGAAGGGCTTGAACTAAATGACCTCTAAGGACCCTCCCAACTCTTTGTTGTTCAATCATTCATTTGTGACCCTGTGGAAGAGCACACAAAGTAGAAAATAATTAAAGTGTTTGTTGATCTTAACCACCAAGCAAGAATCAATAATGAGAGCAGGAACAGACCGCTGGATGTCCACTGTAATTCTAACAGAATCTGATGGAGGGGCCAATTCAGATTATGCAAGGAGAAAACCAAAATGGTACTTCCTTGCAGACTGCAAAAATGTGGCACCAACTGACTATTTAGCTATACATGAATTGATAGTCTGAATATGCCAGAAACTCCCTTTCTCTCACGAGCTGACAGAAAACAAATTCTCACCCCACAAAAACAGACCTTCAAGTGTCCTAGAAAATGCAACCAATAACTCTCCTGGAGTCTGGTCATTTATCAAAGACTGCATGTCGCCCATAACCATCCAGATGTAGCACTGGTCACTGAAAGCAGCATTTTAACCAAATCACCAAGCCAGGCTTCATGCCATGTAAAGCTTCAGAACTATAGAGACCCAGTAGAAGAAATCAAAACCCTGTGGAAACGGGATGAGGCACCACCGTCATCTCCCCAGCCTGCTATGGAAGCTTCCCTAGAGGGTTGGAGGAAATCTACCAAAGAGGAGCTTACATCTTCACATTTTTACTTTCATACAAAAACCAATTGTGTTATTTGCCCAAACAGTAACCACAGACGATTGAAACATAAAGGAATGACAAGATAATGGCCTGTCCAAGGCCTTCTCCATCTTAACCCCACTGAACGATAGGTCAAGAATTAAAATATTAAGACAAGCAGCCCTTTTATAGTACTTTTCAGTGCTAGAGCTTCAGGACTCTCACAACCATCCTACAAGACAGGTACTTCTAAGATTTCCATTGAATGGAGGGGTTCCCTTCGCTTCAGAGAAGGGAAGTGCGCGGGGTCATGCAACCGTTGGTGCTAAATGTCATGCTTCTGTCAAAAAGAAGAAAAGCTACGTTTTCATTCCAACTTCTGACCCATCAAGAATAAATAGATATTATAGAGGTTTAAGCTAAGTGAGGAGCAGGATCCCCATTTGTTAATTCCATAAGACATGTGGAAACACTTCATCCCATCAAGGAGGAAGGACAGAGATGGAATTTACAAAAGGACTTCCTGAAATTATCATCTCAGTTCTTCAAAAGGAAATAACTAAAGTTTTTTAAGACAGCTCTTAAGGTTATTCATTTGAGATATTTGACTGACAACATTGAGATAGCCAAGCAACAGACACGTGGGTCTGGGCCCAGCCTCGGTAGGGTCAATGCTCGCAAATCCAAGCCCCATAGCAAGAGCTGGAGTATCAGATTGGAGAGTCCAGCAAGAGGGGGAGAAGGAAGAGAAGTTCTTTAGAAATAATTAGAACCACTGAAGTCATAGACTTAGAGCTGGTACAACTAGTTCAGCTCCCCCACTTTACAGATGGGGCAGATGAGGATCAGAAAGATTAATTAGGCGAGTAGCAAAGGTCACACAGGTACCAAATGGCTGAACCAGGATGTCAGCCTGTGCCATCTCACTCCAGAACTCTCCCCAGGACACCAATTTTGTTTATTCTGCTTAGACTTAGTCAGGGGAGAATTAACACGTTAGACTCTAAAATCCCCCTAAAAATCACGCAGACTCTCTGAGCCTGCTCATTATCAGGCGTGCACTGTTTGCTCTTAATGAAGCCAGTTTTCTGATTTTAACTCCAATCCATGCTGATGACATTCACCTCAAGGTCTAGGAAAGGATCTGGGGCCAAATCAGCATGGGTGCTTCCTCTACCTAATTGTACCATCAAGCCACAAGTCCTATCTGCATCTTTCCACAAGATTAGCACAAATTTTGTTTAAAACCTAGATAACAAAAGCCCCAATCTACAACATTTCCTAATCTCCTAGGCTAGGGGGGCTGGTAACAAATAAAATCGGCTTAACCCGGCATGACCTATTCTTGGTGAAGCTCTTTGTGGTCACTGCTTCCTTTTCTAAATGTCCACTAACCATCCCTTTAATAACAGAATTTCAGCAAGCTCACAGACCCGTATGTAGTTTGCAGATGAAATCAGGATATTTGCACCAACTCTAGAATGTGTGGAGAGATTGGAGAAGCGGAGCAGCCTGTCCTATCAAATAACCACAGGGGAGCAGGTGCTACAATGGAAAATCATGACGTTGGCCCACGCTTCTAAGGCTCCTGAATCTCTAAATGCTTTTATAGATAATTAAGGACTTTTGATGAGTGCCTGGTCCCTCAAGAAACAGGTCCTTGCCGCCTCAGGCCTGGAGAAGACTCCTGTCCTCCACAGCAGACACAGTAAGGTTGTTGAGCAATAAATAGGACTGAATCAGAGGTAATGTGATTTCCTCGGGACAGGATTTCTTCAGATAAAAGAACACCAAAAGCATCATCAGTTATTATGCAACAATGACGATGCAGTGAGAAGTGGTGGAAAGGTCGCTGCTTGAGGACTCCAGTTCAAAGCCTGTCCCTGAGCCTTGCACTTGTGTGGCCCTGGACAAATCCCTCTGTTGAAAAGACAAGGGAATCAGACTAGATGCTCTTTAAGGTCCTCCCAGATCCAGATGGTCAGTCCTGCGGTCCCACCATCCCCTACTTGAGGTCTCCCACAGAGAAATCTTGTAGTTGCCTTGTTACAGGCTCCATAGAGAGATAAAAGGCGCCTCAGAGTCACTGTCCCAGAATCAAGGCCCGAGGAAACAAGTGGCCGAAGGGCACAAACTCTCCTTGCATATATATGAACAGATGTAGAAAATCACTGTAAGGGAATGGAACCATGAGGAGCAAGGGTATTTTAATGTCCGAACTAAACCGGATCCTCACAGGGAGCAGAATCATCCTTCCAACAAGCTCATTAAAACCAGGACATTGAGAGCACTTTATTCTGTTTTCCTACCCAGGAAGGAGATCAAATGAGAGATGGGGAGGGATGCCTGCTATGGAGAGAGAAGTCATCTGACATTCATAGACCCAACGGCCCCATCCCCTCCAACCACCGAGGGTATCAAAATGAAGAATGTCATTAGGTGGATCAACAAGAAACTGCAAATACAGAATGGGCAGGAAAGCTAACTCGGGGCTCTGAAACAAAGACAGGCTTGAAGAATGCTCTTTGGTCCTCCAAAAAAGTCTGCGTTTCAATATTGTTTCATTTTGGAAGGAAATCATTTGTAGCTAACAGCCGGGATGACAGCCTTCCATAGCCACAGAGAGGTGGGCCCACCCAGCAGCGAGCAAACACCAGACTGGCCGGGTGATGGCGACGGCAGCTACTCAGCCAGCAAACAAGGCCCGGGAGAGCTGGGAGAGACTGGAGATCCAAGCCCCTTACTTCACAGAGGACGAAATGGAGGCCTAGAACAGAGAAGTGACTTTCCCAAGGTCACACCCTGGCAAGGGGAGGAAGAGTTGAATCCTGGCCTCTCTTCCCTCCAGGCTGAGTGATCTTTCCGTTACCCTTTGGGGCTCCTGACTGTAACCTTGAGATAGCAGAGGGGAAAAGGCTAGCTGTGGAGTCAGAGGACCTGGGTTCAAATCCTGACGCCATTTTCTACCTGTATGGCCTTCTCTCTCTCTCTTACACACAAACACACACACACACACACACACACACACACACCCCAAGTCTACACTCGGCCACTTTCTAGCACTGGTCAGATCTCTGCCAGAGCCTTTGAAAAGGTCAAGTTGAAGACAAGATGGTTCCGTGGAAGGTTAGGAACAACCTGGGAACTCAGACTAGAGATCTCAGGCCTCTGACTGTAGGGACAGTGAGTTCCCTGTGATGAATGTCGACCCCAGCATTTGCATAGCACTTTTTTTTTAATGACAGAAGAGACTTCTGAAGTCATTGAGTCTAACCTTTTTTGAATTAACAAAAATATTTTTTCTCTCTTACCTCTCTCCATTGGGGGAAAAAGCCCTCATAACAAATGTGTCAAGCCAAACAAATTTCCCACATTGGCTATAACCAAAAACTATATGCCTCATCCTGAAACCTGAACCCATCACCTTATGGTCACAAGGAGGCAGTGCTTCTCATCTCCGGACCTTGAAATCAACCCACTCATTTTGGAGATGAGGAAACCACCACCTGGGGCGACTTCACGACCCGCCCCAGGGGACCCAGCTAGGAAGGAGCTTGCCAGACCTTGAACCTTTCCTAGCGTCCTAGGTGCATCAAGCCAGATTGAAGATGGCCAAGACCCAGCAATGAGATCCCTGGGAGCAAGAGCCATCTGTCACATGAGGCCTCTCCTAAAGCCCAGCTGCTAGTGCCTTACCCTCTCAAAATACTTTATTTTGGACATTTCTAAAACTCTATTCATATATGTTCACATTACCTTCCCAACTGAATGGGGCAAAGACTTTCTCACTGTTGTCTTTTATCCCCAGGGCCGAGAACATAATAGCAACTTCAGATATGTTTGTAACTGACTGTCTTAAGCTGAGGTGGTCAGGGTGAAATTCCAGACAGGAACTGACACAGAATAGAGTGGAATTATTCCCGCCTATGATCCGGATGTGATACCTTGATGGCCTCATCTTGTAGGAGACTCTAAGACACCTGTGTCACACTAATGGCTATGCTCATGGTCAAGTCCCAGTCTTGGGAGCTCCGCAAGCAAGCTGCTCTTCAGCCAGGCCTCCTCAACCCAGTGTCTGCACAGCCATGTGCCCGCTGGGGCCAGCTCAGACTCCAAGAGAGATGACTGAGAACCGGACCAGAAACCAAATCGGCGGACACCTTTCTGCCAGGCAGGTGGATGACACACAAACATCCAGGCTGTGATGTCAGTCAGCTCCTTTGGAATTCTGGGTCAGAACGTTTGTGTGTTAAGCAGGTTTCTTCATTATCTGTGTTAATGCGGCACCTACCCATAGGATCGGGCCGGTGATGAGCCTTAGGGGGTTAATTGAAAGTTGGCTATAGTCAGCAGGGCTCCAGCAGCAGAGCCTGCCATGCTGGGGAGGGAGAGCAAAAGGACTGTCAGGAGATGTATAAGAGCAGAGAACAGAACGAGCTAAGCTGTACCAAGGGACAGTCCCACTTTGCCGAAGTGGAGGCAATCCGTCACGCCGCACTGGGAGGAGGGAGCCACCTCCAGAGTGGCTCATCCCCAACCCGGGGAGCCATTAGGACTGCAACTGGCTTAACGAGCACTCCAAAGAAAGGCAAGAGGCCAGAGCTGAAAGCAGAAGTAGCTGCGGATGCTGAGATGAGGCCCCCGCTAACCTTTTACTAACCAAATCCTCAATAACTGGGCCAGGATGTGGAAAAGACAACAGGAAGAGAAGACAGCACTGAGGGCTGGGACAGACTTCGGAGGCCCTCTGGCCCAATTCCCATTCTGCCCGTGAGGAAGCTGAGACCCAGTGAGAAGAAACAACTCAGCAACCCAGAATCATGAGAAGAAGACAGTAACTGGGGAGAGTGGGGGGAACTGAAGTAATAATCAACCAAGGGGAATATATTTATGGACTGCCTCATTGAACAATAACAGGAATCTCAACAGTCTTTTGTTGTTCATTCGTTTCAGTCAAGTCCAGCTCTCCATGACCTCATTTGGGGTTTTCTTAGCAGAGACGCCGCAGAGGTTTGCCATCTCCTTCTCCAGCTCATTTGACAGATGAAGAAACTGAGGCAAACGGGAATAAGTGACTTGCCCAGGGTCACACAGCTAGGAAGTGTCTGAGGCCGGAATTAAACTCAGGTCTTCCTGACTCTAGGCCCAGTACTGGATCCATGATGCTACTTAGCTGCCTTGTATTAGGTACTAGCAATATAGACATTGAAGTAAGATAGCCTCTGCCCCCAAGGAATCTACTTTCTACTAGTTACTGTTTATACCAACAAATCCACAGAGCCTGGAGGTACTGCAGAAGGCCCTGGGCTCAGGCAAGAGCATAGAGCAAATTAGGGAGCTTTCCTAGGACATAATGGTCCAACAGTACTGGCTCCCAATGTGGGACTTACCTTCAGCAGACTGGACCATGGCCCTCTTCCCCCCTTTATTTTTCCATCTCTGCAGACTAGACTATGGCCTTCTTCCCCCTTGGCTTCCATGTCTGCAGACTAGACCATGGCCTTCTTCCCCCTTGGCTTCCACCTCTGCAGACTGGACCATGGCCCTCTTCCCCCTTGGCTTCCATCTCTGCAGACTGGACCATGGCCCTCTTCCCCCTTGGTTTCCATCTCTGTAGACTGGACCATGGCCCTCTTCCCCCTTGGCTCCCATGACCCTTTTCTCTCTCTCAGTTCTTCTCCCAGGAGACTGAGGCCCAGAGACAAAGCCACCTGCCCAAGATCACACAGGCAGTGTAAGCGTTAGAGGAAGGATCTAAGCCCAAGTCCTCTTCACTCTGGCCTGCTCGATTTCTCCAGGGAACTGTCTGTCAGTTCTTAGTTCACAGGCAATCCTTGCTTGGGAAAGGTCACTGAAGGAAGTTCAACAACAATCCAAGACCAGCTCTGATTCGGGGAGAATTGGAAATATTGTTTGAGGTCTGGGAGAAAAGAGACTTAAAGCTTTGGAAAATCAGGTAAGTCTAGGAACCAAGAAGGAACTTGACGCAAATTAATTCCATTCTTAATTCCAAATCGGTTTTGAAAATTCTGATTCTGTGGCCTCACTGATGTGGGTAGATATTCTCCCACAAACCAACCACACCTACCTGCTCATTCTATGCCCCAGCAGTCCCAGGCCTTCCATCAATTATACCCAAGAGGTCTGTCCAACATGGCCGAAGCCTTTGGTTCTCCTTCCATGGGGGGATACCAGTAGTGTACCATCCATTTGAAAATGTTTAATTAGGAGAGAATGAGAACCCCAAACCTATGACTTCATTGACCTGTGAAACACCTCCTGTCGATGCAGACTAGTGTCTGCTAGGAAACGTACGGCCTTCAAGAGATGCCAAGGACATCAAGAGGTGAAAGGGACTTGTTGGGGGTCACCAAGACTGGGTATGTCAGAGGCAGGACTGGAACTCGGGCCTCCCCAACGCTAAAGAAAATTTTCTCCACCACACAGAAATTTGGAAATAAGAAAAAAAAAAGACTCCTCAATGTTACCCTGAAAAGTAGTCCAACCTCCAGGAAACTGAGATTCAGAAAGAAGTGACTTGTCCAGGGCCATACAGAGTAAGTAGTTTGATCCTGGGGCTTCCAATTCCCATCCACGATGTGGCCCTTGTGACACGCTGCAGACTGGACCTTCTACAGCTTCCTTCTACAGGGATGCATTTTCTAAGCCATCTCCTTGTCTTTACAAGAAACACTGAGGTTCTTCCTCGTTTCTCTCCCTCTTTGAAACCCCTAAGATCCTGTGCAAACGTCCATGTTTTAGTCACCTTTCTCTGAACTGTTTCAATAAAATCTGTTTTGCTGGCATCTACCCACTGCTTTCAACACAGCAGGTGTTTAATAAAAGGTTAATGAAATTCTTTGCTATAATGGATGGCTCTCTGGGATGGGAAGGTAGGAAGGAAGGAAATAAACATGTATTAATCACCGAGTATGTGCCAGGCTCTGCGCTAAGCAAATATTAGCTCACAGGATCCACACAACAATCCTGTAAGGTAAATGGTATTAGAATCCCCATTTTACAGTTAAGGAAATTGAGGCAGGTGGGAGTTAAGGACTGAGTATTTGTATGTGAGGCTGGATTTGAACTTCGGTCTTCCTAACTCCACACCAAACACTCCCATCTACTGTGTCACCTAGGGAAATACGAAGGCAATAAAAAAAAAATAAACAGTTAATAAGCTAAATTGAATACTTAAGAACAGTTAAGTCTGGTGGAAAATAAAGCTTCAAGGCCTGGGAAACCCGCAGATGCCAGGTCATTTCTTTTGCCAAACATGATGGAAACCTAGTGAAAATTCCCCAAATCGTGCAGTTGCATCACATGGCTTCGAACCGGAAGGGAGTCAAACGCCCCCTAGTCTGACTAATAAGGAAACCGGAAACCAGAGGAAGAAGAAGCAAATCGCCCCAAGGTCAAAAATGTGCAGTTACCTGAGATCGGAACCCAGGGCCACAGACCAGAGAGCCTCATTTCCTCAAGAGCTGTGGCCTCTGGTAATAATGAGACCCCGATTCATCAAATCATCACAGAATGTTGAGAATGTCCAGCACACTCTGCTTAGATATTAGGGAAACACAGGGATAGACCTCAGAAAAATCTGTGTTATCACTCAGTCAACCAAAGACCATGTTCCGAGGCACCTTGGGGGCGCAGGAAAGACCGCTCTGGACCTGGAAGCAGCAAGTCCTGTGTTTGAATCCTGTCTCAGGTGTCCCTAAGCAAGCCGTGTAGCCACCCTGAACCTCAGTTTCCCCACCTACAAAACGGAGACAAGGGCACCCTATCTCACCAGGTTTTTGTGAGGATAAAATAAGACAACATATGTAAAGTACTTTGCAGGCTTAAGGCCCTGATGAGGAAGAAGAGAAGGAGCTGAGGGGCGACAGGGACTGAGAAAAGCAAAAACCACAGTGCCTGCCTTCATGGAGACAAAGTGAGATCTCTTCTAGTTAACTCAAAGACACCTACAATGACTGAGAATCAGGGATTTTCACTGTGACTTGGAGCACCTGAAGGCAGAGGAGACCCAGCAGAGACAGATCCAGTCCAACAAAGGCTTTTTCCATGAAATACTTCCAGCGAATAGAGAAGTTCCCATTCAACACGGCCACCACACTGAGAAAGCACCGTGCAGGGTGCCATAACCCCACAGTTCCTCCAGCCTGAACAAACGTGGATGGTTGAGCTACTATTTCCCTTCCCCTCCACACGCAGGTGTGCTTTGGACAGAGTTAACCAGCAGGAATTCAGCTTGGAGAAGGACGTCAGACAACTTACTACTGATCATCCCTTGGATCACCGTCATCTTGGCTCTCCTCAGGCTACCAGGTCCTCACATGGTTCCAGAGTGTCTGCACCACCTACGAAAAAGAAAGATGCCAGTCAGCTACGCTTCTCAGTTCCTCTGCTAACGGTCCTTTGCACTTTTGATACCCCAGGGTTCTCGACTCCTTTTTGTCCTAAATTGGAAGAATCTTGGTGAGCAGACTATAACAAACCACTACACAAGTGATGGGAGGATCATAAGGGCTCATCAGTAAGGAGAAAATGCATCAGCTTCCCAATCCAACTTGTTCTTCCACGCAATGGAGGGGAGTCCAAGAAGCCTTCACAGAATCCCAATGGGCCAACCATAATGGACACGTGCAATGTTCTATTTCCTATCTGCAGTCTTTGCACAAGTTCTCCCACATGCCTGGAATACGCTGCTGCTTCCCCTCCACCTCTAGGAATCCCAAGCTTCCTTCAGTGTCAATTCAAACAGTGCCCCTTATGGGAGGGTTCTCCTAACTCCCCACCCCCAGCTACTGGGGCCTCTGCCCCACTCCACCCCCATATAAACTTTGTACAGGATTTATGTTTACTTCTATGTATACATAATATCTTCCCTAGTGGAACACAAATTCCTCGGGTAAAGATTGCTTCATTTGTATCCCCAGTGCCTAAAACAATGCCTGGCACGTAGAAGGCATTCACAAAATGCTTACTAACCCATTCACTAAATAATTTGCACCAAATATGAAAGTTGGGTTATTTTTGTTGTTGCTTTAAAGAGACAGAGGAAACATTAAGAACCTTATAAACAGTGACAAATAGCTTAGAATTGAAGAGTCAGAGACCAAAAGCGCCTCAGTTACCCCATCTATAAAGTGGGGATAACAACAGCAGGAATGGGGTTGCTGTGATAATCAAATGATACACACTCCTCAGGGAAAAACCAACCAGGAAGCAGGGAAGGTTTGCCTTAGGATAGGGAAGAAGGAGGGTAAGTCAATCTTTTAGATAAGGCATATACCATCACTGTCTCCAATTCAGTTCATGATCTAGTCTAGAGTGGGAGCTCCCTGAAGGCAGGAAATACTTCATCTGTGTCTGCAGCTTCAGTGCATAGCACACCACATTGAACACAGCAGGCGCTTAATAAATGCTTTCTGATTAACTGGGTATCATGTGCCTACTCTGTGCCAGAGTACAGACTTCGACATCCTCTGCACTCAATGAGCTGATATTCTAGAAACATACAGGGATGGGGCCAACAAGGTGGCGCAGTGAGTAGAGCACCAGCCCTGGAGTCAAGAGGACCTGAGTTACTAGATCACACAGTTACTAGCTGTGTGACCTTGGGCAAGTCACTTAACCCCAATTGCCTTGCCTTCCCCCCTCCAAAAAAAGAAAAGAAAAAAGAAATAAACAGTGACTGATTATCAAGAGCCCACAAGGCGCAAAGTAGACCCTAGGTCCAATGTGGCTGGTTAACACACTTCAAATGCCCACAATGAGGTATTGTCTTCATCTCTCGGGGGCCCCCCTTTAGCCTGAGCAAGAGAATGAATTTCCAAAGAGAGAAGGAATAAGGGAAGCATGGAACTTGCAGATGGTGCCAACTGAATCCACATTCAAGTGGAGAAAATGAGGTTTCCTGTCATTGGGCTTCCTGAAGAACGCTTACCCCTATAGCAAGAATATAAGCATTTCCTTGGAGAATAAACCTTCATCCTCCATTAGCTAGTAGCACTGGGGGCAGGGGGTGTCCACAAACTCTTCAAACACAATGCCATTTGGACTCCCGAGAGCACAAAATATTTTGCAAAAGACAGCTTTTCTCTAACACATCTCTGCAGAGCAAGCCATTTCTGTCTCGGCCAGCCTGTCACTTCTGGACAACTTGGAGCAGAATCCACAGAGTAATGCCAGGTTACCAAGCAACCTCCCCAGCGTCCACGGTCCCACTGGGAGAAGAGCCTCTGCCCAGAATAGCCCAGACCATCTCTATCAACTTCCCCAAGGCCCTCTCGAGTCCAGGCCCTTATATTCCTGGACTGACCACAAGCAGGCATCCCTGACCTTGCCCTTGACTCAAATTCCATTAGAGAAAAGGTCCTGTACAAGATGACAGATGCTTTTAAAAATGTGGTGTGTTGACTTTGGGGAAAAGCCACTAGAGGAAGAGGCCACTAGTGAGGTTCAGAGGAAACTATGCAGGATTTGGAGTCCCAGGTCCAGAGTTGAAATTCTAGCTGTCCCTTACGACCTGTGTGACCTTGGGCAATTTGCTTAAACTCTAGGACTTCCTCATCTATAAATGCCCATGTTGCCCTAGAGGGCCTCAAAGGTCCTTCCTGGTTGTAAGCCTGCGACTGTGTATCTGTACAATGGGCACTGCTTATTTTAAATACACGATGAAATTCAAAGATCTGGACATCCAAGCACTTGGGCATGCTCCGGTCTTAGAGAAGTCACTATCTTATTCTTTAGCTTCCTCACTTCATAAAACTGTAGGGTTAGCCTACATGATCTCAAAGGTCCCTACCAAGAGAAAGTTCTGCTGGTTCTAGAATATCACTAGTTCACAGACATATCTTTTCAGAAGTCAAGAAAGTCCAGGCAGTGAAGACATTAGCAAAGTAATGGGGGGCTGGGGGCAGGGGATATGCTACGTAGGTGGTATAATAGATGGAGCATCAGGCCTGGAATCAAGAAGACCCGAGTTCAAATCCAACTTCAAACACTTACTAGCTTTGTGACCTTGGCCAAGTTGCTCAACCCTGTTTGCCTCAGTTTCGTTATCTGTAAAATGAGCTGGAGAAGAGGAATGGCAAACCACTCCATTATCTTTGCCAAGAAAACTCCAAATAAGGTCACAGAGTTGGACACAACTGAAATGACTGAAAAACAACAAATCATAAAAGTCTCTTCTGTAAGGTCTCTGGGATTCAGAATGGGAACCTGTCAAGGAATGAAGTTATATGGACCTTCTTCAACTAAAGATAAGCTCCTTGAGGGCAAGGACTGTTTCTTTTTTTTTTTTCTCTCTGTATCTTTTCATGTACTTGGCATACATTAGGGACTTGATAAACGCTTGCTTAACTGAATTCTTCATTGTAAATAATCTGGGGTAGTGGAAGGTCAAAAGAGCAATGGGGAAAAGTTAAAAAGAGGCATATTTCAGCTTCAGAAAAGGAAAAACTTGCTAACAATCAGAGTTTTTTCCACATAGAACAGGACTCATCCAACAAGCACCCATTAAGTGGCCACTGTGTATGGTTAGCAATGAACCAGACATGAGGGAGAGTGCCAGAAAAAAAATTCAATAATCAATGCCTTCAAGGAGCTGAGAATCTATTGGAAATAAGCAGTGTGAACTCAAATAAGTAAATAATAGGAACTCCCGGGGAATACTGGTTTCAGGGGGCTAGGTTCTCTGCCACTGAGAAGCTAGATGAAGACTTGTTATGGACACTGCTGTTGGGATTTCTGCCAATGAACGGAGTGTGCTAGATGCCCTCTGGGGTCCCATCCATTTCTAAGATTCTGGCATTTCATGATGCTATAATGTCAAAGTATCTGATTTTCAGATGTCTCACAAAGATGTGGGGCTCTGTCACACACCTAGGTTGGGGAAAAGCTCCCGAGTCATGTGATTATTTGCTTGTCGTTGTGACAGCCACAGGTCTTCCTGATTCTACTGCCAGCACTCCATCTGTTGTGCAATCCAGCTGCCTATATAAACAGTGTCCTCATATCCAGTCTCTCTCAGCTCCCATAGGGTTCAGAAACAGTCTCTGAGAGCTGAAAGGGACACCCTGGAGGTCATCTAGTCCAGTGATTCTCACACCCCTCCCAATGATGGCCCCAGGGGTGCAAGCAAGCTAAAAATTTAATGGAAGGCCTTAAGCAATAAACAATTGCCCATTTATTCGTTTGTTTCTTTTGTTCTATGACAATAAGCATGCATATATTTGAAGAATTATAGGTTTGTTACTGCAGAAATTAAAAACTGAAACTGATTCTAGGTGCACGGGATTCTTACAGTTTCTCAACTTGACATCCAATTGTTTCCAAAACTGACTCCCAGAGGACAGTCAAATGCCTGAGCACACCTCCATCTGTTCTGTATACTGTATCAGAGGAGCTTTCCTTTTTGTAATCATATCTCATCAGCAACATAAGATCAAGATGTTAGAACATTTGCATTCTGATAGCGCAGATGTCAGCTTTGTTGAAAACAGTGACTACTGGGCTTGCACATCACAAACCATCCTGAAACCGTCACAGAACATCTCAGACACCCTTCGAAGCTGACTTTTAATGGCTTCTCATGGCAGTATTAAGGCTGTTTTCTGATTTAAAACTTATCTTCCACTTAAACTATTATTCTTTTATCTACTAGATTTTCAAAGGAACTGGTTGGCAAATACTGGTCAGTCATCAGGAGTTTCAATGAGGGTACAGTTGGTATGCCAGTGTTGGAATAGAAGAAAGTTACATCTGAAGAGATTCTTTCTTGACAAAGGCGAGTTAAACATGGTTTAAAATGAAGCAGCATATTCGACTGACCTTTAACGACATTTTCATTTAGTACTGCACTTATCATTAGTCAGTAGAAAAGTTAATATTTTATATCATAACTGACCATTTTTTTTATTGGCTAAGTGGCTAAAATTTTTAAAAATTAATTTTCAACACTCAGCAAAAAAGCTTGTGAAATTATCCTATCATTTTCTGCCACATATTTGTGTGAGCATGCATTTTCAATTCTCATTTTAAATTAAAATAGAGAAATAATCTTGATGCAGAACCAGATTTAAAACCACATCTGTCTGGTGCGAAGCCAAATACTGCAAACCTCTGTTCAAATAAAAAAGTCCAACATCAAAATTAGACTGACATAAGATCATATTATATTAAGGATTTTCCAAGTTGCAATTTATTTCATGAAAAATGTCATTTATATTTTAAAAATTTATAAAATAAAGAAATTTAATATGAATTCTTATAGACAACAGTAAGCAAGTGAAGTCTTGCTAGATTACTAGAGAAGGTTCACCATAGAACATATAGAATTATTTTATAACCAAAGTTTCATAATTTATAGATAAGGTTTTAATAACTACAGATAGAATAAAATTTTGTTTTATAATTAAATAATGCATATTTTAATTTGGAGCTTTGGGGGCAAAAGTTTTCATTGTAGTTATTGTAAGTACCTAACAAATAAATCTAAAGACAGTATTACGTCAAATCACTCTGGGGGTTTCCAGTATATTTTTTGCTGTTGTTCTCAGAACAAAAACATTAGGATTCACTGATCTAGTCTGAGATTCCACGCTGTAAGGATCCTTTTATGACATTCTCAACAAATCTCTGGGGCCACTTCAAGAATCCTTTTAGCAACAAGGAACTCATGCTCTCCAGAGGCCACTCCTTCCCTTTATTTGCTCTAAAAACAAACCGACAGCTCTGCTGGAAGTCTCCAGCCATCTTGAGGATTACTCATCAGATTCTACACATCAGAGTATCCACTTTTATCTGAGGCCTTAAAAAGGAAAAAAAAAGTAGATGTTCATCCTGCTGGCGACCATAGGATCAGAACTGGATCCAATCTCCTTCAATTTACAGATGAGGTACAAAGAGGTTAAGCCACAAAGCTGGTCAATGTCTGAAGCAAGGTTTGAACCTAGGTCATTCTGACTACAAGGCCAACACAAACCACTAAGCTGTGGTGCCTCTTGTAACACTGAAGGATTTCAAGTTGGGTGTCCCTGGGGCCGGTATAGTTGGCCACATCCTGTTCACATCTTCTGATGGATAGGGAGGGGCAACCAAGTGTCCTTCCTAGAATTTTCCTACCTCCAACTCCTTTGGAGGGTGAGAGGAAGCAATCTTTTCTTCAGTATCTGCCCTTGTTCTCTGGAGATTTAATAAACCATACATATAAGCCAACAAATAATTTACCTTAGGGAGATACAGAACAGCCCCTCGAGTCCATGTGGTTGGAGGAGAGATTCTTGTTCAGGTCTGGGTTGGACGACATGGCTACTGACATGTTGCCCAACTCTGAAAATCTGTGATTGTCCCGACATGTACTTTGTCTACCCATGAATTCAAGAGCATTTCTGAGGTCCCTCTCAGATCTGGGAGTCTATGACTCTATTGCTGTCCCCAAGGCCACTCGGTGTCAAATCCCTCTTCTGCATCTATAAGTGGCCACCACTGCCCTCCCCATGCCCTCCACTGCCTTTTCTAGAGTCAGCATCCGCCAGGTCCTCCAACAGTTCCTCAGACCCCATGGTGGTCCTGGGGTGGGCTTTTGTCAGCAAGACTTGAGTTTAAATTCCACCTCAGATACTTACTAGCTATAACCCTAGGCCAATGACTCAACCACTACGCACCTCAGTTTCCTCTTCTACAAAATGGGGGGATGGACAGTGGTTTCTAATGGCCCTTCTAGATTTAGGTCCCTAAGTTGCCCAGACACGCTCTTTGCTTGTCAAAATAGGAGCTGATCCACACCAGCACTCCAGGCGTGGGTGTGACCAGGGCATAGTACACCAGGATTATGAGCCCCTTCTCGCTGGTGGATATGGGGCTACCTGTCATGACCCTGAAATAGCCTTAGCTACCTCGGGGGCCACTTCCCCACAACTGACTAAGTTTTTAAGCACTGACTCAGAGCCAAACACAGGGCTAAGTGCAAAGAAAAGCAAAAAACAAAGCCTGCCCTCAAGGAGCTCACTTTTGAATGAAGGAGACAGTGTAAACAGCTGAACACAGGCACAGAGGGCCTAGAGGCCACTAAGGGACCTCTGCCCTTTCCCTTCATCCCATCTGTGGATCTCATCAGCACCCATGCATTCAGCAGGTGATCAAGTTATCAAGCCCTAACCTCCCTCCTGAATTCCAGTCTCACATCAACAACCAGTTTCTGGGACATGGCAAACTCAATGTGTCTAAAAAGATTTCATTATCTGCTCCCCTCCCAGAAACTCTCCTCTCTGCCACTTCCCCATTACTACTGTACAGACTCCCCCCTTCTCCCACTCCCCACAGTGCCAGGATCCCCTTCATTCACCCCGTCTCATACAATCAACTGTCAGATCCTGTTGTGTTCCCTTTCACAACAACTCTCTTGGACTAGCTAGAGGGACCCCCGGGGTGAAGCCTTCATTTTACACATGAGGAGGCCCAGGAGTGTTAAGTGATTTACCCAAAGTAACCCAAGGAGCACCAAAGGTGGGATGTGAAACCAGGTGCTCTGGCCAGAGGGCTCTTGCTCCTACAGTTGGTGCCTCTCTAGGGCCGGGTGGCTCACTCCTTTCCGACTCTAAAATTGTTCCACCGTACCCTGTCCCCATCTGAACACACGGGGAATATTGTATTCAGTCCTGAGGCCGCATATTCGGAAGGATCAGATTAAGTGACCCCAAAGGATGGATGGGTAGACATTTCAGGAGTGCAAAATTAGAAGTGATACATGTATAACCTATATCAAATTGCTTGTCTTCTGAATGAGGGGGTGGTGGGGAGGGGAGAAGGGAGAGAATGTGTAACTCATAGTTTTAAAAATGAACGTTAAAAATTGTTTTTAAATCTAAATGGGGAAAATAATACACTAAATACATTTAAAAAAAAGAACCACTGAGAAAAAAATTTAGAAGTGACATAAGGAAAAACTTAAGAGGTCATCAGATCCAATTCTTCCATTTTACTGATGAGGAAACTGAGGCCCGTAGAGGTTAAGCGCCTTTTCCAGGGCCACACAGCTAGTAAATGTCTGAAAGAATGGGCTCCCCTTTGCTGGGGGTCTTCAAGCACAGACCAAATGAGTATTTGGCAAATGTTTTACTGGGAGACCCTTATTTGAATGTGGGTTGGACCATACACCCTCCAGGGTCACTTCCAAGTCTGAGATGCTCCAACAGCTTTCTTTAATACCACTATCATCTCAATGGGTCAATGTGCATGGAAGTAGCTTAAGGAAATACTGACAAGAGCTATATAAATACAGATTGCGATTTTCCCGATCATAGTTTGGATATGTTGTAGGTGGACATAAGAAATTAAATGGGAATTTAGGGAGATGACACGGAAAGGCCAGCAAGACACCACAAAGTCTGGAAATTCAGAAATGCATCAAATATGTGTACAGTATTGTACCACAGCCTATGACCAGATATTTGCCCAATTTTATAGTAAGTCACTGTAAACATCCCATAAAAGAAAAAGAAAAAAACATTCAGATTGTTTTTGGCATGAAGGGAAGGCCAAAAAGTTTTACATGGAAGCAGAGACAGAGACAGAGAGAGAGAGAGAGAGAGAGGCAGAGACAGAGACAGAGACAGAGACAGAGGGAGAGGGAGAGAGAGGCAGAGACAGAGACAGAGAGAGAGAGAGAGAGAGAGAGGCAGAGACAGACACAGAGAGAGACAGAGATAGACAGACAGAGATAGAGACAGAGATACAGAGAGAAAAGACAGAGAGACAGACAGAGCGAGAGATAGAGAGACAGAGAGAGACATTTGTCAGTCCTGTCTGTTGCAAAGCCAGGGACCAAGAGCCCTCAGCCAAACTTAAGCACAGGTCAGGACTAAGGACTTAAGTACCCAAAGGGCTGTTGCTGTAAGAGGGATGAGGCTTGTACTTCAAGGCCCCAGAAGGCAGAGTTCTAGCCATGGAAAGAAGCTGAAGAGAGGCCAGTTTCAGCTCCATGCTAAGGAAGAACTTGTTGCCTGATAAGTATCACCCCCTGAGTCACACAGCTACTAAGTGGCAGGGCTGAGATCGGAACCCAAGTCCTCTGACACCCAAACGCAGCACCCTTCACTCCCTGGCCTTCTTCTCACAGTTACCAGCAGGACCAGAACCCATGCCCTGGAGGACTAAACTCTTTCACCTCTGGAAATCCCATCCTGTGCCCTGCTGTCTCGATTGGTGAATGCCTCACATTGCCCATTCCACATCCAAGCTCTAGATCTCATCCATTTCTGTTGGCGACACCATCATTCTGACAGACTGGAACACGAGGAACAACCCTCCGTTCCCTATCTCTGCTCACCTCCAGCCAGTCACCCTTCTACTCCTCCTAGGACCACCTGCCCCTTGTCTATGCTTTTCCTTTTCTGCTGCCCCGACCATGTTCCCAGGAAGTACCCACCTCCCTTCTGCCCTGTGGCATGAGCGGAAGCAGAGACAGGCCCAGACTTGGAGGGTCAAGAGCGGAGGTTAAGTCAGATGCTGCTGTTCGGCACCTGTGTCACTTCTCTCCGGGCCTGTTTCCTCATCTGAAAAATAAGGTGATTGGACTAGAGGACTTTAAGAACCATCCAGCGCCCACGATTCTTCGAAGAGACACCATTTGCTTCATTTTCTTACAATTGGCTCTCAAATAAAACCCCAAGCAAACTCCTTAGATTAGTAATCTGGCATCTCCGTATGCACAAGACAACACTTGTTGTTAGAGTTCCTCAGTTGTGACCTCATTGAGGGTTTTCTTGGCAAAGACACAAGAGGGGTTTGCTGTTTCCTTCTCCAGCTCATTTTACAGATGAGGAAACTGAGGCCAAGAGGGTGAAGTGACTTACCCAGGGCCACACAGCTAAGAAGCATCTGAACTCAGAAAGACGAGTCCTCCTGACTCCAGGCCCAGCCTTCCATTCTCTGTGCCACCCAGCTGCCCCCAAATCTGCCCCAAAGTCTAGTAGAATGAGCACCAAATTTGTGGTCAAAGGACCTAGCTCTGCTCCTCACTGCTTATGTGACCTTGGGAAAGCCACTCTGGGCCTCGGTTTGCCAATCTGTAAAATGCGAGAGATGAATATGATGAACTCTAATTCAAGGTTTCTTCCCACACTAAGTGTCTGATCTTCCCTCTCCCTCCTCCCAGGCTGAATCTCACCCATCCTTTCAAGCCCAGCACCGACAGAATGATCCGGCTCTTGAGGGTCAGGGATTTAGCTTTTTTTCCCTTTCTCTGCACCCCCAGCAATTCACAGCATCTGGCTCACAGTAGGGGCTTAATAAATGCTTGCTGATAGACTACTGGGTAGGAAGTATCCAATACTGGTCCAAGGCATCCTTCGGAGAGCCAAGGTTGGGGTTTCTCTGATTCGCTCTCTCCCAACAGACTGTCTGTGCTTCATGAGGGCAAGGAAGGAGCTGAGGAGAGGGCGTCTCTCCCAGCAATCTGCATACCAAAGGTGCTTAATCAAAGCTGTCTCAAATACTTACTAGCTATGGTGACCTCTGGATAGGTCACTTTACCTCTCTGTGACTTGTCTAAGATGCCTCCCAGATCTAAATCTAGGATCCTAAAGCATTTGCTGCTCCTTCACTCAGTGCCTCTAAGGAGAAAGTGCCCCGCTCCCATCCTACCCCCACGCCATCCAATGCCATCAAGAGTGGGTCCTTTGCAATTAAATATTAACAGATAAAACAATGAATCTACATGATTGGAGCATCCTGGAGGCACCTGAAATTCCTGGCTGCATTTGCTCATTAATCTTGCCCAACCCTGCAAGGTAATCATAGCACAAGATCTGATCTACAATTTGCCAATGTCAGTTCCTTATTTGAACACGATTCACCCAGGCCCACCGGCCGTAACTTGAGAAAACACAGAGGGGAGGGGAGGAGCAGAGAGGGATGCCCGGATCTCCCAGGTCATCACAAAAAGGAGAACATCTTGAATTTTTAGTCTGATGAAATACAGGTGCAGATTCTGGGGTAGGTATTGGAGGGAAACAGTTTAAACAAGTCATATGGACAGAAAGGCAGGATAATGACAGTAACATAACACTTGCCAACTTGCCGAGTACTTTACAAATGTTATCTCATCCTCAAATGAGGGGGAGGCGCTTTTGTTACTCTGTTTTAATAACCCGGCTAGCAGCTCCTGTGGGGGCGTAAGATCCCCCCACAGCCAGCACCTAGGAGGCTGCTGGCACGCCAGGAAAGCACAGGTTCTTTTTATCTGCTTAAACAAGGAAAGCACGGTGAAGGGGTTGACCAGCTTACTTTAATCTAGCATTCAGTTAGTTCAGGGGAGCATACAGATGAGCATCAAGAGACAGACCAAATACAGATTCATTCACTTACTTCAGGGGAAAAAGCCAGCACCCTGAGGTTCAGAACATTCATTTAGTTCGGGGGGGGGGGGGGATGAACCAGCACCCCGAACTTCAAAACAAAATACAAATAAATTACAAATATCAACAGACAGACCCAATACAATTCATAGTTACCAACATCTGTGCTCAGCCAGAGAGCAAGGGCTGGCCCGGAGTCAGGCTTGCCACTGCTCCTGTGACAACTGGAAAAGGAAAGAGGAATCTTCAAGTCGTCTTCTCCCCTCTTATAGAGTTTTTGACATCATCAAGCGCCGCCTGAATGACCAGGGCCGATTGGTTCTTGAGTTGGCCCCTTCCCCAAGGTTAACACCCAATAGGGCGTGGCTCTGGAGTCAACACCTCCCCTCAGCCAGCCCCATGACTCATCACACAGGAAGTTCTCTGCTCACAGGCATGGGTCTCTGGGCTTCCTGCCCCGGAAGAGGAGCACCAGGCCCAGCACCCAATGAGATAAACTGAGTCACCCAATAAAACCAAAGGCCATTCTGGTCACACTCCACCCCTTGTGCTCTAGGATACATACTCCCATTTGACAGATAAGGAAACTGAGATAGCAATTAAGTAACTTGCCCAGGGTCACTTAGCTAATCAGTGTCTGAGTCCTGATTGGCACTAGGTCCTCCATCCTCCCGACTCTGTCAAGAGCTAGGGCAGCTAAATAGAGCACTAGGCTTTGAATCAGGAGGACTCATCTTCTTGAGTTCAAATCCGACCTCAGACATTTACCAGCTGTGTGACCCTGCGCAAGTAACTTAACCCTGTTTGCCTCAGGTTTCTCATCTGTAAAAACAAGCTGTAAAAGCAAGGCACTCTTGTATGTCTACCTGGAAAACCCCAAAATGGGCTGACAAAGAGTCGGACACAACTGAAAACAACCAAACAACAACCTCCTGACTCTATCCACTGAACCACCAAGCAAGAGGGAAAGGCAGACAAGCAAGACAGCTTTGAAAGTCATGCCTTCAACTTAGGATATGCTTTTTTTTTTAAAAGCACAGGATATATAACAACTACTTCATATATAGAAATGTTCTCCTTGGTGGCATGCATTAAATTCAGGATAAATGAGGTTCTTTTTAAACCCTTAAACCCAGAGTAAAAAAAAATAATTGTCAATAATTAAAATGCTGACCCTTTTGGACTGAATAAACTTCCATCAGTTACCCTCACCAAAGCCTCCTCCAATGGGTCACTGGGGCCCAGAAGAGGCTCCGGGTGATAGAAGCCTAGGCCAGCAGGCCCTACAAAGCTAGAAAAGCTTGTGAAGCCAAGTCTCAGGGACAGATATCTCAGTTTGGGGTAATCCACCCCCAACTGCTCAGCCACCATCAATCAATAGGCACTTTTTGAAGCACCTGCTACACACCCAATGAGAAGACCCTCGAGTAGCTGACAGAGAGCTGGTCCTTAAACTAGGAAGACCTGAGTTCAAGCCCTGACTGACTGCGTGACCCTGGGAAAGTCACTTATGTCTCCCTGCCCTGGCACATCTCCAAGCCTCTAAGAGGCAAAGAAGGTGCCCTCCTGACTTGGAAGAAGGAGTTTCCTCACCTGGAGCTGCCCTCTCAGTATGCACCCATGGACCAGATGCTAAGCTGGGGGCCACGGGTAAAAGACAAAAAGCAAACAGTGACCAGCCCTCCAGGGGCTTCTGCTCCACAGGGACATGGCTTTAGAGTTACAATAGTCCCCAGATACTGACAAAATCCTCTCCCCAGGCAGATCTGGGATGGGTTCTTCATCCCTTCATAACAGAGCCCAAAGGACAACAGTTACCTTAGGGACTTTAAAGCTGGGCTCAACGGATGCCAACCTAGCTCCACGCAGATGAGGAAAAGAAAGGTTAAGTGATTTGCCTGGGGCCACAGAACTGGTAAATGTCTGACCTGATATGTGAATCCAAATCCTCCAATTCTGGGCAGCTAGAGTGCTGGGGCCAGAGTCAGGAAGATTCCTCTTGCTGAGTTCAAATGCAGCCTCAGATACTTACTAGCTGTGTGACGCTGGCCAAGTCACTTAACCCTGTTTGCCTCGGTTTCCTCATCTGTAAAATGAGCTGAAGAAGGAAATGGCAAACCACTCTAGTATCTTTGCCAAGAAAGCCCCAAACAAGATCATGAAGCATTGAAAAGAACTGAAAAATGTCTGAACGACAACCATCTCTGGCTCAAGACTCAGTTCAAGATGGCACCGTGGTCTCTGAAGTACTGAATTTAAATATACTTTATTTCCAACTACCTACAAATCCATTTCTCAACTAAAAACAAGTTATGGCTAATGTTTTCCGGGAAATTCAAAACTAAAACTTTAAAATCAGCTGTTACGTCCCAAATGTGTATGCGGTCCAAATTCCATTTCTGTTTTCTTTAGCATCAACATTCTCAAAGTCTGGGATTATTTAGCATTTGTATCTTTGGATCGATCATGGGAAGGACCTCAGAGGTCACTGAGCTGAAACTCCACCTCATTTTACAGGGAAGAAAGCATCCTGTACTCAAGCATCACTAAACTTACACCTCCCACGTCCTAGGAGTCAGCCTGATGTATTCAAGAGTTTACTTTAAGTCAAAATAAAGAAACAAACAAAGCAGAGGCTGGATTTTTTTTAAGTCTTTATTTCCAAAAACTGCTGACGCTTTCTTTCTATAGATCTACAAAGTATGATTACAAACCTTTATAAAATACTTCAGGAATGTGGATTTATAAAAAAAAAAAAACACAGAAGGGACAAATGTCCAAAGAGGCCACGTTGTTATCTAACCCAACTTTGCTGAGAGATTCAAAATAAATCTTCTGAGCAGCTAAAATAAATGTTCCACAGCTCTTTCTACCATCGTGGGGATGATGCCTGAGACTGTAGTATCAGCAGATGGAAATCACGAGGGCTGAGACCAGAGAGAAGGTATGTGGTCACTGCTATTTGGTCACTGGCAAGAGACCTACTTTCCCAGAATAAGTTTTATTCTTCCTGGCCCTGAACATGCAGGCCTAGGGCTAAAGCCCAGTTCTCGTGACCCCCGCAGAAAGCCCAAGCTCTACCTGAAGTGAAAAACAATTTGGTGCAGATGACAGGACTGCCTGCTGAGGCCTCGCCCAGTTAGGGGAGTAGGTCAGCAAAGGGCTGGCCACCCATGAGCATATTCATTTTAGCTGCAGCAGCTCCTAAAACCCAACTGCTAAGACAGGGGAGAATCCTAGAATTTCAGGGGGAACAGGACCTCAATGTCCCCCTAGTCTGAAATCGGTGCCTATTTTTTCCAATATAATTGATTTCTTCAGTAATCCTATTCCTTTATTGTGTAAAAATGGGTTTTAAAGGGGTCTGTGGGCTTCAGCAGACACCTCAAAGGGTCCATGAGGCACAAAAGGTTCAGAAGCCCTGCTCTCACCCAACCCTGAAAAGGAATCCTCTCTAGCACTGCCCCCATCCACCTCAGCTGGGAAGACATCCAGTGAGGCTTGCAGAGGGTCACACACCTAGTACGAGTCTGAGGCCCCATTTGAATTCGGGCCTTCCTGACTAGGCCACTCCCTGGATAGAGAGCCTGCCTTGGAGTCAGGAAGGTCAGAGTTCAAATCCAACCTTAGATTCTTACTAGGCATGTGACCTGGGCAAGTCACTTAATCCCTGCCTGCATAAAACTGGAGAAGGAAATGGCGAAGCACTCTGGTATCTTTGCCAAGAAAACCCCGTGGACAGTATAGTCCCTAGGGTCAAGAGTTGGCCACGATTGAAGAACAACTTCCTGACTCCAAGCTTAGAGCTCTATCCACCTGAGCTGGGGGGGGGGGGGGGGGAACGACAAGAGAAAAGGGAAGAAAAAAGCATTAATATTTAAAATGCCCCCAAAATGGTACCCCCCCCCCAAAGCGGACACCAACAAAAGAGGAGATTGTGTTAATTGCAGTTCAGAGCTTTTAAAAACAGTCTCTAGCCAAAGTATGCGGTTTGTAGACAGGCTCCTTTTTTGTTCACTCTACACTGAGGTGTTCATGTCTCTTGAGGGTGAGGCTCATAATTAAAAAGAAAGCAATGGCCTCCCTCATCCTCACACGTACTGGCTGAACCCGCGATTCCTGAGCCAAAGTTTATGCCTTTGGTGTCCAGTTCTGTTTGCAACAAAGCACCCAGAGCTGGCATCACAGTGACAAAGGTGTCTAAGTGTCCTTAGCTCAGAGACTTTGGCTACAGCCTCGAGTGTCAGGAAGTCACTGGGGAGACAGGTTGTTGCACCAATTCTTCCACATGGGAAGTGAGGACAAAAAAAGCTGAGATTCAAGATCCCAACCAACTGGTCACTGCTTCTTCTTTCTCCACTGTTAAAATCTCATTCTGAGAGCACAGAGCAGGGGGACTTTAAGGCTCCTCTCGGTTATCAGGTATACTTTGCAGTATCAATCCTAGGGCACTGAATTTGGAGTCAGAAGACCTGGGTTCAAGTGCTTGCTGACATTTCATCTTGGGCTTCTGTTTCCTCATCAGTAAAAAATGAAACAGGTGGGACTGGATGCCCTGCCCCTGCCCTGCCCCACCCCACCCCAGGGCCAGTCTGGCTTTTAATCTAGGAGCTTTCTAATAGTCACATCAGCAAAACACAAACCAGCCGGCGAACAAAGCATTTATTAAGCCCTTACTACTTTCTGGTTAAGCAGTGCCCTCAAGGCGTTCACATTGTAACGGGAGAGACAACCTGCAAACACCTTTGTACAAATGAGACCTTCAGCCTGACATGGCTGACATCACTCCTCACTTGGTGTCAGGAGAGCCCTGGTCTTGAATTCTACTCCCCGACTCTTCTTCCTAATTACGTATGGACCATGTTGACCAGACCCCTCTGTGCTCTGGGCAGCTAAGTGCCAACCTGCTTCAAGAGAGGGAACGTCCTCACCTGAGGAAGCCCCAGATCCCACCCCCCGTGCAATGACTGCATATATCCTGTCGCTCCTTAGCTAGGCTCAAGCAGCTTCACCCGGTAAAACATAAGACCCTGGAGGGCAGGGACAGTTTGCTCTCTGTCTGTGTATGCCTCAGAGCAGCCTTTAACCAATGCTTCTAGAATTCAAATGACTTCCACCAGTCGGGGGTGTGTGGTTTTTATCCCTGCACTCGACTTGGAAGCCCCAGGAAGGTGGGGAGGCTACCACCAGAGCATCTCAGACCACAAAAGGCCCACGTGTCCCCACCCTAGGAGAGCCCAAAATAAGGCATCACGTGGCCTTTGTCTGAACCTTAATAAGGGAGCTGAATTATCGAACTGAACAAAGCAGGCACAGTGCCGCAAGTCGAGAAGCCGTTATCAGCGGTGGCCGTGGCAATGACAACCACAAGTATCCAACTCATCCAACAAGCCAGATAGCTTCTCCTCTCCAAGAAACCTCCGAAGGGAAGTTCTGACCAAGGACAAAGGGGAGAACAAAAAGAAACAAGGTTCAGAGCATCCAAAAGATAAAGGTGGCTGTGTGACCCTGGACAAGTCACTTAACCCCAACTGCCTCGCCCCCCCCCCAAAAAAAAGATAAAGGCCGATGAAAAAGTGAAGTTCGAGCTTAACAAGGTCCACTGGCCCCAAAGCGCAGGACATGGAACTTCTCTCCAAAATATAACATGAGTCCAGAAGAATTCAATACACCTGCTTATCAGGTTTCACCTAAAAATCTGATTTCTCCCATTTCAAGAACTTTGGAAAGTCCTACTTCTTAACCCCATCCATTTTAATTTTGTGCCGACATTCCACTAGCTCCCATATTTATTTCTAATACAACAAAGGCCAAAGAGCTGGAATAAAGAAGACAGCAACCTCACACTCCCCCAAGATAAAACCCTAAATATTGCTGATTCATGGAAGAAAAACTTCATGACATTTGCAACCTCAAAAATTCATGAATAATATTCACTAGGGTAAAAGAATAACGGCAAGTCAACGAGCATTTATTAAGCACTTACTGTGTACCAGCATTGGGCCAGGGTCACAAAGCAAAACATAAATTCAAACCTGTCCTCTCTAAGATGAGCAAGGATTTCAGGGAATAAAAACTTATTCTATTAGATTCTGTGAAATGAAGGTCCAAATAAAAATGTCAGGGAATGAAGGAAATCATCTTCCTTATTTAAAAATTCTTATTTGAAAAAAAGGAAGAAAAAATTTACACAATAATTTTGTTGTATATTTGAAAGAAATAGCAAGTTGTGCACAGGAGATTTGCAGTTTCATGGGCAATCATCTTTTTATCGCACTGCACTATGGAAACGCTTGTTTTATTCCATAAATTAAAAATAAAATTTAATAATGAACAAAGCTAAAAGCGACTTCTGCTGAGCTGAGCCCTGGCAGTGCAGCCAGCCTCTGGGGCTCCCATCCATGATCATCACATTCCTTACTTGGGTCCCTCAGAGGGACCTCATAGGGATGCATTCCCCCCTTTGAGGACTCCCTCCCATGCAATCCCTTGCTTCCTCCAGGGAACAGCACAGCTCACCAGCCCTCTCCTATGTGAGGGGTTTCCTGATCACCCCAATAAACACCATTTTTCTCTTGAAATCACTTTGCATACTTTGTATGTGCCGAGTATTTCATGATCTACATGGTCAAAGCCTCCAGGACAGTAAGCCCTTGGAGGGTAGGGACCTACCCACACTTGGCCATGACTCATTCCTAGCTAAGTCTTCTGTTCAGTTTGCTGAATTGACCTGAACTCGAGAGTTTCAGCACTTCATCAGCAGGTCTTTTACGTCTCCAATCTAAACAATACCTCGGCTTCTTTCTCAGTCTTTCTAAGCTGGGGGAAAGGAAACAGAACCCTATTTTCAAATGACTAACTCTCAGCAGATTCTACAAACCTAGTGAGAGAGAGAGACAGAGACAGACAGAGAGAAGAGGCAAAGAGAGAAAGACAGAGAGAAGAGAGAGACAAAGAGACAGAGAGGAGAGACAGAGAGAGAGACGACAGAGACAAAGAGACAGAGAAGACACAGAGAGAGAGGACAGAGAAAGACAGAGAGAGGATAGAGACAAAGAGACAGAGAGGAGAGAAAGAAAAAGACAGAGACAGAGAGGACAGAGATGAAGAGACAGAGAGGGGAGGCAGAGAGAAGACAGAGACAAAAGAGACAGTGAAAAGGCAGAGAGAGAAAGAGAGAAAACAGAGACAAAGAGACAGAGAGGAGAGACAGAGGGAAAGACAGAAGGGAAGAGGAGAGGGGAAAGAGAGAAACCTGAGCACGGATAACAAAAGTCAGAAAAACAAGAGACATAAGGAGAAGCTGTTACCTGGTAAAGCTGACCAGGCAAGAGCAGCTACTGGACTGTGAAGAAGAGACAGTTAACGGGTATCAGTGACTTACCTAAACGGGAACAATTTAAAACGAATTCACTCAAACCGAGAAGCATCAGTTAGAACAAAGCCTCCTCACCTGGCTCTCTGAGTCAATTCTGTACCTGGGTGTAAGTCACCAACACCCTCTTCCTAGGACTTGCCTGAAGGCTGCTGGGCCATCCACAGCCAGGCCCAGGGCATCCCCCTAGCCCAGGCAAGGCAACAGAGCATGTGGACCAGCCCAAGCCCTGGCTCTGAGCCAAGGCTCTGCTTTCGGCCAGTCACCAATCAGCCCGAGGTCTCCAGCCCACCTTTTCCCTTTTCTGGGCCTTTATTGAGGAGGGGGGGGATTAAGCGTTGCACTTTCTATGAGTGTGATCTTCATCAGCCTTAACAAGCCAACCCCTCAGGCTATGTGGGGTCTCCAAGAAAACACTTCTACAATCACACCTGTGAATTTGCCAGTCATTGCCAATGGAATCTGCTAAAACACATTCCCTAATTTCTTGATCTAGGACTGAAATACTCATCAAGTATTTACTGACAAGCCAAATCCCACCTGTTGTGGAATCACTGGCTTCGGAGCCGCACAGGAATCAAGTCCAAACCCTAACCCACCCATTCTTTTACAGATGAGGACACAGAGGCACACAGCATGTAAGTGACTTGCCCACGGTCACAGAGGAAGTCGGCGGTAAGGGCAGGATTGAAATCCAATTCCAGAGGTACTTCTAAATCTCCAAAGATGATACAAGCCAAGCACCAGCTCCAGCAGGTCCTGACAGACTGGAAAGGCCTGGACAAGGGGCCTGGCCATGAACTGTGCCCTCATTATCTGAGAACTGACCTAGCACAATTAAGAAAGGCTTTGCAACACTGAGCCCAGGGACACAGCAGCTCCCAAAAACCATCTGCCAAGTTGGAGAAGAATCGCAACCTGCATCAGTGTAGAGAGAGTCCACATCAACAACACTGGAGATCCCTGAAACATCCATTACCTCTCTTTACACCCCGCCCCCCAACAAGGTACTGAAAGAAATGGCTTTCAACAACTCAATGAATTTCTGATGCACGTTCCATGCACCAAGCACTGTGTTAGACCCTCGGGATATTGAGGGGAAGGAGGAAAGGGAGGATGATTCCATCAGAGTTGGAACTTCTAAAGAGGAAACTCTGCATGTGCAGAGCAGCACCTTCTTGGCCCTACAAGACCTGGAGAACCAGCTGAGGACACTGAGTCAGGATCGAGCAGTCAAAAGTGTTGGGCCAAGTTGTTAAGCACCTATTATGTGTCAATGTCATATCCTACCTCACTGAAGCCCCACTTTGCCCTCTGGTATTTAACAAAATTCTGGAAAGGCTACCAGAAGCCACAAGAGAGAAACCAGAGACATAAACATGGGCTGAGAAGATAAAACTCCCTTACTGGTAGCTGGAGGTGCAGTGGACAGAGCTGGACCAGGAGTCAGAAAGATCGAGGCTCAAGAACAGCCGGTGACGCTTCCTACTTGTGTGACCCTGGCCAAGTCACGGTAAGCTATCTCAGTCTCAGGGGCCTCATCTATAAAATGGGAATAATCATATAATCAATAATAATAATAATACCTCCCAGGGCTGCTGTGAGCATAATGAGACAATATTTGTAAACCACTTCACAATCTTAAGCGCTCTATAAAGGCTAATTATTATTGAGTATTGGCCGATGACATGATTGTTTACTTAGAAGATCCTAGGGAATCAGCAAAGAAACTGAGACAATAGCTTCAGTGACACAGCAGACTCTAAATAAACCCACAAAAACTCAAAGCATTTCTATCTAGCAATAATAAAACTCTGGAGGGAACAACAGAAAGGAAAGGCCCACTCAAAAATAACTACAAAATGCATAAAACACCTGGGAGTCAATCTACTATGGCAGCTGCCAAGACCACCACAGATACAATGATAAATCACTATTTAAATCAATAAAGAATAACTTAAATAGTTAGAGAGAGATTCGGTGTTGCTCCTGGCTGGAACAAGCCAACTTAACAAAGAGGACAAAAAGACCTAAATTAAATGTCCAGACAATGCTACATAAATCAAAATACCAAGGGGCCACTTTACTAAGCTAGACAAATAATAACAAAATTAATTTGGAAGAGAAGGTCTAGAATCTAATGGGGAATCACGAAAATAAAAGCAGGAATAAAGGATATTTGGCATGTCCAGGCCTCAAATCACACTCACAAACTGTGATCTTCAGAAAACTGAAAAGTCAATGGTACAGACTAGACAAAGTAGAGTCAGACATGAGTGGATTCAATAACCCAGCGTTTGATAAACACAAGAATATAAATTACGTGGAAGAAGTCTGACAAAAATTACAGGGAAAACTGGCAAGCGGTTTGGTCAAAATTAGGCTTAGACCAATGTCTTGCACCATATATCACAATAAGTTCAAAATCAATGTGACTTGAATATTAATAGTCATGCCACACATAAGAAAAGTAGAAGGGAATCAGATCCAGTGCCTGGGGGCTTATTAGTAACTAAACAGGGGAGAGAGGTGATTACAAAAGAGAAAATGAACCATTTTGGTTAAATGAAAAGCTTTTATATAATCAAAACTAATACAATTAAGAAGGGGAGTCGTTGATTGGGGAAACAAATCTCTGCTGAGGGTCTGCTATCCAAGCTACATAAGGAACTAGCGTAAACAGGGAGGATTAAAAGCCGTTCCTCAGTGGAGAAGCAACCAAAGGATGCAAACAAACTCTTCTCAGCAGAATGACTGCAAACTATTAGCCACCATATGCTAGATTCCTTCCAATGACTAATAAGAGAAATGAAAATCAAAGCCACACTGAGGTTTCGCTTCACACACAGTAAAAATGCAAACATGACAAAAGTGTGAATTGTCAATGTTTTTGGAAGAGATGTAAAATAAAATAAAATTAAAAAAAAAAACAAATCTACCATACACTATTGATGGAGTTATAAAATGGTCCACCAACTCTAGAAAGCTATTTAGAATTATGCTAAGAAAGTGACTTAAATGTCCAGTTCCTTGGATCTAAAATAATAATAATAATAACCCAGGACTTGGGGAAATTAAATTATATTAGACAAAAATACACAAAAAGATTTTATTATGTAAATAAAGAATATTTTCCAATAATATATGATAAATGATATTTTTCCTAAACAATAGACATCAATATACCACATCAAGAAAACCTTACATATACATGCAAAAACCTAGTTTTTAAAATTAAATTAGGAGATAATTATTCAGATCAAACATGACTTTACTGTTAAAAATTTTTCCATTCAGAATTCCTTTAAACAGTAAGATCCCCAGAGTCAAGCCCACACTACAATCTGCATAATTTCAGAGGCATCTGTCTATTACATAAAAGCAAAGTACACCAGCAAGAAAAGGAAATCTTCTTGGAAAAATCTCCCCCAATGAAATTCTGAACAGAAAGTAACAATAGTGAATATTGTCAGTGAAAAAAGGCTCTAGAGGATTTGACCACTGTGTTCGTCTTCCTTCCTTGGATGCCGGTCCTTGAAAAATGTAGATACTCTAGTCCGGTGATGGAACTGTCATCTGTTCTATGCTAGGTTGCTTCTTTCATGATAATCCTTCTGTATCAGTGATCTCATCTATGTGGATGCTCCTTCCTCAAGACAGAGGGAGCCATCTCTATCTGTCCATCCTGTGGCACTCTTGCCCACTACTATCTCCCATAACTTCATGAGAGGGCTTCATCGAACATGTTGGGAATCCTCCATTTTTTTTCACACTATAAAGATGCCAAGAGAGTAGCTGGGCTGGGCATTGCCAACCCCTCCCTCTAGCCAAGTGACCCTTATGCCAATTCTCTTTTTGTAAAATGCCTTTGGTAGTCCTTGTCACTCCAAATTTGTAATCTGATTCAGTCTGATAATGCTGCAAACAGCCCCTCTCCCTTGCCCTCTGGGTGATTACTCATTTCTAATTCTCCAAAGCCTCCGAAGGCTAAGGATACAAATATTGGAGTCCACAGAAGAGTGATTTAAAAAAAAAAAACGAATAAAATCCATCCTCTTCCCCCACCCTAGGACTCTGAATCAGATGGTAGGTTATGAAAAGCTAGTCTGCAAAATTGAAACTTTCAGACACTCACCCTGAAACTCATCTTCAAAACCTGCAACGTACCATTCTAAAGTGCACATCCTCCCTTATGGGAGAGGGTCCCCACTGAGGAGATCGATTAATCCAGTTGGCATGGTTACTAGAAGCTGATGGACTAGTTCCTTTAACGGCGAATGTTTCGGGGTTTACAGCCTCTTCTCAGAATGTGAGGCTGGGTGACACCTGTCAAACTTCTCCTCTGAACACTGTAACTGGGGGACGCTGCCAGTCTCTGTCACTCCATTTGTCTACTTTATGTTTACTCTGTACCAGAAATAGATCTGAAGAGACAATACTCCCTGGTTTAAATCCCACAGAATAAGGCACTAGTCCCAGGAAAATGTACAGTCTAAGGCAGGTGTACAGACTGAGATTCTATTTGTGGGCTATGAAGAGTGGAGGCAGGTGGGCCAGAGGGTCCTTCCCCCAAATCTCTCATCCAGTCTCTGAATCCAAAGTCAGAATGACCCCTGTCCAGGTTGGTGTAGTGGACCGAAGGCTGGCCTTGCAGCCAACAAGCTCTGAGTTCGAATCTCACCTCTAACACAGACTGTTGTGTGAGCAACAGAGAAGGGCCAGAAGGTCAAAATGATAGTAAAAATGTCAAGTTCAATAAGTCATAATTTCACGTGGATCATATCTTCCATCTACACCTGGAAAGAATCATGAAATCACAGAATCTCATAGCTGAAAAGGATTTCAGCAGCCAGACCCAATCTAGACTCCCATCATTTCTTTTGGGGTTTTTTCTTTTGTCCCAATGGAATGGGATACTTTCAGTTCAAAACAATTAAGCACCTATTTTGCGCCACTGAAGACACTAGATGGCTCAACAAATAGAGGGCTGGGCCTAGAGTCAGGAAAATCTGAGTTCTAATCCTGCCTCAGACACTTACTAGCTGGGTCACCCTGGGCAAGTCACTTAACCTCTGTTTGCCTTAATCCACGAGAGAAGGAAATGACAAACCACCCCAGTATCTTTGCCAAGAAAACCCCATGGACAGTATGGCCCACCAAGTTACAAAGAGTCAGACACAACTGAAAAATAATGACAACGCAATGGACACTGGGCTAGGTTATACAGAGCCAAAGACAGAAATGAAAATGGTCCCGGCCTTCAAGAAGCAGGGTCTGCTCTCAAGGACCAATTCTCCTCTCCATCAGAGCTGATTCCCCCATGCCTCAGTAGGCAGTCTGAGGTGCTGCTGTCTGCATCAGCCCTCCACTCCCTCAAAAAAAAAAGTCACCACCTGATGACCAACTTTATGGTAGTAGTCTCTTCAAAGCAAGCCAGCCTTGGCTCTAGAGAAAGGCCATTGTCACCTACGTAATCACAGCCTTTCTAGCTTGGTAGGAACTGTGAAAATTTGAAACCCACTGGCCTGGTCTTCTAGCACCAGAGTATGATGGAGCCTGAGTTGGACTCTGGTGACCCTCGGCGGTTTCCAAGGTAGCGCTGCCTCTTCCCTACTTCGGAAAGACATGAGAGCATCTCTCCCAGCCAGCCTCCAGTAGACTACCCCATCATCCCCAGCCACCATTTTTTTTAAAGCCTCCCTTCTGACCATGTCTTTCTCATAACTGTTTTCCCCACAAACGTTACTCGATCAGTTAGATGTATGCCAAGCTGCGGTATGGTATGGCTGAGTCACAGAACACAAAACATCAGAAGAAGAGAGTCTGAGCACTGCTCAGAGATGGGCATGGTGGGATGGGCAGGCTGCGACACGCATCAAGGAAGCAGCCACAAGGAAGAACCAGAGGAAAGAACAGCGTCAAAAATGGAAGCTGGGAAAAAAAGACAGGCTGGCAAGCAGGGAGAGTGGGGGCCAACAGGGAGACACTGGGGCTACACCGCTCTCCTCAGGACGTCGATGAAGAATGATGCGGCGGACAGGGCAATGGACTTAGGAAAACTGGGTGATTTAAATCCTGCCTCAGATACTCAGCAGCGGTGCCAACACATCACTGGACTTCCCTACCTCAGTGTCCCCATCTATAGAGCAAAGGACACAGGCTAGATGGTTTAGAAAGTCACCTTCAGCTCTAAATCAATGAATGAATGAACCAATCAATGAATGAAAGCTGCCCTTTCTCAAACTGGCTACCCAGCTCCTCAGGGCCCCTAGACTTTCATCCACTGTCTCACCCAACTATGCCATCATCCTCCTAATTACTGCCTAGTGAGCCCTCCTCCCCTTTCCCTTGCCAGTTGCTCTTCTGAGACGCAGTAACCAGATCACCATAACCAAGCTTCCTCTCCATGAGGTGCCTTCCCTGCTAACACCACCACCTTCCTCACTAATGCTACCACCTTCCGTTACAATGAATGCTCCTGACGGACAGGGACTGTCTTGTTTGCTTGTACTTGTAGCCCCACGGCTTGGCACGGCAAATATTTATTAAGCGCCTTATGTGTGTAAAGCACCGCTCGGTGATTCAACTAGCATTTATTACACTCCTACTCTATGTGAGGCCCTTTGCTGGAGATATAAAGAGGAAAAAGAAACAAGCTCTGCCCTCCAAGACCTTACATTCTGTCAGGCAACAAGCCTTTATACCTGCTGTATACCAGGCAGGCAGGCACTGTGCTGGGAATACGAAAACAAAACAAAACAAAAAAATGAAGCAACCCTTTCTGTCATGGAGCTCACATTCTGTTGGGGGAGGAATGCCAGCCTTGGAGTTAGCGGACCTGGGTTCAAATCTTGCCTCTGACACATGCTATGTAACTCTGGGCAAGTCACTTTTAGCGCTTCAGTCCGCCCACTGAGGCTCTAAGTCGCTGAGCCCATCTACATTGGCAGAGGGCGTCTCCTCATCTGAGAATCCCCTATCAAGGCACACACAGGCCCAAGTCCCCACCAACTGAGGATCAAGCCGAACCCAAGGAAATCTCCAAGAAGCAGAAGACCAAAGTCCACCCGGAGGGGTGAGGCTCACGCACATGGAAAGAAGCCCACCTGGCGCCGTGTCCCCCGCTGAGTTTAATAAGTTTCTTTTTACCTGTTAGTTCTTTACAATGAGACGGATGACTTTTCCTATAGGTCCTAATGAAAGTTAATTCAATGTAACTATATTAGAACCTACTATCCCACTACCTCCCCACCACCCCCCCCCCCCCCCACACACAAAGAGTTCTTTCATCAAGGAATTCTGTCTGTGAGAAGGGCACGCGCCTCTCCCATTTCTCCGGAGCTTTTGGTTTCCTCTAGGAAGTAGGGCAGTACAAATAACACTATATCCATTCTAAAGACAAGTAAACTGAGGCTCAAATGGGTTTAGTGACTTGTTCAGGGAGACACACGCCCAACTCAACTTTCCCCATTCCCCGTTACACATTTTTTCTAACGACATTCATTTTTTCTGTGCAGTTTTTCATTTAGAAAGCAACGCAGCCTGCTGACACCCACCATCACTCAATCAACAAGCATTTATTAAGTTCCAACTCTGTGCCAGGCACCAGGGATACAAAGAGCCCGTGCTTCTCCCTCACTGCCCTCTGGATGAGCCTCGGCATCAGCGCTTCTAAGGGTGCAGTATTCCGTCACTCGCAGCCATGTGATCTGGCCAGAAGAAGAAGGGGGTTAAAAAGATAAGCCCTTGTTCCAAGGGCAAGCTGGGGGTCATTCAACAGAATGTGCTGAAGACTCAATGAACAATGCCTTCTGAAGAGAACAGGTGGTTTCTTTCCTCCCACTCCCCATCCTCCCCACCAAAAAAATCAATTTTAAACTGCCCCACTCCTCCAGGCCTGCAGACAGCAATGCAAGGTGTTTGGAAAGCCCTCTGGAAACACGACAGCCCAGCAAGGCCGTGAACTGGTCAGACCCTTTGGCCTACTGGGAAGAGGGAAACAGAGAACACTAGAGGGATGACGGCGACCTCACAAGACCTAACCAGAAGTCACAGCGAGCTAAAGAGGGACACAGAAAAATGAATGCTCACCAAGCACATCTACAGGTTGTCAGTCTGAACCATCCTACTGATCAGAAAGGACATGGAGTTTGTGGTCAGGTGCTACTGCCATGGAGGAAAGTATGTTTTTTATTGATTGTCCTTCCAGACTTTGAGAAACCATGCTATCACAGGGGCAGGAGCTCCTGTCGATAATATCAATATCCCAGCTCTCCTACGTCTCAGCAGACAGTCTTCAGGAGAAGCTACGGCTAGCACAAGTTGCTCCTGGGGGGAGGGGGGGCGCACAACCTCCAGGTTCAACCTCTGAGTTCACCTAGGCTAGTCCTGAGACAACATGAATGGAAACCTTTCACCTGTGTTGGACCTACCCAAGCTTGTGCTGCGCTAACATCCTTGAAGGACCAAGGGTCACCATCAAATCACAATGAGGCCCTAGAGGAAGACTCTGGGAGAGGATTTTCTTAACTGTAAAATTTATCACATAGAAAACAAACAAAGCATTAACTAATGTCAGCTCTATAACCCGGGAATCTCTTAAGCTGCCAACAAGGTACTCATCTATATTGCCAGAGGCAGTTTCTTCATTGGGACCTCTTAACACCTAAGAAATCACAGATGCAGACCAAAAGGAAAAAAAGATAATAATAAAACCAAACAGGAAAAATCTGACACACAATAATTCATACAATATGAAAAAAGAAAAAATTTCTTTAGTCTCTTCTCACAGACTCTGCCCCGTGTTCCTCAACTAACATTTCCTAAGACTCAATGATCTCTAAGCTCTGAATCTTACTAATACTAGCTGTTCCACCACTTATTGAATAGCTGATTGGCTAAGTAAAGAATATAAATGGAGTTATAGGGGAAATTTGAGGTTTTTCACTCTAAGCCATCTCTGCTAATCCTGGAACCTTATATATATATATTTTTTTTTCAAATTTTTTTCATATTCATTCATATATATATAATGTGTGTGTGTATATGTACATATACATATATACATATATATATAGTATTCATTCATATATTTTCTCTTTTCTAAACCTTTCTCAGCCTGAATGTCCCATGAACATCTTAAAGTACTCATGTCCAAAATGGCACTCATTATCCTCCCTCTAAAACCTGTCCTGCTTGCATGTTTGTCTCTAAATCCCTAGCACCCAACACATTGCATGCTATGTAGTGGGCGCCTAATGAATGTCTGTTGAACTCAATCAGACTGAAGGGCAAACCAGCACCACCATCCCTCCAGTCTCTCAGATTCCCAATACCAGAATTACCCTGACCCTTTCCTGGAGTCTTGGCATCTACGGTATACTGAATCAGCAACGAGGCCTCTTCCATCCCCTCAGCCAAAACCCTACCTGGGGTCCTTATTACTTCTCCCCTGAAGTACTAAAATAGCCTTCTAATTGGTCTCTCTACTTCTGGCCTCTGCCTTTTCCATTCCACCCTTCAGATAGCTGTCAAAGTAATATTCTTAAAACACACAGCTGACCCTCTCAACTCTACTCAAGAATTTTCAGTGGCTCCCTACTGCCTCTAAGTTAAAATACACATCTTTCAGCTCAGCATTTAGAGCCCTCCCGGGTTCGACTCCACCTTACCTCTCCAGCCTGATTTCCCAAAACTTCCCTTCACACACTCTCAATTCCGGCCCAACAACTCTATTTTGCCATTTGCCCCAACCTACATTCCGGCTGCTGCTCACATGCCTTCAGACAGTGCATTGTGTCCCTCGCCTGGAACCCTCTGCCTCCTGGAATCCCAACATGCCTGCAAAGCTCAGCTCAAGCGGCCCCTGCTTAACCAAGGCCTTTCTTAACCCTCCCCTCCCCCCAGCTGTTAGCGCTCCCCATCACCAGGAAAGCCCTTCACGTCTACACTGCACACACTGTGCATCCCTTCTGTGTTCTCAGCTTCCCCTCACTCCAGTGGAATGTAAGCTCCTTGAGGACAAGGGATCTTTTCTTTCTTTTTGTAACCCCAGAACCTAGTATAGAGTAGGAGATTAAGAAACACCAGCTGCAGTCAACTGAACAACAGATGCTGACAATGTTGTAGAAAAGTTGGATGGGACGGAACCAGGACAGGCTGCCTGAGCAGGGGTCAGTGGGAATGAGGGGGGAGAGGGGAGGAGGAGGTAGAGGGAGGAAAAGACCACATTTCCACAAGGGTAAGGAAGTGTGTGGAGCTCCTATGATGCTGGAAAGCTTCTAATGGTCCCGGCTATGTGGCCTTGGGTAAATACCCTGAGTTCCATTCTCTTCATCTGTAAACTGAGGTGTAAACATGGGAGTGTCAAACAGGGCTCTGTGAGGACTTTGGAAACGTTAATGCCCCATGTAAACAGGAGTTCTAAGGAAGGGTCCAGGGGTCCTGAAAAGAGTGGAGAAGGGGCAGGGAAGGAGGCGGAGAAGACAGGAAACAAATGTGCACAGTGCTTTTGGGCAACATCTCTTCCCTATAGGGAGGGAAAGAGAGAGGCAAAGAGGAAAAGAGGGGAGGAGGAGGAGAAAGAAAGAGAGAAAGAGAGAGAGAAAGGGAGAGGGGGAAAGGGGAGGGAGGGGCAGTAAAACAGTCTATTGAGATCACCTGCACAAAACTCAGATAAGAAGTTGATAAGTGACAGGCATTAGAACTTAAGAGGCCATTGGGTCCAACCCTCCCACTCCACAGAACAAAAAACAGGCTCAGAAAAGGGGGAAGAGAATCAACTACAATCACAAAGCAACCAGAGGGGAGTGATGAGACTAGGAAAGGTCCAGGGCCAAGGTGGACAATGACCAGGGTGTAATCCCTCTTAATGAAGGCCCCATGAGACAATGTTAATGCAGGATTCTAGAACCAGAGGACCTAGGTTAGAATCCTCCCTCTGACATGATCCATGTGACCCTGCATCAGTAACTTCACCCCTCACAGCCTCAGTTTCCTCATCTGTAAGATGAGAGAAATGAACTCTCAGGTGACTTCTCTGGCTCCTTCCAGCTAGAATCTATAATCCCACAACATTTTCAAGAAATGATAAAACCTATAAAAAAACAAACTAGGTCAAAGGAATGCCTCAGCAGCTTCTTACTTTGGGCAATTCCCTGTCCCTTCTCGGAGCCTTGGTTTCCTGATCCGTGAAATTGGCAGGTTGGATTCAGTGATCTCTAAGCTCTAAATCCTATGAACATTGAGCTGTCCCACAACTTACGAATGGCTGGTTGGCCAAGCAAAGAATACGATGTGGTGTGGGGGACAATCAATGATACAGCCAGCTCTCTCCACAGCACCCCCAAATGTCTCTTTTCTAACTGGACTCTCCCATCCCATTTACTGACCCTTTTAGCCTCCCTCAGGAGCTGGTAATGACCCTCTGGGGATGGCAGGAAGGGGCCACTAAGTCCTGGCCCTCAGAGGGCTCCCCTTAGCCTGGGGAGATACAGCGAAAGACACCCCGGTAAATAAAGGAGGCGGGCGGGCTCATGAGGAGAGGCGCGTGAGGGACAGAATCATGGAGCAGACAGCACTTCGATGAAGCTTCCAGAGAAGACAAGGACAGTGGGAGGCAGAGATAACAACAGGTAATGTCTGCGGGGCCTCAACACTGGGCCAGAGGCCTGTACCCCTTCAATCACTGCCACGGACATGAGAGCGGAAGAGCAAGCATTGGCCTGGGAGACTGGAGGCAGAGAGAATGGAATGACCCACACGTCAGAGAGTTGGGCTGGTGGGCTGGAACACAGAGCCCATGGAAACGAAGGATATGCAAGAATCCGGGAAAGGTGGGATGGAGCCAAAGAGCCTTGGACAGGGGAGGGACCAAGCATCTGTGCCAGGCACCGTGCCAAGTAGTTTTTTTTTTTTTTTGCTAACATTATCTCATTTGATCCGCACAACAAGCCTTCGAGTCAGGGGCTACTGTCCCCATTATACAGCTGAAGAAACTGAGGCAGTTAGAGTGACTTGCCTAGGGTCACACAGATAGAATCAATAATAACTAACATTTTACAGCACTTCTTGTGTGCCCAACACAGGGCTAAGCACTTTACAATTATCATGCCGTCTGATCCTCACAATAAGCCTTCCAGATAATTTTACAGATGAGGAAACCGAGACAGGCAGACATAACTGACCTGCCCAGTGGCACACGGCTAATATGCCCAAGGTTGGATGTGAACTCCAGGGCCTGCACTCTATCCATGGTGCACCAGCTGCTGCTGACACCAAGCTGAAGAGGCTGCATCTTATCCTAGAGGCAACAGGGGGCCACTGAAAGTTTTCAAAGAAGACAGTGAATATGTTGGGCCTGGCCCAGGCTGGCTTTTATTCATTCATCATTCAACCAGCTTTTGTTAAGCACCTACTATGTGTCAAATACCATAAAAGGTGATGGGCCTAAAAAGACCAAATCGAACCCAGCCCTCGCTCCCAAGGAACATACACCCTACCAAGGAGAAATGCCGTCATCTCAGGGGAAGAACCCTTTGGTACACAGTTTCTGAAAGGAAGCTTGTTTCCGTAAGAATATTCTACCGCAGCGCTAACAGGTACAGGAAAGCTCAGCAGCCCACAATCTACAGAGTTGGGACAGCTCTCCTTTGGCTCCTGAGGCACTTTTCTCCATATAAAACAGCATTTTTAACTTAACCTTTATTTCTGAATAGATCCCTCACCCCTCCCCCCCCCCCCATTCCCAGAAAACCAGACCACTGAACAAATTTCTTTTTTTTAAAATTTTTTTATTTATTTAATATATTTTAATATATTTAGTTTTCAGCATTGATTTTCACAAGAGTTTGAATTACAAATTTTCTCCCCATTTCTATCCTCCCCCCCACTCCAAGATGGCATATATTCTGGTTACCCTGTTCCCCAGTCAGTCCTCCCTTCTGTCACCCCACTCCCCTCCCATCCCCTTTTCCCTTACTTTCTTGTAGGGCAAGATAAATTTCTATGCCCCATTGCCTGTGTATCTTATTTTCTAGTTGCATGCAAAAAACTTTTTTTTTGTTTTTGAACATCTGTTTTTAAAACTTTGAGTTCCAAATTCTCTCCCCTCTTCCCTTCCCACCCACCATCCCTAAGAAGTCAAGCAATTCAACACAGGCCACATGTGTATCATTATGTATAACCCTTCCACAATACTCTTGTTGTGAAAGACTAACTATATTTTGCTCCTTCCTAACCTATCCCCCTTTATTGAATTTTCTTCCTTGACCCTGTCCCCTTTCGAAAGTGTTTGTTTTTGATTACCTCCACTCCCATCTGCCCTACCTTCTATCATCCCCCCCCTTTTTTTTAATCTTCTTCCTTCTTCTTTCCTGTGGGGTAAGATACACAATTGAGTATGTATGGTGTTCCCTCCTCAGGTCAAATTTGATGAGAGCAAGATTCACGCATTCCCCCTCACCTGCCTTCTCTTCTCTTCCTACAGAACTGCTTCCTCTTCCCACTTTTATGCGAGATAATTTACCCCATTCTATCTCTCCCTATTTCCCTCTCTCAATATATTCCTCTCTCATCCCTTAATTTGATTTTATTTCTTTTAGATATCTTCCCTTCATCTTCAACTCACCCTGTGCCCGCTCTCTCTCTCTCTCTCTCTCTCTCTCTCTCTCTCTCTCTATATATATATATATATATATATATATACACATACATACATACATACACACTCACATATACATATATATACATAAACATATATATATATATATATATGCATATTCCCTTTAGCTACCCTAATACTGAGGTCTCATGAATCATACACATCATCTCTCCATGTAGGAATGTAAACAAAACAGTTCAACTTTAGTAAGTCCCTTGAAATTTCTTTTTCTTGTTCTTTTTCTTGATTACCTTTTCATGCTTCTCTTGATTCTTGTGTTTGAAAGTCACATTTTCTATTCAGCTCTGGTCTTTTCACTGAGAAAGCTTGAATGTCCTCTATTTTATGGAAAATCCATATTTTGCCTTGGAGCATGATACTCAGTTTTGCTGGGTAGGGGATTCTTGGTTTTAACCCTAGCTCCATTGACCTCCAGAATATCGTATTCCAAGCCCTTCGATCTCTTAATGTAGAGGCTGCCAGATCTTGGGTTATTCTGATTATGTTTCCACAATACTCAAATTGTTTCTTTCTGGCTGCTTGCAGTATTTTCTCCTTGATCTACGAGCTCTGGAATTTGGCGACAATGTTCCTAGGAGATTTCTTTTTGGAATCTATTTGAGGAGGTGATTGATGGATTCTTTCAATTTCTATTTTGCCCTGTGGCTCTAGAACATCAGGGCAGTTCTCCTTTATAATTTCTTGAAAGATGATATCTAGGCTCTTTTTTTGTTCATGACTTTCAGGTAGTCCAATAATTTTTAAATTATCTCTCCTGGATCTATTTTCCAGGTCAGTGGTTTTTCCAATGAGATATTTCACATTGTCTTCCATTTTTTCATTCCTTTGGTTCTGTTTTATAATATCTTGATTTCTCATAAAGTCACTAGCTTCCACTTGCTCCAATCTCATTTTTAAGGTAGTATTTTCTTCAGTGGTCTTTTGGACCTCCTTTTCCATTTGGCTAATTCTGCCTTTCAAGGCATTCTTCTCCTCATTGGCTTTTTGGAGCTCTTTTGCCATTTGAGGTAGTCTATTTTTTAAGGTATTGTTTTCTTCAGTATATTTTTTGGTATGTTTTTGGGTCTCCTTTAGCAAGTCATTGACTTGTTTTTCATGGTTTTCTCTCATCCTTCTCATTTCTCTTCCCAATTTTTCCTCTACTTCTCTAACTTGCTTTTCCAAATGCTTTTTGAGCTCTTCCATGGCCTGGGACCAGTTCTTGTTTTTCTTGGAGGCTTTTGTCATTGAACAAATTTCTACAAATGGCAGGGGGTGGGGAGCAGTTCCACAAAACCAATCCACACAACTGAGTCAGATGAGATTTGCAAACTCCATACCCATAGCCCCCCACCTCTGCAAAGTTCATACTTGTATTTATTCCCTTCACAGCTATTACATGTGTATATTTCCTCTTTATCGCCCTCGTTAAATGTAAGCTTCTTGGTCTTTGTGCCCCCAGCAGGCAAGGGGCCACTCCAGCTTATTATAATGAAGGAGTAGCCACTTTGCTTCTTTTATTCCTTCTTTTCATTTGCATTGCTGCAGTGCCTTTTCAAGGATATTTAAACAGAGGCCCGGTTCGAGACTCCTTCCTCCCACACGCTGCTACACCATGGGCTGATCCCTTGAAGAGCCCAACAACCTCATCCTTGGCACAGGACGCTGTGAAGAAACAGCTCATCCACCAGATTCCCCGGGAATAAAGCCACCACAACAAGCTCATTCATCAACAAATCTTTTCTGAACATCCCTGACAGGGTGGGAGCCTGAGCCGAGCCATCCCAGCCAGGGACAAGGAACCCAGACACCAAGAAGCTGCATGGAATCATGAACAATAGAAAACCCAAAAAACCACCAGCCAGTAACCGTGACTCAGGCTTCAACGCAAGGGCCACATCTTACATACTACTTCCCAAGAAAACCTTATTGCCACCATCCTGAAGTATATGAGTAAATTTACAATAAGGGAAGCCATTTACCTGGAGAGTACGATTCTTTTTCTTCATCTGTCTTCTGGCTGCTCTAGAGGAAAAAACAAACAAAGAATGAGCAAAATTCAAAAGCGCTCGTTAGACCCTCTGCCACAATCGGAAGATGTGAGCGAGAGCCAAGGAAACAAAACTGAAATGAACTTAACTCAATTATTCACATTCAGTGTCACTCATAATAAAACATTCACCCCGGCTCAGTTTCCCTCATTTCCCAACATGCTTTGGGGCCTAGGCAGGAACAATCAAGGGGGTCATGCCTTAGAAACGCTTTAATTTTTATATCAAAAGCCTCTGGGTTTTTCAGGAAATGAATGAATGAAATAACATTTATTAAGCACTTACGCCAAGTCCAGAGAATATGAGTACAAAGGTGGACAATGTCTGCCTTCAAAGAGCTTATATTCCTCTATATGATATGAGAACAAAAACCATATGGGGAATGGAGGGCCAGAAAAGCGCTGTGGTCTGGGAAGTCAATGGAGTAGGGAATGAGACTGCAGGCAAGTGATGGGCATCGCCTTCCCAGAGGCAATGGGAATGCCAAGCCTGGAGGAATGGGTCTAAGTATAAGCATTCTTCGGGTGAAGGCACCCCTTCCTGCTGGTGCTGATAGCAGCTCCACTATGACCTATAAGAGGGGCCTAATTTTACCTCCCTGCAGCTGCTCAATGGGTGGAAAAACAACCCATGGAATGAGATGGTCCATGTTGGGGGACTGGAGGAAACAGTTAAGCTGGTAAAGGAGCTTCTCAGATACTAGGCAACCATGAGAAGGGTCTCCAAATAATAGGCAAATGGTTCACCCAGAATATGCTGCTTTCAAGAGCCTGGGTCACCTCTGGGCCAGGGAAAAGGCATTCAAGGAAGACCTCAGCAGACTTTTAATATCGGACAAAGCCAAGCCAAATTAGGAATGGGAACCTGCCACCGATAACAATCACACAGAAAGGCGCATTCTAAAACATGGGAGATTTTTTAAACCACCTGCTCTTTTAGATGGTGTGAACTACTGTTCTGTCCACTCAAGCAAATAATTGAAAGGAGGCATCCCAGAAACAATGGAAGAACAGGGAAAAAAAGCTCATTTGCTCAAGTCAAAAGTGGTAACTCCTGTGAGAAAAGGGAGAAAATTCTTAGGTTTCCTTCCTTTAACCAAAAATAATAATGCATTGTTAAATAACAAACTGGGGGGGGAAAGTCAAAGTAAACATTCTATCATCCAAGTCCACCACTGATGGCAGCCTTCCAAATGGGCTAATTACATTATCCTAAAGACTCAAAAACTCACCAAAAGTTAAATAGTGATGCAATAAACACACTTCACACCAACAAAGAAGGCTTTCCTAATGACCACCAACCAACGAGCTTGGTGGCTATCAAACCCATAAAGGAGGTGACTTCTCTGCCTCCACAGCAGGCAGGGCTCGCTGGCTCTCAAATGAGGCACCATCTGTCGAGCGCATAGCATGGTGCCTGGCACACAGTAGGCACTTAACAAATGCTTATTTCCTTCCCTCTTTACCCTGCCCCCATTGCATTTCTAATCTCTGCTGTTCTTAATTCTAATCTCCGATTTTTCATCATTTATTTTTCAGTTTTCAGGTCAAATACTTGTGTTGCCCCAATCTCATTCCTGAGGTCGGCAAACCAATGGACTAAATCAGTGAATCAATAGGCACTGATTAAGCACCTACTCCATGCCGGGCACTGTACTAGCGTTTGAGGATACATAACCAAAAATGAGGCAGCCTGTGCCTTCCAAGAGCTCACAGTCCATCAGGCATACATGCTTTCTGAGTCTAAGAAAATAAAAGATTAAGAAGGATTAGGGCAGCTGGGTGGCACAGTGGATAGACCACCAGACCTGGAGTCATCTTCCTGAGACCAAATCTGGCCTCAGATACTTCCTAGCTGGGTGACCCTGGGCAAGTCACTTACTCCTGTTTGCTTCAGTTTCCTCGTCTGTAAAATGAGCTGGAGAAGGAAACGGCAAACCATTCTAAATATCTCTGCCAAGAAAATCCCAAGTGGAATCGTGGAGAGTCAGACATGGTTGAAATGACTGAACGAAGTCACAAGATCATATCGACAAAGCCAGAGGTCATCTAGAATAATCTCTTCATTTTACAATTAAAGGAAACCGAGAGCCACTCAGAGAGGTTAAATGACTTGTCCAGGGTCACAAAGCTGGTAGGTCAGAGGTTGGATCTGAACCCAGACTCCAAGTCCAGTGATTTACTCCAGGTCTCATCAGGAATGTGTGGTAGAGTCAGCATTTGAACCCAGGTCACAGGCTCAAAGGAGCATAAATCTGGACCTGGAAGAGGTGGCCTCATTCTCTCTAAGCCTGTGTTAGAAGCACTGTGCCCAAAGTAAGGCAGGTGAGAATCCCTCTGGATCTCACTCTGGCAGTGTCAGAAAAGTGTCCAGGTCTGGGAAACACGTTCTAGAAGGACACTGATGAAGTGAAACATGTCCTAAGAAGAGTAGTCAGGATGTGGAAGAAACTAAGCCAGTGTCCCCAAGGAGCCGCTGGGGTGCTTAGCCAGGACAGTGGAAGACCCAATGGGGACCTGCTCACAGCCTCCAAGCATCTGAAGGGATGTTCCACAGAAGAGAGATTAGCCCTGATCTGCTTGGTCCCCGATGGACAGAATAATGGTAGAGAGGAGGGGGAATAATTGCAAAGAAGTAAATTTAGGGTTGAAAGAAGGAAAACGTTCCTAACAATTACAGCCGACTGAAAGTGAAACGGCTGTGCTGACAGGCAGAAAGCTGCCCATCACTGAAGGGCTCCAAGTAAAGGCTAAATGCAGATGAGTCAGAGACTCAGAGTCAGAAGGTCACAGATTTCGAGTTGTAAGAGACTACGAAAGCCATCTAATCCATCCACCCCACCATTGCAACCAAGATCCAGGAAAGTTAAGGCCAAGGTCACACAGCTGGTGTCAGAGACAAGGTTTGAATCCTGGTCTCCCTTAAAGCCCAGAGCCCCACCATTACACTGTGCTGTAGAAGGAACTGTCCATCAGACACAGGCTGGCCCAGATGGCCCCTGAGGCCCCTTCCCCATTCTGGAAGATTCTCTGGCTTCATCTGAGTTAATCTTGAGGCTTTTACCACACGTCACCAAAGGTTCATCTGCTGCCCCCATCCTCACCTACTTTCGGGACCCCCCAGACTTTCTTCTTTGTCAGACTCTCCACCAGTCCAGATGTATGAGGCTGTGAGAAGGCTCACCTTGAGAGAGCCAGAGGAAAGCCATTATATTCTTCAGCTCCTAGTCACCTTTTTAGAGCTCCTTAGGACCTTGGGCCAACCAGCCCACACCACTCATCTGACGAATGAAGAGACTGAGGCCCAGCCAAGGAGGGAGAGAGGTCACTAAAGGAGAAGTGGCCAGAGGCCAAGTTCTCTGCTTGGCCTATAGTCAGTGTGGGACTTTCTTATTAATCAATCCTGCAGCCAGCGCTGCCCCTCCCAAAAGAGTCTGGAGCCAGGGCTGTGGTTGACCACAGCTTAACGGGATCAGGGGAGTGCATGCTAACATTCTAGCTAACAGAACGTCCTGGAGAGGTCCTGGCTGTAATGGTGCCCACTGCACAGCACCATGCCAGCCTGCTTTACAGCCACACCACAGAATGCACAGGCCAAGTCCCTCAGGGGCCTACATGGTCACAAGAGCCTGGATTTCACTGTGGAAGGGAAGGGCCCATAATAGGTCATCCAGGCAGCCTGTCTCATTGTACAGAGGTCCAAGAAGTGGCTTTGACTTGCCTGAGATGACACAACTAGTGGACATCTGAGTCTGTATTCAAATCCAGGCCCCCTGGCTTCAGAGTTGGGGGCTCCTCCCACTCTGGCACACTGCCACACTAAGGGAGACTGGGGAAGAAAAGCCAGGGAGTGGGGGAAAGGCATCCCCCAAAGCCACCCTGGCAGGAGCAGATTGGGATTTGAGAGCAAGATGGAGATTTCATGTTGTGAGGTCAGTGGAAGACCCTGGAGTAGAGAGGTAGATTATTATATGCTGGCTCCTGCTCCTGAGTCCAGCTACTGCTGCCAGCCCCTGAAGGTAATTATATATACAGTGCTTACCATGTTCCGGCACAATGCTAAGCACGTTACAATCATTATCTAATTTGGTCCTCACAACAATCCTGGGAGATATATGCTATCAATATCCCCATTTTCCAGATAAAAAAAAATTGTGGCAACAGAGGTCAAGTGACTTGTCCAGGGTCACATAGCCAGTAAGAGTCTAAAGCCAGACTTTAACTCAGGCCCGCTGCTCTCTCTATCCACAGCGCGGCCTAGCTGCCTCTAGCTTGCCCACCTTGGGCAAATCATATCCCAATTCAGAGTCTGCTCCTTCCTGGTATGGAAATCTCTTCGTTGAAATTCTTTTCAGCAACTTTCCTCTAAATGATACTCTTACCGAGGAGATGCCCCAGGCTTGAGGAAGTTAGAGGTGGGGGGTGCGGGGGCATGTCCTCCAGCTTCTGAGCCTTTTTCTCCAAATTCCAATTGGCTCTTTTGGATTAGAACAGGAAGGTCCTTTCCAGCTCTAGAGTTTCACATAATTTATGAATCTGGGTTATTTTCTCTGCATTAAAAACTGGGTGTTAAGTTGTTAAGAAAACCCCCTAGGAACTGTCCGCCCTGGTTTGAACATACGAAAGGTCCAAGTCTCTCTGAACGCCAAGCCCTCTCTCTCTCCTTTGGCTTACTTGGGATCATCCCTCAGAAAATGAAGAAGAGGACAATCACTTGCTCAAAACCAAATCCCCTTGGGTGGTTGGGGGCCCCCAGACTCTACTAGGGCTGTACCCCAAAGAGATCAAAGAAAGAGGAAATGGACCCCATATGCACAAAAATAATGAAAGCAACTCTTTTAGTGGTGGCAAAGAACAGGAAACCAAGGGGACGGATGCCCATCAATTTGGGTCCATGACCTCAAAAAAGTGAAGTGCCCCTGGTAAAGAGGGTTTGGAGTTCTAGGGTCTGAGTTCAAATCCTACCCTTCCTAGCTGCATTACCTTGGACAAGCCACTTACCTCTCCAGACCTCAGTTTTTTTATTTGTAAACAAAGGGGTTGGACTTCTGAACCCCTTAGAATTGTTTCTGAGGCAGCTGCCTCAGGCCAAGAGTCCATAATAGGTCCCACAGCAAATGTCAGAAGGTAGATTCAACCCGGTGCCTTCCTTCCTACCCCAACGGCACACTGCCTTTGGTTTCATGGTGACAGTGCTGGTACCACCTCCCAGTCCCCGTAGGAGCTAGGAGCGTGTCTAGACCTCAGACCTCATCTTACTCATTAGTCATCAGCTCGTTCTCTGACCCCACAGGCACGGAGGCCAGTCCATAAAGAGGCCCAGACAGCATTCATTAGCAATTAATTGCCTTCTGAGCTTCTTCTCCAAAGCAAACCTGGATTCTGGGCTGGTGTGTGTACGTGTGTGTGTGTTTTTAAAGGTACGCTAATAATATTTACTAATAAGGCCCACCAGGCCCAGAGGCCTCCGGGTGCTAGTGAGATGTAATTAACTGTCTAGAGAAAAGAGATCAAGCAGCACAGCCAGGTTCACGGCCTCCCGGGTGAAAGTGTGCAATCTTTGTGGGTATAATTGGATTCCAACCATTTCCCAGTAAGTACAATGCAGCAGGAGCCGATGGCGATGGCAAGTCACAACACCTCGGAGCTTCCCTCCACTCATCTGTAAAATGGGTCTGGTGTTGTCCTACATCCCACCCGCGTGCCCAAGGACCGGGAATCACAGCATCCTCACTCTGGTCCCGGCTCTTTGGCCATCTCCGGTTGTACTGCCTAGAAGGCAAAGAGCTGGGTTCAAACCCTGAATCTTCCACTTGTGCACTGTGGGATCGTGACCAAGGTCACTTAAGCCCTTCGGCTCCTTCCAGCTCCAGATTCATGCTCCTACGTTCACTCACCTACTTTAAATAGAGGCCGTAGGAAGAGGCCTCAGAGTCCACTGAGTCCTTATTTTACAGATAAGGAAACTGAGGCTAAAAGTGGGGAGCGCCTTGTCTAACACCACATGGCAAAGTCAAGTCCACTGCCCTAGACACTGTATCACAATGCCTCACAGAGTAGGCACTTATCACTATGATTCACAATTATATAGTCCTATTAGGTGCCCACTATGCGCCAGGCACTATGCTAAGCACTAAAGATCCAGAAGAACCAGTCCCTGCTCTCAAGGCTCTCACCATCTTTTAGGGGAGACAACACGTTAATGACTACGTGCAAACAAGAAATACATGCAATAAACTGGCAGCAATCACAGAGAGAAAGGATTAAGATTGGGGACTGGGAAGGACTTCCTATAGAAAGGGGGATTGGAGCTGCGACCTGAAGCAAGCCAAGAGGTAGAGAGTTAGAGGGAGAGCATTCCACCCAGGAAGGAAAGCCAGGAAAAATCAAATGCCTGGAGTCAGGAGATGAAGCGTCTTCAGCAAGGAGCAGCCGAGGGATCAGTGGCTTACAGAGTACATGGAGGTGGGCAAGTGTAATAGGGGAGGGGGCGGCCCACAGGTCCTGATGGCTCGGAAAGCCAAACACAAAACTTGAGTTTGATCCTGGAGGTGACCAGGAGACACGAGAGTTTGTGGATTGTCTGTGTTTGGGGGTGGGGAAGGGGTGATAAAGTCTGATCTGAGCTTTGGAAAAGTCACTGTGACAGCTGAGTGGAGACAGGCCTGGAGTAGGGAGAGATTTGTGGCAGGACAGTGATAAGGACCAGGATGTACCAGGGCAGTAGCAACGTCAGAGGAGGAGGATGAGAGATGTTATGAAAGCAGAATTGACAGGCCTTGGCAATAGAGTGGATGTGGGGGTGGGGAGGGAAAAGGGTGAGAAGTCAATGACACCTACACTGAAAGCCCAGGGCATGAAGGACGGTGGTGTCCTTGACAGTAATAGGACATTACGAAGGAGGGGACCACTTGTCAGAGGGTGGGGAGAGACGACAAGCTCCATTTGAGGCATGTTGAGTTTAAGATGCCTACTGGCCATCCTATTCAAGGCAGCTGGAGAGGAGAGAATAGAGGTCAGCAGAGAGGCCGGAGCCGGACAAAGAGCTTTGAGAATCAGCAGCATAGAAATGTTCACTGAATCCACGAACACTTATGAGATCACCAAGTGAAACAGTAGGGAGGGAGAAGAAGGTCTAGGACAGAACCTGGGGAACACCTACAGTTAGCAGGTAAAGCCTGGAGGAAGATTAGGAAGGAGACTGAGCAGTGGCCAGATGGGTAGGGGGAAAACCCAGAGCAACTGGGGTGGGGGACATCAAGATGCAGGCGATCAGCAGTGTCGAAGGCTCCATAGAGGTCAAGAAGGATGAGGAGCGAGCCAAGTCCACCAAGAGATCGCTGGTAGCTTTGGGGAGAGCCGTTTCAGAAGAATGATGAAGTTAAAAGCCAGAAGTGGTAGCAGAGTAGATAAAACAGCAGGCAGGAGGACCTGAGTTCAAATCTGGCCTCAGATACTTACTAGTAGTGTGACCTTGGGTAAATCACTTAACCTTGATTGCCTTTTAAAAAAAAGAGTAAGAGGACAGGAAATGCCTCAATTGTAGGGTTTTAAGGGGATGAGGGAGATGTGGGCACATTCATATAGATTCACCACCTACAAACATCCCCAGCTGCTCTCAGCCTCCCCAAATTCTCACTTAAGCCATCTGCCCCTGCTACCATCCCGTATTTCTCCTCTCTTTTATGCTGAAACTCCTCAAAAAGACCATCGACAATGGGGACCTTCACTTTCTCTCCTCACACTTACTTAACTCTCCAGTCTGGCTTCTGACCTCATCATTCAACCAAAACTGCTGTCTCCAAAGTTACTAATACACACACAGACACACACAGATACGTGCACACACACACACACACACACACACACGCACAAATATATTATGTGACGACAGCATAAGGTAATGTATATAATATGTAATAATTATATAGATGGCATTTAAAGGTCTCCAAAGTGTTTTATACACATTATCTCACTTGATCCTCTGCAAATATTTGTTGAATTAAATTGAAAAAGCCCACAAAACCAAAATGAAAACCATAAAACTATAAAACACTAAACCAAATGTTACTATCAGGATACTTTTCATAATACAAAGAGATTTCGAAAGCATGCTACTCAAGTTAATTTCTGTACTAATAGCTCTGATTTCCCCCCATATCCAGAAGTTAGTTCGCAGGACACAAGCCGCTGACAGTCACGCGGACAAGTCTCTTCCCCTCATTTCAACCCTGTGGGGCAAAGGCTACAGTTATTAGTAATCCCATTTAACATATGAGAAAACTGAGGTTGGGGGCAGGGAAGTGACTTCAGTGATTCGATTCAATAAACATTTATTAAGCACCTACTATGTGCCAGACCCAGCACTTAGCTGTCCCAGTATGACAGAACTTATACATACCTGAGGCAGGATCTACACTCAGGTCCCCTTGACTCCAAGCTCATCTCATGCTGTCATTCCTTTTCAGATGAAAGACAAGGGCTGAGCCAAGAACCAGCAATTCGGCAAGCCCCTGAGCTGTTTTTGTATTCACTCTGGATCTTGGATCTCAACCTCTTTCTGTGTCACCGATCCATCTCTTTGGCAGTAATTCTTTTTTTTGAATAAATTTCTTTTTTATTTTTAGTTTACAACACTCGGTTCCACAAGTTTTTGAGTTACAAATTTTCTCTCCCTCCCTCACCTCTCCCCTCCCCCCAAGACAGCATGGAATCCAATGTAGGTTCTACATATACCTTCACATTGAACTTAATTACATAATAGTCCAGTTGTAAAGAAGAATTATAACCAATAGAATGAATCATGAGAAAGGAGAAACGAAACCAAAAAAGAAGGGGGAAAAAGAGAGCAAATAGTTGGCCTCAGTCTGCATTCAGATTCCATAATTCTTTCTCTGGATGTGTACAGCTTTTTCCATCATGAGTCTTTTGGAGCTGTCTTTGAACCTTGTATTGATGAGAGGGCCTTTGGCAGTAATTCTAACCCTGCTTCTCATCTAGCTTCTGACCCTAACCCATTCTCAGGATCCATTTTTAAATACATAAAATCAAATACATAGGATGATAAAGAAAACCAATTACAGTGAAACAGAGTAAGCAAAATTTAAAATATAAAAAAAGTTCACAGACTCCAGGTTAAGAACTCCTGAGCTAGAAATACCCGCTTTTAAGCTGGTGGGTAATCCAGACAAAGCCAACCAGCTCCATCTACTTGCCGGAGGTCCTATGTCGCTGTGGGCCAAGAACTGGGGAGGTGGCAGTTAGCCCTCTCACACATATTCCCACAAAAGAGCCAGGGAGCTGGGCTGCAGCCTCGGAGCATCAGAGTTAGCTTTGCCCACAGGAGAATAGATCTAGGCCCACTGGGCAAGAGAAGGATGGAAGCCAGCCTGGAGACTGGCAGGGAGCTCCTGGGACCCCAAGGAAGCTTCTTCCAGGCTCTTTTTTTACCTTCTCTCCAGCTGTTTTGATTCCAAATGGTTTCTATGTTGTCTTGAGAATTACTTCTCCCTGAGGGATTGGAATAATTTGACTAAAAGGTCTATTTGTCAAAATCTTCTGGCCCTCAGTGGACCACTGTACTAGAGGCAAGAGAGCAACCAGCACATATAATCACCTTCATCAGAGAAGAGCACCGAATGACAGAGTCACAAAGGGGAGAGCTCCAGCCTCCTCATCTTATGGATGGAGGAAACTGAGTCCCAAAGACAGGAACTGACTTGCCCAAGGTCAAAGCATGAATCGGTGGAAGCCTCAAGACCAGAGCTGAGGTCTTCTGTGACCTGTTGCCTCCACTCACTGACCCTCTGGATCCTGCCACCTGAGAAACCATCTTGCTATTCACCGATGGGGTGATCCCCTCCCTGCCTGCCGTCTCTGCTGGAGCTCACCATCAGTTCTGAGTTTATTTTCATTACATAAGCCCAACTGGAGCAGATGGAATTAAAAAACAAGGAGGGGCATCTCACCTCCCCATAGCCCAGAGCCAGATGTCCCAGCGTCTCTGCGCATCTGCACACTCCCTTTGTGAGTAACAAGCCACAGGCCACTCGCTCTGCACACAAGGCTGCTAGAAATGGGCCTGCAAAGCAGGGACCCATTCTGAAAAGCCTGTTTGTTTTTCCCAGGAAGAATATTTTTACATGGGTTTAAAACAATGTAGGCAGTGACTTCAATAATTTGAACAAAAAGACCAGTTAAACCAAGCCAAACACTGTGGAAGTGAACTAACACATTTTAGCGTCGGTGACGAGAAGAAACACACTCACGTCTTCTCCTCAGAGAGCTGGGGGGCTTTGGAAGCACAATGTCGCACATGCTGTCAGATGTGGTCGATCTGTTCATCGCTCGGGAGGTTGGACGCATAGCTCGTATAAACAGAGTGGCTTGCACCCTGTCTCCTCCATTAGAACAGGAACTCCTTGAGGGCAGAGGCTGCATAATGGCCTTTCTTTATAAATCCCAGGGCTTAGTACAGTGCCTGGCACATAGCAAGCAATAATAAATACTTACTGACCAACTGTTATGATGGCCAGAACCCTGGACAGAAGATCTAAATTTAATCCTGGACAAGTAACCTCTCTTAGCCTCAGTTTCTTAGTCTGTAAAATGAGAGTAATCATAGCATCTACCTCACAGGTTTCTTTGTATCACATGAGATGATACACATAAAGTGCAACAGAGATGTCAGTTATTATGATTATTGCTGTAAATCCCAAGAAGATTCCTCCTTGAAGACTGGAAAAGAGGCAGGCAAGCAACTCATTCATTACACTGTAGCAAAGTTCAAAGCAGACAGTTCTCTTTATGCCCCCTTTATCGACAGTATTTCACCTGTCACAAACAAACTGGCATGTAGGGACTGGCTTGTTCATCTCATAACCCAAGAACCCTGCCCTGTGCAGGAAAGAACACTACATTTGCAAGGAACAAGGTCGAAATCTTGACTGCTACTTGCTACCACAGGATCTTGGGAAAGTTCCTTCCCCCAATCTAAGTCTTCATTTCTTCATCTATTAACATGACAGAGTTGAAATCTCCTTCTCTCACTTCCCCTCTCTTGGCCCGTTTCCCCAAAAGTGAGGAGGTTGGACCAGATGGTCTCCGAGTTACCTTCCAGCTCTAGAGCTGACACTTTGCACAACTCTGCCTCACTTAATCCAATTCACAAACAAGTCAAAACATCACCCATGATGTCACTGGTCCTCCTTGAAAACAAAGGCTGAACAACAACTGTATAAATCCATGATCTGTCAAAGCCCCAGCTTCCCAGAACTGGTTCTCCAAGAACTGATCTCGTGCTTCCAATCCACAGCTAGGCCACTCCCACCCTGGCTGGACGGCAATTGGACACAGATTGCACCATCTATTTGCAACACACTGTGCCAGTCATTGGGGGAAGTAGAAAGATTAAAGATTGAAGGATCATGCTCTAGAGATGGAAGCCTCCTAAGCCCACAACTTCATTTTATAGATAAGGAAACTGAAGCCCAGGGAAGTTAGGTCATGCAGGGAGTAAGTGCCGGAGGCAGAATCGGAACCCAGTCCTCAAACTCAGCACCAATGCTCATTTCCAAAAAGAGACTTCCATAATGTGCTGCTGCTCCACTGTACCCAGAGGGTTCGCTGCCGGGCACAGGTTTCACCTTGGACACCAACGTCCATCAATCCCATTCGGGTACCACTCATTTTAGCATTTCATTTTACTCCCGGGCTGAGTAAGCTGACAATATTGCTCCGAATCAAAGGATGTAGGTCTTCAGTTCCCCTGAATTCAACTGCTATGAAAACCCTACTCTTCTGGAACGAGCTAAGAAGAACAGGGCAGAAAGCTGCAAGTGATGTCGGAGTCAGAAGAAAAGGAAAGTAGGATCTAAACTGTCCAACTCAACAGTTCCTTCCAAGAGAGTGTTTGAGGGCAGGGTGGAAAGTCAGGAGCCCTAGGCTTACATGCAGACTCTGGCACATATTCACAGCACAGCCCGGGGTAAAGGATGTGGGGAGAGAAGGCCCTTCTCCAGTCAGAACCCCAGGCTTAACACCTGTAAATCAAATATTAGCTGTAAGTACCTATTCTCCCAGGGTTGTTGTGAGACTCACATGCGATAAAGATGGTCAAGATCTGCAAGCCTTCAAGGGCCACGGAAACAGAACCAGTCATTCCTGTTAATCCCTCACAAGGGTCCTGGGAGCATGGCAGCCATCCCCTGGGACCAACTACAAAATACAAGCTGTTGCTGAAAACCAGCCTTCCTTCTTTTCTTCCTTCCTTTGGAGACTAGGTCTCCCTCTCTTCCCCAGGCTGAAAGTGCCATGGGCCCCATGGCAATGTCCCTGCCAATGGGCCTGAGAGCTCTGATCGCCCCCATTTCTAAGCCCTCCTAAGGCAGCCTCCTGACCCACCCCACTCCCAGGGGCTCACCATATTAATACCAGATTTAGTGCAGGCAGACAATCAGCTTAGCCTACTGCAGCTCAGAATTCCTGCACTCAGATGGGTTCACTAGCCTCAATCTCCCAGTAGCAGAGATTATATACGTGCACCATCCACCATAAAAGGGCTATTTTCGAATGGAGGAGAGAGATGGAAACTTGGGATCACAAGATGATAACCTTGGAGCCAGAAAGCACATTAGGAGCTAATACACTCTCATTTTACAGATAGGGAAACTGAGGCTCAGAGGTCAGACAGTAACAAAGGTGGGACTGGAGCCCAAGGCCTCGGATTCCAAATCTCCTTTTCCACTAATGGATGGTGCTTCACCCTGCTCCTCAGCTCTCCCTGCTCTCTCTCAATTTTAAAATCTTTTCTATATTCCATTAGTAAAAAGGAGGATGTTCCATGTACAGTGCTAAGGACCCCAGCCATGAATCGGTTCCTCCTTTCTTTGTTAGGTTTTCAAAGTGGTTGGTTCCAGCCCTGTTCCTATCTAGACCAAAAGTCACACCCATGGAGCAGAGCTAGAAAGCACCAAGAGCTATGTGTTCCCTTTGGTTTCAACATATCCAATGGCTAAATAACCCACGAAAAACAAAAAGGGAATATTTACTTTAAAACTCAGGACAGGGTTCTATTAAGTATCCATTCCCCCCTTTAAATACCAATTCCCCATACCCCCACTCCACCATGAATTTAAAATATAACTTTGTCTACCAAAAAAAATCTTATTTATGCACAATCTCTTGTCTATTCCCCAGAGGGTAAGAAAACTTGGCCAGTAAAGATCTGAGAACTCCCAGATGAGATAACTCCTTCTACAAGGCAGATAGACACCACCTCTGGGACTTAAACCCTGAGAGGTGGAGTCTTACAGACAGCATGTATCAGAGGCGGCAGCTGCACCCAGGTTTCCCTACTCCCTCTGAGTTCTTTCCATCCACTATTGTTGTTCAGTTGTTCTCCTTCAGTCATACCTAACTCTCTGTGACCCCGTTTGAGGTTTTCTCGGCAAAGATACTGGAGTGGTTTGCCATCCCCTTCACTGGCTCATTTTACAGATGAGGAAACTAAGGCAAACAGGGTTAAGTGACTTGCCCAGGGTCACACAGCTAGTGCATGGCTGAGTCCAGATCTGAACTCCTGACTCCAGGCCCAGCAGTCTATCCACTGCACCAGCTAGCTGCCCTTTCTATCCATTACAGCATCTTTTTTCAAACGTCCTATTTTAATATCAAACACTGAGCAGCAACCCAAAGCCCCCTAGCCACAGACTGTGGACACCAATTTCTTTGTGAGCTTCTCTAATCGTATCAACACAACGAAAAAATCTGGAGATTTTTCTTTTCTTTAAAGTGAACCTATTACTTTGGCATGAAATTAAAGTCATCAAAATAGGAATATTCTAGGAATTGAGGGGCTGGGTTACGATAATGCCCTAAGTCACAAAATCCTTTTTTACTTCAGCCCCCTCCTTTTTGTTTTATTTTTGCTGAATAGCCTTTATAAACAATATTAATCAGTCTGGAGAAGGACAAGCAACTCCATGTTCAAAAAGGGAAGAGAATACAATTGACCAACTGTGTGCCAGTGATCATGGCTTCAAATCCCGGCCAAATTCTAGACTATTGTTAAAGGCATAATTCAAAGAGAAGACCGGTAGGAACGCATGAGGAGCGAAGAAAGCAGAACTGGGAAAAAAAGAGTCATGATGAATTACAGCGGTATAAACAAAAATATTGCCACAAGAACTCCAAGGCCAATCTTGGTCCTAGCAAAGAGACTGGGAAACACGCTGACCTCTTCAGCAGAGGAGGAAGGACTGACCAACTTGCCAATGTCTCTAAAGTGCCTACTGTGTGCCAGGCACTGGATGGAATGTTGCCAACTCTGTTTGGGTTGTCATTTCTGCTTAACTGGTTTTCTTTGTCTGAGGCAGACTTTGGTGTATAACAACAAAGCTTTGAAAATGTGTCAGGCTAGTTTCCGCCATATTAAGCACAACATTCTGGGGATAACTGACTTTTTCTTTGATGACCATGATTGTGGTTTCAGGATCTTAACTTACTTGTACAACACCAAGTCATGCTTAAAGAAAGATCCCCGAGGAGGAGGAGCTGCCTCCCCCCTCAGCCGCTATCCTGAGACAGCACTTTACTTTGGGACCACTGTCATGGTGAGGAAGCAATTCCTGACATCAGACTTTTTGGCCAGGGTCACAAATATAGTGACAGACTTGGCATCAGGGAGTCCTGGGTTTGAATCCCACACCTCTCAGTTAAGAGCTGCGTCATCATGAGTGAGTTGCCTCAAACAGGGATTTGACCCCCGTGGGGAACTTCCACACCAGGATGGCAGGAAGTTCAAACAGGACTCATGTGGAAACTTTGGCAAATATTACAGCACACCAGAAATGATGCCAGCTTTTATCAAAAGGATTGAATAACAGATGGTCCTGTGACCGCAAACTCCAAATGCAGAGCTCTCAGCCTCCTGAGGACATGTCAACAGTTGCGGGCACAACCAGCCCTGCTATTTCCCTGGTGAATGACCAATAAGAAACTACCTCCACCAGGACAGCCTCCAATTCTGAGGATCTCAGAGGCCGAGAGGGTGGCCCGGGACAAGACTAAGTGGCTTGCCAGTAGGAGTAAGAGTCAGGATTTGAATCCAGGGCTTCCCACAATTCCTGTCCCCAAATTTCATGAACTTGTCCGGACCAAGCAGGTCCTGAATTCCTCTGACGATTTTTGGCCTCTAAACAGCAGGGCGTGGAGAACATGACCTCTCCTTCCTGCTCTTCCACTTCCTGGTGCCAGCATTGTGGTGGCTCCATATTCACAGGATGCCCCAGGCCTTTGGGGCCTGCTCATCCCCATAGGAGAGGACAAACACCTAGCAGCAGACACTGGCCCGACTGACTGGTGTGCAAAACCACCTCGGGGCCCCTGGCCTCACCCCAACATCAGCTGGGAAAAAAAGACATTTCTCCATCTGGGACCTGGGCAGAGAGGGGTGGCCAGACCCGGCTGCAGGAGGGCATTAAGAAGGAAGTGAGGAGAGGGCTTCACTCCTGTCAGATAGAGGCACCAATGAGCAGCCCTGGATTCCACCCCGGCCCAGAACCAACGGGTCTGGGTTCAAATCCTGTCTCAGGGCCAACCAGGGGCAAGCCACGTCGCCAAGGCCAGTTTCCTACTCTACAAAATCAGGGCTGAGAGCAGATGTGGCAGAGCACTTCCTGCCCTAGAAATACACTCTCATCTCACCTCTCTCGAGCTTATCTGTCCCAAATGTACAATGAAGGGGCCAGACCAGATGCCCAGACACTTTGCTTTTGCACTGGCCGTGACCCCTAGGCCTGCCACACTCTCCCAGCCTCCTTGGAGACTCAGCCTCAATCCCACCTTCTGCAGGGGCCTTCCCCAAGCCCAAGTCCCACCCTCCTCCAACAGCTCCAGTCTTCCCTCACCAACTACCTTCTCCTTACGTTGTTTTAGCCTGTACATAACGTGTTTGTTCATGTGTTGTCTGCAGACGGCTTGGTGGCCCAATGAGTAGTGTGCTCTGCTTGGAGTCTGGAAGACCCGGGTTTGAATTCTGCCTCAGACACTTACTAGCTAAGCGAGTCACCTAAACACAGTCGGGCCTAGTTTCCCACCTGCAAAATGAACCCAGTAGTGGCACCTCCCTCCCAGCACTGTTGGGCTCTCCGAGGAGATAATGTGTGAAGTGGTTTGCAAACCTCGTAAGCACGACACAATTGTTAGCTTTTGATACAGACCTTGGACAGACACTGAAAACGGCTGATGAGTCCAAAATGGTGGACGGGAGCCCTCTGAAAGGAGAAGGGATGGGAAGGATGGAAATAAATATAGACAAGCCAAAAAGAGACCGGGTTGGTTCCATGATGAGAGCTCACGAAAACCACCAGACAACATCCTCTGCGCTCCCAAGGCCAGCTCCAGGGTCGTGACAAAGCCAAGAATGGCCCCGACACATCAGGTGAATCCTCGGGACAGAGAGGAGAGAGGACCCCCTTCTTTGGAGGGCAGAGGCTGGGCAGCCATTTACAACTCATTTACAATGTCTTTATTTTTGAAGGAAATATGATAAAATGGATAGAGGCTCAGTGGAGAAGACCTAAGTCTTGCGTTCAAATCCTCCTCTGACACTTACTAGCTGGGGAGGGGGGCCCCACAGGCAAACCGTACAATGTCTTTGAGTCTCAGGCCCCCCTCCATGACTATAAATTAGACTCCTTGCAATCTGCCCTAGTGAAGATAGTCCCAAATGGGGCCATCCCGTAACAAGGAAATCACAGAACTGGACTCTTATCAATGGACACTAGTCTCTTGAGTAAGCCACTTAGCCCCACCCTGCCTCAGTTTCTTCACCTATAAGATGGAGATAAGAATACCTCCAGACCCTAACTCCCCAGTTCAGATGAGAGCGTGTACGTAGAGCGCCAAAGAAATGCTGGCCACTACGATGCAGATTATTTTCTCTCCTTTAAGAAAGCTGGGAGCCAGTCTTCGGTCCTCATCGTTCAGGACAAAAGCAACGGGCAACACCCAATATCAAAGTTTTAAAAGATAAACAGAAGTCAGCTATTTATATTTCAACTGTAAAAAGTCCAACAAGAACAACCTTGCGGAGCAGGGGGAGGAAATGAACTATTTATTTATTCAAAGAACGATTGCAGCAGAACACAGTGACCAGAACAAGACATGTGGACGGCTGCTGGCGTTCTCCAAGGCTGCTTAGTAAACACAAAGAGTCCATCGAGGGCTCCAGAGTCCAGAAGTTGGGCCTTTCATTGGGCAGGCGCTTCCTCCAGCCAGCCATCGGTCAACAAGCATTTATCGAGCCTTACTTGGGCCTGGCCCCGTGCTAAGCAGGGTAGATGGGGAAAAAAGGGACATAACCTCAGTCTTCCGGCAGCTAACATTACAATGGAGGCAGATCTCAAACCCTCCACACACATACGTGCCAAACATATACATACCGGTCTGGTCTATGATGCCTTCACTCGCCTTCTCTCACTCTGCCCTGTAGCCAAAGAGGTCCTGTGGATGTTACCTACAGGTGGCACTCAGTCTCCTGCCTCAGTATGTCTGCCCAGACTGGTCCCTCAGCTTACAATGTGCTCCCACCTCTAAGAATCCCCTTCTTTCAAACGCTGTTCCCAGGATCCCAAAATGTCCTGTTCAAACTCGTTTCTGACACTTAAAACTATGTCACCATAGGCAAATCACTGCCTCCCCCCCCAGGAGGGAAGGAAGGAACGAAGAAAGGAGGGAGACACTTATTAACACCTGCTGGGAGCCAAGCATTCCATTAAGCCCTCAGGGCAAAAACAGAAAAGGATCTGTACCCTGCCCTCCAGAAGCTCTTGTACTGGGAGAGACAGTCCAACGATGGGAGTAGCAGCCAGGGAAACAGGGTGTCTGCGGGAGTCCCAGAGGAGAAGAAGGGGCTGGTCTGGCCTAGCCTGGTGTATGGGCCCCCCTAAGTGGGCTCACTGAGTTTGTACTCACCCATCAAAACAGTTCCAAAGCTTAAGGGGTTAACTCCTCAGAGTGTGAAAGCACTGAGGATCAAACACAGGTAGAGACCATACTCACTGCATTCAAGAAAGGTACAGTGGTTAGTCAAGCCACCAAGCATTTGTTAAGTAAGTACCTACTGTACAAAGAATGGTAAAAGACAGTCCTGCCCTCAAGGAGCTCCCAGTGCAGCAAACAAGGAAGTACAAATGATCTGAACACAAGATAAAGGGCAGATTCTTAGGACCAGAGGCGTTATACCAGAAGCGAGTGAGACACGCCACAGAGTATAAGTTTTGAATGGAGAAGTTTATTAGCCGGCAGTCATTCGGGGAAATTCCCAAATCAAATGACCACGTTTGAAGCGAGAGGGTAGTTTATATAGACAATACAGGATTCAGTGCTTAATTATCTCTTGAAGTTTACATATGTTACTTTGCAGACTCAGCAAGCCTGTGTTATTTCACTTTTTATGACCATGATACATTAGAGGAACCTCCTGAATAGATTGTAAATACAACATATCAGATAGCTGACAAAGTGTCAATTGGAATTACAACCCAGGATCTCTGTCTCCAACTTTGGCCAAAACTCTTGAAGCTAGGAAGGCTCAAGATAAGGCAAAAGTCATATAATTCAAGATAATGTCTAGGGTCAAGGCTTCCATCCTTAATGGCCATGGACAGACCGAGAGATGTTTTAGCTCAGTCTGTTGACATAAGATAGAGACATCTCTGAGCCCACTCTGCCAGAGGAAGGTCGTCAGGCATTAGACTTTTTCCTGGTAAATAGCTCACATTCCTTAGAAAAGTCTTAGGGACCCAGGCCCCTTGCCGAATGGCAGGAACTCAGTCTGTTTTTTATATGCAGACTGGAGTTTGCAATTAGGGGCTGGGGGCAGGGTTTTTTTTAGCAATAGCTGGCTACTCATGTATCACAGAGGGAAGGATATCCCGAAAGGCTCTTGTGGAGGACCGGATTGAGCTGAGATTGAGAGACAGCAGAGGAGAATTTCGAGCATGGATGAGAAGAGGGAAAAGAATAAGCATTTATTAAGCACCAACTGTGTGCCAGGCACTGTGCAAAAGCCATTCACAGATAGTTTGGTCCTTACAACAACCTGGGAGGGACGGGCTATTATGATCCCCATTTTACAGCTGAGACAAATGAGGCAGACAGGACCCAGGGTCAAACCACTAGTAAATGTAAGCAGCTGGATTTGAACTCAGGTCTTTCTGGTTCTGGGCCCACTTCAAGCTCTAGCTCACCACATGAGAGGCAGCTTGTGCACGGCTGAGGAGATGGAGGTGGGGGGTCATATGGGGAAGAGCACAAGGCCTTTGGCTGGACTGCAGAGTGTGTGAACATAGAACAAGGTGGGAGGGCAGGACCGGGCCAGGCTACGAAGGGCAAACCAGGACAGACGCCCTCTCCCGCAGCCCCCAGGCCAATTCCCCCCTCCCCTCCCCCACGATGGCCCTCCATATATGCTCCCATGCTCAGGAAAGGAGCCCTCCCTAACAAGGTTCCCTCCCACCCCTAGAACCCCTAGAAACGCAAGACCCAAGTCAAACTTTCTGAAAACAATATAACAAAATGTTGGGGAAACACCCCACCCCCGACCTGGGGCTCAGAACAGCAAAGCAAAAATATGACTCTTTCATCAGTGGCCAGCCTCCACACAATGGGCCATTGTTTCAGACTTCCCAAGCAGCAGGTCGGAGGCTGCTAAGAACACCACACCCCAGCCCTGTGGGGGACCGGCCCAGCCCAGCTCAGGCAGCCACAAGGCTCTGAATCCTTCAGTAAAAAAACATCATTGCATCCCGGGCCCCCCAGGTCTGTGCGGGAGAGATGGGAAGGAGAGGCTGAGGATCCATGGCTCATTCGGCCCTGGGAAGGATGCAGCAGCAGAATCCTAATCATTTTGTTATCATGGAATCCAACGCCGCGCTTCCAAGGCCCTGCTAAGGCAGTGTGGGGCAGGGGGAAATAGCCAGTCCCCTTCAAAGTTAGAGAAACTGGGTTCACACCCCAGTCAGGGGCAGCACTTACCTACAGGACCCCCTTTGGGCCTTGAGTCTGTCAGGAATAAAAGAGGGGCTTGGACAGGACAGCCTCTAACCCCTCCTGGCTCTGAAACTGTGATCCTCAAATCTCCTCACCTCCAAATGTTTACCACCACATCGATGACTCCCCAAGAAATAAGAACATTAAATATGAAAGAATAACACCCAGAAGCAGCTGTGTCACCGTAGATGTAGAGAAGCCAGGAAGACCCGGGCACACGATGCTGGGTGACCCTGGGCAAGGCCCCTGCCACACCTCTGGGCATCGCTGAGACTTGCAGGAAGCTGCAGAGAACACATTCCAGGAGCTGCCTCCCCCGGGAACTGCCCCCATCGAGAAAGTTACAGCCCCAGGGGCCATTGGTCCGTCAGAGCAGGCCGCCACTCCTCCAAAGGACGTCTTCTCCTCTCTTCACAGAGGTGAAGATAAGATAATCACCATAAGGGCAAACACTTCTAAACTTCCCCTTGGGAGTTCACACGCAGTCACTCATGTGAACCCCAGAAAGACCCTGGGAGGAATGCCCGGAGTAACAGTCTCGGGCATCCAGAACACAGGGGCCAGATCTGGGGCAGAAAGCAACTCGGAGGTTGTCTGGGGCACACGCTCTCAAACTCTTGGGTCTCAGGAATTCTTTATACTCTTTAAAAATTACCAAAGACCTCAAAAGATATCTGTTTATGAGGAGCATGTTGGTAAATATTTAACAATCAGGTCTCCAGAAAAGAACCAAATTTCAAACACACTCTTAAGTTTCACCAGCATTATTACTCTTTTTTCCACCACTTAAGTCTAGGTGAGCAACTAAACAATAAACACATTCCTTGTTTGTAGCATTTGCTGATTTCCAAGGTATAAATGCTCATGATGAAAATTGAACTATCAACTCTTGGGAGACGGTTTGAGCTGGTTCAAGCACGCCCCTGGTTTTACTACATTAGAAATTAAAACTTATTAATATTATTATGAAAAGAGATCTGACCTCACAGACACCCTTGAAAGAGTCTTGAAAGGACCCTCGGCCACACTTTGAGAAGCACTAATCTAATGCAGCCGCCTCTTTTTAGACATGAAGAAACAGGCCCATCGACTTGCCAAAGGTCACACGACCTGCTGCTAAGTGGCAGAGCTGAGACTTGAACCCAGATCTACGGATTCCAAAGTCAGTGCTCTTTCCATGGCTCCCAAAGCAGAACCAGTGAGGTTAGAAGGCAGGAGGTGGGCCCTATGGAGTGAAATCCTGTCCACTGCCTTTCTCAATAAGGAGAAGCACAGAGACAGCAGGTGAGCTCCACTTCCCTAGGTGGGCAGAGACTGGCCGGATATTAAAGGTACAATCAACAGTCAGCAGCCATGTTGTATTGAGAAAGCAGAAAACCACGCTGCCCACATCTTGGCTCATAGGGGGACACTCTACCACTAAGAGTTAGGGGAAGAGAGACAGCCAGCAAAGAGAACTCACACACTGGAAAAGAAAGCAGGAGCCAGACCGCGGGAAGGCCACGGCTCCACAAGTTTCTATTTTGCCTTAAAGCTCTCTGGGCCTCAGTTTCCTCATCTGGAAAAGGGGAGGGTTGGACTACGCTCTCCATAGTCCCTACTATCTCTAAATTTATGATCCTGTGATTATCCCCCGAGGCAGCGTTTCTCAAATTATATCACCAGGAACCCTGAAATCCTCCAAGCTTGTTTGCTCGTTCGTTTTAAATCAGCCTTATGGTGTTTGTTAATAGGCATTAAAGACAGTAATTCTGGAGGATTTTACTACCAGGATTCTGCTAAGGTTTTGCTTAAGCTGAAGGGATCTCCCCCTGGGGCAGTTTGAGAACCCCAGCTACAGGTGTCAGAGACTCAAGGCAGGCCTTTGGTAAGGGGTGTTTCCTCGGTCACTTCCCCGGTAAAAACGGTCCTTCCATCATAACTGGGAAGCCACTGGACAGAGCTCGGATGGGACAAGAGGAGACTCAATTCAGAGACTAATCAGGAGACTATTAAAAGAGCCCAGGCAAGGCGTGAGGAGAGCCAGAACTGGACTATGGTGGGCATGGAAATGAGGAAGGGGCCAGGGAAAGGAGGTTGTGTCCGGCCCTCTCAAAGGCCGCCATGATGAAGACCCCAACAGTGGATCCTTTTAAAGACAAACATTCCTTAAGTGCTTCCTGGGTCTCCAGGACCAGGCTAAGTGCTGGGGTTACAAAGAACAGCCAAAAACAAAAAGAAAAAACGCACAAACACCACATAATTTACATGCTATAAATACAGATTTTCTATTTTGAGGATGCTAGGTGGCAAAGACAGAAGGTAGATGATCGTGCTGGCATTAGGAAGAACTGAGTTAGAATCCTGCCTCAAATACCACTAGGCAAAACCCGTTATAGCTTTCTGACTCAGTCTGCCCACCTGTAAAATGGGGGTGATAGTAGCAGGGATCACACAGGCCTATTGTGAGGATCAAAGAAGACGACATCTGAAAAACACTGTTTAAGCCTACAAAAATGACAGCGATCATAATTTTCTTTCATTTATCTGTCTAACCAACCATTTATTAGTAATATAATATTTATAATAATATGATATTTATTAATAATATCCTAAACAGGCATTTCTTGAACGGCACCGTCGTGAGTCAGCCCAGCCCAGCCAGCCGAGAGAGTTCGCTGTCAGAGAGCTGGACGCTCCAGCTCCCTCAGGGATGCGCTGGGTTCTACATAAGACCCTCAGGGAAGGAAGAGTCAATGAAAACAGTCCCTGCCTTCAGGGAGCTTCCGGTACAACTGGACAAGAGTCTGCACACAAATAAGAGATCGTAATTTATCCCCGGCATGCCCACAACTCGCCGAGGTTTGCGGTGCCCTTTACGTGCGCGTGTTATTTCATCCTCTTAACCCCGCTGGGAGGCAGGTGCCATTATGGTCCCCACTTAACAGGCGGGTAAACTGAGTCAGATAACAGTTGGAGGCTCACACAGTTAAGCCTGACCGTGCTGCCCATGCCAGGGCAATGTGGGGGGAGGAGGAGAGGGGGGGAGGGGAGAGAAGGGTGAAGGCCTCATGGAGGAAGTGCTCCTGAACACAGCCCTAAAGGAAACCGAGCATTCAAGGAGACAAAAGGGACAAGGAAACACGGACAGACACGGAGGAAGACCTTGGGAAACAGCCAGGTGGCTGTTCAGTTTGTAGAGTTACTATAGAGTTACGAGGGGAAGTAATATAAAAACAACTGGTGGTGCAGTGGTTAGAGCACTGGGGTCAGGAAGATCCGAGTTCAAATCCAGCCTCTGACACTGGCTATGTAACCCTGGGTGAGTCACTTAAACCTCTGTTTGCCTCATCTGTAAAATGGGGTCATAACAGCCCCTACCTCCCAGGGTTGTTGTAAGGATCAATGAGATAATGTGTGTAAAAAAGTGCTTAGCACAGTGCCTGGCACATAGTAGGTGCTTAATAAATGCTTATTCCTTTCCCCCTTCCCTTCTGGAATAAGCCTAAAAAGGTAGGCTGGAGCCAGGGTATGAAGGGCTTTAAATGCCAAACAGAGCACTTATATTTGAGAAGGTTAATCAAAAAGAGTCTAAGGCTACAAGTCAAGTCAATAAGCATTTATTAAGCGCCTACTGAGTGCCAGGCACAAGCACTAGAGGACAAAGAAAAGCGAACCTGCCTCCTGCCCTCAAGGTGCTCCCAGAATAACGGGGCAGACAACATGGGAACCACTCTGAACAAGCCAAATCCAGGACAGACTGCAGATAATCACCAGAGGACAGTCCCCAGCATCGAGATGGGTGAGAAACAAGGAGGGGTTCACTTCAGGAGTCACTGAGAAAAGAGCCGGTGAGCCAGGAACGGGGCCCTTGGGACTGAGGGCCAGACCCCTCGAGTTCCTCGCAGGCCAAGGACGCGCCGATGCCCCTCTGCTCCCCAACTTCATTTCATCCACCTCTGACATACAGTGAGTCACACTCCTCCCTCCTCCTTCCTCCCTCCCCCTTTCAAGACTATTAGTGTCCAAAATACCCTTCAGGAAGCTTACAGACCCATGGGACTGATCCAGCCACCACGCTCAGCTCGCCCATCCAATTAAGACACACACCAGGGGAATTCTTCCCCATTCACCCGAGATGAATTATTTCTCACCCTTGACAAAAGGCTCGTCTGGAAGTTGATCCAAATTAGAATTAATGCCCTAAATCACACTACGATTAAAGCAATTCACTGTCATAAAGCTGAGGTCCAGAAATAAAGAGGCCTTCGGATCCCTCAGCACCCTTGCCTCACAATCTCGTTGTTACCCGTGAGCTAGATCACTAGGCACCCAGGAGGGGGCTCGGAGCAACTTGCTGATTTCTGAAGTCAGCAGGAATGTTCAGCCCCCACAGAAACATGGAGAGAGCCTGCAGAATCCTTCAGGCCTCCCTCCTCCCCAGCAGCATACTTTCACATTCCAAAGTTCTAAACCAAATAAAAAGAAAGTTATCTGTGCCCACAAAACAAAAGAATCTGATAACCTTATCTAGCCATTCCCCAAATGCCCTTTTCTTTATTCAGGCACCAGCCTGCAGACAGGCAGCCACCCGATGGGCGAGGCATGTGTCAATGGGGCTGCCCAACAGAAGGCAGAGAGATAACACACCAGCTCTCCTATCTCTCCTATGATCTTCTGATAATCATTTATTAGCTGTAACTACAAACATCTCCACTGATTGCCTCCATTCTTCCCCTAGACAAAATTACTAACCAGAAACAAGATGGCTCAACTAAAAAACATTTCTTAAAATCATCAAAAATAGGGCTTCTCCCCAAAAAGAGATGTGAGAACTCCCCCCACCCACCCCAAACACTCCTCTGCCAGGGTGTGGGTGAGGAGAAGGGCAGATGTCTCTGACAGACAAATCAATTTTGCTAAATTTTTTGTTTGCCTTTTTGTTTAAAAAAAAAAACTCTTTGGTTATAAGAGATAACTCTCTGGGAGAAGCAGAGATACAAGGTGAAGTCCGGGTTGTTTTTAAGTAAAACATAGCCACAAAAATCTGTATTTTAAAAGATATTAAAAACAAAGAAATCCAGAAAGACAGGAGTGAATCAAAGCAGAGTGGGACAGAGAAGAGAGAACAGGAGAGGAATGTTTTATGAGAGTTAAATGAGAAGGAAGGAGAACAGGCCTGTCATCCCAGGACTCAGACGGCAACAAGAAAGAGGAGGTGAGTCCCGGGAGGTCAGAGCATCTCCGGGATCTCCAAGGCCTTCCAGCCCCACCCATACCTGAACAAGGACAGCCTCTGCCATCCTCCACAAGGGAGAGGACTCCAGGAATTCCTTCACCACTGAGTTCCTGGCTCCACCCTCTGAGGTCAAGCAGAATAACAGGAACCCCTCAGCCTCACCTGAAGATGTCAGTCTCTGCTCCACTCCCCCCAACCCAGACCTCTCTTCTCAGGCTAAATGCCCTCAGCTGCTGCAAATAAGTCTAACCAATGGGATTCCCAAAGGTGGGAAGGTGGGAAGGCCATGGGCAAAGGCCAGAGAATCTGAGAGAGAAGATAGGGATGGTGGGTGGAGGGAGACAGGGAGGGGTGAGAGGGAGACAGAGGGACACACACACACACAGACACAGACACAGACACAGACACACACCCCTCCCCCCCCCCCCCCCGGGAGACAGGCCAATACTTAGAGGTTGGGAGAACCAACAAAGGAAATGGAAAAGGGGCCATCATTCATGAAAGAGGAGAACCAGGAGAAAGTGTCATAGAAGCCAAAGGTAGGTAATCAGGAGAAGCGTGTGATCAGGAGTGTCCCAAGCTGCAGAGAGGTGAAGGAGGATAAGACCTAACAAGAGCCCTTTGGAGTTAGCAGTTAGGAGGTGTTGATGACCTTGGGGAAGGGAGTCTTCATAGCTCGCTGGAATCTGATCTTGACAGCAAGAGTAGAAAAGTGGAGGTGGTGAACGCAGCAAGAAAATGGCTCTTTCTTAGAGCTTGGCAATGAAAAGGCCAATATGAGGGGATGGCAAGGCAAAATGAAGATGTTTTATGGGCAGAAGAGAATGGGTCATGTTTGTGGCCAACAGGGGAGGAGCCAGGGAGAGACCCAGAATCCCAAACCTGAGAAGCCAACAAAGGGAGAGGAGAAGTGATCTTCACGAAGGGTAATGCTGGTCAAGAGGACAGGAAGCTGTGCTCCCAAGGAAGACACAGCAGGTGGTGGGCACCCACAGCCTTTCCTCCTGAGCTCTTCCTTCTTCCGTCATCTCCTCACTCCCAACTCACCACCAACCACTGCGAGAAGAATCGTCCTGGCCCCAGTAGAACGTAAGCAGGTCAAAGGCAGGGTCAGTTTCATTTTGGCCTTTGAGTCTGCGTGGCTCAGAAGAGGTGGGTGACAATGTTTGTGGAATGGACTGGTCACAGGATCACAGTGAGCTCCTGTTAAAAAATCTTCAGTGGCTCCCTATTGTCTGCAAAGTCAACTTCCTGGCATTCAAGGCCCTTTGCCAGTGGGTTATCAGTCTCCCTTTCAGCTTGATCTCACCCCACTCTCCTGGTCCAGTCTTGGATTTCTCTCTTGGAATCTGGTGGCATTTCTGCCTCCTGACTTCAGGACTAGCTAAAGGGGAGGCTCGATGCCCTACGTGTGCCAAGAGATGCTGATTACAGCAGCAGCAAAGAAATCAGCCTCCTAGAGGGGCCATCCCTGGTCCCCAAAAGAGAAAAGTGCCACTGAGGGACAGTGACCCAGCAAACATGGATTTAATCCTGAGGAGACATTGGGGATGGGGCCAAGCCTGGGAAGAAGGGGCACATGCAAATCCCTTTCAGGACTTCTGAAGCACTGCCCATGAACAAGGCTGCCATGCAGTCATCCCAGACAGTCCTGCTCTGTCCAGCCCATACCTCAGCCCATCATAGGTGAGCCCTGAGCGCTGAGGCTGGAAACTCCAAGAACAGAGAGGTCTGGGACCATGGCCAAAGGCTGCAGATGACTCGAGACACCAGGCCCCACAGTCACACCAGCGGAGGCTCACGTACACATGTATCTAGATCCCAAATTGGCCAGGAGACATAACGGAAGTCAGAAGACCCGGGTTCAAATAGTCATTCAACCTGTCTGACCTTAGTCAAGCTAATTTCCCTCTCTGGGCCTCACACTGGTCTGGATGATATCAGAGCCCCCTCCCCAGGTCCCTCACATTAGAACAGAAGCACTGAGGGGACACGTTTCATTCTTTACACTTAAATCTTCAGTGCCTACCACGGTGTCTCACACCCAGATCCCTGGAACTCCTTCCTCAGGAGTCCATCAGCCAGCAGCATGGCATCCCACCATGATGTCAGCAAAGCTAGAAACCCAACGATGGCTCTTCTCTCCCTGGGCCCTAAATCCGGCCTTCTTGCTTCAGGCTTTGAACCACTTCAACCATTCAAGTTGGGTCCTTTGACACAAATTCTTTGGAGAGTTTATTCTGGGAAATTCGCCTGATGCTGAAACTTAAGGTCTCGGCGGAAAAAAAATCAAGGATTTCTGAGGTGGCTTTGAACTAGGTTTAAAAAACAAAAGAGCAACCCATTTATGTAAAAATGACAGAACTCAGTTTTTAAAATTTTCTTTTCTAAGTTCCTTGGGAAAAAAAACCTACAAATTCATTTTTTAAAAATTTGCACCAACTGAATGTGAGCTACAAAATCTGGCAATGTTCAAAAGCGAAGTCTTGGCCAACTGTTGGTCCGAGCTAATGGAAGTGTCACTGACACGGACCTTTGTGGCGTCAAAGCACCTCGGGCATTGTCTCTGCTTTCTCGGAGTCCTTTGTTTTCCTTCTCCCATCCATCTGCCTCAAGTTAATATTCCAAAGGCCACATCACTCTCCTGGTTCACAGTCTTCACTAGCTCCCTATTACCTTGAGCATAAAACAAGGTTCTACCTGGCATCCTTCTAAGTCCTCCACATTTTAGCTTTCGGTTGTTCAGTCATTTTCAGCCCCGCCCGACTCTCCATGCCCACATTTGGAGTCTTCTTGGCAGAGATACTGGAGTAGTTTGCCATTTCCTTCTCCAGCTCACTTTACAGATGAGGAAACTGAGGCAAACAGGGGAAGTGACTTTGCCCAGGGTCACACAGCTAGGGAGCATCTGAGGCCGGATTTGAACTCATGAAGATGAGTATTCCTGACTCCAGGCCCAGCCCTATCCACTGTGGCGTCGCTTAGCTGCCTTCGATCAAGCTAGGGCTACTTTTCTAGACCTTTCACACTATTTACCTTCTCTCGCTTTCTATTCTATCCAGACTGGCTTACTAGCTGTAACTTTAACTCAATACATAATCTCCAGCCTCCTTGCCTTTGCAAAGGCTGAACCCCATGCTTGCCTGTGCTCCCTCCCTACCTCGGCCCTCTTAGAATTTTTCTAAGTATGGTATGATTCCAGGGGCCAGGATCTCTCCCTCTATCCTTCTCTGTTTCTACACTGTATTTGCCCAGTGGAAGGTAAGCTCCTCGAGGGCATAGAGTATTTTCTTTTTTACTTTCTATCTCTAGCACCTAGCACACAGAAATTGCTTAATAAATGCTTGTTAAATTGAAGTGAGTTTGATTAGAGCCCTGTGACCCAACCCACCCACCCCTGGACCACACCACTTTCCCGTTCTACCATTTTCCTTCCCATGTCTTTTGTCCTCACTGGAACATGTTCCAACTCTGAAATTCACAGGCCAAGACACACAGACAGAGAGTAGCAAAATCAGGATCAGAACCCAGGTCCCACGACTTCCCATCTGCCTCCAAACAGGGCTGCACAAATCTCCTTCCTATCCAAGTCAGTCTCAAAATTCAGCGACAGAATATTTTAGCTTTCAAGAAAAAGGAGGGGGAGGGGATAGGGAGAAGTTGGTCTGTGGCTTTAGAGCAGAATCCCAACTTTGAGGCAAGGCTCAAATTAAGGTCACAAAAGGAGGTCAAAAAGTCTCCAAAGAACCCTTGGAAGGAGCTCAGCTCCACTGGGCGTCCATCGAGTTGATCCCCTTCCCTCCCCTCTGACCTAGGAATAGGGGCAGTGTTGAATGGAGGAGCCCAAGGGTCAGTGGCCCTGTCTGGGGAGGAAGATGTAATTTTTAAGGAATTGTGAGAGGAAACACTCCAACTCGTGTGAGCAGGAAGAAGGAAACTTTGGTGCTTTGGTGATTTGGGAGAAAAATGCAACAAAAATACTTGGCAAGAAGCTCTGGCGACCTGGAGCGCAGACCTCATCACACCCTAACTTAAAAGAGGCTTTTACGGGTTGTCCTGGGAACCTTCCACTTTTCTAACATTGTTTCAAAGAGAAAACACATTCCAAGTTCCAAAGGCCCGACTCAGGACCTTCTGGCCTCTGGATATCGGCACTCATGTTTACGTGGTACTTCACAGGCTCCAGCACATCCCAACAGCCCTGGGTCATTCAAGGATAGGGGAAGGAACAGGGGGTGCTCAAGGTGGAGAACAGCAGACTCGGGGGTATGTGAGAGTGGTTTCTAAGTATCTGGCATGTGTCTAGAGATTCCAAGTGTTCTGCTGGACCTCAGAGGACAGAACAAGGACCAACCTCTAATCATTACAGAGACCAATGTTAGCTTGATGTGCTAACAGTCACAGCCGTGCCAAAGGGAAAGGGCTGCCCCTCTCAGACAACAGCAGAGCCCCTCACACTGAAGGCCTTCGAGCCCCTCGTTAGCTTGGCAGACCAGACCAACGTGTGGCTCCATGACCTGTGGGACCCTCGATTCCACGGTAGGATGGGAAGTCACTTCTCTGGTGCCATGAGCCAGAACACAGGCAAACCTGGAGCTAGGTAACCAAATGCAACCCTCCCACACCACCAATCGGAGCTGTGGGAATGGGATGCTGAGAAGCAGAGCTAGGAAGAACTGACACAAGTCTGTCCCCAGCTGGATTTACCTGAGACCCAGCAGTGAGCTCTTTGGCAAAAAGGGTATAGAAAAGTCTGGGAGAAAAGCCCCAGAAGGCTGGGGTCCTTCCTGGCACACGGTTTCCCCCTGGGGGTTACTGAGGGTGTTTATATTTTTAAAATTGTAAACCTTAACTCTCAGGCATAGTGTGGTTCATTTTGCTAATAGAAAATTAGCATTTATTAAGCATCTACTATGTGCCAGGCACTGAGCTAAGTGCTGGGGATACAAAGAAAGAAAAAACACCATTCCTGCCCTTAAGGAACTCACAATCTAATGTGGGAAACAAGAGGCAATCAAACATGTACAAATAAGCTCTAGATGGGATGAAGTATTAGGGGCAGCTAGGTGGCACAGTGAGCACAGCACCAGCCCTGGAGTCAGAAAGACCTGAGTTCAAACCCAGTCTCAGATACTTGACACACTTACTAGCTGTATGACCTTGGACATGTCACTTAACCCCAACTGCCCTGTCTTCCCCCCTCCAAAAAACAAACAAACAAATAAAAAAAGAGAAAAGAAAGGAAGTACTAAATTAAGAAAGGGGAGAAAAGGCTTCTCTCAGAAGGTACAATTTGCCAGATTTGGCAGAAGGTGGGGCATTCCAGGCATGGAGGACAGGCAGAAAAACATCTTGTTCACGGAACAGCAAGGTGGTCAGTGCTCCTAGACTGAAGAGCTGGGGGCAGGGGAGGTGGTACAAGGGGTAAGAAGGCTGGAAAGCGGGCAGCACTAAGTTATAGAGAGGCTCAGACAGCGCTTAGCACTGCCCAGCCATGCCCAGAACACAGACGGCGCTTCAGAAATGCCCACGGATCGCCCCGTGCTCTTGCTCCAGTAACAGCCCATCTTTTCTTCTGAGTCATGCATTCCTCTAGAGCAATCTCTGGGCAGTGGGGCCTTGTTCTGTGCTGCTGTCCACTCAGGCCCACCGTGTGCCTCTCCGCTGCCCTCTGGGTGACCCTGAACTTTGGGTCTTTGGAGTCCATGGAATTCCATGACTTGCAGCATCACTGAAAGAATGCTGATATTAAAAAGGCTTTGTTTTGGGGAGAAGCGTGGGATCATCAGGAGCCATGCAATTTCCCAAAGGATATCCAGCCCACTTGCCTGTCCTTCTCATCTTTGGAGACACATAACTGTAAATCCCCCTTCCTCCAAGTGCCTTCCCAGGGCTGAAATCCTAAATCTATCTATGCTGTCCTGGCCTCTCTGCTGACCTCCAGTCTTGGATCTCCAAATGCCCTTCAGACGTCTCAAACTGGCTGTCCAGCAGACATGTCCAAAAGGGAATTTAATCTTATCTTTCCCCCTAAGCCACCTCCCCAGTTATGGTCAAGGGAACCACCATCATCCCAGCCACCCAAGCTCCAACCCAGGGGTCATTCTGAACTCCTCACTCTCCCTCACCCCACCCCCCATCCAAACAGTTCTCAGCATCTGCTGATTTCACCTGGGCAGTCTCTCTCCTAAACGTGCCCCACCCTGCCCCAACACTGCTACCACTCTAGCACAGACCCTCATCACATCACCCCTGGATCACTGCAATTGTTGCCGGCCAGTCTGCCTGCCCCAGGCCTCTCCCCACTTCAGCCCATCCTCCATTCAGCCACCACAATGATCTTCCTAAAGCACAGGTCTGACCCTGTCACCCCCCCTACTCAATGAATCCCAGTGGCTCCTTCTCTCCTCTAGGATCAAACACAAAAAATATACTCAATTTAATAAACACTTTTAAGCATCTATTATGTAGGGGCAGCTAGGTGGCGCAGTGAGTACAGCACCGGCCCTGAAGTCAGGAGGACCTGAGTTCAAATTCGACCTCAGACACTTGACACACTTATTAGCTATGTGACATTGGGCAAGTCACTTAACCCCAACTGCCCTGCCTGCTCGCCTCTGTGCTGGGCATCAGTAACTCAAACACCACCTGAGACTCCCTGAAGGACCTGACTTTCTGTCCTTGCTGAGTCATTAGATTGTAAACTCTTTGAGGGCAGGGACTGTCTTTGATCCCTTCTAGTACCCCCAGGGCTTAGTATAGTGCCTGGCACATAAGAGGTGCTTAATAAGTGCTTACTGAATAATTGTCAGAATAAACAACAGATAATCCATATGCTCTTCAAGAGTCCTCACAAAGTCAAGGGAAGCAGAGATAAGCCCCCAGTACATTGGGTGGGGGCAACCTTATGGAAGAAGAGCGGCAAGAGTCACACAGGTCGTCCTAAGATCACAGATCTGAGCTGCCTTCAAAGAAACAACAAAATGTGTTTCACTTCACCTCAAAAAAAGGCACCCAGGGAGAATATCCTACCAAGGAGATGCAAGGATTCCCAAGACAAAGGATGCCCTCTCTGGCTGCTAAAGGCGCCTGGAGTCATTTGGTTCATAAAACAGAAAACTACTTGAAGAAATAATACAGCTCCAAAATCAATGCCGAGACAGCCCAAACCAGGATTTGTCCTGTTTGCTGACTCACAGCTCTATCATCCGAGGAGAAAAACTCCTAACAAGGAGAGATTAACTGACAGGACAATCCTAGCCTGAACTCCGAATAATAACAGGAGGGCATCCTGACCCAGATACTAAGGAGGAATGAAGACATCAAGAAAAGTGAAGGATTCAAAGGAAACTAGAGACTGGCAAAGAGCCAGGACTCTGGGATGGGAAAAGCTTGAAAATCAGCCAATAATCAGACTAACCTCCAGCGAAAGGGGAGGAAACAGCCCAAGAAACCTTGAGGGAAGGTGCCCAAGAGTAACGCCGGTGCAAATGACATTGACGATGTCCTGCCTTGGTAACCTCACCTGTGGTGTCTGAGACTTCAGCATACACAGGAGAGAGAAACCCCATCAGGGAAGGTCTGCTGGGCGTGCCAACTGAAACAACGGTCAAGATTCTTCTGCCTTCGCAAGCTCATCCATGACTGATCTCAGCAAATGTATGTGAAGACTCGGTAGGATATAGAGTGATAAATGGATGGATGGATGGATGGTTGGACAGACAGAAAGATAGACAGACAGTGCGAGGCCAGGCACTCATCAAAGCACTGGCAATACCTATCGTTCAGGCGTTTTCAGTTGTGTCCAACTCTTTGTGACCCCACTTAGCATTTTCTTGGCAGAGATACTAGAGTGGTTTGCCATTTCCTTCTCCAGATCATTTTACACACAGGTAAACTGAGGCAAGCATGGTGAAGTGACTTGCCCAGGGTCACACAGCTATTAAGTTTCTGAGGCCAGATCTGAACGTAATGAGTCTTCCTGACTCCACCTAACTGCCACAGGGAATACAATTACAAGTAAAAACCACCCCTGCCCTCAAGGAACTTCCATCCTAGTGGGGAAAGACCATGCATAAAAAGCAGCTAAAAAAGCAGGGGAGGGGAGGAGGGTACCACTCAAGGACCTGGGCTGGCTAGTCCAGCACTCCAGAAAGAGGCTCGATTGAGCTCTTGGGAGCTAGCTTGGGTCCAGCCAGGATGGAGCCAAAAGGCCAAACCCACATAGAATTCATCAAAAGCCAGTGGATCTAGGGTAGAGATGAGGGACCATCCTCAGACACTGTAAGAGCAGGAAACCATGCTAAGTTAGGGAACAGGGGGGCTGCCTCCCCACTAAATGGCTTCTCCATTCTCTTCCCCATCATTATCTCACCTCAGCTGAAATCCTACCATTCAAAGATTCACTCCTAAGCTTTAACCTGTCCCTGCTTTAAAATACAAATATCCCAGACCAGACTGTCAGTCATTCACACTGTAGTATGAATAAGTCCGATCTGCTCACTCTCCTCCTTTTAATTCACTGAGCTGAGGACATTGTTCCAGACCTAACAGGTATACATGGGTCTGGGATGCTAGATATCAAGGGGACAGAACACAATCCCAAGTCAGAACAGCCTGAGTTTGGGTTCTGCCTCTGGTACAGACTAGCTGGGTAACCCTAGGCAAGCTGATTAATCTCCCAGTGTTCCAGAGTAGCTGCCAATGTAAATGAATGGAAGGTATTTTCTACACCAGTGAAGTCACAAGTCTAGACATACAAAAAAACCCAAATTCTGGGTCTAAGAGGTAAGGCCAAGTCACTGTTCCAATACCTTCTCAAGAGAAGTGACCTAGAGAAAGTACAGCCAACTGTGGCGTACAGCTTTTGGGGGGAGGGGAGAGACAAGTTTGCACAGCCACTTCCCCCAGGTCCCGTGATAAGACCAATGGTTCTGCGGGTGGCCATTCGAGGGCGAAGTTCAAATGCTGCCCCCCCACCCCCAACAGAAGAGAATGAGAGTCTTGTGAAAGGGACAGGAGGATCATTTTGAAGAGGGCACGAATCTGCTGTCAGGAGAAAGGACAACTTTTAAAGCTTCTAGGAAAGAAAATCTGCCAAGGACTGTCCATGCCCGGCCTCATCCTTGGGGGCTGAGGGGAGAGGAAGGGTTGCTGCCCTCACTGGAACACACAATCCCCACCCTGACTTCCTCTGGCACTTAGCAGCAAGAAGCATAAACAGAACACACAAAGGGCAGAGGAAAATGAAACTCGATCAAATTGGGGCAAATCAAGGGTGTATTAATCACTAGAAGGTAAATCACAGAGGAAGGAAGAGTCAAGCCCCACCCCCACCCCAACCCCAAGGTCCAAGCTCAAAAGGAACAGGGGCTGAAATGGGGCTGGGGAAGAGGGGGAGGGCGAGGGAGCTTAAAAGCACCAGCTTTTTAAACAGGGGAGATTATATTGTATGGATATTTTTATTCAAATTTTTTGTTGCTATTTAATTCTCATTTATAGTTTTTTCACTTTTTTTTTAATATAACAAGCATTTCCATAACATAGTATAATAAAAAAAGATGATTGTACATGAAACTACAAATCTATTATGTACAACTTGCTATTCCTTTTAAATATATAATAAAGTTATTATGTAAATTTCTCTTTTTTTGTCCTCCTCCTTCCCCCCCACCCTAGAGATGGCTACCATTAGACACAAATTGTGCATCTACACATATAATATATATATATATATATATATAAAATCGTTCTGTACATACTTCTATTTATCAGTTCTTTCTCTAGATGCAAAGAGTATCCTCCTTCATATGTCCTTTGTGGTTAATTCGGGTATTTCTAATAGTCAAAATGACTTCCTCTAAGTTTCTCTTCTTATAAGAATATAAGTCATTCCCCAGTTGACAAATGTTCAAAGGATATGACCAGGCAGTTTTCAGAGGAAGAAATTAAAGATATCTATAATCATACGAAAAATGCTCTAAATCACTATTGATCAGAGAAATGCAAATCAAAACAACTCTTAGTGACCACATCTCAACTGTCAGATTGGCTGACATGACAAAACAGGAAAATGATAGATGCTGGAGAAGATGTGGGAAAACAGGAACACTCTTACATTGTTGGTAGAGTTGTGAACAGATCTCATTTACATTTTTAATTAAAGTTATTAACATAAATATCAAAGGCATTATCGTACAGTAGGAAAAGCATTAGAGTCGGGGTAAGAGGATCCAGGTTCAAATCCTGTCTCTCTCACTACCAGTGTGACGCTGAGAATGTGCATAGCACAGCACCTGGCCCAAAGCAGGTGCTTTATAAATGTTTACTGATGGACTGACTGATTTTTTCACCTGTAAAATGAAGACAGTGGACTAGATGGCTTCTGAGAAACCATAGATGGTGTTGAAGGGTCTGAATTCAAATCCTGCCTCAGAAAATTACCCACCTAAAGTTTCTTCACTTCAGTCTCATTAGTAGAAGCAGGGTGCTGGACGTGATGACCTCTAAGAGCAGATCTAATTGTCCAATCTTCTTTCCCTGAGGAGAATCTGCTCCCCTACGAGGACAGTTTGCTTAATGCAAAATTCCCCACCCACAATGCCCTCTTCTACCCTGCCCTCCTGCAAAGAAAGGAGGGAGACTAATTTTCCGGAATCTCCTCCCAGACCAAGTTCAGGCCACAGAAATCCCAAAGCATTCAGCTTCATTTTCTGGTTCTGTTTACATTGTTACAATCACCATGTATATTGTTTCCCTGGGTTGGCTTCCATTCCTCTGCAACAGTTTAACTAAGTCTTCTCAGCTTCTCTGAATCCTTCAGTCACGCTTTCCTACAGACAAACATTCTTCCATTACACTCCCAGACCCAGGTGGGTTTGCCACGCCCCAACGGGCACCTATGTTGTTCCCAGTTCTTGCTGAGACTCTTTGGCCTTACCTTTATTTTCTGTGGTTCACTCCAACCAAGTCCTCATCGATTTCAGGACGTGATCGTGGGTTATCAAAGGCTTCCCACTGAAGAGCAAGCCAGGGAAAGGGCTGCCAATCTGGAAAGAAATGGAGGGGAGACCAAATGAAGGGCTGCATCGATTAGATGGTAAGCTCCTTGGGGGCAAGGGATGTCTTTGGCGTCTTTTTGCATCTCCAGAACCTAGCAGAGTGCCTGGCGCACAGTAGGTGCTTAATAAATGCTGACTGAGGGAATTAAATTAGGACCACCTAAGGATTGTCTGAACTCACATTTCTATAATGACCTAGGAGATGTATGGTCCCATTCGAGGTGTTATCACCTTCATTTTGCAGAGCAGGAAACCAAAGCTCAGAGGCTTGCCCACAGAAACGAGGTTAGTGATAATAACGGCTGATATTTCTTCACACTGTGGTTAAGGTTTGCAAAACCTTATGTCTGTTATCTCATTCGCTCCTCACAACAAACTTGTGAGAGAGGTTCCATTATACCAACTTTTCAGATACAGAAACTGAGACTCAAGAAGATTAGGCTCATAGATTTAAAGCTAGAGGGGCCTTAAAGGTCATCCAGTCCATCATTTGGCAGCTGAGGAAACTGAGGAAGGTTAAGTGACTTCCCCAGAATCACCCAGCTAGGAAGTGTTTGAAGTCAGAATGAGCTCATGAAGATGAGTCTTCCTGACTCCAGGCCCAGTGCTCTATCCATTGCATCAGATAGCTGCCCTTCCTTCTCCCTACATACTCATTCAAAAATGAGAAAGAAAAGCCTGTGGCTTTGGGCTGTTGGTCCAAACCTGGGATGTCTTCTGTATCAGGAGCTCCCAGAATGGAAACTCTTTCCACGGATACAGAGAGACAACTCTTCTACTAGTGGTAGTCTTAGAGAAGGGAAAGGTGACTTGTCCAGGGTCAGATAACTGGTGAGTGTCAGAGACAGGATTTAAACCCAGGTCTCAGATGCTAAGGCTGTCCCTCTAGTCCCAAAGACACACCACCAGACCTTTGGAAAGCAACCTATCCCCAAACCAAACCTCCCAGATGAGACATTCAGCTCACTCTTACACAGGCGTCAGCCTCTCCCCCTTCTCCGATATCTTCCAGGCATGTTGAGAGGCTCCTGAAATAAATAGGCTTGGTTTGTTGTGATTGTTTGTAAATGAATGAACTGCCTTGTTCTTAGCAATGACCACCACAGCTGGAACCAAAGAGAGCTTGACACTGAAACTCAGGCAGACAGAGGCCCCATGGCGAAGAACCAGAGAGACGATGGATCTGGAGTCAGGAAGACCCCAGTGCGAATGCTGCTTCGTGCTTCCTAGATAGATGATGCTGGCCAAGCCTCAACTGGCATTTCACTTTTCTCGTCTGTGAAATGGGGAGAATACCGCAACGCCTGCCCAAGAGAATAAATGTGAGACCCACCCAAATGAGAACATAACGCGCTTTGCCAAAGTGTCTGAATGTCAGCTACTGTTATCATTAGCACTATATAAAATAATTACAAGGGCAAGCAAGGTGGGGCAGTGGATAGAACACCAGTCTGAAGTCAGGAGGACCTGAGTTCAAATACAGCCTCAGACACTTACTAGATGTGTGACCCTGGGCAAGTCACTTAACCCTGATTGCCTAAAATAAATAGATTAATTGATTGATTGATTAAATAACAACATCACACAACACGTCAATAACATAATCACCCAAGACAGGAGGCAGCATCAGTAGGAGCAAAGGATTTGGAGACAGATGACCTGGATTCAAATTCCGCTATGTCATACCTTTGTGATATTGGGCAAATCACTGAAGTGTTCCCAGCCTCCCCAGCCTCAGTTTTCTCATCTGTAAAATGAGAGGCTGGTAGCAAATCAAAAAAGATGGGAAAGATGCCAAAAAATGACAATGTTGGATTGTGGACAGCTAGGCACGGGAAGGCTTTGTTGGAGGAGTGACACTCACAGCTCCGACCACTCTGGAGGGCAATGGGGCACTATACGAAGGAGGTGACTAAATGTCCACACCCTGTGACCCAGAGAGTCCACCAGCAGGTAAGTACTTCAAAGAAGCCCAAGAGAAAGAAAAGTCCGCCATACACCAAAACATTGATGGTGGCACTTTCTGAGGGGGCGGTAACGACAGCACATGCAGAGAGCTTGGGAAAGTGGGGCAGCAGGAGTACAAGTAAAAAGATGAAATTTTACCCAAACGCCCAACTCCAAACACTGGCTTCCTTCCCCTTCAGAGAGCTCACTAGCAGGATGCACAGATGCCTTCAAGGCTCAGCTCAAGCATCCCCTTCAGCAGAAGGCCCGTTCCCATCCCTTCCCCTCCTAACTTATCCCCTCCTCAGGCTGCACTGCGTATAATCCCAATCTCGTAACTATTATCAGTCTATATGAGTGCACATCCATCTGCTCCACGAGAATATAAACACCCTGTAGAAGGAGACTGTGTCATTTTGTCCACGGAGCCTCAGCATCCAGCCAGGTAGGAGATTAATAAATGCTTGCTGATTGGCTGATAATGATAGAGAGCCTGAAGCAAAAAGGGAGATCTAATTAATCGAGTAGAATATAAGCTCCTGGTGGGCAGGGATTTTTCCTTTCTGTCTTCATATCATCCATCTCCGTGTTGTGCCACCAGGTTCAGAGACCTGCCCCACCTCTCCATGCTTACCCAAAGGGCCCAAGACTTTGAGCCCATTCTCAACAGGAAGACTCTGTTTTTAACCCTTAACGTAAGAGGGAGAGTGTGGAGGCGGAGGTTGTGCTTAGAAAGGCAGAAAGTAAATGTTTGTTCATTGAAAACAAAATGTTTAAAGGTATTTTTTTAAAGCCCACCCTAATGCATCTGGCAATTACATAACCACACTATAGAAGAAACCATTTGAAAGGTCCCGGGAGAAAGTAGCACAAAGCAAGTGATTGTCAAGAAGAGAGAGCAGGGAAGAAGAAACGGGATGTAGGAAGACAAGGGCGGGTGGAATTCCAAGGACTTCCCTTCAAGGGGCCAAGGGTCATGATGGGCAAACAGCTTCATTTGGTCCTGCCTTGGGGGAACAGTTGGCAGGTGACTCATCCACCAACCACCAACACTGTTCAACTTTTTAAGAACATTTCCAATACTCCAAGAATTTTTTCAAGTGTCAATTTAAAAAATGCTATGCTGATTCAAGGAGAAGGGTTGACTATAGTCCTATTTACAGATCTGTTGTCAACTCAGGAAGCATTTCAGAGGTGCTGTGGAGAGAGCCCTGGGCCCGGAGTTCAAATCCAGCCTCAGACACTTCCTAGTTGTGGGACCTAGCTGAGAAAGTCACTTAACCTCTGTCTGCCTCAGATTTCCTCAACCATAAAATGGAGATCAAAATGTTAGAAATACATTTGCCACTGAAATTCAGATATCAAGGGCAACTTCTTATTATCGAGGAACTCAAAGGAATTGGTAAACGTTCCTGGCCAGGAGCAGACTCCACCCTTCTTTAGGAAGGGGGAGTGGGGAGTACAGGAGTGAGACCAACTTTATTTTGTTAGACTGACATAGATTGATGCACCATCAGCTCAGTACCCCCTTTCAGAAAACAGATTGGTCCACTCCTTTCTAGGTCACAATCTTCCCTATATGCCCCCCACGTGCAACATGGCATGTTCCCCCCTCCTCAACATACACCCCATGTTCAAAAATGGCAGAAAACTCCCTGTGGGTGTGTAAGGTAACATTCAATTAGCCAATTAAGCATGTGTGGTAGCCATTTGACCCAGTTTTCTCTTCAACCCTGTTACCTGGCCAGTTTAGATCAGCTTTTCTAACATCCTGGATAACACCCTGAATCTGTGGTTTCTGCAAAACCACAAACTTTATTCCCATTGGCTGGGGACCCTCATCCTGGTTAAATTTTACTCCTTCTTTGTTCAAGCTGACAATTCATTATTCTGTAGAACTCAGTTAACTCTTCTGTGGAAACCTAACTTTTACCCATCTCTCACAAAAACATCACCTACCACCCAGGGCTGCTGTGAGTCAAATGAAATCTATTTGCAAAAAGTTTAGCACAGTGCCCTGCATGCAGTAGGCATACAATAAATGCTTGTTTCCTTCCTTTCCCTAGTCAGCCGAGATAGTTCGCCTGGAGAAGAAAAGGGGGGCCGAGACATATACAACGGGGTCTTCACACATCAAAGTGAACCAGGAGTGGCGGGCAGAAGTGAGGAAAGGTAGAATTAGATTAAACATCACGAAAAACTTCATTTACAATGAGCGCCGTATTTCAAAGTGGACTGAACCACTCGAGGTCACATGATGATCCAGATGACCTTGAAGGTCATTTGACAGATGAGCAAAGCAAGGCCCAAGACAATGAAATGAACTGCCCAACATGTATTCCAACCCAGGGCCTTTGACCCCAAAGGCAGCATTATTTCCACTACACCATGGGCTTGCACATGTGTACACACACACACACACACACACACACACACACACTCCCCACTTCCCTAAAGGGGCTCAAGCTAGGGCTGTCGGCCCCACTTGTTGGGAGTGTTGTCAAGAAGGTGTTGTTTCAGGCACCAAAGAGACTCGCTGTCCTCCATCCAAGCCACTCTCCCCTGGCACAGCCGTGACTTCTGTTCAGGCCTCCGTTCCCTGTGGCCTGGAAGGCACAAAGAGCTCAGCCGGTTGCCAGCCCCCAGTCTCTCTTCCCTCCAAGACACTCTAGACCCAAGGGTCAGGTCGTGCTCTTTCCAGGGCTCCCCGTGGCCAACTCAACCAAAGCCAGAGTGCCGTATGGTGTCATTTTGTATGTGCCAAGTCATAACCTGCACATAAGGAACATCAATTCAAAAAATACGGTTAGGAAAGGACACAGGCCAGTCATGTAGAGATGGACAGGTCAAAGGCTATCTCCGGAATGTTGGCTCAAACACACAGGGAGGATTTGCGGAAGGCCAAATGGATGAGAATCCCACAAAAAGAGAAGGTGTGGGTCAGTCCCAACTAGCAGACGGATGACCCCCTGACCCTAACTGCAACCCTGAGTACACTGAGGTAGTTGAGATGGTCTCACAAAGACAGTCAAAAATCACAAAATTCTACACAAGCAAGACCGAGAAGAGACTGGAATGCTATAACATTGTTGGTGGAGCTGTGACCCGCTGATCCCAGTATTTAAAGGGGAAAAAGGCTGTATCTATATGCTTTACTTGTAACGGACAGAACACAAGGAGGAGGAGGGCTGGCTGAATAACATCTGCAGCATAGTAATAGGATATTAATTATCCCATGAAAAGGACAAACACAAAGGTCCGAAAGAAACACATCGGCATGTACAAATGTGCCTCAACACAATTCTGCGCACACATGTTCCCTAAGCACCGAGTATGGGCCTGCAGCGGGAAAACAGAGACAAACAATAAGGTATCTCTTGCCCCCAAGGAGCTTCTGTCTACTGCAGAGGACATACCCCGAAGGAAAGCAAAACTGGGCAGAGAACATAGCCATGGGCCGCAACTACGTCAACCAGCCGTGCAAGACCTTCGACGGCTCTAGTCGGGAAAGAGCCTCAAGGAGCCGCTGAGCCTTCTTCTCACTTTTTTGTTCTTATATATAACACTATTTATTTTATTCTAATTTCTTCATTTTATTTATTTACTATTTATTTTATCAGGACTATTACTACCACACTGACAAAGCTCAAATATATTTCCGTTTGTCGTTGTTCTGTCATTCTCCAGTTGCGTATGACTCTCCGTGACCCCATTTGGGATTTTCTTGGCAGAGACACTGGAGCGGTTTGGCCATTTCTTTCTGCGGCTCATTTTACAGATGAGGAAACTGAGGCAAACAGGGTGAAGTGACTTGCCCAGGGTCACACGGCTCATAAGCGTCTGAGGGAGAATTTGAACTCAGGCCTTCCTGACTTTAGACCTCTGCGCCACCGAGCTGCCCTTAAGTATCTTACACCGCATGAAAGTAGTCTGGAGCCTAAGGCCTACCTTGGGATTTCACTCTACAATGTGTTCCTTGGAAGACCTGGGTTCAAGCCCTGCCTTGGACACTTACCCACTAGGCAACCATGGGCCAATCACCGCTCTCCGTGAGCTCCAGAGAGTATCTTAAGATGATCTGCCAACGCTATCTGCTTATGCGAACTGTCTCTGCCTTCCTGGAAGGAATTCCTCCCTGACAACTCCAGAGACTCTCGAGATATTGACATAATAATTAATACCAATTACTTGTTATTTATCATAATTATAATTATATAACATAATATTATGATCATTCATATTATTCGTGATAATAACGTGACCTTGCCTCCAAACTCCAAGGAAGGTTTACCAATTCCTCCCTATGAGACAGAGGTAAACAATCTCAAAGGCTCTGGAGGTCCTGGGTTCAAATTCTACCTCTGACACGGCTTGTGTGACGTTGCACAAATCACCTCTGTGTGTATACATGTATATGTGTGTAAATGTGCATATGCTTATGCACATATAAAATGAAATAAGGAAGCACCAAACAAAACAAACATTTCTATATTTTTTAAATGGAAATGAGGCCTGTACTTCTTCGTAACAGGTCCCTGACCCCTCAGTTCCAATATATTTCAAATTCCTTTAGTTACACGGTTTCCAGAAATAGACCATCCCCTGAGGGGCCTCAGGGGCTCACTGCATGAATGTATTAAAACAAGACTTTTCCAAAAAGGAGAAATACGGCATCCATGCGTTAACCACATGAAACGAAAATCCTGGCCTAGATTCGGAACGGGAGGATGGGGCCTGAGGTCCGGCTGGATGGGCGCGTGTGCTCAGGGCACATTGTGGGATGTGAGGTTTGGGGGAGGAGGAAAGGAAGAGTGATGGGGGCAGGTTTTCCCTCCCCACTCTGGCAGCTTTCTAATAAAGCTAAACTGGAGCAAAGAAGGTCACTGACAGTCTGCAACGGGGGATCTCTCAAGAATGATGAGAAACAGTTAGACTCTGGACTTTTCTTTTTGGATTCTATAATGTCAGAAGGTGCTCTCCGCACCCTAAGAAACAAGACGTCCAGAGCTTCCAAGCCCTATGACGGCTGCAGAAAAGCAAGGGAGCCCCGAGCCGGCTCTCAGAAGGGCCTCTCCACGTCCCTTCTCTTACAAGCAGATTCTTGAGGCTCCGGCTTTCCACGCTGACCTCCAGCTTCTGCACAGCCGGCCAGGTGGCTGGACACCGGCCACACTGGTTTTCACAAAAAACAGCTTCACCACCTCCACCGGCCTGGTGGCACACAGTGAGACGCGACACTCAGTCCCGGCGGGGTCGGAGATGGTGGCGCAAGGCTGGACGGTCTCCGCAGCTGGGAGCAGTCACGCGAGCAGGGGAGAGCCGAGCCGCAGGAGCGCTAATGCCAATCGGGCCTCACTGAGTCCTGTACCAAGGGGGCGAGCGGAGGGCTGGCCACCAAGCTGCCCAAGCTGGATAAACGGAGAGGCCTAAAGCTCCCGTGACTGTCAGGGTGGGGAGCAGGCCCTTCCAGCCTGTCTGCGACAGGGAGAGTCAATCTCAGGAAACAATCCCGGGAGGAAGTGTGGTTCTCATGTCTGCTCTCCCAGGGAGGACCAGGTTCCCGCCTTCTATCTTTCCCAGCTGAGTATTCATTTTCCTCCTGGTACGGCAAATCTCCTCAGGCTGCAAAGGCTCTTCAGGAACCACCTCCACCTTGACAGCGGCAGGGAGGTACCGTAGATGGCAGCGCCAGCCTTGGCACCAGACAAGAGACCTTTAGTATATGCCAGGCACAAGGGCTGAATCCAGGACACCCTGAGCTTAAACCCTGCCTTGGACCCTGGCTAGTCTGTGTGACCCTGGGCAAGTCACTGAACTGCCTCGGGCCTCAGTTTCCTCATCTGTACAACGGGTCAGCACAAAGATCAAATGCGTTAATCCGTGCCATGTGCTACTTTTGTGGAACCATTTTTCAGTCGTGCCCAACCTCCATGGCCCCATTTGGGGCGTTCTTGACAGAGACACCGGAGGGGTTTGCCATTTCTTTCTCCAGCTCATTTTACAGATGAGGAAACTGAGGCAAACAGGGGTAAGTGACTTGCCCAGGGTCACACAGCTAGTCCGTTTCTGAGGCAGGATTTGAACTCAGATCTTCCTGACTGCAGGCAGAGCGCTCTAGCCACTGAGCCATCTAGAAGCCTCATAATGTACTACACAAACATTAAAGCTCTACAGAAATATTATTATTTATAACAAATAGAATTTATATTATACATTGCTACAAATATTATTTACACTGTATATGATTATACACAATGTATACATTTTATCATGTGTTATCAATGTAATGTCACACTTATTACTTACTATAAATATTGTATTTACATAATAACACACAGCACTTCTAGATCTAGGAATAAGCGGGCCCTGGGAGATCCCCAAGCGCCTCCCCCTCATTCTACAGATGAGGCAGCGGCGGCCCAGTGGGGTTAGGAGACATGCCCACAGACACACAGCCTCCTCTAACAGAAGAGATCTATTCCAGGCCCAGGCTTCGCTGGCTTGCCCAGAGCAGCAGAGCTGGGGTCACACCCCACGGGTGCTGCCTCCCAGGCCAGGCTTCCATCTTCCAGGAAGCTCCCTCTGACCACTCAGGCCCAGGCTAGCTTCCATTTCCTCTGGAATCCTATAGCCCTGGCTGTGGTCTGAACAGTTTGCCAATTAAGTCTGCAGCCGTTGCTTCTTCCATGTGTGTCTTACCACTCTTAGCTGATTTTGATTTCAGGGACCGGTAGTTTGGGTTGTTTTCGGTCAAAGATCTGAAGCCACCAATCTGTGAGGGTGTGGGGGAGACAGGGGAGCAGAAACACAGCCCAGTCCACCCTGGGGTCTTCCACTGGCCAAGGAAATCCCAAGACGGATGCCAACAAGAAGCAAGCTAGACACACGTGCCAATCGAGCGTCTACCATGCACCGGGCACCACAGCAAATATTCAAAATATCGAGGCAAAAACACAAGTTCCTGCCCACCAGGAGCTTACATTCTGAAAGATGAGATGTCCTACTGCGCGCTCCCTCGTCCAACCCAAGCCATTTCTTTAATCCATCCAAAGGGCATTTAAGCACCTGCCCCCTGTGGCTGGCACCATACGAGCACATGGCTCCCCTCGGCCTCGGCCCCGGCACCAACCCCACTGCAGCCTGTACTCAGGACTTCCCAGGTACACTGGCATTCCCTCTCCTTCCCTTCATTGCCAACATTCTGGAAACTCACACCCACTCTCCCTCACCAAGCCCTGGGCGTCTGGCTGTTCTTCAGCAATACTGAAGCCGTCTTCTCCAAGGACACCAGGCGCCTCTTCCCGGTCCTTGACTCCTCAACGTGCCTGCAGTCACTGACCTCTGCCTGCTCCTTCCATAAAACATCACTGAAGAGCCATTGTACAGCTTTGGGCAGGACCCATGGAGAATGGGAGCACCCCCTTTTCTCAAACCCCAAACATGCCCTGTCCCAGGTAAGGGTCCAGTGCCTGGCCCAGCAGTCATGCCCAGGTCATCTGCCCCTGAGCCCTCTGCTCTGGTACACACAGGGCAACATTATCAGGACGACCGTATAATAATACACGTAGCAAACCCTGACAAGGCACTGCAAGGGCCACCAAGTGATTGATACGTCAGCCTCTCCGAGCCTCCAAACCACCCTGGCAGGCCAGTATCATCTACGCCGATTTTACAGATGAGCAAGCCCAAGCACAGGTTAAAGACCCGTAGTCACTCCATTAGCAAATGTAAGAGGCAGGATTCAAACCCAGGGCTTCCTCACTCCAGGTCCAAAACTAGCCACTTTGCCATCCCGCCTCTCCAGGATGGATGAAGGAATTTTTTCTTTACAGCTACAATGTTATGCTTTTTTTTGGACAAATTCTCTTCAGTTGGCGCCAGAATAGTGAAATTTAAAATCATTAAAGTCAATTAAGCTAACAGAACATCTTAAAGACTTGAATTATGTTTTTGTGCTTCACAGCTCTGCAGCAGTTAGAAAGGAAACGGACCTTCAGGCTCCTTCCCGGCCTTCCTCCCCTCTCTCTCCAACGGCTCCATCTTGGCTTCCTCTGCTGCTGGCTTCTGCTCCTTACACAGGTTGTCCCAGAAGTCTTGGTGCCACTTTAAGGCCTTTAATCTCTTAAATGCTTAAACTGCTCTGACTCTGGACAAGCAGCATGGTCCAGGGGTGAGAGATGAGGACTCAGAACCCGAGGATCAGGGTTGGAATCCCATCTCTCCCCCTTCCTAGCTGGGGCACTTGGACAGCTTGTTGTTTGTCCTTCATTCTCAAAGAGAACATTCCCTTCTGGAGACCTCAGTTTACTGATCCATAAAATGGAGCAGGAGCAGTCCTATCAAACTCAAACAGAAAATGATCCCCGAGAGCCACATATTGACTTAGAAAACCACAGATTCCCATTATCTATATTGCATTTTTATTTATTTTGTTCATTTCCCAATTACACTTTAATCTGGTTCTAGGGCAATTCTGCAGCACTTGTCGCAGCAAATTTGGTCTGGAGGCGGGGAATGGCCCTTCCAGCTGGAAATCTGATCAACCAGCCTTTGTCTGCCTCCTCTCCCTCAGTGATTTCATCCACTCCCGTGCCTCCCCTCTAGGTCCGTGGCTCCCAAGACTACCTTCTCCACCTTTACCTTCCCCTCCAGGGCTCCAACCTAGAATCTGCCGTTGCCTGCTGGGCATCTCTACCAGCATCTCTGTCCCACCAGCACCTCCATGTGGCCAAAAAGAAATCCATCACCTGGCCCCAAACCCCCGCCTGTTCTTGATTTACTGTTTCTGCGGATGGCCCCTCTTTACCCACTCAGACATCCAGGTCACCTGCAGTTCTCTTTGAACCTCCTCATGTGCAGATTGTCTCTCTACCTTAAGAGACTGGGAGCTCCTTTTTGTATTCCCAGCACTTCGCACAGTGCTTGGTATACAGTAGGTGCTTAATCAGTGCTTGGCATATAGTAGGTGCTAATAAGTGCTTACCGACTACTGAATGACTTTTCGACCCTCTCACCACCCACTCAATCAGCTGGTGAGTCTCACTGATTCTACCATCACAATGGCTCTCACCTCTGAGTCTTAGGCACTCTCACCTCAGGAACTCAGACCATCAAGGCTCATCTGGATGACTGTATGGTCTCCTAACTGGTCTCCCAGCATCCTCTTTTCCCCCTGCTTCTATCCATTTTGCACACAATTCTCACAAGCACCAGTTTGCTCAAGATTTTCACCTCCTACTCAAAAATTCGTTTCAATTCAATAAACATTTATTAAGCACCAACTGTGAGCCAGGTACTGTGCTAAGCCCCCGCCCTCAAGGAGCTTACAGTCTAATAGGGGAAGACACAAACTAAAGGAAGCTGAGAAGGGGAGGGGGGATCGGGGGTCTCCAATCCGAGGGCGTCTTGTTTCCTGGAATTCAAACCATGCAGAGGCACCAGATGTAAAGTGGACAGGGAGCTGGGAAGTGCAGAGAGCTTTGGGGGTTCAGCACTCTGCCCTCGGATCAAAGAAGAGAGGCAGCTGGGGGAGCTCCCCAATATCTAGAAGCTAAGATGCAAAGTCCTGACGTCAGCATTCAAGGGCTCCCGTCCTTGCAAAACAGGCCTCCCGGGCTATGGGTCTCTATGTCCTGATCACAGTGGACGCCTGTCTTCAGGTTCATCCCACACTCCCCTGCCTCTGGGGCTCTGCAGGGGCCACTGGCCATCCCCAGCATGAGTTCCCCCACCCCAGACCACTTCCACTGCCCCTTCAGCCCATGGCACTTGTGGCCTCCCCCAGCCCATCCCTCCCCACCCATCAGCCAGTCCCTTCTGTTTACTGCTCATCTCCACGGGTACGATCCTTGGACATGAGGGTCTCACTGACTCTTCTCTACTCATCTGTAAGCAGGAGGGGAAGGGACTGTCATCTATCATGCCTCCACCCCCACTGGGAAGAAAAGGCCTGCTCACACCCGTAAATTAAACAGCTAGACCAGGGATGGAAAGGCCTGGGGAGCCCAAACAAACCAACAGAACCCGAATATCACTAATGCTCAATCAACCCGAAGGGAGGTGATTATCCGGGGAGGCAAATCTGTCTGGGGGCCATGGCTGGGACGGGAGGTCGGCTTCCTTATGCGGCTTGGGGCACTGGGGGTCAGTCTTGTTGCTTTAACATCTCTTTCCATCCCCATGGAGAAGCTTAGAGTGGGGTTCATGGGTTCAAACCCAGCCTCAGACACTTCCTAGCTGTGTGACCTTGGGCAAGTCTCTTAACCTCGTTTGCCTCAGTTTCCTCGTCTGTAAAATGACAAAATGGCCACCCACTGCAGTATCTCTGCCAGGAAAACCCCAGACGGAGTCACCAATAATCAGACCCAGAGGCTCATTCCTTCCATTAGAGCCCATGATAACAGCGCCATTCAGGTTTACAAAGCTCTTTACAGACACGCTCTCACTGAAGCCTCACAATAACCCTCTCGGGTACATGCTGCCCCATTTTACAGATGAGGAAACCGAGACTGGAAGCAGCGACTTTCCCAGGGTCACACAGATAGTAAGTATGGGAGACAGGATTCAAACTCAGGTCTTCCCCACTTGTGGAAGCCTCTATCCATTCATACTCGCTTATCTGCATGATGATTTCTCACCCACAGAAGGTAAGCTCACTGAGGGCAGGACTTATCTTTTTTGCTGGCATGTGTATCCCCCCTCCCCTGCATGTGGCACAGCGCCTGGCCTACAATAACCATTTAATAAAAATTCTGTGCATCCCTCCGTCCATTGACCTGGTCTTGCCCCTCATGGTGCTTACATTCTGCCAATGGAGGAAGCAAATAAAATTATGTATAAAGTAAATTCAAAATAAATGGGGCGGGGGTAGGGAATCATACAACCAGGGAACCAGCAAAGCTCTCCTGTAGGAGGGGGAAGCCGTGGGAACCTGGAACCCTGCAAGGGGAGGGGGGACAGAAGAGCACTTGTCTCCTACTTCGCAGGCCAGCCCAGGGCTTCCATGGAGCTCCTTCTCCTCCTCCATCCCAAGGGCCGATGTCCTTCCACTTCCAGGACTGCCTGAATCAGGCTCTTTCTTTCCCAGGCACAAAACCCGGTCAGCTCTCTCCGACCCTTGCCCTCCTCCCCTCTTCCGCCTCTCTCCTGCAGCTTTTCTAAGAGCGTGCAGCCTGGGTCACACCAGCGGGTCAGAGAGCTCAGGGCTGAAAGGGACAGGCCTAGTGGGGCCCAGAGCCTAGTGGGTAATGCTTCAGGGCTGGAGGGAACCTTCAAGCTCCCCCAGGCTGGCTAAACTCCCCCAAAGCCTGTATTTTCCTTTCAGCTCTTCGCCCTGACCAACCCTCCACATCACTCCCAAGAAAACCCATCTGCTGGCAAGCCAGAGTCCACACTCTCTTCCAACATCAGCATTTCTCCAGCACAAAACTAGAGTTGTCTCAGCTCCGCCCCGTCTAACCCTTGGCCAGTCACCTAAGCTTCTTCCTGCTTCATTTGCTCAGTGAAATACGGGAGTAAGGTGGCACTGTGCCTCATCTGTGGTGCACAGGGCTCAGTGAGGAGACAGGAACCACACGCTCTCCACACCTGCCAGGCTCCTTCCCCCCCAAAAGCCATAAGACCATCCTCAAGGATTCATGAGGCCAAGGGATTAAGGACTGAGCGGTAGGCATAAAGGCCCAGTCCACAAAGAGTCTGGTCTCCTCAGGCTGGTCAGAGCTTCCCTGCTATCATGGGAGCCAACACACCGGCCTGGACCCATCTCCAAGCAGAATCACAGGAACCATGTCCAACAGAACCAAGGCCAGCCTCCCCTTTGTGAAGTAAACTCCTTTTTGCCAAATGTTAGAGGGCCCACCAGCATCTCACTTCATTTCTATTCTGAGTTAGGCTTGGTCCAGACTAAGCGGCAAAAGCACAAGATTCGGAATCTGAGGGTCTCAATTTGCCCATCTGTCACCTTGCGCAGGCTAAAGGAGATGGACCTTGGAGGAGCCAGTGTCCTATGAGTTGAGCTGGAAACCACATGGTACCACTCACTCCCTGTGTCGCAAGGCTTCTCTGTGGGCTCAGTTTCCTCTACTATAAAACCAGGGGGTTGGGAGAGGTGACCTTGAAGGTCCCTTTGGCTCTAGAATCCATGACGCTAGGAACCACGAAGGATGTCACTCTACCCAAAACAGAGCACAAGAGAATTCTAATAGACTAGGAAATCAGAGAAGGTACAGGGAGGAATCTCTCTATCAAAGGTCCAGCCGTCAGGGGCAGGGCCAGTAAGAATGCTTGGCCCTGACCAAAGAGCACCGGGCCCAGCTGGGTCATTCATTGGTCCACTCCAGCCAGCCCCCAGGTCTGTTCTTCAGTCGTCCCCTGAACATCTATGAATTCATGAGCAGGTCTCTTAAAATACGATCTTCTCACCTATAAAGCAAGGCTAATAATGCATCCTACGTGACAATTAATAAGGCCACAGTCCAGGGCTCAGACGAAAGAGAGGGCATTAGGACATCGACACTAATAAACTGACCCTCCTCCACGCCAAAACAAAGAGAGAAGCAGGCCTCATTTCTCCTGCTCTTTTAATAAAAACCCTCCTAGGTGGAAGTAGTACACCTCTATCATATAAAATAACGCAGCAAAACCTCCTTTTCAGTCAATCCACGCTGACGCCCAGAGTGCGAGGAGCCAGAGGAAGGTAGGTGCCAGCCCCCAGGGCGTACACACAGCACAGAGCTGTTCTTTGGTTTCAAAAGAAAGAAGCAGGGCTTGGACCTTTACGAATAAAATTATTTCCATGACAATATTCTTCAGAAGGGAGGACAGTCCCCAATTAGACACTGGGAAGCCTTGGTACCCAATCCATGTGGGTCGTCATCAAGCCTAGATTAAGTGCTTGCTATGTGCCAGATGTTGCCAAGTACTGGGAAAACCAGAGCAAGGAGAAAGGAGGTCACTCCCTGCCCTCAAAGAGCTTCCATTCTAACGGAAGACGTGAAGAACGCGGAAGGGGGAGGAGGACACAAAGACCCCTGTCCTGGGGGGTAGGTGCCATGTGCTGGGCAGCCTAGAGAGGAATGATGCAGGAAGCTTGGTCACAGACCCCCAGATGAATGGTCCAAAGGCAACCACCCGCTCGTTATTATATTTCGGAAATGCAGCCACGGGGGCAGGGAGAGAGGGCCAGGGGTAGGAAGGTCTGAGAGAAGACACAGCTCAGAGGGTGAAGGGGATAAAGGAGGAGGAGGATGTTGATCCCAAACCATGAACATGAACACGTCCCCTCTCCCATCACGTGGTCCTCGGTGCCAGGGCATCAAGCGGCTCAGTGTCACGGCATCTTCTCAGGTGTTGACAAGTAACTGTTACCAACACCTGGAGAGTTATCCAGGACTCCAATCACTAGCCATGTCTCCTCTGGTCCCCATCCACAGTATCTCTCCCACATTCATGCCGTGCTCTCCACTCATCGGGTCACTACACCCCCTCTCTCATCATCTCTCACCCAAACTATCAGCCCGGTCTCCCAGACGCCGGTCTATTCCCTGACCTAACTACCAAATGGAAATTTCATCCAATACCTGTCTGTCTCTTACCCTCCCCACCATCCATCCCCACCTCCCTTCCCCACTGATAAATCTCAGATGATTCCTTAGGGCCTGAAAGATAAAATGCACAATCCTCAGGCCGGCATCTGAGGCCTACTGCGCTCTGATTCCCTTCTAGTCAAACAGGTCTGGGAAATGATCCCCATAGAGAAGACCTCATCTCCCCGTTCTATGCTTTTGCATGTGGGGTGCCCCACATCTAGAAGGCACTTCCTCCTCACCACCACCACCTCACTTCCTTCAAGGCACGGCCCTTGGCTAGGTCTTTCCTGACACCTCCCTCCAACTCCTCCCTACTTATCAGCACTCTCCCTCTTGAAATCACTCTGCATTAATTGCAGTGGTTTATCGTAATACAAGCTGCAGCCCAGGAGAATGGAAGCTCCCTGTAGGCAGGGCCTGTCTTGTTTTTGCCTGTATCCCCAGCCCTTGGTGTCTGCTGACCTGAAACTGAACAGAAGCCCAGGCCGAGCTTGGGCACAGAGAGAGAGGCTCTGCCATCGCAGCACCACCAGCCACCCCTGAGGGTCACTGAGCTGACAAGAGGCTGCCACAGACTGCCCAGGAGCCAGCAGAACTCTGGCCTTGGTGGCAAGCGGCAGCTCAGTCAGTGCCAACTCCTCTGAGCAAGGCCATATCCCCCAGGTAAATACATTGATCATCAATCAATCTACAAATGCATACTTAAGCACCTACTGTATACCACCCACTAGACTAGACACTAATGATGCAGAGACAAAAGCCAAACAGCCCTTGCCTTTGAGGACTAGGTCAATAGTCAGTCAATCAACATTTGTTAAACATCTACTGTGTGCCAGGCACTGTGCTCAGAGTTTCCACTGCACTGGGTTTCAATGAAACATTCCTGGCCTGTGTGTGATGAGATGAGCATGGAGAGGCTGAATATTAACCCCAGCTTATACCACAAGGGTGCAAAGCACTTTGTTCCCAGCAGTGGGACGGTCCAGCCAGAACAAGGGCTGAATTTGGAAACGCGGCACCAGGGTTCAACCTCAGCTCGGTGCTCCCTGACCCTGCTGAGCAAGGCATGTCCTTCCCCATTTAACAAGGTCTCCCTTTCCTCATGTACAAAAGGAGGTCACACCAAGTGACGGCCTCCGAGCCCCACTCCAGATAAATACGTATGCTCCTTTGTGAAGGAGAGTGCAGACAGTGGCATCATCATCTTACAGAGAGGGAAACCAAGTCTCTGAGAGGCCAAGGGTCTTGCTAGTGGTCATACAGCCAGTAAGCAAATGCCCAAAGAGGAATCTCACCCCTTTGACATGAAGCCCGTCCTCTCCACAAAGGCAGAGGCAGCTTAATACTGTATGTGACAATGCTGGAGGCAGAGATGGGAAGATCTGTGCTTGAATCCTGCTCAGATCCATACCACCTCCCTGACTCTGGCCAAGTCCCAGCCTCAGTTTCTCCTCCATATAATGGGGATAACAATCATGACACCCCCAGGGCTGTTGTTGTGAGCATCAAATGAGCTGGGATTTGTAAAGCACTTTGCACTATCATTAGTATCATTCCTACTATTATTATTCTAGGCCTTTTTAGCCTCAGAGGGGCTGCAGGGAATCCAGGAAGGGCCTCACCACCAGCAAAACACCCAGGGACCTCCAGACAGCTGCCCAGGGATTGGGAACATCCAGCTTGGCCCTCGAGAACCGAACCAAAAAAACCGAGAAGAGGAGGAAAACTTGGGTTTGAAACACAGATATTGGGGATACACAAGAGCGGCCCCCAAGGCAGCGAATTCCCCTCCCCGGAAGCCTTTGAGGAGATGCTGGACAGCCACCCATCGGTGGGCAGGTCCTTGAGAGCACCCACGACCTAGACCAAGACTCTCTGAAAGTCGGAGCCATATTCAAGTCCAGGCACCCCACCATGGCCACACTGAGCCGGCACATCCCACCACTATTACCGATGCCACCGCATGAAATGAGGCAGGAGCCAAATCACCTCAGGGCCCAGAGCCAAGTCCCACAGATGACCCCCTTTCTTCCCACCTCTCCCAGGAGGGGAAAAATCCCCCCCCACACACACACACACAATAGAACATGACATAACATTTCATTCAGGCCATTTCTCTGCATAGAGAAACTAAGCAGATGGATTCTTCACCAGTGACCGGCAGACGAGGGCCCTATTCACTGCATCCATCATCTGGACAAAGGACAAAGATACCTTCTGTCCCACAGCAACACCATATTCATTAGCTCCAAACTCATTTCAGACACAACAGAACCCAGTGCTTTTCCAATACCATTTCCCAGCTATATTTTGGACGTTAGACCAATATAAGTTTATTATTTTATGGGGCGAGGGGGAAGGAAAGTGGTCTAGACAAGAATGGGTAACTCCCAGTGTGGAAATTCCCTCCATCAGCGCAGACCATCAACTCATTTGTTACTTACAGTCAAAAAACAGTCGCCTGGGCAACGGTCGAAAGACACAGATTCAGGGCTAGAATTCATGTTAGTAAAACTACCACATCTCAGAGGCTGGGCCTCCATCCACCTGGCCACTCTGACAGATATCTAGCATGAACATGGAAGAAGCCTCGGGTGACCCTGAGGACGCTCTCACCACATTTTCCTGAAGGATGCTGGGATCTCGGAGCATGACAGTTATAATGAGCTGTACTGAGGGTCAACAAAGTGTTACAGATGGAAAGCGGTCCCTAGGTCTCAGAGCCCCGCCTAATCCCACCACTCTATAGATGGACAATCAAAATGGAACCCAAAGAGGGGTCAGCACCTGAACTCAGTGGCTCTGACTCCAAACCGTGTTCTTTCAACAGAGGCGGCTGGGCAGAGTGTGTCTGGTGCGGGACTCGGAGCCAGGAAGAGGTGAGTTCAAATCCACTTACACACTGTGAGAATGTGGGCAGGTCTCACAAGTCTGTCAGCCTCAGTTTCTTTATCTGTAAAATGGAGTAGTGCTACCTACAGGGTACATGCCACACAGGACTGTTACAAGGGCCAAAGGAGAACATGCAGAATGTTCCACGGAAGTGAAAGGCACGTCCTAAATGCCTCATGTTATTATTTTACTGATCCTAGTTACACCACGCTATCCTGTTGATGGCATAACAGGAGATATAAACCATAAATATTGGCTTCTTTCACTTGGTTCTTTGAAGCCAGCGGACTAACAAGGGAGGCAGACTGACCTCAACTCAGGGGTCAGGAAGACGTGGCTTGACATCCCGCCTCAGACACTGACCGGCCGTGTGACCGTGGCCAGATCTCCCAGGCGCCATTTCTTCATCTGTAAAACGAGGTAACCATAGCGCCTCCCTCACAGGGTTTCTGTAAGGCTCCACCCTAACATACCTAAACCACTCAGAAAGGTCTCACTGCAACATTTGATCACAATTACCATGGGTGCTTTACGAATATAAATGAAACCCTATGAGGAAGCAAAGTGTCCTGAGAGAAGCTGAGCAAAATGAAAACAGAGACTGGATTTGGAGTCAGCAGACTCGGACTAAAACCCTGACTCTGCCATGTTCCCTTCTTGCTCTGTGCCTTGGTTTCCCTGTTTGTAAAACAAGAAAGACCATGTGGTACAATGAGAAAAATGCTCAACTCAGAATCCCAGGGCCTGAAATGCACGTAATGCTGCCTCTTCTCCGAGATGTTTGACTTTGGACAAGTTCCTTTATTTCTGTGGGACTCCACTTTCTCCCCTGTAAGATAAATGGGATGGGTGATGCTCTAAGACACCTTTTGGCTCCAGATGTACGATCCTATGACCCTGGAACCGGTGGACGGCCAAGGTCCCCCAGAGCACTAAACCCGAGACGATCCCCTGAGATCTCCATCCCCCCCGGTGTTTGCTATTGAGACTGCAACGATGCAATGTCTCTTCCAAGGTCCCAAAGCTGGACGCTGGCGGCAGGAACCGGACAGACGGGACTTGGGGATTCCGGCTTGCTCCCCACTCCCTGTTCCTTTTCATGTGTTAATAACAGGCCATACATCTTCCTAAGGGGAATCCAATTTCCCAATTTAGTACACAGCAATTCACAGGAGGGTGGGAGTGTTGTGGGCAAAGTTCCCGCCAGTTAGTCAGAATATAATTAGGGAGAGGTTCCCAGAGCCACCGGAGAGGAGAAGAGGAGAAGAGCAGAGCATCAGAGAGCTGGGGAGGGCCCAGCCCTCAATAGATGCTCGTTATCTAATTAAAACCGCTGCCTCGTCATGACAAGCTAGGCTACCCGCCCGTGGCCACGGGGCTCCTGCAAAGCAGATGCCTCCCTGGGAGGAGGAGGAGCCCCTGAGGCCGGCAGAGTCAAGCTTGGATTCCCAGGAGCTCCTACTTGAGCCTTTGAAGACAATGAATATAGAACTGGAGGTCCTGAGTTTGAATCCCAGCTCCTACCGGAGGGACAATGGGCGAGTCACTTGTCTTTCCAGGTCTCGGTTTCCCTCTTTGTCAAAAGAATACTGGATCTGGAGTCAGAAGACCAGGGTTCGAATCCTAGGCTCTGCCACCTACTTCCTGTGACCTTGGAAAAGTCACTTAACATTCACTGATTGACTTAACCTTTCTGGGCCTCAGTTTCTTAATCTGTAAAACAAGGGTGCTGGACAGATGACTTCTGGCACAAAATGACCTCTAAGTTTTCTTCTGCTTCTCAATTATGGTCCTATGAAGAGGAAGTAACCAAATCATCATTGTAACAACTGACATTTATAGAAGACTTGGAAGTTTGTAAAGCATTTTATATCCACCTTCTCATTTGAACCTCAAAAGATGCTAGTAAGGGAGGAATTATGGGGGGCAGGGTTCTGACTTGTGTTATCAGTATGGGGAACTTCCATAATGGAAACTCTCTCCCCCAAGGTAGCTTGGCAACTCCTCTATAGTGTATCGGCTCAGAGAGTCCCATGAAGCACAATGAAGTGTCAAGAGACAGGACTCGGCCCCGGCTTCCAGATTTCAAGGCCAGCCTTCTCCCTCCTGGCTCAAGCTGCTTCCATCACACGCAGGCTTTCAGGTGGGACATAAAACTCTTCCGTTTCTCCTAAGTTGAAGATGCTTCCAAGTAACTGCATTTTCCATCTTCAGGAACTCTTTGGGGCAGCTAGGTGGCACCACAGTGCAGAGCGCCAGCCCTAAAGTCGGCAAGACTCATCTTCTGAGTTCAAATCTGGCCTCAGACACTTCCTAACTACGTGACCCTGGACAAGTCATGTAACGTTGCTTACCTCAGTTTCCTCAGTGGTAAAATGAGCTGGAGAAGAAACCACTCCAGTACCTTTGCCAGGAAAATCCCAAACGGGGTCATGGAGAGTCAGACACGACTGACACGATTAAGGAAGTCTTCACAAAATTATTCCAGATTAGTCATCTCCCATTAAAACAAACATTCAGGCTTCCTGACAGCATGAGGGGGGGAAATGTCTTATAGCAAAACCATCATTATTGAGAGGGGTTTTTTAAATTTTAAAATTTTTTAACATTAGCTGTTCGCAGATATTTTCTTCCCTACCACAAGTGGCCCTCTAGGTCTTCGAATGACAGTCCCATCGAAGGGCTGCACCTGAGGACCTAGAGGGCCACATGTGGCCTTGGCTGCAGGTTCCCCACCCCTGGGCCCTAGACCACAGCGTGCTCATCTGTAAAATGGGGTGAGCGGTGGGACTGAAGAAGGCTACCCACTGTGCCTCCTTCTCCTGTCAACAAAGAGGGGAAAAGCTAAGCAAAAGAAGGTGCCAGCTGACATTCCACACCTGTCGCCCCCCACGTCTCCTACAATAGTCAGGGGAGGGTGGTTTCCTCATCTTTTCTCCCATTCATTTTAATTGCAAACTGTTCAGTTTTAGCAACATTATTGTAATCACTGTGTGACGCAGTTTTCCTCATTCTGCTAACTTCATCTGCATCAGTTGATGCAAAACTTCCTAGGTTTCTTCAAATTCCTCCTGTTGGCCATTGCTTACAGCCCAGTAATATACCTCTGCATTCACGCACCGCTGCTTGGCTAGCCGTTCCCCGACATTCAACAGGCACCTACTTTGTCTCCCATTCTTTACTACCACAAAAAATCCTCCTATAAATACTTTGGAACAAGTAGGACCCTGCTTTTTGTCCCGGATCTCCTTGGGTTACATGTCTGGCAGTGTGATCTCTGAGTCAAAACAGATGGACATTTATAATTCCAACTTGTTTTTCAGAATGGCTCGACCAATTCCACTCCACTAACAGGGTATGAGTGTCTTCCCACAGTCCTCCAAAATGGACTGTTTCTCTCTCCTGACACTTTTACCAATTTGCTGGATGTGAGAGGAAGCCCTGGAGCTACTTTAATTTGTGCTTCTCTTACAATTAGTGATTTGGGACAATCTTTCAGATAGTTATTAATAAGTATTCGATTCTTCTTTTGACTTCTAAGATTCCTTCCAGCCCTAAATCCCATGAATTGTTTATTTAGATCCTTTGACCAATGATCTACTAGGGAGCGGCTCTTGCTTTTCTCTATGTGTGTTAATTCCATTATATAGACATATGTGTGTACGCATACAAACACACACACACATATAGATATCAATAGCACACATCAGCTCTTTATCAGAAATACAGGGATTATTTCCTTCTGGGGTTTGTAATCTCAGCACTTACCAGAGTGCCCGGCACAGAACAGATAAGCTGAATAAATGCTTGATTTGTTAGTTAACTGATACAGAACAGCTAGGTGGCACGGTGGATAGAGCGCTCAGCCTGGAATCAGGAAAGCTAATCTTTATGAATTCAAATCCAGCCTCAGACACTGACTAGCTGTGTGACCCTAGACAAGTCACTTAACCTTGTTTGCCTCAGTTTCCTCATCTGTAAAATGAGCTGGAGAAGGAAATGCCAACCACTCCAGTAACTTTGCCAAGAAAACCCCAAATGGGGTCATGGAGAGTCAGACATGAGTGAGAAATGACTGAGAGCAACAACAACCGATGCAAAACATTTCCCCCAATCAACGCCCTCGCTTCTCATCCTTACGGTGCTGACTTTGTTTTTTTAAGTATAAAAGCTTCTCTATTTCAAGTCATTGAAATTTCCTCTTCCCCAAAGCCCACTGGAGCATTTCATCATGAACAGAACTGTGGTAGTGTAACAGAATGTAAGAGGAATGGATTCAGTCAGGGGCCTGGGACCAAATCCTGGCTCTGCCACTTACTAGCCTGGAGACTGTGAGCAAGTCACTTCAGCCGCCTACCAGGAATGGGGAACCTGCAGCCTCAAGGCTCCATGTGGCCCTCTAGGTCCTCAAGTGATGGTACTGTCAAAGGGCTGCACTTGAGGATCTAGAGGGCCACATGCAGCCTTGGCTGCAGGTTCCCCACCCCTGGGCCCTAGACCACAGTGTGCTCATCTGTTAAACGGGGTAAGGGGCTGGACTGAAGAATAGTAATCAAAGTAAGAGCTCACCCTTGTAGAGTGTTTCCAGGCTGCTGGGGTCTGAGGTGGGCTGCACGCCTGACCCCGCACCAAGTCCAGCAGGCTACCCAATATGCCACACGCCCCTTCAAGGCTGACAAGGGATCGATGCTCGCCTTTCTCATCTCAGTCTGATTAGACCGAAACTTTGCTGGAAGCTATGCCCATGCCGGCTCAGGTACAAAGATATTAAAACCAATTTTTCACCGTCTCATATTAAGGGGCCTAATAGCCCAGCTCACTTCATGCGGTATCAGCACGGAGATCTGTGCAGTCATGGTTACAGCGAGCCCTTTCTTCACAGAAACAACGGCTGAAACAAGCTGCTACTCTTTAGACAGAAAAAGGTCAAAGGGGGCCAGAAAAACAAGGGGGATGTGCGAGTCAACAGAAGCATCCTCTAGGCTGGGGCTGCGAATGACGCAGACACAGGGACCATCACGCAGAATCTCTGCAGGTCTGGGGATTTATCTTACTACCTCTCACTTCCTCTTCCTCGTCAGCACTGTGGGGGGAGGGAAGAGGAACTGGATGGGGGTGGGGGCAGGGCTGAGGACCTGGATTCAAATCCCAGCTCTGCCACCGACTGCCTGCGTGACTTTGTGCCAGTCACTTCTTTGTCGGGGTCTCTCAGCTCTCTTCCAGCCCTAAAACCATCACCTGATGAGCTTATAAATACCTGTATTTGTCAAGAGATTTTTTTTTTAAATCCATATTTATAAAGAGGGCAAAATAGCTCAATAGTTCTGTTTAAACTGTTATTCCTTCTTATTCGGTGTGTTCCCAATTACAGGTCCGAATCAGAATTTAATAATAATAAGTGACCTTTGAATAGGACTTAAAGTTTTAAGGGGATCATTCAGTCCAACCTTGTTTTGTATAGATGAAGTAACTAAGGCCTGGAGAAGGTACATGACTTGGGCAAGGTCACGCAGATGTCCTGCTGCTTAGTCTAGGGCTCCAAGAAGCATCTAAGACAATAATCAAAAATAACTTTAAGATCCGTTATTTCATCAGTGTAGACCCTTCCAGCCCTGCCTCCTCTTCCCCCACCAAACGCACACAATACACATACACCTTAGCAGACAATAAGCATTCAGTAAGCATCTATTAAGTACTTCCTCTGTGCCAGGCACTGTGCCAGGGGCAGGAAACCCAAAGACAGTTCCTTCCTTCAAGAAGTTCAGTCAAGGAGAAGGGAGAAACAACATGGCGGAAGAGGATGGCAAAGAGAGGAGACAGAGAAAGAAACCAGCTGATCTCAGTGAGAAAGCTACCAAACCCGATGGAGGCTGACAGAATGGGCCTTTGAGGGGCACAGTGATACTGAGAGGCGGCACCCAGTGCAAATGTCATCTTCATTCAGCCCAGGAGAAAAACTTAACAGCTCACAAGACATTAAAGGGAAAGCAGAATCAGGGGCTCAAAACCTGGCTCTCAGACTTCAGCTAACCCAAACACTTATCTAGCTGTGTCACCTTGGCCAAGTTACATTACCTCCCTTGTCCTCAGTTTCCCCATCTGTAAAATAAGGCTGGACAAGTGGCTGCCTGTGTTGGTAAGCAAAATGGGCTCTTAGCAGTTAGTTGGCTTTTGTCTCCTTTGAGTAATTCAGTGTATTTCACTGAGCCTTACTAAGTGCTAAGCCCCAGGCCCAAACCCCTATTAGGTGTAAAACCTACGTGGGTGTAGATTGGTAACTAAGGTGGGGCCCAAGGTGGGGCTAACTCAGGGGAGGGCTTGGTTTTACACATGAATTCAAGTGACAGGTTTGGGACATCAGAGGCTCTTAGACCACGTGGGTTTAAGTCGCCTCTTTGTGATGATTTTAGGTCACATGGGTGAGTCGCATGTGTGACTCACCCCTGACACTGAAAAAGATATAAAACCAGGGGTTGGCTTTCTCTTCTTTGGAGCTCTTACCCACAGCAGTGGTGGCACGTGTGACTCTGGGCCAGCCCTTGTTCTGAGCTCCCGGGCTGAACCTAGATGTTGGTAACTATGAATCTGTATTTGGTCTGTCTGTTGATGTTTGTAATTTGTTTGTAATTTGCTCTGAAGTTCAGGGTGCTGGCTTTTTCCCCTGAACTAAGTGAATGATATTTGTATGCCGAATTAAAGAAAGCTTGTCAACCCCTTCATCTTGCTTTCCTTAGTTAAGCAGATCAAAAGAACCTGTGCTTTTGCAGCATGCTGGTAGCATTCTTGTTGTTGGGGTTGTGTTGGTCTTTCACCCCCACAGCAGCTGCTAGCCGGATTGTTGAAACACTGCCCAAGATCCCTTGTGATTTTAAATCTATGATCCCAGGAACAGTTCTACAGCTGAACCATTCACCATTCACTCCAGAGTCACAGCAAATAATCCAGTGAGAATTATTACAACTTATTTTTAAAAACTTACCATTTGATCCAGCATTACTACTTCTGGGTCTGTATCCCAAAGAGATCATAAAAATGAGAAAGGGACCCACATGAACAAAAATATTATAGCAGCTCTTTTTGTGGTGGCAAAGAATTGGAAATTGAGGGGATGCCCAACAACTGGAGAAGGGCTGAACAAGCTGTGGCATATGAATGCGATGGAATACTGTTGTGCTATAAGAAATGATGAGCAGCTGGACTTCAGAAAAACCTAAGAAGACTTACATGAACTGATGTTGGGTGAAGTGAGCAGAACGAGGAGAACACTGCACACAGTAACAGCCACACTGCAGTGACTAACTTTGGTAGACCCGGCTCTTCTCAGCAATGCAATGATCTAAGACAATTCCAAGACTCATGATGGAAAATGCTTTCTGCATCCAGAGACAGAACGCCAGAGTCTGAACGCAGATCAAAGCAGACTATTTTACCATTTTTCCTGGGGGGGTTTTTGTATTTGTATGCCGAATTAAAGTAAGCTTGTCAACCCCTTCACCCTTTTTTCCTTTCTCGTGGTTTTTTCCTTTGGTTCCAATTCCTCTTTACAACATGACTAATGTGGAAATATGTTTACTATGATTGCACATGCATGGCCTGTATCAGAATACATGCCATCTTGGGGAGGGGAAGGAGGCAGAGAAAATTTAAAACTCAAAAGTGAACATTGAAAATTAAAAATAAATAATAAATATTTTTAAAAACTTATTATTACAAGCCCAACAAAATATTTATGCATACCTGTGAAAAGAGGTAGAAAGAGGCTGCTTTCATCTCAACTCACCCTGACAGTTTTTGCCAAAGTAGGCAGCTGCATCTCAAGGTTAGCCAGGCACATACAGCAGGGGTGACTAAGGATCAGTCTCAGAAGCTGAGTGCCCAGGGCAGGAACGTCGGACACCCACAATTAGTAAATGCCTGTCAAGTGTGGAATGACCCCCGAGTGGCTTTGTAGGACTGGGTGACCTTCTAAAAGGCAGAGACAGACATCTGGGATCTCTCGGTCAAAGACGGCCCTCAGTGAGCACAATGAGGCCAGAGAAGGCTCCCTCTGGCTGTGTCCAAGGGATGGCTTACCTCCTCCTGTCGGGGAGGTCTCAACACTGGACTTGTCTGCACCACAGTAAAAGTTTAATTAATGCTTCTCATTCACCCATGCATCAATCCAATGCAACCAACATTTATTTGGTACCGCTAGGTACCAGAGGCGGTGCTTGAAGTACAAAGAGGAGAAGGAATGTCCTGGGAGGGGGAGGAAGGGGGAGAGAGTCTCACACTAGGCACACCTCAGTGTGAATCTACCTGCTCGGAGCCTTTTCTGGACATAGTTGAACTAATTTCCAATAAGGGAATGCTGGGAATATTAATCAGACTCCACTCACTGTTGAGAAATAACAACTTTCTTTTATTTTATTTATCAAGCAGGACCTTTTGGGCCTTGATAAAGAAAAATTACCCTCTATAATGTTTTCAAGAAAGAAAGGAGGGAAGGAGGGAGGGAGGGAGAGAGGGAAGGAGGGAGAGAATGAGGAAAGGAGGGAGGGAAGGAAGGAGGGAAGGAGGGAGGGAAGGAGGGAGGGAAGGAAGGAGGGAAGGAGGGAAGGGAAGGAGGGAGGTAGGGAGGAAAGGAGGGAAGGAGGGAAGGAGGGAGGGAAGGAGGGAAGGAGGGAAGGAGGGAGGAAAGGAGGGAAGGAGGTAGGGAGGGAAGGAAGGAGGGAAAGAGGGAGGGAGAGAGGGAGGGAGGGAGAGAATGAGGGAGGGAGGGAGAGAATGAGGGAGGGAGGGAGGGAAGGAAGGAGGGAGGGAGAGAATGAGGGAAGGAGGGAGGGAAGGAAGGAGGGAAGGAGGGAGGGAAGGAAGGAGGGAAGGAGGGAGGGAAGGAGGGAGGTAGGGAGGAAAGGAGGGAAGGAGGGAGGGAAGGAGGGAAAGAGGGAGGGAAGGAGGGAAGGAGGAAAGGAGGGAGGAAAGGAGGGAAGGAGGGAGGTAGGGAGGAAAGGAGGGAAGGAGGGAGGGAAGGAGGAAAGGAGGGAAGGAGGGAAGGAGGGAGGAAAGGAGGGAAGGAGGGAAGGAGGGAAGGAGGGAGGGAGGGAGGAAAGGAGGGAAGGAGGAAAGGAGGTAGGGAGGGAAGGAAGGAGGGAAAGAGGGAGGGAGGGAGAGAGGGAGGGAGGGAGAGAGGGAGGGAGGGAGAGAATGAGGGAAGGAGGGAGGGAAGGAAGGAGGGAGGGAAGGAGGGAGGGAGAGAATGAAGGAAGGAAGGAGGGAGGGAGGGAGGAAAGGAGGGAAGGAAGGAGGGAGGGAGAGAATGAGGGAAGGAGGGAGGGAAGGAAGGAGGGAAGGAGGGAGGGAGGGAGAGAATGAAGGAAGGAGGGAGGGAGGGAAGGAAGGATTCTGCTAAAAGGCAGTGAAGAATGATGTTAGAATCAAATCTGCTTTGTTAGTCTGCTACCCGCCTATCCAAAGCAAAATTTTTATTTACTTTGTTAAATATTTCCAAATTACATGTAAAAAAATTTTCACATTCATTTTTTTTTAATTTTGAATCCAAATTCTCTCCCTCCCACCCCTTGAGAAGGCAAGTAATAGGATACTAATTACTCACATAAAGTGATGCAAAACAAATTTCCATACTGTGGAGGACTCTTAATAAGTTAAGAGCTGACTGACTGACAACTCACACCAAGAGAAGGCCCTACAGGTAAGCTAAGAAACCCCAGTCCTACAAGCATTTGGCAAAGTCAGGGCAGGCTGTAAAGAATTCATGGCTAGCCCCCTTTGTGGCTCACAGAACAATCTCAGGTGTTGGAGGGACACAAGATCCGGGAGAAACCAGGTGCTGGAACAAAGGTTCATCACCTGCCAGCGGCCAATGAGAGGCCCAGGCAGTAACTGAGAACCAAGGGGGGAGGAGGGGGACCGGTTTGAGGTCCTAAGACTGGGAGTGCTTCCGAGGTGGGCAGGGCCACCATAGAGGGGGCTCCCCCTCCAGGAAGGTTTTCAAGCACTTGTCAGGAGGTCTCTGCACCAGCAGGGATTGACTTTCACCTGGGTCATTAACCCCCCAGCACCTACAGAATCACCCACGCACAAAGCCCTTCCTGCTGCTAACACTGACAGAGACTAAGACTTCCAAAGCACTTTATGCCATCTTCTCAGCGGATCCTCATAACAGATGGATCTGGGAGATAGGTGCTATTCTTATCCTCACTTCACCAAAGGAGAAATTAATCTCAAATTCACCAGCAAGGACATAGATTGTAAGTCTCAGAAGCAAGATCTGAACCCACGTCTCTCTCCTAACTCCGTGCTTCCCACTATATCACTCTCCCTCTCCTCTCCCATGAGGACAAGCAAACTGTCCGATCCCAAGGCACCACAACCGAAGGCCCAAATCTGGGCCACTGAAGGGTCGGGGACAGGGACAGAGGGGACCCAGAGAAGCCAGCAGGCGCCCCATGGTTCTGCCTTCCTTGGAACAGGGCCACTCGGTGCCAATGGTTGCTTCTCCAAAAATAGCTCCCTGTGTGAGGCAGCAGCAGGCCTTGGAAACCAAAGGCTTCTTAAAAACAGCAGGAGTTCCCCATAGCAACGTGTTTCAGCACAAATCTAGAGAATTCTTTTTTTGGACGAGAGACCAAAGCACCAGACCCAGGTTAAAGCACCCACCTACAAATGTGGGGTACTCAATTTATTGAGCGCAAGGGGGTGGGTCGGCCTACTTTAGGGGTCCATTTTCTGATGGGCCTCAGTGCACTTCCTCCATGGGCCGTGTCCTGAGGAGGAATGGTCTGCCAGGAAACAACAGAGCATTGCCAGAAACGTTTCATTCCATTCTGGGGAGCAGCCCACTGGCCCCAAGGGTCAACACTCCATTTCCCTTCCCCCTCTGCAGCTCCATCTAATTCGGCTCCACCACCATTAGTTATTATCAATTTAATCTGACATTTATGTAATATTTTATGGTTCACAAAATGCTTTCCCTGCATCACAGCAGCTAAGCCCAGCTGAGGCAAGCACTGCAGCTATGATGCCCGTAGGGAAGATGTGCCAGTGAAGGCCAGAGGCAGATTTTGAACCCTGGTCCTTCCTGATTCCAAGTTGCAGAAGGGGAAGGGAGGACGAAACACAATGTGGTGTAACCACAATGCTGCTTGCAGCTGCTGTGGGGGTGTAAGGCCAACAACACCAGCACACAGGAGTGCTGCTAGCACAGATTCTTTGATCTGCTTTACTAAGGAAAGATACCTGTTTCAGGGGTCAACAATCTTATTTTAATGAAACACACACATATCATTCACTTAGTTCAGGTGAAAAAGTCAGCACCCTGAACTTCAGAGCAAATACAAACAGAAATTACAAACAGAAAAAAATAACACAAATCGACAGACAGGCTTCTAACTGTCTGACTGTAGCAATACATACAGTTACCAAAGAGAGAAGCACCAACATCTGGGTTTTCAAAGCTGGCAGGGCTCCTTAACGGCCACCCAGAGTCTCACCTGGTCAAATCACAGGACACTTCCAGTGAGTGAGCCCCAAGCAAAATGCTAACCTCAGAGTATATACACTGTTTCCAATCAAGGACTCTTGATTCAATCAAAGACTCCTGATTCAAACAAAGGCAAGATTCAATCAAAAGCACCTGATTGCCTTAGTGCTGAGAAGCACTCCAAAAGAAAAAACAGCAAAAAGTCACACTTTGCTTGCCCTTACACTGGGTCACTCCAGAATGGAATTTGCTGTTGCAGGGTGTGAGTCGATGCTATTTTCTGGGAATGTCCTGTCCTTTCCTAAAGGACCACTCAATGAAGAACCATCTTTAATCCAAATGGGGTATCCAGAATGATGACTCCACATGTCACCCGTCATCCCAGCGACAGTGACTCGGATCTGAAAGCCTCTCCTACAGCAACCATGGCAGGTAGGGAGCACAAGCAGCATTTCTGCCATTTTACCAAGGAAGGACTGTGGCTCTCAGAGATAAAGAGACAGTCACATGAGAAGGAGCAAAGGCAAGATCTGACTCAGGTCTCCTGACTCCAAGTCTATCACTCTTTTCCTTATGTCATTTTGCCTTCGATTATTACTGAGAGAGCCTAGACCCGGGACGTACTCCTGGCTAAGGATACAAGGAGGAAACCGGACACTGTCTGTGTCCTCAAAGAACTTCATCCATCAATCAGTCAAAAGCCATTTAGGAGCACCTACTATGTGCCAAGCACGAGAGGCAACCCCTGCCCTCACACAATCTAATGATGGAGACAACGTGCAAACAAATACACGCAACCCAAGAGGACATAAGGGAATTCTTTGGGGGGACCTCAAGAGGGATTGGGGAAGGCTTCCCGTAGGAGGGGGATTTTAGCTGAGATCTGAAGGGAGCCGGGGAGATCAGTAATCACAGAGGAGGAGGGAGAGCGCTCCAAGTATGGGGGAGGGTAAGCCAGAGAGAATGTCCAGAGCCAAGAGCTGCAGGGTCTTTTTCATGGAGCAGCCAGGAGGCTGGGGGCACTGGACTAAAGTGCATATGGCAGGAGTAAGGTGGAAGAAGCCTGGAAAGGCAGGAGGGGGCTGGTTAGGAGAGGCTTTGAATGCCAAACTGAGAATGTTATACTTGCTCCTGGAGACAACACAGACCAACTGGAGTGTATCAAGCAGGAGAAGGACAAGGCTGGACCTCTAGGGAGATGAATGGAAGATGGGCTGGAATGGGGAGAGAATTCAGGCGGGCAGACTCCCCTCCCCCGGCCTCCCCCGAAGCAACCCCTGACGTAAACAGGACTGACAAGATGAGGGCCCACACTAGAAGGCCGAAAGTGCTCAGTACAAAGGAGAGACCCAAACTCCTGACTTTGAGACAGCAGCAGCAGGTGTAGATGGAGGCAGCCTGCAAGCCCTCAGCCAGATGGGAGGAGAGCTCCAGGGAGAGAGAGAGAGCTCCAGGCCAGAGCTATACCTTTTGGAAGCTTCGCCAGGGATGATAATGAAGGCAAGCTAAAACACGCTTGCCTCTTTACTCATTCCAGCCAGATAAAGGCAAGCATCACATGCACCTGAAAGACGGACACATGGCACCCACATGTCTACAGACACTGCGCCCTACGGAAAAATGGAAAACACTCTCTGAAAGCCAGGGGACCAACCACCCAGTGGGCCATCTCAGTTCTATTTCCCAATGAAAACCTTATCTTGGAGACAGCGTAAGGCAGTGAGGCCTAGGTTCAAGAACCATGTCTCCTCTCTTCTAAGCTGTGTGACCACAGAGAAGTCACTGACCTTCTTGGAACCCCAACTTCTATACCTGTCACATAGGGATAAGAAAACCTGTGCTCCTGACTCGTCAGCATCAAAGGGAAAAACTGACATTAAGCACTTTGGAAATGTAAGTGCCTTACAAGCATTAGCTACTATATAGCTCTCTGGTGCCTGACGCATAGTAGGTGCTCCATAAATACAAACGGCCCAACTGTCAAAAGCAGTTGGTTACTTGTTAGAAGACAGTAGAAAAAGCCAGCACTCAACATAACTCCCAGAACCCTGACTCCAAATTTAAAAAAATACACCAAGAGATTAATAACAATTTCTGTTTAAATTTTGTTTTAAAGCAATACACAAGGAATGTTCTGGGTAGGAGAGAGAGGAGAGACACAGGGGAAAATCTAGACATGACAAGAGCCAAAGAAACCAATAAAAAATCTATTCAAAAAAAACAATATGCCATGACCAAATATATTTGAATGAGCTTTGTTTTTCTTGCCTGGGGGGAGAAGGTGTGCAGGAAGAAGGGAGGGAAAGGATTTGGAACTGAAAATAAAACAAAATGGCTTTTCAAAAATGTCAGTCCTGTTAGAGCTATGGATTATTGAGAGTGGTCGGAGGAAAGAAATATTAATTATTGGATGCTCTCTCTCTCCTTCTCTCCCTCCCTTCCTCCCTCCATCTCTTTCCCTTCCCCCTACCTCTTCCCCTCTCCCTCCCCCATTTCTCTCTTCCTCCTTCTCTCTCTCCCTTCCTCCACCCCCCATCACACACACACACACACACACACACACACACACACACACACACACACACCCTCTCCTTTGCTCCCAAATCCTGAATTTCCTCTTGTCTCTGGATTCACAAACTCCCAAAGAGATTTCTAACAGCAGCCAAAGCAACCTCGTGGGGCTTTCCGTGTAAGCCAGTCAATCCTTTCCTTTTTCTGTGTGACAACTGCTACTCACATGATCAGTTGCCACCAATCAATTTTTCTTATTTTCATTTTCAAAAGAGCCACCCAAACAAGCTCTGTAAGCACAGTGAGTCACCCAAAGACCCTCTCCTTGGGATAGAGAGCATTTCCTAAGGGCTTACTCCAACCTGCCCTCACAGTTAAGGGCTGGAACTACTAAGTACTTACTTTTTCATTCTCTCAAACAGGAAAAGTCAGCCGATCCCTGCCCTCAAGGAGCTCCCCTTCCAATGGGGGCCTGGGCTGCAGGGAAGATGACCCAGCCCAGCACTGGCATCCTCAGCCTCTAACGACGGGTCCAGAATCATCCCTCTCTACGTGGACCACACCCCGTCCCCAGAAGGAGTCTCTCCCAGCCTAGTTGGGCTGGTTCTCAAACAACAGAGATAACATCACCAGCGCCTACTAAAAAAATACCAGCCTGGTTAGGATCTGTGGCTCTTGCAACCCAAGGCACGCCTCCAGACCACAAGAAGCCACCGGCATTGTCCTGATTACAAAACCCCATTCATAACTATCTCTGAAATGATGGAACCAGGGTGAGCTTTCACTGATTGTGAGTAAGCAGATGGAGGGATAAGGACCCCAAGGAAGGTGCCAGAGCCAAACCTTAGGAACAGAGTTACTGCTTTTGCTATTGGGCCTTACATATTTAAGAGCAATAAAGTTTGAGGTTGGTTTGGCCAGGCTTCATGTCCACCATGAAGCTCCAAAGTCCTTGGCCAGGCCTAGGTCCCATCTGTTGGCCTGGACCAGAAGTTCCTAACCTTGGGTGAATCAATTTGGTTGGGGTTTCAAAGAAAGGATTTTGATCATTGTATTTATATCAATTTCCTTGGTAATCCAATATATTTTATTTTATGAATTTAAAAACATTATTCCAAGAAGCGCTCCCCAGGCTTCACCAGCTGGCCAAAGAGAACCACACCACCAAAAAGGCAAAGAACCCCAGGGGCAGCCATTAATTAGAATTTCAAGTAGCCTTCTGTGGCTTCATCTGCTGAAGCTCTTCCCCTGGCAGTGGATGGCACCTCAGAGGGCCATTGGATGGTATCAGGCATGGTCTCCAAGGTCTTTTCAGAAGCATCTTCACAAGGTCCCTCAGTAAACTTCATTCATTCATTCGGTAAATAGTAACTGAGGACCTGCTGCATGTGAGGGCCAGGCCACATGTGATGGAGGATTAAAACAAGAAGACATAGTCCCAGAAGATTGGGATGAACAGATTCAGGATAAAAAAAGAAGAACCAGGAGCACTCTAGAGAGAAAGAGCAGGGGAAAGGACAGGACAGGGAAGATAAACTCTGAATTACTGCAATAACCAGAAAATAGTTAACAAAGACCATCCTCGGAGAAGAGAGGTGGGGGACTACAGATGAAGAATGTGGCATACTCAGACATGATCATTGCATCAGCTGGTTTTAATTAACTGCTATTGCTATGACAGGGTAATGATTCAATGCTGGTAGAAATTTTGGTGATACGAAAATAAAAGAAGAAAATAATTTTAAAAATTTTAAAGAAAAATATAGCCCATACCCTTATGGAATCTAGAGTCTAGCACAACAATTTATTCTACTTATTAACTATTTAATCCCTTAGGTCACTAATCCTAACCACATCTTATGATCCATCAAAAGACTGTCCGTGTGTCCCTCCATTCCTAGATTAAGAAAATTCTGAATATCGGCCACGTCTTGATTGTGTGACCCTGGGCAAGTCACTTAACCATCGGCTCTGACTTCAGAGGGTGGTGTTTTAATTGCTTACTACCTGTGAGACTTTTGGCTCTCTCAGCCTCCCTAGACCTCACTGTCCTCACCCATAAAATGAGGGGAGGTGGGTTAGACTACAGGGTCTCTGAGTTTCCTTCCGAGTCTAGACTGATAACGCTCTGAATTTCTCCCAAACTGAGTTTCTTCACCCATACGACGGGCACAGTAATGCCAACAGTTACTTCCTCTAATCTGCCTGCCCTTTCCTGGAAAATCTCACGGCCTTCCTTGCCCCCACCTTTGGTCTTGAGCCAGCCAATCAGCAGTGACTACCACCCATCAAAGAGGCGCTCCACCCCCCATACCTGTACAAGTCAGGGCCCCGCCCGGCCAAGGATGTGAAGGGTCACTGGCAAGGCTGCTGTCTCAGCTGCGTCCCCATCTCTCCAGAAGTGCCACGAACAAGCTGACTCCAGAAACAGGGAGCTGCCTGCGCACCTCCCACCTCAGAGACAGCTGAGCGCCCAGCGGAGAGAATCCTAGCCTTGGAATCAGGAAAGCCCAAGCTTGAATCCCGTCCCTGGGGCTTCTTGGCTGCGGGAGCCTGCCTAAGTCATTAAATTTTCCCATGCCTCACTTTTCTCATCTGTGAAGCAGAGCTAATAAGAGCCCCCAACTGCCAGGACCCTTTCCAGGATAAAACGTGATAACACTTGTACAATGCTCTCTGTACACCTTAGAACACTACAGACATGCCTCCGACTCTAACCCTGAGCGCCCACGAACTAACCCTAACCCTAACTCAACTCTAACCCTAAATTACTGATGGAGGCGGGGGGGGGGGGGTGATTAGAATTATTACAACACCCTGTAGGGAGTTCTCATTTGAATGGGAGTCCAGACTCAGCTCCCCTGGTTACAGTGGCTTTGCCATCACTCTGAAGGTCTCAGGGTTGATTTGCATATACACTGACCCCAACTCTGCATTTGGTTTCTGGGTGGTTTTCAACTCTCCACCAGAGGCTGCCCTGCCTCCGCACCCCACCCTTCCTCCCTCCAAAAGAAGCCCAGTAACTCCGGGTGGCTCTTGGAAGCCCATAAAGAGATGCACATTCTGATGTCTGCATGGGAAGAAACCAAGAGCAACGTGAAGCTGCTTAAGCATGGAAGAGAAGCCGCAAGGGAGAGCGTGCTCCCTCTCCCTGCCTTCCAGAGAGGTCTGTCCTCGGCTCCTTCTCACAGGGAATAGCACTGCAGGCTGCCTTTGGGGCCTCCAAGGGCCAAGGAACAAACCCAGGGTTCTTCCCCAAAGGGAGCCCAGTGGATAGAGCACAGGACCTCCAGTCAGGAAGACCAGAGTCGGAATCCTGCCTCAAACACCCTCTAGCCGTATGGGCTAGCCACCTTATCTCTCTGTGCCTCAGTCTCCACACTGTAAAGTGACAATAAAAATAACATTTACGTCACAGGGCTGTTACGAAATGAGCGCTTTTTAAACCGTAATGTGCTGTATAAATGTGAGCTACGGTTGTTGGCACTGCTGTCATCATTATGAGCTCAGGACTGGCTGCGGCTACCCACTTCTCACCTAATGACCAGTTTACGTATGTTCAGAAATGCTCCACACACACACACACACACACACACACACACACCCTAAAAGGAAGCCAATTTTTGAGTAGTTACAACAAATTTTAATAAAAATAATTATAATAAAATAATTATTTGATTGGTAAACAGAATCATAATAAAATAATTGTTCGATTAAATAATACTGTATTTTGCTTCTAGAGAACAGATAATCTCTTCAGGAAGGTGAGACACTACAGGGCCAGAATGGTACATACATCATCGCACGAGATTGCCATTTCCCCTATTTTGGCTGAACTGTTTTTCCCTGTCACAAGGGAAGGCTCAGTTCCAGAGGAGACAGTCATGGGGAAAAACGTCTAAATGTGACTACACTATAAAAGCAAAAACTACATCAATAAAACTTATTTTAGAGAAAAACAAAGTTCATCTCCCAGTTGGGCCATAGAGTAATGACTTTTTCTGTCTCAGAAACTGTCACAGAAAGACCACGGACTGCACTGAGGAGGAGTTGGGCTCTCTATCTAGGGAGAAGGCACCTCTACTAATGGCATCACCCGACCTTGGACATTCTGAAGCATGAAACAGCAAGGAAGGCCCATGACCACAAACCTCACAGAAGAAAAGGTGTGGAAAAGTGACAGCCAGTATCCACAGAGAGAGCTTCTGAAGGAAAAGGACACACGTGCCCACTCAAGCACCGAGGTACAAAACCACCAACACAAAATGTTTTTAACTGTTCGCTAGGCATAGGCTTTGAGCGTCATTCAGATCCACTGTAGGAAGAGCAATGCCGTGAATGTGCATATTCAGACTTCTATCAAACAAGGAATTTCAAATGTTGTACTCTGAGAAAGACATCAAATAACAGGCATCCAATGAACATTTCTCACATGTCTCAAAAATCTTTACTCACATTCGAGGGAGGTTCCTTTCTTTCTCTTGATAGAAAACTACCGGCTACAGACACTCCACAAGGCGTTCCTAGGGAGCATGGCCCAGGAAGGGAGAGACAGAGCTGTCCACACTCTGGAACCAAAACAGAAAACCATCCAGACAGGTTAGTAAGAGGGTTTGGGGGCACGGTATGGTATTCGTTGTTATTAGAGTTAATTCTACTTCAGTTGAGAAAATACTCATTATAGTAGAAATATTCCCTATATACGGTGTGCAACGGGTCCCCCAATTTTACACCACTATACATAAGGGTTTAGGTAATCATCTATACCAAAATGATACCCTTCAAACCGAACTGATGTCCAGTGACAGCTGCCACTGACATTTATATGATCAGCATTTTAAGATTTACAGGTGGTTAAATACACCTCATCTCAGAATCTCAGGGTTGGGAAGGATGGGAAGAACCCTATCATTACCAGCTGCCTCTTGGACATTTCCAATGGGTGCCCTTGGGCAGCACAAACTCAACACTGAATCACAGTTTTGAAGCCAGAAAGGACGCACAGGGGCCTCAAGCCCAACCTTCTTTTTAAACAGTTGGGGACTTGGCACATAGTAGGCCCAAAATACGTATTACTTGACTGATTGTCCAACCAGCACCCCAAAACAAATCCCCACCACAATAACCCTGACAAGTGATTAACAGCGCATTTGTTTGACCTTCCCCTAAGTCTTTGAGAATGGTAGTCATAAGGACTATCACCATTCTCACTTTGCAGTTTCTGAAAGTGAGTCTCCGAACATCCAGGGTCAATGGAGCCAGCAGGATTCGAATGCGGATCTTACTGATTCCAAGGCCCTGCTGCCTCACTAGACTAATTAATGGACATTTTCTCTCTGGCCAACATTGCCCTTCCATAAAGTCCACTCCATTGTACAAGAAGGGGATAGCAACTTCCTTAGAGCATCCCCAATGCTCTGAGGACACAGCCAGGACTGCCCAGTCCTCCTACAAACCAAAGCTACCCGAGTTACTGTGAGAAAGCTCTATGGGTCAAGCTGACTTCCAGCTTCCTTCCACCCTCTCTCTGGAAATCAAAACCAGGCTGGCCCGTCTAGGCACATGGAATTGCTAGCTCTGAATTCACCCTGGCTGCAAAACTCCACTGATCCCTGTCCCAGGCCCTCTCAAGGAAACCAGCATCCACAGAGGAGAAGCACATTCACTCCCGATGCTGCCACTGGGGCAGGAGGGAGCTAAGAAGTTGGAGAGTAAAGAAATGCTTTTGCCCAACAAAACACTATACACCCTTGCCTTTAAGCTTTTCAGGTCATCTTGGAGGAAACAGGCTATTTTGTGTCATTTTAATACATCTGCAACCTGACCAACAACAATTTAAAATGGCCTTGGCCAGGATCTGTGATTTCAACAGGGGTCAGGACTTCCACCGTGGAAATGCCATACACCAAGGCAGATCGAGAGTTCCCCAGGGCTTTCCGATAGTCACATGGCAAGCTTGAACCCAGGACAACTTAACTCCATGGCTGGCCCTGTACCCACCTCTCTCAAGTCAAATCATGCAACTGAAATGAATTTCATACATCTATTCAAACACTTATTAACTAAGGGCTTATGATTTTTAAATGCTACTATTATTTATTAAGGGCATGGTAAATTTTTCATTTTCATCCATTATGAGTTATACCAATTATGACCCAAATGTTGGTATTTGTAGAAATTCTATAATAAAAGCTTAAAGGTTTCTATGCGTTGTTAAATATCTATCTCCCTTGCCTGGGGTTGACCCAGTATCACAGAATTACAGCCTCAGAAGGGGAAGGCCTCTCAAGGGCCATCTACCATCGGGTATTATTATCTCGTCTACAGCAGAAATGAGCAGGAATCACTTCTACCAACTTCCTAACAGGGGACCACCCACCTTCAGCTTGAATACCTCCAGGGACGAGGAGTTCACCACTCCCCAAACCTCTGTAGAATAGCTCTCATATATGAGACATCCTTCAGTCGGGTCTAAGCCTGACTCTTGAGAACCCACTGCCTCTATTTCTGCCCCGAGACCAAGAAGAACAAATCCTATGCTTCTCCTCCAGGACATTTCCTCCAGACACCTGTGAACCACCATCAGGGCCCCTCTTCTCCTCTCCAGGTTAATACCCGGAGCCTGTACAGTATATTCTCCAGGCCTGTCACCATCCTGGTTGGCCGGCTCTGCACTCAGCCGCTCTGGTCCTCATCCTTTTTAAAAGATGCACCCAACCTCTCACGCACTATAATTCTAGCTGTGATCTGGGCAGGGCAGATCACACCTGGCCGCCACGCCCTCCATGCAGCCCAAGACCCCACTGGTCAGTGCTTACTGGCACGCTAATCACTGATTTGTTGTCTGGCCCTGCCTCCCCTATCTCATGACATTAACTTCTATTCAATTTCTTCGTATTTTGGAAATGTTTTACATGACTGCGCATGTCTAACCTACGTCAAACTGCGTGCCTTCTCAAGGAGGAGGAAGGGGACGGAGGCATTCCTTTTGCTCCCTCCCCTGCCAAGTCTCGATCTGCGACTTATCTAAGGCCCTGCGTACAAAACCATCGGTAGGAGGGGAAGAGGCAGGCTCAGCCTCGGAAGAGAAGGCCTGACCCCTTTACTCTGCACATCGGTGGCTTCGGGAAGTCTTGCCCACACAGCACACATTTACATCTCTGCCCTCGCTAGCAACAGCTCTTCCACATACTTACGATTTCCTTGAAATGCTGCCAAGTAATCTGGCCAATGAAGGCGGAAATCCAATTAAGTCATGAGTAAATGTCAGCTCCCAAATGCCAACGGCCCTAAGTAGCCACCTGGCATTTGAAGGGAGATGCGCCGCTCCCCTCACCAAGCCGGCTTGTGTTTCGTGTACACGTCAGCTTAGAAAATGTAAAGACGGGATTCGGTGCAGGAAGCTGGAGAGTGAGCAGAGGCCTGTCCCCGGGGGGCCGTGGGAGGACCGGCACTCTTAGAAGAGACCCTCCTCTCGTCTGGCCTGGAGTGCTGCAAGGAGCCGTAGTCCAGCCTCCAGCTCCAGCCCAAAATGATGGTCCTGAAGCCACCAGGTCTACCAGGCCCTTCCTCTGCTCAAAGACCTCTATGGATTCCCTTCTACCTCTAGGGCCAAGGACACACTCCTCCTTCCCAGGCATTAAACCTTCACAATGGGACTGCCACCCACCTCTCCAGACTCATTCCCTGACTTCCCTTCCCATTCTGACCCCAAACTGGCTCTTGGGCTTGGCTCCTCCCCCACCCATCATGTCTGGAAAGCCCTTCTCTTGAGAGACAAAAACTGGGGTGACTTGAGGGGAAGGGGAAGGGGTAAGGGTTTACTCAGCACCCTCTCTGTGCCATACACCACACTGAGCCCTCAACTAGTGTCCTCTTATCTGACCCTCCCAACAACCCTGCCAGCTAGATGCTGTTACAGCTGAGCGAGCTAAGGCAGAAAACATGATGTCATTTGTCCAGGATCACACAGTTGGCAAGGGTCTGAGGCTGGATTTGAACACAGGTCTTCCAGACCCCAGGCCCATGGCTCCATCCACTGGCTCCAGGAAATACGCTAAGGAATACAAAGACAGGGGGGGGCAGCTAGTTGGCACAGTGGATAGAGTACTGGCCCTGGAGTCACCTGGAGTCAGGTTTCAGGAGGACTTGAGTTCAAATTCAGCCTCAGACACTTGACACTTACTAGCCTTGTGACCCTGGGCAAGTCACCTAACCCCAAACTGCCTTGAGCAAAAAAAAAAAAAGGAATACAAAGATAAAACTCAAAATAACACACATACACACACCCCATCCTCCTGGGGTTGCCTCCTCACACACACATACAGAGCCACAAGGCCACGGTGACTTGAGGAGGGACTTAAGGAACAGCTTCCTATCTGTAGGAGGCAGGCCCGTTCTCTTTGCTTCCTAACAAACTACACTGGAGGCCCAATTCTGGAGCCCCTTGTGGCCTGAGATACCCCAGAAACTGATATTTCTAGGGTCACCCACCAGAGACCTTCCATGCAAGTAAGCTGATGAGGCAGATGCAGGGCACAGGCAGTGACGAAGCAACTGGGCAAGCTCGGTCTCCCTCCCTCTCTTCCATCTCTGTCTGTCTGTCTCTCTCCTCCTTCTTCCATTCTTCTCTCTCCCTCCCTTCCTCTCTCTCTCCATCTGTCTGTGTCTCTCTCCCCTCACTGTCTCTTTCTCTTTCTCTCACTCTGTCCCCTCACTATCTCGCTCTAGCTGTCTCTCTCTCTCTCTCCCTTCACTGTCTCTCTCCTCCTCTCCTCTCCAATGGATTTTGGTGTTTGTAACCCTTCCCTTATAGCACAACCCATCCATTTAAGTTTTAAATAATTGTTTTCAGTACAAAAGCATTCCTTGAAATGGACAAATGTACATGAAAGTTACCGATGAGCCAGGGAGTCTCAGAAGGCTGCAGCTGGCAGGGACCCCGGCAGCATCTGGACGTACCCACACCTGAACCAGAATGCCCCCTCCCATACACCAGAAGGGCTCACCAAGCCAGGAGGAGGGAGTGGGAAAGCCACCATCTCCCAAGGCAGCTCATTCCACTGGAGGACAACGCCAGTGGTGAAGAAGGTTTTCTTGGCATCAAGGCTACATCTGCCTCTCGGCAGCATCCCCCAACTGCTCCTGGTTCTACCCTCTGGACTTTTATACCTCATTTAGGGGAAAGGTCCACAGTTCTATAAAGGAATCAATCACTCACCCCATTTTGACAAGACTGCTAGGATGGAGGACCAAGTTTCAGGAGGAAAACTTCAATGTTCATAAATATACACGTTTGTGAAGCAAGAAATGGACTGAGGTAAAATCCCTCCCAAACTAGCCAATTGTCACGGGATGAATCCATCATCTCTCTGCCTGGCAGAGAAGAGGACACGTCAAGCAGGAAAACAACTCGGTCAGACTTGAGCCTTGGGGAAACGGTTTTGTTTGCTGTGGGAAGGATGGGCTGATGCGGGGAGAGACTGGCTGGGATGGCTGTGACATCCAAGCCCCTCCTTGCTGCCACAAGGCTAGGACAAAGCAAAGGGTCTTCCAAAAAGCCAACAGCCAAAAAACCAGACAAGCCTCCTCACTGCAACAACGGAGGCAGCGTCTCACTTGGGGGCCTAGATCAATCCTGTCAAAATCCCAGACTACTCACGCCAGACCCTGGCCCACGTCTGCCTCCACGCTCCTGATGTCCCTGCGGCCAGAGAGAAAACACCTGGCATTAAAACCCCATTCCCCTACCCAAGAACCAGGCCAGCGACCACAGCCTCCATGTGGACAGATTCCAAGTCCCAAAGATCTTAGTTTTAATCAACCTGTTTATTTGCAATTTATTTGCATATCATTAGTCTTCTGTCCCAGGTAGCTGCATTGTAGTCAGACTTTGCCAATAAGTCATTCTCCTGGAGGCTCCTCTCAAGGGAAACGGAGGCATGGGGTCTTGGCAGAGGGCCTGGATTCAAATCCCACCCCCGATATTTATTAACTATATCACAACAAGTAAGGCCCTTCAACTCTCTGATCCTCAGTTTCCTCAACCATAAATTGGGGATAATAAAACAACTAGTGTACCTCCATCACAGGGCTCTGAAGAGGCTCAAAGGAAATGGTGTATATAAAGCACGCATGATCAGAAAGTCCTGGGGGCAACACCTGGGAGTCGGAAGGACCTGAGTTCAAATCAGGCCTCAGACTGTGTGCCCTCGGGCAAGTCACTTAACCCCAATTGCCCTGCCTACCCCCTTCCAGAAAAAAAAAAAGAGAGAGAAAGTCCTGGATTCAAATCTTGCCTGTGCTGGTCTGGGCAGCATGACCCTGGTCAGGTCACCATCTCTAAAAAGGGGACGGCAATACAGGATCATCTGCCATGGGGTTGCTGTGCGCTCAGACAAGACAACACATGGAAACATTAATACGTTAGTCAACACTGTTAGTGCTACTAGCCAGCACTTCATAGCGCCATGTGCCAGACGCTGTGCTCAGCGCTTCACAGTTATTATCTTATTTGAGCCTCACAATAACCTTGGGAGGTGGGCGTTATTAATGTCCCAACTTTAGAGATGAAGAAACTGCAGCAAACAGAGGTTAGGTGACTTGTCCAGGGTCACACAGCGAGCTGCCATTGATATAAATGATTATCTTACATGTAATATAGCATTATATAATTTATATCAATTCTATAAATACTGTTACATTAATAATTATCCATTCTCGTGGTTGTCATTAAAGGTACCAGCAGGGCCAGATCACATAGCAGACCTGAGCTGGCCGTGCAGGCAGAACGACCTGGGTTTTCGTCTCCTCATCTATAAGAAACCTAGAAAGCCTCTCTCCCTCTGACCCAGCCTAGCTGAGTGTCCCTGGACAAGTCACTTAACATCTCGGTGATGAGGCAAGGCCCTCGGGCTTTAGGTTACAGAGAAGTCGACATTCTGTGGTGAAGGAGGGAGGGAGCGTCCTCATCAGGAACTCCGCAGACCAGTGAAATCGGTTTCATTTCAGGTGGAAACGTCCACTTGAGGACACTGAACGTCTTCACGGGCAATGAATGACCCACTAGTCCACTGTGTCCACCAGGGCAAGGAGTCCCTGGACACCTCTGAAGGGCTACAGTTACTGCCTCCATGCTCAGAAGGGCCAGAGGGAGGAAGGAAATGCCCCAAAACAAGCCACATTCTTCGTCAGGAACAGGAAGTGAACGAGCATCCTCTGCAGAAAGACTTTCCTCTGCTGTTCCTTCCGGCTGAGGAGGAGAAACCAGCCCGGCTAGAGCTCAGGAAGCCTCAGAACCAGTGGAAGCAGAGGCATTGCCTGCCTACAGCAGGAGCCCCCACCCCCAAAGGTCCCACTTCACAAGTCACCCAGATCATGCCCCGGGGGCCTGCACCTCCCTCTCAAAGGGCACCCTAGAGCAGGAGGGACCCGGGAGGCCACTGAGTTACATCACCCCATTTACAGGTGAGGAGACCACATTCAGGGAAGCCCCTAGAGGAGGTAGCAGAGTCTGGAATTGAACCCAGGACCCTCCTGACTTGAAGCCTTGTGGTGTGCTATCACAGAATCCAACTTTGTATTTTTACCAGAATCTCCCCCATCTACTGTCTCACTGAAATGAGCCAAGAATTCAGTGCAGCTCAAGCAGCATCTTCTCCATGAGGGCCTCCTAGATCCCTCCCTTGGCAGCCAATGCCCTCACTCCCTAAATTCTTTATTAAACACCTACTATGTGCCAGACACTGTGCCAAGCACTTTACAAATATTACCTTATTTGATTCTCACAACAACCCTGGGAAGCAGGTGATATTATTATCCCCATCTCATAAACGAGGAAAGGGAAGCAGATAGCAATTAAATGACTCACCCAAGGTCACACTTGAACTCGGGTCTTCCTGACTCGAGGCCCAGTGCTCAGTCATCACATTCTACACCGTATCACTGTCATTATATATGTGTACATACATACACACTCTCTCCTCTCCATCCCCCCCCTCTGATTTAGCTCCATGAAAACCTGGCCTGGTTCATTTTTGTCTCTGTATTTCCAGTTCTCAGAGGCTAACCCTAAAGGTGTTTGATAAATGCTTGCTAATTAACTGATTCAGTAATCACTCGCAAAGTCCCAACAGGTTCAAGGCATTGTGCTTGGAACTGAGGACACCAGGATAAATATGACAGATGCCCCCAGGAAGCTTGCACTCTGGTCATCACAAGATCACAGACCAAGAGTTGGCCTCCTCTAAAGGCCCTGCAGCAAAAACAACTCCAGACAGGGGCCGCTTCCCTGGTGGCTGCGGCCAGACTGATCACAGACTCTAAAGTGAACGTGGGACGGCGCACCTACCCCGCCTATGGGCATTGAAGGTACCTCTACATCAGAGGCTCTTAACGTTTCCGGCACCACGGACCCCTCTGGCCGTTCGGTGGACTCCTCAGAATAATGCTTCTAAATAACTGAAGGAATGGTGACATTTCAGTCAGACGTTAACGAAAATAAAGATGTCATCTTTTTTTTCCCCATCCAAGTTCATGGCCCCCTTGAAACCTATCCACAAGCCGAGGGGGTAGGGAGGGGGGCTATCTGGGGACCACAGATTAAGGACCTCTGCTCTACAGAAAGGAAATCCTATCAAAGGCTCATCTCAATTAGTTCAGTCTAGTCTGGGATTTAGGACGGGGATGTCATATGTCAAAACATATTAACTTATCTCAAGACTTCAATGACCATTGACTTTGTCCAGGAGGATAAAGAGACCCCAGCCCTCCTCTCTAGCAGTGAAAAGGGCCTCCAGGGCCTCATCCAGGCTAATGCTCCAGCAAACTGAGACCTTGGGAGGTAAAGTGATTCCCCCCAAAGTCAGACAGACTCGGGTGGAGCCAAGATCTGAAGCCAGGTCCTGGAACTCCATCCATGAACCACACTGCCACCCTAGATGGTCTTCCATCACAAACATTTTTTTCAAATAAAAATCACTCGACGGCCAACCTTCTGCTTAGGCCAATCCACACCTAGTGGAAGCAGAGTGTGCTGATGGGCAAATGCACAAAGTCTCATCGGCATTTTACTTAAGCACTTACAATACACCAGGCACTGTCCTAACCACTGGGGATACCCAGAAAAAGCAAACCATGGTCCCTGCCTTCAAGGAGCTCACCTCTAACGGGGGAGACAGCGTGGAATAATGCCAGCCTCCCAGGCTTGTTTGCTGTTGTTCACCCGTGTCTGACTCTCCTTTTTCTCGTTTGGGGTTTTCTTGGCAAAGACGCTGGAGCAGTTTGCCATTTCCTTCTCCAGCTCGTTTTTACAGATGAGGAAACTGAGGCAAACAGGGTTAAGTGACTTGCTCAGGGTCATTAAGGGTCATTAAGCAGCTGCTTAATGTCTGAGGTGGGATTTGAACTCAGGAAGCTAAGTCTTGCTGACTCCAGGCCCCACTGCCACCTGGCTGCCCCAAGGCTTGTTGTAAAGATCAAATGAGAAATTTATAAGATACTTTTAATCCTTATAGTGCCCTATAAATGCTAGTCATCATTATTGATAGCAACTGCAAATCCCGGGGCTATCAGAATGAACCCCAGGGTCTTCCAAGACAGAAATCAGAGAAGAGGCAGCGGTTAGAAACATCGTCTTTCTTCAGACTGAGCTAATGCTGAGTGACGAACAGGTCCCCACATTATGGGATGAGTACAGACAACCTGACAGCCAACCTCACCTCGAGGAAACAGAATAAATCAATGCCCCTCCGGTGGTCATAATCTATAAGAGGTGACAGAACTCAGCCTACCCCCTCCCCCACTCATAAAGTATGATGAGCTACATAAATGCATCCAACCACAGAGTGAAGATGGTCAAACAAGCCTTGATTCTTGGGCTCCCACTGAGAAGGCCCTTCCCCAGCTCCACAGTCCTGGAAGGGAAGAAACCCCGACCCCTCCATTGCTGGTTAAGACAGGGAGTCAACAGTCTGTTGGGTGGAGGAGAGGTTGGGGAGAGACCAAAACTATCCTTAAAATGGCCTTTCTGGAAAGTCTAGAGAATCTGTTTAACCAGGTTTCTAATATTGAAGATAAGTGAAGGCCTTCGAATCTCGGAAAAAAGAACAATGACAAAGAACCATGAACTCATTAAGCGACCAAGAGAGGCGTTCTCAGCGATGACTTTGAAAGGCAGGAAAGGGCAGCAAAACTGGTTTTTATTTGAGCAGGAGTCTGCTCCCTCTCCTTATCTCAAGATGAAGTTAATCGTCCTAGTGATTTTAAATGTCATAGAAAAATGGAATGTGAGAGCCAGGAGAGACCTCAGAGCTCATCTTGTCCAATGTCCTAATATGTTACAGTTAAGAAAACTGCTCTTATAATCCCTTGGAGAACAAGGTAAAAGCGCTCACCATCTATCAAAGGGCAGGCTTCCACAGCAAGGACCCCGACCCTGAGAGCCTGGGTCCTACAACCACTGACTGTCAGTAGGGTCCCAAACCACTGATTGCCAAAGAGGGTCTCCCAATGACTGATCGCCAAGGAGGCTCCCCAACCACTGACTGCCAGTATGGTCCCAAACCACTGATTGCCAAGAAGGGTCCTCCCATGACTGATCGCCAAGGAGGGTTCCCCCAACCCAGACTCCCAAGGGAGCCCAGCCTCCTTGGGGCATCACGCCTTCAAGTGACCTCTTCACTCTGCCCTCTGGGACCCTGCTGACCAAGCCAATTCCTCTTCCAGATGACAGCCCTTCAGAGGTTCAAAGGCTGCTAGCTAGCTCCCTCAGCGACCCCGAGTCTCCCCTTTTCCATGATGAACATCCTCAATTCTTCTAAATGGACAGGGACTCAAGGCCCTTCCCCGCCCCGACTGCCTTTCTCCGATGATCTCTAGCTGTCAACTATCCGTTCCAAAAGCTGGGAGCCAGGGCTGAGTGCTACACCGAGGACGTGGCCAGGCCACCCCAAAGTCAGGGAGGCGATCGCTTCCCTAATACTCCTGGATGCTGGGTCCCCCTTCGAGAAGCCTGAGATCCCATTGGGTCACCTGCTTACTTCTCGTACTTGTGACATCACATCCCTGGCAACCCAACAACACCTGATAGCTTAGGCTTTTGAAAGCTGGACTGCCAGCCCAAGGTCAGGGGCTTCCAGCCAGGAATTATCCTGGCCCCGGGAGGCCATCAACTGCACACAAAGGAAAAAGCCATATAGTCCAGAGAGGGGACAAGTCAACCAACACTAAGGTTAGAAAGACAACACTAAAAACCAAACATCCAGGACAATGAAGGGGTTTTCATGCTAAGAACTGATTTTGGCAAGGTGCGCTGGCCTAACATTTGTTACCTGGGACGTCCCAGAGAATGGGAGGGTTTAGTACTCCAGGGGATGGAGGTGCCCACCAGAGATGGCCCGCACCACCCATTCTCTAGATGAGAAGCAAAACTAAAAACAAAGAGGTCTGTTCCATAGGATGTAAGCTCTCCTGTGCCCTGGGGTCCACCTGCAGCTGTGTGAAATCGAGGAGTGGGGGGCACAGAGGATTATGGGGAAAACAGAGGCTGGATGAGCAACACCAGGGTTCAAATGCCACCTCTCACAGTTGCCAGATGTATGGGCTGTATCTCTGAGCCAGGGGTCGAAACACAGTAAAAGCCCTCTGTTAACTCTAGTATTAGTTATGGCTATGCTGAGGCATCCCAAAGAGTCGGTCTTTCTTTGCTGTGGTTAAATCATTTCATGCCCCACTCTTTGTGACCCCCATCTGGGGTTTTCTTGGCAAAGATACTGCAGTAGTTTGCCATTTCCTTCTCCAGCTCATTTTACAAATGGAGAAAGTGAGGCAAACAGGATTAAGTGACTTGCCCAGGGTCACACAGCTACTAAGTGTCTGAGGCCAGTGAAGATGAATCTTCCTATCAGGAAGATCAGTATCTAACCACCACAGCACCACCCAGCCACCCAGTCTTTGCTACTACCACCCAACAGCACAAAAGACCACAATGTTTCCCAGCCAATACAGTGTGCCTCCTACAGGTGAGGAGGCCTGTCTTCCTTGCCTCCAACCCCACAAAGCCCCATCTAGCGAACCACAGCCTCTCCACCTTTTTATGTGTCGTAGGCCCCTCCGGCAGTCTGGTGAGTTCTAGGGAGAGGCTGGGTCTCAAAAGATTTTGAAACACATAAAATAAAATGCAGAGAATGACAAAAGAAGCCAATTTGTGGCAAACAAAGATGTATTTTTTTCTCACCCAATTTCCCAGACGCTGTGAAATGTCTCTGATGCCCAAAGTTAGGAACCCCAGATCTAAACCATCCCCTTCCATTTACAACAACTCCCAGCCACTGCTTGGCGGGGTTGGGGTGGGGCGGAGATTCTAGGCCACAAAGCACACACAGGTGACATGAGATCCACAGCAGCTCGCCCAGGACTCAGTGGTCTAGCTCAGGTTTAAAGCCCCAGACAAGCCCATCCAGGTGCTTCCGGTCACCAGTGCCCTGTCAGGCCCCAGGCTTCTTGTCCAGGCTCTGACTCTGGGCTAGGTTCTCCCACTCTTCCCCTGCCAGGTCCTCTGGCTCCAGGTCACCCAGAAATGAGCTCTGATCTTGGTTTTGCTAAGTCTTTGAAAGAGAGAAGACAAGCAAACAGTTGAATAAATGAGTCTTTAAAATGCTCACACTGGGGGCCACCCTCAGGTACCTCACCTACGGGAGAGGGAGCCCAAGCTCTGGAGAGTCCTGGGTGGGACGGAGAGCCTTCGAATCCAGGCACAGTGAGGCCTGCATGCCCATTCCCCAAAGACTAGCCTCGCTCCACTGGAGAGACTGACCACTCACTCAGCATGTGTTTATTAAGCACCTGCTGGATATCAAACCCTGCACCAATTTAGCTGCAGTGATGCCCTGCCAACACAAACAGGCAATTATATGTCACCAAGCAAGAATTACCATGGGAAGGGGGGGAGAAGGCTGGAACCAGAAAGAGCAAGGAATGAGCGGATTCCAGCGAGCTCCCCAGTGTCCCAGAAACATCAGGAGGACACAAGGAAGCCTCCAGTCACTTGGGTGGAGCCCCTGGGCAGGAGGTAGAGAAGGACACAAACAAGACAGGAATGGGATGAGCCGACAGACTGTAGGGAGGACAAAGCATTTATTAAGCGCTTACTGTGTGCCCTAAGTGTATGGATCTGAGCACTGGAGATACAAATCGGTAAGTGACAGTTTCTGCTCTCAGGGAGTTCACATTCTAATTGGGGGAGATAACACACACACACACACACACACACACACACACACACACACACACACATGAGGGTTCAGCTGCAGAGCTATCATAAACTGGCAGTCCCCAGGGAAGCATGGCAGGGAAGGTGGCAGGGGTCCTTCGGATGCAGCAGCGGGGCACATGTCAAGGCCTGGTGGTCTGGAGGTGCACGGACGATATCTGAAGGGATATATGGCAGAGCCCAGTGGTCTGGAGGGTGCAACGTCCAGGCTGCTGGTCAGGCCCAAAGGAAGGACCTTAGGAAACAGCATTGAGGAGCTGCTCCCTTGGAAGGAGTCACTGAATCCACAAGGTAACAGGTCCGTCTGAACTGTCTGCTATGGCCCAAAGGAATGGCAAGCTCCATGAGTGGAGAGCAGACCCATACCCAGAGAAATCACCTCTGCAGTCAAATTCCTAATACCACGAACCCCAAATTACCTACAGTGACTCATTTGGTCTTGCACGGAATTCGGGCTCACCTCCTTTCCTGGCCTGACACCCCACCTCTCTGTGGCCAAAATGTCAGGTCAAAATTCTGTTCCACATTGCTTCTGTCTCCCCTCCTTCCACCATTACTGACAACATCATTTATTCTACTTCACACAAGCCTGCTCACCTCCTTCTGCATCCTAACCTCTGGTTCTGGGCTGCCCTGCCTCCCCCTCAAAGACCCCCTCTCATTTTCACACCTTGGCTCTCCAGCTCCCAATGTGTTCTCCATCAAGGGCTATTCCATGGGGCTCAAAAATCCCCTTTCAACACGTACAGCCTATATCAGATTGCATGCTATCTTGGGGAGGGGGGAGAAGAGGGAGGAGGAGAACATTTAGAACTCAAAATCTCATAGAAGTGAATGTTGAAAACAAAATCAATAAACAATTTTTTTTTAAATAATTTTTAAAAATCTCCTTCCAACACAACCTGGAGCTTATCAATGAAGCAACCAAGTCTGATTTCAGAGGACCTGGTGATGCCAGGCACTTAGGGAGGTGGTGGACAACAGGTACAGAATGGGGCAAACACTTTCAGACCTGGCCAAGGTATAGATTTGCGATGCTTAGGTGCGCTTATTTGTTCCGAGGGAGAGTCTTTTGGGAAGTATGTCTAGCATAATAAATGTCTGCGATGGCTAGAGAAATAAAAGAGCCTCTGGCATCAGAAGACAGCCAGGTTTGAGTCCCATCTCTGACACTGGGTGACTTTGGCTAAGTCACGGCCACTGTTTCCCAAATGAAGAATGCCTGAAATAGCTAACTGGAAAGCAGAAACATTTTGTAAAGAGGGAAGCGTGCCAAGGAGGTCAACGACCGAATGAAAGGCCAGCTTATCCCCAAGATACTTATAGCAGCATTTTGTGGAGAGTGAAATAAATGTTTGCCCAAGTTATGGAACAGAGACGGGAGGAACCTGAGCCTGGCCCCAAAGGAGACGAGAAGGCGGCTGCCCCTCTGCTTGGCAGAGACCAGGAGCTTGCGGGACACTTCCTTTAGCGTAAGACATTTTAGACCAGCTCGTTTGGCTCAATTCTTTTTTATTCTCTGTTACGTAGAAGGCCGAGTTGCCGCCATTCCCCCTTCTCATCTGCCTTGGGCCAAGACCCCAACCCACCTGGGGCAGCAGCAGGACCAGGAGCCCCTCTCCACTCCCTCCCCTCTCCCCCAGGAGCCCATCTCCACCCTTCCCCCATCAACCCTCCTCCTCCCTCCTCCAGGAGCCCATCTCCCCCACCCCACCCCTCCTCCCTTTCCTTGGACACGCTGCCCATTCAGGAACTGGAAAGCTGGTTTATGTTTACTGAGCAGGAAGGGCCCCACAACTACAGGCTGAAGGCGGGTCCGGGGACCTCAGACACCGACAGTCTTGAATCCCAGGACGGTTGAGCTGGGCAGGGGCACCCGCAGCACCCCTCGTGCCCACCCCTTACACATCTGGCCGCCGGGTCTCCCTGAATCTACAGTCATGCTGAACACCACGACCTGGAAGACAGAGCCCCGAAGACTCTCTCAGATTCAGCCTCCTCCTAACACGACAGCAATAATAATGACTCCCATGTCTAAAAGGACGTGAGGCTGACAAAGAGCTTCCCTCACTGACCCTTTCAAGTTGATGCTGGAAGCGCTACCCTCTTACTCTAGTTCACAGAGAGGCCTCGGGGCGCTGGGCTTGACCAAGGTCTCACAGCTAAATAAATGTCACCTGGGATTCAAATCCAGCTCTCAATTAATCAACAAGCACGTGTTAAGTGTGGAGAGACAAAGAGAAAGCAAAAACCATCCGTGCCCTCAAGGAGCTTCCATTCTAATGGGGAAGCCAACAACACACATAGACCAGAACATATAAGAGAAATACAGGGAACCTGAGAGGGAGAGGCACTAACGGCTGGTTGGCTAGGAGGGGAATCCAGAAAGGTCTCCTTGAGGAAGTGGAGGGAGGGAGGAAGGAAGGGCATGCCAGGCCTGGGGACAGCCAGGGCAAAGGCAGGGAGGTGGGAGAGGAAAGGCCACATGGGAGGACCAGCAAGCAGGCTGTTATGAGTGGATCCCAAAGTACACAGAGCTAATGGTAACCCTTCACTGCCCAACAAAGGAGCTGAGATCTGACAGGGGTGATCCTCTGAGGGATAGAACCGATCATCTCTCAAGGCTCTTCAGCTCTAAGGCCCCAATCACGGCCCACACAGCCTGGCTTCACATCTGCCAAACAGGCTGGCCTGTGTCTAAGGACCCCAGCCACTTTCTGCATGTGCCCACCCACTAACATCAGCAGAGCAGGCTTTGCAGAGTGAGCTGCCCGGATGAGGAAGCCAGCAGGGCTGGGGCCTGGAGCTGGGCCTGGAACCTAGAACCTGGGGCTGGGGCCTGGAACCTGGGGCTGGGGCAGAGCTGAATCCCCAGGTCCCCAGACAGACGTCAGTTTGCCAATCCCGCCCCTGAATGTTTGGCCGGAGGCCTGAGCAGGGTATCAGGGATGTGTTAGTGCTGAAAGTTGAGCCTGGGAGAGCAGGAACCAAAGCAGGATTTGGAAACAGGCCAAGAGCAGGCGAGGAGAAGCAGACCTCGTGGAACGAAGGGGCCGCCTCACCGCGCTCCCCTGATGTCGGGGTCCAGAACCAGCCCTGGGTTTCACAGTCCTTGGAAAACAGATAAAGGGGGCCGAGGCTGGCCTATCTTTAGAGGGGGAGAAAAATGTCAGGGGAGCGAGTGGGTCCCTGATGGAGTGTCAGTCGACGGGACAACAGCTGGTGGTCACCAGCGCGGCTGGAGCCTCTAAGGCAACATCTCCTCTAAACACCATGGATAGCTGGTGGCATGCGCACCACCAGGCAGCCTCCCCACTTCACAGGGGAAGATACTGAGGCTCAGAGAGTGGCGACTTAGTGTCTCCAAGAGCAGGGAAGGGGGGAAGTGAGGACGACGGAACAAGCCCATATTAAGCCCATACTGTGTGCCAGGGCACTGTGCTAAGTGATTTACAAATAGTTATTCTCCTTTGACAGCTAGGGAAACTGAGGCAGGCAGTGGTTAAGTGGCTTGCCCAAGGTCCCCCATGACAGATTTGAACTCAAAGCTCTTTGCACTTTTCACCCCTACCCAAAACGTCTTGAGCACTTCCCACTGGCAGGGCACCGTGAGGGGGACACAGAGGGAAAGTGGTTCCTGACCCGGACACTTCAGAGCAGCCTTGAGGAGGCTGCAGACAGACAGGAGGGGCCACAGAGGCCCGAGGAGGAGCGGAATCGGGAAAGACGCCTCCTTGGATTCAAAGGGCCTGAGTTCAAATCCGGCTCACAGGTCAGCCCAGGTAGAACCACAGCCCTGGGGGCATCTAGCCCAACCCCAGTCCAGGCCCAGTGTTTCAGTCGGATCTGACTTCTGACTTATAGAATTAACTGTTGTTACTCATTTGTATCCGACTCTTTGTGACCCCATTCCGGGTTTTCTTGGCAGAGACACTGGAAGGGTTTGCATGTGCTTCTCCAGCTCATTTTACAGATGTGGAAACTGAGGCAAACAAGGTGAAGTGACTTGCCCAGGGTAACACAGCTAGTAAGTGTCTGAGGCTGGATTTGAACTCGGGAAGCTGAGTCTTCCTGACTCTGGCCTCTCTGCACTATGGCACCCCCTAGTGCCCCAATTCTAACACCTCATTAATGAGGAAACTGAAACCCCACAATGGGGCCGACGGACTTGGCCGAGGTCTGGCAGCTCGTGAACTGGGGAGTCAGGACTTGAACCCAGATATAACCCCAAATCCTTCTCCCTTTCCATGTCACTCCCTGCCCCCCCCCCACACTCTGGCCTCTCTTTCCCAACCCCAGTAACAACATAAAAATCCCCTCCCCGCCCCAGCCTTCCCTCTGAAATCTGTTCCATTTACGCACCTGTGTCTTGTTCCTAGTTGTTTGGGAGCTTCCTCCCTCATTAGAATGTGAGCTCCTTGAGGGCAGGGGCAGTTTCTGCCTTTCTTTGTATCCCCAGCACTTAGCCTAGTACCTGGCACACAGTAGGCGATCAATAAGTGCTTGCTGACTGACTTCACCCTGTTAAGTCCATTCCTGAGAACCCTGGCCTTGCAAACAGAAGACTTAGGTCTGACCCCCATGGGCGGTGTGGTCCAGGGGAAAGGATGCTGGCTTTGAAGTCAGGGGACTCCGGGTTCAAGACCTGCCTTGGTCACTGGCATCTGGTGAGACCCTGGGCAAGTCACCTTCCATCCTAGGGCCTCAATTCATCAGGAAGACTTCATTAAGTTCTTCCTATGAGCACGAGCTGGACAGATGGCCCTCCTCCTTCAGTCTTTCCCTCTGTCAGATGGGAGGGTTATCCCAGGAGGCCCCCAGGACCCTTCCAGGTTAGAGCTATGATCCTCTGACCTCACCTGGGTGGCTTTCCATTTCTGGGACTCAGTCTCCCCATCTGTAAAAGGCCCTGGCCTGGCAGGTCTCCCCCAGCTCCTAAGTGGCTGGACTGAGGCAAAGGAGCAGCATTCAGCAGGGCTCAGACCCCCCCCTCCCCCACCATTCCCGTCAGGTTCCCACCTGCTTTCTTTATCCTCCGGGCCAGGGACCAGCATGAAAGAGAAATGCAAACCGTCTTCAAACAATGTTATTTCTGGACTTTGCTCCATTATTAATAATCCAGCAGTGTTGCTTTCTACTATTCTTTGGTCCAAAAGTAAAATGCTTCTGCTATAAATAGTTAAGAATCCTATAAAGCCCTGGAGAGAGCCACGATTTCATCGATGCGGGCACTTCCTCCAACGGCCAGATACCAACCCCATTAGGCCTTTGTCTTCTGCGCACCTCCACTCCACACATGCCCCCACCGGCTTCGATCCTCCCCCCAAGCATCATCGGGCTGGCTCCCTGGGGCCCTGCCACCCAGAGCACCAGCATCCTCCCCACAGCCAACGTTTATAACCCTGAGCCATCCTCAACTCAGATCTAGAGCTGAAAGGAATGCCAACGCCAACCATCCCACGACCCTCAAATTACAGATAGGGAAACTGAGGCCAAAGAGATGTCCTGGGTCACACGGGTGAGTCAGAAGCGGAATCTGAACCCAGGTCTACGCCAAGCCCTGCAGCTTCCTACGTCCTCCCTGCCCCTCAAGGCCCACATCCAAGACGTCACCAAACCCTGCCCAGTGTCTCACATACATCCCCCTCTCCCGACTCCCACGGCCACCACGCTAATACAGACTCTCACTACCTCATTGCTAGACAATTGCAACAACCTCTCGGGTTGGTCTCCAGCCTCGTCAGTCCTGTGTCCCCATGCTTCACACAGCTACCAAAATAACCTTCCTAAAATAGCCCAGATCTGACTGCATCACTCACCTCCTCAAGAACCTTCTATTGCTCCGTATCACCTCTCGTATAGAATACGAACTCTTCCGTTTGGCATTTAAAGCCCCATTCCAGAAAAAGGTCTTTACTTGCATTTTTCCAAATTCACCATGCCACCTCCCACCTCTCTACAGACTGCCCCCTAGACATGGAATACTCTCCTTTGTCATCTCTGAGGCTCTGCTCAGGTGCCAGCACCACTGAGTAGCCCTTCCTGATGCTTAAAGCTGTTGGTGCCATCCACCTCAAATTACCCTCCATGGACATTCACTAGAGGCTCCTGGAGGGCAAAAAATGATCTTTCCTTCTGTCTGTGTAAGCCTAGAGCCCAGCCCAGGGCCTAGACCAAGGTCAAGGCTTAATCAACACTTGTTGGGTTGAAAGAATGAATACAAACACCAGAGAGTCCCTGCCCTCAAAAGGCTTACCTTCTAATCGAGGGAAACAACTCTTTGAGTGGGAAGTGGTGGCCAGTGGTCCCCGACAATTAGGGAGGGTGAAGGAGCCGCAGGCTGCCCTTTCTAACAGCAATGGTGATGCCCGATTGGCTGACCGGAGGTGCAGCGCTGCTGGAAGACACCCGTTACCGATTGGTTGGTAGGCTCTCCCCAAGCACGGCAGGGTCTCTGGATGGCCGGCTTCACACCCTTTACTGGCCACATGTTACCCTTGCTCCAGCTTCATGGCCAAGTCCCAGCTCTAGCCCCTCCAAGGCTAACTGCTCCAACCCTTTCCCTTTCTACATGAAGAAACGGTGGCTGAAGAATAAATGAATTGTCCTTTCTCGTTATCATCATCCTGGATGGCGATGGCTTCTCAGCTATACCATTCATTAAACAGGCTTTGGACTGTCACCCAAAGCCTATAAAAATGAAGTCCTAAGTTTGGTTTCATGGGACAGCCCACCCAGAATTCCAACCAACCAGTTTAGAAAAAGAGCAACAGGGAAGCCGGCCCTCAGTTTATCCAGAGAAATCAACCCAGTAAATTTTCTACTGCAAATGACCTTGCCAAATGAGATTAGCCCCTCTGGGTATGGGAGTTGGGCTGGTGATATGTGAGGCTCCTTCCAGCCCCACACGCTGGGATCCCTGGGCCTGACTCCAGGCCTGGATACCAACGCTTACTAGCTCTGGACCAAAACCTTCCCAGGAAGGGATCAATGAGACGACAGCCAGGAAGCTCTTTACGCTCCCAACAAAACCCCCACCACACAAATTCACAGAACCAGAGCGGGGAGGAACCCCTGAGGCCGGCCAGGATCAGAACAAGGTCAGACCGGGAAAAGAGCAAGAACCAGGAGAAGAATTATCAAGATACAAGAGCTAGTACTCACACAGAGCTTCAAACTTTGCAAAGAGCTTTTTACATACAGTATCTCATGTGATCTTAAGAGACAGGGGCTATTATGATCCCCATTTGACAGAGGAGGAAACTGAGGCAGACTGTGTTTCAGGGTCACACAGCCAGGAAGTGCCTAAGGCCACATTTGAACTCGGGTCCTCCTGACTCCAGGCACAGCCAGCCCTCTATTTACTGGACTGCCTGCTGCCGCCAGAAATAAGGCAAGACTTCAGAGGCAGCCTGCCTGCTCCCTGGTCTCCTGATCAGGCTGCCGACTTACCTGGCTGACATCACTTTCTCTACTCCTCTGTCACTGGTCAAGGCCAGAAAGGCACCCTGAGCATGCTAACTCCGCTCCAGGACCCGCTGCCAGAGCTTACTTCTCTGCTGCCCTAGATACCCAAGATCACGTGACTGTTCTTCTTTCACGGGCTTAGAAGGTATTTAAACGGAGCCCACCAGGCAGGAACAGAGAACAGCAGCATCTGTGCCCAGAGCTAGGGGGGACTTCTCCTGATGACAGCCCCCCAGAGAGGGGGTGGGAGTGGCTGAGCATGCCATGCCGTCCACGTCCCCGGGGAGCCCTTCTCACTCGGGGTGCTGATGAAGGGGGAGGGGAGGCATGAAGCTGTTGACCACTGAAGCCGTGAAACACAAATGAACAAATGTACCTCAAGGGGAAGTTTTAAGTGGTTTTGAGCTGTGGGACACTTCCCTTTCCTCAGATAAAATGAGGTTGGACTTGGTGGTTTCTAAGGCTCCTCTGAGACCTAAATGTATAATGCTATGACCCAAAGGTCACAAAGGCTGTCTGCTATGAGGACGCCCTAAATTCCTTAAAGGCCAGGTGTAAACTCATCTTCAATTTTCCTGGTAACACAAGTCAACAGTAGGTGCTTAATAAATGTCTGCTGGTTTGAATCACAGTAGAGAACTAAGTACACAATGGGTGACTAATAAATGTTAAGGGCCTAACTTATACTACATACACATCTACCCATCCTTCAGGGCTGGGCTGAAACATCCAGATGCAAGCTAATCAGATGCCCCAGACTCAAGCTGGTTGGCGACCTCCTTCTGTCCCCAGAGGCCCACCACCCTAGTCAGCCCTACGAGTCCCTGAATCACCCCGACTTTGGGCCAAAGTTCCACCCCCTTACAGAGGATGGGGGGGCTCTCAACAGGAAGAATTACATTTTCTTTCAAGTTTCTGATTTTAACTACAAGTCCTTTTCTGCCCCCTACCCCCTTTCCTCACTGTCCCCTTACTTAAGGAGGCAATGAATGCCCTCAGAACATTTAGGTGAATATCAACAACCAGAAATACACTGACCCAAGCAAAGGCTTAGAGTTAAATTGGGCCCTCAGACCCTTCAGAGCAGGCCCCGGGCTCCTTGGGTTCCCACCAGTCAGATATCTGACACCTTCCCTCTCCTCTCATTCACCCTTCAAAGCCCAACCCAAACTCTCTATCTACCAGGCCCCCAACAACTCCCTCTGGGGCCCCATGACACTTGGCTATAAATGTTTTTTTCCTTCCAATCTGGACTGGTCATTTCATCAGGTTAGGGAACTCTGGAAAAGGGAAGGCCCTCCCCTGATGCAAAGATACAGCCTTTGGTTCTTCTCAGCCTCTTCCCCTCCCCGCTGGAGGCCTTTCCCCATCCCCAAAGGAAAATGGTTTCTACTTTCCCTCTATTTCCTCTCTGCCCCACCCCCAAAAAAATACTTTGTGTTTTCTTTGTATTCTTATCTGGGAACATTTTGTACCAACTGAACCCGTGCTCCTTGGAGGCAGAGGCAGCCTCTTTTTCCTCAGTATACCAGAGCCTGGCACCAGGGCCTAGCAGGAGATGCCTCAGCAGTCAGTCAACAAGCTTTTGTGAAGCCCTTACTACGTGCCAGGGGATGTGCTTCCGAGGTCAGCACTTCACAAACCCTTGTGATGTTGAACTAGGGTGGCCTGGGGTGCTACGGGGGTTGTTCAATGACTGGCATCAAAAGCCCTCCTCGAACCTGGCTTCCTGACTCCAAAGCAAGTCCTCCTTCTCTCCTCCCTCAACGTCTTCCCCTCCTCCCACTTAGGAGCTCAGCCTCAAACACCTGAAGAATTGAATCTGAGCCCCAGCTCAAGCGTGGCTTTTGTGAAGCCCTGGGCAAAGCAGTCCCCACCTCAGCTTCCCCATCTGTAAAATGGAGCTCATGATACTGGTAGTACCTGTCTCAAGGGGTTGTTTGGGAAAGGTCCATAAACACAGGTGCAAAATGAGAGGCTTTTTAAAGGGAGTGGGGGACGAGGAGAATGGCATTTTTCCTCTTACTGGGTTAAACGTCAACCACCAAAGTAAACCTTTCACCTTGGCATCCAGTCCTCCGAGCCGCAATGGCCACTTTAACTAGAGCCCTGATCCATGCCCTTCCCCCATTCTTAATGTTCACGCTGCTGCTGACACCAAGTCTGCCCAGCTCTGCCCTTGGGTGCCCACAGACCCAGCCGGGGATGACCTGGGCCCAGCTCTGCCCTTGGGCACCCACAGACCCAGCCGGGGATGACCCTGAGCCGACCAGCTGGGGATGACCCTGGGCCCAGCCTTGCCCTTGAGTGCCCACGGACCCAGCCAGGGATGACCCAGGCCCAGCTCTGCCCTTGGGCACCCACGGACCCAGCTGGGGATGACCCGGGCCCAGCTCTGCCCTTGGGCACCCATGGACCCAGCTGGGGATGACCCTGAGCTGACCAGCCAGGGATGACCCGGGTCCAGCTCTGCCCCTGGGTGCCCACAGACCCAGCCAGGGATGACCTGGGTCCAGCTCTGCCCTTGGGCACCCATGGACCCAGCTGGGGATAACCCTGAGCCGACCAGCTGGGGATGACCCTGGGCCCAGCCTTGCCCTTGGGTGCCCATGGACCCAGCCGGGGATGACCTGGGCCCAGCTCTGCCCTTGGGCACCCGCGGACCCAGCTGGGGATGACCCTGAGCCGACCAGCCAGGGATGACCCGGGTCCAGCTCTGCCCCTGGGTGCCCACGGACCCAGCCGGGGATGACCTGGGTCCAGCTCTGCCCTTGGGCACCCATGGACCCAGCTGGGGATGACCCTGAGCCAACCAGCTGGGGATGACCCTGGGCCCAGCCTTGCCCTTGGGTGCCCATGGACCCAGCCGGGGATGACCTGGGCCCAGCTCTGCCCTTGGGCACCCACGGACCCAGCTGGGGATGACACTGAGCCGACCAGCTTGCCCTTAGGTGCCCACAGACCCAGCCGAGGATGACCTGGGCCCAGCCGGCCACTTTTCTGTCTAAAAGCTTCTCTTTCCTTCTACGTTAATACTTAAAGAGATTTTCTCAGTTCTCAGCTCCCAAGTAAAGAGGGATGAGGAGTTAAGAATTTTGAGGCAAAACCAGTGTACAGACCCCTCGCCCCTAGAAAGAGAGCTGAGGGGGCCACACTGGAGCCTCGGCTTCACCCTCCAATCAGCAGCAGGCCTGAGTCAACCATTTCTGCTCCTCCAAATCCAGGTGCCACCAAGGGGGACCAAACCCAGAGCCAAGCTCTGCAGTCATCACCCATCAATGGCCTCCACCTCATCCCCTAACCCTGACTCTGCTCCCCCCTGGACTGGACTGGTCTGAAACAAGCCTCACTTTATGATTGGGCGATTTCTTAAGTCAGCAAAGTCCTCAGGCTGAGCCCCAGGCCACCCGTACCCCTTCTAGACTTTGCAAAGGCTACAGATTTTTCTCAAGGAGTAGCCAGGGTGGGGGGAGGAGTCATTCAAAGCCCGGCATCATTTCCCAATCCAGGCCACAAATCATTGTCCTCCATCCTCTTGTCTTCCTAGTCAATCCTGGGCCCGGTTCTTGGCCCTTCGCCACCACTCAGTCGAATGCCTGTCTAGACATCCTATAGGTCTGCGAATCACAGAATACCAATCCAGTCTGCTGTCCCAGAACCGGCAAGGCGCTCAGAGGACCCCAAATGTTACATGGAGGGAGCCCCAAGAAGGTAAGTGACTTAGGACCAGGAGTGACAGATCAGAGCCGGGAGGAACCTCAGAAGCCACTACACCCAACCCACTCCCTCCACAGAGGAAGAAACAGAGAGCCATAAAACTGGGACAACCCAGGGTCACGGAGGGAGCTAAGTAAGCAGTCAGGCCTATGTCCCAGTATGTGGAGCATCGGACTCAGAGTAGAGAAGACCCAAGTTCAAATTCAGCTTTGGATGCTTCCAAGCTGAATGTTCAGTGCCTCAGCTTCCTCATCTATAAAATGGACAGAAAAATAACACCCACTTCCCAGCGTAAACATGAGGATCAAATGAGATAAATGATAGCCACTACTACTGCTGCTGCTGCTGGGGGTGGGATTTGAATTTCGGTGCTAACTCTAGAGACAGAGCTCCTTGCACTCGACCAGGTCAATGGAGAGGTGCGAGGCAGGTCCAACCCAGCCCAAAAGCAGAACCACTCGGAGAAGAAGCCACAGTGAGGACATGAAGATGCACGACTGGAAGGGGGGTGGGCAGTCCTTGAACCAGGGGGACAGGCCACACACAGTAACCACTCAATGTCAAGGTCAAGAAATTGAGGAGAGGCTTCCGGTGCACTGGGTGACCCTGCAAAGGACTCGTAAAAGGGCCCACATGTGAGCGGCTCATCAGGATGGAAGGCACGGCTGGGCTACCATCCGCATCACTGAAGGGAATGGTCACGAGCCCACAGAGCCATCAAGACACTCAGGCTTGGCTCGAACCAGAAAAGCTGAAATCGTTAATACTAAGCATTTTCTGAAATTCTCCTGTAATAAACTGTTATGGTTTAAGCTGCCCACCAAGCACCATCCCCCCAAAAGTGGGGAAGGAAAAAGGTGGTTCTTAGCTCTGCCACGCCTAGGAAGGCCCATCCAACACATCCTTACTAAACACTTCCTATGAGTGAAGACACACGCTAGGCACTGGCGACCCCAGGATCAGAGACTCCGACCTGCAAAGAATCTTAAATCCCCACCCTCCCCCATCTTTACAGATACAAAAAACAAGATCCGCAGGGATCCTGGGATTTCACCAAAGTCACATCAGCAGCAAAATACAGAGCCAACTCCTATAGCTCTGAAATCAAGAGCCCTTACCCTCAAGAAGCTTCCATTCTACCAAATAATTAGGTGGAATCCTAGGCTTTAAAGCTGGGAGGAACCTCAGAGGTCATGAGACAGCTGAGAAAACAAACCCAGTTAAGTGAACTGTGCAAGGCCACAAAGTACATAAGCAGCAAGGCTGAGAATTTGAACCCAGGATTTGGTCTCCACCCTCTTCCTTCTGCATGTCCTCTCAGGGTCCCTGCAAGGTCACCCAGCACCTGTCTATTGCTACACTTCTCCATCTCTAAGGTCCTTCCAAACTCTGAGGTTCTAGAATGGGGCAGGAGTCCAGAAAGAATGCTACACAGTGGGCTCCAGCAAGCGCTCCAAGGTTTGCTACAGGCTCGAGTCTCTGGGACAGCTCACCAAGGAGCACGCCACCTCCACTGAGTAGGATCGTCCTTTTCAAGTGGGGGACCCATCAAGGGGTCACGGAAGAAATCAAGACCATTACTGTCTGAACTTAAGTGTAATGCCTTCTCCTAAATGTAGCCTGCAGGAGACGGGGAGGAAGAGCAGCTAGCAGAGCGGATGAAAAGGCATGGCCCGAGAGGGAAGAGGCAAACCTTGATAGAACGACATCCTGAAGGCCAAAGAAGAGAGAATCGAGGAATTGGACTTAGCAAACCGGTCACTAGAGGCAGGAGGGGAGGGCCCGGGAAGAAGAGGGGTAAACCAAGGGGAAAAAGCCAGAACAGAGGGAGAGAATGAGGAAGCAAGGGACAGAAGGGATGGAGCAATGAATATTTGTCATTGTTCAGTCATTTCTGTCATGTCTGACTCTTTGTGACCCCCTTTGGGGTTTTCTTGGCAGATATACTAGACTGGCTTGCCATTTCCTTCTCCAGGTCATCTGACAGACGAGGAAACTGAGGCAAACAGGGTTAGGTGACCTGCCCAAGGTCACCCAGCAAATAAGCATCTGAGGCCAGATTTGAAGCTTCCTGATTCTAGATAATGCTCTATTCATTGCGCCACCTTGGCTGTCCAGTGACACTTTACTCAGTGATAACTCTGAGTCAAATCAGTGTGGTGGGGATACACAGCAAAGAAACAAGTAGGCCCTGCTCTCAGAAAGCTCGCATTCTATTGGGGAAAGCAGCACATCTATACAAGTGCCAGACCAGAATGATGATTTCACTGATAATACAGAACTCCAGATAAGGAAAGACCTTGTATCATTGTGATCTAATGAGGTCCTATTTGCAAAACACTTAGCACAGTGCCTGGCACACAGCAGGAGCTTAATATAGGCTTGTTCCCTCCCCCTGCTGGGACCCTCAGTATCCTCCTCCACTCATCACTCTCACTCACTCACCCCACCCCCACATCCAATCTGTGGCCAAACTTTGTGGCTACTTATGAGAGCCCTTAGAGACACTCACACAGTCCCCTAATTGAGATCCTAATTGAGGCCCTTTGAAGTTTCCCTGGTGGTCTTCAAGAATCACCTCAAGTCCCACCTTCTGCAAGGAAACTCTTCCCAGTCCCTGTTCAGAGTGCCTTCCCATCTCAGATTCCCTTCTACTTCCTCGATGTAAATCTTGCATGTTCCTGGCTGTTTGGATGCTGTCTCCATTAGCATGTAAGATCCCTGAGGGCAGGAATCAGGTTTTTGCCTTTCTTTGTTCCTCTAGGGCTACCTTGTTGAATGAACTACTGAGAAAGCACATGTTCTGGTGTGTGTCATGATCCTCTGACTTTCCTCACTGGGAATACTGTGTGCGTGGAAAAGGCTAGAGGTGGGGGTGGGAGAATCAGCACCATGGATTCATGAGCTAGAAGGAACTTCTAGTGGCTTCCCAGTCCCACCAGAAACGATCTCTTTAAAAATAATTATCTCTAAGGTCCTTCTAGAATGGGGCCAGGGGAAGGAGGGAACTGAGGAAGAAAACAGGAAGACAGAATAAAAGAGACAAGAAAGGATGACCCCAGCTAGCACCTAGACAGTGCATTAAGGCTTGCTAAGCACTCCACAAATATTATCTCATTCAATCTGTTATCACCCTCATTCCGCAGATGAGGAACTGAAGTTAAAGGACCTGCCCTGGGTCACACAATTAGTGTCTGAGGCCAAATCTGAACTCAGGTCTCCCTGACACCAGATCCAGGATAGTGCCCTCCAGACTACCCAGCTGTCTCTAAATCATCTTTGTCTGGATCGATGCCTTGAAACTTTTGCAGGTATTTACCAGGTCTATCAACAATTACAAGTCTTACTTAGCATAGATAACTTGTCTTCTTATCCACATCAGTGTTTTTTTAAATATTTTATTAATAATTACTGGCATTGGACTAGTCTTGGGATTTTACTGGCATGGAAAGCTCTTAGGGAGGAAAGTCCCTCTATCTCTTCAGCTAGGGAGGTCTCAGAGAGCTACCGGGGGCAGGGCGAGGTTAACTGACCCAGCCAGGAGATGTTAGAGACTAGACATGAACCCGGATCTCTGGCCACTACATCAGGCTGGCTCTAAATTAATAATTATTGTAGACCTTGCCTTTATAGCACTCCAAGGTCTGCACAGACATTATCTCATTTGATACATAAATAAAAACTCTATGAAGTAAGTAGTAAAGAGTATCCCCATTTTACAGACAGAGAAACTGAGACTAGGTGCCGTGAAAAATACCCACCTATGGTCACACAGCCACTAACAGAATTGGAACCCAGGTGTCCTGACTCCTGATCTACACCAATGCCTGATGCCCACCGTTACAGAATAAAGGGCTGGGGGGCCTGCAGAGAGAGACTTCTTCAAAACGGTATGCAGTGGTACCGAGTCAAGTCCAATAGACATGGCACCAGAAGGTTATGTGTAGAGTGAGTTTTCCTCAACTGGAGCACAATTAAAGTCACTTTCCCCAAGAGAAATAAGCTTCCCCAGGGCCCAGCACATAAAAGGCTTGTTAATGAACAGGTGGACTCTCTACCTAAGGGTCAACCTTTCAGGAAGGCCAATACCAGCCCCCAAACTATCTGGAGGGTGAATTCTGTTTTTCCTACCCTTCCTCAGTTTGCTGAAAGTGTGACCCTGAGTGTGTGTCTTGAGTGCATGCGTGTATGTGCATATGTGTGTGTGCACGCGTGCGTGAGTGCATGTGTGCATGCATGCGTGTGTGTACGCATGCGTGTGTGTACATACACACACACCTTTTCAGACAAGGAAAGAGCTGGAATTATTATCAGGTGATGATATCCTGAAAATTATGAGAGGCACTCAGCAAAAAGGGAAGGATCATTTCTCAGGTAAAAATCTGCTGTCTATCTGTCCATCCATATTAGCCTTACCCACAGGAGCCCCAAAATGTGTAGGGACTAGAAGCTCTCTCCAGGGTCACCGCAGGCCTCGCCAGCATGCAGCTGCTACTCTCTGCAGGTTCATTATTTTAGGGTTAGTGGTCACCATCCATTAAGCTGCCACTCTGTGCTGGGCATGGAGGATGCCAGCAGGAATCATCGCAGGGCCTACGATCCAGGCAGTGTCCGACTCTCCATGACCCCATTTGTGTTTTCCTGGCAAAGATACTGGAGGTATTGCTACTCCAGTGTGTCCCTATTTTGCAGGTGAGGAGACTGAGGCAAACAGGATTAAGTGACTTGCTTTTGTTAAAAAAAAAAAAACAAACAAACCTTTTTAAAGATACTCCAAAAGGCAGCAACATGGAGGAGTGCCAGGGTTCCTAGCCTCTTGGGTTAAGGGGTCACGACCCCTCTGGCAGTCAGTATGGCCAAGTCTATGTACCTACCCCCTTCTCAGAATCCTGTTTTCAAATGCACAAAATAAAACACATGGGATGACCAAGGAAATCAATTATTTTGAAATACGGTTGCCAAAATATTTTTACAACAAGTTCATGAACCGCAGGTGAAGAACTCCCAATGTAATAGAAAGCTGGCCTGGGTCAGAAAGATGTGGGTTCAAGTCCAGCCTGTCACATGACCCTGACCAAGTTCCACCATCTCTCGGTGCCCCCAAAGCGTAGGAGTCACTAATCCAGGTCATCTCCCAGGGAATTCCCACACCAAGGCAAGCCCAGGTCCAGACCCTCTGCCCCAAAATGGCTTTTTCTTTCTTTAATCAACCACCAAGCATTTATTAAGCACCTACTATTTACCAGGCACTATGCCAGGTGCTGGGACTACAAATACAAAGAACTGAATGATCCTTATTTGTAAGGAGCTCTGATGATTGACTAGGCTGGTTTCTAATACAGAAGGCAGCAGAGGACGGTGGGAAAGCACCCGATTTGAAGTCCAAGACCTGATTTTGCATCCTGGCTCTGCTTACCACCCGTGAGACCTTGGATAAGCTACCAACCCTGAGACCTCTGTTTTCTCATCTATAAAATGAGGGGGTTGGGTCCCTTCCCGCTTTAAATCTGCAACAACAAGAATAACTGCCAACTCATACAGTAGTTTAAGGCTGGCAAGCGCTTTACATATATACAATTTCACCCCATCCTCCTAACAACCTTTGTCATTCAGTTGTGTCTGACTCTTCCTGACCCCATTTGGGATTTCCTAGGCAAAGATACAGGAGTGTTGCCACTTCCTTCTCCAGTGTGTTACAGATGAGGAAACTGAGGCAGGCGGCTTAATTGACCCGCTGGGGATCTTACACCTCAGTGTCTAAGGACAGATTTGAACTCATGAAGAAGTATCTTCCTGATTCCAAGCCCAGTGCTCTATCCACTCCACCACCTACCTGAGCTTTGAGGTAACCCATTTTAAAAATGAGCAAAGCAAGGCTGAGAAGGATTAAGTGTCTTGCCCAGGGCACTTGGGATGGATCCTAAGGTATCTCCCCACTCACTTTGTCCAAAAGAAAAAGAAAATATCTTTTCAATACACATGCTCTCCTGGTGATACCACGTGGTAGAGAACCTTGAAACGCCACTATCCTTAAGAAGTCGAAGATCTGAGCAGCAACAGATAATACTGAGACTCGTCCAAGAGGGCCAAGTCAGCTCTAACAGGGAAGGATGCAAGGAATGTGGCATTTGTTCTTGTGCCAAGCACTGGCCTAACACTTAACTAATATGGTCTCATTTATTTGATCCTCACAACAACCCTGGGAGGGAGGTGCTATGATTATCCCCACTTTTCGGATGGAGAAATTGAGGCAGACAGAAGTTAAATAAATTGCCTAGGGTTATACACAGCTAGTGAGCAGCCCTGGGAGGAAACTAGGCAAAATGTGGACAAGAACTTCAACAGATGAAAAGGGGAAGGGCTTTGAGTGACATTCACTGGGGATGGTCTCTCCATCAACCATGAGACAGAAATACACTGGAATCCTGAAGCATCAGTTTGAAAACAGAAAACAGCTGATCCAGTGGTGAGCTCGGGGCCTGGAGTGAGGAAAATCTGTGTTCAAATCCAGCCTCTAACACTCACTAGCTCTCTGTGACCCCGGGTAAGTCATTTAACCTGTCTACCTCAGTTTCCTCATATGTAATAATAGCACCTCCTCCCCTGGTTTGCTGTGAGGAGCAATAATTGTAAAGACCTTTGCACAGGGCCTGGTGTGTTTGCTACCGTTATTAAATCAAACATTTATACCACAATTTTAAAACAGATCAATCAAATCAATCAACAAACATGTATTAAGCACCTACTATGTGCTAGGCACTGTGCTAAATGTAGGGATACAAAAAGGGCAAAAGACAGGCCCTGCCCTCAAGGAGTTGACAACCTAAGGAGAAGAGACAACATGCAAACAAATATGCACAAAGCAAGCTCTACACAAGATTAATAGAAAGGCACTAGAATCAGGAGGGGTTGGGGAAGGCTTCCGTACAAGATGGGATTTTAGTTGGGACTTAACGGAAGCTAGGGAGGTTGGGAGGCTGAAGAGGTTGAGGAGGTTGAGGCAGCTGAGGAGGGAAAGCACAGGGGCCAGCCAGAGAAAAGGCCTGGAGTTAAGATGGAGTGTCTTGTTTGTGAACAGCCAGGAGGCCAGGGTCACCGGAACACTGGGGGGTGGAGGGCCCAAACTGGACAGGTAGGAGGGGCCCGAATACCAGACAGGGCATTCTGTATTTGATCCTGGAAGCAACGGGGAGCCACTGGAGTGAGAAGGGAGCACAAGCAGACCGGCACTTTCAGAAAATCAGTTTGGCAGCTGCTTGGAGGGAGATTTGAAGTAGAGAGACTTGAGGCAGCCGGACCCAGCAGCAGCTACGGCAGCAGTCCAGCCATGGGATGATAACAGCCTGACCTGCACCACAGAGTGACTGTCAAAGGACCGAAGCAGGTCATATTGCAGAGACAGTGCTAAGGCAAAACCAACAGGCCTTGGCAACAGATTACATGGGGGATGAGGGGTAGAATGACCTGCGGGCCTGAGAGTAAGAGGGAAGGGAGAGCAGGGAGGTTGAGGGGAAAGATGCCTACTGGCCATGCAGCTTAAGATGTTTGAGAGGCAGTAGGAGATTGGAGGTCAGCAGAGCTGGGTGGAGCTGAGAATCACCAGCACAGAGAGGGTCATTAAATCCATGGGCGCTGAAGAGATCACCAAGGCAGAGTATACAGTCTGGAGAGAAGGGGGAGCCAGACCCTGAGAGCAGGGCCTTACTGGCTGCGAATTTTATAGCACAGTTGTTGTTCAGTCACGTCCCCATGACCCCATTTGGGGTTTTCTTGGCAAAGACACTGAAGTGATTTCCCATTTCCTTCTGCAGCTCATTTTGCAGATGAGAAAACTGAGATGAACAAGGTTAAGTGACTCACCCAGGGTCACACAGCTAGTAAGTGTCTGAAGTCAAACATGAACTCAGGAAGATGAGTCTTCCTGACTGCAGGTCCTGAGCTCTATCCACTCTACCACCTACTAATTGCTTCTTGAATTCAATGAGAAGACATGCATCTGCCAATCATGCTGGCTAGAAATGGATGTCTTTGGACGCCTTCCTCACTTGTCCCAAAACAGCAAAGACAGCGGTGATGGCCTGTGGTTCTGGGTTCTGGGTTCCGGGGTTCTCTTGCTCTCTTCCATAGGGAGGCCCCACCTTCTCAAAGCAGGAGATGGGCCAGAAACTTTGTGGGCCAATTGGGGAAAGGCAATGAGGATGCTGAAGGCCCTGGGGCCCAGGAGAGGGGGGAAGAACAGAAGCAAATTAAAACTGAAGGCACCCTGGACTGGGAGTGGGACGAGCCAGCGAGACAGCTTCAACAGCCACTACTTTGTAGTTGTGTGTCCTGGGGCCAAGTCACTTATCTCCTGGGCCTCCCCTTCCTCACCTCTAGGAGGAAGTCATTCAGCCATTCAATGAGCATTTATTTAGCAATTACTGTGTGCCAGGCCAACAAGCATTTATTAAACACTTACTGCCAGGCATGGTGCTAAGCCCTGGAGACAGAAAAGCAGTCACATGGTCTCTGCTATCAGGGAAGGAGGAAAAAAAACATGCCAACAACTATGAGCACATAAGAGATAAACTGAGGAAACAGGAAGCAATCTTTGAGAAAAAGCTCAGAGGAAGGAGGCGAATCAGGAAAGGTCTCTTGGAGAAGGCCAGCTTCGAGCTGGGTCTAGGAGGAAGCGGCCGGCCTATGTGGCATCCAAGGTTCTTTCTAGTTCTAAAATTGTGATCTGTTTGAGCCTGTTTCCTGACCTGCAAGAGGCCTTGTACTGACCCTATGTGATCCCTAAGGTCCTGGTTCGAGCTTTAATCCTATGATCCTATACAATCACTTGGCCTCAGTTTCCCTCTCTGTAAAATGAGGAGGCAATGGACTGGCTGACCTGGAAGGCCCTGTCTAGCTCCAAGCCCTATGATGGCTGGCACCCTGGCACTGACTCTGGACTTTAGGCAAAGGGCCCTGGGAATGCTGATAAAAACATGTTCGTGCAGCCTTTCCTGAGTGGGGTCTAAAGCCGGGAGCCCCTGTCAGCCCTCAGCACCACACTGAACAGAACCATGCCACCATGCCATACCATAGGAGGCAAAGGAAGGCAGTTTCACTGCTGGAAAGTTGCCACCTGCTGAATCACCAACCTCTCTGGGCTTTCCTTGGCTTGTTCCCATCCAAGGACTGACCAGACAGCAGGGACCCATCCCCTCCCCCCAGGCTCCACTGGCCTCACAGATCTACTAACCTGCCAACAGTCACTTGCCAGTTTGCAAATGCAAAAGCTGGAGAGGAAGGAGGAGGAGGAGAAAAAGAGAAAAGAAAAACTGGTCGTCCGAAGCTCCTGGTCCTCCGTTCTCCTCCTTAAGATTATGTGACTCTGGCAGACTGGGGCTGCCACAAGGCAGGCGCCTCCGCAGGCAGGATTCCAAGAGGGCCCACACCTGGACAAGCACCGGCCCTTTCACCCCAAGCACCAAACCAAACACACATAGCCCCAAGCGCAGGCCAAGCCGAGGGCTGACAGAGGGGAGGAGCAGCTTCCCAGGCGTCAGCACAAGCCAGAGGCAGGCCTCAAGGCTGGCCAGCCAGCCTGCCGCCTGCCCGCTGCAGACTCCTGCACCCCGCCTTCCCCTGGCCATAGCTTTCTCTCCGGATTCCTCCTAGCCAGGGGCCAGCCTTCGGAAGGCTCCCGCAGGCACGCAAGCCAACATCTGGTCCCCACTTGGCTGCCTCCTCTAGCTTCCTCCAGCTCCGCCCCAGCCCTCTCCAGGATTTATAAGGTAGCGAGAAGGAAAGAGTTAACCAACGTCAGGCCGAGCCGGGTGGGAAAACCTATCAGCTCCCGGCCCCTGGCACCGAGTACCCCCAAACCCACCTCACTAGAGCCACCCTCAAGCCCGCGTTGGGGCTGCAGGGGGCGGGCTGGCACCGGGGCACTGCCCTTGCCAAGAAGCCCTGCCCCACCGGCGGCGATGGCAGCAGGGGGCCGAGATGGCAATCGAGGTCCTTGGGGGTGGCTGCTGCGGCCAGGCCAGGCCCGGCTGAGGTACTCCCGGAGCCCGGAAGGGAGAGAGCCCAACGACCCGGGATCCTCCCTAGTCCGGCTAGGCCTTTTCCCAGTATCGCCACCACCCCCCTCAAGTGTGCAGCCAACCCGGCCAGGATCCGCCTTCAAGGCCCGGGGGTGTGTGTGGGGTGGGGGAGAATCAGATCTCGGCTTCCTCCCTCCCTCGCGCCCTCCCCACCTGTTATGGTGCGGGGGGAGGGGCAGTGGGACTCCCCCCAGCCCAGACCCGGCAGCCCCGGGATTGACTAAGTAAAACTGTTCTAGGGGGGCATCAAACAGTCCAGGGGCTAGCGTCTCTCCACAACCCGAAGTCAAGAAGCTAGAGGCTCCATCTTTTGGAGTCATGGGGCTCGGGGCAATGGTCAAACATGCAAGGATACGGGCAAAACCTTCTGGCTGGATCTCCTTAAAAATGACCACCCCCTCTCCCCCACCCTCCCCCCGCCACACTCCACACTTCTTCAGCGCCCCCACCCCCCACCCCCGCCAAACAGAGCTGTCTCACGCTCGCCCTGCTCTTACGACACGCATCACCTCCTCAAAGGTGTCCACTAGCAACTCTCCCTCAGCCTTCTCCCCGCCCTCAACACCCTCTGGGGACCGGACCTGGCGAGGAAGACGCCGGGCGGCCAACCCCACCCCCATGCCCCAGTTTGGGGATCCCAGCCCCCCTCCCCGGCGAGTCTTCGAGCGTAATCCGCTTCGAGGGAGGTGTGCGGCCAAGCCCGGGGGCCCCTCTGCCCCTTCCACGGGCCGGGGCAGAACGCTTGCCAGCCCAGTCCCCAGCCGTCTGGCCGGAGCTGCTACATTGTATCCTCTCGTACCGCCCCCCCCCCCTCCCGTTACAAAGTAGCGAGTTCTTTCCCAGCAGCCCAGGACTCACCGAACTGGGGAGAGCCGCTGGCTCCTCCTGCCTTTCGCCTGCAGAGCGCTCGGGCTCAGCCGGGGACCTGAATCCGGTAAGCCCGCAGCCCTCTGGGTCCGGCTCGGCTCCGACCTCCTGGACCTCCTAGTCGTCCTCCAGTTCCCGGCTTCTTCCCCCCCACCTCCTTCTCCTCTTCCTCCTCCTCCTCCTCCTCCAGCTCCTACCCTTCTTGCTCGCGGGGGGGAAAACCTTCCAGTCCCTGCCTCCCCTTCTCCTTCTCCTCCTCCTCCTCCCCCACCGCCTCCTTCCCCCACCGCCTCCCTCCCCCTCCTCCGGCTGCTGCCTCGGTAGTGCGAAAGCTTCCGACTTGCAGCCCAAGCTTTGCCAGAGCTGAGCATGCCCAGTGCCGCCGCCCCGCCAGAGCCCAGCCGAGGCTCAGGCTCACAGGGCGGATTGGGGCTCTCCAGGTTTTCGCTACGGCCAAAGGGAGGGTGAGGGGAACCTTCTGGGGGGCGGGAGGGGGAAACGCTGCCCTAGGTTCTACGCGGAGGTCCCAGCCAATGCAGTTAAAGGGGTGGAAGGAATGGAGAAAGTCTTGGAGAGTGTTAGACCTTGGAATGCAAGTCAGCACACCGAATTGTGGGCCCCGGCTTTGAGCTTGGCACGGGACGCAAAGGTGGGAATGCCCTCAGGGAACTTACATTCTATCAGTCCAGCCTGGGGCATCTATTAGGCGCTCGGTGACTGATTCGATTGGTGTGAGCTCAGATATGTTTGGTAAAAAATAGAGTGTGATGAGAGCAAAGGGGATCAGCCCGAATGCCCAGGAAATTTTAGCCAAAATCATGAGGGAGGCATCGCGGGAGAGGGGATTCCCGAGCTGGGCATCGAAGGCCAAGAAAGAGTGTGAAAGGCAGGAACAGGAGGGAGCGCTTTGGAAGCCGTCCGAGGCCCCCCGGGCTGCTTCTAGGCTCATCTCCAGCGTCATCTCTTGGTGACCCCTCCTAGGTGCCAGTGCCACTCCTCAGGCCTGGCATGTAGCTTAATTGGAATTCTGTCTCCAATAAAATGTGTGGCAGTTGTGGTGGTGGTCAGACCCCCCCCCCTCCCCATTTATTGAACTAGGGCATGAGCTCTGGCCTTTGGCTATGGGGCAGGCACCTCTCTAGAATGCCTCGAAAAACTCCTGATTGGTCCCCGTGCTGAACCACACAATAAATTCCTTGAGGGCATGCCCTGCTTCTGGCACGCCCGTAGGTGCTTAAGGAATGTTAGGTAAATAAACCATGACTCTAGTCTGTTGAATCAGAGGGAAACTCTGGCCCGGCAAGTTCGGGGAAACTACTTGCCCAAGGTCACATGGCCAATAAGCGCTGGGAAAGGACTTAACCTAAGTCACCATTATCATGGGCTTCGTTGTCGCCCTAGGTAGTATTTGTATAGCGCTTTAAGGTTTGCAAAGCGCTTTACAAAGATTATCGCATCTCGGTCCACTGGGCGCCATTGAAGATTGACCAGGTGCTTGGATTTTGGGGAATGATAGCTGATGAACAAGCCTAGAAGCCCCGGCTTAGTCCTATGCCTGGCATATAGTAGGCACTTAATAAATGTTTGTTCCTTTCCTTCCCACCCCCCTCCCGCCAAGTAACTGGGCATTCTGGGTTTCGGGAAGGGGCAGGAGCACAGAGGGAGTGGAGATTTAGTGCGGACACCCGAGACTGAAATGCGCTACTGTTTACTTAAAGACTGCTGGGGGGGGGGGGGGCAGAATAGTGGTCAAATAGAAAACTCCCCGAGGTCCAAAAGGGTTGCACCACCGACAATAAAGCCCTGTTTTACAATAACGAGGGAGGTAGGTTCCGACCCTCCTAGCCCACAGGTTCCTTCTCCGCCCAGACGCAAGCTCTGGTGACCTCCCGGGGAGAAAACGTTCCGGAGTGAGGGGCGGGGGCGAGAGACGTGTGTGGGAGGTGCACGCAGAGTGAATCAAGTGCAGAATTTGGAGTGCGGAAGACTCGGTCCAAATTCCGCTTCTGACCTTTACTAGCCTCAAGACCCAGGGCAAATCTGTTTCCTCGTCGATGGAAGAGCAGAGGTGGTGCTCGTAGCAAGGACCTCGCGGTCCTCAGGCAAGGACACGGCCGGAGCACTTCGTAAACTTTCTGATTGCCTGCCTCTGCTCGGGGGCCACACTCGGAGAAGGATCTCCAGGACCCCCAGGGCCCTTCCGAACTCGGCCATTCTGGGATCCGGATTCCCACGATCATCTCTAACCAGGGTGGGTGACGTAGTCCCCTGCTGCTCCTCCCCCACCTCCTCTTCTCCCCGATCCTCCCGGCTTTCGGATTCACACCCGTTTAGGGTTTGCGCCCGTCATCCGGTGTCCCCCAACTCTCCGCGCCCCCGGAGCTGGGGCCGAGGGGACTCTCCAGCCCGCCCTCCCGCCGCGGCACAATTCCACCCCAGAGCCGGGGTGGGGCGGCAGTAGAGAGCTGGGTCAGCGCCCAGGGGAGAGCCTGGGGCGGGGCTGTGGGCCCCTTGCTCTAGGGCTCCTAGGTCCTGCGGGGTGCAGCTCGGGCAGGAACGGCCTCGAGGCTCTGCCAGCCGGCCCAGGAGCTGCCTGGAGGCTCCCCAAGGCTCGGGTAATCTGTGACAGTCACCCTAGGGTGGGCGGGAGAGGAAGAAGAGTGCCAGCAGCCGAGGCCACGTGACTGTCCGAGCCGCCTCAGGGTAGCCATCTTCCTGGGGCAGCCAGGCCAGCCCCCTCTGACGCCGGCCAATCGCCGGGGAGGGGAGGGCAGTGCAGGAAGGGGGGGGCCTGGGGCGGGCAGCGCACACACCCCGCCCACCCCCTCGGACACACCTCTCTGGCCGTCACTTCCCACCCTCTGCTCATTTCCTCTCGTCTAAGCCAACCCGGCCTCAGGTACTCACGCTTGCGGTTCCTTTGCCTTCCTTGCCTGGTTTTGTGAAGCCCCTTCGGAAGCGAGATGCCAGGGGAAAGCAGAGGGCACGGAGGCAGGAGGCCCGGGTTCCCATCTCAGCCCTGTCCCACCCCTCCCTTGGGAGCTGGCCTGCAAAGCCCATGCATAGAGAACTGAAGGGTGCCCACCTTACTGACGAAGGACCTGAAGCCCTCCCCGAGGGCACACAGGTAAGTCAGGGCTGGACTTGACTTTCCTAGGGTGGAAAAAATGGGCCCACAAAGGGCTCCAACCCAGCCCCCTCGTTTTACAGAAGAAGAAACTCAGGCCCAGATTGGGAGTGATTTTTGCCCTAGGGTCTTACGGTAAGAGTCACCTGACACCTCAGTCCAGCCCCTCTCCAGTTTTTGAGGTCGTTTGCAAACTTGTCATTTTACTGCCTTAGGAAACTCCCGGTGTGGAAAGACTTCCTGGGCACATGGGTTCCTGTGGATATATTTTAGTTTTCATCGCCTAGGGTCAATCAGTCAATCGACCAGCATTTATTGAGTGGCAGAGGCTTATGGAGTGTTCACGGAGGGCTGTCAGCTACACCTCAGTAAACCAGCCCTCTGTGAAGATGAGCTATAAGACCGGGTTGGGGGGGGGAGGTGCCTGAAACCCATGGGCCTGGAGGCCAGAGTCACTGATCTGAAGAGTTCCTGTTGCAGAGTGAGGTGTAAGAAGACTGGAAAGGACTAGGTTATAAAGAGCTTTGAAGGCCAAACAGCGTTTGGTATTTGGTCCTGGAGACACTAGGGAGGCACTGGAGTTTATTGAGTAGTGACATGGTCAGACCTGGGCTTTAAGAAAATCACTTTGGTGACTGAATGGAGGACTGACTGGAGTGGGGAGAGACCTGAGGCACGCAGACCTTCCTGGAGTGAGGGCCTGCACCAGAGTGGGGGCAGGGTCAGAAGGGAGAAGGGGGTGAATTTTGCAAAGGCGACATCAGCAGGCCTAGGTAACAGCTTGGATGTGGGGGAGGAGTGAAAGACAGCCAATCCTGCATTTCCATGGGCCCGCAGTCTGGGCCATTTTTATAGTTCTGCAGGTTCCCAGGCCTTGGGGTTCCTTGTTTCTCCGATCAAATGAAATAATATCTCAAAATTGCTTAGCACAGTACCTGGCACATAGCAGGTGCTTAATAATTGCTTATTCCCTCCCCTCCAATGTAGAAGAAGGGAATTTTTTAATTAAGAGGCAACCTGATCCCCACATCTAACCTCGCCAGAGAAGGTGAACATCCTGAGAAGTGTCAGTCTTCGGAGTTGTCTCATGGGTAAACACAGTGTCAGGGCAGGTAAGTGGCACCATACACTGGGCTCATCTTCCTGAGTTCAAATCCAGCCTCAGACATTTCCAAGCTGTGTGACCCTATGCAAATCACTTAACCGTCTGTCTCAGTTTCCTCACCGGTAAAATGAGCCAAAGAAGGAATTAGCAAACCACTCCAGCATCTCTGCCAAGAAAACCTCAGATGGGGTCACAGAGAGTCAAACACAACTGAAAAAATGACTTAACAGCAACAAAACCAGTGCCAGGAGTTTGGGACCCTTCTGGACTTTCCAGAGAGATGAGCATTTCCTGAGTGCCATCTCTCAAAGAAAGAAAAGGATCGCCCCCAGTGGCTCCTGCAACTGACCAGCAAAGGTATAAAAGGTTGGTGAGGAGAGGAAGGGGGAGAAGAGATACTTAGACCTCCACAGTACCTCGCTGTTACACCGAGTTACCCAGACCATTTGTCCATCCAGGAGGGAATTGCTTTTCAGAAGCCCAGATTACGTTTGCCTTGGGGGCAGGACAAGCTGGACAAGGGAAAAGTGGGTCCTAAGACTGGGAGTGACAATACAGATAAGGGAGGGACTGAGTAAGACCCTGGGAGGGAGGGATTGCTCCAGAAATGGTGACCTAATGGTGACCTTTGGAAGGAAGCTTAGGGCCTGACATGACTGCTACTTGTCATCTTCTGTGCTGTGAAATAAAGGTTTTCCTCTATGAATTTGTGACTGAGTATTTATTTGAAAGTTGAGGACCTTGTTACTCACATTTATGGAAACTAATACTTGTGCCATCTTGGAACATTTTCCCCACAGTAAATTCCCAGTATGGGCAAGAGAATTCAATGACCCTTTTGGTGTCACCCCTTAAGTCAGCAGCTGTCCATGGGAGCCCAGAGGGTGGTGGCAGGGATCATTTGGGGCACACCATGTCCCTTCCACCTCATCTCCTAGCCTTTTTTTTTTGGAGGGGGGAAGGCAGGGCAGTTGGGGTTAAGTGACTTGTCCCAGGTCACACAGGTAGTAAGTATGTCTAGTGTCCCAGGCTGGATTTGAACTTTGGTCCTTCTGACTCCAGGGCCAGTGTTCTCCTCATTGTGCCACCTAGCTGCCCCATTCCTACTTCTTTATGCTTGTAAAGATCCCCTAAAGATTAGAGGATTAGTATTAAAAATGTAAAGACCTCCTGGTGTTATTATCAAAATAGTTTCAGCATTTGGGACTCCCAGGAGTTTGAGAAGCCCTCTTCTGACCCACTGTCCAGGCAATGACATAGAGCTCATTGGCCAAACCGTGGAGTTGGTCACCTCCATGTACAAGCTCCTGGGAAAGGAATCAGGCTCTAAATGAGATGGGAGGAAGAGAGCAGCCTGAATTACCTTTAGGGCATTGCACCGGCCGTTTAACAAACAGCAATTGGTCTTTTCAAGATAAACATTGTCATGGAGGTACAATGACAGGGTTGTGAATCTTGGAATTCCACAGTCTCCAAGGATTCCAATCAATGAGTGACCCAAAGGGCAGTGGAGAAACATGGCAGGTGTAAGTTGCCTGTACAGGCTTTGTGCATAAAGAGTCATAAAGTCCTGAGGAAGCATTTGACTAAAAAGGGTGATGGCTTGTCATGTCGTTAAAAGCGAATGGTAGGAGAGCTTTCCCCAGAATGATGGTGTCTTCTTGGCATTTATTTTGTGCCTACTTATCTATACACTTTTTCTCTCAGATAGACTATAGATAGGTTTTTCTCTGATAGACTATAAACTTGAAGGCGGGTGAGCTGTTTAAATCCCACCTTTGTACGCCTGGCACATAGTAGGTGCTCCCATGCTGCATCTGAAATTGAATCATATGCTCTCGAGTCCTTTCACCAGGCATGGTTGCTCTCCGGTTAGCCAGTAACTTTCTTACCACGTGGCTCCGGAAACTGAACATGATCCCTCGGATAACTGTCGGCCCATAGTAGGACTGCCACTTCCGTATTCTTGGATAGTCTGTTATTGATGACTGAGAGATCCCATTGACTTTCTTTGGTGGCCTGACCACATTGGTGACTCCCATTTTTAGGGTTTCTTCTGCCTCATGGCTTTACTCAGATAATGGGCAGAAGAAGGGAGTGTAATTAGTTTCCTCATGTGAGATGAAAAGTTAAGACTGACAGTTCTACTCTCCAGTTACCCCACCCCCAGAATCTGCAGTTTGCCAATAGAGGCCAACATCAGCTCTTTTTTATCACGGCTTCTGGCCAATGAAGGCTCTGCCAATCAGGTTTTATTTCCTCTAATCATCAAAAGAAACGAGAAGTTTCAAATCAAGCGTAATGAAGAGAAAGATACAGTTTTCCCACATCCAAGTCCATAGGCTCCTTGAAGCCTCCTAGCAGGCCAGAGCAAGATTTGTGATCCCAGGAATCTACAAGGCCGTCTTATCTGTGTGATCTTGGGCAAGCCGCTCGTTCCCTGAGCCTCAGGGTCTTATAAAATGAGAGTAGCGTGAGCTTCAAGACTGGTAGAACCGGATCCCTCCCCAGCCTCTCCCGGGACCTTGATGGATAGCGCCTTTTAAGCCTTGGTTTTCCTACCTGTAAGATGGGCAAAATAATACCTGTGCTAATTAGCCCATAGGGTTATTTGAGGATCAGTGAGAAGGTGGCTCTGAGGTACTTTGCCAATAAAGAGGCGGGTGCTGTTATTGAAGGGATGTAAGCGTAACATTCTGGTGTAAAAGCATTTCACTGCCGTAGACACTGAAGATCATAGGAAAACTGAGTATAGACTCCAGTCCCCCTCAAATATGAGCTACCCCCAAATCCAAGGTAGATGTGGGTCAGCATCTATTTGAAATTATAGCTCCTGATGCCACACTGGTGTTTCCCTTCTGGCAGACCAACCCAGAGGACGCTAATTCAGAGAAAAAGGCATTTAATTAAACATTATAGCCTAGGAAAGAAAAGTCCAAGGAAAATACATGTCTCCCCAGCCCATACCTGTTAGGAGGCACTTTTCCAGATTCCTCCCCACCCCCAGAGAGAGAACACGTACTCCTTCATGGAAGAAGGAATGGGACACATATAGGAAGGATATATAGCCAGAGCAGCAAAGGCCTCTAGTACTGCATCCCAGCCAAAACCCTTCCCTGACTCTGAGATTGCCTGCTGAGCTTCCCTGGAGAGCTCCTGATGAATTGTGCTGGGCTATGTGCTAGGATCTGCTGGTTCACAGAATCATAGCTTTAGGGCTGGGAAGGACATGAGAGGTCGTCTAGTTCAACACCATCATTTTCTGGATGAAGGCCTGACTAAAGTCACACAGGAGTTAAGTAGCAGAGCCAGGATCAGAACCCAGGTCTTCTGACTCCAAATCCAGTGCTCATTCCACTGCTGCAATGGGCCTCTGACCCAAAGAGGGGTGGTTACAACACTTTTTGTGTGTCTAGTCCATAGCCTCAGGTCTATATTTTAAAATAACATTAATGAAACACGTTACGGACCTGGAACACACACAATTCACAAAAATGTTTGTTCCCCAATTAGGTACATCTTCTACCATCATAGCAAAGAATAAATTAGTAAAGGCCTATTATTTCATCCACCAAGTTTGTAGTTGAACAGGACCTTATTGAACAACTGGGGTGTTGGTAGCTCTGGGGTGAGGGCTGCCAACCCTTTTGGTTTCCACATACCACCCAACCCTCACCTGTGGCTCCAAGAAGCTGCAGCATGTAAAGGGACCACACCCTTCTAGACAGGCTAAACCAGGCTGAGGGTAGCAATGCCTGAGTTAGAGGGGTTTCTATCCCAAGCGTGTGAAGACTACTTCCAGTGGAAAGGGCAGATGAGAACAATTTGCTCCAGCAGCCATGAAGATGATGAAGCAGGTGCTGTGGAGCACAATGACGCTTAAAAGGGTTCAAGGGACAGTTTCTGGGTAATTTGATCATCTTACTAGTAAGGCCAGCATGCTATTAATAAAAGGATAGCCATTTGGCTGTCTCTCTTAGACCACATATCACTAATGGGGGTGGGCACACAGTTTATGTGCCCCTCAAAGAGGAGGGGTGCAATCAACTCTGATTGGTTACCACAATGGAAAGTGGGCTATGTTAGAATGAGTGTCTTAGGTTTCTGTCACCTGTGTCATCCAAATCTTGGTCAAAGAAACATCAGTCTCCATGTCACCTGTCTGGCAAAGGGAGGCTCCACATTTTCGCAGACCTTTCTAAGCAAACCTAATGAGCAGGAATGCACCCATTAACCTAAAATTAGAATGTCTTTTACTGTCTGATTAGATCTGGACCTGGGTAAATCTATTAAGAGAGATTTCCCACACTGGTTGGTTTCTGTATGAGGAATTAGAAAAGGGAAAAAACCTTGATCCTAACACAATAATTAGTTATTAGATATAAGAGAGAAATATCCATTTCTTTTTTCTTTTTCTTTTTTGTTATTTTTTCCATATTTTATTAGTTAATATCTTTAGTTTTCAACATTGATTTCCACAAGATTTTGAGTTACAAATTCTCTCCCCACTGCTACCCTCCCCCCAACTCTAAGATGGCATATATTCTGATTGCCCCATTCTCCAGTCAGCCCTCCCTTCTGTCACCCCATCCCCCCCATCCCCTTTCCCCTTACTTTCTTGTGGTATAAGATAGATTTCTGTACTCCATTGCCTATATATCTTATTTCCCAGGTGCATGCAAAACCAACTGCTTTTTTTTTTAAGCATCTGCTTTTAGAACTTTGAGTTCCCAATTCTCTCCCATCTTTGCTCCCCACCCATCCTCCCTAAGAAGGCAAGCAATTCAACATAGGCCGCACGTGTATCATTATGTAAAACACTTCTACAATAGTCATGTTGTGAAAGACTAACTATATTTCCCTCCATCCTATCCTGTCACCCTTTTTTAAATTTTCTCCCTTGACTCTGTCCCTTTTCAAAAGTGTTTGCTTTTGATTACCTCCTCCCCCCATCTGCCCTCTCTTCTATCATCCCCCTTTCTTATCCCCTACCCCCTACTTTCCTGTGAGGTAAGATGCCCAATCGAGTGTGCATGCTATTCCCTCCTCAAGTCAAATCTGATGAGAAGCAAGATTTACTCATTCCCCCTCACCTGCCTCCTCTTCCCTTCAAACAGAACTGCTTTTTCTTGCCACTTTTGTGTGAGGTAATTTATACCATTCTATCTCGCCCTTTCTCCCTCTCTCAATATATTCCTCTCCCACCCCTTAATTTTATTTTGGTTTTTAGATATCATCCCTTCATATGACTCACCCTTTGTCTATATATATATATATATGTATATTCCCTTCAACTACCCTAACACTGAGAAAGGTCTCATGAAATACAAATATCATCTTTCCATGTAGGAATGTAAACAAAACAGTTCCACTTTAGTAAATCACTTATGATTTCTCTTTCCTGTTTAGCTTTTCATGCTTCTCTTGATTCTTGTATTTGAAAGTCAAATTTTCCATTCCCCTCTGGTCTTTTCACTGAGAAAGCTTGAAAGTCCTCTATTTTATTAAAAGTCAATATTTTGCCTTGGAGCATGATACTCAGTTTTGCTGGGTAAGTGATTCTTGGTTTCAATCCTAGCTCCTTTGACTTCCAGAATATCATATTCCAAGCCCTTCAATCCCTCAATGTAGAAGCTGATAGATCTTGTGTTATCCTGATTGTATTTCCACGGTACTGAAATTATTTCTTTCTGGCTACTTGCAGTATTTTCTCCTTGACCTGGGAACTCTGGAATTTGGCAACAATATTCCTAGGAGTTTTCTTTTTGAGATCTTTTTCAAGAGGTGATAGGTGGATTCTTTCAATTTTATCCTCTGGTTCTAGAATATCAGGGAAGTTTTCCTTGATAATTTCTTGAAAGATGATGTCTAGACTCTTTTTTTGATTATGGCTTTCAGGTAGTCCAATAATTTTTCAGTTACCTCTCCTGGATCTATTCTCCAGGTCAGTGGTTTTTCCAATGAGATATTTCACATTGTCTTCCATTTTTTCATTGCTTTGGTTTTGTTTTATAATTTCTTGATTTCTCATAAAGTCACTAGCTTCCATTTGCTCCAATCTAATTTTTAAGGTGGTATTTTCTTCAGTGGTCTTTTGGACCTCCTTTTTCCATTTGGCTAATTCTGCCTTTCAGGGCATTCTTCTCCTCATTGGCTTTTTGGAGTTCTTTTGCCATTTGTGTTAGTCTATTCTTTAAGGTGTTATTTTCTTCAGTATTTTTGGGGGGGTCTCCTTTAGCAAGTCGTTGACTTGTTTTTCATGATTTTCTTGCATCACTCTCATTTTTCTTCCCAATTTTTCCTCTACTTCTCTTACTTGCTTTTCCAAGACCTTTATGAGCTCTTCCATGGCCTGAGACCAATTCATGTTTTTCTTGGAGGCTTTTGATGTAGGCTCTTTGACTTTGTTGACTTCTTCTGTCTGTATGTTTTGATCCTCTTTGTCACCAAAAAGATTCTGTAGTTTAAATCTGAGTCTGAGTCTTTTTTTTGCTGCCTGCTGCTCATGTTCCCAGCCAGCTGCTTGACCCTTGAGCTTTTTGTCAGGGTATGACTGCTTGTAGAGAGTAGAGAGTACTTTGTCCCAAGCTTTAGGGGCTGCGCTTCTGTTTTCAAAGCTACTTCTACTCCACACTCACTGCAGGCTCTGCCGCACCAGTGCTCCTTCTCCCCCAAGAACCACCAACTAGGACTGCGACCCAGATCCAAGCAGGGCAAAGCAGGAGAACCTTGCCTCTTCGCCAGCAAAGCCCTCCCTGCACTCCTGCTCTGAACCTCCACTTGATTTTTCCCACCCTGTAGGCCAGGGACTCTGGAAGCAGCTGACACTGGAGTTCTGGAAGCAGCCGGACCACACACTTCTTTCACCCTGATCCAGAAGTTTTCCTATTGACCTGCTCCATGGTCTTTGGCATTTATGGGTAACTGCTACAGCTCAGCGATTCCTGGCCCTAAGGCCTGCCCCACCCGACTCCCAGTCTGACTTGTCCTGGCGCAGCCCACACTAGGCTACACTCCACTCCCAGCACCATGCGATAGACCCTTTCCAGTGACCATTCAGGCTGTCCTGGGCTGGAGACCTGCTTCCCTCTGCTATTTTGTGTATTCTGCAGCTCTAGAATTTGTTCAGAGCCATTTTTACAGGTGTTTGGAGGGATTTGGGGGAGAGCTTAAGAGAGTCCCTGCTTTCCGCCACCATCTTGGCTCCAGCCCAAAATATTGATTTCTTACAGCACTTAGAGCTTGGTTAGACATTGAAGATGCCAAGGCCATCCACTCTATCTCAGGCCATTGCCCGTTGTCCTGACTTTTGTTTTGCCACTGGACTTTGATGATTCTAGAAGAGAGAATGAGGCCAACAAATTTGTTCAAATCTGGCTCACTTAAACCCAATTTGTGCATGAATCAAAAGACATCGCCAATACCATTTTACCATTTTTACCTACCTCAAAGACCTGTGCTGACAGAGAAGTAATAAAGCAGTAGGTGTGGGTACACCAGGAGCCAAAGTTACAATCCCGCCCACAGTTGGCTGAAGCTATAGGGTCATCTCACTAGACTGGAGCAGCAGTGGGTCCCCTGGGGGTCTGAGCGCACTGCTCCCCTCCTGATGTGAGGAAGGTCTGCTTACCACAGCAGGTGGGGATCCCACCCTGTGGTCAAAACACAAAAAAATGTACAACAAAATGTACAAAGATTGTTCTACCCACCATCAGTACACAGAATGTGCACGTGCTTATGGACAACATGAAATCCAGTAAGTCTGAAAGATGAACAGCTCCTGTTACAAGAGAACTAACAGCAGCCTTGAGTGAAAGAAGGTTAACAAATGAAGGCAGTTTACCAAAGTTGGAGCTGCGTGCACCTTTTTCCCGGAGTGACCACAGTGATCGGGAGCACTATGAAGCTGGAATAGGTTTCACAATCAAAACTAATCTAGTCAAAAAGCTCCCAGAAGGAGTGAATGACAGGCTCATGAGAATGTGATTGCCACTTGCAGGACAACACGATGCCACCATCATCAGTGCCTATGCTCCCACCATGACGAACCCCGATGAGGTCAAAGAAAGTTGTTCCGAAGACCTGGAGACCCTCATCATCAACATGCTGAAGGAAGATAAGCTTGTAATTCTGGGTGACTTTAATACCAGAGTAGGCACAGATTATCAGACATAGCAAGGAGTTCTGTGGAGGAATGGAGTCAGAAACAGCAACAGCAATGGACTTACTACTGAAGACTTGTGCAGCTCATGACCTCATCACCAACACTGTCTTCCATTTACCCAAACACAATAAAACTTTGTGGGTATACCCTTGAAGCAAACATTGGTATTTAATAGACTATGTTATTATAAGGAGAAGAGACAGAGAGAGAGTGAGAATGACACAAGTGATGTTTGGCTAGACTGACCATAGACTTATCCTCTTCAAGCTAAACATTTGCATTCAACAAAAGCAGCACCCCAAGGCAAGACAACTAAGACTTAACATCAACAGATTAGAAAGCTTCTCCATGTGTGAATAGTTTGTTACTGACTTGGAAAGAAAGCTGAGCCAACACATGGTTGGCAACAGTGAAACAGAAAGGGAGTGGGCACCTTCAGAGATTTGGTGGGCCAGAATGCTCCCAAATATCAGGACTGGTTTGATGAAAATGATGAAGAAATTCAGAAGCTACTGGATAAAAAAAACAAGAACTCCACAGGATTGACCAGCAAGATAACTCATTCATCTCCAAGAAGGCGGCGTTTAATTCCATCAAAAGTAAAGTGCAAGCAAAGCTTGGAGAGATGCAGGATTCTTGCCTCAGTGAGAAGGCAGATGAAATTCAGTTTTACAATGATAGTAACGATTCAAAGTGCTTTTATGATGCCCTGAATATGGTTCCAAAGACCTCTGGTATATCTCAGCTATTCGGTGCTTACAGAGCCACACTGATTAGTGACAAGGACATGATCCTGGAGAGCTGGGCTGAACACTTCCACAATGTTCTCAACAGACTGTCATCAACCAATGTTGACCGTATACCTCAGGTTGAAGTCAATTCCTCTGTAGTTGAACATCCAACTGAAAAAAGAGGTTTTGAATGCCATTAGGCTCCTCTTGTGTGATGAAGTGCCTGGTGCTGATTCTATTCCAGCTGAGATCTACAAGGCAGGGGGTCCAGTGCTCATACAAAAGCTGACTGAAATTTTCCAGGTTATTTGGTAAGAGGAGGCTCTACCCAGGAGTTCAAGAAGGCCTCCATTGTCCACCTCTGTAAAGGAGAAATAAAAAAGTTGTCCTGTGACAATCACAGAAGCTTCTCTCCCTTAGTTGTTGCTGACAAGATTCTTGCCAGAATCCTCCTCAGTATGCTAATCCTTTACCTGGAAGATGGTCATCTACCTGAGAGCCAGTGTGGCTTCAGAAAGAGCCAAGGAACTGTCAACATAATGTTTGCTGCCCAACACCTCCAGAAGAAATGCCAGTAGCAGAACAGAAGTCTGACCACAACATATGTCCATTTGACCATGGCCTGTGATACTGTCAGTCATGAGCGATTGTGGAAGATCATGGCAAATTTGGTTGCCTGGAGAAGTTCATCAGTATTGTACTTCAGTCTCATGATGGCAAGCTTGTCCAGGTTCTTGGTAATGAATGCTGCTCTCAGACTTTCTCAGTCACCAGTGGCATGAAGCAGGGCTCTGCGCTTGGTCCCATGCTTTTTAGTATGTTTTCAACCATGTCGTCAGACACCTTCAATGAGGACAAAAATGGCCTCAAGGTCAGCTGCCTCACTGACGGTAAATTATTTAACTTGAAAAGGCTAAAAGCCAAGACCAAAGTAGAGGGAGCGTTGGTGCGTGATTTTCTGTTTGCAGGTGATTATGCACCCAATACAGCCTCTGAAGCTGAGATACAACAAAGCTGGATCAATTCTCTGCTGCTTATACTAATTCCGGCTTAACAATACCAAGAAAACACAGGCTCTCCACCAGCCAGCACCACACCATCCATATATGGAACCATTGCTTACAGCAAGTGGAGAGATTTCTAGTGCTGTCCGTAAGTTCACTTACCTTGGCGGTCTACTCTCTGGGGATATCCACACAGATGATGAAGTTAAGGAACATATTGCCAGAGCTAGCTCAGGGTTTGGGAAGCTGCAAAGGAAAGTGTGGGAGAGAAGAGGTGTTAGACTGACTACCAAATGGCAAGTCTACAGAACCACTGTGCTGACCTCATTGTTGTATGCTGGTGAAACTGGACAGTCTACCAGCACCATGCCAAGAGACTGAATCTCTTCCATTTGAATTGTCTTAAGAAGATTCTGAAGATCACCCGGCAAGATAAGGGAACAGACACCAAAGTCCTTTCTCAAGCTAAACTGCCAAGCCTTCAAACTCTGCCTGCAGAGAGTGCAACTCCAGTGGGCTGGTCACATTGAATGCCACAAGCACATTTGCCTAAAAGACTATTTTATGGAGAATTCACAACAGGGAAGCACTCACACAGAGGTCAGAAGAAGGGATGCAAAAACACTCTCCAGGTGTGTCTGAAAAACTTTGGAATCGATTGCCTGACATAGAAGACACCGGCACAGGACCACCCAGCAGAGCATGCCCACATCAAAGAAGGCACTGTGCAATGCCAGGATCTAAGATAACTCCAAAAGACTCGTGATGGAAAATGTCCATATCCAGAGAAAGAATTGATGGATTTTGGATGCAGATCAAAGCAGACTATTTTCTCTCTTTTTTGGTGGGGAGGGTGTGGTTTCTTCTTTCTCGTGGTTTTTCCCTTTGGTTCTGATTCTCCTTTACAACATGACTAATGTGGAAATGTGTTTAATTTGATTGTACATGTATAACCTATATCCGATTGCACGCCATCTTGGGAAGGGGGGAGGAGAAGGAGAGGGAGAAAATTTAAAACTCAAAGTTAATTTAAAAAAAAGAAACAAGGCGCTGTGTTCTATGAGTGAAGCAGAGTTACAGTAGCTCAGAAGAAACATGAGATGCACAAGGTTAGAGACATCTCCACTCCAAATGTTCACGCAGACTATTTGTGCCCAACCTGTGGGAGAGCCAGCTCATATGGGTCTGATCATCCCCGATCAGCACACCGTACCCCGACCCCACCAAAGTGATGTCATTTCGGTCCTCACTGAGCACCAAGTACAACAAACTAACTGAACATCTAGTCCAGTCCTCTCCTGTCTCCACTTTACAGGTGAGGAAACTGAGGCCCCCAGAAAGGAAGCCTTCTTTGGTGTCACATAGGGTCTCCTCTGACTCCCAACTCCCTCTCCCCACTCGAGTTCCCTACTCAAAACTTGTCTATGGCACAGCAGGTACCAATGACATCCTTTGGGCATCCTCAGCCTAGCCAGACACAAATTCATGACCTAGTGATCACATACATGGGTTCTTGGAGCTTTTGTAAGTATCTGTGAGGATCCATTTCCATAAGAGAATTAAAGCATGCTGAATTTCAGCCACTTGATTTCTTCCTCTTAGCCCTCCACCAGCTGGGTCACACGGTTGGGCAAAAGTAAATTTGTAAATTGCTAAAGGGGAGGGGAGGGGTGGACTTAGGTCTTTCTCTAGTCTATAGGTAAGGCCGCCTTAAGTGAGGAAATTGCCACACAGCTATTTTAATAGAAATGTACCAGAAAGTCTATCACCGTCATTCAGCTTCACCCTGGGCTCCAAGCCCAGGGCTTTAAATACATCACATGTAGGAAAGTAGTTTTAAAGAGAGATGGAGAGTGTGGGATGCTGCGGCCACTCTGTTCTCCTCCGAAATATTGTGGGTCCCTGAGCATCTCCATGATGTTGACCAGTGATTCAGCTAGAGCTGGAAGGGGTGTCAGAAAACAGCCATCCATGTGGCCCATTTTACAGATGAGGTCTAGAGTGGTATGATGTCAGGGAAGTTGAGTGGGGGTGGGTTAGTTTTTGTTTTCACTCAATACTGCATGGTTTGTTTCTAAAACTGACACCCGCAGAGGTTAAATGACTTGTTCAGGGTCACATAAAAAGGGTCTGAGGCAGGATTTGAACCCAGATCTTCCAGACTCCACTATACCATGATTCTCTTTGCCCTCCCTCTTGTCTTCTCTTTAGACTAACTAGCTTTGATTTCACTTACTGCCCTTCAGCTGGCAGTGAGTCCAGGGAGATTCTAAAAAGCACAAATATTTCATTCATTTTCAAAATATGGACTAAAAAAGACTGTATATGTAGAGTCTGGTCCTGATTCAGCTACTCACTCCCTGTGTGACCTTGGATAAATCACAGCCTCCGGACCTCAGTTTTCTCATCTTGAAATTGAGGGTGTGAGGCTCATGGATGTCCCAGGTCCCTCCTGGTTCTAAATTCCATACAGGTCCTACAAACAGGTCTGATTTCATCCAGTCACCCTCCCCCAAGAGTCTGTGATGGCTCCCCACTGCCCGCTCAATGAAGTTCAGACTCAAAGGCACTCTTGTCTTGCTTTGCCCATTCAGCTTTCTATCTCACTAATTTTGTTCCATTTACATTTAAAAGGGCAGCGGCAAAAGCTTGTGCCTGTTTTTCCACCTTCAATAAGGAAGCCACTTGGGCCAACCGAGTCAGCACAGATTGTATTCCAAGCTCTTTTAATATCCAAAGTAACTCCAGATCAGCTGTAGTCACCGCCTTTTTAATGAGGAATGCCACTACCCATCTCCTTTTTGAGTCCTGGGGAATCCATGGAAATTAATTAGGCCTTTAAAGAGAATACAAACACCTATAAAGTGCTTTATAGCTAATGACAGGTAGGCATTATGCAAATACAAGGAATTTTAATTTTATTAGCTTTTATTGCCAGTGTTGTTCACAACAGCAACAGAAAGCAGGTAGAGAGTGGCAGAAAGTTCATCCGACTTCTGGATTCGAATCCAGATTCCTGTCCTTCCTAGCTGTGTGACCTGGGAAAAGCTCCTCCCACTTTCTGGGCTTCCATTTTCTCCTTGGTAAGATTGTCCTGCCTGCTCCATAGGGTTGTTGGGAGGAGCATACTTTATAAATATTACATGGGAGTAATAGAAATGGTTTTCTTATTCCTGAGTGTGAGCATTAAGGTGACGGTGCTCCCTCTAAATGCCAGCTCTTCTTGGTAGTCCTAAGAAATCTTCAATAAATTATGAATAAGCTCACATTGTTAGAGTATTTTCAAGTTTGCACATTGCTTTACAGATTTATCTTTGGGATCCTAACAAAAAATCCGAGTGAGATGGGTGCCATTGGGGATAATAGCACCCACAATGTCTTTGGTATAGGGAGGGAACTCCCTTAACCAAAGCAGGTCAGCTCCTCCTCTGCCTGGAGCGGCAAAGGTGGCTAGCCTAGGGTCACGGTCAGCATGGGTCAGAGGCAGGACTAGAACCCAGGCCTTCCTGACTCCCACTCCAGCTCTCTCTCCACTGTATTTATGGTGGATAAAACATTGTGGCAGACTCTCCTCGAAGCCTTTGGAAACCCTCCCTGAGGGAGGAGCCCAGATTGGAAGGCCACCCAAATGAAGCTTGCACATCTAAGGAGAACTGCCTGGGCACAGGATGGGTGCCTCTGTTTCTCAGTTCCAATGTGAAGCCTGGGACCAGGGCCAGGAAAGGGCGGGCCTCAGAGTAGGCTGGCAAGCTCACAAGATGAGCTCTCTCACTCTTAATGTCATTACATGTCCCGGCGTTTCCCAGACAGCCAAGACCAGGAAGAACTGTGGCAACCAGAGAAAGGATTTCTTCCCCACCCGGCTTGGGAGAATAGAGATTCCCTCCTGGGCGAGCTGGAGAGAACAGAGGTGGAACCTTTAATAAAGTCATTTCACAGAACATTGGAGTCATAAACGATCTCAGAAGAACATTCGCTCACAAGACCCAGAGGGGGAAGCTACAAGGCAAGGACAGCTCTCGCACCCCCTGGTTTACAGCTGGAGAAACTTTAGCACTGGGAAAACCCCACTGGTTACCTAAATATCAGGGGCAGAATTGGAATCCAGTCCCTTCCTATTACACTGGGTGATCCATTTTATATTTTCTACTCAATTCTTGGAGGGAGGCATCCAGAAGCCTACAAAGTCTGAGAAAGCCAGCATGACTGAATATCAGTCATGATTTGGGGGCAAATTATAGCCCCGAAGAGTGACCCTTCAGTCTTCTGTGAGGTCAGACCATAGGTGTTTGATGTAAATGCAAAATCTTATCTCTGTATAGGATATTTCTATCAAAGAGAGAAATATTTCTATTAGCATACACCCACGTGTACATGTCTGTGACATTTTTCTTGCTTGCTAAATGATTAGTAACATATATATTATATATTTAGAGAGAGAGAATATTGTGTATTTACAGAGAGAGAACAGATTGACATCACACACAGAGAGCTGTCCTGGAAGTCTGGAGGACCTGGATTTTGGCCCTGCTTCACCTACGGATTGGCTGCGTGGCATTGGCCAAACTTATTTTGCTTCTCAAGGCTCCATACGACTGTCTCTGACCAAAGTTGCTCAGTAGATGCCCATATGCACTGGGAGAGGGAGGAGTGCCCAACACCAATGGCATCATAGATTCAAACCCCCCCACCCCCACTATGGGGAGGGTGCCTGTTTCCTTCTCTCTTGCTTGCTGAATTCCTGAGCTCTAGGAGCAGCCTTAGGGGCTGGCCCCTCCTTTCTGCCCCCCCTGCCAACACTCCCATGCCCAGACAGCCACCCCCAAGGCCCTGGAAATGAACTTCATCTCTCTGTAGTGAATGATAAACTCCAGAGGTCAGCCCAAGGCTGTGGCAGCCTTGCTTTTCCCTTTTGCAACCCACTAGAAAGTCTGAAGATGCCCAGGCATAGACTGATACCCTAAATCTCTGTCTTTTTGTGTCTTTCCCTCTATCATCAAAATTCCCAGTGCCACTTTTCAAACTATGTTTAGCTGTCTGAGTCCTTACCAGCTGTTTGAGGAATTAAAGGAGATTTTACTAAAGAGGTAACTTAACGTGCAGAACAAAAACCCTTCACTGGATATGGCTCATTTTAATAATAGCTAACGTCTACACAGCCCTTACTACGTGCAAGTCCTGCGCCAAGCCCTTTGCAAATATTATCGCATTTGCTCCTCATGCCCCTGGGGATCGGTGCAGTTATCATCTCCATCTTATTGAAGCAAATGGGGCTTAAGTGATTTGCCCAGGGTCACAGAGCTAGGAAGTGTCTGAGGCAAGATTGGAACTCTGGTCTTCCTGACTCCAGACCTGGTGCTCTATCCATCGCACCACCTACCTTCTCCTTAACGCCACTCTGGAAGGCTTAAGGTATAGAATGCTGCGGCGGGAGTAGGATCAGAGGGGGTGGAAAATCAATGGAACATTACAACCAGGGAGGTTGTTGGGTCTTCCATAGGATGGTCTTTGGGTCATAGCAAGAAGAGGAAGGGAGGCCAGGGAAGGGCCTGGAGAGAGGCTGCCCTTGGACTCAGTTTAGCTTCCCCAGCTCTTAATCCCTCCTCCCAGGACATCATTACCATCATCATCAACAACGTCCTTGTCATTGTCAGTGTCATTGCCATCATCACCATCACAGTCGTCATCATCATCAATCATCATCGTCACCATCATCATCGATGTCATCATCGTCAACGTCATCGTTGTTAACATCATAATATCATTTGACTCTCAAACCTGTGACACCTGAGTAGCCGGCTCTTGCTAGAAAAACCCTGCCCCCAGCCCCTAACTGCAAACCCCAGTCTGCATAAGAAACAAACAGACTGAGTTCCTGCGGTTTGGCCAGTGTCCTGGGCCCCTAAGACTTTTCCAAGGAATGTAAGCTAATTACCGGGAAAAGCCTGATGCCTAATGATCTTCCTTTGTCTGACTGAGTGGGCTCAGAGATGTCTCTATCTTACGTCAACAGACTGAGCCGGAGCATCCCTTGGTCTGTCCATGGCCATTAAGGATGAAAGCCTCGGCCCTAGACATTATCTTGAATTATATGACTTTTGCCTTATCTTGAGCATATACCATGTTGTGGGAAGTTATGGCAAGATGGACACAGGGATCCTGGGTTGTAATTTCAGTTGACACTTTGTCAGCTATCTGATATGTTGTATTTACAATCTGTTCAGGAGGTTCCTCTAATGTATCATGGTCGTAAAAAGTGAAATAACACAGACTTGCTGAGTCTGAAAAGTAACATATGTAAACTTCAAGAGATAATGAACCACTGTACCCTGTATTCTCTATATAAACTACACTTGCACTTCAAAACGAGGCCATTGATTTGGGTGGCAGCCCCAAAGGCCGCCGGCTAATAAATTCTCCATTTAAAACTTATACTCTGTGGAATGTCTCACTCGCTTCTGGTATAACAAAACAACCCTGTAAGTAATTCTATTATTGTCCCCACTTTACTTACAAGGAGACTGAGGTTAAAAGAGGTTAAGTATGGGCCAGATTCACAGAGCCAGTAGGTGTCTGAGGCAAGATTGGAACTCAGCTTTTCCTGACTAAATGTTCTATCCACATGGCTACCTAGCTGCATCAAAGTTTATTTGGGATCCCTACCTTCTCTACCACAGCAAGGCACTTGGATGCAGCAGGCCAGGGTCCTGGCTTTTAGGGAAGAAGGTGGGTTCTTACTCTAGAACATTTTATTGCTTTCCTACGTCTGATTGTGGCAGGTGGAGAAACACTGTGGGTTGGCTGGGGTGGCCCCAAACATGGAAGTTTCCAGAAGCTGCGGGAAGAGGAATGAAGAGGATCCCTAAGAAGAGGCCCTGCTCTGACTGAGTGTGGGGGACTGTCCCCATGACCAGCAATTCCTTCTTTCTGCCAGCTCCCTACACAAAGTAGCAGAGACTAAGCTCTGAAAGCACCCCTCTCCTTATATTTCATTCCTGTCGCTACCAGCTGTCTGGAGAGGATTACTCTGGCTCTAACTAGGTTAACAGGACGATTTTTCTCTTACCTGCCCTTCTCCAATGATGACAAGCCCATTTTCCTCCTCAAATTTCAAGCCGGGTTTTCATCCTAGAATGGATATTACATCTCCCTTTGAGCTAAAAACTTCACAGCTCTGTGAACCAACACCATCTGTCTCGATGCATTTATTACTAGGAGATTAAACTGTTCTCTGTTTTGTTTGTTTGTCTTCATTTATTACATCTAGCACCTTAATTAGCTGGCATTTCATTCAAATCAGCAGCTGTTTACTAAGTGCCTACTATGTGCTAGACACCAGGGTTACTGAGACCCTAGTAAAAACAGCCTTTTTAGCTTAGCCCTGTGGAAAGGGGAAGGGGGGGGCGGCATTTTCGTCTTTCTGTTTCTAGCATAGACGCATAGTAGGCACTATTGTTGAATGAATTGAATTGGAATCAATTGGAAGTGATCAGAGAAGGCTCAGCAGAGAAAGAGCTTCAAAAGCTGAGGCCTGAAGGATGAAAAAAGATGGGGGGGCAAGGAGGAGTGGGGGAGGGGAGGGGCAGGTACCAGAAATGAGGACAGGGAGCACTCCAGGCTTGAGGAATGACCATCCTTAATTCATGGAAGCCAGAGAAGGCAGGTTGACCTTGGGGATGATCTGAAGGCATCCAGGATGCTGAAGGTTCAAAAGATCAGACCACGTGACAATCTGTTGTAGGAAGTGGATGCATTTTATATGGAGAAGAGTGGGGGTGGGGTGGGGGGAGGGAGATAGGATAACTACCTTCAAGTATCTGAAAGACCATGGTGAGGAAGAAGGATTAGGTTTATTCTGTCTGGTCCCTAGGGCAGAACCAGGGGCAAAGGGGAGAAATCGCAAAGCCTAGGGTTGAGGCTGGATGTCAGAGAAAATGTGATCAGAGCTAATCCAAAGTGGGATGGGCTGCCCCTCCCCCTAGCCCCAAGTAAGTAGGGGTGGTTCCCTGTAGGAGAGATTTGTGATTCTTCCAGCTAGGATACTCAGTGTTTAGAACCTGAGGCTTCACGTGAGAGGAGGGACAGTAGAGAAGCAAAGAACAAACTTGGGAACAGTTAATGCCATGCCATCCCAGGGAGCCACAGATGTGGAGATGCCACCTCTCCACCCCCAACACATACCTTGGCTCTCAGCACCTGCTGCCCCAGACCCTAAGATGGACACACCTGGTGAGACTGTTCTGTCCTTAACTGTTCCCAAGGGGAAAGCTCCATTTACTCTTAGGTATTCTATTGTCTTCACTCATCTATATAACTTCTCTTATTTCTGTTTCACTGCTTGCTTGGGTCAACATGACTGATTGCTATCCATGATTGTCTTTTGTGTAACTAACATCTGGTGGGAAGGTGCTAGGCTGGTGAGACTGAACTAACTTCCCACCCAGAGCAAGCAGGAAAAGTGGCTGTTCTTTCAAACCCCTAAAAGAGCATTGTACCTCTATATAATTCTAGCCCATTACCTCCCTTAGACATGCAGAGTGAGGGAGTGATCCTAATGCCAGGCTGTCCCCGAACCTGCCTCCCCTCCTCCACCGGACCATGGGCAGGGCAGCCAAGATCCACCTCCTGATCTCCCCAGTGGTAGAAACAGAGCTGCTCAACCACCAGATCAGATATCTGCCTCCCCACAAAACCCATGGGCCGGCCTATCTAGACTAGACAGTCCGTCCACATCGACATTCCGCAGGCGAAGGCTGGAAGACCAGCGGCCAACCGAGGTTGCTGAGGCAGCTAGAAGGCCCAGTGGGTCGAGGTGGGGACTTGGAGTCATAAGACCGGACCACCAACACTTACTGCCTGAATGCCCCTGGGCAAGTTGCTGATCTCTCTGCCTCAGTTTCCTTATCTGTAAACTAGGGATAATAATAACAGCTACCTCACCGGGTTGCTGTGAGGATCGAGAGTTAACACGTGTGAAGTTCTTTGCGAACTTTAAAACTATTAAAATACTAGCTAATATTGGCTACGATTATTACATTGTAGAGAGGATTCTTACTCAGAAATTGTTGGACTGTTGGTCCTTTCCCACTGAGATTCTGTAATCAGATGATCCAATTTACTGAGGCTTAACCCTCTAAGTGCCAAGACCCCCCCCCCTCCCCCCCCCCCACCTGGTTGAAGCTTAAGGATCGGAATGCTTTGCTAAATTAAATAGACTGAGCTTATTTGAATTTTTAAAGAGTCCTCGGCTCACTGTGCCTTGAGGTCATCATTACCCACGTCTGACGTTGAGGCCGCCCTGGAAATGTAGGCTCAGAAGAAGCGAGAGAGTTGCGCTGTTTGGGACTAATCCCTAGAGGAGTCTTGAAACCCATTTTGAATCCGTTCATCTTCCCAGCATTGGATTCTCTCATAAAAACGGAATCATTATTAGAGTGTGAAATTGTCAGTGGGGAGCTTCAAGCCCATTCCCCTCATTTGATAACTAAACTGACCTGGCAGCCAGAGAAGCCTTTATATCTGCTCCGGCCACTCCTGGACTCCCCAGCCATCACCTAGAGGTCAGGTCTCCAGTGATGACGCTCTCAGACCTCAGCCACCTGTGCATCATCATAGCTTAAACTAATAATACTGTGATAATGATAACAATGGCTAGCTTTTATGTAGCTCTTTAGGGGTCGCAAAATACTTTTCAAATATCTCTGTGACACAGGTGTTATTATTATCACTGCAGATGTGGAAACTGAGACCCAAAGGAGTTTAAGTGACTTCCCCAAGGTCACACAAATGGCTGAGGTGAAATTAGAAATTGGAAATCATGGAATCAGAGATCCAGAAAGGACTTGGCAGACCATCTAGTTTACAGAAAAAGAAAGGAGGGCCTAGACACACCAAGGGATCTTAGTTCAAGGTCACATAGGAAGTAGCAAAGCCAGGAATAAAAATCAGGGTCAGCACCACCATGCCTAGGTTCAAGTCCTGTCTTTGACCCATACTAGTCAGGTAACCACTGGCAAGATGCTAACTCTTTCAGGGCCCTAGAACATTTACTAAGGCAGGCTGCTGGCCTTCATCGGTGGAGAGTTTCCTCAGTCCCCAAATCCCACATGTTCACATCTCTGCATATATATTTATTGTATAGATGACTGAAAGCATCCTTTGCTCAGATTACTTTCTCCCCTTCAGTGAAATCATTTTCCCTCTTCTATCAGCACCTTTCCTTGTTTAGCCTCGTTCCAGCCAGTCTCCTTTGCTTTCGCATGGATAGGATAGTCTGCAGCTTCCATTTTCTTGCCTTTTTCTGGTTTACTTTCATCCAACTTATCAGTTGAGTCTGATGGGAAACAAAAACTCAGGATTTGAAGTCCAAGAACCCAGGTTTGAATCCTTACTCAGCTACTTGCTATATGTATGACTCTGGGCAAGCTCCTTCTGGACCCTCCTGTCCTCCTCTGTACAATATGGGGGTTGGGCATGCTGACTTCCAAGGTCTTTTCCAACTCCAGAGCTATGGTTCCATAATTATAATTCCAGGATCCTTCACCATCTCCAGATTTTCCCCTCCCTTTTCAGCAGGGGTAGTGATGAGGGGATAGATCGAAGTATGATTGGATCTAGAGAAAGAGGGGACCTGAGAAAAAAACCCTGGAATTTCACAGTTGAGGAAACTGAGGCCTAGAAAGAGGGAGCAAAGACAAACCTGGACAATACCTGTCTATTCTAATATTCTAATGGGGGCTGAAGAGAATATCTACTGTGAGGTTTAAAAAGACAGATACAGTTTCTGGGTAATCTGATCGTTTTCTTAATAAGGTCAGAAGGTTATTAATAAAAGGATAGTCATTTGTCCATCTCTCTTAGACCAAAGACCATCATGGTGTGAGAGATAAGTGAAAGTTAGGTTTCCACAGAAGAGTTAATTAAGTTCCACAGAATAATTAATGAAGTGTCAGCTTGAACAAAGAAGGAGTAAAAATTAACCAGGATAAGGGTTCCCAGCCAATCTGAATAAAGCTTGTGGTTTTGCAAAAACCACAGACTCAGGATGTTAAGAAAACTGGCCTAAACTGGCCAGATAACGGTCAGGGTTGAAGAGACAACTGGGTCAAATGGCTACCCCACATGCTAAATTGGCTAATTGAATATTACCTTACACACCCACAGGGAGGAGTTTTCCGCCATTTTTGAACAGGGGACGTATGATGAGAGGAGGGGAACATGCTTATACATATCAAGGAGAGAACATATGAAGAGGTGTATCAGGAAGAGGGGAGTGGACCAATTTGCTCTCCCGAGGAGAGCTGATGGTGCATCAATCTGCCTCGCCCTAAAGCTGATCTGATTTTGTAAGCAGTACTTCCCCCTTCCTAGAGAAGGGCGGGGTCCACTCCTGACCAGGAACTCCTTTGAATTCTTCTAAAATAAACTGTCCTTGATACCTGAATTTCAGTGTCAAGAATATTTCTGACAATGACAGTGAGGCTCACAGTTTGCATACCCTTTGAAACAGCAGGTGGCCCATAGGGCTAAGAGTGACTCTCACACTGAAATTATCTGTACTCAGACCCCCCACCCCAACTATACCAGCCCACTCCCAAATGGGCTTCCCCACCCTAGATTAAATTGCTTGCAACATTGGGTGAGGTCCGATCAAGGAGACTCAATGCAGTCTCATCAGTAATGTCCTTCAAGAAAAGGGAACCTTTTAAAATGAGGAATTTAGAAAAAGTGGAATCTCTGAATTTCCCCAAAATACGGGTTACTAATAATCATTTCTCATACACTATGTCCATACATAGGTATATACAAGATACAGAAAGAGTAGATATGATCGTGGTGTAATGTCGGGGAGGGGAGGGATGGCCAATAAGAGCCCAGGCGTGCGCACGAGTGCTCGAGAGCACATGCACACGCACACACTCGTGCACACGCACGCACACACACACTCACACGCTTCTGAGCACTCAGAGTACTTGCTATAGCCTCCAAATGTTTCCAACAAATTAGTTGGTTCCTGGGCTGGAGCTGTTGCATACAAAGTTCAAGGAGATGATTCTCTCTCTTCCTTCACAGCTTTCAAAGAGGAAAAACTGCTTCAAGGGTGGCTGGGAGGAGGGGGGACCTGGGACTAGAAATAAAAATGAGACACAAGGAACTTCTATTTTACTGAGAGAATGGGGAGGCCTCCCTCCTGTTGCAGGTGACTCAAGCTGAGCCAGAAAGGGAGATAAAATAAGGTTGAGGTGAGGAAGGAAAGGATTCCAGGAGTAGGGGACAAAAGCATAGAGGCTAGAGATGGAATGTCTTCTGTAGGGAGAAACAATGGTGCCAGGCTCTTCAGTTTGGCATTGGACACCCTTCCCAATCTAGCTCCAGTTGACATTCACAAGATTATTCCACTTTATTCCTTTATTCGCTCTGTTTCTGCTAGAGGAGCCTCAGGGTTGCCCCAGAACCAAAGGGAGAAGCGGGCAGCTGCCTTCTGAGGATCCATGTGGGTGGGAGTTAGGAAAGCAGCTGGGGGGGGGGGGGGCAGGGCTGCAGTTAGATTCTAAGAAAGAGAAAACTATAAAATCAGAGTCCCAAGCTGTTAACTACAGTCACCACTGGAGAAGCAGTATGATACAGTGTAATGCCTTTTAGATTTGGTAACCCAAGAATTTGGATTCAAATCCTGCATGTCCTTGGGAAGATTAGTGATGGTGATTATAACAGTAACGAGCATTATTATCATAGCCAGCATTTCTAGGGCAGTTTGCCAGGTGCTGTACACATAGGATCCCATTTAATTTCTCTGGCTATCAGTTTGCACATCTGTAAAATGAGTGGGTTGAGCTAAATGACCTACCTCTGCAGTCCCTTCCAGACCGAGCCAGGTTTCCATTTTCAGACAGTTTTGTTTCATTTTTCTGCCAGGAAGGTGATGTGAGAATGGCATGAGGGAGGGTTACCGGGAAGCACCAGATAGACCAAAACAAACAATTTTAAAAGAAAAATTAAAAAATAGACCCATCTCAAATTCTTTTTCCTGAGAAGTTGCTTCTGAAAACATGACACCAGGCCTAATGTTGCAGCTCAGCTTTTCCTAATTAGCAGACTCCCAGACGAGAGGAACAGTAGAAATTTCAACCCTTATGTCACACCACACTGTGTATCTGCCCAAAACCTCGGCTTCTCTGCCTTCCAAAACCTCTTCTGTCATGGTATCTACCACATCTTACTCTCAGCCCCCTCCTGGTATCTACCTCATCTCACTCTCAGGGGCCTCCTGGGCCTGGCTTGAATGGGTCAGGCCAGAGGGAGGAAGCCAAAGAGTGCCAAGCCATAGCTCTGCTTCCTGAGAGGCAGCCCTAGAAGGAGCTGGTTGTTGAGAAGGATTTCACCCCCTTTCTGCTAAAGCTGTTTCTAAAATGTGCTTTTACCACCAATGTAAATTGTGAGTGTGGACTAAGGAAACAATCGAAAAAGGAGTAAGGACTGAGAGAGGGGGAAGGGAGGTGTAGCACGGTGACTCCTCATTCTGCCACCTGTATGACCCTGGGTGGGTCATTTACCTTCTTGGTGGCTCAGTTTCTTCATCTGTAAAAAAGGTTTGAAGGAGGCAGATGTACAATGTGGGCAGAAACTGCCTGCATCTATTGTTCCATCGGGTCAGACTGGGGCAGGCAGAAGAATAATAGAAATACTCAGAAATTTGAAGGAGACCAAACCTATGAAAAGATCGAGTCAAAAAAAAAATGCATGGCCTCAGATATCTGTACACAAATAAATACACCAACTAGGGGTAAAAAGTGGGTGGAACTGGACAGCAGAATAGAATGGTGGGAGGCAGATCTGATGGCCTGGGTCTCCCTGAAACTGGGAGGAAGGAGACCCTGCCTGGAAATCAGCCAGAGAAGGGAACTGACCCCTTACCTAAAGTGAGCAGGAAAGACAGAGGCAGGGGAGATGTGGGAGCACATGGAAAGTAGCCTCCTGCAGGGTGTGTCCAACATCTTCGTACAGTCTTAAGATGCTAGAGCTGAAAAGACTCAAGGGGCACCCCAGACCTGAAGAAAATAGCAATCAACCAACCAACAAGCATTTGCTAAGGCCCTACTATGCACCACCAGCAGGCAAGGCACAGATGAGAGATGCAAAGCCCTAGTGAAATGTGCCTGGCCTCAAGGAGCAGCAAACAGCCTGTACTAGAGAAGGATATGCAGAGTCCGTACTAAGTCATTTCCTCCTGTGAGGAAACCCAAGAATGAGGATGAGGAGAGCGTTTGGAAGGTCAGAAGAGAAAGAAACAAAATTATAGAGAGAGAGCTCTGACCTGGAGTCAGGAAGGCCCGAGGTCAAATTCAAATTCAGACACATCCTATTCTTTGTGCTCCTAGTCTTGCATGATCCCTCTACTGTGGGGACAGCCTTCATCTTCCCAGGCTGCCTGTTCAGCTGGGGCCCAGAGGGAATAGAACAGGGGATCTTGGGTGTGTGGGGATGTTAGCTGTACTCCCTAGGCTGACTCATTGGACCCACACTTCAAACCAGAGAGAGGAAAAGAGGCTTCAGGGTGGTGGAGCCCCAAGAGTTTTCTCAAGGAAGAAGAGGGAACACCTCCAGCTGTCACTGCTACAGAGAGTGCAGGAACCCTTTGGGTCCGACACAGCTGAACTGGCTCTGGCTTCCTGAATCCTCATTCCTTCTCCCTCCCTGGCCCATATGTCTCCCAGCTGGAACTCTCAATGAATAAATGCTGTTGAATGCAACTGGATTTGAAAAATGACCCGTTCAAGGATAGCAAAACTTCTATTTTTTAGGTTGCTAACTTTTATGCAGCATTCTAATTTTAGGTCCAGACAACAGGAACAAACAAGAAACAAAAGGAAAAATGATCGCGTGTAAAACCACAAACTCCCAATTATTTACAATTTATTTAAAATGTCAGTATTAACCTTAACAAAAATTTCCTTCTTTTCCTGTTTTCTCACCCCCTTCCCAACCTTTCATGTTCTGTGTATTGTGGGGGAGGTGGGATTGGGTTTGTTTCTACAATAATTTGCATCGTCCCAAAATGTATGCTTTTGATCTGCTTTCTCTACTCTGCACTGATTCATTTAAATCTTCCGCTGCCTTTTTTTTTTTCAGAGCTGCAACTAGGAATTCTTATATCTGGGGCAAATGGGGGAAAGAGGCAGGGGATGGGACAGAGGACAATCTGCCCTGGGAGCAGTCACACCAAGAAGGAGGAGACATATGACCAGTTGAATGGTCAATGGGCCCCAAACCCTGGGAGGAGATAGAGGAGTGTGGAGAGAGAGAAAAGGAGAGCTGGGAAGGTGCAATGGAATCCTGGAGAATCCCCTCTACCCGTGCTTTGCCCAGAGACTGGGAAAAGGTTTAGGGGCTCTGGGACTAGCAGACCTCAAGGCAAGGGTCCAGTGGAACTGAGAACTGTGATGGGAAACGGTCCTCCCCCAATTGCTGCCCATCTGAGGCAAAGGGCTAGTCAAATCCCACTCCCCCAGTCACTCCCACCTTCCACCATCCACCTTTCCTAGTTCCCCAGTTGTGCTCGGCCAGCTGGCTCCAGATTTAGGTGCTAATAGGTTGAATAGAAAGCAAGTGAGATTTTGAATCCTGATACAAATACTAGGATGAACACGAACATCAAGTAAAGCTCTGAATGCCTGTGGTGGTAAAAAGGACCCCATGTCAATGGGATTTGACACTGGATTGGGATGAAACATTATGGTTAAGGCAAGTTAAGAAGTTGCCATTCTGGACCTTTATCCTTGACCAATTTCTTCTTTTATCAGAGACAGACAGTTAATACTCATCCCTCCTCTCTGAGATTATTCCCACCAACTCTGTCTATAACTCGTATGTACCATTGGCACGGTGGATAGAATGCTGGGCTTGGAGTAGGGAAGACTACTTTTCCTGAGTTCAAATCCAACCTCAGATGCGTACTAGCTGTGTGACCCTGGGCAAGTCACTTAACCCCGTTTGCCTCAGTTTCATCTATAAAAATGAGCTGGAGAAGGAAATGGCAAACCAGTTCAGTATCTCTGGCAAGAAAACCCCAATATGGGGCCATGAAGAGTTGGACACATGAGATTACTGAACAACACCACCTAGTTATTTGCAGACAGTTTCCCCTTTAGACTGTGAGCCCCTGGCTAGCAGGGACTGCTTTGCCATCTATTTGTAGCCTGATGGCCCAGTACCTAGGACATAGTAGGTGCTTTATGAATGACTGTTGACTTGAGTCTTAGATCACTTTTATCTACTTCATCTATAGCTTGTATGTACCTACTTATTTATATGTTGTCTCTCCCTTGTTAGACTGGAAGCTCCTGAAGATGGGGGCCGTTTAAAAAATTTTTATTTTGCCTTTCTTTGTATCCCCAGCACTTAGTACTGTGCCTGGCACTCAGCAAGTCCCTGCTTGTTGACTGACTAACTGACTGGTATTCTTCTTCTGTGTCCTTTCTCATGACTCCTCTGTGTTATGGCTGCAAACCCTCCTTGCTACAAGACAGAGCATATACCCAGGCTGAAGGTGCTACCCAGAGCAATAGGCTAAGCCTGGCCTTTGCTGGGAAAAATTGGAGAGACAGAAAGAGAGAGAGAGAGACAGAAGGAGGGAGAGAGACAGAGGGAGGGAGAGAGACAGAGGGAGGGAGAGAGAAAGAGAGAGACACACAAAGAGAGAGAGAGAGATAGGGACAGAAAGAGAGACAGAGCAGAGGATGAGCAAAGAACCGGCAGGATTGAAAGGGTGGGAAGGGCTGGAGGAAGGACGACTAAGGAGATAATTAACACTTTCCCTGTAATTAGAAGCCTGGGAAGGACTGCAGAAACTAAGATAAGGAGCTAGGGAAATAGTCCTGGTGACAACACAGGATAAAAGAAGGTCATGTGCAGATAAATATGTTTGACAACGGTCAAGTTGAGAAGAGTTCAATCAACTAATAAACATATTAAGCACCTACTATGTGCCAGGCATCATAACAGGCACTAGGGATGCAGAAAGAAAAAGGAAATGAACAACATTTACCTCTTATCTAGCGCTTCTTGTTTGATTATTTCTCTAATATCATTATTTATAAATAGAATGTAAATGTTAATCAGAATGTGAACTTAAAGCAACAATGTAGAAAATGCACCTACATGTGGATTCTTTAAATCAACAAGCACTTATTAAGCACCTACTGTGGCCTGGCACTGCTCTAGGCACTGGGGATACAAAGGCAGCAATGAAACCATCCCTGTCCCCAAGGACCTTCTACTCTATTGGGTAAACAACACATACCCCTAGTCATCTAAGGGGATGCAGAGTATAACGACAAGGTAATTTTAGTGGTTGGGATGATCTTAGCAACTGGAGGACAAGGAAAGGCCTCAGATAGGCAGTGGACCCTGAGCTGAGCTTTGAAAGAAACCTGAGATTCTAAGGGGTGGAGATGAGGAGGGAGTGCATACCAGGCATGGGGAATAGCCTGGGCAAAGGTGTGGAGAGAGAAGATGGAAGACCTTTTGTGAGAAGCAGCAAGGTTAGTCTGATAGGACTGTAGAGTGCACAGAGGGGCCCAGAGAGTAGGATGTATCTGAGTCTAAATTTGATCTCAGGCCTTCCAGACTCCAGGTGATAGCCATTGAGCCACCTGTTACTCGTGATAACAAATCTGGAAAAGAAAGCCAGACCAGGACCGTGAGGGACTTTAGTTGCCAAACAACTCAGCTTTGCCTTGCCTTTGGTCATGCAAGGCAGAAGATGCCGCCCCAGACTCTGAAACTTAGGAATCGGAGTACAGCCTGTAGAGGTCAGTTCTGCCCCTCAGGTCTCCCTTCATCCCTGGGGGTGCAGCTGAAAACGAATTACCCCAACAAGGAAGCTACCGTCTGTTTTCTTGTCTGCTTCTCTGAGGTCTCCACACCCAGCTTCCCCAACTAAAGGACCTTGGCTCCCCTGCAGTCTCCAAGATAGAAGGGCCTTCAAGGCCATCCGCTCCTCTTTCCTCATTTTCTAGCTGAGGGAACCGCAGCCCAGAGTTTGCTCTTCAGTTTTTGCTCAAGGTGACACAGTGTCAGGGCAGGGGGCAGGCGGGCATCCAGGGAAGGCTCTTGGCTCCTGGTTCAGTGCTCTTTCCAGGAAATCATCTAGCCTCTCAACCATCAAGGGTTAGTTAGTCAGTCAGCAAGCCTTGATTAAGCACCTACTATGTGCCGGGCACCGCGCGAAGTCCTAGAGGTACGGAAAAGGCAGAAGACAGTCCCCCCTCTGAAGGAGCTCCCGTTCTAATGGGGGCCACAACGGGGAGAAGAAAGACGCCTCCAGACTCCAAGCCTTCCTTTCAGGCGGGGCCGCACAAGGAGCAGTTTTAACAGTGGCTCAGTCAATTAACCAATTAAGAACGGTTCTTGATTTCTTCCTTTTCCTTCTCTCGCTCTGACCTTTCCATAGAGGGCTCAGGATTACACAGCTCCGCCCCAACACCAAGCCCGGGAAAGAGCCTGAGCAAATGCCAGCATCTTCACAGAGCTGTTGGGAATAGGGCTTAGGGTCCTAAAACCGGGGAGCAAGAAGAGCTGGGTTCCAATCTCGCTTCACTCGCTTCCTGGATATATGAATACGGGCACGTCCCTGAGCCTCTGTCCTCATCTGTGATGACGCCCGGATTGCTGACCGCCGGGATGTTGGGTGGCATGAATGAGACAATGTGTGTGAAACATTATAGAAACGGCAGTTATTGTTTTACAGATGGGGAAGCTGAGATTCAGAGGCTTGGGCTGGATCGGTACTTCGACCTGCCTTTGACCCTCAGAGCTCCCACTTTGCTCAGCTGCAAGCTTCAGCTGAAGAATGTGGCAGCAGCACCAGTTAACATTAGCATCTCCAGGAAACTTGGGTTAATGGCCCATAAATGGGGACTAGCTATTAGCAAATCCATTCATCCCTGTGGCTAACGCTAACTGGTTTGCCTTAAGTAGAATCGTTTAATAGCTTAACTCTAAGTTGTTTTAGAAATATTGACCATTAGGTCCTTCCTAGGAAAGCTCAGTGTACCATTCACAAACACGTGAAATTTGCAAAGGAAATTCATTTTACAAGGAAAGGTGCTACTGGCAGTGCCCACGAGGGACAAAAATGGCCATAGAGGCTGATTAAACAAATAGCTTAATTACTGTAAATGTTACCCTGATAAACGAGTTGGCCGATATTTGTCCTTTCTTTCAGGAACAACCATATTCTTTTAATTTTCTTTACTTATTTATTTTGCAAAAGCCATTTTAGAACTATCGAAGATTCACAAAAAAAATGTATTGATGCCTCTTGTTTCCATGTTGTCGTTCGGTCATTTTCAATCCTGTCTGACTTTTTGTGATCCCATTTGGGGTTTTCTTGGCAAAGATACTGGAGTGGTTTGCCATTTCCTTCTTTGGCTCATTTTACAGATGAAGAAACTGAGGCAAACAGGGTTAAGTGAGTCACCCAGGGTCACACAGCTAGTCAGTCCATTTGGGGGTATAATACACACCTAATACACACCACAGCCACATTCCCAATAGTTTTTCCTTGTAACAAAGAAAACAGTTGAGCAAAATCAGCTGTCAGAGTCACCACATCAGTGTATGAATTCCACATCCGTAGTCTTCTACCTCTCCAACAAAAAAGTGGGGCACTTCCTCAGTCTATTTCTAGAGTCAGCATTAGAACCAAAACCTTACTTAAACAAACATATCCTACTCCTAAAAAACCATGAATACGTTATGGGTAGGAGACCTTCTAAATTGCATTAAAAATCTTTTTCTAAATATTCAACACATGTGAACACTGACCTGAAAGCTATTTTGAGGTTCATTTTCTCCACCCCACCCCCACTCCCCAGACACCTGTTCAGTGGCCATAGATGACACCTGGCCCTGAAGGCAGGCTCCAGGTACATTTGCTTCAATACTCTTAGGATGGGACCCAATGGCTCTTCCTACCCAGGTTCCCAAACTTTCTGTATCTTGAATGGACAGCCTTGGAGAAGTACTGTGGCTGAAGATGTATTCCCTTTGCAGGCAGCCTGGTACCTGAGATGGTAGAACATTGGATTTCAAAGCATCCCACAGCTAGGTGGGATTTAGGTGAAATGCAGAGCAGGTCCTAGGATGATGGCTCTAGCCCGAAGGCATCTTAGGGGTTACCCAGCCCAACTCTTGCATATTACAGATGAGGAAATGGAGGCCCACAGACTGACCTGTGGCCATACATGTTAGGGTGAATGGAGAGATGGCTTTGGAGTTAGAAAGGTCTGGGTTCAAATCCTGCCTCTGACACTTGTGTGTGACATTGGATAAGTATGGTTATGGCAAAAAAAAAAAAATCACCGATACTGGGGTTAACCCCTGTATTTGACCAGCAGGTGTGGGAAACAAAAGGTGGAATTCTGTTTCCATAGGATTAAAACTACTCCCAGTTTTGCGGGGGTGATAACAGAATTGATAACAGGATATGAGTCAGAGGTGTGACCTAGCAGAACCAGGCTTCTGATCAGGTAAAGGGTCAGAAGCTTGTATGAATGCTTAACGAGATGTTTGAGGGGGAACATATCAAGTGAGAGAACATGCAGTGGGCAATTCAGGAGGTTGCATCTGGCCAATGGAGAGCAAGGGGGAAAATTCGAATTAGGAACAGCATAAAAAGTGCTGCATTTGTCTGAACAAGCGTACTCCATTAGGGAGTTACCCATGCATTAGGAATGTAAAGTGAATGTAAAATAAAATGAGAACTTTCCTGGCTTCACAATGAGCACTGTTCTTTCTAGAGTGAGCATGTTTCTCATGCAGGTGTGAGATTTATTTTACTTATTTTTGGATCCTTATTCCAGTCATCCAATGGACTCATATGGGCCCTTGCCCCAGCTCTGTCAGTCCGAAGGCCTGGGTTTGAATTCTACCCTTCCCATTTGCTATTCATATGACTTTGGGCAAGTCACTTAACCTTCTGAGGTGCAGAGACCAGCCTGGTTGCTGGGCAAAGAAGACCCCTACCTCTCTGAACCTCAGTTTCCCCATTTGTAAAATAATTGACATTTCCCTGATGTCTTATATATGAATTAATATTGTATTATATATTATATTTATGATTATGTTATATAGATTCATATTATCATTCATCTCACCTGAGCCTTACAAGGTCTGAGGTTCTGAAGGGCTCCAATTTCCTTATTGACAAAGTGATGGGGTTGGACCAGATGATATCCAGGGTCTTCTTCAGTCTTTTAATTTATGATCCAAAACTTTGAACCTCTCTGAATGTCACTTTTCTTATCTATAAAATAAGGGTGTTGTGAAAGAATGTCTGTTGTATTTTCCTGACAGGGTTGTTGTGAGACTCAAATGCGAGTTTGTGGATAAGTGCCCAGGTAACATGGAAGGCTGTAGAGCTGGGCTCTTGCCGACTCCTTCTGAGGGTCTTTTCATGTTCCCCAGCTTCCTCCACTGTGAGACTTCTTCTCCTTTTCCCCTCTTCAGGCCCAGAGGGTCATTCAGCATCCAGAGCTTCTCTTGGGAAAAGATCTGCTTTCAGTCATTTCAACCTTCAGTAAATGTAAGCCACATGTTACTGACATCCAAGGGAGCTTCTCATTTGAATACTTATCTATACTTGGGTCATCAATCAATCAGACAAACATTTATTGAGCACTTACTGTGTGCCAGGCTCAGTGCCAAGCACTGGGCACACAAACACAAAGAAAGGAATAGGCAGGAAACCACAAGGACGTATATAAATATTTACAGCATAAACGCAAATAGTGTAAACCCCAAGTGTTTAAATTGAAGGCAGTTTGGGAGGGAGGGGACTAGTTGGGGGACCTAGGAAAGGCTGCATCTGGAGGGAAGAGAGGTGCGGGTGAGCAGGGGGGCATTCCTGTGCAAAGTGCCTAGAGATGGGGAGTCCTGAGTGGGACAGGAAGGAAGGCCAGAGTGCAGAATGGAGCCAGGCTGGAGAGAGAAATTGAGGCTGGGTTCAGTAGTGAGCAACCGGAGTTGGTGGAGGAGGAAAATGACTCGGACAGCCGTTGGGATGATGAACTGGAGGGACAAAAGACTTCAGGCAGGGGGGCCAATTAGGAGTAAGAGGCTGACAGATAACCTAAGCACAAGGTGCTGAGGTGGTCGCTGTGCGGCTGTAGAGAAGGGTTTAGATGATAGTGATAACAGCAAACATTCATGTAGTGCTTCAGGGTTTGCAAATCGATTTTTAAAAATTTCATTTGATCCTCCCTGAGAGGGTATGTGTCTTTAATATCCTTATTTACAGTTGAGGAAACAGGCAGACAAAAGTTAGGTCACTTGGCCAGGATCACACAGCCAGTAAGTGACTGAGACTGGATTGGAACTCAGGTCTTCCTGACTCCAGGTTCAGCACTTCAACCACAGCACCACCTACTTGCCTTTACCCTGTGGGAGAAGTTTTAGCAAGTGATTGGACAGGTAGAGAGACAGAGGGAAGTCAAAGGTAATGCCAAGTTTGCAAAGCTGGGGGACCGATAATGGTGGAGCCTTTGACAGAAGTACAGAGGTTTGGAATGGGGAAAGTCAGGGGGCTGGGGGGATGGAATGATGCAGTGTACTTTGCACATGTTGAATTTAAAGGGTCTATGAAACATTCACCTTGATATGATCAATGGGCAATGAGGCTGGTAAGACAGACAGACAGAACAGATAGACAGATAGAACAGATAGACAGACAGGACAGATAGACAGACAGACAGACTGTCAGATGGATGGATGGATGGATGGATGGATGGATAGGATAGATAGACAGGTAGATAGATAGGTAGATAGATGGATAGATAGGACAGATGAATGGACAAACAGGATAGATAGATAGAAAAGATGAATGGACAGACAGAATAGATAGACAGATAGGACAGATAGATGGACAGACAGATAGGTTAGATAGATAGATACTAGATACACAGATAGATAAATGGTAGCTAGATGGATGGATGAGAGATAAGAGAGAGACAGAGAGAAAGAGACAAAGAGATAGAGAGCAGTATGTATACAGTAAGCACTTCCATGCTTTTCCATTCTACATAGATATAAATCTGAGTCATCTGCGTAGAGATGATAGCTAAACCCACCAGAGCTGAAGAGTTTTTCAAGAGGGAAAGTCTAGAGGAAGAAGAGAAGACCCAGGACAGAACCTTGGAAAACCATCCTAACTAGTTATAATATGCATAAAGCAACAAAGGAGATTGAGGAGCAGCTGGCAGCAAATGGAATCACAGTCAAAACACTTCTGAACCTCAGTATTCTCATCTGTAAAGTGAGGGGATTGGACTAGATGAACTCTGAGGTCCCTTTTTATCTTAAATCTACAATTCTACAATCAAATTAACAGTAATATCCACGGAGCGCTAATATCAGAGCATCGTTGGCTCGCCAACTAGAAGGAGTCTTCTAGTCTAACGCCCTCAGGTTAGAGATAGTGTAGCCAAGCCCCGATAACAAAGAACTTGGGATCATAGGATATCAGAACTAGAAGGACCTTAAGATATTGTCTGATAGAACCACTTCATTTAAAGAGGTGGAAACTGAGACCCAGGGAGGGAAAGTTACTTGCTTAGGGTCACACAGCTAGCTAGTAAGTGCCAAAGTCAGGATTCATACACAAGTCCTATGATTCTAATGCCCTGGGGGAGATTGGCCAGTGAGGACCAGCCATTGGAGTACGCTCAGATTTGTCTTTCCTTCTAGGCTTTATGGAGCATGCACACATAGTCCCTTCCTGGTTCTGTTCCAATGAGTGGATCTTTGGGGAGCTGGTTTCTGACTGAGAGCTTGATGCAATGCAATGGTGAAAAGTCTCACAAAGGGCTTTGGAGCTATAAAAACCATACTGAGCTGGAAATGAGTTCAAATATAATAGGAACAACTTAGCTCATTTCTCACTGTCTTCCTTCCTGGAGGCAAATAAGGCAAAAACCCCTGTGTGCAGCCAGTTGAAGGCTGATCTAGAGCCGGTTTCTCCTACCTGGCTGCTGTGTGTCCCTGAGCCCCTGGCATCTCCATTTCTTTTGCGTTTGTTCTTCCCTGGTGCTAGGTAGACAAATATCTGGAGACAATTGATTAGGTTACTGGTTGGAGAAGCCATCAGAGTGAATAGTAGAGTCCACCGGAGACAGGAGCAGCAGCCAACAACAGCAGAGACATCTGCAAATGGACGTACATCACCAGTCACTCAAGGTCCGGATGGCTTTAGGGATCAGCATCCTTCTTGATGAAGAGGTGCCAGAAAGTCACCACCAGTACTTAGAGCCCAACAGAAAGCAATCCCAAAGGGGAAACTAAGGAGGACTGAAAGCAGGGGAGGGGGAAAGGGAAGGACCTCTCAGGCCAGAATTTGGAGTGGGAACTAGGGAGGTAGCCCCAGAGAAGGAGCTCCATTAAATCCAAGGCTTTTCCAACTCTGGTTTATGAAAAATCTAAAGCCAAAATGCAGATGTCTTTCAGCTAGCTCCACATTTTCATTCCCAAAGATAGCTTTTGTCAAAAGTGCTCTGAGGCGTTCAGGTAGACCATGCCTTCCCACCTGGCTCAGCCACTACTTTGCTTTGACTCTTGTACCTACTCTCCCAGCAGCCAGCTTTTACACCATAAGCCTGCGGGGAATCCAGGGGCTGCTCCCAATTAGATTCATTACTGGTTCCCTCAAGAAACCATTAGGAAGCCAGAATCCCCTGAGTTCGGCTCTCATCAGCAATGTCTGAAGCATTTGTGGGGTGCCTGCCAGAAGGAGGACAGGGCTTAGATGTTTCAACCACCTGGAAAGGCCATGGAACCCACTGGGATGTTCTTTACTCATAGGCAACACCTGGAAGTCTGCAAAGGCAGAGCAAGGAAGGCGCTCCCAAGTGTCTTCTACAGCGTGCCTTCAGAGGGCAGGGGCAAGGAAACCAGAAGCCCTAATGAGGATAATTGGAGATGGATATTTGGCGAAACAAGAACAGCCTCCCATTTCCCCGAACATGGCCAGGCATTTATTAAACCATTGGCAGGCTGCTCGTGAAAGAGAGATGTTGGCATTGCAATGGAAATATCTCCTGTCAGGAGGCTACCCCCATGGATGGTCAGTGAATCAAGAAGCATTTATTAGGCACCTATTATGTGCTAGGATTTCTGGAGATTCAAAAAGAAAAGGGAACCAGTTGCTGCCTTCAAGGAGCTTCCATACTACTGGAGATCACATATCTGTGCATAAAAAGAGGAACACAGAGTGAACACAAACGGGGAGGCAAGGTACTAGGAACTAGAGAAGCGTCATGCAGAATCTGATACTTGAGCTCAGTTTTCAAGGAAGCCAGGGATTCCAAAAACTCGGGATCAGAAGGGAAAACATTGCAGGAATGTGGGACAGATAGTACAAAGGCTTGGAGGTGGTAGATTGAACATTGGACATGAAATACAACAAGTAGGCCAATGAGGTTTGCTTTTTATTTTTACTTTATCATCCACCATTTATTATGAAAATGATTCAAGATCTATTTGCAGCCATTTTTCTTTCAGGAAGATTGATTTTTAAACACGTTAGGGAAGCAATGTGGCATCGACTAAACGGTTTGTGTGAGTGTGCAAGGGAGTAAGCCTAGAAGGGTAAGAAGGGGTCAAATTGTGAGTAGCTTTAAATGCCAAATAAAGGGGTTTCTATTTGATCCATGAGGTAATAGGGAGCCCTTGCAGGTTATTGAGTAGAGGGTAACAAGATCAGAACCTGCGTGTCCTGAAAATCACTTTGGCTGGACTTTGGTCCTCTGCCTCCACATTCAGCACCCTTACCTGAACTACAGATGATGACCAGGATGGTAAAGGGACAGAAAATGATTGAAGAAAATGGGAATGTTCCACCTACAAAAGAAAAGACTGAGGTCAGGAAAGGTGAAGGCTGGCTCCAAGTACCTGGGGCTGTGTGAGATACGAGAGAAGGAAGCGGCTTGTCCTGCTTGGTTTCACAGGGTGAGATTAGAAGCATTGGGGATAGGGGTGGAGGTGGGGGCTGCAGTGAGAACAATTTAGGCTGCCTTAGATAAAGACCTTCCTAACAAGGGGAATGGGCCACCCAGAGAGGTGGGGACTCCCTTAGTGAAGCCTTACCGAAGACTGGGAGACCATGAATTCCGTACCTTATAAAGGGAAATCTTGTTTATGTTGGGATTTGACACAGCAGCCTCTGAGGTCCCTAACAACCATCAGATCCTGCAATTCTATTATTTTCTTACCATTATGAGGGAATTCTGAATATTTCACTCCTTCCCGCTTCATAGGCTCACAGAAGTGGGAGGGGCCTTAGGAACCACCTAATCCAACTCCTCCATTTTATAAACAGGGAAACAGAGGCCTCTAAAGAGGTGGTGGCTTGCCCAAGGTCATACATCAGTCCTACTAAGTGCCAGAGATGAGGATGAATTCAGATTCTCTAAATGCACCGTAGCATGTGGCATCTCCCAGTGATGTTAGATCTTCTGGTGCCATATTTCCCAGGTGAGTATGATGCTTCCTGTTATCTCTGGTGCTAATGCTTTCCGGCATACTTCTAACTGCCATCTTGAATGAGGCTATTTTTCAGCTTCATTTTCACTTAGAAACGTCAGGTTTGCAGGAGCTAGAGTGCCTGGGCCGGAGCAGGTGGCAGCAGGCCCGAGCATTCCCTGCTATGTTGGAAGGGGATTGCAGGCATATGGTGCCCCACTGGGCACCAGGCGGAGAGGGGCTAATCAGGAAGGCATGAAGCTGGAGCTAATGCACCCCAGTAATGAAGAAGGAAGCACGGCAGTGGAGCCAGGATGAGATGCCACGACCCCTGTACTCTGCCAGGCATGCGAGCTGCCCGCCAATGTCCTCAGAGATTAAGGAGCTAAAGGATGAATAAACGCTAAAACTCAATGACTCCCCAGCATTGGGGAAAGCAGGTCAGCTGCCTGTGCACCTGAAGGCGTGAGGACCACACTGCTCCCCACAGGAGCAGCGCCACCTGCTGGACCCAGCTCAGAAGGCGCGCCTTCTCCGTCCCCCACCCTCCTCTATCTAACTCCTGGCTTTCTTTCTGACTTTCTCTATTTCCTTTTTTTTTTTTTTGTAGATGATTTTTTTTTACAGCAAATCACATCTTCAAAGTTATACAACAGATGGAAAGGCCTAGACAATATAAGATCTTTTTTTTTATTTAAATTTATTTATTTGACATATTTAGTTTTCAGCATTGATTTTCACAATAGTTTGAATTACAAATTTTCTCCCCATTTCTACCCTCCCCCCCCACTCCAAGATGGCTTATATTCTGGTTGCCCTTTTCCCCAGTCAGCCCTCCCCTCTATTACCCCCCTCCCCTCTCATCCCCTTTTCCCTTCCTTTCTTGTAGGGCAAGATAAATTTCTACACCCCATTGCCTGTGTATCTTATTTTTTAGTTGCATGCAAAAACTTTTTTTTTTGTTTTTGAACATCTGTTTTTAAAACTTTGAGTTCCAAATTCTCGCCCCTCTTCCCTTCCCACCCACCCTCCCTAAGAAGTCGAGCACTTCAACCTAGGCCATGCATGTATCATTATGTATAACCCTTCCACAATACTCATGTTGTGAAAGGCTAACTACATTTTGCTCCTTCCCAACCCATCCCGCTTTATTGAATTTTCTCCCTTGACCCTGTCCCCTTTCCAAAGTGTTTGTTTTGATTACCTGCACCCCCATCTGCCCTCCACTCCATCATCCCCCCGCCTTTTATTTTTTTTTTTATCTTCCTCCCTCTTCTTTCCTGTGGGGTAAGATACCCAACTGAGTATGTATGGTATTCCCTCCTCAGGCCAAATCTGATGAGAGCAAGGTTCACTCATTCCCCCCTCACCTGCCCTCTCCCCTCCTCCCACAGAACTGCTTCCTCTTGCCACCTTTATGTGAGATAATCCACCCCATTCTATCTCTCCCTATCTCCCTCTCTCAGTATGTTGCTCTCTCATCCCTTAATTTCATTTTATTTCTTTTAGATATCTTCCCTTCATCTTCAACTCATCCTGTGTCTGCTCTCTCTCTTTTACATATATATATACACATATATATACACATATACATATATATACACACACATATATATACATACATACACATGTATACATATACACATAGATACATACATACATACACATTCACTTATATATATACATAAACATATATATATATGCATATTCCCTTCAACTACCCTAATACTGAGGTCTCATTAGTTATACACATCATCTTTCCATGTAGGAATGTAAACAAAACAGTTCAACTTTAGTAAGTCCCTTGCAATTTCCGTTTCTTGATTACCTTTTCATGCTTCTCTTGATTTTTGTGTTTGAAAGCCAAATTTTCTATTCAGTTCTGGTCTTTTCACTGAGAAAGTTTGAAAGTCCTCTATTTTATTGAAAATCCATATTTTGCCTTGGAACATGATACTCAGTTTTGCTGGGTAGGTGATTCTAGGTTTTAATCCTAGCTCCATTGACCTCTGGAATATCGCATTCCAAGCCCTTCGATCTCTTAATGTAGAAGCTGCCAGATCTTGGATTATTCTGATTGAGTTTCCACAATACTCAAATTGTTTCTTTCTGGCTGCTTGCAGTATTTTCTCCTTGATCTGGGAGCTCTGGAATTTGGCCACAATATTCCTAGGAGATTTCTTTTTGGGATCTATTTGAGGAGGTGATCGATGGATTCTTTCAATTTCTATTTTGCCCTGTGGCTCTAGAATATCAGGGCAGTTCTCCTTGATAATTTCTTGAAAGATGGTATCTAGGCTCTTTTTTTGATCATGGCTTTCAGGTAGTCCAATAATTTTTAAATTATCTCTCCTGGATCTATTTTCCAGGTCAGTGGTTTTTCCAAGGAAATATTTCACATTGTCTTCCAGTTTTTCATTCCTTTGGTTCTGTTTTATAATATCCTGATTTCTCATAAAGTCACTAGCTTCCACTTGCTCCAATCTAATTTTTAAAGTAGTATTTTCTTCAGTGGTCTTTTGGACCTCCTTTTCCATTTGGCTAATTCTGCCTTTCAAGGCATTCTTCTCCTCATTGGCTTTTTGGAGCTCTTTTGCCATTTGAGTTAGTCTGTTTTTTAGGTGTTGTTTTCTTCAGTGTATTTTTCAGTATTTTTTTGGGTCTCCTTTAGCAAGTCATTGACTTGTTTTTCATGGTTTTCTCGCATCCTTCTCATTTCTCTTCCCAATTTTTCCTCTACTTCTCTAACTTGCTTTTCCAACTCCTTTTTGAGCTCTTCTATGACCTGGGACCAGTTCATGTTTTTCTTGGAGGCTGTTGGTGTAGGCTCTTGCACTTTATTGACTTCTTTAGGCTGTATGTTTTGGTCTTCTTTGTCAGCAAAGAAAGACTGCAAAGTCTGAGACTGAATCTGGGTGCGTTTTCGCTGCCTGGCCATATTTCCAGTCAACTAACTTGACCTTTGAGTTTTTCAGCGGGGTATGACTGCTTGTAGACTACAGAGTTCTATGTTCCACGTTTGGGGGGGTGGTGCCAGCTCTGCCACACCAGCACTGCTCCTTCCCCAACCCCTAACCTGGGCTGGGCTTAGATCTTCGGCAGGCTGTGCACCCCTGCTCTGATCCGCCACTTAATTCCTCCCACCAGGTGGGCCTGGAGCCGGAAGTAACAACAGCTGTAGCTGCCCCACCTCTGCTGCCCCCGGGGCTGGAAGCCGAACCGCGAACTCCTTCCACTCCCGCAGCTTTTCCCACTAACCTTCTCCGCAGTCTTTGGTGTTTGTGGGTTGAGAAGTCTGGTAACTGCTGCAGCTCACTGAATCAGGGCGCTAGGGCCCCCTCCACCCGGCTTCTGGTCTGGATGGTCCACGCCGCTCAGGCTAGGCTCTGCTCCACTCCGTTCCCAGCTCCCAGCTCCCAGCTCCCAGCTCCGTGTGGGATAGACCTCACCCAGAGACCATCCAGGCTGTCCTGGGCTGGAGCCCTGCTTCCCTCTGCTGTTTTGTGGGTTCTGCCGTTCTAGAATTGGTTCAGAGCCATTTTTTATAAGTTTTTGGAGGGTCTCGTATGGAGCTCACACTATTCCCTGCTTGCCAGCCGCCATCTTGGCTCCGCCCCTCTATTTCCTTTTTTTGAGTGGTATTTCCTTCCTCCCAGAAGTACAGAGTTCCTCGTTTGTGTTCCCTGTTTCCATAATGCTTCATGGTGCCTTATCCCTGATATGAGACAAATGGTAGGATTTAGAGGTGGAGGGGACCCCAGAGATCGAAAGCTGGGAAGGAATTTAGAGGTCACTTAGACCAACCTCCTTATTTAACCAATGAGGAGGAAATGAAGGCTGAGTCTAACTTTTATAAATGGAGGAAACTGAGGGCCAGAGAGGGGAAGGGAATTCATGAGATCATAGAGGATTAATCTAGTCCTGGAATGGTCCAACCCTCTCCTCTTACAGATGAAAAGACTGAGGCTCTGGTGCTTATACAGGCAATAAAGAACAGAGCTGGAAGGAAGCATCAGGCAACAGGGAAAAGAGCCAGATGGAGCCTGTTCGTCCATTCATTTCCTGTGTGACCTTGGGTGAGTCATTGGACCTAAGTTTGCGCCCTTACAAAAAAAGGGGTTGTGCTAGATGACCTCAGAGACTACATCTGTGATCCTGGGGTTTGAACTGCCTCCTGTCGGTTCTATGTCATGTGGCACAAGAATCAATGGAAGGAAATGGGGCTGTTCTGTAGAGAGAAGAAAAAACAGAGAGGAAACCCGATGGCCATCTATTTAAAGAGCAGTCACATGGAAGAAGGTGGAAACTTGTTGGGCTGGGTCCCAAAGGATGGAGCCAGCAACAATCATTCAACAGCTCTTTTCATCTGTGGGATCTTAAGCTGAGAAAAGAAATTCAACTCAACAAACAATGGTTAAGTCCCACTAGGTACAGGGGCTACAGGGACAAGAACCAGGCACACAGAGAAGAAATGGGCTTCTCTTCTAGCACTCAAGGGGTCAGGGGGAGTGATCCCATGTTCCATTGCTGTTGACCGCCAAATGGGGTAAATCACATAAACCCAAGAATTCCCTCAAGAAGCAGGAGAAAGCTTATTTTCTTGCACCAAAATCTATTATCAATAGAGAGACAATGTAGACAATGGCTAGATAGCTGGCCTTGAAGTTAGGATTCAAGTTTTGCCTCTGACACGTACTTGCTGTGTGGCCTTGGTCAAGTCATTTGACTCCTCAGAATCCCAGGCAACTCTCTAAGGTGATCATTTACAGAGTTGCCTTCTTAGAATGGTGGGGGAAATCTTCACCCTGAGAAGTTCCCACACTAACAGAATCATGTAACTGGATCAAAAACAAACAAAAAGAAGCCTTTGTCAACTATGAGATTTTTTTTTAAAAAGCGTATTAATTTTAATTTTTCAATTAATCAGAAAATCTCACCACCACCTCCATCCCAAATGGTGCCAAGGCCTGTCAATTTTGTCTCTGAAACATCTCTCAAATCCACCCCCCTCTCTCCTTTTGACATTGCCCCACACTGGTGCAGGCCCTTACCACCTCACACCTGGGCTATTGCAACAGCCTGCTGGTCCTGCTGCCTGCTTCAAGTCTGTCTCTGCTCCAGTTCATCTTCCATTCAGCCTCCAAAGGGAGTTCCCTAAATTAAAAGTCATCACCCCCCATTCAGTAAACTCCAGCAACTCCCTACTGTCTCCAGGATCAAATACAAAATCCCGTGGCATTCAACACCCTTCATAACCTGCCAACTCCTGCCTTTCTAGTCTAATTACACCTTACACCTTCCTCAACACACACTCTTTAGTCTAGTGCCACTGGCCTCCTGCCTGTCCCACAAACAAGCCACTATACCTCACAGCTCTGCGAATTTTCTCTGGCTATCCTGTGCCTGGAATTCTCTTCTTCCTCATCTCCACCTACTGGCCCCAACTAATATCCCATTTCTGCAGGAAGCCTTTCCCAATTCCTCTTAATTTCTGTGCCCCTCCCCCCCAACTAGTCCCTGTTTACCCTGCATATGTAACTTGTTTGTATACATTTGTTCCTTGTTGTCTTCCCCATTAGATTGTAAGTTCCTTGAGGGCAGGGTCTTTCTTTTGCCTCTTTTCGTATCCCTAGCACTTAGCACAGTGCCTGGCACATAGCAGGGCCTTAATAAATGTTTACTGACTGAATGATGTGGAAGTAGCCGTACAGTGCTTTGCAGACCTGAAAATCCATCCTAATCATGGATTATATGCTAGCCATCATTTTATTAACGACACTTGGCAAGTGAAGATGCCTTCGAGTTTGCAAACCTGGAGGCAGCTGAGCCAACCACAAAGACGACCTGGTGAACACAGGCTCTGGTGACTGGAGGAAGAGAACTGAGATCGCATTGTCACTGCTTTCTGGCTGTTCCCATTTTCAAGCTATCACCCTGCAAAATCCAGCCCTAAGCTTCTCTGCCACCATGGAACGTAAGCTCCCTTTGACCTTGCCAGCACTCTGCTTCTTCTCAGCCCATGAGTCTCGTCATCTGGGCTGACTCAGTCCCATGTGCTTTTTCCTACCAAGAGTTTAAAAAATCAGGAACTATTTCAAACCTTGAGTTAGTCCTTGCTGTTTTTGCAAATAAAATGACACATATATTGAGACAGTTCCATTGTCTCCAGCCTGCTGCAAACATCAGCTTTGCATGCGAAGGTCTTAAGCAGCTGTTTCAGAGACATTTCTTCTCCGTGATAGAGAATTAGTGCTATGCTCATTGAAAAGCACTTTGCTATTCTCATGATTGTATTTTTAAAAAGAGCTAACGGGCCATCAGTCAGAAACAACATGTCGGGAGACTTTTTTTTTAGTTTAGTGCATTGCTGTAAGGAAATGGACAGGAAAGCCCCCATCAGTTTGTGACCAGAGGCTGAAATCCACAATAGCAGGCTTACACATGCTCATACCTTGCTGATTGTACTTCAGAGATTGGGGTGCCTTTTCATGGCTGGTTTACTGAAGTTCAGGAGGCTTGTCAGAGAAGTGGTTAAAAGGATTTCCAATCTAAATATCCAGTTGGCCTAAGCTGCATTCCCACTGAGAGAGGAAGAAAGTTGTCCAAAAGGTAGATTTTACCTTTATGGGAGACAAAGATAGAAAGAAAGGATCATAGGATTATAGATTTAAAGTTAGAAGGGAACACAGAGGTCCAAACCTCTCATTTCAGAGATGAGGACACTGAGTCACATAAAGGTTAAGTGATTTGTCCTGGGTCACACAGCTAGTGTCTGAGTTCGAATTTGAGCTCAGGTCTCACTGACTGCAGGTGCAGCGCTCTATTTACTATACTACCTAGTTGTTTCGTACCTAGGCCAAAATATTTATAGCAGCACTTTTTTTTTTGCAGTGGCAAAAACCTGCAAAGTGTGTGTCTATCAATTGAGGAACAATTGAATGAATTGTGACATATGAATGTCATGGAATGTTATTGTACTATAAAAAACAATAAATATGAATAATTCAGAAAAACATGAGTAGCAAATAAGTTCTGGCCTAATTTGCCCAGAGGGAGGCCTGCTACATCTTTCCCTCGGGGCTCTAGAGTAATCCGAGGGGATGCCAAATGGCTCTTCTCTAATGTTATTAGCTGGATCCCCCTACTGGCTGTGCTCCCTGCAGCCTTAGGTGCTAGTAAGTAGCACCCTGGTTAAATTTAACCACTTAACATCAATTAGCTTTTTAAAAGGGCTAATTACTTTGAGGATCAATCCGTTCATCGATAAACATTTATTAAGTGTCTACTATGCCCCAAGCACTGTGCTAAGTGTTGAATACAGCAAGAACAAAGTAAAAAGGTTCTCTCAATGTGGAACACACCATAAGAAGCACTCTGAATGTACTCTTGTCCTTATTACTCATGGAAAGACTTGTGTAGACTTCTGCAAAGCCAGGACATATATCTATATATATGTATATACATGATAACCACAAAATGTAAACAAAACCACTTAAAGATGGATGAATTTATATTTGGGTCCCAAGCAAAGATAGTAACACATTTCTCCCCTTTAATCAAGAGTTAGGGGGCTGTGAATGGTCCTGTGATCTCACCAAGGTACGTCTTGCCTCTAGTGACCCTCTCATTTTGGGGAATTTTTGACCATATTCTTCCATAACTTAGTTAGAGGGGATCTTACCAATGTGCTGGGGGCCTAAGTATGGTTCTCTTAGCATTCTGAGGATTCCAGTGGAACACACACTTCTTGTTTTGCCTCGCTCTTACCAAATGACCAATCCATCTTCTTGCTGCTTGTCTATTTCTTTGATGACATCTTTTCTTCTTCTGGTTTATCATATATTGTAGCCAGCCAGAGAGTCTTTCCCTCTGGATGATCCTTAATTTCAGTTCTTTGCAGATTGTCATGTTATGTACTTGTAGCCATTCAACATCTTTAGAAGAATATTAAATTGATACTAAAAAGATGGGCCTTTGTTTCAGAGAGAAACTTGGGTTCCTTAAAATAACTATATATTATCCCTTGGACTCTTCTTCATCCGCTTGGTTTTTCCTGTGTGGATAGTTACGTCAAAATCTTTTGAGTGGTGTAATAGTAATTAAGGTGGGACTTTTTGCTGTTGACCTTTAATGATTCTGGCCTTTGTTTGAATGGGGCAGATAAGGTGGGATGCCTGGGTGAGGAGGGCCCTGAACAGGATATATAAGCACACAAGTTAGTGTTCTCTCTCGGAGCTCTGAGCCACCTCTGGGCCAGCCTATCTAATGAGCTCCCCGGCTGTACACCCAGATGTTGGTAACTACGAATTGTATTTGGTCTGTAATTCAGGGTGCTGGCTTTTCCCCCCTGAACTAGGTGGATGTTATTTGTATGCTGGATTAAAGTAAGATTGTTAACCCCTTAATGGTTTCCTTAAGTAAAGCAGATCAAAAGGACCTGTGTTGGCAGCTTTCTGAGTGCTGGTTGTTGGTGGATCTTATACCCCCACAGAAGCTGTTAGTTGGATTCTTGATACAAGTGGTTATGGAGCTCATTTAGGAAGTTCTGTAATCTTCCGGGGTTTGATCCAATGAGCCCATTCTCCACAAACAGGGGCATCTGAAGGACCTCATGATCTATCAGGAATCTGGCTTGAACTTGGACTTGGCATTGAATCTCTTCCATGACAATGGCAAACACCTTTGGCAGCATACATCTCCCTAACTTATGTCTTGCTTGATATTAAGGCAAGGTTCTCTCTGTTATAATTTTAAATAATCTTATATATTTTCAGCATATGCATGAGAGACACCTTTGGGGAAGAAAGTATTTATGATAATGTTTTACATTATTAAATCAAAAGCTTTTTTATACTCAACAATGAGCACAGTGGGATTTTTATATTTTTTAGATATTTTAGTCAGTTGTGTGATGGTAAAAGTATAATCTTCTGCAGAACATTGCCTGCAGAAGCCTGCCTATTCTTTTTTTGTACCCTCAGTTCCTTTGATGTGTGTATGTATGTACGTTTATATATATATATACATATATATGTATATATATACATACATATATACAATATTCTCATAAAAAATTTTGTTGTCCTCCCAGTTTCATCTTTCAGATGCTAGAATTTCTCTGCTTCTTCAACTTCTGCAACAGAGGTTAGCATACAGGCTGAAATAATCTTCTTGGTGGTCATTTCGAAAATACTTATCATAAGCACAGCAATCCAAGATGTTGAAATGCCTCATGAAATGTCATTGCCTTTGGACCCATGATGAAAACAACCCTGCCAACTCCATCATTCACCTCTCCAAAGGAGCGCTTTCCTTTTTTTTTTTTACAACTTCCTTTTGTCTACTGACTTCATTACAGAATGAACTGATGCAGTTGAGTTCCTCCGGCGATATGGCCGCGTGTTGGTCACTGGACAAAGTTCTTACGTGCAAAGTCAGTTGTCAGTTAATATTTAGAGATAGTCTAACTAGTGGGTGATTTGTGCTCTCTCCTACCACCCGGCTTCTGTCACTACCCTGTATAGGGCTGAGGTTATTTTACATTTTTCTTTATTTCATGTGTTGCTAGGCCAAAGAATTCATTGATGAAACTTTTTTAATTAAGCAAGACAGGAAGCTTTGTGAGTTTTTACTTGGAGGAAAATGGCAATACTTTCAAAACCTGAATCATCTGTGTTCTTTATTTCTTTTGTATTTTTCGAAGTATATGCCTTTAGGGGCCTAGTTCCTTTGACTGAATAAAGCATTAGACAAGAGCTTATGGGGTGTGTGGGGTGTTCAGGGAGGAATAGCACCTTCCAGGTAAGGGTTGCTCATCCACCTTTGGTGTCCACCTGTCACTCAATTCTCCCAGGTGGCTCCAAGAAGCTGTAGCCTGCGCAGTGGCCGCACCCTGATGAAACCATCTTGGTGGTCAGGTTAAACCAGTTGAGGGTAGCGGACAGGCCTCAAACCCATTGGTGAGCTGGGGGATATCTACCCCAAGCATGTGAAGATTTCCCTTGGTAGATCAGGCAGAAGAGAACAATTTATTCTGTCAACTGGATAAAGCTCACCCCTCAAAATGCAGAGGAGTCCAAGCTGAGTCGAAAGCAGAAAAGTTTTCTCAGAAAGAAAATCAAACACTACTGCTGAGGCACCCAGTACAAAATATAAAGGAACCGACAGCCTAGGAGGGGCAGGGGAAATTTATGCTTGAAAACCACAAAGGGGAAGTTGGGGGAGGGGCTAGGGTAAAGAATGGCCGGTCTTTCCCAGGAACAGGTAGGACACAGAAACAGGATGTTTTGCAGAAACAGTTGACCGCGAGGCTGGTTAAGGCTGGTTTGGGGCGCCAAGCTCAGCAAGGTCGGCCAGCAAACACCAGCAAAAGCGTCTGGTAGTGAGCAAGACTTTGGCTCACTACAGGCTCCTGATTAGCTCCTATGGGCAAACAGGCTTGCTCTGTGTCCAGTGCACCTACCTGGTCAGATAATTGATAGAAAACAGACTTGTTGGTCTCAGGAGTATTTTCACACTCAGTGGCCATGAAGGTGGCTGAAGCAGGTGCTGGGGAGTGCTTAGAGCTTGGTCAGACGCCAAAGATGCCCAGATCATCCACTGCATTCTGGGTCATCACCAGTCGTCCCGACTTTTGTCTTGCCACTGGACACTGATGACACTGAGAGAGACAGTGAGGCTGATGACCTTGTGCCTCACTTAAATCCGATTCATGGGCAAGTCAAGACATTACCACATGCTATCTTTGGTCCTCTTTGAAAAGGTGAATTTCATTTATTGCTGTAAATATTTCACTTAACTGAAAGACAACTCATTATGAATTCTTAATTCATTCTGAATTCTTGACTTGTTAATGTAGCTAGTTAGCACCTGACCCCCAGAGAAGATCCCTCAGATTTAAGATATTTCCTGGGTCCACTAAAAAACTCCCATGAGCCCCCACTAATCTTTTTACTTTTCATAGGCAGTCAAGATGACACAGTTCAGAGCAAAAGCATTTAATGAAATGGTACAGTAAGAAAGTAATCAAACCTTTCCCCCACAAACTTGGGAAACCCATACAAATACACCCCCCTTAACCGGAAGAGTGAATGCACTTAGGGAACATGTGTGGGGAGTACACGTGTAAAAACACTCTTGGCCAGGTCATGTATGTAGAAGGACACCTCAAGCGTCTAATGTTGCAAGATCACCGATGTTTCCTAGCGATGCCCACTCCCACATTAATTGGCCCTGCCCTTGTCAGGAAGCTAGATGACGTGTGTGCCTCTGATCTCTGATTTCTAATTTTCAGCTAAAGTTTACATAGGGATAGATCTTCTTATCTCCATCTGTTCCACCCTTTGCTCTCCCTCTGTTGAAGGAAAGATGTAACACCATCATCCCCAGTTTTAACCAGAACAATATCAGCAACTTGGCCACTCACACAGTGAGATATGTAGAGAAACCCCCATCACACTAATGCATTTAAATGGGTTTTCTGCTCCCCCTTACGCTGAAAATTAGAATTCGGAGGCACGTAGTCTAGCTTCCTGACAAGGGCTGGGCCGATTGATGGGGCTATGACCCCATAGCTGTAGGTCATGGTCTAAGTATCATTCCCAGCATAGGAGAGGAAATGAGAGCATGGAGGTAGAGACGGAGGGAGGAGAATGCAAACACTTTCCAAACATTATCTCCTCTGAGCTCCGTAGTGACTCTGTACTACCGTCACTATGGATATTACTGTCTGCATTTTACAGACGAGAAAACTGAGACTCTGAAAGATTGAGACACACCCCAGATCATGCAGCTAGTAAGTGTCTGAGGCAGGATTGGAACACGTAGGTGGTGAAGTAGATGGAGCCACTGGACTGGGAGTTGGGAATCCAGTGCCAGACACTTACTAGCTGTGCGACCTTGGACAGGTTGTTCAATGTCTGCCTGCCTCAGTTCCTTCATCTGTAAAATAGGGTTAATAATAGAACCTCCCTCCCAAGGTTGTTGTGAGAACAAAATGAGATGATGTTTGTGAAGTGCTTTGTCGATCTCAAAGCACTGTATAAATGCTAGCTATTCTTGAGTCCAGAAGTCTTAACACAGCACCACCTACCTACCTGCCTTGTACATATGCTAAGTACCAAACAAGTGGTATCTTGGGAAGTGCTCCCAAATCACAACATGTTTGCAACTCGCTCTTTTTACAGATTAGAAGACTGAGGCCCAGAGAGGAAAAGATAACACAGGTATTTACTGGTACAGATGCCATTTGAGCTCATGCTGTTTGACTCTAAGACCTTAGCCCTTTCCAGGACGCCACCCTGCTTTTCTGGAGTTCGAAACCTGAGGGGATTGCTGTGGTGGGAGGTTTGGAAAAGGTTCCCAGAGGTTTTGGGAATGGAGCAGGGACTTGAAGGATGGGTGACATTAATAGGCTGCTTACTGGAGTGCTGATGAAAAGCCATAACAAAGTTGGACCCTTGGCTCTGCGGGTCACAGCTCATGGTTGAATTGCCTCAGGGTAGAAACACATGGGAGCAGTGGAGAAGACTAGAGAAGTGTTCCTATGAAGGTAGTAGCTGGACATTTCTGAAGACTCCACTGTTGCCCTCCTGCAACTTGACTGACCACAAACTTATTGGACTTGACTCACAAATCTTATTTCTCTTTTAAACCATTTGAAAACATTCTGCTGTATTCCATGCTCTCTCAGGTTCCTCTGCCTCATCTGGCATTGATTCATTTTCCTTTGTCTTGGAATATTAATTCATAAATATCTGTCCTCATTTGGCAGATCTGGAGGCTATATTCCCTTCCCTTTGTTAATATCGTCCTTGTTGGTTTATCTGCTTATGTCCAAAGTCTTTAGCTGGGTTTTTTTTTTAGCTCCTTGAATTTTTGAAATTTTAGAATTTTTTTCCTTATTTCCTTAGGTAGGCAGAGAAGAGGGACAGAGACAGGACATTCCAATCAAAGGGGCAGATGGGCCCCCTCTTCAGTTCTGTGGTTTTTTTTCTCTAAGCCCAGGTCCCCCAACCACAATTCTGAGAGGTATATATTTCCAGCTTCATCACCTGCTTTGTGAGTTAGAGGCTGGGACAGTGTCTGCTAAGTATGCCATGATATACTTTGCAACTGTGAGTGGTTTTTGTGAAGAAGGCCAACCTCGAAGAGAAGGTCCTGCCCTCTAACCCCATTATGGAATCATTTGGAAATGTTAAAAACTACCAGGAATGATAACAGCCACCATTTTGGGAAATACATTGAGACTGGGAAACTGTAGGACAGATACTGGTTAAACACTAGGAGGTGATTTTCATAACAGCTTCTGAAAGAGATGAACTCTAGTCTCTGGAAGATTCTTCAGTCAGTTATGTCTGATTGCCAGAAGCTCTGTACTCTGTGAGTTGCTTAAACGGTGAAGATCCATAGTGAATTTGATACCTCTTTGGGAGTCCCACAAGCTTCCCAGGAGTCTTTACCCTGCAGGAGAACATATTAGGAGTTATAGACTACTGTTTCATGTTTTAAGAATCTCTCAGTGTTGGCTTATGAGCCTTTTGTGTCTTAAACATTTCTTTTGTAGTAGAGGAAATAAATAGCTGTCCTCTACCTGATATCTACTTTTCACACTGAGTACCTTTTTCAAAAGGCGCCCTGTTAATCTCCCCATTTAGACTGTGAGCTGCTTGAGAGTGGAGGCTGCTTTTTACCTTTCTTTGTTGCTCCACAACTTAACACACTGCCAGACACATCTTAATAAGTGTTCATTGATAATTCTTTTTAGTGAAAGCCCTAGACGTGAGCCATACCTGAGTTTTGTTTAAGAGATTTTCTCCAGCACAAGCTACAAGAGATCTTCCCAGAATAATTTCAGGTAGAGACAGTGAACCAGAGAGTCCAGAAAAAGCCTGATACCCCCTTTTGGGGGTCAGATTTCCCCAATACCAAACCCAGTCTATATGATTCTAGGACAGGAGCCATTTGTGGGAAGGCATAGCCCTATGGGCCTTTGGGTTCAGTGACAGAGTGGTTTGTAGAATGGAGGGAGGGGGAAGGGTATTACAGGAAAGGACTGTGATATTTAAAAAAAAAAACACCAGGTAAAACATTCAATTTTTTAAATGAAAAAATAAAAAAATATTTATTCTGTGCAGAAAGGAGCAATAAAGCCCAGAACACAGCAGTTTAACAACGGAATCAACAATTACTTCAGCTCATTTAGACGGATCAACAAAAACATTATGTTATATTAGCTGCTGTGACTGTAAACCTGTGCTGAATGAGAGACGCTGCATTGACTGGAAAGCCGGCTTCTCCATTTGGAATTTGAGCAGTTACATGGGCATTGGAGAAAATCCAAAGCAAAAAGATTTTTTTTAACTAAAAACAGGATAAATTTTTAACTGAATTTTTAAAATAAAATTTTTAACTAAAAACGGGATAAAATTTTAAAACCAGGAGGATGAGTTTTAATTTTTTTTTACTTTTTTCACTCAGTTGACACTCAAAGGTGTAAAGGCTAGTTCATCCTCATTGTGCACATCAGAGGTCATCCCTCAAGTCTGTTTCACTAAGGACTGTGACATAAGGGAAAGAACGTTGGTATCAGAAGACATAGGTTCAAACCCTGATCCAGTCTCTTACTAGTTTGTCCAAGTCTCTCTCCCTGCCTGAGCAAGACCCCTGGAGAACCATGAGAATATGGGCATTTTCCTTCGAGGGCAAGAGACACAGGATGGAATGGCAGAAAGTGTACTGGATTTAGAGCCAAAAAAACCTGTGTTCAAATTCTCTATTTCTAACTCTCCAAGTGTCCATAGGCAGGTCACTTCCCCACCTGGGCCTCTTCTTTTTGTGAATTTCACCCCTGTCTCAAAGCCCAGTGGTTTGGGACTCTCTCCTTAGTGGTAGAGATGAATGCCTTGCCCATCGAGAGGGGCAGGACGGTCATGATGACAGCAGAGGGGCCTCCTCAGTCTGCCTCAAGCTTTGAGTGGATTTGGAAGCTTCCAGTTTGGAGAGGAAAGATGCAGGAGGCTAACTTCATGACAGGTTAGTGAAGGAAAGGACTGTGGGAAGACATGAGAGGAGCTGGCTGTGTCTATCAGGCCCCAATCCCCAGCTTGCTACAGCAGACTTCGGAGGTTGGGACCCAGGACTCTCCCTCTTGGTTGGGCAGTTACCTCATTGCCAACGTCTGGTATATAGTCTGCTCTGTATACCTTCTCTGATTTCTTTTGTTATGACTTGGAGGGAGGGCAGCTAGGTGGTGCCATAGTGCATAGAGCACTGGACCTGGAGTCAGGAAGGCCTGAGTTCAAATCCGGCCTCAGACACTTCCTAGCTGTGTGACCCTGGGCAAGTCACTTATCCCTGTTTGCTTCAGTTTCCTCATCTGTCTTTACCAAGTGTCTTTACCAAGAAAACCCCAAATGGGGTCATGAAGAGTCGGACACAACTGAACAACAACAACTTTTGGAAATGTTCCCTTTCACATCCTTTTGTTTAGCCCGGTGACGCCCAACTCAGCTTAGAATGACACCCCACATTTATACAGAATCAGTCAGTCAACAAGCACCCACCTATGTGCCAGGCCTTGTATTAAGTGCTGGGGATACAAAGAAAGGGAGAAGACAGTCCCTGCCCTCGAGGAGCTTACAGTCTGATGGGGGAGAAAACATGAAAACAAACAAGATCTAGACATATCATTACAGTTTCTCCTTTTATTCTAAACCAAATAACCAGCAACAGAACAAACTTTTGGATACAACAATATGAATTTTTTAAAAATCCTATACCAAACGCCAAACTCAATTATTTATAGTTTTTCTTTTAATGCACAAAAAATAGTAATCCAATCCAGTATTGGTGGTGTGTCTGCCCTGGGGCACGCGTTGTGCTGCTGTGGGCCATAGAAAGCAGAAGGGAGCCCAGGCCATCATGTCTTCTTGTGAAAACTTTTGGGCCCTGCTTCATAAAGTAGATTTTTCAACAGTGGATCATATTTTCTGATAAGAATAACATTAAAATTAGTGATTATATTTCTGTCTGAGAACTTGGTGAGAAATAAATCACTGATATGTACGCAATGATCTGGACAAAGGTTCAGTAACTCTATTTCATTTTCTTTGGGAGGGGGGAAGGCAGGGCAATTGGGGCTAAGTGACTTACCCAAGGTCAAACAGCTAGTAAGTGTGTCAAGTGTCAGAGGCTGAATATGAACTCAGGTCCTCCTGACTCCAGGGCCCGTGCTCTACTCACTGCACCACCTAGCTGCCCCTGGTTCAATGACTCTAACTTCCAGAGTCATTTTAAATGGTATAATTAAGCTCCAAGTCCTAGAAAATGGGGAAAAATATGAACAAGATGATTCTATGGGAGCACATAAAAATTCTGACATCTAATTTTGGCCTCTACCTTACACGCTCACTATTATGCAATTAATTCACCCTAATTTTATCTTATGCATGCCCCGATTCACTTGATTTTCCATACTATTTATTGCTATCGTTTGTTTTTACATCACCTTCATCCCTAAATATATCCATCCTTTTTCCTTCCCCTACCCAGAGGGCCATCTCCCGTAATAAGGAATAAAAAAGAAAGAAGGAATAAAACCAAATCGGCAAAATTAACCAAGAGAGGGACCAAGGCTCTCAAAAACCGTGCCATTCCACACTGGCATCTCCTACTTCTGCGAACTAGGGAGGGAGGTGCATTTTCTAGTTCCTTTCGATTTCAGTTTAGAAGAAGATACAGAAAACCGTTCAGATGTTTCTGTTCTGGTTTTTAGAAAGCCAGCCAAAGAAATGAGAAGGGTGCCTGCTTTTTCTCTTTCAGGCTCCTCTGTCTAAACCATGTCCAAACACATTCCATTGACCTCAGGATTGTGTTTGTCCCTTCCTTCACCGCTAAGGATGGAAGAACCATGTCTGGATAAGACACAGCCCTGCCTTTCTTTCAATCAATCAACAAGCATTGATTAAGCCCCGACTATGTGACAGGCACTGCAGCTACAAGTACAAGCAAGCCTTACTCGTCATCCTTGCATTCTAATGAGGGAGATGGGGACACATATAAAAATATGAGAATAAGTATTTATCCCTCATTTCACAGGTGAGGAAACTGAAGCCCAGTAGTTTCAGTGACTTGGGTGAGGTCACATAGGCAGTTTGTATCTCCGGAGAGATTTGAACCCAGGTGCTGTGACACTGAAGCCAGGACTGTTTCCAGCCAGGTGTCCTGGGGTCTGACTTTTCTATTGTCGCAGGAGGTGGTCCCACTGAGGTGGGGTCTTGGGGGTAGTGGCTGAGGGTGCTTGTGCCCGATCATTCAGGAGGACCAGGAGGCAAACCAGGAAGGGAGGACGCTCTCCCCCACGAGCCAAAGCCCTTGCAGTTAGTCCTCTGGCTGACACAGGACTCATCTCCACTCCCCGTTTGAGGCCCGGGCTCCTTGTCTCATCCCAATCCTCTAAATCACGAAGCCTTCGAAGACAGAGTTGCCCATGAAGACGAAGCCAGCCAAGAGACCGCGGGGTGGTTGGTGCCTGAATGAGCCAGGTTCGGAGCCAGCGGTGGGCAGCTCAGGGCTGGTCTGTGTTAAGAGCAGAAGACAAGGGAGGTGAAGGAAGGCCAGTGAGGCAGAGACGATTCTTAGCGGGCCACGATCGCTTTTGAAGAGCTAATTCCTGGGGCCGGCGGTGAGGCGGCAGCGGGGCGGGGCGGCCTGGTGAAAAGAACTGACGCGGGGAGCTTTCCGCCGTGCGGGGCCGCAGCGGGAGGCGTTTCCCAAAGGCCAGGCTCAGCAGCCCGAGGAGTCAGTCCGAATCAGGGATTCCCTCATTGACCGCGCCCTCCCTTTGGCTTTCGTCGCGTGTGCCCGGAGGGGTGAAAGCCTGTGGCCGTGGGCGGCCTGGGGCCGGTGGCAGCCGTCCGATCCTATTTAACGACATGTAATAGCAATCTCGTTTTGTCGGCCTAGAAGTAAAGCGCGCGCAGTTAGCCGTGCCTCAATGGCTGCTTGGCCGGTTGATGGACTTAATCATTGCCTGCTCCTGAAACCAGAGCGCATTGAGATACAGCAGGTCTAGGCAGGAGGCAGGGTTTCCCAGGACTGCATGAGACCTAGTCGGCCTAATAAAGGTGTGCTGACCCTACCCTCTTGGACCAATGACCCCAAAGCGGCTGCCCTGTTAAAAGTGGTTGCTGCGTGTCTGGGAACCACACAGAACTTGACCCAGCTCCCTCTGGATTGGGTGGGTAGAGTTCATAATCCCCAGGGTGAGGTACCCTGCAGCCTCGAGGCCTTCTAGGTCCTCGAGTGTGGCTTTTGACTGAGTTAGGTTTTTTTTTTACTTTACATATCCTTTTATTTTTTAATTTAATTTTATATTACCTATTTATTTTATATATCCTTACTTTATGTATCCTTTTATTAAGGGAATTAGTTCTATGTTTGGATTCAGTCAAAAGGCTGCACTTGAGGACCTAGAGCACCACATGTGGCCTTGAAGCTGCAGGTTCCCCACCCCTGGCATTTCCAGTGGCTCTCAGGGGAATACCATCAGTTGAGGCCAACATCACCCGGTAACTTATAAAGCCCATCACTCTAAGTCTCAGAGACCACTTTCTCATCTATAGAAAGACTGAGACTAGCATCGCCTTCCTCACTTCCCACATGGTGTGTTGGCAACCAAAAATGGGCTCCTTAGCACTTAGTCAACAAGTGCCCTTGACTAGTTTGGCTTTTTCCCCTGAACTGAATGTTGTTTGTATGTTGGACTGGAGTAAGCTTGTCGGCCCCTTCACCTTGCTTCCCTTGCTTAAGCTGATGGAAAGAACCTGTGCTTTCCTGGTCAACCCCTTCACCTTGCTTAAGCTGATCGAAAGAACCTGTGCTTTCCTGGTCAACCCCTTCACCTTGCTTAAGCAGATTGAAAGAACCTGTGATTTCCTCGGCATACCTTACACCCCCGCAGAAGCCGGATGGTTAAAAGCAGCTTCCGCTGGAGCCAGAGGCTGCTATAGCTACAGCCACAGCCGAAGCTGAAGCAGGAGCTGCCAGTAGCAGAGCTGACCTACGGGAGGAAGCTGAACAAGGACTTGAGGCCAGTGGGTAATCTTTTTACCATAGAGGGGAAGCATGTATATGATTTTGCTTTACACCATCATGCTTCTCTGTAGCCTCCTGGTTACTCTTGTAAGGTGTACTTATTAGGCCTGGAAGCTTTTGATCAATATGTCAAAATGGGGATGCTGGTTCATGGGTTGGTTACTGTGGAGCCTAAATATATGCTTTGATTCTTCTGCCTCCTACTTTGAGAGTTTCTTATATCCGGCGGTTCCGAACCTTTCAGACATATATATGACCCTCTTTGAGATTATAAACTCTGCCCTCCTAATACACATGGCTAATCTCCTGGGCTTCCCTGTCTCTGGAAACATGTCATTCTACAAGATGAAATCATTTCTGAACACAAACACCCCCTGCCCCTGGGGGTGGACATTGGGCGTTCCCTCCAAATGCTCTTCCATTCGAGGACACTCCTCAAAGAATTCACCTCATCCTTCCCCACCTGGATCCTCTCCTGAACTTTAGGGTCTCCAGAAACTCTTTTGCTTTGTGAACAGCTGGGTAACCATGGCTCCCACCTTGAAAGGTCATCATTGCCCGGGTCCTAGACCCCAGTTAACATCAAAAGAAATCAGCATTTAGATTATGTTTTCTACTCTTTGCTTTTCTTCCATTCCTTTTAATATTCCCACATAATTAAAGGGACACATGCTGGGCCGTCATCAGGCTACACTAATTTATTAAATTGTATTGCCAGTAACTGTCTCTCCCCAGTCTCCCATCTAATTCCCACCTAATTTAGGAGCTTAGAGCTCTTAGACATTTTAATATTTAGAATTGTTAATGGTAAATCTAAAAAAGATGAGGTCTATCACTTCTCCTATTGTCTTCTTGAACAAATTCCTATAAAAACAAGACCTTTGGAGCAGAGATTTAGGGCAAAAGGGGTCTTTAGAGGTCATCTAGGCCAGCCCAGTCATTTTACAGCTGAGGACTGGAGATCCAGAGAGGCTAAGTAATTCATCCAAGGTCACACAGCTACCCACTGCACTCGGCTGATTTTTCCTGACAGATATCCGTTATCATAACTGTAGCATTGCACAATATTGGCTACAAGGTAGCAGGTGACACAGTGGATAGGGCCCTGGACCTGGAGTCAGGAAGACTCAAATTCAAATCCAGCCTCAGACCTGTACTAGCTGTGTGACCCTAGGCAAGTCACTTGACCTCTGCTTGTCTCAGTTTCCTCATTTGTAAAATAGGGATAACCTGTCAGGGTTGTCGTGGGGACCAAATGAGGTAATGTTTGTCAAGCATTCAGGAAAGCTTAAAGTGACGTATGAATACTAACTATGGTGGTGATGAGGATCAGGATGTGATGTCAAGTGTGAGTTATGCCCCTCAGCTACACCTGGGGCAACCACACCAATGCTGATGGATCTCTGTTACTGACTAGTTTCCTTATTAATTTTCTCTCTCTGGGTTCAAAGGCATGCTCTGGAATATTCTTAGAAAGGATCAAATTTGCTTTTTTTCTTTTTTTAAGATTCAGTCCAACCCTGGAGTAAACCAGCGCAGTCTCTCTCATGGGTAAGCTTTACTTCTTTCATTCTTGAAGAGTAATTTTATAGACTTGGTCAAAAGCAACATTCATATCAAATAACATTAAAAAAGCAGGGAAATATTTATAACAAGGCGTATAAGGTAATGATGGGGTTCACCCAGGCTCACTGCTTTCTCGCCTCTTATTCTCTCTTTCCAACTGTCCTGGGAGTTTGCTGAAGAAAGAGACTGAAATTTAAACTCTGGTAGAAATCTTCGCAGCGCTGTGTTCTGGGAAAGCAAGAAGGAGAAAGAGCTGTTGAAATCCTTCACTGTCCCCAAGTGCTTGGCTGGCTACAGTTGGCACAGACACATTTAGGGTTTGTGTGTCCTCCACAAAACGAGATTCTTAAAATATGCCAAAGTGATATTCCTAAAATACTGGTGTGACCATGTTGCTCCCCTGCTCAAGAAGCAACCGGTTTCTTGGGAATGAAATGCCAACTCCTCTCCTTGGATCTGGAGCCCTTCACAACCTGGCCTCAGTTTACCTCTCTGGACTCGTTATGTACTCATTCACACACTTTTTAGTCTAGTCAAACTGGTTTTCTTTTTCCTTGAACACAAAATGCCATGTCCACCACCAGACCTTGGCGTAGTGTGTCAGCCCTACCCAAAATGCACACCTGCCTTACCCATGCCTTTTAGAATCCCATCTCCTACAAAACTCAGCACAGATACTACCTCTTACCTGAATCCTTCTTGGACAGGTAGTGAGATGGGTGCTGTGATTCCATCTGACATTTTTTTACAGTGTGGAAGGGGTGTGTGTGTGTGTGTGTGTGTGTGTGTGTGTGTGGAGGGGAGCACACGAATGTGTAGTTTGTTTCTTGGATGATCCTAGAATAGGGCTTTACAGATGTCAAACCATTAATATTAATGGACTGTTTTGATTAGAAATGGTGAAAACCCTTTATTATTGATCTAATTTTTAAGGCCATTGGGAAGATGATGGATTCATACATATTCATTGGTATTGGAATAAAGATTTCATTTCCAATAAGCACACTCAGGAACAGGGATTTTCATTATCCTATCAGTAATTCAAGATCATTAGAGGTGATGGAGGAATTGTTCAACTAAGACAGCCTGTTCCTGGGAGAGCTTTGATTAGAGCAGAAGAAAGCACACTCATCAGATAACTGCCTTACCCCTTCACTCTCTATCATCGAGCATAAACTTAATGGGCGATGTTACAATCGAACTGCACCATTTACGTCACATAGACCTGGAAGACGGCATAAAAACTGGGGCTCCAGGCAAAGAACAATGAACTGGCAACATTTTTTAATTGTCTTTGTGTTCTAGCATCTGCCACTTTGGTTCCGGGAGTAGAATGAAAGCTGGCCATTCCCAACGCCACTGTGCCAGTCCTTAGGTCGCTGGACTGTCTGAAATCACTTAAGTGTTTAGAATGAAACCAACTGAGCAGCAGAGCACAGTTCCACTGAAGCCAATGACCTCTTCTGTGCAAAGTCAGTGCTGTTACCAACCCAATGTGCTGCCACATTTGGCACATAACATGCAACATGTTTTGATCATAAATTTTACGGCATTAAATTTTGTTTTAAAACATGTGGAAACCTTGAGCAATAGCTCCCTTGGCAACATAAAATAGCACCATGGCATTAGGGAAGCAAACAGTCTATTATAAAAGCATTCGATTCCAAGAGGGGCTGGCTTTCTCTCTAGTTAGTTATGAGAGGTCTTTTGACTTAGAGCTGGAAGGTACTTAGACAGGAGCCAGTTCAACCCTTGGATTTTACAGATGAGGAAATTGAGACTCAGAAGGGGGGTGGGGTGGAATGATTTGCCCAAAGTTGTAGACAAACAAGAAGGGAGGCCTGGCACAATGCAGAAACTCTGAGCGGGCTTCCTGATCAGGAATCAACCAATCAATAAATGAATATTCCTTAAGAACCTACCAAGTGCTCCTAGGCACCACGCTAGGTGCCGGGGACACAAAAATCAAAGACAAACAGTTGCTGCCTTCCAGGAGCAGTTCACATGCCACCCTGGGGAGACAGCATGGACAGAGACAGATGGGTGGGAGAGTAAGAGAGATGGGGGTGGGGAGAGAGAGAAAGTCAGAGGAGGGGTGGGAGAGAGAGAGAGAGGTAGGAGAGAGAGAGAGATGAGAGAGAGAGAGAGAAAAAGAAAAGATTTATAGAGAAGATAGATAATTTGGCAACCATTGGGAGGAATAGAAAAGGCTTCATGAATAATAGGAGTTCCTTAATTTGGGGGTCTATGAACTTTTTTTTCTTATATTTTGATACTGTATTTCAATATAAATGGCTTCCTTTATAGATGGTAGAATAAGTGGATAGAATGCTGGAGTCTAGAAGAGCCAAGTTTAAATCCTGCCTTCAACATCTGCTAGATCTATGCCCCCAGGCAAGCCAGTTCTAAGACCTTTTCTATGCTACCAGTGTCGCTTCTGACTTCACTGAGGCTGGTACCATGAGAGGCATTACCCATATCTATAAACTCACAGATCCATGAAAGTATTGAAATAGTCAGTGGAATAAGCTCTTCTATTCTCAAGCTTCAGACCAAATGCAACCAAAAACAGTGATTGAAACAGAGCCTAAATTCACTCTGTGCTCACCATTAGGAGAATTTAGCCCTTAGGAAAATTCATTAAAGCCATTGTTTGATCGAACTGATCATCAGAACAGTCAAATCCTTGGTGCCCTAGCCAAAGGACCCAACCAGGCAGGAACATAGGAAAAGGAAAGGCAGAAAAGAGAACTGACTTTAATCATCTTAACACTGATTGACTAAACTTCTCAACAATATGTACTTATCCAGGGAGGACAAGATTATGTGAGAGGTACAGTGATAGACTGGCGAATTTTTTCATACTTGATACTATGAAGGTCTCCTCTGATGCCTCATTATGACAGAGGTGATCTTAGATTGTTGGAGGCTCAACCACTGGGCCACAAGCTTGGGTTGGGGAAGGGATTGTAAAGGTCTGGCATTGTAAGACCATCCTAGCTAATTCTGGGGAAGTCCATCAATAGGACTGATGAATTTTAGGCCCCAGAATCTCTTGAAGATGTTTAATAAATCACAGATGAGTTGTTATCTGGATCAGTGAAGGGAGTACTCCCATTGACAGACTCAGAGACCACTGAAATGTTCAAGTAAGATACTTTGGCAGGTAAATGATTTCATTGGGGTGGTACTTGAGCCATTGGTATAGATTACAGCTTCTCCATGTCTTCTCATACTCGTGTAATTTCTTTGCAGTTCTCATAAAAAATACTCCAAAGAGACCGACTCGAGACATGAGATGCCTTCCTCTAGTTCTTTCACATTCTCAGTGGTACTAGTTTACTCTTTGGGCTATCCATTGGCTTGGGCTTGGGCTATCTCTCAGTCTCACTACATGCCTGGTTCATTTCTTTTGTCAGTCAGACATACTCTCAATAATGTCTTTTGCGCCACTTTTTGTCCAGAAGTCATCATTGGCAACGTGTTGCAACTCATTATGAAAACCATACATCTTCCCACCCCTCCCCCAGCCCCATGACTGTGATGTTTGATACCTGGAAGCTTTTTGGCTTCCTTGGAAGAGTATTAGTTTAACAGGTATCATGCTGAATTCTATAGGTTTGATGTTCAGAATGAGTATGGCTCAAGCCCCCAACTGGTGTCTAATTTACCAACGGACTAGGCAGGAACCATAAATCAAACAACAACATCTATGTTTGGAAATAATAGCAAAATAAGTAAGGAAGAAACCATGTGGGAGGGTCATTTTCAGTCCCCCATTCACAAATGAGTATAATCAATCTCCCATGGACTCATTCATGAATAGGTGAAGGGAGCAAACCCCTAGGACACTCACAGTCTGAAATAAGGGGATTTTGGTTTCGGCGCTACCTGTCTTGGGACAATCTCTCCTTCTGTTCTCCTGGATCTATTTCTGGCATCTAACTGTGCCTCGTGGCTTCTTGGGTCTGCATCTTGCATCTCCTTGACAGGACTCGGGGCCCCTCTTGTTGAGTCATAGGACCCCACAGCTACTAGAGGCGAGGGCTTGGAAGTCCAGACTTCTCTGTGCTCTCCATCTCTAGTGATCATCAGAAGGTTCTCTGCTCTCTGCTGTGGCTCTCTACCACCACCTGCTGCTCCTCCACTGTTACTACTGCTATCTGGACCTCTTCCATCCATGGAAGTACCGTGCCATAATTGCTTTGGGGTTATATCAATGCTCTCTTAGAGAAGACAGAAAATCCGGAGGCAAATTAGTACCTTTTCAGCTCTCTCTTTTGTCTGCCACCCTAGGCAGCACAAAAGGGCTCCACAAACAAGAAGGAACCCTTTTCTCCTTGCCCCTTCCAATGGAAAGTCCCCAGCCCTTACTCCTTGATGAGTTAGGGTGAGTGAAATTTTTTCCCCTGTGTCAGGGTGAACACAATGTGCTCATCACATGGTCATCACCTGCCACTGAAGCTTTTTGAAATGGGAGAAAAAGAGGTAAATTTAGTCTTAGCAGAATAACTCCCTCACATTTATAGGTATTCTAAAATGCAATGGACTTTCTTAGGTGGTACAGTTCCCCACTGGAGATCTTCAAGCAAGGTTAGATGATTCTTTGTCCTCGATGCTATAGAGGAGATTCTTGATTAGAAGTGACCTCCCAGCGTGGAGATCCTTTCCCTTTCCCAGTTCTGAGTGGACCTGCCAAGCCTCATCTAACAGTAATGAAAATTGCTAGCATTTTTAAAGCACTCTGAGGTTTGCCAAGTGTTTTAAACATGCTACCTCATTTGATCTGCACAACAACTCTGGGAGATAGGCACTATATTTACCCTTATTTTACAGATGGAGAAACTGAGGCAAAGAGAAGTGTCATGACTTGCCCAGAGTCACACAGTGTCTGAGGCTGGATTTGAACTCAGGTCTTCATGACTCCGGGCCATGCTTTCTCCACTACACCACATAACTGATTTCGCATTTCTTTCTATGGCACTCACTGTCATTTTATCCATCGGTGGAATTACTTTTCTCATGGCAGTCCGACAAAAGCAAACTTTGTTCCTCATTTGCCAGTCTCTTACAATTAGCAACTCCAGAAGCCACAGTTGCTCTTGTCATATTTTTATCTCGTTCCCATCTTATGGTTTCCCCAAAATAGGCACATTATTAGACTGAAGTATCCATGGGCTAATGCCACCCTTCTCTTGGTTCAGCTAATTAGCTTTCTACTTTTACCTTGGATGAGCTTAATTCTCTGCTCCCGCTAATAAAATAAGGGATAACAAAATACTATTCGTATTTTCATGCTCCGGCAAGATGCCTTTGGCGTCTCAAGTGCCAGAGCATCTATTTCCTATAAGCTGTGGTGTGTATCAAGATGAATTTCACTCTCGAATGAAATGTTCAAGAACCAGAAAATGGTAATTTCGATGTGGCTGTTTCACAGATCAGTTAATTTCATAGTTACAGGCAGCAATTTCTTCAGAGAAATGAAGGGTTTGTCCACATGGGAAATCATTAAGATAATGGTAAACAAATAATGAACGAGACCGCTGGAGAGGCTGAGGGTCAGTCAGTTTGGAAATGTTGCTGCCAGTGGAAGGTATTTTAAGCCTGGAGTTTATAATGAGCATGCATAATTGGGGTAGAAGCTTCTTTCTGACACTCTTAGAAACATTGGCCTGCCTTCAGATAATCCATTACTGGAAAGCTGCTTCCCCCAGCCAGGCAGTCACCCTGTTCAAAGAAGACTGAGCTGGGATGAGCAAGAATCAATTTATTTTTTTTTTAAATTCACCAATATCCTCTGTTTTCACATCACCTTCATTTCCCAATATATCCCTAGGGTTAGAGGCTTGGAAGATACAAATCGAATCAGGTAGACAGAGGGTCTAGAAAGGGATTTTCTTGGTGGAGATACTGGAATGGTTGGCCATGTACTTCTCCATTTCATTTTACAGATGAGGTAAACAGAGTTAAGTGACTTGCCCAGGGTCACAGAGCTAGTGTCTGAGGCTGGATTTGAACTCAGGTCTTCCTGACTCTAGGCCCATCCACTGTACCACCACAAAACTAGCCAACATATTTAGGCAATATTCCATACCTATAGTCTCCCACCTCTGCCAAGAATTAATTTCACTGGTACCCTGGACCTTTCTCAGAATAAAGTAAAGAAAATGAAAAGTTAATCCTTTCTACCTACACGAGGTCTGGCCTGGGAAGCTAGTGTGAGAAGGCCTGTGCAGACTCAGAAAGCTGCTGCTGAAGAGTTAGAGGCTAACCTTCTGGCAGCGAGGAAGTACAAGATGGTCCAATGGATAGAATGCTGGGCCCGAAGCCCTGAATTCAAATTCAGCCTCCAACACTTATTTGCCTCTGTGACCCCAGGCAAGTCACTGGACTTCAGTTTCCCCTCTGTGAAATGGAGATGATAATTGCAAAGACCTGCCAGGGTTTTTTTGGGAAGATAAAAGCAGATATTTATAAAGTAATTTATAAGTGATAACTGTCTTCATTCTTTTCTTCTATTTGGCTGCGGGAGTGAATGAGTAAATGCAGTTCATTGTGTGACTCTGTGCAAACTGGCAATATGTCCTACCGTGTGGATCTAACCTTATTAGAATGGCAGCTCCTTGAGGGCGAGAACTGGCTTGGGCTTTCTTTGTATTCCAGTGCTCAGCGTGTCTGCTACAACACAGGAAGACCCTAATTCATGTTGCTGACTTGACTTGACTTGACAATAAACCATGAATGGCACAATTTGAAGGTGCCTCAGAGGCAGGATTTGAACTCAAGCCTTCCTGGCTCTAGGTCCAACCTCTATCTACCATGCTATGTTGCCTGGATTATTGCCAATAATAATAATAAATCAATCACAACATTTACATGGTGTTTTAAGTTTTGTAAGCACTTTGTATGTGTTAACCCATTCGATCCTTATAACAGCCCCACGAGATAGGTGCTTTTTTATCTCCATTTTACAGGTGGGGAAGCTAAGGCTGCTTAGGGTAGGATTCAAACCCGGGTCTTCCTAGCTCCAAGTTGAACAATCCCCCCACACCACCACCTAGTCCCTCAGCTACTGAATAGTCCATGATAAGGATGAAAAGGTGAAGTTTCACTGAAGTCATGGGGGGAAAGGGCAGTGGGAAGCTTTTAGGGGAGATGAGGTGGAGCAAGGGAAGAAGAGAAGAGTCAGAAGGAGCTGCGATCCAGAGTCAGAATTAGGACCTAGCGGCTAGTACCTGTTCTAGCCTTTATTAGCTGTGTGACCCTGATCACTGGGGCTGTGTGCTTCCTCGTCTGTAAAATAAAAGCTTGGACTGAGTAAGGAGGTGGCCTTCAGCTCAGATGCTCTAGGGCCAGCAGAAAGGGACTTCAGCAAAGTGAAGGGAAGAATCCTCTCTAGAGATACCAGGTCATCTCCCTTACTCTTGTGACTTCTCCTGCCCATTCAGGGATGCCTCAAATTCTCCAGTTAGAAATTCATTCCTTTGACTCAAAGTTGTGTCTGCTGTTGACATGAAAATGTCCCTGGGAGAATGAGATCATTCTCAGTGCTGTCTGAAATCAGGATAAGTTATGGGGGTGGGGTGGAGGGGGGGGGTTGTGACAGCCTCCCTGGACTATTCCCACTCCTTTATTTGGTGCTAAAAGGTGACTTGGCCCTGTTGATTAAGTGTCTGTGAGCACAGCTAACCTCATGTTTTAGCCATAGGATCAGACTGCTAAGGAATTAAAAAAAAAGGAGGGGGGAGGCTCTATATGTACAAAAATATTTATAGTAGCTCTTTTTGTGGTGGCAAAGAATTGGAAATGAGGGGATGCCTGTCCATTGGGAGATGGCTGAAGAAGCTGTAGTGTATGATTGTGCTGGAATAAATTGTGCTATAAGAAATGATGAGCAACATATTCTCAAGAAAACCTGGAAAGACTTACATCAACTGATGCAAAGTGAAGTGTGCAGAACCAGGAGAACACTATACACAGTAGGGACGATATTGTATGATGACCAACTATGAATGGCTTAGCTATTCTCAGAAATACGATGATCTAAGACAATTCCAAAGCATTCATGATGAAAAATGCTGTCGTCCTCCAGAGAAAGAACTGATGGACCCTGGATACAGATCGAGGCATACTATTTTCACTTTATTTTGTGTGTGTGTATGTGTGTGTGTGTGTGTGTGTGTGTGTTTTCTTTTGGTCTTTTCACAAGATGACTAATATGGAAATATGTTTTACAAATCGCTTACCATTTCAGGGAGTGATGAGGTCAGGGGGAGAAAATCTGGAATTCAAAATTTAAAAAAATGAATGTTAAAAATTGTCTTTACATGTAATTGGGAAAAAATAATATGCTATTTTTTAAAAAAGGATTAGATAGCTAAAGCCTTCCAGGAAAATAACAGCACAATGTTATTTTTTTTAAAGTATATATGTGTATGTATGTATATATTTGGAGGCAATCAGGGTTGAGTGACTTGCCCAGGGTCACATAGCTAATAAGTGTCTGAGGCCAAATTTGAACTCAAGTCCTTCTGATTCCAGGGCTAGTGCTGTATCCACTGTGCCACCTCACTACCCCTCACAGCTGTTTAAAACAAACAATTCCTTGCCAAAGTTGCTTTCATTCTTTACTACCGTGATAAGAGCTACAAGATCTTAGCCTCATAGAATGCCAGAGCTCTTCGGATCTAGCCCCTTTATTTTATAGCTGAGCCCAAGGCCACAAAGTGAGTAAAAAATAGGACTAGGATTCGAATCCAAGCCTCTGGACTATTAGTACAGTATTTTTTACCCTGTGCCATCCTGCCTCCCTGAAAGGCCCTCATCAGCTTCTTCTAATTTTACAATTGCTGGCTACTTTGAGGAACAATCTAAGCCATTTTCCTCCTGGTTATTTTTTTCAGAAGCTGACCTCTCCTTCTGTGAGGGTCTTTTAGGATTGTCTTTTTTAAAACAATCTGAGCCAGAAGAGCCTCTTTTTTGGGAACCACCCCTTCTATACTGGAGACCCCTGATAAACTCTCTCTCCCTCATCTGATTTCAACCAAAGTCGGGTGATTGGACATGTTGGCTTTTCATAGGGCCTAGCTTATTTGGAAAAAAGAATCCACAGAGATTCATAGATGGAGCGAGCCATGCAGCAATCACAAGCAAGTAGGTCTCTTGGCAGGGAGATCATCCACTATATTTTTAAATTACTTATACCTTAGTGCAGCTTAGTTTATGTGATTCTTTTTTTTCCTGCTGTTGGACCGGTATTGTTTATTTTTGCAGGCCATCCTTTTTACAGGTTGGAACTCAAGTCAACATTTATTACAGGCTTACAATGCTTTGAAATTAAATTTTATTTTTTCAATTAACCCAAATCTGTCTTTTCTCTTTCCCATCTTCTTCCATTACCATTCCCCACCTTACTGAAAAAGAAAGAAAAAAAACAAAACCCTTGTAACAAATATGTATGGTGAAGCAAAACAAATTCCCACATTTGCCATATCTAAAAAACATAAATGTCTCAATCTGCAACCTGAGTCTGTCACTTCTCTGTCAGGAGGTAGGTGGCATGCTTCATCGACGGTCCCCTGGAATCACAGGTGGTCATTGCATTAATCAATGTTCCCATACCTTTCAAAGGTGTTTCTCTCTACAATATGGTATAAACACTTCCCTGGTTCTGCTCACTTCTTTCTGCATCAGTCTACATAAGTCTTCCCAAGTTTCTCTGAAACCGTCTCCTCCATCATTTTCTTACCACACAATAGTATTCCATCACTTTCGTGTGTGATAATTTATTCAGCTATTCCTCGATGGATGAACACCCAGGAAGCTGTCACTTCTCTGTTAAAACAAAGAAAAAAAGCTGCTCTAAGTATTTTTGTATAGCTTGGTCCTTTTCCTCTTGAATTTCTTTTTTTTTTAGATCTTTTTTTGTTTTTTGGTTTTTGGGGTTTTTTTTGGAGGGGGGAAGGCAGGGCAATTTGGGTTAAGTGACTTGCCCCACATCACACAGCTAATAAGTGTGTCAAGTGTCTGAGGTCAAATTTGAATTCAAGTCCTCCTGACTTCACTGCGCCACCTAGCGGCCGCTTCTTTTGAATTTCTTTGGGGTACAGACCTAATAGTGGTATCACTGAGTCAAAGAGTATGCACAGGTCAGTAACTTCGGAAACAGTTGCAAACTGCTTTCTAGAATGTCTGCCTCCAGTTCTTACTCTAACCCTAAACACAGCTCTGCCAACAGTGTATCAAATTCTAGGAGAGAATAGAGCACTGGGTACTTTATTGGGAGGAGGAAAAGGGAACCCCCAAAAGGCATGGGGGAATAAGAATCAAAAGGCAAATTTGCCTTCTTCACCATTTAGGCTCAGGAACCTTGGCTGAGATGGAGAAGCTATATTTGGCTGTTACACCACAATTATGGTTCTCAGAAGACAGGAAGTTCTCAAATTAACGAAAGGGTTGTGTTCCAAAAGTTTGTTTCTAGGTTGGTGTTGAGAAATTCTAAAGCAATTTTCCACAGAGACAATTTAAAAGCGGTCAGTTTCCCAGGTCAGCCCACAAAGCTTATTGAACCCCCAAATGTAATTGAAACAGTGAACATTTGCAATGACAAAAAAAATCTTACAAAACGAAACTGTGGCAGAACTAGGGACTGAGCAACAAACTTTGCCCAACAACTGCCCTCAGATCTTTGGAGTTACTATTTCTCCCTGAGCTTGGAATGATAAGGGTTCATTTGCTAAATCCAACAGCCTTTTCTCCATCCTCATACTTCTCAATCTCTCTTTTCTTTTTTTTTTTTTGGAGGGGGGTAAGGCAGGGCAATTGGGGTTAAGTGTCTTGCCCAAGGTCACATAGCTAGCGTGTCAAGTGTCTGAGGTCGGATTTGAACTCAGGCCCTCCTGACTCCAGGGTCAGTGCTCTACTTACGGCGCCACCTAGCTGCCCCCGGATCCTCTTTTCTCGGGCTTTTCCTGACTGCTCTCTCAGGTCTCCTCCTGCCCATCTGACTCCTCCTTCTCAGTCTCATTTGCTGGATCGTTATCTACATCTCATGGTGTGAGTCCCCAAACCTGAGTCCTGGGTCCTTTGCTTTTCTTTATCAAGGAAAACTTATTTGCTTGTCTGGGTTCAACATTTATCTAGGATTTTAAGGGATGCAAAGGGCTTTACAGACAGTATCTCATTGGAACTAGAGGACAATCTGATGAGGTATGGGTGAATATTTCCGTTTTATAGATGAAGAAACTGAGACTCAGAAAGGTTGTTATTTATTCAAGGTCACTTAGCTATTAAACATGAGGTTGAACCCTCATTGATTGAACCCAGGTCTTCCTGGAGACCCAGCACCGGAGTGCTGGATAGGTCCGCTATAGGTGCTAGGAGTTCAGAAAGTTGAAATTTCTTCCTGTTTGTTCTCTCCCTCCCTCCCTCCTTTCCTCCCTCCCTCCTTCCTTCCTTCTCTCCTTTCCTTCCTTCTTTTTTCCTTCTATAATCCAGGCACACTGGCCTTTGCCCCAAACATGCTTCCTGTGTGGAAAGCCCCTCCTCATCCTGACCTCATTTTAAAAAAAAAACAAGAAAAACATCATTTCCTTCACACACAAGCACCGTCTTCTGAATGAAGCCTTTCCTGATTTCCACCTATGCACTGCTAGTGTCTCCTTCCCAAACTACTGTGTATTTGTATTTTTTCAGTTATTCTATTCACATTTATTCTGCATATACTTACATATATACTTATCCATTTCCCTTCTCCGCGCTCCCCCCCCCCCCCACATTAGAATGTAAGCTCTCTTTAAGGAAGGATTGTTTCATCTTTGTACTGGTAACTCCAATGCCCAATATGTAGTGGGTGCTTAATAAAGGCTTTTGGATGGATTGGCCATTTGGCCCTGTAATTGATCATGGGTCTAGGGATAAAGGGACTTTTGAGGTCATCTCATCCGACATCTTCATTTTACAGCCAAGGAAACTGAGGCCCAGAGACAGGCACGGCTGGCTTGAGATCACCCATGTAATTAGTGGCTGAGTTGGGGTGGAACAGAAGTTCTCTGACTCCAGACCACAGCCTTTTCCCCCTACGATTTACTGAACAGGTCTTCCCCTTCCTCCACAGAGTCAGGCTTCCAGGCTTGTGCTAGAATACTCTGTTGTCAGAATGAGCCGGCGTCCAGCCAGTGCCTGGGATAAGCAAACCCAGCAGCCGCTTGTCATCGGGTGGCCATAGGAACCAGGGGCCTGAGGCTGAGGAGCATTTGAATACATTGGGTGCTTTGGGCCACTGTTTCTGGTCAAGGAGTCAATCACAAGCATTTAACAAACCAGCAATTGTGCAAAGTAGTTGGGGTGTAAAGACAATGAAACAGTATCTACCTTCACAGTTCTGGAGGGGACAACATGTACACATATAAATACGTACAAATTATATACAAAATGAATAAAAAGTATTTTGGGCAGGAGTTACTAGTAGCTGTGAGATGGGAATGCAGAAAGGCATCTCCCCCATGAAGGGGGAGATCATGCTTGAGATAAGTTTTAAAGCAAGCTTGGGGTTCTGAGGTACAGGGGAGTGTGTGCCAGGCATGGAACACTGCCTATGCAAATGTAAAGAGGCGGGAGATGGAATATTGTGCTTGAAGAACAGCAAGATGGCCACCTTGGCTAGACCATAGAGCTCCCGAAAAGGAGTAATGTAGAATAAGCCTGGATTCTCTCAGACTGCTGGACAAAGGGGAGAAGCCAGTTCCTGATCCTGAGTCTCCATGGAGAGGCCAAATGGGCTTGAATCCTGGCTCATATGCTTATACGTTGGCTGTGGAAGCCTGGGCAAATCATTTCACCCGATGCCTTTGTTGTTCTCATTCCAAAGTGCCAGGAGCTGAGAAAAACAACATCACCCAGAACAGCTTAAGAGGCTCAAAGAGAACCTGAAGAATGTGCAGAGTAAAACATGCACCGGGGAAGAAAGTAACAGGGACTGTTATTGTTAGCATATGTGTTTGAGCGCAGGTGCCCACACGTGCCCGTGTACACACACACACACACACACACACACAATGTCTGCCAAGCAAATTTCATGCTACCTTAAAGGGAAATGTGACCGGATAGTCAACACCTCTAATAAGGCCAGAACAAGATGAAATTGGGTTAACTCTAAAAATAACTTCTTAATGATATTACTGCCTGTATTAGTTGCTCCTGGCTAGGCCGTGCCAATATAATAAAAATGACAGCCCTACTCAAATTAATTTACTCGCTTGGTGCCGCATGAATCAAACTGCCAAAAAGATTTTTTAGTGGAATTAGAAAAAAATAATCACAAGCTTCATCCGGAGGAACAAAAGATCAAGAATCTCAAAGGAAATAATGAAAAAAAGCAGGAAAGAAGTAGGCCTAGCAGAAGCAGATGGTCAACTGCACTGCGGAACGGTAATCATCGGAACAACACGGTGATGGTTAAAAAATAGGAAAGGTGATTGACCGGCGGAACGGATTAGGTTCACAAGTTGCGTTGTCACGTAGCGATGATTCCAAAGACCCCAACTACTAAGATGAAGGCTCACCAGTGAACAAAACTTGTCTGGGAAAACTGAAAAGAGGTTGGGCAGAAATTAGGGTTAGGCCGATGTCTCACAATCATACGGTACAATGAACTCCAAATGGATACACAACTTAGATAAAAAAAAGACATACCATAAACCAATTAAAGAAGTAGATTCTTTTTTTGCATCTATAGGGAAGGAAAAGATTCTTGACCCAAAAAGGGGATCCAGAAGATGAAAAAGACAATTTTGATTACCTAACATCATAACACTTCTGCACGAACAAAATCAATGCAGGTAAAAATTAGAAAGGAGGGGGCAGATAGGTGGTGCAGTGAGTGGAGTCAGGAGGACCTGAGTTCAAATCCAGCCTCAGACACTTGACACATGTACTAGCTGTGTGACCTTGGGCAAGTCACTTAACCCCAATTGCCCTGCCAAAAAAACAAAAAACAAAAAAAAATTAGAAAGGAAACAGTTAACTGGGGGAAAATATCTTTGCAATGCATTTCTCTGATGAGAATTTGATATCCAAAATATATAGGGAATTGATCCAATTCTACAAGAAAAAGGGCCATTCTACAAGGGATAAATCAGAGGATGCAAACAGGCCGTTCTCAAGGGAAGAAACCCAAGTTATAAAGAACCACGTGAAAAAAGGTGCCAATTGGTAATGATTAGATAAATGCGAATTAAAGCAACTCTGAGGTTGCTCACACCCATCATATCGACAAAGCTGAGAAAGGAAAATGATAGATGTTGGAAGGGCTGCAGGAAGACAAGCATACAAATGCATGTTGGTGAAACAATTGATCCAGCCATCCCGGAAAGCAATTTAGAACTATAACCCAAAAGGCACTCAACTGTGCATACCCTTTGACCCAGAGATACCATTACTAAACTTATACCTCAAAGAGAGCAAAGACATATATGTAAAATATATACACATATACCATGTATACACACACACACACATATTTGTGGTGTCAAAGAACTAAAAACTAAGGGGGTGTCTATCAATTGAGGAGTGGCTGAATAGATTATAATACATAAATGTAATGGAATATCATTTTGCCATAAGAAATGATGAATGAAAAGATTCAGAGAAACCTACCAAGACATGTGAATGGATGAAGAACAAAATGAACAGAACCAGTAGAAAGATTTATATGATGACTATAACAATGTAAAGAAAAACAACTTTGAAAGACTTAAGAAACCTGATCAATGCACAACTAATCATGACTTCTAAGGACTCATTGTGAATCATGATTCCCACCTTTTGACAGGTGATAGGCTAGGGTTACAGATTGAGATATACATTTTAAGACATGGCTATTGTATGGATCTGATTTGCTTGACTATGCTTATTCATTATGAAGGCAGCCTGGCTCCTACCCATTTAATAGCCTTGTGCTAGAGGAAAAGGTAACTCCTAATGGCAGAGAGAATGCTGATATGATGCTGTGGACTCATATGAGGAGCAGAGTTGATACCAGAACTACTGGGGGAAAAAAATCACATGTGGTTTGAGAAGCTTTTGGGGAGAGCCATGTGGAAAGACTTGGAAAGCTATAAACATATAGGGAAATCCAACTCATCAATTTATCCCTGATTTTCAGCTTCTTCCCAACCTCCCACCTCCCAGACTTTGAAAAGATAATTTCCTCTTAGATGTTTTGAACTGAAATCTTATCTTTCTTCCAGCAAAGAGCTCATTCACTCATTTCTTTTGTGGTATAATATATAATCTATACAATTCCAGTTTCTGTTTGCTGTTTTGCTTAAATAAAAGGGTTTACTTGGTATTTTTCTATTTGTAATGGTCTTCTGTATAACTAGCATTTGGTGAGGGAAGGGCTAAGTGGTCAAGAATAAGCTGAATGATGTTCATCCCCTTACGAGACACTGGGGAAGTAGCTTATGTTTTCAATAGCAACAACTAAAAAACCCATTGTGCCCCTAGACCAACAATTTTTGACGTGTACAGATAGATATGAATTTAACCCAATTCCTTATGGGAGATAGGTGAGGGAAGAACCAAAAACCCAGCTATGGCCCTCCTTCTGCTCCCCTCAAGGCAGAAAATGACCTCCCTTAAAGAAAGATAGACCACATTCCAAAGATATCTATCTATTCACACTACCCATGAGCCACACATCTAAACATTTAGACTCTCCTGTGGTCACCTAATTTTCCGGAAGCACACACATCCAGCAAAGGAAAGACTTTTAGTGTGTATGTCAGCAAGGGGAAGGGAGGAATAGCGTGAGAAGGAGCATAATGATTGTGATGTCATGAAAAGAAGAAAGAAAAGATTGTCAGTGAAACACTGAAAACACAGAAGAGAACAGAAGAGCGTTCAGAGGGAGACAGACAAGGAGGCCATCTTTGGAACTAACATGTTAAATATGAGGTGAACTTAAAACAGATTGTACATAAGAGAGATACAGTTTCACATGAAATCCTATTTTTCTGTTCTTTGTATTTTTTTAAGCAAATTAGCCCATTTATCCAGGTCAATAGCAAATAGAAATCAGAGAAGGCTTAAGATGGAAGCAAACAATACTCAAAGTGAAATGAACTCTCAGGTCTTTGTTGATGGAAATGTTCCTGCTCATTGATTCATGTCAAGTTTACAGTAATAATAAATAACAATGTAAATAAAAACAATAAACTACTAGATAGTAGGGGATATATGGACTGGGATGGGTGAGGGAGATGGATGGATGCACATTTGAATGTTGGGGGTGTTTGAAAAGGAATCCTTCCTCTGAGATTGACAGTGGAACAGATTAGATCATATCTTAAAGTTTCTGCCAGTCCTCTCTTCTACATTAGAAATCTAAAATATTCAATATGGCCTATCTTTGCCAAAGTCACCCATCCTCAATATACCTCTCCTTCCTCTACATGGGCCCCATCATCCACATTTCTGAGCCCATTCAGATGCTGAGATGCTAGGGTTCAGAGGCAATGTGGTGCAGTAGAAAGACCATTGGTTTTGAAGTCAGAGGAGCTGGATTCAGAGGTAGCTTGGGGCTACCGAGATGACCTTTGTCCAAGGCCTGTCACTCCTCTGGTCCTGCTTCCTCGTCTCTAAAAGTGGGGTTTGGACTGGATGACCTGCAGACCCCCTTCCAGCTCTCAATCTGTGATCCCATGGGAGTAGAGCTAAATGAAACCAGAAACATTTGAGTAGAAGTACACAGTAAAGGTCATTAATGGTTCCACAGGAGGAGGGAGGTCAATCATGAAGTGCCCTAGGGATCCGTGCTTGGTCTCTCACCATTCAATGTTTTTATCTCCAATATGCAAGAAGCCACAGATGGCATGCTCATCAGATTTGCAGATGGTCCAAAGCTGGGTGGAATAACTAACATATTGGATAACAGAGTCAAAATCCCAACATAGCTCATCAGGCTAGAATGATGAGATGAAGATAAAATGAAATTTAATAAAGATAAATGTAAAGTTCTATGCTTGAGTTTTTAAAAATCAGTTTCACAAGTATGTGACTACACAGCAATTTGTTTGAAAAAAATCTGGTGAGTTAGGTGGATTACAAAGTCAAACATTCATCACGAGTTAACAACGGGTTACGGCAGCTGAAAAAAAGTGAATGCAAACTCAGTCTGTATTAAGAGAGTGACAGTTGACCAGAACAAGAGAAGTTGTTATTCTTCTGTAATCAATTCTGGTCAGAATACATCTAGAGTGTTATTTTCAGTTCTAGGATCAACATTTTGGGAATGATCTTGACCAGCTGGAGAGCATTCAGAGCAGTAGCCATGATGGAAAGGGGACTGAAGAGCATCCATGGAAGGACTGGCTGAAGGAATAAGGAAGAGGAGACTTGGGGAGGGGGAGGCATGAGAGCTGTCTTCAAGAATCACAAGCACTGGAGTGAGAAAGAGGGACTGGACAGCAGTAGCAGCCTGCCACGATGAAAAGAGAACTGGACTTGAAGGTTTATTTCCCAGATCTTCCTTCTTACTGATAATAGCTAGCATTTACGGAACACTTCAAAGTTGACGTAGCACTTTACCAATCTTATCTCACTTGGTCCTCACCGCAATCCTGGAAGGTAGGTGCTATTATTATCCGCATTCTACAGATGAGGAAACTGAGGGTCTCAATGAGGGTCTCAGTAAGTGATCGAGGCCAGATTTGAGTTCAGGTCCTAATTCCAGGGCAGCTACGTGGTCCAGTGGATGGGGCATTAGGCCTGAAGTCAGTAAGACTCCTCTTCCAGAGTAAAGCCTCTATTTTTGTTCTCGATTCGAAATAAAACTGTCTCATCCCACTGGAGCCATCTCTGCCCATCAGTGGATTAAGTTTTAGCCTCATGGGATTCTAGACTTCCACGTTATCTTAAGATTCTTAGACTCCCTCACCCCAATTAAGAGCCAGCCTCTTGGTTTTCTCTATTTCCTTGGGGTCTCTTTCTTTGACCTATTCTCCTAGTAATTTTTCTTCCCTTTCATTTCTTTTCATTCCAGTTCCACTCACCCTAAACAGCGAGATGACTATTCTTCAGGAAGAACGTGTCATGGACACAGATTCTGGATGTTTCCCATCCATGGGGATCACAGCACTGGGCAATTTCTAGTGTTTAACCTGACAAAGAGACACATCCACATAATGAGACTTAACTCGAAAGAGTTCTCGATTATCCTACACTCCAGTTGAATTTTAGAAAAGTTCTGATCAGAGAATATGCATCTGAAAAATAAGTGGCAAGTTACCTTTGTCTGCAGTCAACCGTGCTGTGCCATTTTCCAAGAGAATTTTAATTTGACTCACAGCAGCTTGGTTTCTCCTGAGCCACTTATAGTCAGTTTTGTGCTGGTACAGCTACAGATTTTGTCAATATATTCTTTGTAAATTCAAGGTCACCAATAAAAATAACTTATCAAAACAAGTTGGTAGGAAGGGGTGAGTGGAACAACTAGGGTAGAAATGTGTAGATTCCCAAGTGGACATTTAAAATGACACAGATTACTTGGGAGACATTTTTATAAGAGGGGCAATGTGGCGTACTGGACAGAGTGCTGGCTTTGGAACTAGGAAGACCTGGGTTCAAATCCTACCTCTGACAAATAGGGGCTTGTTTCAACAATTCGGCTAGCAGCTGCTGTGGGGGTGAAAAACCAATACAAACCCAACAGCAAGAACTCTGCAAGCCCAGATTCTTTTGATCTGCTTTACTAAGGAAAACAGCGTTAAGGGGTTAACAATCTTACTTTAATGCAACATACAAATATCATTCACTCAGCTCAGGGGGAAAAGCCAGCACCGTGAGCTTCAAAGTATATACAAACAGAGCAAATAAACACAAATCAACAGACAGATTTCTGTCTGACAAAATCACAATATACAGTTACCAGAGAAGCATCAACATCAAAGCCGGGGAGCTAATAACAATGGCTGGCCTAGAGTCACACACCGCTCCTGCTGCGGCTCAGAGCTCCAAAAAGAGAGAGCCAGCCTCTGGGTTTATATGTCTTGTTCGGGGACAAAGGCCAGTCACACATGCGACTCACCCACGTGACCTAAAATTGTCACAAAAATGCAACTTAAACCGATGTGGCCTAAAAGCCTCTGATGTCACAAACATATCGCTCAAACCCATGTAAACTAGGCTTTCCCTTGAGGCAAGGAGGTCATCAGGGACTCCTAATTTAATCAAGGAAACAAAGGCCAAACTCTTCAAGGGCACTTGGTTGAATAAGTGCTAAGAGCCCATCTTGATTCCCAATACAGGGCTGTGTGACCCTGAAAATCTCAGGGCTTTGACAACTCTCTGAAACTGTATGATACAAAAAAGGGACCAGCCTGCTTTGTAGAAAGACTGCTCATGCAGGGCCTCCATACACCAATGGAATCCCAAGGAGAGACTCCATCTCTACCACTTATAAGGAGTTGAGTGCTAACATTTGCCAGTTCCACGCATGGACTGCTTGGGCAGTGACTGCATGAAGCTGTGAAAGGTGACTCCCAGAAGATGTGGAGTCAGGACAATGTGATGGTTGTTTCATCGGAGATAAGTAGGGCACATTTTCCTCAGCTGGTTACCATCATTGTTCTTCCTTTGTTTTTGGAGAGGGTGATAATTGGCCAGAACAAGTGAAGTTGTTCTGCTGTTGTCAAGTCTGGTCAGAATGCATCTGAAGTGCTGTTTTCAGTCCTAGGATCAACATTTTGGGAAAGATCTTGACCAGGTGGAGAGCACCCAGAGCAGTAACCAAGATGGAGAGGGGACTGAAGAACCTCATCATGGGGTATGTCTTGACTCAAGCATAAATTGCATTTAAGTGAGGCAAAGTTGCACATAGCTCATTTTACAGAAGTGAGAACCAAGGTTTAGAGAGGGCAAGTGATCTGTCTAAGGTCACAAAGCAAGGAGAGTCAGAGGAAAGATGAAGGAATTGGGGGAGCGAATTCTGGGGGAGTGAGTTCTGGAGCTAGCTCAGTTTCTTTCTATTCAATTATGGGTCTTGTGAGAAAACTTTATTCAATTGTGGGAAGTGGGAGAAAATCGGATTGTCTTGTTTGGACCTAGCCCCGTGTGGCTAGGAAGCTGGACCATCTCTGTCTGCTGCTTAGAGATTTCCTAACCAAAGACATTTTGGCCCAATCCAAGCTTAACCTACCAAAATGCCTTGCAGGCCCTAGCATAACAGATATGCTTTGCTTTGCTCTCTTGGGCGAACCTGAAATCTCCTTCCTGTGTCACCAGAGATTAAGCTGATCAGGATTATTCTTCTGCTTATGACTGTCCAGGGCAGAGTGCCTTGGACCAGACACTATCTGGAATAATGAGACTTCTTCCTATCTTGGTATTTTATGGACATGTGTTATACCATACATATATGTATACATATACATATAGTCATGTTAATGATAAAAAGAGATGCACATCCTGGGTCTGTAATTTCAATTGATACCTTGACATTCTCTTACCCAATTGAGAAATTCCTTTCTCATATTATGGTTAACATATATGGAGACTATAATTTTGGCTGACACAGGGAGGTAGGTGCTTAATAATTACTAGTTGACTGACAAATAATATGTGTGTAAAGTGGGTGACATAAATACCGAAGATTATTTTTCTTGTTATCTGGTCTTAGTTTGGGAGTGTATATTTCCAAATGGGAGGGACTTCCGCTGTGTTTATCTGAAGCCCAAATAATGAAGGAAGAAAGGAAACAAACATGTATTAGGTTACTGAGAACCAGGAATTATGTTAAGCTACAAGGATACAAATACAAGCAAAAAGATACAATCTGTCCCCTCAAGGACCTTGCATTCTAGTGGAGAAGACACTAAACCAAAGGGAACTGAAAGGAGGTGGGGAGGGGAGGCTTTCCAAACAAAGCTAGGAGGGTAATGAAGCATGGCTGGCCTGGCCCTCTCTACAAAAAGGAGGCTTCAGGAGGAACTGACCAATGAAAGAAGGGGCCAAGATGAGTCTTGTAGAAGGCTATCCCAGGATGAGCAGGAGCAGGGATGGTAGGAAGTTCCAGGGGTAGGAGGCCCAGTAGGCAATGAGGGAAGCTCCAGGATGAGAAAGCAGTCAAGGCATGACTTGAAGTCCAGAAAGTCAGGAACAAGGCTGGGAGGTTGTGCAAAACATCAAGCTGTTGACTGCGTCAAGTCCCATCCATCCGTGGCTCACACAAAGACAAAGCCAATACAGGTACTGAAAATGGTAATAAAATGTGACATTAATAACATATGCAGGAGCGTTACTAAGAGACCCATTAGTAGGTGTGTATTTCCCAGATGACCTATGACCATAATAAATCTGCCACTAAACCTTTGCTGATATTGTCAGAGCTAAGAGAAGCGGCATAAATAGAGAATACGACCAGGGAAGACACCTTTGAGTTAGCATGCTTTTCAGCTCTTAATACTTCATCCCCAAATCTATATTCCTTAGAGATCCTGGTGTATAGTTTTCTTTTTCTGTTCCAAGTCTCCCTTATTTACGTATCAAGACCATATCTGGGGCATAGAAGGAATTTGCTAGGTAGAAGCCCCCTTTTTTCCTATTTTTTCAAAGAAATTAAGAAGTATTGGAACTAATTATTCTTTAAATAGAGCAGGTAGGTGGCACAGTGGATAGTGCACCAGGCCTGGAGTCAGGAAAACCTGAGTTCAAATCTGGCCTCAGGTACATACTAGCTGTGGGACCCTGGGCAAGTCACTTCATCCTGTTTGCCTCGAATTTTCTCATCTGTAAAATGATCTGGAGAGGGAAATGGCAAACCACTTTAGTATCTTTGCCAAGAAAACTCCAAATGGGGTCACAAAGAGTTGGACACAACTAAACAACAATAACAAATTCTTTTAGTGTTTGGTAGAATTCACTTGTAAATCTATCAGGTCCTGGATTGGTTTTTTTTTTCCTTTTGGGAATTCTTTTATGGCTTATTCAATTTCTTTTTCTAAGATAGGGTTATTTATTTCGAAGACAGCATTATTTCCTGTTCTGTCCAACTGGACGGTAAGAAATGGGGGGAGCAAAAAAAAGAAATGGGGGGAGCAGTTTTGTTTCCACAGAGTTCAAAGTATCCCTCTCCCCCTCCCCTCCCATTAGCAGAATGTAAGTCAGGTGACTGATTAGAACTAGTTCTAATCAGAGCTCTGGTCTAATAGAGACCAGGCCTCTGGTTGGGTGAAAGGTCAGAGGCTTGTACGCATGCTTCAAAGAGCCATTTGAGGAGGGCATGATGTAGGCAGTCAGGGGGTTGCATCTGGCCAATGAAGAGCCTGGCAGGAGATTCAAAGTGGGGGGTCAATAAAAGCACTGGCGTGCATCTGAGTCCTTGCACTCTTCTGTACTTTGTTCAGAGGACGTACCCATTTTATTCAGACCAAATAAATGTAAAATGTAATTAAAACGTTCCTGGCTTCCCAACGAGTATTGTTTATTCCTAGACAATGTAAGTATGTTTCTAACATGGACCATCCAAGGTATTGGAGGAGCTCACTGTCCTCAGGATAAGCTAAAATCAGTACTACATAAAGTCACATTTCATAGAAGTACCACAGTTGTCTTACAGATGAAGAGAAGAGGACTAGGAAATAGAAGAAAGTGCCCGAAGACCTCCATTCCCTGGCTGCACCTGCTGGAGTCTCCTTCCTAGGACTCAGGCTTTCATTTCAACCTGTGGACCCCACTCACTTGCTTTCCTAGGATTGCTTCCTTTCTTGGAAGGATTATAAACTCCTCCCAGTAGAATGAAAACTCCTTTGGGATTTTAAATCTTGGAATCCTCCTAACCAGCCTACCTAGTTTAAGTGCTTTCCACAATTAACATTTGCTGAATTGAGGGTTAGTTTTTTTTTAATAATTTATTGCTACTACTAACATTTTAAAGACTATGACTAATGAAAGTGGAGAGAGCAGACAGCTCCATTTTACATATGTTTCTTGAGGAAAAATTACCAGTCCATCTCCATTGTGTATAGTAGCATGTAGTTACAGGTTTATACTTGTTAAAACCATAATAAAGGAAGAGCCTTCTATTATTCTGTTTGAATGTTTTTAACAAATGGATGCTATATCTTCTGAGAGACTTTCCAGGTAGTTAATTATGTATAATTGCCAATGAGCCTAGCCCTACTAAAACGCATCAGCACGCTCAGCTGGTGTAATTCCTCATGTGGAAGAAGCTGGGGAGCTTCTGGGAGAATCATGGTGATGAGCAATGAAGTGCCCTGCAGAGATTGTGGAGCATGTGTAGAGATGCCTAAAGTGGTTCTGGTCCATTGACCATGTGGTGAACAAGAGCCCTTTGGCTGCATAGCCAGAAGTGGGAGTAATTTAAAAGTCTCTAGTTGACTTTATCTCCTCTCTTGGTTTAGCTTCAGTCTGGCAGCTCTGCTGCTGGTGAGACAGAAGGTTGAGGTCAGAGGCTTTGGACCTTCTCATCTGAGGCCAATGTGAAGTATACCTAGAACCCTGAAAAAGAGATATAATAGTATCTCCTACTCTGGGTTCTAGGGGTACCTCCTCTCTAACTCCCTCACTCAGGTGTAGTCCCTCTACTTTTAACCAGCAGTGACTAGTTCCTGGTTCCACTTAACCAATTAACATCAATTGCCTTTTGTCAGGGATATTTACCTCAAAGGCATAACAAGAACAGAAGTACAAGCCTTTCCTCCAACCACTCAGGAGCCCACTCTCAGCTTCGGTCTCTGGGGACAGTTGGTTTAGGCTTCCCATGGCTTCGTTTCACCAATGTCATGTTCAAATGGACCATGGCTGCTGGCTGAATCCCTGTCTCAGCTATAACTGACTCAGGTGGGTGCTGGAGGTCACTTTTTGAGCCTTAGAGATTCTCTAAGCTGTACTGGCTGGACACCACTCCTGGACTTATAGAAACTCACCAAGTCCTAGCTTCCAATCTCTTCCCACTAAAACAAAAGAAAGAAGCCTAAGGCAGGCAAAGACCTAAGGCTTGTATTCAGAAGCCATGTCAGCTTTGGGTGGGGAGACCCTTACGACATTGTGTCTTCTGGAATGCCACAAGACCAGAAGAAGCCGAACTAAGAGAAGAGATGAGGTTAATTAGTATCTTCAGAGAGGGCCTTCAGGTCTGGCTGTGAGCCCCAGTCAATCCAAGAATCCCTCCTACTCACCATATGGTCTGTGATACAGACTACACTCAGTTTCTCTAGAGCACACACTTACACATCAGGGTCCCCAGCCTCTTCCATGTGAGGAATGATATCAGGGGAGCCTGTGGATGCTTGTTCATAATGGCCAGGCTCATTGGCCAGGCTATTACCTCTCTAATCCTACACTCTGTTTTCTTTCCTCTTGTGGATAGGATTTGACATATTGATCATTTTCCTGGCAATTCATACATGCATTCCAATTTAAATTCTATTTGGCCATCATAGATTAAATTCTCTTTTTTTTTTCTTCTTTCAAATTTTATTTTTCATTTTGAGCTCAAACACTAAAAAGGAGTCTTTCTAAACATAGCAGAATACAAAAAGAGGATTCTGTATGAAACTGGAATCTTCATTTAGCCTTGCTTGCTTTGAAAATAAGGCATACATAATAAATTCTGCATGTTAATTGTAAAACTGTCCTGCTTTTCTGTGACTATTGTAAAACTGAACTTCTATCTCTTCTGTGCATTAAAAAAAAAATGTTTCAGTGGTCTTCATTCTAGGAGTTGCACCATTTCTAACCGCCACTTCTATCGCCCAATTAACATAGAGAAAGAAGGGGGGAAATGTGTAACCACTAAATATAATAAAGCAAAATGAATACGCAAGTGGCCATGCCCCCAAATGGATGCCTCTTTTTGAACCTTGTGGCCATCACTTCTCTGTCAGGAAGCACACAGCATGCTTTATTCAAGGTCCTCTGGAGCCATGGTTGGTCATTGCTAGGATCAGAGTTCTCAAGTATTTCAGAGTTGTTTTTCTTTACCATGTTGTTGCCCCTGTATAAACTGTCCTCTTGGCTCTACTCAGTCCTCTCTGCATCAGTCCATACTTCCTATCTTTCATCATTTTTTATGGTGCAAGAATATTCTATAACATTTCTATACCATAGTTTGTTCAGCCACTTCCCAGTTGTCTAAGAGGCATCCTGAAATATTCCCTTAGAGTACAGTTCTTTCCTTCCCCCACTTCTTTTAATCCTCCCTTCAGGATCCAGAAGTTGGTTCTGCTTGTCATTATCCCCTCCCCAATATTATTCATCTTCAGTCACCATCCTCTTTATCTCTCCTTGTTTTCCTTTTGAGTTTCATGTATTTTTATACCAAACTGACATTTCAGATAAGAGTAAAGTTCATCTGATACCACTCTCTCATCCCTTCTTTTTGTAGATTCTTCACATTCATCCCATTATAAGAAATACCAGATGAACTGCAGCCCACCCCTCTTCTTTTCTACACTAGTACACTCCTTCTTTTTACCCTCCCTTCCCTCTTCAAACTGTCAAAACAGAACTAATCCACCCCTTAGACTTCTGTTTTTATTATTCCACTCCCTCAATATCCTTTGAAAACATTAAAGTTCTCTCTGAAAGGACACCTATTTCTTCTCCCTTCTCTAGAATGTTAGCACTGCATCATTATATAATGCCTTTCAGTTGCTCAAATAAATAGAGCTTTCTAGGTTTCTCCAGACTCTTGTGTTTGCATTTCAAAGTTTCTATTCAGTTCAGGGAGTCTAATGACTCCTAAATTATCTCTCCTTGACCTTTTTTTTCCAGGTCAGTTTTTTTATATGAGTTAAATTTTCTCCTACTTAAAAAAAATTAACTTTTGTTCTAATATTTCTTGCTATCTTATGGAGTCATTGGTATCTGGTTTGATCCATTCTAGTTTTCAAGGATTTCATTTCTTGGGTAAGGGTAAACTTCTCTATTAAATTATTCATTTTCTTTCTATTTTATTTTTACTCCAAAGCTTTTATTTCATTTTTTATCTCTTGCTTCATTTGTTCTAGGTATTCAAACAGACCTTTCAAAAATCCACTTTTTAATTTCAGTTCCTGCTCACAGTTTTTATAGTGTTAGATTTGCAATACTTTTTTATACTGGCTAGTAGGGTTCTACTTTGAGTTACTCATCTCTCCAGCTTTAGTTCCTGAATTGGGGCTTAAACCCAGTGTCCTGCTCTACCTTCTGTTTCACCCTGGATCACTTGGGTTTTGGCGCTGACCTTTACCTCCTGGGGGGGTGGATTGCCCCCACTCCTAGATTTTTGAGGTTCAGAATGTTGAATGTTCAGAACCTTCTCTGGCATCTAAGGATGGAGAGTTAGGAAACCCAAAACCCCTGGTCTCTGGCTGTCTTAGTCTGAGCACTGGGGCACTGAAGTACCTTACTGACTGTTGCTGCTCCAAGGTCCTCATACTGTGGCTTTCTCAAGGGAGCCCTCTCCTCTTGCTGTCTCTGGCCACTGAGTCTTGCAGGCCACACTTGTCCCAATGCCAGTTGCCCTGAGGTCCTGGCTCTGGCTTTTTGGAGGAGGGAGAGGGGATGCAATAGGGGGAGGGCCCTTTCCTCTTGCCTGTAGGCATCTGGCTAACTTTTTATGTAGTTCTGGGATGGAATATGTAATTTGCTGTTTTTCTCAGTAGATGTGGCAACTAGATGGCACAGTGGATAGAGCCCTAGGCCAGGAGTTAGAAAGACTAGAGTTCAAATCTAGCTGCAGACACTTATTAGCTCTGGGATCCTGGGCAAATCTCTTAACCACTACACCCAGGGTCATCCCCAGTCATCTTGATCCATATCTTGCCATTGGACCCAGATGGCTCCAGAGGAGAAAGGTAACTTTGCACAGCCCTCCCTCACTTAAATCCAACTCACTTGCGTGTCATGACATCACCATTCTGATGTCAAAGGACAATTAGAACAATGTTGTAAGGAGCCTATGAGATTGGTACTTGGCACAGATCATGTGACATAGTAGGCACTTAATAAATGCTAATTCCTTCCTTCCTTCCCCTTCTTATTAGATTTCTTCATCAATATTCAGTCTAGTATAAACTTACGGTTTTGATGGAATTGGTGGAGAGGAGTGGCACCAAATGCTTCCCATGTAGGAAGTCCCATAAATAATTCTGTTATGGACCATTGTGCTCTATTGTGACTGTTTTATTTAGGGTCATAGAGTTGGGACTGGGAAGGACCTTATAGAGGCCATCTAGTCCAATCCTTTGTAAACTGAGGCGGATGCTTCCCCCAAAGAAGGAAGAGATCCAGAGAACTCAAAGGCCAGTTCTCAAGATCCAAATCCCTCTTTTCCCTAAAGGGAAGCAAACCAGAGGAAGATGATGCCTGTGAAATTAAAGAAGATTCTTATTAAACAGGGAAATAAGATATGTGCATAGGAAGAAGCAGTTAGCCTAATTGTTGAGCAGCTCAACTAAGTAGTTCGGGAGGGTGGCTGACACACCTTTTGAGCAAAGGGAGGCAGAGAATGGGGGAAATAGATGGGGGATTAGGCTGGCTCCAGGAAGGAATGGGGCAGAGGGCCCCATTTCCAAGGGAAGAGGGAGATCCAGGAAACGGGGAGTGAGGAATTCTACGTGTCAGAGTAGTGGCCTTTTGATACACAAATCAGAAGACGTTCTTGGTAATCAGCAAGCCTGACAATCCAAGCCTTGAGCATGACCAATGAGATAAGGGGATGTCTCCAAAAAACATAAAATAGGATGTGCCTGAGAGCCTCATAAACAACAGTTAGGGGAGTCTCTGAAGATAAGGATGTTTCTTGAGGGTCCATAAACCATCAAATGACTCAGGGTCTATTTTAAGGCTGGTATGAGCTTAATTAGCTTGAGCTGCTGATTTTCTGCATGTCCAGTTGGGTTTCTCAGTCACAGTAAAGGACTGTTGGTATGTCGAGACACTCTGTGTCTTACTTAATACAACCAGTCCTCATATAGCTCTTCTCAGTTACCTGGATAATTGGGGAGCTCAAACAAGTCAAGGCAATTAGTATATTCATTTACAAATTCACTTGTATACCCCTTATTTCACATATAAGAAAACTGAGGCCCAGAGAGGATAAATGACTGGCCCAAGGTCACATAGGCAGTAAGTGGTGTGTGGAACTAGTGAAGACCTCTCATAAGAGGGGACAAATTAAATAAATAGAAATAAGTAGGACAGTGAGTCCCGTTTCTCTACTTAGATATTTTCCTTTCTGTAAAGCCATTTCTTTACTTAGATACTTTCCTTTCTATAAGCCAAGCTAGTGACCGTAAGGCCCCCGAGGATAAAAATAGGACACTGGATATTCCCATCCTGTGTATTTACCTGATGGCGAGAGGCCAGAAAGAAAGAAGGCTAGAGGTGAATAAGTCAGCAACCATAAAATCCTCTGAGAGTAACGATAGGACACAGGGTGCTCACCACCTGTGTATTGACCCCAGGATAAGGGACCCTCGGCTCGGGAGAAGAATGGATGAAAAGCCGGAAAGCCAGGTGCAATGCAGACGTGCAAGACCAGTTAGGTATAAGAATGATGGGAGGCAAAATGTAAGGGTGCTGGAGGATATCCGTCACAGATGTAAGGGTGATGGGAAGCATCCATTGCAGAAGCAAGGATGGTGGGAAAGGCTAGTCTGCCACAGATGTGAAGATGAGGTAACCAACAACTGGCTTCTGCCTGTCACAGATAACCAAACCATTTGTTCATCGTCATTGTCATTAAGATAGATTTATCACTTCAGATTGATGGGAGAATGGGATAAGAATGGTAGGAAGGTTATGTCCATCACTTGCTTGTCAAAAATAATTAAAACTTTGTTCTTTGCCGTTGTCCCTGAGATAGATTTGTCGCGTCCAGATTGTACCCTCAAAGCTTATGTCTTCAAGCTGAGAGGAAGGAGGTTGGGAGGGGTAATTGCCGTCAGGGACCTATAGAAACACCCCAATTCTCTGTGTCCAGTGCACTCTGACACTGAGAGGTTGGAGTTGCCCTTTCCTGCAGGATCGTAATAAATTTTCCTTTCTACTTTCACCTTGAGACGCCTCTGTTTTTAATTCTTTGATTTGTAAATTCATATCACACAGTGGCATACCCAGGATGCAAATCCAGTTCGTTGTGGCCTAAGCCTAAGTAATTTTTGTTGTTGTCATTGTTAAAGTACAGTAGGTACCAATGAACTCTAAAAATCCAATTAAAACTACTTTAACATTTGAAGTTTAAAAGCAAATAAGCCAAGAATGAGAAGGATACAAAATGCAACTAACTTAAGAACTGAAGTTAGCATCCTATAGGCAGTATGAGCTCTGGGAAGACACTTCTGAAGACCTTCTTCTGCACCAGGCTGATACTTTTATAATTCAGGAAGGCAGATAATAAGCATTTATTAATCATTTACTGGTGTGCCAGGTACTGTGCTAAACACTGGGGATACAAATGATAGCAAAGAGAAAGACAGTCCTTGCCCGCAGGGCACTTACATTCTGATGGGGGAAGATAACATAAAAGGAAGCTGAAAAGTGAAGGAAAGAAGCTATCCAGAAAGAAGGGCATAGTGGCGAAGTCCAGCGGGGCAGAAGCATGGCTTGGAGAGGAATGAAGCATGACCAACCTGGGATCAGACCCAAAATGGAGGACCAGTGGGAGAAGGGGGACAGCATGGCAGAGGGACAGTCCAGGGTGAGAAGGTTCAAGGCACTGAGTGAAGCTCCAGAAATCACCAGGCTTGAAAGCACAAGATGGGACTGAGCCAAGGTTCAGGGAGGACCACTGGTTGTGGCTACAAACAGCTATAAAAGCTCCACTAGCCCACCTAAGCTCCTACTACATCCCATTCCTCAGTGACAAGATCCAAAATTTTTTTCACAGAAACTTTCAACAATCTCAAAACAACCCTAAAAACTAGGAAAGGCACTTAAAACAAGTAAAACTATAAAATTACATAAATAATCAGTTTAGGGTGGAGCCAAGATGGCGGCTGGAAAGCAGGGACTAGCGTGAGCTCCCCACCGAGTCCCTATAAAAAATGGCTCTGAACCAATTCTAGAACTGCAGAACCCACCAAATAGCAGAAGGAAGCAGGGCTCCAGCCCATGACAGCCTGGATGGTCTCTGGGTGAGGTCTATCCTGCACAGAGCTGGGAGCGGAGCAGAGCAGAGCCCAGTGTGGGCGGTGCGGACCAACCAGACCAGGAGCTGGGCTACAGCAGTTATCAGACTTCTCAACCCACAAACACCAAAGACAACAGAGAAGGTTAGTGGGAAAAGCTGATGGGGACATAGTGAGAAAAGGAGTTCATGGTTCGGCCACCACCCCTGGGGTAACGGAGGTGGGCAGCTACAGAACTATAGCTGCAGTTGATTCCAACCCCAGGCCCACCTGGTGGGAGGAATAAAGTGGCGGATCAGAGCAGGAGTGAAGAGCCTGATGAAGATCTAAGTCCAGTCCGGGTTGGGGGTTCTTGGGGAAGGAGAAGTGCTGGTGTGGCAGAGCTGGTGCATACCCCCAAGTTTGGAACATAGTTCTCTTAACTCTACAAGCAGTCATACCCCACTGAAAAACTCAAGGGTCAAGTTAGTTGGCTGGGAATATGGCCAGGCAGCGAAAACACACCCAGATTCAGTCTCAGACTTTGGAATTTTTCTTTGGTGACAAAGAAGACCAAAACATACAGCCAGAAGAAGTCAACAAAGTCAAAGAGCCTACAACAAAAGCCTCCAAGAAAAACATGAACTGGTCTCAGGCCATGGAAGAGCTCAAAAAGGATTTGGAAAAGCAAGTTAGAGAAGTAGAGGAAAAATTAGGAAGAGAAATGAGAAGGATACGAGAAAACCATGAAAAACAAGTCAATGACTTGCTAAAGGAGACCCAAAAAAATACTGAAAAATATACTGAAGAAAACAACACCTTAAAAAATAGACTAACTCAAATGGCAAAAGAGCTCCAAAAAGCCAATGAGGAGAAGAATGCCTTGAAAGGCAGAATTAGCCAAATGGAAAAGGAGGTCCAAAAGACCACTGAAGAAAATACTACCTTAAAAATGAGATTGGAGCAAGTGGAAGCTAGTGACTTGATGAGAAATCAAGGTATTATAAAACAGAACCAAAGGAATGAAAAAATGGAAGACAATGTGAAATATCTCATTGGAAAACCACTGACCTGGAAAATAGATCCAGAGGAGAGATAATTTAAAAATTATTGGACCACCTGAAAGCCATGATCAAAACAAGAGCCTAGATATCCTCTTTCAAGAAATTATCAAGGAGAACTGCCCTGATATTCTAGAGCCACAGGGCAAAATAGAAATTGAAAGAATCCACTGATTGTCTCCTCAAATACATCCCAAAAAGAAATCTCCTAGGAATATTGTTGCCAAATTCCAGAGCTCCCAGATCAAGGAGAAAATACTGCAAGCAGTCATAAAGAAACAATTTGAGTGTTGTGGAAACACAATCAGAATAATCCAAGATCTAGCAGCTTCTACATTAAGGGATCAAAGGACTTGGAATATGATATTCCGGAGGTCAATGGAGCTAGGATTAAAACCAAGAATCACCTACCCAGCAAAACTGAGTATCATGCTCCAAGGCAAAATATGGATTTTCAATAAAATAGAGGACTTTCAAGATTTCTCAGTGAAAAGACCAGAGCTGAATAGAAAATTTGACTTTCAAACACAAGAATCAAGAGAAGCATGAAAAGGTAATCAAGAAAAAGAAATTGCAAGGGACTTACTAAAGTTGAACTGTTTTGTTGACATTCCTACATGGAAAGATGATGTGTATGATTCATGAGACCTCAGTATTAGGGTAGCTAAAGGGAATATGCATATATATATATATATTTATGTATATATATATGTATATGTGAGTGTGTATGTATGTATATATGTATGTATACATACATACATATATATATATATATATATATATATAGAGAGAGAGAGAGAGAGAGGGCACAGGATGAGTTGAAGATGAAGGGAAGATGTCTAAAAGAAATAAAATCAAATTAAAGGATGAGAGAGGAATATACTGAGAGAGGGAGAAAGGGAGAGATAGAATGGGGTAAATTATCTCTCATAAAAGTGGCAAAAAAAAAGCAGTTCTGTAGGAAGAGAAGAGAAGGCAGGTGAGGGGGAATGAGTGAATCTTGCTCTCATCAGATTTGACCTGAGGAGGGAATACCATACATACTCAATTGGGTATCTTACCCCACAGGAAAAAAGGAGGAAGAAGATAAAAAAAGGGGGGATGATAGAAGGGAGGGCAGATGGGGGTGGAGGTAATCAAAAACAAACACTTTCGAAAGGGGACAGGGTCAAGGGAGAGAATTCAATAAAGGGAGATAGGTTAGGAAGGAGCAAAATATAGTTAGTCTTTCACAACATGAGTATTGTGGAAGGGTTATACATAATGATACGCATGTGGCCTATGTTGAATTGCTTGACTTCTTAGGGAGGGTGGGTGGGAAGGGAAGAAGGGAGAGAATTTGGGACTCAAAGTTTTAAAAACATGTTCAAAAACAAAAAAAAAATTTTGCATGCAACTAGAAAATAAGATACATAAGCAATGGGGCATAGAAATTTATCTTGCCCTACAAGAAAGGAAGGGAAAAGGGAATGGGAGGGGAGTGGGGTGACAGAAGGGAGGGCTGACTGGGGAACAGGGCAACCAGAATATACGCCATCTTGGAATAGGGAGGAGGGTAGAAAGGGTAGAAATGGGGAGAAAATTTGCAATTCAAACTCTTGTGAAAATCAATACCGAAAACTAAATATATTAAATAAAAAAAGAGGGAAAAAAATAAAAATAAATAAAAATAAATAATCAGTTTAAAATGATGAGGAAATATCATTCCGGGAGTCCTTAAAATTGAGGGCAGGGGAATAATATAATTGTGATTGCCAGAATCAGTACTGGGAATATCGGGTCCACCAAGCTGATGATCTGTCTGACATTGTTACCGGTCCACATCACAGGTCTAGATGGTCTGAATTCTCTCTGTCTCATCTACCATCCCTTGTCTCTAGTGAGCTACCACATGATCTAAGGCATCTGACACCACAGCCTCATCTGGTCCAGCCAGCATTACATCATTAATATGATGGCAGACATTAGGGCTCCCTGAAAATGAAGCCTCTTTCAGACCTCTGCTGGCTACAATGTGGCAACATGAAGGAATAAGCCTAAGGGACGATGGTAAACAAAGACTGCCCTCTTTCCCGGATAAAAGCCAACGGATCCTGACTGGTCTCAGCCAGAGAGATGGGAAAAGCAGCTCTGGTGAGAACAACAACCCGGTACTAGTCACCTGGGGCCTGAACTATATTTGGGCTTCCTTGCTGGCAAGATTAGGGACAGCTGTAGAAATTTTCATCATTACTTTATCCAGCTTCTTGGTAATCAGCTTTTAATCACCTGGTACCATCTGCCTCCTTCCATGACTAGGAAGGACATTTCCCCTCCCCACCCCTCCCATTGTTAATATTTACTACACAGGATAGTTCTACTGACTCCCATTTACCCCTACCCACAGTAATGAGCCGACAAGCTATGCTAAGTGCCCAGACAGCTCCTGACTCCTAAGACGTTATAACATCCGGCATCCATAATGCCCTTCTCCACCCCATCAGCCACCACAACTGAGTCCCAGACAAGGGATATTCCCCCTCCCCACCTTCACCCCCAAACCAATCTTTCCCTCAGTAGTTTGCTGCCCCCACCCCAACAGAAATGGAGAAACCTATTCGGGGATCAACGGATGCCAGAATCCAGGATCCCCTCCCCCATCCGTTTTTCACACCACAGTAACTCAGGCATATTAAAACAGTCAGACCTCTGGGGGAACCTTGGCTTTCATCATGGGGGGAATTATTCTAAGGGTCCCTCAATTCTTAACTTGGAGCAGGGGATTTAACAGGTTGGATAGAAGTTTTCAGGGATTCACCAAAATACTGGTGCTGCTGAAGAACTCATTACCCCAGTCCCTGATATCCCATACAATTTTACTAATACGTTTGTAGGTTATTTATCCTACTTGTCTGCTACTACCAAAGTTTATTATGGGGGTTGGGGGGAGGCTATCATTACCTTCTACTCACCTAACACATCAGTGGGTATCATGTCTCCAATTCTGTTTATCTGAACTGTTGCTAAGGCTGCCCTAATTATCCACTTCAATGTCACCAACTGGCCTGCTGAGGCTTGTATGGTGGTCTGGCAGAGAAGACATACATGGCTCGGTGCTCTACCGGAAAGGTGTGACCTACCTGGACCTGAAGTGGACTCTTAGTAAGGGCTGTGCAGAGGGACTCATCTCCTTAAAAACTTTGAAACTGCGCCCCCACCTCGATCACATAATTGGGTATGGAGGGAAATCGTCTTTATGAGGGTAATAACAATCCCCCACTTTATGCACCTGAGATTTGCAAGAGCAAATCATTTGTCAGTTCTACTTACTGGAGATGGATGGATTTCCGCAGCTGACAAATACCAATCTGACAAGCTGGCAGGTCCCAAATCACCCCCAATCAGCTGGTTCAGTCACTTCAGTCATGTCTGACCCCAGGCGGGGTTTTCTTGGCAGAGACACTGGAGTGGTTGGCCATTTCCTTCTCCAGCTCGTTTTACAGATGAGGAAACTGAGGCAAATAGGGTGAAGTGACTTGCCCAGGGTCACACAACTAGCAAGTGTCTGAGGCCAGAGTTGAATTCAGGAAGATAAGTCTTCCTGACTCCAGACCTGGCACACTATCCACTGCACCTACCTCCAATTAGACTCTATCCAGATGAGTCATTATTCTATTGTGTCATCAACTTGTTTAAACTTCACTTGCAATCTTACGATTTCTTTCATATCAAAGGCTTACCCACCTTCTCCCTCCCCTATTTCAAGTCTTCCCTGGGGGTAAGTAGGTACTCTTGCGCTGGAGTGATGCGAGGCTCACTGGAGGTAATGAATGTAAGCCCTTTGCCAAACCTCAGATGCGAATTCCAGTATTATTTCTTATTAGCCCTCCTCGTTCCTCCGGCCTCCAGTCGATTATGATTCATTCCCCGAATTTTCTACTTTCCTCCTGCTGAACTCCAGCAATGTTTCTAGAACAATACAGGGTGTGCCGAGAAATGTTTCCCATTTGGGGGCTGTGTCTGCACACTTTTAATCGTTAACACTTAAGTCTGTGCAATCAATAAAATAATCCCCGAGTTGGAGGGATCGCCAGTTTCTGAGGTGTAAACATTCACACTGAAAATTCAACCAGCAGTGTGTGGTTGGAGCTGGATCAGGCACCTAGCTCCAAACACTCCTGGTTTACTGCGTGCAATTTCAAAGGGCCTGATCTGGAGCAGAGAGCATTCTTTTCTTTCTCAGTCTCTGCCTACAGTCAGGAGGGACCTCTTAAGCTGGTCATCAACAAACCAATTAAGGTGAAACCCATCTGGCTTCAGTGCCTCACTTTAAAAACGAAGAGCTCATTCTGTCTGCTTCTAATTGCTCGATCTTTGAAGACAAAGTAGGTGAGGTTTACGGAACTAACACAAAGTGCTTTACAAATGACTTCGTTTGATGTTCAACGGCTCCGGGAGGAAGGTACTATTATCCCGTTTTATCAAGGAGGAAACTGAGGCAGAAGTTATATCACTCGCCCAGTCACACCACAAAGGCAGGATTTGAATTTGAGGCTTTCTGACCCCAGCTACGGTACTATTCCCCACACAACCCTGATACCTTTCTTCTTGCTTTGGCAACAGCTTTTCTTTATTTGCTTTCCTTTTGTCATCTAGTGTTTCCAGCATCAATTTCTCCTGTTGGAAAAACCTCATTGCATCAGTGAGAACTCCTTATTCGAAAATATTCTCTGTATCTTTCTAAACGAGGGTGTGTGTGTGTGTGTGTGTGTGTGTGTGTGTGTGTGTGTGTGTGTGTGGAGGAGGGGGGTTGGCCACTGGAAAAAGGAATCAGGTTCTAAGTACCCCATGATTCAGGGAGTTTAATCTAAGACCGCTTAAACGAAGAGCAAACAGCCCAATTACTGCAGGCTAAGCTGAAATTTGGCTTTGTTTCGAAGGTTCAAGGCTTTGTTGTTTAAAATTAGCACTCAAGAGCCCCCAGAATCCAATTCAAACTACTTTAATAATCGAAGTTTCCAAACACATCATAAGAATAAAAAGGAAAACACAAAAAACAACCGCATTCTCCTTCCACAGTCAGGAAGCCGGGAAGCGTCCTGCAGGGCAGTCGGATGTCACTGGTCTTTTTCAGGGGCAATGAGGAGTCTGGTCACACACAGAAATACTTAACACGGAAGAATTGGGGCACACAGGCAAACAACCGGTTAACAGGCTTCAGGAACCACTAGTGTTACAATCAATGGGGAAGGTGATATTGAAAGCCACTTTGCCCGCCTGCCCTCGGGGGTTTCCATTTTGTCTCAGCCCTGCACCGTCCAAGCACTCCTGGCACTCCTGTGCTGGTACCGTGGGCTCCGGCCTCTGGGTGGTGGCCGGGCCTGCAGAAGCTTCCCCTGCTCAGGACCATGCACCCTTGGGGGAAGTGCAGCCATGGTCCCGGCATGCCTCCGCCATCTTCAGAGCAATGGGAATCCCCAAGGCCTTTCCAGTTCTGGTACATGCATCACGGGATACGTAGTCATCTAAAACTACGAACATTCACCTAAGACCACAAAACCAAACAGACACACACAGACAGGGACAGCCATTCAAATGGCTGCATGGGGGCCAGGTGGGAGACGGGGGTATGGCCCCGCCTCCCACCCAACACTGGGGACCAGCTGGAACCAGTCTATGTGATTCCCAGCTGGGGAGGTAGAAAGCCCTTGCTTTTGACATCTACTGTGCTCTCATGGCCCAGTAGGGGGGAATCTTTCTTCAATCAACAGGCATTCACCAAGTGCTCACTATGTGCCAGGTACTGTGCCAAGTGCTGGGGATACAAAAAAGGAAAAAAAAATACACCAGTTCATACAGACCACAGGGTTAGGGGGAGGGAATCCGTCGATGGGGCAAGCCCTTCACTGAGGGTTCCCCTTTGGCCAAATGTGGTCCCCAAAGTTCCCACATGGCTGAACGGAATCCCTGCATGCTCCAAAAATACCAGGTTATTGATAACTACCAAGGGGAGAATCACTCGATCTTGGAGCTGAAGGACACCAAGGCTGTCCAGTCAAAGCCATTTGATGAACAAGAATTCAAAAATACACCAGGCTGGAAAGTGACTGCCCAGCCTTGGGTGGACTGAAGGGGAACAGCAGCTCCTGCCCGAGGGTGGGGTTCAGCATGGAAGGAATAAAGAAGGGCAGGCAGCTGTGATGAGAAAGGCAGGAGGTTTGGAGAGCCCCTCCTCCCATGAGTGTCTATGTGTGGAGGGTTCTTATGTCACCCACAAGGTGAGTTAGAAACAAAGTTATACGTTCACTAACCTCTAACTGAAATCAAGTAACTTTTTCGATCTTGAATTTAAGAAACCCAATCTTAGGAGGGTTCCACCCCCCTGCCAAAGGCTGAGGGGCTGAGCTGCCACCTCCCTGTCTCTCAGCAAATCCCCGGCCATCCCAAGTGCTCTCATTCTCCCGAAGGCTCCCAGACTTCTAGCAGATGTCTTGGGCAGTCATTGTGGTGAAGAGCAATTAGTTATGGATTCCAATCTCACCTGCCAATCACTGTCACACCTCTATCACTTCGGGTAAATCACTTAACTGCTTTGGGTCTCAGATCCTCAGCTGCAGAAAGTCATTTTATGGGTCTAGGTGGAAAGGGGGTTTTCTTTGTGAGACTAGATGACTGCTCCAGCTCCAGATCGAGGATCTCTGCCTACGCTTTTCTCCGCACCACGGGGGAGGGGAAGGGAAGGGCACCAAAACAATCCCCAGCTCCGAAGAGTGGGGAAGGAGTCATTTTTTTGTGTCCCCAGCACCGGACACATAACAGAAGCACTTAAGGGATGCCTGTTGAATTGAATGGATAGGGGGGAGGAGATAACACACAGAGGGACCTCTAAATACTAAGGAAGGCTAGAGACAGGAGAGCCTCCTAGCAGCCCCCAGAGAAGGGGCAGGAGGGAAAATAGAGAAACCTAAAGAGATCTACGCCATCGGCAGGGGCACTCCCTGGGGGGCACAGAGAGGGTGCTCCCTTCGTCCATTCCGAGAATCCACGGTCTTGAGGTGGAGGACCCTGGGCACACTAAAGCTAAAGAGAAGAGGAAGAGAGAAGAGACCTGCCCCACCCCGAGGGCAGAGGAGAAAGGGGAAGGTGCAGTCCGACAGTCCGGCACAGGGGCAGCTTTCACCAGGCGGGTGGACGGCCTGGGTCTGGAAATCCTGGAGCGTTCAGGGCCAGGGCGAGGCGTCGGAAGGCCCCCGGGTGGGCTCCCTGCTCCCAGAGCGTCAACGAAGGCTGGAGCTGCCACCGGCAAGGCGCTGGAGAGGGCAGGTGAGATCTTCGGGCCCATCCTGGGCAGACCCGCCTCGGCGGACCACGGTCACAAGCCACTGACCGGACTGAAGTGGCTGCGCGGCCAGCTAGGGGCCCCAGTGATGGACTTGGGGCCCCAGGGTCATTGCAGCGCTGGCGACACTGCAGGGGGTGGGGGTGGGGCTGCAGCTGGGGCGGCGCTGCAGGGGGCGGGGGAGGGCTGCAGCTGGGGCGGCGCTGCAGGGGGCGGGGGAGGGCTGCAGCTGGGGCGGCGCTGCAGGGGGGGCTGTAGAGGAGGGGGGATGCTGTGGGGGCAGCATTGAAGGGGGGAGCTGCAGCGAGAGCAGCGCTGCAAAGGAGGGGGGACTCGGACTCCGGCCGTCAGCGCTCGCAGACAATGGGGGGCGGGGCCCCGCATCCCCGTAGCGCCCCCTCAGACTCCCCGCACCCCTGGGCCTTAGACCCCCCCTATCCCAGACCGCCCGGCTGGAACGTGGCCCCAGCGAGGCTCCTCTCGTATCCAGCAAACTCAGCCTCAGGCCGGGCTCCGCCAGGGGCCTGGGGGCGCTGTCAGTTGCGGGGCCAGTCAAGGGCACGGCTGCGCCCCAGGCCCGGGTTGCAGCAGCCCCTGGACGGTGGAGGGGGGGAGCGGGAAGAGGGGCTGTGGAGGGGCCGCCGTCGCCCCCCGGATCCCGGACGCGGCAGGACGGTCTGGTCTGGTCCGGGGCAGCCGCTGGACACTGGCGTGGACCTCTCGCTGGGCAGGGCTGGACACCGGGCGCGGCTCGGCCTGGGAAGGCCGGCCGCCGCCCGGGCAGCGCCCCGGGCCGGAGCCCGGAGCTGGGGCGGCGGCCGACTCCGACAGCGATGGCGATTGTTCTGTCTCTGGGTGGAGGCTGCGGAGAAAAAGACTGCAGTGGAAGCGGGAGGGGCGTGTCATGTGACCTCTTAAAGGGACAGTCCTGGTCTGACGCTCTAATCCACTTTCTCCAGGCTGCTGGGAGATGACCCTCGGCAGCCGCCGTCCTGCAGGGGGCGGGCACGGTCGCCATGGAGACGGGACGAGTTGTCCTGAGCCTGGTCTTTGTCCAATCCGGAGATGACAAGCAGCCCGAAGCCCGGGTCCGGGAGCCTGATCAGTTACGCGCCCCGCCCCCACGGGCTCTGCCTCTGTTGCCTAGGTTACCCGTTCTGCAAAGGCAGATGCGACGTCTAACTCCATTGCAGGTGACTGCCAGCGCAGAGGCCGGCCAGCATGCTGAATGACAGGGAGTGGATCCAATGCGTCCACAGGCCGCAGCTTTGGGTTGAATATAGCGACATGAAATTTGATGCAAAAATGTGAAAGGCCTTTCCCTGGGTTCAAGAAATAGAATCACAGTCAACAAACATTTATTAAGCATCTGCCACGTGCCAGGCACTATATTATCTGAAAAGCCCCGGGGTTGTGGAGGACTGCAAGGCCAAGGTGAGCCAGCGGAATGACCGGCAGTGGACAAAGCCAACGTGATGGTGTGATGCTTAGAGAGGGACGTAGCTCCCGGGAAGAAGGAGGAGACAACAGGCCTGCTCTTTTGGGCTCGGGCCAGATCCCATCTGAGGGTTAGGTTCAGGTCCGGGAGCCACAGTTTAGGAAGAACATTGATGAGCTGGACAGTGTTCAGAAAAGAGAAACCAGGATTGTGAAGGGCCTGGCGTCTGTGCCAGAAGGATCTAGTGAAGGAGCTGGAGAGGTCAGTCTGAAGGAGAAGACGACACTGCTGTGGTCAAATCCTTGGCAAGCTGGCCTGTGGAAGAGGGATTCTATCTGCTCCCTTTGGTCTCTGGGGGCTGAACTAGGGCTCATGGGTGCAAGCTGCGAACAAATTCAGGCTTGCTGTCAGGAAAGACGTCCTAAGAATTAGCGCTCTCTGTACCTGGAATGACAGCACTTTGCAAACAGTATAAATACTAGCCACTATTGTTACTGGTGGTGTTGTTACAACTGGGCGGGGCGTGGTAGAGATCTCCCCGTCACTGGAAATCTTCAAGAAAAATCTTCAAGATGCTTGTTGGTTGTAATGGTGGGGGTATTCTTTTTCCAGTATAACTAGAACCCTGGGCCTGAAGTCAGGAAAATCTGAACTCATATCCAGCCTCAGATACCAGCTGTGTGACCTTGGACAAGTTACTTAACCATCATTTGTCTCAGTTTCCCTAACTCTAAAATGGGGATATTGATAGCACCTACCTCCCAGGATAGCTGTGTGAAGACCAAATAAGACAATATTTGTAAAGTGGTTAGCCTGTAGTAGATGCTATGTAAATGCTCATTTCTTTGTCTTTCCCCTGGGTTTCCTTGCAACTCTGAAATCCTGTGAGAGGCTCTCTCCTTTCACCCTTCCAGTATTTTTCTTGGTAGTTATTGTGGCTGGAGGGGGCAAATTCAAAGCACTTTGAGAAGATTGTCATACGAGCTTATCCCTGTGTCCTGAGGGAGGTATGCAAAAAAGGCAGTGAGGGAATTTGGGAAAAATACCACAAAGGTTAGTGTTTTACTCCTCCCTGTTATTCTCCCCCATTTGAGGATTTCTTGGTCAGAGATGTATAAACATAACACAATGTGGGATCAATTTACCCGGATGAAAAGTGGAAGACAATCTCTCTGTCCTTATGTCTGATCTGAACCATAGCAGGATTTGGTTCTTATCAGCTGTATGTATTCTGAAGCTAGGTGGTGAAGCCAATAGAGAGCTGGGCCTGTAGTCAGAAAGGCTGATCTTCTGGAGTTCAAATCCTGCCTCAGACACTTACTAGCTGTGTGACCCTGGGTAATTCACTTACCCCGGTGTGCTTCAGTTTCCTCCTCTGTAAAATGAGTTAGAGAAGGAAATGGCACCCCAGTATCTTTACCAAGAAAACCCCAAATGGGATCATGAAACATCAGATGCAACTGAACAATAATGAAGGGAATAAATTGGTTCTCTAGTAAATACAGCAATTTTCCCTCATCAGAAAAGGTGTGGTTTTTAATCTACATTACCCCATTGGTTCCACACCTCTCTCAAAAATGCAGGACTTGTCTCTATATGTCACTTGTATAGCATTGCCCGGCTCATCCCACCCCCACCCCACCCCCATGAGTCCCCTTAGCTAATATTTTCTGTTGAATACATTTAATATTTCAGCTATGTTCTCCCTCATCTCCATTCTCCATTCCCATTCCATTCTCCATTCCCAGACTAACCAACCTAAAGTTCTCATTTTGCCTGGTTGATTGATCCTGACAGATCGGCTCTATAATTCTGAGTGCTGGGCTTCCTACCCACCTGGTTCTTATTCTGCCCAGGCCTTTTCCATTCAGTCATCACCAGAGAGTGCTGGTTGAGCCTTTTACAGTGTATTTCCTTTCTCCATCCTTTCCTTAGTAGAAATAAGTGTAAAAATGACCAGCCCCTAGTGTTGGAGGGTAAATAAGTCATGAAAGGGTGTATGGGGTGAGGACTGAGAGCATGTAGAATTGTAGGCAGATCATCTCACTCACTGGGCCTTGGTATTCAAAGTTGGGAGAGATAACGGAGAATCTGGATGTGTGTATATGGGGGAGATGTGTGTTTGACCATGATAGCTGTCTTCAAGTATGTGAAGGATGTCACATGGAAGAGAGATTAGACAAACAGACTTTTATTTAACTACTTGGCACATATTTGTCTATCCCATTTATATTCATGCTGTATATAGGTCTTGCTTTCTCTTCCATTAGAACGTAACCTCCTTCAGGATAGGATTTGTTGCATTCTTTGTACTTGTATCCACAACATATAGTACGGTGCCCGGCATGTAGTAAGCACTTGTTGATTGATTGACATGTTCTGCCTGGCCTTAGAGGGCTGAACTGGAGGTCAGGAATAGAAGTCGTAAAGAGGAAAATTTTTATTTAGAAATGGAATTAAGGTTAGGAAAAGCTTCCTGAGGAGAGCTGTCCAAAGTGGAAATGGCTATCTCAGGAGGTAGTGAGCTCTCATTAGAGGTCTTCAGGGAAAGGCTGGACAGCAACCGATGTTGTGATGGGATTCTAGGTCCACTGAACCTACTTTAACAAAAGGCAACCCAGTACAATGGAAGGAGAATTGGATTTGGAGTCTGAGGCCGGGTTCAAAATCTGCTTATTACCTTCCGTTGAGTAACTTGGCCTCTCTGAGGCTCGGTTTTCTTGTGAAGTGAGAAGGTTGAACGATGGATTCTAAGGGTCTTTCAGTTCTAAAATACAGAATCCTACAATAACAACCAAAGTTTGCTGACAGGCAGAAATGAGGTGATTTACATAAAGGCATTTTGCATTTAAAGAACCAAATACATAGGTGTTATTAGCATTTGGGGTCAGTTGTGCAGCCTCTAAGTTTCCTTCTGATTCTGGGATTCTGGGAGGGGACTGACCCTGACTATCCTCCTGAGATGGCTCTCCCCCCTTTAATCTGGATCCTCCAGTGACTCGCTGTGCTACTTTGTGCAAGACAGTGAATGTCTCTGAAACCCAATGTCTGCCTGTGTAAATTAGGCTAATGATACTTGCCCTCCATACTTCATAGAATGCTAGGAAGGAAAAGATGAGATAATTAATGGCAGAGAACTTTGGATGTAAAGATCGCTGTGAAAATAAAACACCTGCCTACTCACCAATTTTCATTCCTTCCTTCCAACACATTTTGCAATACTTAATATGGGCAAGGCATTGTGTTGAGCACTATAGGGCATACAAAGTTGTATAAAACTGCCTCCCTCCCCACCCTCCAGAAGTTCATAAGCTCCTGGATTTGTATAATTTAATTGCCAATGTCTCATCTCTTGGAAAACGGAATTAGACAAGGCAGTGTAGGGTAAAGGCCAGGAGAGGAAGAAGGTATGGAAACATGGGGAAATGACCCTGAGGCGTAATGCTGAGTTGAGGTATTAGATTGTGAACTGAGCTTCTTAATGAATAACAATGACTAAGGAGGCAGCCACCCTGTTTAGCAACAACAGAGGTTTCTGAACACACAGAACTCCAGTGCCTGTGCTGGGTTCAGTATATGGTATTACACAATAATAAAAGGTAAGCTCCTGGAGGGCAGGGACTATTTGATTTTTGTCTCGATACTCCCCGTGTCTGGCACTTGGGAGAAACTTGTTCAAGGCTCTCTGAATGACAGTCTGAGTGTGGCCCTTCAGGACACTACAGAAGAGGGAAAGAATGGCTGTCCAAAAGGAGGCTGGGAGTGGGCATGGCTGTTCCGGAGGTGAAAAGGCTTCTGTTTTCAAATGTTTGAAGGGGTGTTAGGTGGGGGAGGGATCGGCTGTGTTCTGTTTGACCCCAGAGGGCAGAACCAGGAAAGCTGTGGGTAGCAGTTGTAAAGAGGAAAGCTCAGGCTTGATGGCAGTCACCATCTTCTAGTTAGAGCCGCCTGAAATAGAATTCTCTACCTTGAGAGGCCAGAGAAGTCTCCAAGGACAAGCTGGTTCTCTTCTGATCAGGTGGGTTATGGTGGGGATTGATCCTTTGGTGGATGGGGTTGGTCGAGTCGCTCAGGCCTCTTCTAACTCTTCTTCCTGGGACGAAGGAACAGGCCAGTGCCTGGAGGATAGTAGGTACTGAAGAAATCCTGCCCAATCCCATTGGCTGCAAAGGTAGTAAATCTCCAAGGGGAGATCTGAAGCCAGAGCCCTCTCTAACCAATTCTCAGGGCTCTTCCTACTGCATGCCACTTACCACACCGCTCTCCTGGCAAGACCTAGATGCAGAATGCCCAGGAGCAGGACAGCTCAGAAGCACCATCCTGAGGACACACCGAAGCACCATTTCCTGGCCTACCACAGATCTGTGCACCATTGGGATTCCACCAGGCACTCTGGCAAGAAGGGTTAATATGGAGGAGGCCCACAGACAGGGGAGAGCTTTTTCATACCAACAATATGGAAAGGGCTTCTAGGCAGGTAGGGATCTCATCCACGCCTAGACACAGGGCTCTCACCAGCATGGCAGCATCTGGAGGATAAATCCACCCATCCCTAGACTTCAATTTCCTCATCCGTAACATATGAAATTTGAGCTCGACATAGGTCCCTTCCAGATCTAATGAGCCAAGAGCTAACAACATCTTGGCTTATTGTCTAATGACCCAAATGTTATGCTTGAATGGATTTGCTTCCCAACTGGCAATACCAGGAGAGTAGTGGGGCAGGCAGAGAGAGAGCCTCACTGCTCCTTGGCGTTGGCACAGCTGATTGCCTCATGTGGCTGCAGTGAGATAATGAAGAAGTCTCTATGCCAAATTTCCCATGACACAGACCAATTCAGATGTTTTTCTAGCACCAGCTCATGTTTATAGTTTTGAAAGCAGGAACAGAAATGTATTCTGAGGAGGGGCCCATGGTCCCATTCCCTGCTCCTCAAACTCTGAACCTATTTAAAAATGCACATGCAGAAAGAAATGTGATCACATCTAAGTTCAATATCTCAAATTTGGCGTGAGAGAAATTGTGAAGGAGGCTTCTGGTTTGGGACATTAAGACAGCCTGAGTCTGAGAATCTGCATCATTGGTTAGTCATTCAATTACTGCCCATTTTCAACCTGAACAGGGAGGTGGGAGAATGAAAAGCCTGTGAGGCAGACACATAGCACCGACTCCCCTTCCCATTGCTTCCTGCCCTTTTGTCTCCTCATCTTCTCTTGTGAGCAATTTCCCCCTAAACTCTTAATGATGTAATTAGAGGCTGGAAATAAAAATACCAGCCAATAGGGAGGGAGGACGCTGTGGACGAAGCAGGCACCCAAGGGAGATAGGCATTAATGGGGTCAAAGTCATGTGTCACATAATTAGCCTTAGTCAGGCCAAAATCCACCTCATCCTCTGCGTTCAGGACGAAAAGAGAGAGTGTTCTATTGGTCCATTCAGGGATCTGCTCTCCGGAATGCACTAGACTTTCCCTATTATCCAGGCTAGGTCTTTCAGGGCTAGATGCTGTGTGTAGAATAGACTATGTTAAATGCTCCCAATAGTTCGCTGCTGGATCCTGTAAAGTATTAATTAGCTTAATCTGCATTGCCATGCCACGGACTGAGGCTGTAGGGCAATGGGTGATGCCAATAAGTAGCTTAGGTTAGTACATAAGGAATGTATAATGTCACTACCACCCACCATCAGACACCATGATATAGGGCTGGACCACAATCCCCAATCCTTATCCTGGAGAGACAGGACATGCACGACAAGGGAGCAGCTCCTTGAAGGCAGGGATCGTTTGGGTTGGGCTTTGTATCATTCATGTATATGAATGTATGGATGTAGATGCCTGAGAAACATCTGCATAGAGATGGTCCTTGAACCCATGGGGGCTAATGAGATCACCAAGTAAGACAATCTACAGAGAAAAGGGGGCCCTGTACAGAAAGCTCTACAATGTAATCTTGCCTATGAGACCTATTCCCCTCCACCCCCAGTGGAGATGCCCTCTGAAATAAGAGAGGAGAACTCACCCCCATAAACCTTTTTATATCCAGCCTCATCTGGGTACTCAGTTGCCTTTTCTGTGATCAGGAAGCAGAGTATGGTTGTATGTGAAGGTAGTTAGTCATTATGTGAGTATGTGGGAGCCCTCGGCATCTCTTAGGGATTCCAAGGGACTGGAGCAGGAGGTTAGAAGTGGTCAGAAAACATGTAGAATCCTATCATGGAGATTAGTCTACAGAGTGTAAAGGTAAGGGACAGATGGCTAATGAGTAAGAATGAATTTGGAAAAGGCTCCATGGAAGTTACTCTGAATACACGAACAACAGCAGTCCTTATCATAAAGGGCCCTGAAGGGCCTATTTGTTTGTAGCCCAATTTGAAATGATTCTCAACCAAGAAAGTGCTTGGAATTTGCACTAACCATGGTAGCACTGGAATACTGCTTTAGTTTGGAAATGTCCCTGTCTAGGACGAAGTGGTAAGGCAGTTAACGAGGAAAGCAGGCAGTTAGCCTAGGTCCTACAGGAGAAGATGAACAGATACTAGCTTAATGATGTAGTGGGATGCAGGTTTGGCACACTAGAATGTATCTCTTCAAACTTTGAATTTGAATTAGCATATTAGTTCAAATGCTTGTTCCCGGTTAAAACCAAATCAAACCCTCCTTTGTTATATAAGCCATATTTAAATTGAGGAAACGTTATTTGTTAGGTGGTTTTGTGCCCTTGGCCACTGATGGCATGGAGTTGGGGGGCTGGTCTGTGAGACATAGTCACAGAAAGCCACAGTGGCTCCGGAAAGAAGAGAATTTTTTGCTCCGAAGACCTGGGTTCTGGCCTGTGTCATTCTTAGGTGTGTAACTTTGGGCAGCTAGGTGGCTCAGTGGATGGAGCTCCGGGCCTGGAGTCAGGAAAACCTGACCTCAGATTTGGCCTCAGACACTTACTAGTGGTGTGACCCTTGTCAAGTCACTTAACCCTGTTTGCCTCAGTTTCCTCATCTGTAAAATAAGGTGGAGAAGGAAATGGCAATCCCCTCCAGCATCTTTGCTAAGAAAACCCCCACTGGGGTCATGAAGAGTCAGACACAACTGAACGACGACCTTGGATAGTTCATTTCTCTTTGAGTCTCAGTTTCCACATCCATGGAATGACAGGGCTGCATGAAATGACAGCCAGCATCTCTCTAGGATCTTCTCTCTGGGGTCCACTTTCGGCTACAAATCTTTTGCTCCTTTAATCTGTGATAACATAAAAACTTACCCACGGTGTGCATGAGCAGACAATGTAAAGACTTGAGATTTTTAATATACTCTATGAAATAGTGTCTTTTAAATTGCTTCCTATTAAAAGCCTGAGATTGTCCTCAGGGCCTGCGCCTTCCCTCAGTTTCCTTTGATACTTCCAGCCTAACCCCATGGAAGAGGGAAAATTTTGGTGTCAGTAACCAGTGTCACCCAGTGTTGTCACTGGAGCTTCCTGTTCCTAGCAAGCCTCACCATAATAAGAAGTGTCAGCTTGTTACAGGAAGACTCTGACAAGGACAGAAAGGAGCAGGGCTCTCTCCATTGTACCCACTACTTCATGGCCTATGTGCTAATGAAGGGGGTTCACCCCCAACATCTGCCTGCCTGCTTGGTCCCCATGACACACAGATGCATCTACTTCATCCGGCTTCATATACGGAAATATTCAGGCATTTGTTTGGTGCTAAAAGCCAGAAAACAGAACAAATTATAGACCTCACTAGTGATAGCCAGGCAAGGTTGCTCTAGATCAATGGTGTGGTGTCAAACTCGAATACAAATGAGCCATTAAGGGATCCCTGAGCGTGCACAATGACTTAAAAAACCACATATTAACAGCATCTATGTTTTGTTGTATTTTTATCTATTTTATTGAATATTGTCCAATTACATTTTCATCTGGTTCCCCTTCTCATCTACAGCCTAGTCTCTATCATGTGGCTTAGATTATGAGAGGCAGAGTAGTGTCAGCCCAGAGGAGGCTTTACTGTTAGGAGACTTGGGTTCAAATCCTGCCACTTATGCCCAGATTACCCTGTACAGTCCAGAGGATCGTAGTTTCATAGCTGAAAGGGACCTTGGACATCATCGAATCCAACCTACACATTTCACGGTTGAGGAAACTGAGGCCCAGAGAGGAAAGGTGAGTTGGCAGTGGACGCAGAGTCAGTATGCCACAGTCTAGATCTGAACGAGTGACTCCACAGCCCGGGTTCTAGACCCTGCAGGCTGAACTGTCCAGAGTGACGTTGTCTCCCATGCCACAGAAACTTCTTGAGCCGGAAGGAGCACCTGGACCTTGTGGCCGCTTCCAAGTTCTCACTGGCTGGTTCCTCCCAGATCCTCCCTTTAAGGAAGACATCCACACCAGCCGGCTCTTCATTCCAGTCCAGCCTGCGCCCCTGAGTGCCCAGACCCTGCATGGGTCACCCCATTTCCAGTGTGTGTGTGTGTGTGTGTGTGTGTGTGTGTGTGGTTGTCTTCCTCCATTAGAATGTAAGCTTCTTGAGAGCTAGGATTCCTTGTCTTTCTGCTTCAGTTCCTATTTCCAGGGCTTAGCACTGTGTGCGGCACAAGCTAACTTGACTTGCTTTTCTCTCTGGGTCTCAGCCTCCTGGTCTCTGAAATGACTGGGGTGGGGGTTGGTGGTTTAGACTAAGCCACCTCTAAGCTCCCTAATCTAGATCCCTCAGGGATTTGGAGCCAGGAGGCTTGGGTTCAAATTCAGACAGTCTTTTAGTATTTATGGGGAGATCTTGCAGAGGGCATAGATTTTAGATCCTGAAAGGATCTCAGAGGGAATGCAGTCCAACCTCTTCCACAGCAGGGGACTGATGTGCAGGTATGGGAAGTGTCCTGCAGGGGGTCACATGAGTGGCTGAGCCAGGATAGGAACCCAGGGTCCCTGACTGCCAATTCCAGAGGGCTTTATGTGGAAACAGGATGGATGCATCATCATCACCAAGGTACCACATCCCAGAATGATGAGAATCCAATGAGACAAAGCGGCTCAAGTCCCCTGCACATCTTTTAAGAGATACAGAAGCACCGGAGCTTCTTCCGGGCTCCCTAGGACCTCCTCCAGGTCGTTCACCTGCAAACATTAAGCGCTTGCTGTATGCCCAGGGCTGCAGCGAGCCTGGGCTTGGGTTCAGGAGCTTATTTTCTGCAGGTGCATGCACACACTGGTCTGCGGGCATCAGCCGGTGAGCCGAGGGGGCAGGGGCTCATTCAGAGCTCGTTGGTCGACTGAGGGACCACGAGGTCCTGGGATTTGGAGCAGCAGGGGGTCCTAGGGAGCCCGGAAGAAGGCGCCGAGGCTTCTGTATCTCTGGAAAGCGTGCAGGGAACTTGAGCTGCTTTGTCTCATTGGATTCTTCCCACCCCCGCCCCCCCACCTCCCGCTCCTTTCTGCCTCTGGGACTCCCATCATTCTCTTTCGAGCCCAGCCCCGGGCCGAGGTTCCGGGTGCAGACCGCTCTGCAAAGCGGAAAGAGCCCTCTAGGCCAGCAAGGTTCATGGACGGTGTCCAAGGGGCAGAAGGGGGCAGAAGCGAATTCTAGGCACAGAGAACAGCCGGGGCAAAAGCGCGGAGACGGGAGATGGAAGGCCGGCTGCCTCAGTTTCCCAATCTGTTAAACGGGGCAGCCGGGCTGGGGTGGTCTGAGGAGCCCTTTCCCACTCGAACAGCCTCAAATCCGGGCCTGGAGCGAGAGCGCAGGGAAGGTCCGCAGCGACAGAACAAGGGGCACCAATCTTCAACTGCCCGCGCCTGCGCAGGAGCTGCTGGAAGCCTTCCCTCCCGCCCCCCGTTCCATCCAGAAGAGCCCACGCTAGGCGGAGGCGGAGGCGGGGGTGGGGCGTGGCGGCGCGAGGCGGGGGCGGGGCGAGCAGAGCGGGGCGAGGCGGGGGCCGTGGAGCCGCCAGCGGCCGCCTCTACGCATGCGCCCACGGCCGCGCCTGCGTAGCTCCGGGCGGGAGTCGGTTGGCTCAGGGCCCGGAAGGCCCGCCCCGCCCCCGCGGAAGCGTCGGTGCGGCGGACCGAAGCCCGTCGCGATGCTCCCCCTGAGGCGGCGCCAGCGGCGGCGGCTGCGCTCGGGGCTCGGGGTCCCGGGCGCCGCGGTGCTGCTCGTCTGTGCGGCGGCCTGCGCCCTGGCGGAGCGGGCGCCCGCGGGCCGCGCGTCGGCGCTGAGCGCGTATTTCGGCACCAAGAGCCGCTACGAGGATGTGGCGCGGCCGCGGGCCGGACCGGGGCCCGCGGGCCCTTGCGCGCCGCTGCAGCTCGTGGCCCTGGTGCGCCACGGCACCCGCTACCCCACGGCCAAGCAGGTGGGCCGCCTGCGGGCGCTGCGCGGGTTGCTGCTGCGCTCGGGCTCGCCCGGGCCGGGCCTGGCGGGCGCGCTGGCGCGCTGGCCGCTGGCCTACGAGGACTGGATGGACGGGCAGCTGGTGGACAAGGGCCGGCGCGACATGCGCCAGCTGGCCGCCCGCCTGGCCGCGCGCTTCCCGCCGCTGCTGGGCCGCGCCGGCCTGGCCCGCGTGCGCCTCGTGTCCAGCTCCAAGCCGCGCTGCGTGGACAGCGCCGTGGCCTTCGCGCGGGGCCTCTGGGCGCACGGCCACCCGGACCAACCGGAGCCCGAGTCAGCAGGTGGGTAGCGCCCGCCCCGCCCCTTGTGCCGGCTGGCCCGAGAGCCCCTTCCACCCCCGTCCCCCGCCTGGCCTCCAGGGACGGGAGTGGGGGCGCGCTGCGGGTCATCGGGCCAGGACCGCCTGGTCAGCGCCGACGGGCAGAGCGCCCCGGCTCACGTGCCGCGTGGGAGACCCACCCCCCCGACCCCCCCTCCACCCGGGCCTCGGCAGCCTGGCCTGGGGCTCTGGCTTGATGGCCCCCAACTTCTGGCGCTCCCCCCGGCCGCGGGGTCTGCGTTGGAGCTGCGGGAGATGCTTTCCAGCCCTAGGTCGCAGGGTGCGTGTGACAAAGGAGCCCGGCTGTATTAAACAGTTACCAAAACCTGAGCTCCGGAGCCAACCCCGGGTAGGAAGTGAGGCATCGGCGGAGCGGAGAGCGCGGATGGGGACAGTCACCTTGTGATCTTGGCTGGGTAACCTCATCTGCAAAATTACGGCAGCTCACTTACGTGATGCTTCGATGGCACGTTCTCTGATTCATAAAACACCGGCCGTAAGTTAGTAATACGATCGCGCCGTTTTACAGACGAGGGAACCCGCCGCTTGGAAGGTTGGTGGCGTGGCCAGCAGTAGTAATCATAGACTTTGGATCTGTGATCTCATTCACCTGGGTCCTGGTTATTGACCTGACCGCCTCCATTCTACAGATGAGCAAGCTGAAGCTCAGGAAGACTATTAGTAGTAGTAATAATGAAGTTTGCCCCTCTGATCCCATCCACCCGGACCTCCATCAGGCACACATAGCTTCGCCCCATCCTCAGGTCTTGTGGTGGCCCATACATTCTCCATGGAGGATCTCGGACTTGGGATTAACAGTCTTAGTGGGTGGGTCGCCCCCTTGTTAGCATGGCACATTAACTCCGTGCCTTTTAATACCACTTATTACATAAAGATTGTCTCTGCTCGTATGTTACAGCTGTGACCTCGGGGGTTACACGGCCCTGGAGGGTTCACCAAGTGCTTTCCCTCGGGAGGGGCCTGACCAGAGGGATAGGAGTAGGTGTGAGAAAGGACTGGAGGGCTTTCACGGAAGGCTGAAGACTGGAGTGCTGGGGTTAACCTCTTTGTACAGATGTAGGAAGCCTGAAGTCACCCGCCTCAGGCCGCACCAGGGATGGAAGCCAGGTCTCCTGATTCCCAGGTTCAGTGCATTCCTTATTTTACTTGAGCTCATCTCATTATGTGGTTAGTGCTTAGACCCACCTTCTTCGTCTTTCCTGGATACATATTAATTCCTCCTCCTGACTAGCATTCTTTTGGTGTTCTAGCAGCTTCCACAGTTCACCTCTACCTTATCTGCCACATTCCACCTTTATGCTCTGCTAGTCTTATTGGCTGTAAGGAGTCTGAATGTAGGGTGATGTGTCTTATCATGCTGCTCCAATGTTCAGTCCTCCACCCTATAGATTCAGAAGCTTCTATTGCCCTGAAAAACTGCCCTGTTTGTAAGTTTTTCTAGAAGAAAGTGGTGGTGGTGGTTTTACTGGCTGGCTCAATAGGCTGGTGCACTATGAGGCCAGGGCTCAACCTTCTGCTGCTAAGCTTTGTCCTTTCTTTTCACCTCCTCTCTTTTATACATCCCTTCTCTCCACTCAGAGCTACCGCACTGATGGAGGCCCTTGTCCCCTCCTGCCTGGGCTCCTGCAGTGGCTTTCTGATTGGTCTCTACCTCAGTGGTCTCTCCCCCCCCCATTATCCTCTTAGCTGTCCGAGTGATCTTCCTAAACTGGGGGTCTGACCATGTCACCCTAATACTCAGTACATTTCAATGCTCTCTATTTCTTCCAGGGTTAAATATAAAATCTTCTGGCTTTTAAAGCTTTCACAACCTGACTCTTTCCTATGTGTTTTTCCTCCCACCTCTTTGCATTCTCCACCCCTACCCTACCTCCCCAATTTGTGATTCAGTGACACTGGCCTCCTTGTTCCTCACAGAAGACACTCATCCCTCAGCTCCAGGCATTTTCACTGGCTGTCTCCCCTCCCTGGAACTCCCTTATCACCACCTTCTGGCTGCCTTTAAGACTCAGGCAGGGTCCCACCCTCTGAAGACTTACCCAATCTTAGTGCCCTCCCTCTGATGATTATCTCCAGTTTATACGGTATCAATCTTGTGTGTACACAGTTGTTTGCATGTCTCCTGCATTAAACAGCTCTGAATGTTTGCTGCCTTTCTTTATTACCCTAGTGTTTGGCACAGTGCTTTGGCAGTAACTTGGGGAGAGCAGTCTCAGTTGAATGATAAGGTTAGAAGCGAGACTGCTGAGAGCTAGGAAAGAGGAAAAGAAGGGTGGAGGCATTGAAGGCCTCAAGGAATTCTGGAAGGGAGAGGAGAGGAGGTAGAAGGCAGCAGTGGTCAGATCCAGAGGATTTTATATGGTTAGAGGAGACATAGTCGTGCTTGTAGGCTGCAGGGAAGCAGCCAGTGGATAGGGAGATGTGGAGAAATGGGATCAGGGGTGCCTGGAGAGGGGTTTCCCTTAGCAAGGAGAAGGTGGTCATCCAGTGGTCTCAGCTTATTTTGGTGAAGTTAGAAGGCCCTCTGCTGAGGGGGCTGGGCAGGCATGGGAGACTTGAGAGGTGACAAGGTTTGGTGGTGAGTGGGATAGTGCTGTCAGAGAATGGCCTTGCTGCTTAGAAGTCCTAGTTGAGATGGTTTTGTGATTTTTTTTTTCCCTAGCATGTGAATAGGAGGAAAGGTGGATAATGTGGGGAGGCTGGGAGTAACCTAAGGTGAAATCTGAAATAACTGAAGAAACAAAGTTTTGAGCTTCTGAGCATATCGGTTTATTAAGCAATGCATGCCAGTTACCAAACAGATCAGGGCCAGGCCTCCTCAGCCTGGCACTGGACACCACATGCAGGGGAAGACGGAACAACTAATAGGATAGAAATCGGGATACGTGATTAGGTAATCTGATTTTTAATTGGATGAAAGATTAGGGACTTTGCAAGTTGGGAGGGGGAGAGTCAACAGGTTCAATTTCCTGGATAAAAAGGTATCCCATTCCCTCCAAGTCTCTGTGAATAATCAAAGGACCATGGAAACAGTGACTGGTTGACCAGTATAGGGAAGTTTTCAGATAAGACATATGGGTTGCTTGAAATGTACAGTTGTTAGAAAACTCATTGCATCTGTCTTTGGATCTGACCAGGTTTCTGGTCAACATAACCTAGCAGCAGGTAGAGGTGTTCCAACTTCCTAGCCATGCAGGAACAGGTTCAAACAATGCAGTAAAGCCTCACAGTTCCCATAATTAAATAAAGTTTTCTCACAAGACAGAAGTTGGACTAGACCTATAATTGAATAGAAAGGGAACTGAGCTAGATTCAGAACTGAGTCCCAAGATGAGTCAGTGTAGTTCACTTGATTCCCACAGGTAGGGGTTTGGCAAGGCGTGATGAGCAGCAGGACAAGGGGGCAGGGACTCAAGTCACTAGACTTTTTTTGCTTATCGTTATATTATTGGAGCTTAGCACAGTGCCTTGCACATAAAAAGCATTTGTTAACTGAGAGACTCTAGGGATTAGTTTACTAACCTGTAAAGTGACAGTGTTGTACTTGATGGCTTCTAAAGGACCTTCTGGTGCCGAATCCATAATGGTTTGGCCCCCTGATCCACTCACTAGCCTTTCCTGGCCCCCACTCCCCTGCTGGGCTGGAAGCTCTTTCAGAGTGGGGGCAGTCTTGCTTTTATATTTTTGTGCCTGCACGTTGCAAGTGCTTAAAAGGTGCTTTTTCTTTCATCTGTTTATACTAGTAAAGTTTAATTTTCATCGGAAGTCATACCTCATGAACATAGAAAAAGAATGCTTTATTCAGATTTCTTAAAAAAAATTTCCAGTTACATGTAAAAACAATTTTTGACATTCATTTTTAAAAAAAATTTGCGTTCCAGATTCTCTCACATCCTCCCCTTCCCCCTCATTCAGAAAGGAAGAAGTTTGATAAAGGTTATAGATGTACAGTCATGCAAAACACATTTCCATAATATTCATGTTGAAAAAGAAAACACAGACCAAAAAAACCGCAAGAAAAATAAAATTTAAAAAAACCTAATATGCTTCAATTTGTATTCCGATGCCATCAGTTCTTTCTCTGGAGGTGGGTCATATTTTTGGCCCTTCAGAATTGTCTTGGATCTTTGTATTGCTGAGAACAGCTAAGTCATTCACAATTGATCATGGTACAGTATTGCTGTTGCTGTAGACAGTGTTCTGGTTTTGCTCAAATCTCTTTGCATCAGTTCAGGTAACTCTTTGCAGGTTTCATGAGCATCCTGGTCATTTCTTATAGCACAGTAGTGTTCCATCACAATCATAGAACGCAACTTGTTCAGCCATTCCCCAGCTGATGGGCATCCCTTCAATTTCCAATTCTTTGCCACCACAAAAAGAACTGCTAAAAATGCCTTTGTACAAATAGGTCTCTCCCCACCCCCTTTTTTTAAAATCTCTTTGAGATACAGACCTAGTAGTAGTATTGCTGGATCAAAGGGTTTTATAGCCCTTTGGGCATAGTTCCAAGTTGCTCTCCAGAATGGTTGGATCAGTTCAAATTTTTTCCAGCAGTGCATTAGTGTCCCAATTTTCCCGTATCCCCTCCAACATTTGTCATTTTCCGTTTCTGTCATAGTAGTCAATCTGATAAGTGTGAAGTGGTACCTCAGAGTTGTTTTTATTTGTACTTTTCTAATCGATAGTGATACAGAACATTTTTTCATATGACTCTAGGTAGTTTTGATTTCTTCATCTGAAAACTGCCTGCTTATGTCCTTTGACCATTTGTCAGTTGAGGAATGATTTATATTCTTATAAATTTGACTCGGTTCTCTATGTATTTGAGAAATGAGACCTTTATTGGAGAAGGTTCCTGTAAATTTCCTCCCCAGTTTTCTGCTTTCCTTGTAATCTTGGTTATATTGGTTTTGTTTGTACAAAGCCTTTGTAATTTAATGTAATCAATCACAATTATCCATTTCACACCCAGCAATGCTATCTCTTTTGTGGTTATAAATCCTTCCCTTATTTATAGATCTGACAGGTAAACTATTCTGTGCTCCCCCAATTTGTTTACAGTATCACCCTTTATGTCTAAATCATGTACCCGTTTTGACCTTATATTGGTGGATGATATGTGTGAGATGTTGGTCTGTACCTAGTTTTTGCCATAACATTTTCCGGTTTTCCTAGCAGTTTTTGTCAGATATCAAGCTCTTATCCCCAAGCTTTGATCTTTGGGTTTATCAAACACTATATTACCATCGCCACTACCTCCTATATATCAGGTACCTAATCTACTCTGTTTGTCTTCCACTTTATTTCTTAGCCAGGACCAGATTGTTTTGGTGATTACCGCTTTGTAATACATTTTGAGATCTGGATGGCTAGGCCACCTTCACTTTTTTTTCCCCTTAAGCTCGATAGAAAAAGAAATCATCTTAAGGAAAACTTTGTTATTTTTATTGAAAGAAATCTGTTATTTCTTGAGAACTACTTAGCATTCTTGTGTCAGTTAAAGGTTTGGGGTCTCTCCTTATTGCCAGAAATGAAGATGATATTAACTTAGCTGGAATGAATTAATATTTTTATATCCCCTTCTTTGAGGCTGTCAGTAATAGCCAGTCATTGCCTTAGAATCCCTGGCGACTGGTAAAGGAGAAGCTGGTCAATCATCAATGGTGACGTGTCTCATCTGGAGTGCCACAAAATCCTTGGGGCTGCAGCCCCCAGGAACTACCTGCTCTAGAACAGCAGGCCTTGCCCTGCTCAGATAGCCTGTTATACCCTTCAGAACTTCATCTCTTTGCTGTGCTGACACCAAGATAAGATTTACATGGGACTGTCTGTCTGTCTGTTGGAAGAGAGCACATATCTTATGGGATCTCAGTGCACTCCAGAAACACCACCAATCACAGAGATTACAAATGGAGGGATAGTTAAGTTTCCTATCCTACTTGAGCTCTTCCGTCATCAGTGAATACTTAATCCAGGTATTTAAGATGACCAAGTTATTGGCTTTTACTGTCTACACTGAAACTAAGTATTATTTAACTGATGCTTTCTAAATTATTATGTGTCGGTACCTTACTGTAAGACTTGCCTTTCTTATTTTCTCTTTCAGATATGGAGTTTGGGCCACCTGAGATAAATGATAAACTTATGAGGTTTTTTGATCATTGCGAAAAGTTCCTAACTGAGGTGGAAAAGAATGATTCAGCTCTTTATCATGTAGAAGCCTTCAAAAATGGACCAGAAATGCAGAAAATTATTAAAAAAGTTGCAGCTCTTTTGGAGGTGCCAACAAGTGATTTAAATGCAGGTAAGGTACCTTTTTGTATTTATTTGTATTTTAAATAGCAAATAATGTTACTTCCCTGCAATGAGCAAGGAAGCCTGCTGGGCTAATCCTGTATTTTTCATTCATTCATTCATTGTAGAAGACTGGATTTCCTGATCTTTCCTAGGTTGGAAGTTCAGGAGCTACTCCCCAGAGACCTCAGTACTGATTGTCCCAGAAGTTGGTTCATTTTCACCCTGAGCAACTTCCCCTGCACCCAGCCCCTCATTATGTTAATGTCAAACTGCTGAACTTTGTGCTGGCTCCTTTGGTGTGACTCACTCTGACCCAGAACTCCCAAGATCCAGAGATCCTTTAGCCCGAGCTTTTTTGGTATGCAGGATTACACGTGGGATTCAGGATTGACCCTAGAAAGAATCTGAAAGTAAATACATTTTGTGTCCTGAAGATTGAGTTACGTACCTCATATTTAGAATTTTAGATCTTAATTTTTGTAGACGTTTATATTTATGGAAGATACTTTTTGACAGCAAATAGCCTTGGGAAAGAGCATTTTTCCATTCAGTTAACAAACATCTATTGCACCTTCCTTATACGGTACATTGTTGTGGGTGCCCAGAGAGGTACAGAGTAAAGAAGGCAGCCCTCCCCAAAGAGATCACACGAGTGGGAAATGGACCAGTATGTGGGGATGAAGAATTGGAAATCAAAGGGATGCCCATCAATTGGGGAATGACTAAGCAAATGGTGGTATATGAATATAATGGAATACTATTGTGGTGTAATAAATGAGGAGTAGATGGACTTCATTACAACCTGGAAAGATGTATATGAACTGATGCTGAGTGAGGGGAGCAGAACCAGGAGATCATTATACATGATTACAGACACACAGTATCTGTAGGGACTAACTTTGATAGACTTGGCTCTTCTCATCAATGCAAGGTTCAAAGACAGCTCCAAAAGACTCATGATGGAAAAAGCTATGCACATGCAAAGAAACAACTATGGAATCTGAATGCAGATTGAGGCAAACTATTTGCTGTCTTTTTTTTTCCTTCTTTTTTGGTTTTGTTTCTTCTTTCTCGTGATTCATTCCATTGGTTATAATTCTTTTTTACAACTGGACTATTGTATAATTAAGTTGAGGGGTGGGTAGTGATCCAGCAAGAATGCCTAAGGGGCAGTAGTGGGAGAAAAGATTGGAAGTCTGTGAGGGCCACATTAAGTAGTTTGGTCTTTATAGGCAGTAAATAATCAGACCACTGGTCATGCAGTGGTGTGTTGGGAAGAGACTAGAGGTAAAGACAGCTGCGAAGAGGCTTTTGAAATAGTCTAGGTGGGAGGTACGGAGCTTCTGAACGGTGGTGATGTTTATGGGTCCCCAAACCAGAGGTGAAGAGAGCGAGGTCTTCATGAGCAGTTTGGGAAATAGAATTGGGTGATTGATCGGGCAGGTGGATTATAGTGGAGGGAGAAGTCAGGGATGACAAGGCACATATGAATAGCTAAATGGTAGGACCATCACTGATGAAGAGGAAATGATAGACGTAGCATGTGAAGGGGCCTATGCTAGGAAACAAATGAGGAGGTGACTTTCAGCCAGGGGCATTTGGGAAGTCTGCCTGAAGGTGGTGGCACCTGAGCCAGGTCTTGGAGGAAAGGAAAGATTGCACTCTTTTGAGGTGGGGAGGGTAGTCCATGCCAGGTATCGCAGATGGCAGGAGCCTGTGAAAGGGGATAGCTGAAGGAAGGCCAGAAAAGTTGGCTGTTTAGAAGATGTTCATACTTTTGTCAGCAGTAAGATGTCACCCCAGGTTGTGGAGTAGCGGAATCCTGTGATCAGTATGGTAGATTAAGACAGTGATTTGAACAGGAGTGGGCAGTGTGGGTTGGAGACCAGTTAGGAAGTTCTAAAACAGACGGTGAGCAGTGAGGAGGGTCTGCACTGGGGCTGTGGCTGTAGAAGTGAAACAGAGGGGGATGGGTGGGAGAGGTTTGAGAAGTAGAGTTGGTAGGACTTGGTAAGTGATGTGGATATGAACTAGAGGTTGGGGGAGGGGCAGGGATGGGTCAGGAGGCCAGATGAATTCACTGTTGAACCAGTTGGTTTGAGATGCCAATGGGACCTGCCAAGAGAGCTGTCTGGCTGGAGCTGTAGCAGGAGGTCATTGGTAGAGACGTAGATGTGTATGTAGGTGATAATTCAATTCACAGATGACGTCTCCAAGAGAGAAAGCAAGGGAGATCTGGGGTAGTACAGAGCCTTGGAGGGTGGAGAAGGAGTGTGGAGTCAGCAAAGGCATAGAAATGGGTCAAAGAGTGAGGACTCTGGGAAGAAAGAAAATGGAGAGGATCAAAGAAAGGGCAGCAGTCAGCACAGTCTGATGCTTCAGAAAAGCCAACCCAAGCCATTGAACTTGAACTTACTGTAGGTTACCTGCCCAGAAGGTGGGGATGGGGCGGGGGTGCTTTGGGGAGAAATAGAGGAGAGCCAAGTTTGGACTGTTTGATGAAGTCTGCCCCTTCGGGCCTTTCTGTCATGACTGGAGTGCTGAAGGGTAACATGAAGAAACTGGTTTTTTCTCTGAGATACAAATGATTTCCCAACTGCAAGCAATTTCTTGGCAGTCAGTGTATTCATTCTCCTCAGGTCAGACCCTCTAATTTGGAATTTATTACAGGGATGGAATTTTAGGTCTGTTAAGCAAAGGGTACAAAAAAACCTTAGATCTCCTTTAAAAATCGTGGCAAAGGAGCATTAATTTTAACTGCGGCTTTGTAAATGGAGAGATCTTTATTACATAGAGCTCTGTGTTATTATTAGGTTCTTTAAATGGAATTCTACCTGGATATATATGAAACTCAGTGTAAATATAAAAACAGGCATTTTTTTGAGAGAAAGGAACATTTTAAACTAAAAAGAGCACCTGTAAGAGCTGACACTTGTCTGTAAAGTGCTGTGAAGTTTAGTAAGTGCTTTGATGACATTCTGCCCCTTGAGGTTGAATTTAATACAGCAGCAGCTGGATGAATAAAAACCTGAGATAATTCTATGTCTTCAGTAGAATTTTAGAGCTAGAATCATCCTTAGAAGTGATCCAGGCGAGTATGAGTGAAATGAAGCTCCACTTAGGATATAATAAACTCTTATCTACTTTAGGTCTTCCCAGAATCCATTTAAAAATGAGGAGCCTGACCTCCGGAGTGCTGCAGCTTGCCCAGAGGATAGGCTCCACATCAGTGGCATTCCACCAATCGTTCTTGATAATGTAGACTTGTATATATTGGGACTTAGATTTTACTTTTCCAGAATATAATCACCTACAGTAAAAACCTCATATAACACCGTCTGTTAACTTGGGTATTCCTCTTTTTCCTCCTAAACTATGTGTTACACGTGGACTATACTGAATAAATTCTCAGTAGATCAACACTTTAGAGACAAACCAAAGGTAAACCAGACCAGGGTGCAAATCTTCAATATTATAGCTTCCTTACTAATAGAATATGAAGTAATTGAATTGTCTTCAATTCCTGACTGTTTTATCATTTTCTTAATCCCCTTTGCTCCTCACCTTGGTAGTTGTATTGGATTCCTTCTTCTCTCTTCATTCACTTATAGAGAACTGGCGGATCCATCTTTGAAATATCTATTTTTGCAGATACCATCTTGATTCAAGTTCTAGCATGAACTTGGCCTGTTTGTAATAGCCTCTCAGCTGGCCTCCCCACCTCCCACCTTCTCTTCCTCTCTTTTCATACACACACACACACACACACACACACGTATATATACACACAGTGTGTATAGCTGTTATTAAAAACAAGAAACCTAAATATTAGCCAAATTAAGCTGTGACATGTTTTTGTTTTTAGCCTTACATTTGACCCTTAATATAACTTCATTTTTTATTGACTCATGGGAGAAAAAAAGCCTTGCTATAGTGCAGCTTACAGAATCATAGAGTTTCAGAGCTGGAAGGAGCCTTAGTGATTGAGTCCAGCCCTTTTATTTAACAAAGGATTATTGATGTTCCACTATTTTTTTAATAGTAGAAAATCGTAACTCAGAACACTTTGCTTTCTTTCACCAGATTTAATCCAAGTCGCTTTTTTTTCCTGCTCATTCGACCTGGCTATTAGAGACATTCAGTCCCCCTGGTGCGATGTCTTTGACACAGAGGATGCCAAGGTAGGTGTTAATTGTGCATTTGTGTTAACTGCTCAGCACTTAATCAGGCACAGCTTCTAAAGCGGGGGAAGTTATGGGAAAGCGTTACTTAGTGCTGGTGAACTTGGGACACAGTGTTCGGTAAATAGACCGGTGTATTTCTGCTTCTTTTCCATGAAGTATTGAATGGGTCTCCTAAAAAGAGATTAGAATGAGGAGTAATGTAGGACTTACTCTTGACAAGTAGATAAATTAATTATTAAATAAAACTTCGAGTTCATATTTTTAATTAATAGAAATCTATTTTCTTTTACATCTCTCCACTGAAGAAAATCAAACCCCTTGTAACAAATCTGCATGGTCAGGCAAAACATCTCCCATTGGCCATGGCCTATAGCGTGTCTCCTTGTGTAGTGAGCCCTTCACCTCGATGTCAGGTGGCAAGTAGCAGCCTTCGCTGTCTCCTTCTGGAATCACTCTGGTCGTCATTTTGTTGATTGGCATTCTTAAGTCTTTCCAAGTTTTTTTTATCTTTACAATGTTGTTATTGTATAAATTGTACTCTTGGCTCTGCTCACTTTTTTCTGCATTAGGTCTTATAAGTCTTTCCAGGTTGCTCTGAAACTGCCCCTTTCATCATTTCTTGTGACACGAGTATTCCATCACATTCACGTGCCGCTGTTTGTTCAGCCATTCCCTAGTCGATGGACAAACACTTCCTCCCCCCCCCCACCCGTTACCACCATGAAAAGAGCTACTCTAAATATTTTCATGCCTGTGGATCCTTTTCCTTTGTTCATTTGTAAAATGGTTATTTGAGACTCAAAACATAGTTTCCCACAGAAACAATGTGTAAGAAAAGGATGTTGGGTTTTTCAAGGCAGCCCATGAAGGCCTATGTAACCTATAACGTAACTTTGCTAGTTCACCACCAGGGGGTGGATTGGTTTTGGCCACAACGGTTTATGAAGGTAGTGTGTCGGGGGCTTTGAGGGGTTTAAGTTTCTGTGAGTGGCAGGGAGCCTTGGAATATTAAAAGCAAATCTAGCCAGATTACGCTAACAGACTGTAGAAGTGAGGGGCAGTGTGGGGTAGTAGCCAGGGAACCCTGAGGTGAGAATGCAGAGAGTCTGCTGACCTGCGTCAGTGGGAGGAGAACTTTATACTGATGAAATCACAGGTTCCCTTCTCAAGGAAAAATAAGGTAACTGTTTTGCACTGAGATCTTGGCTGTAAATACAACAGCTTCTAATGGCAGTCACACCAGGCCAGGCCAGAAGCAGCAGCTGGGAAGACAGACTCACCCTCCAAAGTTGCACCCGTTCTTCAGTATGTGGATAGTTTTCCAACTGCAAAATAAACAGATATTTCTGGCATCCCTACTTTCCCGTGCTAGTCCAGAAATGTTTTTTGTTGTGCTGCTTTCTGTCGGTCTGGCTTTGCAGATAGGTGCTACCTCTCTGTATACACGAAGCTGCGCCAGAGAGGATTGTTCAGCACTGAACCTGGGCAGCTGACCTCATTTACTAGGGGGCTTCAGGATGGGCCATGTTACACTGGATTTTGATATATTTTGGACCTCCAATTGGATGGTCGTAGCTCAGTGGTAATTACTTTTCATATTCTTTTGACCCCAAGTCCGGTTTGATTCCAGAACTGTAATTCATGTGTTCTGTCATTGTTCTTGAAGAGACTGATCGGCAGTCAGGCCCAAGGGGAAGCGAATGAGAGCTGCCCCTTTCCAGGAGGGTCTTGAACAGAGCCTTGTTCCCCCTTGGGGAGGCGGCAGCCCATGTCCTCAGCACACCTCTGCGGCTTAGCCATGCCACGTGGATGTGCCAGTGGCCATGCTGGGAGGGCAGTAGCTACCGTGACCTGCAAAGTAGAATGGAACTTTTAGACATGTGCACTTTCAGGTGCTGGAATACCTGAATGACCTGAAGCAGTATTGGAAAAGAGGGCATGGCTACGCGATCAATAGTCGGTCCAGCTGCGGCCTGTTCCAGGACATCTTTCATCATTTGGACAGAGCTGTTGAACAGAGACAGAGGTAAGTCCATTTGAGAGACAAGGAATCCCCCAGTCATTGTCAGTCTTGCTCTGGCCTCATGATGAGATTATTTTGTCTCATATTTGGGATTTTTCATAGGTGCCCATCACAGTAAGCCTTAGCCATGTACATTTATGACCTCTTATTTTAAATTTAGATACCTTGGAACTTTCTTAGGCGATCTGCTGGGATCAGTCAGTGTAAATGAAATGTATGCTCTGCCCCTAAGGGTTATTAGACAGTCATGTACTGATAACACTGGGGGAGCAAGTTCAGACTACAAAGCAGAGACAGAGTCAGAGATGGAGACAGAAAAAGACAGAGACAGACACAGAGAGAGAGACACACAGATGGTGGGACTGTGGGGAGAAGGAGAAGAAGGGAGGGAGAGACAGAGAGACATGAGAGACCCCAAACTCACAGGCCTAGAGCTGAGAGGGACTCTAAGAGGTCATCCAGTCCTAGAAAGATTAAATGATATGGCCCAAGATTGCATAGGAAGAATTCAATTCTGGGGCCTCTGACTCACATTTCTTTCTTTCTTTTCAATTTATTTTTTAGAGAACCTTTGGCCTTGTAGAAACAGGAAAAAAAACCACATTTCCTCATCTCCCCCGTTATGTTTTTAGGTAACGACCTTCTGCTAAGCAGACTGGAGATTTTACAAAGTGATACGGCTTTCCCACGCTTTGGTGGGTGGGGGTCCCTGCTCCTTTGTCCCCTTCTTAGGAGGGGCCTTGAAATGGATGGAAAAGTCTTTCCTCACCTTCCCCCCTCCCCGCCCTGCCCTCCCCCCCACCATGTTGTACGTCCAGCTGTGTCTTGTGCTGGTGGACAAGATCCTTCCTGTCTCTGCCTTCAAATTGGCCTCTTTGCCCTCCTTGTGCCAGTGCCCATTCGCCAGGCCCAGCTCAGGCTCCATCATTCTTTGTTGTTTGACGAGGGATTGACTAATTAAATCCAGAGACTGTCATCTGGGTTTGGCACAGAAGCCCTGTCTGTTGGTGACCTAGAAATGAAGCCCAGTGTCTTTGAGCAGTGAGTAAATGAATATGGCCTCATTGAATGACTCAAAGAAGGAACAGTGTGATTTATAAATAGTGTGTGAACATTTGAGTTTTTTGTGTACTTTGTTGAAATAAAGAGGAGGGTAACCTAAATTGAACTTCTATAGTGAAGTTAGGGCCACATTTGTAAGCTAAATGTTTTACATAGATAATGGCTCTAAAAATCTAAGATGATGTGTTTTATCATTAATATTTTAAAATGTATGAAATATGCGTATCCATGAAAAATTAAAAGAAACAACTTTTTAGTTCAACAAAAATGCTCCTTGGAAAAATATTTTAAAATCGTTGGAAGTGCCTTAGCGCCATAGTTAGCCTGCCTGGTCTCAGCTTCATCATCTGTAAAATGTAAGGGCCTTCCAGGTCCAAGTCTGTTGTCCCATGATTTAGGCATAAGTTTTAGGAGGTGTTCACTGGTAGTGCATAGTAGGGGCTTTAGAAATATTTATCGATTGACTGACAGATTTCATTGGTCTAGGCAGCTCCTCTGTCAGTGCAGATCGGGACTACTGTACTCCACAATTTAGAGTTTTCAGTGGGTTGCCTGGGGGCCCTAAGAGCTTATGGGACCTTCCCCAAGTCTAACAGCCAATCTCTGTGTCGGGGAGAGCTTGAGAGGACACTCCCATTAAGGAATATTGGGAAAGTGGGATTTCATCTGAGATGCGAAGGAAGCCGGAGGCAGCTCCCAGTCTGTGGAAGAAGTACAGTCCTGGGGCAGCCTTGAGGCCCCTCCTTTAACAGATGAGGAAGCACAGTCCCAGAGAGGCCAGGTTTACCTAAGGTCACACTGAGAGCCAGGATTTGAACCCAGCTCCTCCGGCTCCAAACCCGGCACTGTTGTACTGTGCCAAAGTGACAACTGATTTTTTTCTGTCTGCTCAGAGCTATAGCAATAGAAAAGCCTGCCTCCATTGTCACTTTTAATATGTTTGATTTATAAAGAATAAGCCACAAAGATGCAAGAAAACAGGATTAGGATGAAAGAATGGAGCAGATGTGATGAACAGTAAGGTTCAAACCGGCTGTCTTTTCATTACAGAATTTAATATTTAATAGGATGAGAGGTTTGATTCAGGTGAATAAGAGGTCACTTTGGAACATGGCGCTCCGAGAATGAAGCCCTCCAGGTTGGGTGCAGTTGGTGTGGAGCAGGGGAGGGGCTGGCACTTTCAGGGGACAGATGATAGAATGGGGCCAGCGAGGAAGTGCACATGTTTATTAGAGTTCCAGGAAGTGGGAGAAGGCATCTGGACAGGGAGGGGAGGTCAGCAAAGGCACCTTTTGGCTGCTCAGAGATTTTGGCTTGAGCTTTCCTCTGCACTGACAGTGAAAATGGGGAGCCGGGAAGAGGAATCAGCTTGGTGACTTGTCCAAAGTGGTCTTGAAAACAGGCTGGATCCTTCTTGGGGGGAAGGGAGAGGGAAAAATCACCTTCTTACCTGTTGGTTTGCACGTAACCAACTTAGAAGCACTGGCATCACCTGGTGTGGTGAGGCCTGGGTGGGTTATGGGAGCATTGTTAGGCAAATTTTTAATAATCTAGTTGAGTTTCTGTACCACTCCCTTAAAGAGCGATGAAATAATCCTCTCCTGTGGAAGTTGTGTTAAGATTTTCGGACTGAGATGTCACAGTTTATACCCCAAACCACATTCTAGGGCAGTTTTATTTAAGGAAATGGTTTCTGCCACACTTAAGTAGCGTAGGCTATGTGGTGACTACCCCATGAAGTCAACAGAACCAGAAGACCAATTTACTTTGTGACCTTATTCTAAAAAGGAACAGTTTAGAGGACTTCCATAAACTAATGAAGAATGAGGTGAGCAGAACCAGGAGAATAGTTTATGCAGTAACAACAGTGTTATAGAAACAGAACCCTTGAACGCTGTAACAGAGGCATACAAATCATGATGGCCGTGATTCCAGAGCACTGGTGGTATCCGCGTTGTCTGTGGACAACATCTGTCCTCCATGCCAGAGAGGGTGATGGAGTGATGGTGCAGGAGGAGACGAACAGTTCTGCGGGCCTGGTACTGTGCTAAGTGCTTCACACAAACCTGGGAGGTAGGTGCTGTCATTATCATCCCCTTTTTACAGATGAGGAAACCGAGGCAGGCGGGTTACCAGGATCACGCAGAGGCTGCTTCGAACTTGGATCTTACTAACTCCAGGCTTGGTGCTCTGGGCAGTGTGCTGCCCCCAGCTGCCGGATTCGTTTTACTTGGCTCTGCATATTTTTGGCAAGAAAATTGTTTTTCTTTTCTTTTTTAGTGGGTGAGGGATGGAAGGGAGAGAAAATAGATTCTTTTAATCACCAAAGTAGAGAGGGGACGCTGCCAGCGTGACGTGCGGCTGCACTTCCAGCCGAGGTGATTGATAGTTTTACATGACACTCTCGCTTTGTTACAAGAGACCTCAGAAAGTGGGAGTGATCCCTCCATGTTGGTATGGTGCAAACACATCAGTAAACTTGAAGAAAGAAAAATGCCTTCCCATGAGGGCACCGAGAGTCCAGGGGAAAGAGGCCTTCCATGTCAAGAGCACATCTGTTGTAGGAGTAACTCCTGGCACCTGGTTCCTGGAAGTCCTTCCCTTCGTGGGGGCCTCTGTCAAAAGAGTTAACATGGAAAGCACTTTGCAAACCTTAAACTGTATGTAAATGCTGCTGTTACTATTATCCGCGTCCTTGGGAAGGTCCCCTTAGGCTTGGTATAACCTTCTGCTCCCCCATGGCAAGCCTAGAATCTTCCACCCTTTGGGAGGTCACATGGCTTCCCAGGGGAGGGGGAAGGGAAACAGAGACAAGGGAGATTGAGAGAAGCGCTCAGAGAGCTTCCCTCTAGGGCCTCATGGAGTCTGAATGCAAACGAGGTTGCTATTTTGTCTCAGCTCCACCAAAACCATCGTCCTGCCTGGGTATCATTATCCTGAAATTTCTCGTTGTGATCCATTGAAGGTCGGGGTTGTCTGGCTTGTAGACTGGGTAGTGCCATTTATCACCAAGGGTGGTCTTGAAGAGCCTGAGGTGGGACCTAAGTGTTTGTGGTTGTTGCAGCAGCCGTGCTAGGTTTGCTTTTGTTTTGAAGGAAACAAATCAATTTCCACTCAAAGTCCAAGGAAGATAATCTTCCCCCCAGAATTGCGCCTGCCCTTTTGTTCTCGTCAGCTCCTGGCTTCAGCTCTTCCCTCAGTTCTGCTGGGTCTGTCTGGGCAGCCCTGGGCTCCTGCTCCACTTCCACATCAGTGACTGCCTGCCTGTGGACATCTTGACCTGGCTCAGTTACCATAGAGGTCACTCTGAAAGCACTGTACAAATGCTGGCTAGCCTCAGTAGTTGTAGTCTTTGACTCTAGGAAGAAGTGAAGCCCTGTGTTTGCTAGGAGCGCTGGCCTCGCTGTCCGAGCTGATTGATGCTATTCCTGTTCTGGAGCTCTGCAGCTTGCAGACAACTGGACTCCGTTCTGCCCTGGGCCTCTTGTGAACCCTGATGGCCTTCGGGCTGCAGCTCCAGGGTAACCTGTCCCGACCCTCTCAGTCACTCACATCATCTTCTGGAAATTGCCTCATTTTTCTTTGTGTCATGTAGCTGATGCGCACTGAGCTGTGTTCTTATGGTTTCCCCCGGTTGAATAGAAGCTCTTTGAGGGCATGGACTTCTTCAGCTTTATATCGTAAGCGCCCAGTGCAGGTTCTGGCACATTCTAGGTGCTGAATGAATGCTTTTTGAATCAACTTGGTGTCACCAGGAACCCAGGGTCTGGACCTCACTTGGTTAGCTTCAGATACTTGCTACTGGATGAATTTTGAATTGGATCATGGGGTGTAGAGTCCAGTGTTCTCACTTATGGAGATGAAGAAGCTGAGACCCAGAGAGGTGACCAGGCTTGTCTAGTAGTTGAATATCATAAAGAAGTGGGTTAGGATTAGGGTTAGGTGGGTGGGATTTGAACCTAGGTCCTCTGACTCCAGATGCAGTGATGTTTGTGTTTCTGAGACCAGACTGGCTATGAAGCTTTTCTTGCTTTTTCTTGTAGACCATCAGTGAAGGAAGATGTTTATTCCTCAGCATTGGGATTGATCTGACAGATGGGTCGTCTTTAGGTCAGTCCTTGATCAACCTGTGGCTCTCATCCTGCCCTCTGCAGCCAGGCAGAATGAGTCACCTGATGTCTGTGCTTCACTTGTAGTGGCGTGATGGTGAAGTGTGAGTGGGCCCAATAGTCGGGAGGCCGATCCCTGCAGGCTTTTACGCTGCTGGGCCCACCCAGCAAACTGACCAGCTCCACCCCTTGGAGATGGGGGGTCCCTGGGGAAAGTACCTCCTCCTGGTCTTCTCAGCTCTAGAGTGTGGTTAATTTTGAGGTTTCTCAGTTTATTCTCCATCAGAGCTCTCAGTGGGGTTAACAGCACTTTAAGATGAGCGTTGTCTACACAAGGACTTGCCTTGTTGTTGGTTTTGTTCTTGCAGCAGGAGTCGATTGGCTCATACAATTTTTCCAATAATTTACATCATCTTGGGCTCTGAAAGGCCCTTTAATCATGTGGGTCATGCTTTTAAAAAATACTTTATGTAACATCAGGTAAGTGTGAAACCTGAGCCCCCCTTGTTGAGGAGCTTCTGGGCACAGGGTGGTTTCTTGATTGAGGTGCTCATACTTGTTTTTGCTGAGTTTAAGGAATGAGGGTTGGAACCCTCATGTGGGTGGGCCATGGATTGGCGGGAAGGGCTTTTTTCAACTTTTCTATAATTGTATAGAGCAGCATGAATGTATATTATAAGTTAGATTTCACTTTTGTCTAAGGAAAAAAGTGTATTTATCAACCTGTCCTCTGTTTAACTATGTACATATTCATATACTTCCTTATTTCTATCTTTAAATTTACCTTTTCTCATTTTTGAATCAAGGACTGGACATCTTTCAGCCAGCCCACTCAGTACTTTCTTATGACTTGTAGTCGAATGCATTTTTCATTATGAGGTCAATCAGATGCCATCATATTTTAGCAATATCTGAATGTTTGACATTCTGTTTAGTTACTTAGGCTTCTCTGGAGCACGAAGACTAGGAATAAATGAAGGAGATCCGAGTACCTGGTCAGACTTGTGAGTGCCGGTCAGTGATGCCCTTTAGGTGAATAAAAGGGCCCACTGTGTACCCAACACAGTGCTAAATGCTAGGGATTTGAAGGAAAAAGTAAGCCCATTTCTCCTCACAGTTTTTATTAGAGATTACTGACATAGGAGAATTGGGCTGAAGGATGGACTGAAAAGGCCTACTGAGTCCTGAGGAGGTTGCAGCAGTCAGAGCCATGTAGGGATCTGAAGGGCAGAGTGCCAGGCAGATGTGAGGCCTGTGGGAAGATCGTCCAAGCCGTGGGAGTGGCCCCAAGGCCGGAGGGAAGCAGGACTCTGCAGGAGGGCTACTAAGCATCTGGAGAGTCAGCAGAGAAGGAGCTCCATGGCCCCAGTTTCCTTATCTGTTGTGAGAATCCAGTGCGTTCCTAGTGTGTGGGCTGTGGCACAGCCCAGTGGAAAGAGCACAGCTCCTGAGTTCTGAGGGTCCAACACTGCTGTGCTCACTGAACTTCTTGGCTGTCAGTGTCCTCCTGTCTCCCATGAGTGTGTGGGAGGCCCCTTCCAGCCTGGTATCTGTGCAGGTGCTTTCTGGATGACAGTTACTGGGGGGTGGGGTGGAGGGGTTAGCAGAGGTAGTGTGCTGTAGCAGATGTTGGGGCCAGCCTTGGAGTCAGGAAGGTGTGACTCAGCAGATATGATCTGCTGTAGAAAAGCTGGACTCTGCATTTGTTTCAACAATCCAGCTAGCAGCTTCGGTGGGGGTATAAGATCCACCCACAGCCAGCACCCGGAAAGCTGCCAACAGCACAGGTTCTTTTGATCTGCTTTAATAAGGAAAGCAAGGTGAAGGGGTTGACAAGCTTACTTTAATTCAGCACACAAATATCATTCACTTAGTTCAGGGGAAGAGACCAACACACTGAACTTCAGAGCAAATTACAAACAAATTACAAACATCAACAGACAGACCAAATACAGATTCATAGTTACCAACATCTAGGTTCAGCCCGGGAGCTCAGAACAAGGGCTAGCCCAGAGTCACGCGCCACCACTGCTGCGGCAAAGAGCTCCAAGGAAGAGACAGCTAACCCCTGGTTTTTATATCTTTTTCAGCGTCAGAGGTGAGTCACACATGTGACCTAGAATCTTCACAAAGAGGTGGACTTAAACCCACTGTGGTCTAAAAGCCTCTGCTGTCCCAGACATGTAAACTAGGCCCTCCCTGGAGTTAGCCCCACCTTGGGCCCCACCTTAGTTGCCAATCCACACCCACATAGGTTTTATACCTAATAGGGGTTTGGACCTGGGGCTTAGCACTTAGTAAGGCTCAATGAAATACACTGAATTACTCAAATGGAACAAAAGCCAAACTATTCAAGGGCACTTGTTGAACTAAGTGCTAAGGAGCCCATTTTGCCTACCAACACAGCATTTCCTTTCAAAGTCATGGCCACCCTTCGATGTGTGCCAAGACCATTCTTAATTTTATAGAGGGGTTAGAATGCTTTGAATGCATGACCAAGGAACGTGGGCTTTATTCTGTAGGGAATAAAACAGGGATCTTTCTTTTCATTGATATCTTGCTTTTATATCACCCTCACTTCCAAATATATCCTTCTACCTTCTACCGTCACCACCCTGCAAGCCATTTTTGTAGCAGAGCGTACAAAGGAAAGGGAGTCAGCAGTCGTTAGCTGTGTCTGACAGTGTTTGTAGGATACTGCGTCCCTGGGGCATGTCTGCCTTCCTTGTTTCTCTGAATTCTTCATTGTCATCGCTTCTTATGCTTCAGTAATGTTCTGTTACACTCTTACCCTAATTTGTTTAGCCTTCTTCCAGTCAGTGGGCATCTACTTTGTTCCTAATCCTTGGCTGTGAAACGGAGCTGCCACGAGTCTTTTGGTGTGTTATGGGACTTTGCTTTGCGTCTGATCTCCTTGAGGAACGTGCCTCACAGGAGTGTTTCTGAGGCACAGGGATTCAAGGAGCTTTGGAAGGGTTTGGAACAGAAGTAGCGTTGGTGTATATATGGTTCCAGTAGTGTCTGTTATCTACTCAGTTTTCTTTTTATTCAGTTGTGAAGAATCTGAGTAGTCTACAAACTCATGGACTTTTCCCTTTCTTGGTTCCTAACCATATTTCCCAATGCTTTCATAAGCATTTTGCTTTTCTTCCCATGTTTGTGTTGAAGTGATTGAGTATCAAGATATATATTGACTTACTGGGAGGATCATGCCAAGCACAGAATGAACCAAGGCTGGTGAAGAAAATGTTGTTATGGGGATATAGTTACGAAGAATGAAAACCTCTGCTTACATACTTAGATTCTAAGGGGGGAGACAACGTAAAAATAAACTTAATATACACATAAAATAGTTAAAATACAAGGTAATTTGGAGGGGACGGCATTAACAATTGGCCCATCTGGAAAGGCTTCAAGCTACTTTTGAAGGAAGAGAGGGGACTCTGAGGATGGCCAGGGAGGAAGGGCACTCTGGGCATAGACAAGACCCAGTGCAGATATGTGGAATTTGGACTGGAAAGGCTAGAACAAAAATGACCAAGGAGGGGAGTTGTAACTAAAAATAAACAAAGAAATAGTGGAACATTTAGCAACATTCAAGTTTGTCACCAGGCCCTGATGAAGCACCTCCAAAGGTACTGGAAGAGCAGGCAGGCATGATTGCTGAGCCCTACCTCGCTCCCCAGCACTTGTTGAAAGGCCTTGAAAGATAGGAGGGGCGCTGAGGGTTGGAGAAGAGGAGGTGTGCCTCTGATTTTTAGAAAAGGGGAGAGACCAGAGTCTGCGTGCTGTAGGTCCGTGGATGTGAACGATTTCTAACAAGATTATAGAATTCTAGAAAGGAGGCAACAATCACAGTTAGATGCTTTCATTAAGAACAAATCATTCCAAAAGAAACATTACTATTTGGGACATGATTACTAGACTGGTCAGACTGGGTTTAATTTGAGGCATTTTAGGAAAACTATTGATAAGCTAGAGAGTGAACCAAGGGAGGGAGCTCAGACTGCTGAGTCCAACGATTGTTTGAAGGAGCTGGGGATGTTTGATTCAGACTAGAAGACTTGGGGATATGGGATCCGAAGCTTTAGAGCTGGGAAGCACCTCTATAGGGCATCAGCTCCATATCTTCTTTTGATAGATGAGAAATCTGAGGTGCACAGTCCCACAGCTAGGCTTTGTGTGGGGTGAGGGTCAAACTCAAGCTCACTGCCTCCCAGCTGGAGCTCTCCTCTTCTGTGGCTCCAGAGAACAGAACTAGTGGTGGTGGCTGGAAGTTAGAGAGAGAGCCGTCTCTGAGGGGTCCTGGAGATCTTCCTGCCAGGGCTGGGCTAGATGGCCATTTGTTGGCATATCATTGGAGGGGTTCTTGTTCTCCTGTCCAGCTTGGATTTGGTCACTGCCACATTCCGCCTCAAGTGTTGACAGTCAGAGAGCCTGAAATAGGATTAAGAGAAAAGACACCAGGAGCCACTAATTCCTGTCCTGGCCTTAAGGTTCTCAATCATTTCTCCTGTTTGTTTTTCCCAGGTCTCAGCCTATCTCCTCTCCAGTCATCTTCCACTTTGGACATGCAGAGACACTGCTGCCGCTGCTTTCTCTCATGGGCTATTTTAAGGACAAGGAGCCCCTCACTGCTTACAATTACAAGGAGCAAATGAACCGTCAGTTCCGGAGCGGCCACATCGTCCCCTATGCGTCCAATCTCATATTCGTGCTTTACCACTGTGAGCACGCTGAGACGCCCGCCCGAGAGTACCAGGTGCAGCTGCTCCTGAATGAAGAGCCGCTGCCATTTGTTCACTCTCCAGAAACCGTCGCTGTGTATCAGGAGCTGAAGGACCACTATAAAGACGTCCTGCAGAGCTGCCACTCAGACCAAGAGTGCGTCTTGCCAAATATCAACATCACGTCTGACGAGCTGTGAGTGACTGGCATGGTTCTAGAGGGAAGGATTCCATGTTGGCATGACAGGGTCACCGGGCACTGCCCTGGTGACAAAAAGCGCAAGTATTTCTGACTTCACAGAGGATTTCGTTATGGATCTGAAATTTGTGTGTGTGGAAAAAAGTTTTGCTCCAAGGTAGCTCAAGGAAAATGTTTTTTTTTTAAAAATCCTAATTTGTGACCCAGGAGACATCTGATGATGAAAATGTTTACAGAAATGACTTCAAATTTTATTAGTAATCACTACTGGCTTATAAATTTGATTTCAGAATAATACTTGAAAACGCCAGAATAATCAAATTGTCTGTAGAACTGGATGCAATTCATTCTAGGAACTCAAGTCCTTTGATTTTTGTGGACATCTTCTCACGCCTTAAGCAGGGAGACTCAGCCTGCTGTAAGTAGGCCTTTAATCAGAAAAAAACCAGTCAACTGGAACTATAACTTTCTGTGGAAGATAGCGAGCTGTTAAAATGTTAAACATTTATTTTGTGTCTGATTTAAGGGGACATTTTGAGTGACATAAAAATAGAAATAAGCATTGTTTCTTATTAGTATCCCTAGGGTATATTGATGCTTTGGAAATGAAATGCTTTGTGGCCTTTCATGTGATGCTAGTTTTACTTTATAATAATGGAGGAAGAGGATGGTCAGAATCAAGTCAGGATCAGCCTCCTCAATCCTTTGGTGAGCTTTTGGGCTTCTATTCTCCGTTTTGCACCTCTTGAAAAAGTATTAATCACTATTATCATCATCATCATTAACAGAAACAATTTTTTTGAATTTAAGGCTTTATTCTGCCTAGCCTAGTTTCTTTCATTCAGATTAGCATTGGAATTATAACCTGCTAAGTACTACCAAATGTTTGTAGGAATAATAACGATGAAGACTCTGATGATGATAATGCCAGTAATGACTCACACGTCAAGTGAAGAATTATCAAGTCCCCCAAATTCTATGGGAATTTCGGCTATCAGTATGCCAGTGTTCCTCTCATTTGGCCTGTACGCTGAAGGGGTGGAAGGAGGAAGATAGTGGGGAAATGTGAAGTAAGAGAGATTCAGATGCCAGACCATATTAAAAAAAAAATTTAATCACATTAGGGATGAACTTTTTTCGAGTGAGAAACAAGCTTTCTGTGAACATTTTGTTAACATTATTGGTTTGGGTACAGAAAACTATGATTAATTTAAATCATCAGTTAGTTAAAATCCTTAGTTTTTAATGAGTGAGGGAACAAATCAAAAGAACTCCATCTCAAGGATATGTGAGTACACACCCATGCACATTCGGTCACGTCTCTGCCTTCTCTCCCTGACGTCTGGGTCCTTCTAGGGGAGAAGTCATGTCTGTGGGGTCTAGAGGTCTGGCCCTAGAGTCTCCAAGTCCTTACTCTGATACTTGGCTGGGGCAGGTCACCTGACCTCTTAGTGCTCTGGGTAGCCATCAGTCAAGTCTCCATGAGGCCAGACCCTGCCAGGCTTAGAGATCTGGGAGAGAAGGAAACGCCCCTCCTTAGAATGAACTTACATTCTGGTGGGGGCGCATGTTAAAAGAGAATTGTCCACACTGAGTCTTCCCCCCGCTAATGAAATAAAAAATCCTGTGCTCCATCCAGACCATGTGTGCATATGTCACCCACTGAAGAGCCACTTCAGGTCAATTCCACATCCATTTGATATCTACTCTGTGTAGTTTTCCTTTCCATGCATTAACTCAGTTTACCTCTGGGAAAGTATTGACAGACTTGCTGGTGGACCATGAGGTGGGATGTGGTGGGTGTGTGGGTGTGTGCGTGTGTTCGAGTGAGTGTGGGGGGGTGTGTAAAATCTCCGTGCCCTGTTCCCCATGTACATCCCGGGTCAGGACACTTCCCTCTTTGTCTCTTAGAGCTTCATGTTTATCAGTGTTCTGGGGTGATGGATACTCAGGATTTGGGGCAGTGGGGCAGCCTCACAGACATCGAGAAGTCCTGTTATGTTGAAGTACATTTTACTCAGTGAAGCAGGAATGTTTTCAGTAGCAGAGGCCAAAGCAAAAATGTTTTCTGATATCCTCATACCATTCTGTTCCCAGAGAATTATGTTCTGTGGGAGTTTTATTGGATATTGGCCTGGGGAACAAGTGAAGTTAAAAGTACTTTCTGCACCTGCTCCTGCACTGACTTTTATGTCCTTCTGGTTAGCAGCACCTCTTAAAGCAGGTCCTGATAAGAGGTGGGTTTTTATTTGCTTGGGTGCTAACTGCTTTTAAAAAAAATCAGAGTTTCAAAAGAATATATTTTCTAAGTTTCCTAAGTAAGCAAATTATAGAAATACTCAGTTAAGCCTCTCAGGACCTCAAGTCAGGAGGCCCTAGGTCTGGGTGCTGGTTCTGACCCTTGCCTGTTTGACCCTGGGCAGGTCACAGCCCTTCTCTGAGTTTCCCTGTGCTCAGGTGTAGAAGGGCATACTACCACCTACCTCCTCGAATGGTCATTATAGGGAAAGCCCCGTGTAGCCTTTCAGGGTCTTTGTAGGAAAGTGAATAGTGGTGGCTGGGATTGCTAACTACCCTAACCCTGAATGCTTCCAGGCTGCCAGGGCTTTGGCACAGCTTGGAAATGGTGAATGAAATAGGTCTTAAGGATGATATTTTCAGGCATGAGATTTTTCTGAAGGATGATTATCCAGAATCTTCATGAAAACAGTCTACTCCATCTGATGTGCCTGCTTTGTAATTAGGAGGGATGATGAAAAATCTAGATGAATTTTGGATTCACCAGTAAGTTTAATCAAGTGGAGAAATGATGGAAGGGGATAGAAATATTTTGTTTTAAAATATATGGCTTTGGATTCAATGGGATTTTATTTAATGGAACTTTTCCAGATCTTCTGGCTTTGCCTAAAATCTTTGGACCAAGTATGAAGTTGGGGCTTGACACTGACCTTGACCAGATGGGAGTGTCGGATTGACTCAGTCCCTTTAAAGTGAACTTAGAAATAATTACTTTCGAGAATGGGTTAAAAAAAATGTAAAAATTTTTGTACAAGTTGTTTGACCTGAGGGTCCTGTAGGACAGTATAGTCAGCATGCTTGCATTTGTTAGCACTTGATATTTGAGGGAGGACAGTGAGATGGTAATTGTTACTGGCGCTGCTTCTGTTCTAGGAAACTTGGGGGCTTCTGGGCTGTGGTGCTATTTCTTTCTCCTGTTGGAAATGATTGAAACGAAAGAATTTTGTGATGAAAATTAACGGTGATAAGTAAGAGCGGCCTCTGGAGTGGTAAGAAGGCATGCCATTGCCTCACTGCATCAGAGTGACAGAATAGGACAGCGCGAGCTCACCGTTGTGCTTTTGAAAATGCCGTTAGTACTCTCATTTGTCCTCATCTCTGTCCAATGCAAGACCTGGAAGTGAGCTGGAGTCGGGTACAGCGAAGACCGTGTACTGTTTACCAAAAAAGCAAAGCTCGGGGTTTTTGCACATGTTTTATACTTTGAATTTGTTGTGTAGACAGTAATCGTTTCTTGTTTACTTTGTGTTTAAGCTTTAAGTTTAGCCTTCAGACTAGAATGGAAGTATGTATTTTTAGAGCAGTTTAGCATGTGGGACTTCTCACAGGTCCGGAGGGCAGAGGGCACTTGCCGTTATTTATATGTGATTTGTAGTGGTTGGAATCTGCAGCCTTTTATATTGTGCGAGCTTGAAAATAAATACTTCATGTTGGACTGTTGGTGTTTCCTTCCTCATTGAAATTGTTTCTCTTTGTGTCTTCAGAATTTCATCCTCGAGCGTCTCCTGGACAGACTTTCCCTGTAGAATTTTGGTCCATGGGAGCCTACCTCTCTTCCTGTGAACCCCTGGAAATCAGAGGAAAAGTGGAAAAATGGGGATTTTTGAGGAGTTGGGAAGAAGCAGCAGGGCCTCTCTTGATCAGTAAATTAGGAAATCATTTCCTCTGTTGAAAGGGAGGGGGCGCTCGTGGGTAGGCTGAACCAATACAATATGAATGACAATGCTACCTACATCTACTTACTCAGTGCCATACCAATCACACTACCAAGAATTATTTTATAGAGCTGGATAAAATAACAACAATTTATCTGGTCGAGAATAGCAAGGAAATTAATGAGGAAAAAAATGTGAAGGAAGGCGGCCTAGCCATACCAGCTCCCACCAAAGCGGTCTGGTCCTGGCCGAGAAGTGGAGTGGAGGATCGGTGGAATAGAGTGTTTGGTAAACCCAAAGATCAAAGTTTGGGGACAAGAGCGCTGTCTGACAAAAAGTGCTCGGAAAAGTGGGAAGGCCTTGGCAGAAATCAGGTATAGCCCCACATCTCTCTCACACTGGCCACCGAGGAAAGGCCAGAAGGGGTATAAGATTTGATTTAAAGGGTGACTTCATAAATTAGGGGAATGTGGAATGGTTTACCTGCTACCTGCCTCTGAACTTCGTCCTTCACCCTACACGTTCTCCTGCCTTTCAAACACCAGGACGAGCGCTCCAAAGAATCTTCCTCTCAATATCTGCTTCTGAGAGCGTACACTCGTTTGTGAGTGTGCATCTGCATGCGTGCGTGTGGGGGGAGGGTCTGTTTACAAGGGCCCCGCAGCTCATTCCCTTTACAAAGAGAAGGTTGGAGGGGGAAAAAGATGGCTACCTCCCCGAACGCCTGTAGAAGAGGTGTGATTGCTACTGCCTTCTTTTGGGATGTTTAAAGCCCAGTTCTGTGCTGCTGTTGTGTTGTGAAACAGGGAATTTGGAGAACATGCATACCAGTGAAATGCTTCACACTGGGCCAGAGGGTTTTTGTAAATGCAGCTTTTATGACATTTCTGGAATGGTAAAAGATGGGGAAGGGTAAGTGGTGAAAATCAGATTTTCTCTGCTTTTAACTTGGGGTTATTAAGTGTAGCCTCAGCAAAACTGCCAGATGACTGAAAGAAGAATGTAGCTCCTCGACTCAGAGGGAGGATGGGAGAGAAGATTAAGGAACAGATGTCACAGGTCAGGGGTGAAAATAGCTCGATTTGGATCTAGACCCAAGGCAGAAGGCTGCTGGCAGAGGTGGGGCGGGGGGGGGGGGGGCGGGGAGAGGAGCTCTTGGAGGAGATGTGAATGGTGACGGGAAGACTTACAAGTATGCCTTTGCCTCTGCTGATACTTCAGAGGGATTATTTTCTTTGGTAGATCTTTTTTTTTCTTTCTGGTTTCATTTTTTTATAGTATTTTTTTCTAATTATACGTAAAGACAATGTCATTTTTTTTTATTGTACTTTTTTTTTTTAATGCAATTTATTTATTTAACATATTTGGTTTTCAGCATTGATTTTCACAACAGTTTGAATTACAAATTTTCTCCCCATTTCTACCCTCCCCCCAACTCCAAGATGGCTTATATTCTGGTTGCCCTGCTCCCCAGTCAGCCCTCCCCTCTATCACCCCCCTCCCCTCTCATCCCCTTTTCCCTTCCTTTCTTGTAGGGCAAGATAAATTTCTACGCCCCATTGCCTGTGTATCTTATTTTTTAGTTGCATACAAAAACTTTTTTTGTTTTTGAACATCTGATTTTAAAACTTTGAGTTCCAAATTCTCTTCCCTCTTCCCTTCCCACCCACCCTCCCTAAGAAGTTGAGCAATTCCACCTAGGCCACACATGTATTATTATGTATAACCCTTCCACAATACTCATGTTGTGAAAGGCTAACTACATTTTGCTCCTTCCCAACCCATCCCGCTTTATTGAATTTTCTCCCTTGACCCTGTCCCCTTTCCAAAGTGTTTGTTTTGATTACCTCCACCCCCCTCTGCCCTCCCCTCCATCATCCCCCGCCTTTTATTTTTTTTTTTTGTCTTCCTCCCTCTTCTTTCCTGTGGGGTAAGATACCCAACTGAGTATGTATGGTATTCCCCCTCAGGCCAAATCTGATGAGAGCAAGGTTCACTCATTCCCCCCTCACCTGCCCTCTCCCCTCCTCCCATAGAACTGCTTCCTCTTGCCACCTTTATGCGAAATAATCCACCCCATTCTATCTCTCCCTATCTCCCTCTCTCAGTATATTACTCTCTCATCCCTTAATTTCATTTTATTTCTTTTAGATATCTTCCCTTCATCTTCAGCTCACCCTGTGTCTGCTCTCTCTCTTTTACATATATATATATATATATATAAACACATATATATATACACATACATACATATACACATAGATATATATACATACATATTCCCTTATATATATACATAAACATATATACATATACATATATACATATATATGCATATTCCCTTCAACTACCCTAATACTGAGGTCTCATGAATCATACTCATCATCTTTCCATGTAGGAATGTAAACAAAACAGTTCAACTTTAGTAAGTCCCTTGCAATTTCCGTTTCTTGATTACCTTTTCATGCTTCTCTTGATTCTTGTGTTTGAAAGTCAAATTTTCTATTCAGTTCTGGTCTTTTCACTGAGAAAGCTTGAAAGTCCTCTATTTTATTGAAAATCCATATTTTGCCTTGGAACATGATACTCAGTTTTGCTGGGTAGGTGATTCTAGGTTTTAATCCTAGCTCCATTGACCTCCGGAATATCGCATTCCAAGCCCGTCGATCTCTTAATGTAGAAGCTGCCAGATCTTGGGTTATTCTGATTGGGTTTCCACAGTACTCAAATTGTTTCTTTCTGGCTGCTTGCAGTATTTTCTCCTTGATCTGGGAGCTCTGGAATTTGGCCACAATATTCCTAGGAGATTTCTTTTTTGGATCTATTTGAGGAGGCGATCGATGGATTCTTTCAATTTCTATTTTGCCCTGTGGCTCTAGAATATCGGGGCAGTTCTCCTTGATAATTTCCTGAAAGATGGTATCTAGGCTCTTTTTTTGATCATGGCTTTCAGGTAGTCCAATAATTTTTAAATTATCTCTCCTGGATCTATTTTCCAGGTCAGTGGTTTTTCCAAGGAGATATTTCACATTGTCTTCCATTTTTTCATTCCTCTGGTTCTGTTTTATAATATCCTGATTTCTCATAAAGTCACTAGCTTCCACTTGCTCCAATCTAATTTTTAAAGTAGTATTTTCTTCAGTGGTCTTTTGGACCTCCTTTTCCATTTGGCTAATTCTGCCTTTCAAGGCATTCTTCTCCTCATTGGCTTTTTGGAGCTCTTTTGCCATTTGAGTTAGTCTGTTTTTTAAGGTGTTGTTTTCTTCAGTGTATTTTTCAGTATTTTTTTGGGTCTCCTTTAGCAAGTCATTGACTTGTTTTTCATGGTTTTCTCGCATCCTTCTCATTTCTCTTCCCAATTTTTCCTCTACTTCTCTAACTTGCTTTTCCAAATCCTTTTTGAGTTCTTCTATGGCCTGGGGCCAGTTCATGTTTTTCTTGGAGGCTTTTGTTGTAGGCTCTATGACTTTGTTGTCTTCTTTAGGCTGTATGTTTTGGTCTTCTTTGTCACCAAAGAAAGAATCCAAAGTCTGAGACTGAATCTGGGCGCGTTTTTGCTGCCTGGCCATATTCCCAACCAACTAACTTGACCCTTGAGTTTTTCAGTGGGGTATGACTGCTTGTAGACTAATGAGTTCTATGTTCTATGTTTGGGGGGGAGGTGCCAGCTCTGTCAGAGCCGCACTCCTCCTTCCCCAAGGACCCCCAGTCCAGACTGGGCTCAGATCTTCAGCAGGCTGTTGCACTCCTGCTCTGATCCACCACTTAATTCCTCCCACCAGGTGGGCCTGGAGCTGGAAGTAACAACAGCTGTAGCTGCCCCACCTCCGCTGCCCCAGGGGCTGGAAGCCGAACCGAACTCCTTCCACTCCCGCAGCTTTTCCCACTAACCTTCTCCGCAGTCTTTGGTGTTTGTGGGTCGAGGGGTCTGGTAACCGCCGCAGCTCACATATTCAGGGCGCTAGGGCCCCGTCCGCCCGGCTTCTGGTCTGGATCGTCCACGCCGCTGAGGCTGGGCTCTGCTCCACTCCGTTCCCAGCTCCCAGCTCCGTGTGGAATAGACCTCACCCAGAGACCATCCAGGCTGTCCTGGGCTGGAGCCCTGCTTCCCTCTGCTGTTCTGTGGGTTCTGCCGTTCTAGAATTGGTTCAGAGCCATTTTTATAGGTTTTTGGAGGGACTCGGGTACGGAGCTCACTCTAGTCCGTGCTTACCAGCCGCCATCTTGGCTCTGCCCCCAGACAATGTCATTTTTACAAGATTCTGAGTTCCAAATTTTTGTCCCTCCCTCCTTCCCTCCTTCCCCTCTCCCTAAGATGATGACCAAGTCAGTTAAGTGGTGCAGTAGAGAGAGTGCTAGGCCTGGAGCCAGGAAGACCCGAGTCCAGATTCCAGGTCGGTTTCTTCGTCTGTGAAGTGGAAGTAGCGATAGCATCTCCCTCCTGGAATCGTTGTGAGTCTCAGACGAGATAGTTGTGAAGCACAGGGTCTGGCCCACGGTAAGCACGCATCAGTGTCGTTACTGTTTATTAAGTCCATAGGCAGCACGTGGCCCAAGACACCTCCAGGTGCAGAAGTAGAATTGGGAATTTTAAAAAACAATAATAAAGTCAACAAAAATACAATAAAATGTAGCTAACACGTGGTTTCCTGACTTAACATGTGACCCGCAGGGATCCTTACGTGTGGCTCATCTAGGCCCACCCTCCACTTTGTCCCGAAGAATAATGAGAGATAATACACCAAAAGCTTTGTTAAACCAAGGCAGCCTAGGGCTGCGACATCCTCATCTATGAGGGAAATCATGTTAATTTGGCACGACCCGTTCCTTGTGAAGCGATTTGCTCGCCATCTTTTGTTGCTGGTTTTTTTTTCAAGTTTTACTGATTTTTTTTTTAACATTACATTTACACATCACTGCTACTTTGTGAGAGGGTTCTTGTGATGATCAGATAGAACTAATAATGCAGTGATCGCATCTGAAAGAGCACACGTTTCACATCTGTAGCAAACACCCCCACCCTCCTCAGTCTCTGTTAAAAAAAGAAGTTAGAAGAAATCCACATGTTCTTCCCCTTCCATTCCCCCATCCCATTAGGACAAAAAAAGAAGAAAAAATTCTTATTAACAGAGAAGCCAAACAAATTCCCTTGATATACAGGTAGGTAGATATAGATACAGCTATACGCACATATGTAAGTATATGTGTATGACCATCTTTTTAAATGATATATTCTAGAAATCTCCCAGGAATTGAAGTTAGGCTCACTGTCCTGTAGTTAGGAGAATTGTGACCTTTTTTCCCTTTTTTTGAAAACTAAAACATTTGCTCTTGCCTGTCCGACCTTGTGAGACCTCACCCTTTTCCATGATGTCTCAAATATGAATGACGATGCCTCAGCCGACGGTTCCTTCCATACCCAGAGATGTAAGTCATGTGGGTCAAGTGACTTGAAATGATGAAGGGGAGCTAGCTAGGTACCCTCTTAACTTTCTCTTAACTTGAGTACAAGCTGCCTATTAGTAATTTTTTGTTCTGTTTTTTTCCCTAGTGTAAAGACCATTCTCCCTCATAAAAAAACCAGAAACAGAATTAAAGTGGAGGTCTCCCTTCGGTTTGTTAGCTTCCATCACTCCATCCATTCCAAGTCAGTATTCACTTTCAAAACAAAGCAGAGCTTTTTGCTGTTCTCCTTCTGCCCCCTTCAACCCAACTCTGAGCTTTAGGACTCCTGACGCTCTGTCACAGTTTCCTCATCATGCTCTGTCACTCAGCCTTGCTCCCGTCTTCTGTACATTTATTTTTAAAATCTAGGCTGATTAGTTCATTCCTTGTGTATCCATATTGGTCTCTTTAGAGAAGTTTTTTTCCTCATTGGAATTGTTTCCTTTTGTGTCTTCAGAATTTCATCCTCGAGCGTCTCCCAGTTCTCCTGGACAGACTTTCCCTGTAGAATTTTGGTCCATGGGATCCTACTTCTCTTCCTGTGAATGCTTTGCAATCAGAGGAAAAGTGGAAAAATGGGGATTTTTGAGGAGAAGGGAAGAAGCAGCATGGCCTCTTTTTTTCAGTACATTAGGAAATCATTTCCTCTGTTGAAAGGGAGGGGAGTGCCCCTGGGTAGGCTGAACCAATACAATACAAATGACAATTCTACCTAAATCTACTTACTCAGTGCCATACCAATCACACTACCAAAAATTATTTGATAGAGCTAGATAAAATAATAACACTTTATCTGGTCAAGAATAGCAAGGAAACTAATGAAGGAAAAAATGTGAAGGAAAGTAGCCTAGCCATACCAGATCTCAAATGGTTTTGTAAAGAAGCAGTTGTCAAAACAGTCTAGTACTGGGTAAGAAAGAGAGTGGTAGATCAGTTGGACATAGTAGGTATAGAAGACACAGCAGTAGATTACCATGGTCATCTAGTGTTTGATAAACCCAAAGATCAAAGCTTTTGAGATAAGAATTCACCATTTGACAAAAAGTGCTGGGGAAACTGGAAAAGTGTGTGGCAGAAATCAGGCACAGACCAACATCTCACACACACCGTCCACCAAGATAAGGTCAAAATAGGTACGTGATTTAGACATAAAAGGGGATCTCATAAACAAATTAGGGGAGCATGGAATAGTTTACCTGTCAGATCTATGGAGAAAGGAAGAATGTAGGACCAAACAAGGAGCATTACAGAACATAAAATGGATAATTACATTTTTTGCATAACCAAACCCAGTACGGCCAAGATTAGAAGGAAAGCAGAAAACTGGGGAAATTTACAGCAAGTATCTCTGATAAAGGCTTTATTTCTTAAATATATAGAGAACCGAGTCATTTATAAGACTACAGGTCATTCCCCCAGTTAACAAGGGGTCAAAGGATACGAACGAACGGTTTTCAGATAAATCAAAGGTACCTGTAGTCATATGAAAAAATGTTCTAAATTGCTCTAGATTAGAGAAATGCAAATTAAAACACCTCTGAGGTACCACCTCACACCCACCAGACTAGCCGATATGACAGAAAAGGGAAATGATAAATATGGGAGGAGATGTGGGAAAATTGGGACACGAATGCACTGCTGATGGGGTTATGACCTGATCCAACCATTCTGGAGAGCAATTTGGAACTATGCCCGAAGGGCTATAAACTGTGCATACCCTTTGATCCAGCAATACTCCTACTAGGTCTGTATCCCAAAGAGATAAGGGGGAAAAATAGGAAAAGGACCTATTTATCCAAGGGGATTTATAGTACATCTTTTTGTGGTGGCAAAGAATTGGAAACTGAGGGGATGCCCATGAATTGAGGGATGGCTGAACAAGTTGTATGTGATTGTAATGTAATACTATTATGCTGTAAGAAATGAGGAGCAGACATTTCAGAAAAACCTGGGAAGACTTACATGAACTGATGCTGAGTGAAGTGAGCAGAACCAGGAGAACATTATTTACATGAAAGACAACACTGTACAATGATCAGTTGTGAGTGACTTAGCTATTCTCAGCAATACAAAGATCCAAGACTATCCCAAAGGACTCATGATGAAAATTCTATTCAGATTCAGAGAAAGAACTGATGGAGTCTCTCGAAGGCCAAGCCTCAAACCCAATCCACTCTGAATTTCAAGGACTGGACAGCAATAGGTCTCTGCCCAAGCTCCACTTAATGGCTATATTTTGGGCCCTATGGGCTCAGAGTGAATGCAAATAGTAATTGTTTCTCTTTTGACCAGCAACCCTGGAGATCTTCACCTCCCAGTTTGATTCTTTTTTTATTTTATTTTATTTTATTATTTTTTTTTTTATTAAAGGGGCCATCCCTTGATTCACTTCTTAAAAGGCCTATTTCACTGAATGGGCACTGCCTCATTCAAACTGAGAACCTGAAAAGATTTTAGCTTAAAAAGTCCAAAGTCTCCCACAGCATCCTGGGCCATCTCCAGTTGTCCTGGTTACTGAACCCAGATGGCTCTGGAGGAGAAAATGAGCCTGGTGACTCCCTCACTCAAATCAAAGTCAATTGCAAGTCATGTCATCATCTCCCTGATGTCATGGTCCTTTTTGAGAACAAAGGACAAACCACAGTCACACAATCTTTCTTCTTTTCTTCCTCCCTCCCTCTGTCTCTCTCTGTCTCTCTTTCTCTCTCTCTCTGTCCTTCCTTCCTTCCTTCCTTCCTTCCTTCTTTCCTTCCGCCTTCCTGCCTTCCTTCCTCTCCATCTTCCTTTGTCTCTTTTCTTCCACAAAATGACTAATATGGAAATATGTTTTACATGATTGCACATGTATAACCTATCTTAGATTGCTTATCCTATCGGAGAAGGAAGAGAGAAGGGGAAGGAAAAACATTATTTTAAAAAGTTACATGATGAAAAAGGGCGGGGGAGGGAGCAAGAGGTGGTAAAGGAGGTTTGAGGATTGAGAAGTTTTAGAATTGCTGCTTTGGAGAGTCAATTAAGGCAGAGTTCTGAAATGAAGAGGGCTCATTGAGATTATATAATATTAATTTATAGAGAGCTCATTCAGTGCATCTGAACTACACCCTCTAGCAATATTCACTCAGAATTGAACAGGAATTTGTGGGGGTAACCCAGGCTAAGGGTTTGGCAAGATGTTGCTGGCATTGACGTAAAGGGTAAGGTATTCAAAGGGAGCTGATAGTGTGTAACTGAACTACCTAACCATAAGGTTAAGATTTCATGTACTTCTGGCTATTGTGGAAGGAGAAGGATACAAGCCAAAGAAGAAATAGTCATGTAGGTATTAGCTTGAAGAGGTTTGGACTAGCAAAGTAGGTGAAGGTTGAATTTAGAGAGAAGATATTTGACAAAATTTGGGACAAATTGAGAAAATTTGAAAAAGAGCTGGATACAGACCCCTGGTGCCGGAAGGAATCTGCTGCCATGTTGAAGGAAAAGGGAAAAGAACCTAAGGAGACTCACCAAGGAGAGGGTGCTTGGCCAGATGAGGCAAGGTAAATAAGAAAAGGCAAGTGGAACAAATACGGTTAATAAATCGAAAGAAGGGAAATTAAGGAGGGAGATTGGTGCCGAAAGGCAACATTTTGGGGAGCTTTTGACACAAAGCACAGGAATTTGAATTGCGTTGCCAAGTTAATAAGAGAAGAAAATTTGCTTTAGAAGTTCCAAGGAGTGCTTACAGTTGAGGTGTTCGTGGCAGAAGAGGATGAGAGGCTAAAAACTGCTACCATTAAGGTGAGTATTGATCTGTGTGTATTGTGCAATGTTAGTGTTTCTGCTCTGGCCGGATGACATCTGTTTTCCAAGTGTAGGCTGAGCTTGCTTCTGGTACAGAAGGTGAAGGGGCTCGAAAGGCTGCCCAGTTGTTAGGGAGAAGGCAGCGTTCCCAAAGGAAACCTAGTGAGGCTGCAGTGGTCACCAAGGCAATCTAAGGACGAGGAAGGGACAGCTGGCCCTCGTGAAGATGAGACAGAACGAGAATACGTTTCACTGAGCGGGAAGGGAAGGTGCACTAGAGAGAGCTTGCAAATGGGCTGGAGGGGCTTCTGCGTCCTCTGAGGAGGAAGAAGCTCTTGTCCTCCCGAGAGTGACCTTGGAGAACCACTGAAGTGTCATCCATCCAGAGTCGGAGGAAAAGAGAAGGGTCCTGGGGGTTGGTGATTCCTCACTCAGGATGTGCCAAGGAAGCCTTCTGCCTACCTGATAACTGCGCTGAGGGATCTGGTACTTCCTGGGGCCTGTGTGTGTCCGAGATGTAATAGAACTTGCCCGGACATCCAGATGATGTCAGCTGCTCAGGTCTGGCAGTTCACACGGGCACAAGTAGTTTCTAGAAGGAACCCTTATTTATTAAAAAGATTCGCCCATAAGATGGTGGAGTAAGCAGTAAATTGCTGTTGCTCTCCCATATTCACCCCCAAACAACTGAACGACCATAAAATGGCACCCTAGAACAAATCCTGGAACAGCAGAGCCAGCAGAAAGTCTTTCAGCCTAGGAGACTTGCAGGATTGGCAAGAAAGGGCTATCTCACTTGTGTAAAAGGGGAGTGCAGCCCAGGACAGGAAGTGTCTCAGCAAAGCAGTGGGAGATCCTGACCCCTAGTGCAGTGGAGCCGGCGCATGCCAACAGCAGGACCCCCATATGCCTAGCATAGCCAGGGGCACCGGCAGACTCCAGCTCCGAGAACCATCACGTGCTTTGGTGCAGCCCCTGGTGGGTGGGTGTGCTGCAGCGGCCAGACCTCCGAGTACTTCAGCATTGTCCTGGCTGGCGTCCAACGGCATCTGGACCCCCATGAACTGAGAGTGGTTCTGGGCAAACAGGCATCCTCCAAGGGCCAGACCTCCCTGTGCTGCAGCGTGGCCCTGGGGAGGCTGAGGCTAAAACTTAATTTCAGACCGGGGTGGAGCGGGGTCACCAAAGTTCAACAGTACCATATTTCTATTTAATGTGCTTCTTGCGTGAGGCCGATCCCAAGATGAGGAAAGTACAACAAAGCACCTTTAAACACTGGAGAGTTATAATCTAACTGAAAGGCAACAAAACAATTGCAAACAGGACGTTTTCAGCATGTGCCTCGGACTCTCCACTGAGGCATCCACCGGAGCAGTATCTTCTGCAGCTAAGCTTATTTGGTGTTTCAGCTATAAACTCGTTCAGTCAATGGTTTGGATTTTACTGAGAGTCCTAAGGGTAGAAGAGTGAGAATTGGCAGAGGTGCATTTTCCCTCCTCCTCCAGCTATTTATGGATGTCAAAACTGAGTCATTCCGAAACATATCATTCCATGTAATTATGTAGTAATCCAAGTTATTACGATCTTTAAGTTTACAAAGGAACGCAGATCATAAAAAATCAATGAGATTTTTGCCTGGTGGAGTAAAAGATAAGAAGTCCCTGTCCACATTGTGATATGCTGCTGGGCAAACAGCACCGCAAGGCTGTCCATCTGTCTGTTTACCTCTCTGGGTGAATGGGAGCTGGAGCCACAGGTATTTAGGAAGACCTTGGGCTGGGTCACATTTGAGAAGTTGTTCCTTGCTTTTAGTGATTCAGAGCTGACAACAATATGTTACCTCCCCCTCAAATGATTCCATGGAAGCCTATATCTTAAACACCCGGTAATGTTATATGACCATGAATCATGAATCAAAATTGTGATTATCCCAGAGGGCAAAGGAAAGTGACTTAGTGGGAGTTGGTATGATGGCAAATATCATAGATGAAGAGCTGTGGATGAAAATTGGAATAAATGACTGGAGATACTGGGGAATGGATGTTGGTTGGTCATATCAGAAGAATTAGAGATAACAGATGGATCACCCAAATGACTGTGCCCAGCGGGCATTTAATAAATACTTATCAAATTCACAAACTGACCATTCCTAAGATATTAGAAAAAGAACCTTTTGCTACGGTGGGTGGATCCTCTGTGGAGAACTTACGAAAGGAATGAATAATACTATTTTTAAAAAGCACCTAAAGCTTACTATGTGCTAGGCACCAAGTGACACAGTACTTGACCTCAAGGCGCTTACAATATAATAGGGGAAGACAACACAAGGGGGGAGTGGTGGACAGGGAAGCCACTGGGGTGATGAGGGCATAACAGGGCAATTGACTGACACCATTTCAGAAATGGTAGAATTGAACAGATTACTATTTTCAGGCCTAGAAGTGATACTGATGTGTGTTTGTGTGTGTGTATAGGATGGCACATTGTGTCAGATAGAGAGAATTCTAACCTATTGGGAGTGCTAAGGAGGAAGCCCAGCATGAAGAGGCTCACTCAGGATAAAAAGGCAGGGATGCATGTTCATGTGTGCCAGCCGATAACACCCACACCAGTGAAATTGTGCATCTACCACTGGTGCAAGATTTCTCCAGGTTCTAGGTTAAAATTTAATATCTATAGAAAAATAATTCTTCCCAAGCTATATAACCATGTATTTGCTAAGAATCCTTAAAGTCTCAAAGTGCTGTTTCTTCATTTCCACAGACTTCGTGGTTGTGAAATCCTCTAACAGAATGCACATTACCTAGCTGTGACCAAACAGGTTATGATAATGTGATTGAGACACCTGAGCTTTCCCCAGTTTCATTGTTCGAAAGTCCCAAGTCCCATCAGAAGCTTTGGGTGCACAGAGGTGTGTTGGGTGGGAGGGAGGCAAGATATTCAAGGTCCAGCTGAGTGGAGGAGGCAAGTGGGCGGAATGAGGGAACGGTAACAAACCAGGGGGTCAGTAGGATTGACAGAGATGGACTTTTGCCATCCTCCGCAAATGTCTTTGTGCTAACCTTGTATACACTGTCAGTATACTTGCATATGTCTTATACTTACGTTGCTCTGTACATATTGGTTCTCTGTAGCTGAATGTAAATGTGGGGAAGGGATGCCTGAATTTTTTGCTTTGTATTCCTAGTGCTGAGTCTAGGCACATAGTAGGCACTTAAGAAATTGCTGTTGACATAATAAATGGATTTTTCCAAATACTTGAAACAAAGCCCAAGGTCATGGCCAGGCCCACTGAGATAATGCTATATGATAAATGTCAGTTTTTGTTAAATGACTTATCTTGGCGTATTAGAAACCTAGACCTTTTCTTGGCTCCTGCTTCCCCCTTCCTAACCTGCCTTGCCCTGCCCCACCTTTGAAAAATCTCACTCTTCATTATAGCATCTAGGAAGAAGCCAATAGGGTGAAGAAGACTCTAGAACCTGCACTGAGATCCTCAGTTCCTCTGATAACGCATGAGGAGCAGCAACCCCTTAAAAATAACTGCTGTCTGGCTGATGCTTCTCCATTCACAAATGCCCCTCACAACAGCCCTGTGAAATGAGTGCTCTGGTCATTCCCTCATTTTGCAAATCAGCCAACTGGGTGTCAGAAAGGGCAGGTGACGCACCCAAAAATGGCTGACTTCCAGATGAATTCTGCTTCTGGGCCTGACACTTTTAGCATTGGGGGAGAGGGAGATGTGAGGGCATGTGTTGTAGACAGGTAGTAGCTGAGATGAAGGAAGGCAAGGGAAGCTCCACAGTCAAGGTGTGTGGTCAGGATGGCGGATAGCACACGTCATCATCCTTCTGCCACTATCTCTGGAGGAAGGTGCCTTCTGCTGACGGAATCTCTGCCAATCATCCACAGACAACCGAGGTGAGGAAATGTGGTTCAATGAAACAAGACTTCCACATATGCATTTGGCATGCAGTCTGACTTTAGGTGCCAAGTTCTCAGCTATGCTTTGTATTGGGAATCCTTGAAGAGTTTGGCCTTTGTTTCCTTTGATTAATTCAGTGTCTTTGAGTCTTACTAGGTGCTAAGCCCCAGGCCCAAACCCCTGTTAGGTGCTAAGCCTATGTGGGTGTGAATTGGTAACTAAGGTGGGGCTCCAGGTGGGGCCAATGAAGGGAGATGCTAACACCAGAGCCAATCATAGGAGCCTAAGTTCTGGACGCTGATGATGTTTGATGACATCTGAAACTGTATAAAAAGGGAGAATAGGGCTATTTGCTTAAGGCTCTCACACCTGGAGGCATTGGACTCTGGGCAGCTGCTCTAAGGGCCTTCCGGGTGAACTCAGATGTTGATGGCTTTCTTGGCAACTATGAATTGTACTTGGTCTGTTTGTAATTTGATTGTATTTGCTCTGAAGTTCAGGGTGCTGGCTTTTTCCCCTGAACTAAGCGAATGATATTTGTATAATGGATTAAATTGAGATTGTTAACCCCTTAATGTTGCTTTCCTTAGTAGAGCAAATCAAAAGACCCTGGGCTTGCAGCGTTCTGTGAGCTGGTTGTTGTTGGTTTTACACCCCCCACAGCAGCTGCTAGCCGGACTGTGTGCTTTTACTTGAGACCCCGGGAAACCTGCATAATGGGACTTTATTGAGAGGGCTGTGACCCGGGATGTGGCCCACCCTCTCTCAGGTAAGGTCACAATTTCCTTTGAGAGGAGCTATGTCCGAGGCAGGTATTGTACCAGAGGGATTTTTAACTTGGGGTCCAGAAACTTTTTTTTTAAACCTTTTAATAATTGTATTTCAGTATAATTGGTTTTCTTTGCAATCCTGTGTTTTATTTTATGCATTTAAAAACATAGGCTTCACTAGACTGCCATGAGGGCCCATGACAAAAGGGGCTAGAATTCTATTTATCTATTCCACTTCATTGATTTGTAGTACAGGCACAAAAAGTTCTTTTAAGGCTCAGGACAAAAGCCACTTTCCCTGCTTGTTCCAAAATGGTAAATTAGCAGTTATCTTGTGCTCAGCCAGTGGCACTCCCTTCCCCTCAAGGTGGAATTCTTTATTTGGGGTGCCCTGATTCCTTTGGCAGTCTGGAGGTGCCTATGGACCCCTCCTCAGAATCATATTTTTAAACAATTAAAGGAAACACCAAATGTCAGAAGTTAGTGAAAATAAAGATGTCATTTTTTTCCCATCCAAATTCACGGACCCCAGATTAAGAATCCCTGCATTAAATGCTTATGACATAAAAGATATTCACTGATAGTGAGCAAAGTAAATGGTAAAACAGTACATGGGAAAATATGCAGATTAGATTGGGCAATAGGTTACCCAAGAGTAAATGGGCTTTTAGACTCCAAAGGGAGATGGAATCTCAGCTAAGCCAAGGAAAGAATGATGCCACCCAAGTAGTCCATTTGTAGCCCTCTCTAGGGGCAGGTACTGGATGCAGGACATGCCTGTGGGTCCAGGGAGGGCTCCTATCTGCCATTCCGATTCCACACTTTGCCCCTCACCTCCTCTCTCTCCTGACTCTTCTCTCCCTCCTCCCTTTTTTCCCAACCACCCAGCATCACATTCATGGATCTCCCAGCGAGGTGGAAAGCCATTTCTCCCCTGGAGTATTCAGCGCACGTTGATTATCATAGAGCTGTCTTTGAGAACTGCCTGACCACCCTAAATGAGAGTCACACGTGGGAAGGCATGGCTCAGGATGAAGGAATCAGAAGCCAAAGACTTGTGGTTTACACAGAAACTTCATGTCTCTGTATCATGAATATTTTCTTTGAGGAAATAATTGTAAGTGCTGGTTATGGCAAGTACTGAATATCGTTACAAAGAACAAAATGGATTCTATTTTATCAGACAGGAGAAGACTTGTTATTGGTGTAAGAGTTCTCCCTGAGTCATCTGTCGGTGTACAGTTAGACTATTCACTTGTCTGAGCTAAGCTGAGACTTAGTTTTTTATTAAAAAGAAAAAAAGAAGGCACAGTAATGAGAAAGATAAGGTAAAAAATGGAAACAAGACTGAAACATTTGTTGTTTGTTGTTTGTCCTCAAAGAGGACAAATGACATTGGGAAGGTGACATCATGACTTGTAAGTGAATTGGGTTTAAGCGAGGCAGGGCTGTGCAAAGTCACCAGCCTCACTCTCTCCTCCCGAGCCATCTGGGAAACCGAAAATGAGAAATAGATGGCAAAAGTCACATCATTACTAGCTAAAATAATTTTATCTAGCAGTTTAATCAATGTAAATTAATTAGTACTATGAGACCAAAAGAGCCCAGGAAGTGCCTTAGCCAGCAAATATTTGATTCATATCCCTAATGGATAGAACTGAAACAAATTTATAAAGTCTTATGCAGAACAATTATGAGTAATATCATAAAACAGAGAGAAGCAGTAGGGGGCAAAACCAAGTTAAAGAAGGTCTGGTAGGAGATATGACAAGCAAAGTCATCCCAAGGGTAGTCAAGGAGAAAAATGAAAGGAGAATTACGGAAGGAAAGTGGAAAAGATTTGCAAGAGCCATTTTAACAAAATGTTTTCTTCATGAAAGTTAATGGAACATCCGTAGTTGGATCCGAACTAATATGATAGTCCTGGATGTGTTTATAGAGGAGATAGCAGTATCACTAAAGAGAACAAAGAAAAGCATCTGGATTAGACCGTGGATTTATGGAGGCAAAGCCCCTCATGAGCACTTACACTAAGCCCTAGTGATACAAATACAAGAAGAAACAAATGACAATCCTGCCTTCAAGGAGCTTACGCTCTAATAGAAAACACACCAAAGAAAGCTAAAAATCCCTGGAAAGGAGGGGAAATAACCAGCTGGGATCTAGGTCCAGAAGGTCTGAAGCAGAGCAGACAGGAGGATGAAGGCTGGCCTACTAGGAGGAGGGGACCAGCATGGGGGAGAGATGTCCCAGAAGATCATAGGGACTGAGGCATGGGGGCAAAGTCCAGAAAGTCACAAACACTGTCAAATGTGGTTGCTCTATAGTATTTGTTTGCTTGGCACAGGTGGTTGCTTAACTGTTTTTCTTGGTTACAAAGAGCAGGTTCAGTTCTGTGTGGTATGATGAGAAGTGGAAGGGAGGGCTATATCCAGCAATGACAGATGAATTTTGATGTGATCCTCAGCAGATCACCACCCTCAACTCCCAGTGGAAAGCCTCTGGTCACCTTCTCATTGTGCACCCACGCAGGAGAAATAGCAGGTGATGAATCTGTGACCTGTGCCTGCCAGCAGTCCTGATGGTAGAAGCGATACAGTTGGGAGGTGGAGAGACCCAGGCTTAGAAAAAAAACTTGAACCATATTAATACTGAAAAAGGTGAGCAAGGGAACATTAATAACTCTCCTACTTAGAGGAACTCATTATGAGAATCATTTCTCCATGAATTAAAGGCATCCTTAATGAGGATATTAGTAGTAATATGTGGGCTGTCACAAGTGATACTCAATTTCACAATTAATTGAAAGATGAAGAGAATATAAAATTCCATTGTGGTTCTGTTTTGCTGATTATGAAAACTCATTTGATTCAGTAAAGTAAAATGCTGTCTTACAGGCTTATTTCAACAAGGTGTGTCTCCCATCCTCATGTAACAAAAAATCATTCCAGATTCCTTAGACCATGTAACAACAGCAATGACCCTCTGATTATAAAAACCATGTGAGGAATAAAGCAGGAAGAGGTATGATCACCAAACGTATTTGCCACCATGATGGAGGAGATCCATGGAGTGTGGTGAGGTCCTCCAGGTGCTCCTGTTTACATAAGGTGTGCTGATGGTATCAAGACCCAGAACATGGCAGAGCCTTCTGCAAGAGATCTGTTATTTCCTGAGGGAGTTTGGCCTGCCTGTCCATATGAAGGAAAGACCAAATGGGTGAACGATGCCAGTTGCACATGCATTTGGATAGATTTTCTGCAGAGTTTGTCCATCAGTATGTGTGTGTGGGTAGGGCAGTGTAGAATGAACCATGATTGGGACTGTAGTTGAACAGGAAAAGGAAAGATAGCTGCAATGTCTTCAGGAAATTGCAAAGCTCTTTTTATTGACAAGACCCAGTTTTCAACACTACCATTCTACCACTATTGCCATTTGGCAGTGAGAGATGAAACCTCCAGAGAACTAAGTATGAGTGTGATGCAAAAGATGATGGAGTGGTACATGGTGGGTGTGAACAGGCTGCCACAGAGAACCAAGGAAGAACTCAGAAGAAAAGGAAGAGAGAAGGATGGCATCAGGGAAATGTGTGATAGGAAGGGAAGATGAGCCGATCACACAGCTGAGGAAATGGAAGGAAGAAGGCTAGGCAGCCAACATGCCCCTAGCAAGGGTGGATGAGAGGGTGGACCCTTAGGATGACCTGCAGGTATGAGATAGACAAGATTGATGCAGGACAGACAGGTGTGGAAGGGCTGCCATCTTCATTGCTGGAGGGGACTTCAGAATGAATGATGTCACAGGACCACTGGAGTAATGAGTATAGGCTGTAGCTTCAATGAGGCTGTGAGAGCGAACCCCCCACATGGGAGATTTCAAGTAAAGGTTGAGATGTTTGTCCTAACGTCTATACCCATGTACGGTGTTTCTGTGATTCCTGTGCTTTCTGGTTGAATGATTAGTAGCACATATACATTTACATACTCACAAATACGCACACATTGCATGTATAAACACGGATGTATGCACATATGCACACACACATATATATATATGTAGTGATGCCGTAGTGTATCACATACCTATACACACATATAGACACATATGGGGGGTTATATAGATCTATGTATGACAGTATAGCATCATTGATAGAAAGCTGGCTTCAGAATCAGGGTTCAGGTCTCACCTTTGACACAGTCTCTATGACTATGGGTAAGTCACTCAGCTTCCCCATGTTCCAGGCAGCTCTCTAAGATCCAAGATCTCAAGTTGCCTGTCTCCATCACTAGAGGGAATTTCTGCTTTGAGAATTTCGCAGACTGATGAAATCACACTACTGGGCCAAAAATGTGTGTACTTATCTGTTTAACTATTTTTGGATTAACTGTTAATTCCTGAGCTTTGTGAGCAGCCTCCTTGCAGTAACAGTGAAGGCCTTCCTTCAGATTTTTTTTTAACATTTTTGTATTTTGTGGATGCCCATGAGCTCATTTAAGCAGGCCCCATATGTCAGCCATGTATGATAAACTTGGGAGGCCAGCCATAGGCTAAGCTGACCCTTCTCTATAGTCCCACATGATGCTCAAAAGGCCCTGAGGCATTGATTTAGAGAGGAGGTACCTGTTAAACAGTGGACAGCCCAAAGAATAGAGCTCAATGTGATGCATCTTAAATTGCACCTTCCCAAAGTAGGCTCCCTAAAGTGTAAAGGCACCAAGATGTGACCATTACATCCTCTGTCTGCCAACGGATGCCAATGATTGCATCAGCATAAAATTGCACAAGACTGAGAAATTGTGTCTGCTTGGGAGAATCCAGAGCATGAATCATAAGGTGGGGACAGGATTTGAAGACAGTCTGTCCTCATCCTAATCGAGGATTAGCCACAGTGGGCATAAAACCTTGAGGGGTTACTGAATTAAAGTGAACTGAGGACATATTGGGTGGGGCAAGAGAGATAGACACAGACAGAGAGACAGAGACACCCACACAGAGAAAGAGACACACAGAGAGAGATATAGACAGAGATATGTCTCATTATCATGCTGATATGGTGCTCAGCTGTTTTTTTTTTTCCACTGAGGCACAGAATTTAGAAGTAGGGTGCTCCTGGTCATCCCCACTACCTTGCAAAGGCCAAGCATAATGCCAGCTCCTTTCTATGTAGTGTATTAATATCCTTTTGCCAACCCAGCACAGAAGATAAGACCTATAAAACAGAGAGCAAAGCCTGCTACTTTAACCTTGGTCTCCATCTCTCAGATGAAGGGAAGAGAGCAGTTGCCTGAGAGGCAAGAAAACACATGATGTAACTTAGTTGTCTCTCCTCCTGAATGTATTTCTTCATTCCTTCAGTGGATCCAATACCTTATCTACGTGGATGTTCTCACTCCTGTACGGGTCACAACCGATTTGTGGTTCTTATCCTCTGTGGTTCTTGTCCACGTTCCATCAATCTGATGCACCACAGAAGACTTACCAAGGTGCTAAAGGCCTTCCTGTAGACTTTTTGACATTGTGTGGTTGCCTGTAGAGTCTTTGGGATGCCCATCTTAGCCCTCCTGCCTTGTGACAGGCTCTCTACATTTTCAGATCAGACATTTTCTCACTTCTTGGGTGCTGGTCATCATTGGGAATATGCCTGAGCCCACCACGTTTCTTGCCATGGTACCTTGGAGATTTTGGTGTTCCAAGATCTTCAACCATCCACCATCCTTCGGAGGTATTTGTCTTAAAACAATGAGTTTTTACATTGGTGATTATAAGAATAGGAATCATCTTGGCCTGCTTGGCCCCAGGCAGCAGAACCAGGAGCAGTTGGGAGGAAGTTGCCAAAAGGAAGAGCCCCCCGCCCCCAACGACAAGTGTTCAAGCATGATGTCATTTATCAGGCATGTTGTAGGATTTCTTGGTTGGTTGTTGCAGACTGGGGTTCTCCCTATGATGCTGTGAAAATGTCTGTGAATCCTTCAGATGTTGAAATACCCTGGGGTCATCTCTGGGCAGTTTCCTGGTCAGAATAATATTGGAGAATAATTCCAGAAACACAGTGACTTCCTTTGTGACATAAGCGTGTTTGTAATGACCAGAACTCTCTCTCAGCTATGAAATTCTGCCATTGTTTGATATTCACATTTTTGGTAAGGTTTCCATGGACACATGTGAGCCCAGTAGAGATTTTTGGTATAGTCCTATGGGATATTTTCTTGGTTATGTGGGAAGCAAATAGGATGGGTGTAACTAGGTATGAAACTGGGTGGTTCTGATAAGTATGTTGTGGTTAATGTGTAATGTAAAAAAAAGATAAGGACCATATGGAATCTACCCATCACGCTCAGCCCTTTAAGGACCCGCCAGATTAGATTGCTAATGCTTTTGGCCAAAGGCAATCATACAAGTTTCTGGATAAAAGGCTCATGTGATTCAAATACAGGATAAAAGTAGGATTAGATTGAAGATTCTAAGCATGGAATTGTCAGAATTATCAAACTAATGCATCAGGGCATCAACTTAAGAATGTTTCCTTTTTATTTTAAAATACATTTATGGATAGGTTTTGTTTTATTTTGTTTTTAATAAGGGATGTTTTCTAAAGGATTTTAGAAGCAACTGGAGCAACAAGAGAGGCTGACAGATACAGATGTGTTTGCATCAGACAGGAAGTCACTACATTTTAGGAATTGTTTTCCAATATGATTCTGGCTAAGAAACCAGGCAGAGAAACTTCTGGTGTGGCTTCGGAAGCACAGAACAAGATAAAAGATAATGTGCAAGATTCTCTGGCCCAGCCACTAGACTCTACAGAAACCAAGATTCCTTGGGCTAGAGGCCCAAGTGGCATCCTGTGGCATCCTCCTCCACGCATGGTGGTGGGTGGAATCTGGAAGTGGTAAAGACCTGTCTAAGCATCCACTTTGTAAACTTGAAAGTACTACCTACATATGAGTGGTTGCTAATTATTATCATAATTAAATTCTTCCTCCATTTCGTCATCAGCACATGGCAGTGACCTTGCCTTCCTGAAGACTCTGTTAGTGGAAAGCAAGCTCTGGCAGATCCACCAAGTTGGAAGGGAGTCGCATTTGGGTCTGTGGATGAGGCAGCATCTGTCATGGGAAGAGTGGCCTAACCAGACCTTAGGAAGATCATCGCTTGGATGGCCGCTGTTTGGCAAGTTTTTTCAGTCACAGCAACTCCCAGATGCTACTTGCCAAGGCCAGGGAGTGGCATTCTATACTGGTAACTCCCTCTGATTCTCCTTCAACTTTGTTTGTCCATTCATTCCTGTATGTTCTTCCTGTTATATATTCATAGTCAGTGTGTCCCCGAAGAAAGTGTTTGATTTCGGAATCTCTAAGTTGGAAAGGATGTCAGAGATCATCTAGTCTAAACTGTACCCAAGCAGAAACTCCCTGCAACATTATGGAGAAAGTGCCTTTGGTCATATGCTGTGCACACTATCTTTTGTAATAGTCATTGTTATCTATGTTATATACTATAGTTAACTATGCATATGTCACAATAACAAGGCAATTTGAGGGTTCATTTTCAAAATAACTCAAAGAGGTTGAGATACTTTAAAAAAACGGAAAAAAATGGAGGATGTTAGTACTGAAAAAGATGACTGAGAAAAACATTCGCGACTACTGGCCTGTGTTCTCATATCTCTATAAAATCTTTGAGATTGGCCTGTGCATACATCAAGGGTACGAGGAAGGAACTGGCAGGCTTTTGCTGGAAATACTCTATATTAGGTCACATCTTCATAGTCACACAATTGACCATGAGGTCAATACAAGATCTTTCTGTATTGATCCTTGACCACACACACACACACACACACTTATCTCAATGGAGCTGAACACTGCCTTAAGGCAGTCTTCCAAGAGAGCATGTTCTATAATGTGTTACTATCATAAAAGATTCTTCGGTAGATGCACTCCCCAGATAAACTTTTGTCCAAAATTCCTCCGAGCGTCAACACTGTGAAGCATGATACAGTGTTGCCAAAAGTGTTGGCCACCATCATGCAGGATGTCCTGCAAAAAGACCAAGTGGAAGAGGGACTTTGTACAGATAGCATGATGCAAGCACCTTCTCAATGAAGAGCCTGGCATACTAATTCCCATGAAGTAGACCAAGTGGATGAAGAATGTTCATTTTTCCACTTATGGCACGCAGTTGGATGGGCAACTCATTGAGTTATAGTTCATCAGTGGGTGGTGAGCTGGTCCGAGAATTGACGTGTCTCGGTGTCTCTCGGGAAATTGTGCAATGCTTTCAATGATTCCCAAACTCCCTGCTACCAAAGTCCATCTTTTAGCACCAGTACTCTTCCATGATACTATGTAGTTGTGAATCATGGAATTGATGGAATGCCCTACTTTTTGTAGAATCACGTTTCAAATGCCATAAAGGATAATGGAAAGACGCCTGGGGACAGGGTCGTGTAATAGCCTGTAGCATATTTTCAGCAATAACTTGCCTGTAAGAAGTGGTATATAAGACATCATTAGTCCGACCTGAAAAGGAAGTGGTTCAGTCATGTAGCAAGAATGAAGAATCAAAGGTTGACAATCCAAGTGTTTCTAGGATCTGAAAAATATTAAAAGACTCAGAGGCAGTTGCCTCATCTTTAAAATGAAGGTTTAGGCTGTTGGTGGAGTTATGAACTGATCCAACCCTTCTGGAGAGCAATTTGGAACTATGCCCAGAGGGCTGTAAAGCTATTCCTATGGGCAGAGCCAAGATAGTGGGGAAAAGGCAGTGACTTTCCTGGGCTTTCCCCCAAACCCCTCTGAATATTTTTAAATAATGCCATAAAACAATTCTTGGAGCAGCAGAACTCACTCCAGCCAGAAACAACTTAGAAGGTCTGTAGCACCTGGTTAAGCATGGAGCACAGACTGGGCCCCAGCAAAGCAGGAGCAGGCCTTGGGAGCCACTGAATCTGCAGCAGCAGAAACATGGTAAATGGTAAGGGGATCAAACAACTGGTCAGAAGGAGACTACAGGGTTTGTTTGCTAGCACTGAGGCAGGAGATTGCTTCACCCATACTTGGATCTGTGGTCACAGTTCTCGGTGGCAGTCCCAGGGCGAGGAGGAGCACTAGCATACCAGAGCTTGTGGCTGTGACCCTCCTCACAGTTCTAGGGCAGAAAAGAGTACCTGTGGTCACTTACAGACCAGAGCATAGGTCAGAAGAATAGTAAACACACATCTCTTTAGATCATACCACCTTGGGAGAACTGAAAACTTACAGGTCCCTAGAAATGTCTCTGAAAACAGCTGCAGAAAACCCCTGAAACTTGGGACAGCGCATTCTCCACTCTGCAAGGAGAGTCCTGCTTTAATAAAAAGTTAAAAGTCAGGAAATAGGCCGGGAGAGTGAGCAAGCAACAGGAAAAAATTCTGACCATAGAAAGTTACTATGGTGACAAGGAAGATCAAAACACACATTCAGAAGAAGATAACAAAATCAAAGCTCCTACACTCAAAGCCTCCAAGAAAAATATGAATTGGTCTTAGGCCACGGAAGAGCTCAAAACAGAATTTGAAAGTCAAGTAAGAGAAGTAGAGGAAAAATTGAGAAGAGAAATGAAATTAATGAAAGAAAATCTTGAAAAACAAGTCGACAGCTTGGTAAAGGAGACACAAAAAAATACTGAAGAAAATGATACTTTACAGACTATGCCAAATGGTAGATGAGGTCCAAAAGGCCCATGAGAAGAATGCCTTAAAAAGCAGAATTGCCCGAATGGAAAAGGAGCTACAAAAGCTCTCTGAAGAAAGTAATTCCTTCAAAATTAGAATTGAGCAAACGGAAGCTAATGACTTTGTGAGAAATCAAGAAACAAATGAAAAAAATGAAAACAATGAAAAAAATAAAAGATAATGTGAAATATCTCATTGGAAAAAACAACTGACCTGGAAAATAGATCCAGGGGAGATCATTTGGAAAGTTATGATCAAAAATAGAGCCTGGACATCATCTTTCAAAAAATTATCAAGGAAAACTGCCCTGATATTCTAGAGCCAGAGGGTGAAATAAAAATTGAAAGAATCCACAGATCATCTCCTGAAAGAGATCCCAAAACGAAAACTCCCAGGAATATAATAGCCAAATTCCAGAGCTCTCAGGTCGGGGAGGAAATATTGCAAGCAGGTAGAAGGAAACAATTCAAGTATCATGGAGTCAGGATAACACAAAATTTATTAGCTTCTTCTTTAAAGGATGAAAGGCCTTGGAACATGATATTCTGGAGGGCAAAGGAGTTAGGATTACAACCGAGAATCACCTGCCCAGAAAAACCGTGAGTATAATCCTTCAGGGGAAAAATGGGTACTCAATGAAATGGAGAACTTTCAAGCATTCTTGGTGGAAAGACCCAGAGCTGAATAGAAAATTTAACTTTCAAACACAAGACTCAAGAGAAGCATAAAAAGGCAAACAGGAAAGGGAAATCATAAGGGACTTAATAAGGTTAAACTGTTTACATTCCTACATGGTAAGATGATACTTGTAAATCATTATTAAGGGCACTTAGAAGGTGTGTGTGTGTGTGTGTATATATATATATATATATATATATATATATATATATATATATATATATATATAGGCAGAGGGCACAGGTGTAAGTTGAATATGAAGAGATGATATCTAAAAAAATAAAATTAAGGTGTGAGAGAAAGGAATGTACTGGGATAAAGGGAAATAGGTAGAATGGAGTAAATTATCTCACATAAAAGAGGCAAGAAAAAACTTTTACAGTGCAGGGGAAGAGGGGGGAGATGAGGGGGAACGAGTGGACCTTACTCATCAGAATTGGCTCAAAAATAACATACACACTCAATTGGGTATAGAAATCTATTGTACGCTACAGGAAAGGAGGAGGGGTAGGGGATAAGAGAAGGGAGTGGTGATAGGATGGGGGGCAGATTCGGGGAGGGGGGAGTCAGAAGCAAAACACTTTCAAGGAGGGAGAGGGTGAAAGGAGAAAGAGAATAGAATAAATGGGGGGGGGAACTGGATGGAGGACAATACAGTTAGCAATAGTAGCTGTGAAAAAACTTTTGGAGCAAGTTTCTCTGACAAAGGCCTCATTTCTCAAACATATATAGAACTGAGTTAGATTTATAAAAATAAGAGCCATTCCCCAGTTGATAAATGATCAAAAGTTATGAACAGTTTTCAGATGAAGCAATCAAAGCTATCTATAGCCATATGGAAAAATGCTCTAACTTACTATTGATTAGAGAAATGCAAATTGAAATAATCCTGAGATACTACCTCATACCTATTAGATTAGTTAATAGGGTAGAAAAGGAAAATGACAAATGTTGGAGGAGGTGTGGGGAAAAATGAGACATTAATGCACTGTTGGTGGAGTTGTGAACTGACTTAACCGTTCTGTAGAGCAATTTGGAACTATGCCCAAAGACCTATAAAACCATGCATACCCTTTGGCCTGGCAACACCACTGCTAGGTCTGTATCCCAAAAGAGATAAAAAACAAAAAGGAAAAGGACCTATATGTAAAAACATGTTTATAGCAGCTCTTTTCTGAGGGCAAAGAATTGGAAATTCAGGGGATGCCCATCAATTATGGAACGGCTGAACAAATTGTACTATGTGATAATGATGGAATACTATTGTGCTGTAAAAAACAATGAGCAAGATACTCTCAAAAACCTGGAAAGACTTACATGAGCTAATGCAAAGTGAAATTTATCATGTACAACTCTGAAGGACTTATGATGAAAAATGCTATTCATCTTCAAAGAAAGAATTGATGGTGTTTGAATACAAACTGAAGCTTACTTTTGTTTATTTTTCTGGAGGGTTTTTTTTGGTCTATGTTATCTTTCACAACATGATTAGTATGGAAATGTTTTACATGACTGCACATGTATAACCTATATCAAATTGCTTGCCTTTTCAAGGTGGGGGCCTAGGGAGGGGAGAAGGGAGAGAATTTGGAATTCAGAATTCTAAAAAGAGATGTTTAAAATTGTTTTTACATGTAACTGGGGAAAAATAAAATACTAAATAAATTAAAAAGAGAGAGAAGTAAAAACAAGAATTTAAAACAAGATTAAAACATAAAAAAACAACTTACCCTTTGACCCAGCAAGACCACTACTAGGTCTGTATCTCAAAAAGGGGGAAAAAAGAGAGAAAAGGACCTATTTTAAAAAAGACTCATCATAGGAAACAAGTTACTGTGCATCACAAATCATAATCCCATGTTTCCATCAATGTTATGAAGCTGAATAAACTTAGATACATATACATAGTCACAATTTCATGTATCCCCCAAGGAGACAAACTTGTTAAATAGGCCCTATATGTAAAACTAAGGCACACTTACAGATCAAGCCATTTAGAGGGCACACTAAGTGCTAATTTCAGAGGAGAGAGGTATATATATCAGCAAGGTTCCCAAGAAAACTCTGGAAATGTAAATGCCATGAAACAAAAGACCAAAGTACTTATAGCAGCTTCCTTTGTGGAAGCAAATTGAAGGGATGCCCATCAACCGGGGATGGCTGAACAAGTTGTGGTACGTGATTGTGATGGAATGCTATTGGGCTATAAGAAATGACGAACAGGAGAATATCGTACGTAACAGCAATGTTGTACGAAGATGATCAACTGTGAATGGCTTAGCTATTCTAAGCAATAGTGATCCAAGACAATTCCAGGGATTTATGATAAAAAAAAATGCTATCCACTTCCAGAGAAATAACTGGTGGAGTCTGAGTGCAGATCAAAGCAGACTATCCTTACCTTGGTTTTGTTTTGGGTTTTTTTTTTTATCTCTGTTTTCTTTTACAACACGACTAATGGGAATGTGTTTTGCACGATTGCACATGTATAACCTGTATCAAATTGCTTACCATCTCAGGGAGGGGGAAGAGAGAGAAGGAGAGAATTAGGAACCCAAAATAAAAAAAAATGTTAAAAATTGTTTTACATGCAATTGGGAAAAATAAAATATTATTAAAAAAAGAATCAGAGAAAGGGTTCTAATTCTTGAGGTAGCTCTTCTGTGGATGAATTATCAAAGGGCACGGACAAGAATCAGCTTCAATGAGAAAGCATGGACGGGTTTTGATATATTCTAGAAAAGGATACATCAATATTTATAAAGTCATGGGTTCAGTCAGTCCGTAACTAAGTATTTATTATGTGCCAGCTGTGGGCCAGGTATGATGCCAGGCACAGAGGATGTAAAGACCCCAACTCAGGGAGCTGACCTGTTGATTCAACAGAATATCAAGGGTCAGGCTCTGGTTCTATCTGCCTTAGCTGAATGTCAGGTCCTTAAGGACAGAGACTGTGTAGCCCTCTTCATCTTTGCATCACTGAGGTGACCTGCACGTAGTTGGTGCTTAATGAGTTGAACTGAATGGTCATCCAGATGTACTTGAAGATTTGCATTGATGGGGAGCTTATTCCTAATGCAGCTTATTTTACTTTGCAATAAATCTCGATATGAGGAGGCTTTTCCATATATGGAATTTCTTTACATCTTCTTCATTACTCAAAGAGCTTAGTGTTTGCTTGAGGAGTGACCTTGGAGTCTACAGCAGTGGAATAAAGCTTAGCAGTGTGTGTGCCTCTAAGGCCAGCCCTGGCAATTCCATGAAACTGGATGGTGACACAGTCTTGCCAGTTCATTCTCCAAGGGCTTTTTTTAGTCTCTTAAACCAATTTTTTTTTAACAGGAACACAATTTCCATTTGTAAGAAAAGCTCAGGCAGCCCAGGCAGAGCAAAAGAAAAGCCAGCTTCTGCCCAGTCAGAGAAAAGTTTTCAGAGAAACTTTATTTTTAAAGTTTTCAGATTTTCAATCTGTGTCATTTGAGCTGCCAAATGGTGCACCTTAAAGAATTGGGACCCTTGCTTTGTAATGAAAGAGCTTGAGAGTAGAGTCAACCTTTTGTAGGAAGAATTTCAATATAACTCGTAATAACTCTGGTGGCTGAAAGCCTTTATTTTCCCAATTTCCTCCTTCCCCAATTAATTTTATTTAAATATAAGCACCCAGATATCGAGATGCTCAGTTCTAATGATTTGGTCAATTATTTATAATCAATCAAAATTTGCAGCCTTCCTCCCTCTCTCCCTTCTTTTCTTCTTTTCTCTCTCCGTTCCTCCTTTCCTCCTTCCCACCTTCTCTCCTCTTTCTTCCTCTTTCCCTCCCTCCCTCCTTCCTTCCCTTTCTTCCTTCCTTCCTTCTTTTCTTCCTCTTTTTCTCCCTTCCTTCCTTCTTTCCTTCCTTCCTACTTTCCCTCCTCACCTGGGAAAGATAGGAAGACAAATAGGAAGGAACGAATGATGGGAAGGAAAGAAGGAAGGAAAGGGAAGGGGACAGATATGGTGTTGATTGGCCTATCCGTTCTGCCTGAAGACCTCCAGGGAGGTGAAAGCTTCTACCTGGCCTCCCCTTCCCACCCTCTCCCCCACCTCCAAGGCAGCCCATTCCGTTTACAACAGACAGAATTATTGGGAAGGTTTTCCTTAGAGCCAAAATCTTTCATCTCAACAGCTATCACTCATTGTTCCTTGTTCTGCTCCCTTTTGACACACATGATCACTGAGGCTAGCAATGTGTTCCCTGCACTAGTAGACCCCCATCAATTTGGGGAATGGTTAGCCCCCTCCACATCCTCTTTCCCTTTACTTCTCTCTTTTAAACTTTTCAGCAGCTCACGTCTCCCCTCCCTGCCTTATCCTCTCTGGAGCATCCATACTCCCAGCCTCAGCATTGGGTCCAACCTGGTTTCCTCTTCAGGGATCCCTTCGGCCTTGCTGCGGACCTGCTGGGGTGAGTGTGCAGTGAGAGTTGACTTCTCTTCCTCCAACTCAAGGATAGACGTGAGTGAGTGGCTCGTGAGTGTTCCCTCAGCGTTTTCAGCATTTAATGTTCTTCTGCATAGAGATCATTATGCTGGGTGCTGGGTGTCCAATGTTTAATTAAAACACAGCCCCTGGCCTTTTGACTTTATAATCTGAGGAGAGAAAGTAAGACAGGCAGGGATACAAAGTATTGCATTATATCTATATTCAAGAGCTAAACGCTGGACTGCATCTTCCAACTTACAAGTTCCATGGGACTAAATGAAAGAATGTGGAATTTGATTTATGTTGCTGTCTCTCAGTATATGGGAAGGAGTTCTTAGGATTCTAGGACCACATGTCTAGGCATTGTAGACTCGAGTGAGAAAAAAGCCCTTGGATTTGGAGGTCGAGGACCAGGCTCCTTCCTGTCTCCATCACTGACTAGGTGTGTGACCTTGTGCACATTAGCTCACTTCTCTCTATCTCTGTTTCCCCGTCTGTAAAATGGATAGGGGTTATACCAGATGGCCTCTTCCAGATTTATAATCACGATCTTAGAGTTGGAAAAGACTTCAGAAGCCATTTAGTTCAACCCCTTTGTTTGACAGGTGAGAGCACTCAGGTATAGAGATGGAATGATTTGCATCAGAGGTAGGATCTGAGTCCAGCTCCTCAGACTTCAGACCATCTCTACTCCTGTATCACTTTATCATGGAGAACAGGTTCTGCTAATGCTGAGTTACACAGAGCTTAAGTGACTGGCTCATGGTCATGGAGCTAATAAATACCAGAAGTTGGATTTGAACCCAGGTCCCTGGGTTCCAAACCCAGCACTCTGTCCACTCTATCTTTTTTGGCATTTAATGCTGGTGAAAAATGCACATGTGCCATCTTTTGGAAGATTTATCATCTCAGGAGTGAAACTAAAATGACTATGCTGAGTACTATCATGAGTACTGAAAGCCCTGAGTCGGAAAATGCTTTCTTTGCTAGAGAAGCTAGTGTCTGTGTGCCTGAGAAATCTTCTGAGCTAAATGTGCCAGCAGAATGGTTCTCTAGGTCCTGTTGGTTCTCCAGCTGGCAGGCATCAGCCACATTCCCTTCCCACTGTCATTGGCAGGCATCCAGGAGAGCATAAATGCTGAGTATATGCTGAATTCATTCATTCATTCATTTAAAAGCAGGACTGTGCTATTTATAAGAAGGTTTTTGTAAACCAGTTTCAATCCATGTGGGTTTTTTTTTATTTTAAAAAAGATGTGGAAAACCAAACAGACCCAGTACTAAACTCCCTCCTTCTTGTCTGCACAATGAATGCTGCATTGAAATATGGCTTTTGCTAACAGATGCCCACTGTCATGAATTAGACTGAAATGTTTGGTTGGTCTGTTTGGAATGCTGCAAAGGTGAACATGTAATTGACCAGACATGCGGGTTCTCAGTGGACTTGTGTCTGGAGCCCCCATGGGTGTGCTAGACTTTGTGGGACTCTCTGTACCAACACTGCCCAAAGGCAGCTATTTTGTATTGTTCTGATTTCGCTGCTCTAACTCCTTCCCCATCCCCCAAAGCATTTGAGATCTTCAGGGACCCCAAAAACTACCTGGTCCAATGGGATTCCCTCTACAGAAACCCTGACATTGTTCACCCAGCTTTCCTTGGTGCCCTATGGTGAAGCCATAAGACTTGAAGATGGAAGGGACCTTCAAGATTGCCCTCCCATTTAACTGACAGGAGAGCTGAGGCTCAGAGAGAGGGTGCTGCTTTCCCTAGATCGTATAGATGCTAAGGATCAAGGGCTGAGATGCAGCGCTCTTCGTATAGGGCTCTTTATACTGCTCAGCCTCTAGTCCGTCTGTTTGCTGTTTCAAAGATACCAGTGGCAGACTAAGGGTGATGACAAGATGGAATTCCATGGCAGGACATTTTTATTATTGCTTCCTCTCAAAAAATGAGTAGGTAGAGAGGGGGATATATGAAAGTGCAGAAAATCAGAGAGAGAGAGAGAATGGCAAGTGTTAATAAACTCTAAATAGGCCTCTCCTACTTCTATAAAAGGCTAATAGACATAAGTTGGCTCAGTTCTGGTCCCAAGAAGTGATGTCATTCACTTATTCATTCATGGTACACATGCTTATTGAGCATGCACTGTGTGCCAGGGACCATGTACAGGCAGATACAAAAAGCAGGCCCAGGGTACCCTGGAGGTCAAGCTGTTCAGAAAGCAAGAGGTGGCCCCTTGAAGAGCAGCTACCCCCTGTGGGAGCAGGATGGGGTGTTGCCTCGGCAGCCCCATGAGGAGTGGGCCTAAGATACTCCTCCAGACACCTACTGAACAGCCAAGGGGCCAATCTGTGCCACTTGCCATTTTGTACAATTGTGCATTGGCACTGGAAGGCCACTTTGAATCTCAGCTCTGCCACTTGTTGCTGCTTTTACCTCAGCCAAGAGACCCTCCCTCTCTAGGCCTCAGTTTCCTCGCTGAACAGGCTGAACCAGGTTGATATTGCTGTCTGCCAGGTTTGGGGCATCTGATTTTTGCCCTCCCCTCAATTTTCCCTAGCAGACGCTCAGGAGCAGAGGTCCCTGGGCCACCAGGCCCCACATGTTCTTGCAGATTGTTCATTTTCCTCACATTCATAGCAAGCTGGGAGCTGAGTTTTTGCAGCATGTCTTGATGAGTCTTTGAGTTCTGCTTTGTTGTGGTTAAGGGAGTCTCCTGCTTGCCTGCTGTCTGTGCTGGAGGCTTCATTTATACAGTGTCCTGAGCCACGGAGGTCAGGCAAACATTTGGAGAAAGAGCTCACCCAGCACAGTGATGCTACTGTCTTTTTCCAGGGCAAGTTGGGGAAGGAAACAGAGCCCTGGTTCTTGGCCCTGTCTACTCTGCCAACTGAATAGCCAAGTGGCCTGGTGTATCTGGGCATCAGACAGAGATGGCATCACAGGGAACTGGCCACCCTCGGGATTCTCCAAACAGACACAGACAGCTTGCTGGGCACAGAGTACTAACCTGCAGCTGGAAGGTGCTTCGTGCCAGGCTGCCACCAGGGCACTGAGGGGCAGTGGCAGCGACATGTCCAAGTGCCCAAGCTGTGCAGAAATTTCCATCAGGCCTCTCAGGCTAGTTTTCCTTTCTGCCGAGAAGATCCACAGTCTTGTGTGCTTACTCTTCAAACGGAAATATGATCCCTTGGTTCATCTTGCCCACTTTCCAGGCTTACTCCATGACTGGCGTCTGCTCATTCTCTAATGGCCTCTGTGCTGTCCCTCCTCCACAACGTGCTGTTTCCAGATTCCATGTGTCGGCTCAGGTGGTCTCCCATGTCTGGAAAGCTTTCCCTTCTCACCTGTACCTCTCAGAACTCCTGCCTTCCTTTGAAGCTCAGCTCAAAGAACCAAGAGAACAGCATTAGAGAAACTTTAAAGCTCTCATCAGTGCCGTGATTACCCATGAGTCCGGAGGACTGAAGACAAAGCTCTTGCGTGCTCACCATCCGCCATCTTGAGAGCTGAGGATGACCCGGCCAGTTTGGGGATTAGTTTGGCTAGACAGTGAATGCTTGTTGTGAAGCCTCTATTTTTCTTGACTTATATTTATCATCGAAGGGAAAGACAATACAGCCTTGTAAAAATAATTAATTAAAAAAGCTCAGCTCAAGCTCTTTCTTCTATAAGAAAACTTTCCTGATTCCATTTGTATGTATTTGCATATATTTGCGTTTAATTATATGGTATGAATTTCTGATAGAACATAGGGTCCTTCAGGGCAGGGACTATTTTGTTTTCTTACTTGATGTCCCCAGTGCCTAGCCCAGGGCCTTCCTGGTACCTGGTGGACGTTAATAAATGCTTGCTGATGGATGGATTTATATATTTTTCAAGGGTGAGCCAACTCTACCCGGAAAAGGTAGCATCACTCACAGACGGTGACATCCTAGGAAGAACACCCCAACAAGGGATCATCCAAACTCCAGAGAGCAGTCTGCTCCATTCTGGGAGGGCTCTCATTGTTACAAAGGTTTTTCAAACGTCGATCCTAAATCTGCTTCCCAAGAGTTCCCCTCCATTGCTCCTGGTTCTGCCCTCTGGGGGCAAACAGAAGGAGTCTGATCCTGCTTCAGATGCCAGAAGACAGGTAGTGTGCACTCCGGAGCCTCTTCTTTAGTCTCTGCCCTTGACCAGTCCTCCCGTGGCATTATCTCAAGGTCCTTTGTTGATCTGGCTGCCTACTTCTGGAGACTCTTCAACTTTTCACTCACCCTCCAAAAATGTGCCTGGAACCAAGCGCAGTACCCCAGATATGATCGATCAAGGCCATATGCACATTATCTCAGTCCAAATCCCAAGTTCTCTTGACCACCCTAGACTGCCTAGAATGTCAGACCAAGGCATCTGAACTTTCACTGGTAGCTGATAAGGAGCCACAGAAGGATTTTAAGCAGAGTAGTGACCAGATCAGATCTGGACCTAGAATCAGCCAAGGAAAGCTGGGTTAGGTTTTGGATAAGACTAGAAATGGAGACCGATTAGGAGACTGCTTTAAAAGTCCAGAAAAGAGGTAATGAGACCCATAGTGCACATGGTGATGGGGGCATAGAAAGGAGGGGACAGATTCGAGAGGTTTCAAGCACAAGGATGACTTCTCAGTTTGGTGGAAGAAGAAGGAAATGGACTTCAGATGAAGACAGATGAGGAATTGCATAGCCATTGAAGAAGCTTTGGAGGATTTGGAAATCATGATGAAAGTCAGAGGTTGATTATGGTGAGGGGAAATTTGGAAGGACCTGAGGAATTGGAGGAGGAGGAGAAAAGGTACCTTAATGGAAGGGCTTGATGAAAAAGGGAAGGACTTAAGGTGAAGGAGGAAGATTAAACTCACAGGCTAAGAAAAGGTTTCAGGTTGGTAGGACAAGAGAAAGGAGGTTGAATATGGCTGTTAAGGTGCTAAGGAGGGGAGGAGAGAGCTGTGGAGCTCCCACCTCACCATAAGCATAGAACCTTTCCAGGAGGGTCACAGAATCCAAATTCCAACTCACCCCCAAGCTGGAAAGAACTTTAGAGGCAGCTAATCCCAACTGCACCTGGACAAGAATCCCCCAGCAAAGAGCCATCCAGTGTGGACTTGAAGATGCCCAATGAGGCACACCATGGCAGCCTGCTCCACTTTGGGTGGGCCCTGAATATGAAGAAGCTCTTCCTGATACCTAGCTTCCATCTGCATCTGGGGATCTCTGGAGTGGGGGCAGAGGTGGGGGGAGACATAACAAGCCTCATACATTTTCAGCATGACTCTCCTGCCCCTGTCCACTCACTCTGAGTCTTCTCTTTCTTCCCAAATCCCCAGTTCCTTCAGCCTATCCTCCTCTGGCATCATCTCAAGGCCTCTTATCATCCTGGTTACTATCCTTACAATCCTCTCCAGTTTATCAGTCCAGCTCCAACTTTCCAAAATGTGGTGCCCCAGTTTGAACACAATATCCCAAACGTGGCCTGATAGGGACTGAATATGGTGTGATCATCGCCTTTCAGGTCCTAGACACTGTGTCTCTCTTAAAGCACTCTAGGACTGTATTCGTTTTTAAACTGCCAGCTTGTACTATTCCGTTCAGTGCAATTCAACAAGCTTTTGGTAACCTCATACATAACCTCTGAGTGCCAGACACTAACCATACTGAACTGTAGTAGACCACTAACGTCTCCAAATCTTTTTTCAGACAAGCTGCTGTCTAGCCACATCTTACCCACGTTGTCCTTGGGAAACTTGATTATTTTAACACAAGTATTGAACTTTATATTTATTCTTATTAAATTGTATTTTATTAGATTAGTTCCAGTGGTCTCACTGATCAGGAGCTTTTTAAAAGGTCTTAACTCTGCCATGCAGAAGCGCTACCTACCCCTGTTTTATGTCTTCTCCAAATTTCATATGCATACCATCTATGCCTTTATTTAAGTCATTGATAAAAATGTAAAACAGTCCTGGGCAGGCCATGCCTGCTTCCCTGGGGCACACCACTGGAGACTTCCTTCCAAGCTGACATCAAACTGTTAATCACTCTTTGGGTCCAGCTAGTCCACCCATTCCGAATCTGCATCCTAACTATACTATGGACCACATATTTCCATTGTGTCTGTTAGACTAACACAAAATGCTTGACCAAAATCTGGGTAAGTGGTATCTGTAGCATTTGCCTGGTGTAACAGTTTAATAACCCTTTCACCAAATGAAATGAGGTTCCTCTGGCGTCACTTGTTTCTGGATAAAGCCCCGTGGGTTCTAGTGATCACTGCTTCCTTCTCTAGATGTTTACTGACCATCCTTTTAATACTACACATTATCATTTTGCCAGGTTTCAAGTCAAGTCCTTTAGTCTCTAGCAGGGGTTCTTCACCTAGCACCAACTTGGTTTATTTTTTTTTAAATATTTTTGACAACTCTCTTTTGGTTATCGAATATAATTGGTTTTCCTTATAATTCTATGTATTTTAATTTATTCATTTAAAAACCTTATTATGAGGACCCATAGGCTTCACCAGACTGCCAGAAAGATCTGGGCCACAGAAAAGTTAAAACTCATGGCCCATAGCTTATACAATCCCACCTTTACAAAATTCTTTTCCTTTAAAAAAAAAGATCTCTCCTGAGCCTTTTCAGTCTTTCACAGTCTTTCAGAAATCAGTTACAGCAGCATTTTCATTCATGGAAGAATCTTTTGCATTTGTCGCATTTTCTGTGATGGAGGGAATAAAGACTGTCTCATACCCTATATCTTATACTTTATGTTTTTTTCAAACTTAATAATTTATTTTTAAACGGCAAATATCTATTTTCTCTCCCTCTAATTTCTATGCCTCCTGCTCATTGAAAAGAAAAATAAAACACCCTTAAAGCAGATAATATAGTTCAGCAAAACAAATTCTTTCCTCAGTTGTCCAAAATATCTTTGTCATTCTTCATCTTGAGTCCATCAGGAGGTGAGGAGCATAGTCCATCATCAGCCCTCTGGAATCCTGCTTGGTCGCTGCATTGATAAGGCTTCTAAAGTCTTTCCTGGTTCTGCTCCCTTCATTCTGTATCAGGTCATAGAAGTCTTCCTGGGTTTTTCTGAAACCTTCCCTTTCATCATTTCTTTTTTTTTTAATCTTTTTTGGGGGGGCAGGGGGGTTAAGTGACTTGCCCAAGGTCACATAGCTAGTACATGTGTCAAGTGTCTGAGGCCGCATTTGACCTCAGGTCCTCCTGACTCCAGGGCCGACTCTCTACCTTTCATCATTTCTTAAGGCACAGCAATGTTGTGAATTGCATTCATCTCACAGTCGGTCCTGTGGCTTCTTGCCCTGGAAGACTCTTCCAGTCCTGTGTCCTCTTCCTCTGATTGATCAGCTCTGTTTTAGGGAAAGGTCCAGGCCAGCCAGTTGCACTCCTTCCTTTCTGGACTCTGCCCCTAGCCCCCAGGACTTATTTCTCCACCATCCTTTCCCCTTCTCATCCCCCTCCCCCACCTTTTCAGCCTTTCTTTGTATGTTGTCTTCCCACGTTGGACCACAAGCTTCTGAAGGGCAGAGAATGTCTCTCTTTTCCTTCTGTTTGTTGTTCTCAGGGCTTAGCCCATGCTTATACTTCACGGAGCTGTTGTGAAGAGAAAATGAGATCCCATATATTGATATAAATAGGTATTTGCAAGCCTTGAAGCACTTTAGAAATTCCTGTATTCATTTGAATATGTGTTGTTTCTCTCCATAAAACAAAAGACCTTTGAAGGCAGGAAATATTTTTAGTCTTTGGATCCCTAGTGCCCAGCACAGTGCCAAGCTCATAGTAGATGCCCAGCAACGGGATCTCTAGGTCAGTGACCTTTTAGTCACTTTTCTAAAAAGCATAATTCCAAATGGCTTTGCAGAATAGCTGAGCCAACTCCCAGCTACACCAGCAGCGTCTTCTGGTAGCCCCTCGAACACCGACCGCTTTCATCCTTTATCATTCTTGTCAGTTTGCTCGGTTGTTCTTTTTAACATTCGATTTCTCCTCTTAATAATGTGGAGCTGTCTTTCTTATGATTGTTTGCAGTTCACAGTTTGTTTTTTGAGAACTATTTACTTGTTTATATTCTTTGGCAACTTATCCATTTGGGGGAATGGCTCCTGGTCTTACCCATTTGTGTTAATTCCCTACATATTTTGAACATCAAATTTTAATCACAAATACTTAATGATTACTTTCCCTTTCATACTGTATGTTTTGTTCAAGCTACATTTATTTTTTAAAGCAAAACTTTAAATTATATGCATTTAAAAGTGTCTTATTTTCTTCTCAGTCTCTTGTTTCTTCTCTTGTGTGGTTAAGTACTCTCCCTCTAACTCTAGTTGTGAAAGGTACCTCTCCTTCTTTACTATTGTTTTAATGATATGACCTTTTATATTTAGGTCATTTATCCATTTGGAGTTTATTGTATTTGTGGTCTAAGATGCTGGGCTAAACAAAATTTCTGCCAAACTACCTTCCAGTTTTCCCATTGGTTCTTGTTGAATAGAAAGCCCTTTTCCTCAATAGCATGAAAGCACCCCATCCATCCCCCTCCATTCCCCTCCTTCTTTTAGAAATATTAGGAAATAAATAAATATTTCCCCAGTTCTTTTAAGATTACCCTGAATAAAGATAACTTACCCAGCATTTAATTGAATTTCTTGGGAAACAATCCCTCTCCACCTTTTTACAAAAGACTGATTACTTGTTTTGAGGAAATGGGTTAAAAGTCAGAGGGCAAAGGTTTGGGGGAGGGATGACTGTTCTCCCAGAGGATAGAATTAGGTTAGCAGATGGGCAGGAGAATCCTGGGAATGGGGAGTGGTTGAAGAAGGCTTGAATGGTTTCAGGAAAATGATTCTCTTGACATTTTAAGTGACTTTTGTTCTGTCTGATGAAGCAAAATGTTAACCTAACTTTCACTTGAGCTCTGTAACCGAGTGTTATCTTACTCGGGAAATCGTCTGGTGTCCAATATAGATTCTCAAAGGCGGATGGATTTCTGTCCCTTTGGATTTCTGTCTCTAAGTAGAAGGCTTAGAATTAGAATACTTTAACTAGAAAATTGTTTCTGGCAGGCTCGTACCCAAAACACAGAGTACAGAATCTTTTGACAGTAGTTTGGATTCTCAAGTTTATGGAGCACTGGCTCACCCCTTGCAGCTGGGACAGACTAAATTCTGCCCTAAGAAAGGAATTGGTTCTCTCTATCTCAGATCATCAGCCTCAGGAAGCACAGTCACATCTAATCAGTTAGTCAACAAGCCTATGTATGCTTCAGTGCTTACATGTGCCAGGCATTGGGCTGAGCGCTGGGAACAGAAATACAAGCACAGAGAAAGGCAGCCCTGGCCCTCAAGGAGCTTCCATTCTACTGGGGAATGACAACACAGAAAAGGGGGGCTGAGGAGGAGGTGGAGAGGAGGTGCCTGGGCAGGGGCATTGTGGCTATTTCCACAGAATGATCTTGTTAAAGAAAGGCCCTGTTAGGCCTGTGATTTTTAGGGTTAGGCTTTTTGACATTAATGAGTATTTTGTTTTGTCCAAAACTTCTTCTTCATCTATGTATATAATCCTGTTGTTTTTATAATTAATGTGTTAATTGTGTTCTTAATGTTGAGTCACCTTTGTGTCGCTAGTGTAGAGTGAGACTGGTCATAGTGAATGTCTTTGTTTATATTGATATATTCTCTTTGTTCAGATTTTGTTTGACTTTTTTTTTGTTTTATTTAAATTTAATATTTTTTCTTCCCCAATTACATGTGAAAATAATTATTAACATTCACTTTTTTTAGTTCCAGATTTTCTCCCTCCCTCTTCCCCTCACCCCCATTAAGAAGGCAAGCAGTTTGATATAGGTTATATGTGTGCAGTCATGCAAAACATCTTTCCATGTTCAACTTTTTTTAAACTAATATTTAAACTGAGATTTGTCTACAGATCTTTTTCTGCTTTATCCTTCCATATTTGGGGTCTTAGAACCATATTTGGCTCACTGAAAGGGTCAGGTAGAATGTCTCCTCTCTTAATTATTGAGAATAATTTTTATAACATAGTTATTAATTTCTCCTTGAATGTTTGATACAGAATTTGCTTATAAATCTGGTTGAACCAGAGCTTCTTCTCTCTCCTCTTTGATAATTCATTCATGACTTATTTGAATTATCCTTCTAAGATTAGATTTGAACAAACATTTATTAAGTGTATATATTGTGTGTGAAGTCCTGTGATAGCCATGGAGAATATAAGACAGAATGAAAAAAAAAATAGGCTTTGCCCTCGAGGAATTTAAATTTCGGGATGGGGTGGGGTGGGGGAATACAACACGTAAACAGGTAAACATACTGTATATTAATAGCAATGATCAGATAATTGTAATAGCTTGTATTTCTATGGCACCTTAAGATTTGCAAAGAGCTCTCCAAATGTGATCTAATTATAGCCTTGGGAGGCAGGCGCTATTATTATCCCCGTTTTACAGACGGGGTAAGTGAGGCAGGCAGAGGTTAAGTGGCTTGTCCAGGATCACACAGCTAGGGTCTTCCTGACTTCAGGTCCAGCATTCTATCCGCTGTACTTATCCACTAGCTGGTCTTTTACGCATTGGTCATTTCCTGACCTATTCCACCACACCAAACACCCTCATTTGTATCCATGCTTGTAACAAAGGAAAACAAGCAAGCCTAACCAGCAAAGTCACTACATCTGAATGCGTGTACAGCATTCCAAACCTGCAGTCTCCCACCTCTCCAGGAAGAAGAAGGAAAGAGGCTTTATTTTCTCCTCTCAGGACCACAATTGGTCATTTAATTAACCTTAGCTTCCCTGCCTCAAGGCATTGCTTTTGTTTATACTTTTATAGTTATTATTTACATCATTCCCAGGGTTCTTCTCTCTTTTGGGGATCATCACTCTCATAGGCAACTCTTGGGGAGGAGAATTGAGCCCTGCTCAACGCTGGAAGGTGGGTTATGGGCCAAGCTCAGTGGTATTTGTATTAGCCTTCATGAGAACACATTGTATATTGGAGAGTTCATTTACGTCACCTGGGCTCAGCCAGTGGTTAACTTGTTCCCTATACAGGAGGGAAGAGTTTGTTAAGCAAATTTGTAGCGTAAACAAGGTATATATACCTCGGCACTTCCAGTAACTAATTTGTATAGGTATTCGCCTAAGTAAATACTTATTTCAGCTTCTTCTTGGTTTGGGACTTATGTAGAACATAAACTAAGCTCCTTGGTAAAGGACTGCTGTTAATCACAGGGGAAATTTATCAGATGGTTGAAGTGAGCTCTACAAATTTAACGACCATTTTGACGATCCCTGCCCCAATCTCTCTGCTGAGATCTGGTCTCACATCTTCAGCTGCCTTTCAGATATCTCGAACTGCCTGTCCGTTGGGCACCTTAAACTCACCATGTACAAAACCAAACTCATCTTTTCTTTTAAACCTTCCCCTACTTCTTACCTTCCCTATCATTGTCGAGGACAACACTGTCCTCCCAGTCCTTCAGGCTCACAACCCGAATTCCTCACTATCTCTCATCTTGCATATCCAGTATGCTGCCAAGGTGTGTTGATGTTGCCTTTGGGGCATCTCTGGAATGTGTTCCTATCTCTCCTCTGACCCTTCCCCCACCCTGGGGCAGGCCCTTGTCACCTCACACCTGGACTGTTGCAATGGCTGTTGGGGCTGCTTGCCTCAATTCTCTCCCCACTCCCATCCATCCAATCCAAATTTAGCCACTAAAGTGGTTTTCCTAAAGAACAAGTCCAATCATGTCACACACACACACACACACACACACACACACACACACATTCAACAAATTCTAGTAGCTCCCTATTACATCCAAGATCAAATATAAAATCCTCTGTCACTCAAAATCTTTCATAACCTAGCCACTTCCTACCTTTCTAGTCTTCTTAGACCTGACTCCCCTGCAACTCCTATTCTTAGATCCAGTGACACTGGATCCAGCGGCTGTTCCACAACGAACAGGATACTCCATCTCTGGGCTTCTGGCATTTTCTCAGGTTTTCCCCATGCCTGGAAGGCTCCTCCTCCTCCTCTCTGCCTCCTGGCTTCCCTGGCTTCTTTCCAATCTCCACTAAAATCGTACCTCCCAGTGCCTTCCCCCTGTTAATTATTTCCTGTTTCTCTTGTAGACAGTTTACTTTGTATTTGCTTGTATGTTGTCTCCCCCACCAGACTGTGAGCTCCTTGGGGTCAGAGATTGTCTTTTATCCTTCATATCCTCAGGTTATAGCACAGTGCTAGCACACAGTAGGCTCTTAAGCAATGGTTATTGGTCAGTTGATTGATTAGCTTGGGAACACTTCCTAATGAGATAGCACCAATCAGTCTGGCACCTTTCCAGCTTTAGTGATGTAATATTAATAAGGTGGGATTTTTTTTTTTTTTACTGTTTTCTCTTTTAGAATTTCAAAGTAATCAAGTGCCTTTGATTAAGTCTTACTAGGTGCAAAGCCTTTTGCTGACTAGGTGTGAAGCCTTCAGGCCCTAAGAAGGGTATATAAACTCAGAGGTTATCTTTTGTTTGGGGCTCTCACTCTCATTGGAAGAGTGTCCTGCGATCTGATGACTCTGGGCAGCTGTTGTTAAGAGCCCCCCAGGTTTGAAAAAACCCAGATGTTGGTGCTTCTCTGGTAATCATGTATTGCTTGGACAGGCAGCTTGGACATCGGCCTGTCTGCCGATGAGTGTTTATTTGCTCTGTTTATATGATGTATGTTTGTGATTTCTGTTTGTATTCTCTCTCGAGTTCAGGGTGCTGGCTTTCCCCCTCCGCAGCTAGGTAAATGATATATGTATGTTTGATTAAAGTGAGATTGTTAACCCCTTCAAGTTGCTTTCCTTAGTAAAACAGATCAAAGAACCTGTGCTGGCAGCTCTTGGTGCTGGTCTTGTTGGGTCTGACACCTCAGCAGCAGCTGCGAGCAGCATTGTTGCTACAAGTGATTAGAGTCCAGCATGAGATGCAGAAAGGGGGAATGACTTGGCCAAGGTTAACAAAACCTGCAAAATACAAGTTCCTTGAAGGCAGAAACTGCTTCTTTTTGCCTTTGTAGTCCTTTCTAGTACCTAGCACAGCAGCATATAATGAATTCATTTCAAATTCAAAATACCCAGTAGACACAGCCCTTATTTTCCAGAACATAGTGATATTTGAGAATGAAATGAGTAAAGGCATCTGGGGGGATTCAATCCAGCCCAATCCCTTGTGGTAGAGTCAGGAAGAACTGGGTTCAAGTCCTCTCTCTCCCTCCCTCTCTCTCAATCTCTCTCTCTCTCTGTCACACACACACACACACACCAGCAGCTACGTGACCCCTGCCAAGTCACTTAAGCTCTCAGTATTTACTTTGCAAGTCCTGGCATCACCTTCCAGTTGGGCAATGCAGTTCTTCCCTTCCCTTTCCTTCCCTCTCCTCCCCTCTCTTCACCTCCTCTCCCCTCCCCTCCTCTTCCCTTCCATTCCCTTCCTTTCCCTTCCCTTCCCTTCCTTTCTTCCTTCCTCTCCCTCTGTCCACATAGTGTATAATACCCTTACCTTCAGGTGCTCTGCCCAAAGGAATTTAAATTTTGATCATAAAAACCTCACGAGGTATCTTGGAGTTTACAGGCTAGATTTCTTTTTTAAGGACCATGCCTTAAATCCATTGGCTCTCATTGATTGACCAATAATAGGTCCCAGCCCAAGCCCCACCTGGTCATTGTTTGGGCCTTGATGGCCAGAGTGGATGTAAATTGCAACTGTTTCTGTTTTGGCCAGAAACCCTGAAGGTCTTCCCCTCCTAGACTGATTTTTATTTTTTTGGACTAGGTAAAAGAGGCCATTCTTTGCCTCATTTCTTACCTAACCTTAATCACTGAATGGGCATTGCCTCAGGCAAACGGAGACCAGCTCTTTAAAAAGGCCAAAGTCTCCCACTGCGCCTGGGACCATCTCTAGTCACTCTGATCTATATCTTGCCAGTAGGCCCAGATAGCTCTGGAGGAGAAAGTAAGGACAGTGTCTTTGCAGCCCTCCCTCACTTAAATCCAATTCACTTGCAAGTCATGGCATCACCTTCCTGATGATATGGTCCTCTTCAAGAATGAAGAACAAACAACAACTGTGTGCCAAGTCACTTACTCTTTCTTGAGGTCTCAGGCACCTCATTAAAACTACTTCCCTACCCCAGTGAAGTCTAAGGGACAGTCCTCCCATAATGAGAAAAGCTGGGTGGAGACCCTGTATGAAAAGCCCACAATGAAACAGGGTACAAGTTATCTTTCTGACCCCCTAGCCTTGTCTCCTCTGTAGCTTTGTTATTTGAGCCTGTGAAGAGGCTTCATGTTCACCCGTCTATAAAACTGAATATTCATCCTGCTGAAAAGACTCAAGTCCATTTCCTCATGTAGAAGCAGGGCCGACTTTCTGCTCCTCACCTCATGAAAATCTGGAAACACTTTAGGTTCGTAAATTATAATGTATTTATTGTTAGTAGTAAATGACTCAAAGTGAGGATTACTTTTTTCTCACTTTTTTTCATAATTTAACAGCTTGCTATCCTACTAGTGAATAGAGTGATAGTGAACGAAATTGTAAATGAATTCCTTCGATGACATGAATATGGTCTTGATACCAAAACCAGGGTGAATCAAAACAGAGAAAGAAAACTATAGACCAATCTCCCTAATGAATATTGATGCAAAATTTTAAAATCAAATGTTGAGGAGACTTCAGCAGTATATCACAAAGATCATACACCATGACCAGGTTGATTTATACCAGGAATGCGGGGCTGCTTCAATAACAGGAAAACTAGAAACGTAATTGACCACAGGTAGTGCCAACATGATACTCACAGCGCCTACTGTGACTATGAATATGCCGGCATAGTTCTGAATTGTGAAACGTAACAGACTCTATGTGTGGAAGACAGAACCAAAACATTTATTCAAACACCAGAAAGCCGAATCCATCATAGCAACAAAGACATCTATACACGTTAGCAACACAGGAGGCACGGCCATCCCTGAGCCTTCCCTCTGGTAGGGCCTTCCCACAACGCAAGCTCCCTCTCTCACTCATGTGAGCTGTTGCCTGGGCCTGCCTCTCTCTCTCTCTCTCTCTCTCTTTCTCTCTCTCTCTCTCTCAAAGCTTCAACTCCCACCATCTCTCTCCCAGCTCTGACTCTCTCCCACCAACTTCCTCTCAGCTCTGCTCCACCCATTCAGCAAGCTCCTCCCACCACAGGCTCCACATGACTCAAACTCACGTGACTTGGGTTTCCATGTGACTTAAGCATGGCCTATTAATGGACGAGAAAGATCTTTCCATTGCATTAACAATATATTCAATACATCAACAACACACTATATTAGTAACAAAAACAACAAGATCTTATGATTATTCCAGTAGATGCAAAAACAGTTTTTGAAAAAATGTAATAATCATTCTTGTAAAAAAAAAAAAAGTTAAATAGCATAGGACTCAGTGGAGTTTTCCTTAAATGATTAGTAGTATCTTTCTAAGAGCAAGCATCTGCAATGGAGATGATCTAGAAGCCTTTTCAATAAGATCAGAGGTGAAGCAGGAATGCCTATTATCACCAGTACTATTCAATATTGTACTAGAAATGCTAGCCATAGCAATAAGACAAGAAAAAGAAATCAAAAGACTCAGCATAGGCAAAGAGGAAACAAAATTATCACCTTTTACAGATTATATCAATTAATCAATAAACATTCATTAAGCACCTACTACGTGCCAGGCACTGTGCCAATAAGCAGTGGGATAGAAAAAGGCAAAAGACAGTCCCTGCCCTCAAGGACAACACAATGTAACAAGGAAGACAAAAACAAATGTATACAAACAGGTTATATACAGGATAAATAGGAAATAAAAGAGGGAAGACATTGGAATTAAAAAGGGTTAGGAAAGGTTTCCTGTAGAAGATGAGATTTTAGTTGTTCTGGGACCTCCATAATAACAGAGAAGTGGGAGGGGTGAGCTCAGGAGTTCTGTTTTGGACAAGTTACATTCAAGATATCTACTGGACATCCAGTTTGAAATGTTTGAAAGGCAGTTGAAAATGCAAGACTGGATGTCAGCAGAGAAACTGGAGCTGAGTAAGTAGATTTGAAAATAATCAGTATAGGGGGCACAGCCAAGATGGTGGCTGGAAAGCAGGGACTTGCTTAAACTCTCCCCCAAATCCCTCCAAACACCTGTAAAAAATGGCTCTGAACAAATTCTAGGGCTGAGGAACCCAAAAAATAGCAGAAGAAAACAGGTCTCCAGCCCAGGAGAGCCTGGATGGTTGCCAGAAGGGGTCTATTGTGTGGCGTGGGCCGTGCCAGGACAGACCAGACTGGGAGTCAACCAGCTGACACAGGCCGTAGGGCAATGAATCATTGAGCTGTGGCAGTTGCCAGACTTCTCAACCCACAAACGCCAAAGAGCAGGTTAGTGGGAAACTGCAGGATTGAGGTGAGAGCAGTCTGGCCCCATCCTTGAGGGTTGCAGAGGCGGTGCAGCAATGGCAGTGGCAGTAGCAGGAAGCTCCAGAGGCTGCTTCCAGAGCTCCAGTGTCAGCTGGTCCTGAGTCCCTGGCTCACAGGGTGGGAGGAATCTAGCAGTGGATCAGAGCAGGAGTGCAAAGAACACTTTGTGGGCACAAAGGCAGATTGTCTTGCTGTGCCCTGCTTGGATCTATATTGCAGTCTTGGTTGGCGGTTCTTGGGGGAGGAGGAGTCCTGCTGTGATAGAGCCTGGGCTGACAGTGGAGTAGAAGTAGCTCTGAAAACAGCAGTGCGTGGACCCTAAAGCTTGGGACAGAGTGCTCTCTACTCTACAAGCAGTCATATCCTGACAAAAAGCTCAAGGGTCAAGTAGTTGGCTGGGAAAATGAACAGGCAGCGAAAACAAACTCAGACTTAAACTCTAGATTCCTTTTCTGGTGACAAAGAAGATCAAAACATACAAACAGAAGAAGTCAACAAAGTCAAAGAGCCTAAATGAAAAGCCTCCAAGAAAAATATTAATTGGCCTCAGGCCATGTAAGAGCTCAAAAAGGATTTGGAAAAGCAAGTAAGAGAAGTAGAGGAAAAATTCGGATGAGAAATGAGAGTGATGCAAGAAAACCATGAAAAACAAGTCAATGACTTGCTAAAGGAGACCCAAAAAAATAACTGAAGAAAATAACACCTTAAAGAATAGACTAACCCAAATGTCAAAAGAGCTCCAAAAAGCCAATGAGGAGAGGAAAACCTTGAAAGGCAGAATTAGCCAAATGGAAAAGGAGGTCCAAAAGACCACTGAAGAAAACACGACCTTAAAATCAGATTGGAGCAAGTAGAAGCTAGTGACTTTGTGAGAAATCAAGATATTATAAAACAGAGCCAAAGAAATGAAAAAAATGGAAGACAAAGTCAAATATGTCATTGGAAAAGCCACTGACCTAGAAAATAAATCCAGGAGAGATAATTTAAAAATTATTGGACTACCTGAAAGCCATGATCAAAAAAAGAGCCTAGATATTATCTTTCAAGAAATTATCAAGGAGAACTGCCCTAATATTCTAGAGCCAGAGGGTAAAATAGAAATTGAAAGGATCCACCGATCGCCTCCTGAAACAGATCCCAAAAAGAAAACTCCTCGGAACATTGTCACCAAATTCCAGAGCTCCCAGGTCAAGGAGAAAATACTGCAAGCAGCCAGAAAGAAACAATTTGAATATTGTGGAAACACAATCAGGATAACACAAGCTCTAGCAGCTTCTACATTAAGGGATTGAAGGGCTTGGAATATGATATTCCAGAGGTCAAAGGAGCTAGGATTAAAACCAAGAATCACCCACCCAGCAAAACTGAGTATAAGGCTCCAAGGCAAAATATGGATTTTCAATAAAATAGAGGACTTTCAAGGTTTCTCAGTGAAAAGACCAGAGCTGAATAGAAAATTTGACTTTCAAACACAAGAATCAAGAGAAGCATGAAAAGGTAATCAGGAAAAAGAATAAGAAAAAGAAATTGCAAGGGACTTACTAAAGTTGAACCGTTTTGTTTACATTCCTACATGGACAGATGATGTGTAAAATTCATGAGACCTCAGTATTAGGGTAGCTGAAGGGAATATACATGTATGTGTATATATATATATATATATATATATATATATATAGACAGAGGTCACAGGGCAAGTTGAATATGAAGGGATGATATCTAAAAAAATAAAATCAAATTAAGGGATGAGAGAGGAATATATTGAGAGAGGGAGAAAAGGAGAGATAGAATGGGGTAAATTATCTCACATAAAAGTGGCAAGAAAAAGCAGTTCTGTAGGAAGGGAAGAGGGGGCAGGTGAGGGGGAATGAGTGAATCTTGCTCTCATTGGATTTGAACTGAGGAGGGAATAACATACACACTCAGTTGGGTATCTTACCCCACAGGAAAGAAGGAGGAAGGAGATAAAAAGGGGGAGACAACAGAAGGGAGGGCAGACAGGGGGAGGAGGTAATCAAAAACAAACGCTTTCAAAAAGGGACAGGGTCAAGGGAGAAAATTGAATAAAGGGGAATAGGATAGGAAGGAGCAAAATATAGTTAGTCTTTCACAACACGAGTATTGTGGAAGGGTTTTACATAATGATATGCATGTGGCCTCTGTTGAACTGCTTGCCTTCTTAGGGAGGGTGGGTTGGGAGGGAAGAGGGGAGAGAATTTGGAACTCAAAGTTTTAAAAATAGATGTTAAAAAAAAAAGTTTTTGCATGCGACTAGGAAATAAGATATACAGGCAATGGAGCATAGAAATTTATCTTGCCCTACAAGAAAATAAGGGAAAGGGGGATGGGGTGGGGCAGCGAGGTGACAGAAGGGAGGGCTGACTGAGGAATGGGGCAACCAGAATCTATGCCATCTTGGAGTGGGGGGGGGGTAGAAATGGGGAGAAAATTTGTAATTCAAACTCTTGTGAAAATCAATGCTGAAAACTAAAAATATTAAATTAATTAATTTTTAAAAATATATAAAAAAAGAAAATTCCTTTCTCATACCATGGTTAAACATATATGGAGATCATCAGTTTGAGTGACACAGCCACCCTGAATTGGGATGATTCTAAAATGCACTTAAGCCTTCTCATTCTTTTGTTCAGACAATCAGATTTTATCTGGCGCCATACATGTATGTATTCTGCTACCTTTAAGGAAATAAATAATATAAATACATATCACCTAACCTGTCTGCCTCTTTTAACCAAACTTTCAGTTTGACAACACCTAACTCTTAGCTGAGAAATCCGCTTATCCAAATCATTAGGAAATAAAAGGCAGAGACAGTATACATAGGAGAATCCGTCTACCAGACAGTACAGAGTGAAGGGGCTCTTGCGCTCAAATTGAAGTAGCTCAACTCAACCAAGAGAGAGTCCTAGATCTCACTCAAGGGGAAGTTTCCTGAAATCTTTATTGTAATAAACTGGGACAAGGGACATGACAGAGACTGCCAGTTCCTTTGGTGTGGCTTCTTCTTTTCTTTCAACAAGCTCAAGTGGCATTGGGCTCGTCCACCTTCTGTCTCCAACCTGGAAGCCAGAAGCTCCCAGAGTGACTTCAAGCTTGACAAGAAAGACTGGAGAAGTCTTTTCTCTCTTACTCCCTCCAGCTCTCATCCAGGAGAAGGCATTGATCACCACTAAAGAGACTGTCACATGCCAGTGGGCTTTGGGACTGGGGTTACACATAGAAAAGTAAAATATATACCGGATACTATCACATGTGTAATACATATGAATATTTGCAAAATATACAAGGTAGGTAAAGCTTTATGGTACAACAAAAAAGAGAACTGACTTTAGAGTCAGAGGTTTAAGGAGTCCTAATGTTGAGGTTTTTGGGGTGCTTGGACCCTAAAATAAGTGACATAAGGGTCCTGCCTGAACGAATTCAACCCAAGCCTTCTTTCAGCCAAAGATCCACCATATTGGACAGACTCTTAAGGAATCTGAACATTTGTATCTCTAACGTAAGCAGACCAGATTATATCTGAACCTTGGCTAGACTGTTAAGGAATCTGAGCGTTTATGACACTTGTGGTGACAAGCCAGCCAGATCGAATTTGAACACGTTCATGGAAACAAGATGGATCTTATGTACAGAAAGACTGAGGGAGGGATCTAGGAGTGGCCAGTTAGTCTGGGGTAATTGGAGGAGGGGTCTAGGGAGGATCTTGATGGGAGTGGCCAGCAGGTTAGGGGGTCTAGAGGTCAAGCCAGGAACCAAGAGAATGGGGTTTAGATAGGATCAAGGATGGGAAGGCAATCCAGAGGTAACAGACCATGAGGGCCTGGGCTAGGTTAAGGGTAGCGGAGAATTGGGCATAGCGATAATGAAAGGCCAGTTGAGAGGATCAGGCAAATGCCAGATCAAGTGGGGAAATTCAAGGAGAGTTCAAAGGGGTTTCCAGAGCCTGTACCCCGTCACTAACTCTGTTCATTACTACCTGCGTAACTTCAGGCAAATAACTTTTCCTCTCTGGGCTCACTTTTGTCATCTGTAAAAGGAGGGGGATGGACTGGTGGACCTCTGAAATCCTTTCTCACTCTAAATGTATGATCCCATGAGAGGGCATTAGCAAGTAGGTCTATCAGAAAAAGGCTTCTTGTAAGAGGTGGTACTTGAGCTGATCTTTGAAGGAAGCAAGGAATTATAAAAACTGGAGGTAAAGAGGGAATGAATCGAAATATAAAGGTGAACATCCTTTCAAGTACAAAAAAAAGTCTTAGAGTCTGAAGATCGAATAAGCTTTACTGCATGTGAAAATGGCAGCTAGACAATGAATTTGACTCTAGGGCACACATTAATTTCATCCCTTTGGCTGCCCCACCCCCACCCCACCCACATTAGACCCCAATAAGATTCTGGCAAGTATGAAGGTATTTGAATCAGGCCTGATCACCATAAGCCTAGAAAGAGTCTGAGATCCAGGTCCAGAGAGATTTACAAGTGAGTTCTCCCAAACATTTAAAGAACAATTCATTCCAATACTATATGAACTATTTGGAAAAATAGGCAAAGAAGGAGTCCTACCAAATTTCTTTTATAACACAGATATGCTGCTGATACTTAAACCAAGAAGAGCCAAAACAGAGAAAGGAAATTTCCCTAATGAATATTAATGGAAAAAATTAAATATTGGCAAAGAGATTACAGCAATTTATCATGAGGATAATACACCATGACCAGGTGGAATTTATACCAGGAATGCAGGGCTGGTTCAGTATTAGGAAAGCTATCAGCATAACTGACCATATCAGTAACAAAAATCAACAAAAATCATATGGTTATCTCAGTAGATGCAGAAAAAGCTTTTGATAAAATAAAGGACCCATTCCTATTAGAAGCACTAGAGAAGGGCGGAGCCAAGATGGCCATGTGAAAACAGCATCTTACTGGATGGAGCTCTCTCACAAGCTCTGTCAGATACCTATAAAAAATTGAATCTGAGCAGATTTGAGAGAGTTAGAAGCTGCTAGCAGTCTGAGTGGGGCAAATTTCCAAGCAAGGAGAGTCTGAAAGGTTGATGGGATGGATCTGTAGGTTGGGAGAGCACTGGGTGTGGGGAGCTGCACCAGACAGCACCAAAGTGGAAGCAGCTGCAAAAACCAGCCAGTGATCCAGGCTGGGAGAAAGCTGGGCACCTGAAACCGGCAGAGATCCCCAGGCCTCCCAACACAGGACAGGAGTCTGTAGAAGTGATGAGAGGCAGCAGCGCAACTCCACCACCTGTTAGACATCGACTCCTGAGGCTTGCAGCCCAAAGGTATGAAACACATCTTCTTGAACTTCCAGGAGACACAATGTCCAGGTAAACATCTCTAATCCCTCCCCCCTAAACCCAGGGAATTCCTCAGGAAAAAATGCTGGAATAGAGGGGACAGAAGTGAGGGTTCAGTGGCCAAGTAGTGGGAGTTCCTGAGTCCCAGAGGGACAGAGCCAGCAAGGGTCAACACCAGGAGCCCAGACATACCTTTGCACAACCAGGGGAAGTGGCGGACCACAGCACATGCAACAAAGAGCTGAGACCATTGCTGAAGAGCAACAGTGTTGGAGAGCAGCCCCAGGGGAAAAGGAGACTTCAGGTAGCCAGACCCCTCCACCACACCTCAGGAAAATGAAGGCTATAATACACAAAGCCAGTAACTAGACTCATAATCCCCAGACCAAAAAACCTGGGACAGAGAACCCTGAGCCCCCAAAACTGAAATTCATTGTAAAGGCAGGAAAAAGCTAACCAATATGAAGGAGAACACACAAAAAAAAACCTGAGGACCATTGATTCTTTTTATGGAGACAGGCATGATCAAAATACAAATTTGGAAGAGGATAGCATTGACACTATACCCACGTCTGATACCTCAAAAGGGAATGTGAACTGGTCTCAAGCCCAAAAAGCATTACTAGAAGAACTAAAGGAGGATTTTAAAAACCAAATTAGGGAGGTAAAAGAAAAAATGGAAAAAATGGAAAAAAAAAAACCACTGATGAAATCAAGTCCTTAAAAAATAAGATTGGCGAAATGGCTATGGAGAGTCAGAATCTAAATAGAGAAAATGACACCCTAGGAGGTAAAATCAACCAACTGGAAAAGGAGACTCAAAAGCAAAATGAAGACAGCAACTCATTCAAAATTAGAATTGAGGAAGTGAAAGCTAATGACTCTATGAAGCGTCAAGAAGTAGTCAAACAAAATGTAAAGAATGAAAAAATAGAAGAAAATGTGAAATATCTGACTGGAGAAACAACTGACCCGGAAAATAGATCCAGGAGAGACAATTTAAGAATTATTGGTCAACTGGAAATCCACAATGAAAAAAAGAGCCTTGACAGTATCTTCAAAGAAATTATCAAAGATAACTGCCCAGAGGTCCTAGAACCAGAAGGTAAAATTGTCATTGAAAGAATCCACCAATCACCCCCCAGAAAGAGATCCCAAATTGAAAACACCAAGAAATATTATAGCCAAATTTGAGAATTACAAAGTCAAGGAGAAAATACTGCAAGCAGTCAAAAAGAAACAATTCAAATTTCATGGAACCGTAGTCAGGATCACACAGGACCTTTCAGCTTCTACATTAAATGACAGGAGAAATTGGAATATGATATTCCAAAGGGCAAAGGTGCTGGGACAACAACCAAGGATCAACTACCCAGCAAAATTGAACATAATTTTTCAGTCAGGGAGATGGACATTCAATGAAATAAGGGAATTCCAGACCTTCCTGATGAAAAGGCCAGAACTCAATGGAAAATTTGATCTTCAAATACAAAACTCAAGACAGACATAAAAAGGTAAACAGTGGGAATGCCCCACCCACAAACCTTATTAATCTATAAGGGCAAATTATTTACATCTTTACATAGGATTATATCATCTTATGTATGTTATGTGTATATATATATATATATATATATATATATATGTATGTGTATATATATATGTATATATATATATGTCAATCTTGAGAACAGTACAGTTATTATGACAATTGAAAGAGATACACATAGACCGTGGATGTCTGTATAAAATAACTGATGTAAGGATAAAAAACATAATTAAGAGATGTAAAGGGAGGGTTCTGAGAGAAGAGGTAAGGAGGTAGTAGAAAAGAGTAAATTACATCAAATGAAGAGGCACAAAAATACATTATAGTAGAGGGAAAGAAGGGAGGGAGAAGAGCAGTATTTGAGCTTTACTGTCATCTGATCTGGTTCAAGAAGGGAATAACACACCCTGATGAGTATGGAAATCTAACTTGTCCTTCAGGCAGTAGGAGGGGAAAGGGGGAAAAAGGGGAGGGGGGTGGTCAGAAGGGAGGGAAGAAGTAGCAAGTGGAAAACAGTAAGATAAGGGAGGGGAATCAAGAGGGAAGGTACACAGAGGAAGGCGGTGGTCAAAAGCAAAATTTTGTTGAGGAGTGGAAGGGGAAAAGGAGAAATAAAAGCACAAACAGGGGGAAATAGGATGGAGAAAAAGACACAGATAGTAATCATAACTGTGAATGTGAATGGGATGAACTCTCCCATAAAAAGGAAGCAGATAGCAGAATAGATTAAAAATCATAATCCTACAATATACTGTTAACAAGAAACACATTTGAAACAGGGGGAATTCACACAAGGTAAAGGTAAAAGGCTGGAGTGAAATATATTGTGCTTCAGCTAAAGTAAAAAAAAAAAAAGCAGGGGTAGAAATCCTAATCTCAGACAAAGCAAAAATAAAGATAGATTTAATTAAAAGAGATAAGGAAGGACACTACATCCTGCTAAAAGACACCATAAACAATGAAGCAATATCATTGTTTAACATATATGCACCAAGTGATATGGCATGCAAATTCTTAGAGTAGAGGTTAAGGGAGTTACAGGAAGAAATAGACAGCAAAACTATAATAATGGGAGACCTCAACCTCCCCCCTCACTGAACTTGATATATCTAACCTCAAAATAAGTAAGAAGTTAAAGAGGTGAACAGAATTTTAGAAAAAGCACATATGATAGACCTCTGGAGAAAACTGAATGGGGATAAAAAGGAATATACTTTTTTTAGGATTTTATTTTTTTATTTTGTTTAATTAATTTAATATTTTTAGTTTTCAGCATTGATTTTCACAAGAGTTTGAATTACAAATTGTCTCCTCATTTCTACCCCCCCCCCCACTCCAAGATGGCATATATTCTGGTTCCCCCATTCCAGTCAGTTCTCCCTTCTGTCATCTCACCGTCCCACCCCATCCCCTTTTCCCTCATTTTCTTGTAGGGCAAGATAAATTTCTAAGCTCCATTGCCTGTATATCTTATTTCCTAGTTGCATGCAAAAACTTTTTTTTTGAACATCTGTTTCTAAAACTTTGAGTTCCAAATTCTCTCCCCTCTTCCCTCCCCACCCACACTCCCTAAGAAGGCAAGCAATTCAACAGAGGCCACATGCATATCATTATGTAAAATCTTCCACAATACTCATATTGTGAAAGACTAACTATATTTTGCTCCTTCCTATCCTATCCCCCTTTATTCAATTTTCTCCCTTGACCCTGTCCCTTTCTGAAAGTGTTTGTTTTTGATTGCCTCCTCCCCCTATCTTCCCTCCCTTCTATCATCCCCCCTTTTTTTATCTCCTTCCTCCTTCTTTCCTGTGGGGTAAGATACCCAATTGAGTGTGTATGGTATTCCCTCCTGAGGTCAAATCCAATGAGAGCAAGATTCACTCATTCCCCCTCACCTGCCCCCTCTTCCCTTCCTACAGAACTGCTTTTTCTTGCCACTTTTATGTGAGATAATTTACCCCATTCTATCTCTCCCTTTCTCCCTCTCTCAATATATTCCTCTCTCATCCCTTAATTTGATTTTACTTTTTTAGATATCATCCCTTCATATTCAATTCAGCCTGTCTGTGCCCTCTGTCTAGATATGTATGGATATTCCATTCAGCTACCCTAATACTGAGGTCTCATGAATTATACACATCATCTGTCCATGTAGGAATGTAAACAAAACAGTTCAACTTTGGTAAGTCCTTTGCGATTTCTCTTTCTTGTTAACTTTACTTCTCTTGATTCTTATGTTTGAAAGTCAAATTTTCTATTCAGCTCTGGTCTTTTCACTGAGAAACCTTGAAAGTCCTCTATTTTATTGAAAATCCACATTTTTCCTTGGAGCCTGATGCTCAGTTTTGCAGGGTAGGTGATTCTTGGTTTTAATCCTAGCTCCATTGACCTCTGGAATATCACATTCCAAGCCCTTTGATCCCTTAATGTAGAAGCTGCTAAATCTTGTGTTATCAAGGTTTGTGTTTCCACAGTACTCAAATTGTTTCTTTCTGGCTGCTTCCAGTATTTTCTCCTTGATCTGGGAGCTCTAGAATTTGGCGACAATATTCTGAGGAGTTTTCTTTTTGGGATCTTTTTCAGAAGGCAATCAGTGGATTCTTTCAATTTCTATTTTACCCTCTGGTTCTAGAATATCAGGGCAGTTCTCCTTGATAATTTCTTGAAAGATGATATGTAGGCTCTTTTTTTGATCATGGCTTTCAGGTAGTCCAATAATTTTTAAATTATCTCTCCTGGATCTATTCTCTAGGTCAGTGGTTTTTCCAACGAGATGTTTCACATTGTCTTCCACTTTTTCATTCCTTTGGTTCTGCTTTATAATATCTTGATTTCTCACAAAGTCACTAGCTTCTACTTGCTCCAATCTCATTTTTAAGGTAGTATTTTCTTCAGTGGTCTTTTGGACCTCCTTTTCCATTTGACTAATTCTGCCTTTCAAGGCTTTCTTCTCCTTATTGGCTTTTTGGAGCTCTTTCGCCATTTGAGGTGTTATTTTGCCATTTTTAAGGTGTTATTTTCTTCAGTATTTTCTTTGGGGTCTCCTTCAATAAGTCATTGACTTGTTTTTCATGGTTTTCTTGCATCACTCTCATTTTTCTTCCCAAATTTTCCTCTACTTCTCTAACTTGCTTTTCCAAATCCTTTTTGAGCTCTTCCATAGCCTGAGACCAGTTCATGTTTTTATTGGAGTCTTTTGATGTAGGCTCTTTGACTTTGTTGACTTCTTCTGGCTGTATATTTTGGTCTTCTTTATCAGCAAAGAAAGATTCCAAAGTCTGAGTCTAAATCTGGGTCCATTTTTGCTGCCTGGCCATGTTCCCAGCCAACTACTTGACCCTTGAGCTTTTTGTCAGGATATGACTGCTTGTGGAGTAGAGAGTACTTTGTTCCAAGCTTGAGGGGATGCACTTTTGCTTTCAGAGCTATTTCTACACAGCAAGCTCTGCCACACCAGCACTCCTCCTCCCCCAAGAACCACCAACCCCTATCTGACTCAGATCTTAAGCAGTCTCTGCACTCCCACTCTGATCTGCCACTTAATTCCTCCCACCAGATGGGCCTGGGACCAGAAGCAACTGCAGCTGTACCTCTGTAAGCAGCCTCAGAACTCCACCAACTCCGCCACCCCTGGGGCAGTGGCCTAACCGAGAGCTCCTTTCACTCTGTCCCCTGCAGCTTTTCCCACTAACCTTCTCTGTTGTCTTTGGTGTTTGTGGGTTGAGAAGTCTGGTAACTGCTGCAGCTCACTGATTCTGGGTGCTAGGGCCTGTTCTGCCCGGCTCCTGGTCTGGTTGGTCTGGGCATGGCCCATGCTGGGCTATACTCTGCTCTGCTCCCAGCTCTGTGTGATAGTCCCTTCCCAGTGACCATCCAGGCTGTCCTGGGCTGGAGCCCTGTTTCCCTCTGCTATTTCATGGGTTCTGCAGTTCTAGAATTTGTTCAGAGCCATTTTCTATAGCTGTTTGGAGGGACCTGGGTTGGGGGGGAGCTCATGCAAGTTCCTGCTTTACAGCCACCACCTTGGTTCCGCACACTGCTCAAAGAGCAGGAATATCCTTTTTTTCTCAGCAGTACATGGCACATACTTAAAAACTGACCATATACTAGGTCATGAAAACCTCGCAAGCCAGTGAAGAAAGGCAGAATTAGTCAAAGCATACTTTTCAGATCACAATGCAATAAAAATTATTTGTAATAAAGAACCATGGAAAAATAAGCTAAAAATTAATTGGAAACTAAATAATCAAATTCTAAAGAATGAGTGGGCCAAAGAACAAATCATAGAAACAATAACTTCATTTAAGAGAATGATAATAATGAGGTAACGTACCAAAACTTATGGGATGCAGCAAAAGCAGTTCTTAGGGGACGTTTTATATCTCTAAATGCTTATGTGAATAAAATAGAGAAAAAGGAGATCAATGAATTGGGCATACAGCTGAAAAAGCTATAAAAAGAACAAATTGAAAATCCCCAATTAAATACCAAATTAGAAATACTGAAAATCAAAGGAGAGATTAATAAAATTGAAACCAAGAAAACTATTGAATTAATAAATAAAACAAAGAACTTATTTTATTAAAAAAAACCAATAAAATTGATAAACCTCTGGTCAATTTGATTTAAAAAAAGAAAGAAGAAAGGCAAATTACCAGTATCAAAAATGAAAAGAGTGAATTCACCTCTAATGAAGAGGAAATCAAAACAATAATTAGGAATTATTTTGCCCAACTGCATGCCCATAAATTTGACAACCTTAGGGATATGGATGAATAGCTACAAAAACATAAATTGCCCAGGTTAACAGAAGAGGAAGTAAAATTTCTAAATAACCCCATCTCAGAAAAAGAAATTGAGCAAGCTATCAAAGAACTCCCTAGGAAAAAATCTCCAGGGCCACATGGTTTTATATGTGAATTCTATCAAACATTTAAATAACAATTAATTCCTATACTTTATAGATTATTTGGGAAAGTAGGTGAAGAAGAAGTCCTACCAAATTCTTTTTATGACACAAATATGGTACTAATACCCAAACCAGGAAGAGTCAAAACAGAGAAAGAAAATTATAGACCAATTTCCCTAAAGAATATTGATGCAAAAATATTAAATAAAATATTAGCAAAAAGATTGCAGTACTTATCATGAGAATAATACACTACAACTAGGTAGGATTTATTGCAGGAATGCAAGGCTGGTTCAATATCAGGAAAACTATCAGCATAATTGATCATATCAACAACAAAACTAGCAGAAACCATATGATCATCTCAATAGATGCAGAAAAAGCCTTTGACAAAATACAACACACATTCCTATTAAAAACATTGGAAAGCATAGGAATAAATGGAGTCTTCCTTAAAATTATAGATAGCATCTACCTAAAACAAGCATTATTTGGAATGGGGATAAGTTAGATGCATTCCCAATAAGATCAGGGGTGAAACAAGGATGACCATTATCACCCCTACTATTCAATTTGGTACTAGAATTGTTTGCTTTAGCATTAAGAGAAGAAAAAGAAATTGAAGGAATTAGAATAGGCAACGAAGAAATTAAATTATCACTTTTTGCATATGATATGATTATTTACTTAGAGAATCCTAGAGAATCAAGTAAAAAACTACTTAAAATAATAAACAACTTTAGCAAAGTTGCAGGATATAAAATAAATGCACATAAATTCTCAGCATTCCTATATATTACTAACAAAGCCCAACAGCAAGAGATAGAAAGAGAAATTCCATTCAAAGTTACTGTAGACACTATAAAATATTTGGGAGTCTATCTGTCAAGATAAACCCAGGGCCTATACGAACATAATTATGAAATATTTTTCATGCAAATAAATTCAGATATAAATAAATGGAAAAATATCAGTTACTCATTGTTAGACTGAGCTAATATAATAAAAATGACAATTTTACCTAAATTAATCTATCTATTCAGTGCCATACCAATCAAACTACCAAAAAATTATTTTACAGAGCTGGATAAAATAATAACAAAATTCATCTGGAAGAACAAGATGTCTAGAATATCTAGGGTATTAATGAAAAGAAATGCTAGGGAAGGTGGCCTAGCCATACCAGATATTAAACTGTACTATACAGCAGCACTCATCAAAACTACCTGGTATTGCCTAAGAAACAGAGTTGTGAATCAGTGGAATAGGATAGGTACACAAAATGCAATAGTCAATGACTATAGCTATCTACTCTTTGATAAACCCAAAGAATCCAGCTTCTGGGCTAAGAATTCATTATTTCACAAAAACTGCTGGGAAAATTGGAAAGTGGTAGGGCAGAAACTGGTCATAAACCAATATCTTACACCATATACCATGGGTTCATGATTTAGGAATAAAGGGTGATACTATTAGCAATTTGGGAGAGCAAGGAATAGTTTACCTATCAGATTTATGGAAAAGAAAAGCATTTATGACACAACAAGAGACAGCATTACAAAATGCAAAATAGATAATTTTGATTATGCTAAATTGAAATGATTTTGTATAAAAAAAGCCAATGCAACAAAGATTAGAAGGGAAGCTGAAAATTGGGAGAAAATCTTTACAACCAGTGTCTCTGATAATGGCCTTATTTCTAAAATATACAGGCAACTGGAGCAGAGCCAAGATGGTGGCTGGAAAGCAGGGACTTGCCTAGGGCTCTCCCCCAGGACCCTCCAAAAACCAATAAAAAATAGCTCTGAACAAATTCTAGAACTACAGAACCCACAAAATAGCAGAGGGAAGCAGGGCTCCAGTCCAGAATAGCCTGGATGGTCACAAGGTAAGGTCTATCAAATGGAGTTGGGAGCCGAGCAGAGTAGAGCCCAGCATGGGGCTTCACTGGACCAACCAGACTGGGAGCCGGGTGGAACAGGCCCTAGCACCCTGAAACAGTGATCTGTAGCAGTTACCAGACTTCTCAACCCACAAACACTAAAGACAACAGAGAAGGTTTGTGGGAAAAGTTGCTGGGACAGAGTGAAAGGAGCTCACACTTTGGGCACTGCCCCAGGGGCAGTGGAGGAAGTGCAGCTACAGAACTACAGCTGCAGTTGCTTCTGGCCCCAGATCCACCTGGTGGGAGAAATTAAGTGGCAGATCAGAGTGAGAGTGCAGAGCCTGCTTAAGATCTGGATCAGATAGGGGTTGGTGGTTCTTAGGGGAGGAGGAGTGCTGGTGTGGCAGAGCTTGCTGTGTAGAAATAGCTCTGAAAACAAAGCACATCCCCTCAAGCTTGGAACAAAGTACTCTCTACTCCACAAGCAGTCATACCCAGAGGAAAAGTTCAAGGGTCAAGTAGTTGGCTGGGAACATGGCCAGGCAGCAAAAATGGACTTGAATTCAGACTCAGACTTTGGAATCTTTCTTTCGTGACAAAGAAGACCAAAACATACAGCCAGAAGAAGTCAACAAAGTCAAAGAGCCTACATCAAAAGACTCCAATAAAAACATGAACTGGTCTCAGGCTATGGAAGAGCTCAAAAAGGATTTGGAAAAGCAAGTTAGAGAAGTAGAGGAAAATTTGGGAAGAGAAATGAGAGTGATGCAAGAAAACCATGAAAAACAAGTCAATGACTTATTGAAGGAGACCTCAAAGAAAATACTGAAGAAAATAACACCTTAAAAATGGCAAAATAACACCTCAAATGGTGAAAGAGCTCCAAAAAGCCAATAAAGAGAAGAATTCCTTGAAAGGCAGAATTAGTCAAATGGAAAAGGAGGTCCAGAAGACCACTGAAGAAAATACTACCTTAAAAATTAGATTGGAGCAGTCTTTCTCCCTTTTTCGCCCGTCCAGCCATCGTGGTGGAAGCTCGGCTGTCATCTCATCATCATGTCCTCTCATAAAACATTTAGAATCAAGAGGTTCCTGGCCAAGAAACAGAAGCAGAATCGGCCCATCCCTCAATGGATCCGAATGAAAACTGGTAATAAGATCAGGTACAACTCAAAAAGGAGACACTGGAGAAGGACCAAGCTCAGATTATAAAGAATGGCCAGCGCAACGAAAGACGAAACACCAGAACCACCTCCCCCACCCTTACCATGACATCCTTCCATCCATCAATCCATCCATTCATTCATCCATCAATCACTCAGTCACCTCATTGCCCCCAATAAAAAGTAAATACCACTACTGCCCTCCCATTTTGGAAGCTGTCTGCCAAGATGCAGACATCAAAAAAACCCCAACCCTGACAAACTGTTAAATTTGTCTTGCCCTTGAATGTTTTCACGAATTGCACCTGCATCCATGCGTTTGGGTACTGTGTGTTTTGTGTTATAGTTTAAATTACTGTTATTTGCATCTCTGTGTAGCATTTGTATGTTTGAGGTTATGCTTAAGAGGCAGAGATCATAATGAAACAAGTTCCTGTCAAGAAGAACCAAGCTCAAGCCCTGCCTTGACCAAGCCTTCACAATAACCTCTCTGTGTTTTGTTTTGTGTTCTAAGGAGTTATAAGAGAGCACCTACCTCACAGGGTTGTTGTGGGGATCTAAGATTTGCACGCCTTCAGTGTAAGCCTCCAGTGCTGCTAATCAGGAGCTGTCTCAGCCAGATTATGCGCAGCTGACTGTGCTCATTTATCAAACTCACAGTCAGAGAAGTAACCTGTTGACCCCCTGCTTATTTCATACAATAAGCCGTCTTTGTTCCTTGTTGGGAGGTGGTAATTAAGTGTTGGCAACCTCAAAGTTGTCGGTTATTTGTGTGTACGGGAAAGCCCAACCTTTTGTTAGGAACTAGACCTGGTCCAGGTGAATGGCTTCACAATTTTCTGAAGATGCAATTCTGCTAATAAAGGGCTTCTACAAAAAAAAAATTAGATTGGAGCAAGTAGAAGCAAGTGACTTTATGAGAAATCAAGATATTATAAAGCAGAACCAAAGGAATGAAAAAGTGGAAGACAATGTGAAACATCTCGTTGGAAAAACCACTGACCTGGAGAATAGATCCAGGAGAGATAATTTAAAAATTATTGGACTACCTGAAAGCCATGATCAAAAAAAGAGCCTACATATCATTTTTCAAGAAATTATCAAGGAAAACTGCCCTGATATTCTAGAGCCAGAGGGTAAAATAGAAATTGAAAGAATCCACCAATCACCTTCTGAAAAAGATCCCAAAAAGAAAACTCCTAGGAATATTGTTGCCAAATTCCAGAGCCCCCAGATCAAGGAGAGAATATTGGAAGCAGCCAGAAAGAAACAATTTGAGTATTGTGGAAACATAATCAGGATAACACAAGATCTAGCAGCTTCTATATTAAGGGATCAAAGGGCTTGGAATATGATATTCCAGAGGCCAATGGAGCTAGGATTAAAACCAAGACTCACTTACCCAGAGAAACTGAATATCAGGCTCCAAGGCAAAATATGGATTTTCAATAAAACAGAGGACTTTCAAGCTTTCTCAGTGAAAAGACCAGAGCTGAATAGAAAATTTGACTTTCAAACACAAGAATCAAGAGAAGCATGAAAAAGTAAACAAGGAAGAGAAATCACAAGGGACTTACTAAAGTTGAACTGTTTTGTTTACATTCCTACATGGACAGATGATGTGTAAAATTCATGAGACCTCAGTATTAGGGTAGCTGAAGGGAATATACATATATATCTAGACAGAGGGCATAGACAGGGTGAATCGAGTATGATGGGAAGATATCTAAAAAATAAAATCAAATTAAGGGATGAGAGAGGAATATATTGAGAGAGGGAGAAAGGGAGAGATAGAATGGGGTAAATTATCTCACATAAAAGTGGCAAGAAAAAGCAGTTCTGTTGGGAGGGAAGAGGGGGCAGGTGAGGGGGAATGAGTGAATCTTGCTCTCATCATATTTGACCTCAGGAGGGAATAACATACATACTCAACTGGGTATCTTACCCCACAGGAAAGAAGGAGGAACTAGATAAAAAAGAAGGGATGATAGAAGGGAGGGAAGATAGGGGGAGGAGGCACTCAAAAGCAAACACTTTCGAAAAGGGACAGGGTCAAGGGAGAAAATTGGATAAAGGGGGATAGGATAGGAAGGAGCAAAATATAGTTAGTCTTTCACAACACGAGTATTGTGGAAGGGTTTTGCATAATGATATACATGTGGCCTCTGTTGAATTGCTTGCCTTCTTAGGGAGGGTGGGTGGGGAGGGCAGAGGGGAGAAAATTTAGAACTCTAAGTTGGGTTTTTTTTCGTTTATAGTATGCAATTTACATTACCTTTAAGAGTTGTTCTGCCCAGGAAAACCCACAGGTAGGGTGTAAGGCTTTAACCAAAGGAATGGCTCTCTAATGGTGGAAGTTCAGGCACTGTAGGGCAGCAGGCTAGGCATATCTTGTTCATGCCAGAGGATAACTGTGTTTGACTTTTTGAAAGCCTCCCCCACCTCTCAACCTCTAGGCGCACAAAACCCAAGAGATTCTGGATAGGATCTCAGCCCACTCAGTGTGAAGCTGGGGAAGGCTAAGTCTCAAGTCCAAGATCTCTTCCCACCTGCAGAAATCTTCCTTTCAGCATTCTGGGACAGGTGATCGATCATCCAAACCTCTTCTTAAACATATTAAGTGTCAAAGAAGTCCCCTTCAATCATTAGAGAGTTGTCTTTCTTAACATCGGCTGAAATTTGCCTCTCTTTCCCTCCATCCTCAAAGCTCTAAGAAAAGGAGAGGATTCACAGGCTAAGCAATGCCCAGGGCCCCTAGGAGTGAGGACACACTTGAACAGGCAGAAGCAAGGAGAGAAATAAATTAAGTGTCAAGCTCCTAGGGTGTCCCAACATGCCTCAGAAGGCTGGGTTGATGATTCCCCATTGGGTGCTTTGAGTCATCACAACAGGTGTGGGGGTATAGGGTGGTGGTGGTTCCCTGGGAGGTGGTGGGCACAGGACTGGCTTCTGAATGACTGTAACCAGAATGGCCTTTGTTTTCTTTGGGTGGCTCAGTTTACCTCATTGGGCCTTTCTGGGTCTGCTGCTCCTCTTCTGTGGCAGGAAACCCAGAAGACCATGCCTGGGAGCAGAGAACTTCCTGTGTGATGAGTCATAGGGCTGGCTGAGGGGAGGTGTTAACTCCAGAGTCATGCCCTATTGGGTGTTAACCTAGTCTACGCTAGGGGAAGGGGCCAACTCAAGAACCAATGGCCCTGGTCATTCAGGCGGAGCTTGATGATGTCAAAAACTCTAAAAGAGGGGAGAGGACAGCTTGAAGAGCCCTCTTTCCTTTTCCTGTTGGCGTGGGAGCAGTGGCGAGCATGACTCTGGGCCAGCCCTTGCTCTCGGGCCGAGCCCAGATGTTGGTAACTATGAATTGTATTGGGTCTGTCTGTTGATATTTGTAATTTGTTTGTATTTAGTTCTGAAGTTCGGAGTGCTGGCTTTTTCCCCTGAAGTAAGTGAATGAATCTGTATTGGGTCTGTCTGTTGATATTTGTAATTTATTTGCATTTAGTTTTGAAGTTCGGGGTGCTGGTTTTGTTTGCCCCTGAACTAAATGAATGATCTGAGCTTCAGGGTGCTGGCTGTTTGTTCCCCTGAACTAGCTGACTGTAATCTGTATTTGGCCTGTCTGTTGATGCTTGTCTGTATGCTCTCCTGAACTAACTGAATGCTGGATTAAAGAAAGCTGGTCAACCCCTTCACTGTGCTTTCCTTGTTTCAGCAGATAAAAAGAACCTGTGCTTTTCCAGCGTGCCCCGCAGCCTCCTGGGTGCTGGCTGTGGGTGGATCTTATACCCCCACAGGAGCTGCTAGCTGGATTATTAAAACAATGACCTCAGTGTAGGGCAGTGGGGGTCCAAATGTGGCAGATGCTGGAATCTCAGGGGACACAGGAGGGTTACTGAAGGACACTGACACTGGCACCTCCCGCTGGGTTGGGGGCTCTGGCTCTGAGACCCAGCAGGCTCAACACAAACGTTTCGACCAGCCACAGATACAGAGCAGAGGGATGATGACCAGGAAGCTGATGACAAATGTCCTCATGGGGCCAGAGAAATGTTCTGTCTTCACGCAGCAGCCATTGCCGCAACAGGGCAGAAGCTGTTGGAGATCTGCCAAAGTGCCAAAAAGCAGACGGGGCAAGAAGCTGGGGAGTCCGGAGACCCAGGATTGCAGCATCCTGGGCTGGTAGACTTTGTCTACAAGTTTCCGTGTGTTGGGGGGGAAGGAGGTAGGGCTAGGACCTCCCTCCAGTTTCTGCGGCTGGCCCAGGAAGAGGGGGAGAGGTTAATACAATTGTTATGGGCTGGACCCAGAACTCTAAGTTTTAAAAGAAGATGTTCAAAAAAAAGTTTTTGCATGCAACTAGGAAATAAGATATACAGGCAATGGGGCATAGAAATTTATCTTGCCCTACAAGAAAGTAAGGGAAAAGGGGATGGGGGTGGGGTGGGGTGACAGAAGGGAGGGCTGACTGGGGAATGGGGCAATCACAATATATGCCATCTTGGAGTGGGAGCGAGGATAGAAACGGGGAGAAAATTTGTAATTCAAACTCTTGTGAAAATTAGTGGTGAAAATTTAAAATATTAAATTAAAAAAAAAAACCACATACTGACGGTGTAATTCTGGACAAGTGACTTACCCTCTCATTGATCCCAGAAATTCCCTGAGACCAATAAATTACCAAGAAAGTGCTTGTCTGCATTAGTAGAGAAATAGATCAATTTTTAAAATGCTAAAAAATAAAATAAATAAAATATACAGGGAACTGAGCCAAATTTATAGGATTACAAGTCATCCCCCAGTTGAGAAATGGTCAAAGGATATGAACAGGCAGTTTTCAGAGGAAGAAATTAAAGATATCTATAGGCATATGAAACAATTCTTGAAATCACTACCAATTAGAGAAATGCAAATCAAAACAACCCTTAGGTACCACATCCCTCCTGTCATATTGGCTAAAATGACAAAACAGGAAAATGACAAATGCTGGAGAGGATGTGGGAAAATTGGAACATTGTTACATTGCTGGTGGAGTTGTGAACTGATCCAGCCATTCTGGAGAGCAATTTGGAACTATGCCCAAAGGGCTATAAAAATGTTTATACCCTTTGACCCAGCAATACCACTCCTAGGGTTGTATCCCAAAGAGATCACACAAGTGGGAAAAGGACCCGTATGTACAAAAATATTTACAGCGGCTCTTTTTGTAGTAGCAAAGAACTGGAAATCAAGGGGATGCCCATCAGTTGAGGAATGGCTGAACAAGTTGTGGTATATGAAGGTAATGGAATACTATTGTGCCGTAAGAAATGGGGATGATACAGACTTCATAACAACCTGGAAAAACCTACACGATATAATGCTGAGTGAGCAGAGTAGAACCAGGAGAACATTATACACAACCACAGATATATGGATTCTGTGATGACTAACCCTGATAGACTTTGCTCTTCTCAGCAACACAAGGTGCAAAGACAACCCCAAAGGACTCAGGATGGAGAGAGCTATCTACATCCAGAGAAAGAACTGTAGAGTCTGAATGCAGACTGAGGCACACTTTATGCTTGCCCTTTTTTCCCTTTGTTTTTTTTCTGTTTTGTTTTTGGGTTTTTTTTTTGGTTCTGTTTCTTCTTTCTCATGATTCATTCCATTGGTCATAATTCTTCTTTACAACTTGACTATTGTGTAAATAAGTTCAATGCAAAGTTATATGTAGAAGATATATCGGATTCCAAGCCATCTTGGGGAGGGAGGGGGAGGAGGTGGGGGAAGAAAATCTGGAACTCAAAATTATGTAGAACCGAGTGTTGTAAACTAAAAATAAAAAAATCTCAAAAAATAAACACTAGAGAGCCTAGGAATCAATGGGGTTTTCCTTATAATGATAAGTAGCATCTATCTAAAACCATAAGCAAGCATTATCTGCAATGGGGATAAGCTAGAAGCCTTCCCAAAATTTGCAGCATATAAAATAAACCCATATAAATCATCACCATGTCTATATATTATGAACAAAGCTAGCAAGAAGAGATAGAAAGAGAAATGCCATTTAAAATAACTGTAGCTTAATAAAATACTTGGGAGTTTACTTGCCAAGACAAACCTAGGAACTATATGAACACAATTATAAAACACTTTTCACACAAAGTCAGATTTAAACAACTGGGAAAATATCAATTGCTCATGGGTAGATGGAGCCAAAAAATAAAAATGAGAATTCTACCTAAATTAATTTACTTATTCAGTATCATGTCAATCAAACTACCAAAAATTATTTTGTAGAGCTAGAAAACATAGTAAGAAAACTCATCTAGAAGAACAAAAGGTCAAGAATATCAAGGGAATTAATGGGGGGAAAATGAAAGGAAGGTGGCCTAGCTGCATCAGATGTGCAACTATATTCTAAAGCAGCAATCATCAAAACTATTTGGTACTGGCTAAGAAATAGATCAGTGGAATAGGTTAGGTATACAAGATACAGTAGTAAGTGACTATAGTAATCTACTCTTTGGTAAACCCAAAGACTCCATCTTTAGGGATAAGAACTGACTATTTGACAAAAACTGCTGAGAAAACTGGAAAAGAGTATGGCAGAAACTAGGCATAGACCAACATCTCACACCAAATACCAAGATAAGGTCAAAATGGGTACATGATTTAGACATAAAGGTTGAGACTATGAGCAAATTAGGAGAGCAAGGAATAGTTTGCATGTCAGATCCATGGAGAAGGGAAAAATCTATGACCCAACAAGAGATAGAGAACATTATGAAATGCAAAATAGATAACTTGGATTGCATTAAATTTAAAAGTTTTTGGGCAAACAAAACCAATAAAACCAAGATTAGAAGGAAAGCAGAAAGATGGGGAACAATTTTTATAGCAAGTGTTTCTAATAAAGGCCTTATTTCTCAACTGTCTAGAGAACTGAGTCAAATTTATAGGAATACAAGTCATTCCCCAATTGATAAATGGTCAAAGGATATGAACAGGTGGCTTTCAGAGGAAGAAATTAAAGCTTTCTATAGTCATATGAAAAAATGCTCTAAATCACTACTGATTAGAGAAATGCAAATTAAAGCAACTTTGAGGTACTACCTCATACCTGTGAGATTGGCTGAAGTGACAGAAAAGGAAAGTGATAAATGTCGGGCAAGATGTGGGGAAATTGGAATACTAATGCACGGTTGGTGGAGTTGTGAACTGATCCAACCATTCTGGAGAGCAATTTGGAACTTTGCCCAAGGGGCCGTCAAATTGTGCATGTTCTTTGATCCAGCAATACCATTATTAGGTCTATAACCCGAAGAGATCATAAAAAAGGGAAAAGGACCCCTATGCGCAAAAATATTTATAGCAGCTCTTTCTGTAGTGGAAAAGAATTGGAAATTGAGGGGATGCCCATCCATTGGGGAATGGCTGAACAAGTTGTGGTATGTGAACAGGTGGGACTTTCTTTTGCTGTTTTCTCTTTTAGCACTTATTTAATCAAGGGGCCTTGCTGAGTCTGGCCTTTGTTTCTTTGATTAGCTCAGGAGTCTTTGGTGACTTGCTTGCCCCAAGGGAAAGCTTAGTTGACATAGGTTTGAGTCACATGTTTGTGAGGCCAGAAGCTTTTAGGCCATGTGGGTTTGAGTGGCATGTCTGTGATACCCTTTGACCCTAAACAGGATATATAAACCTAGAGGTTGATGTTTTTTCCTTGGGGCTCTCGCTCATTGGAAGAGTGTCAGTGTGGAGACTCTGGGTAGCTGTTAAGGAGCACCTCCCTGCCCCCCCCCCCCCCCCCCCCCCCGCCCCAGGCTTTGAAGAAACCCGGATGTTTGGTTTGGAGTCTCTCACTCACAGGAAGAGTGGCTCATGATTCTGGGCAAGCCATTGTAACTGCCCTCCAGCTTTGCTAACCCAGATGTTGGTTTGTATTTGGTCTGTTTATCATGTACGTTTGTAATTTGTTTGTATTTGCTCTGAAGTTCAACGTGCTGGCCTTTTCTCCTGAACTGAGTTTATATACATATGTATGTTTTATTAAAGTAAGATGGTCAACCCCTTAAAGTTACTTTCCTTAGTAAAGAAGATCAAAAGATCCTGTGCTGGCAGCTCTTGGTGCTGGTCTTGTTGGGTCTCACACCCCACAATAGCTGCTAGCCAAATTGTTATTACAAATGGAGTACTGTCGTTCTGTTAGAAATGATGAGCAGGCAGATTTCAGAAAAACCTGGAAAGACTTACATGAGCTGATGCTGAGTGAAGAGAGCAGAACCAGGAGAACATTATTTACATTAAAGACAACACTGTACAATGATCAGTTGTGAGTGACTTAGCTCTTCTCGGCAATACAATTGTCTGAAACAATTCCAAAAGACTCATGATGGAAAATACTATCTACCTCCAAAGATAGAACTGATGGACTCTGAATACAGAGTGAAGCATACTATTTTCATTTTATTGTTGTTGTTTTTTTGTGTGGCTTTTCCCTTTTATTCTGTTTCTTCTTTCACAACATAACTAATGTGGAAATATGTTTACATGATTGCCCATGTATAACCTATATCAAATTGCTTGCCATTTTGGGGAGGGGGGATGGGAGGAGAGAGAGGGAGAAAAATTTGGTACTCAAACTCTTATAAAAATGAATGTTGAAAACTATTTACTCTTAAAAAAAGAGAAAGAGAAAGAATCAGAGAACTGACCTTGAACGAGGAAGAACTATTAAACTGCACAGGTTATACCTCCCCTACTTCTCAGCTAGGAGAAAGTTCTGCCAGTTATTACTCCAGCTGAGAAGAGGGCTATAACACTCGAGGTGAAGAGAGCACAGTCCCACCTAGCCAAGCCAGTAGCTGAGGGTGATGAAAGTCCGTAGCTGTTCATTGAGTTCCACTCATTGACCCATCCAGCAGAAATGCTCCACCCTGAGAAGAGCCTGACCCAGCCTGCAGCAGCCCAATCTGGTGAGGAGCCAGCTTAGCAGTGGATTGCCTCACCTAACTGAAATGCTGTGCCCTACAAGGAACAAACCCATCTTCGAATCAGAACAACCCATCTATCCCAAGGGCCATGCCCTGGGATAGACTTTGAGGGGACTCTCATGGCCCAGTAGCTCCTCCTGCTTGGCCCCTCACTACCCTTGTGCTTATAGCCACTCTCCCCCTCCCCATGTACTCTGTGTGTATCAGTAGGAGAAGGTACCCCTGTTCGATTTCCTTTTCCTTTTTATTATTATGGTCATTTTGTACATTTCCCCTCCTTCTACTTACCTCATTCACTAAGTGGATTATTTAAATCTCCTATTTCTCTCAATTCTTCCTCATGATTTCTTAAGGCTGAGCACTTTCTTTCTCTGCCCAGCTTACCTAGGTGCTAGGAATTAAAAACAATATGAAGTTTAGTTCATGGAAAACCTTTTTTAATTACAGGGATGTCTTTTGTTCTAGTACCATCTTAAGTGTCACACGGGCGCCTCCCTAGTAACAAAGGGAGAAAAGGACAAAGAGAAGAAAAATGTTTCAGCCACAGTAAACAACCCATTCAGTGTGTCTGATGGTGTATACTATTTCCCATTTCCCCGTTCCACCCCACAATGACTCCCTCTGCAAAGCACTTTCTCCCTTTCTCTTCCATGCCAACCTTGAGCCTGCCTTGACAGCATTCAGGTGTGAGGTGATGAGGGGGAGGTCGGTGTCCACAGAGAGAAGGGGGTGTGTAAGAATGTTCCAAAGGAAAAATAGATAGGTTTTGGCCATAGATTGGAAATGGGAGGGGGTGAGAGGGAGTGAGGAGCCAAAGACCATACCTAGGTTTCGAACCTGGGGAACTAGTAGATGTTGGTGCCCTTGACAATAATTTTGTTATTTTTCAGTTGTGTCCAACTCTTCCTGAACCCATTTGGAGTTTTCTTGACAAAGATACTGAAGTAGTTCGCCATTTCCTTCTCCAGCTCATTTTACAGATGAGGAAACGGAGGCAAACAGGGTTAAGTGGCTTGTCCAGGATCACAAAGCTGGTAAGTGTTGGAAGCTTGATTTAACTTGGTTCTTCCCAATTCCAAGCCCAGGGCTCTATCTACTGTGCCACCTATCTGCCCTCCCAGGCATATTTTATACACACACATACATATATATGCATTATAATCTTTTCATCCCTGTGACTTTCCAACTCAGTGCCATGTCAAATGTTATTTGCTTCTTTCTTAAAAAGAAGTTTAAGTAAATGCCCATAAATTTAAGGCTAGATGAACAAATAGAAGCATATGGGGGTAATGGAATATTTCTATAATCTAACAAACCATAATATGAGGAATACATAGACTCATGGGAAGACTTATATGCATTGATGCAGAAGGAAACAAATCCAGAAAAATCATACACACAATGAATACAACATTGTAAACGGAAAGAACACAAACCAAACCGTACCTGAGCTCCAAGAAGTTAGAATGAGCAAACTCGACCCCAGAGTAGAGTGCAGGAACTATCCCTCCCCACCCCCACCCAGTCTGAAACTCAGGATGCTGCCTAGATGCTGTCAGTCACAGTTAATGTGCTGGATGGCTTTCCCACTTTACTTCTTGGTGTGCTTTTTTTTTATACCACCATATCGATTTATTTGTTTTTGAACAGGCTGGAACAATTTGTCGTTTCTCTCTCTCTCTCTCTTTAGTTTTTAAATTTATTTTAAACTTAAATACAAAATAAGAAAAAGAAAAAAATTGACGTCTACACAGCAGAATGTAAGAGAGGATTCAATATAAAGCCATAAATTTCCATTTCAAGAAAGCCTATGTAATGAATTCTACACATTGTTTTCAAAGCTGTCCAGCTTTTCTTTACTTCCTTGTAGGTTTTCTTTTGTCCTCTGCTTGCACTTTTTACTTTATTTTTTCCCCTTCCTCTCCCCACCTCCCCCCACCAAGAAGGTTACAATTAAGGGCAGATATATATATATACATACATATACATAGATATCCATAAACATACACATATATACACACATACATTGGAATGCATATATGAAAAACTGTACTATGCTTATTTCCACATGTCATCTGTTTCTCTGAAGGTGGATAGCATCTTCCTTCATTAGTCCAAATCTTTTTTTTCTGAATCCACCAGTTCATCACTTCCTACACCACAAAAATATTCTGACCCAATCACATTCTACCTGGGAGATTATTTATGAGAGTTTTTTCCCCCAATTTTCTGCATTCCTTCTATTCTTGGCTGCATAGGTTTTATTTATCCAGGAAATTTTTAATTTAAAAAAAATCAAAATTATCCATTTTACATTCAATACTGCTCTCACCTTATAATATGACTTAAGGGCTGATACTACTGAATCTAGTTCCTTCACATCTTTTCCCCCTGGTTTCTTTGAGGGTTCCTGACCTTCTGCTCTTCCAAATGAATCCTATCATTTTTTTTCTCAGTAAAATAATTTTTAGTGATTTAATTGGGATAGCATTACATAAATAGATTAGTTAGGTAAAGTCGTCATTTTTTATTATATCAGCTCTACCTACCCATGCACAATAAATATTACTTTAGTTATTTAGATCTAACTGTATAAAAGGTGTTTTGTGTCACTTTAATCTTTGCTGTGAGGAATGTTTCATTGGATGGAGGGGGTAGAGGGGCATATTTGGAGGTAGAGGCCACATCTGAATAAAAGGTTATCAATGAAAAGCACATATTTTATTTCAAAAGAAGGATGTTGAGATATCTGTTGTTAATATTAGCACATAACAAAACAGAAATACCTTTGTATCAGACATAGGTATATCTCTGTTAGAGTTAAGCAGGAAGGAATAGCAAACAGCCCACCAGAAGCCTAAAGGTGGTGAAGAAATAACATTTCCTTAGAAGCCCAGAATAAATACATACCATAGAGAAAAGAATAGGGGTGATACTTGTGGGTTTTTTTTTAAACCCACACCTGGCTAGCCAGCTGGCAAAAAAGGAAGAGGGCCATATGTCTCCTGGGAAGGGACACCTTTCAGAGACTAGAAGGAAAAATCCTGAGGCTCTTGAAGATCCCAGATCTGGCCCTGAAAGAGGCCTCAGTGGCAGCTACTGCAGCATCCTCATTTCACAGGTGGAGTCACACAGCTAATTAAGTGGCTGAGGCCGGATTGAACTCAGGTCTTCCTGACTCCAGGCCTTGCCCTCCGTCCATTGCGCCACCTGCCCATTGAGAAACTAACAAGATATGAGCACTGTCCCTTTGTGTAATTTGCCTTTAGTTAGCAGCAAGGAGGGATGCTCAGAGCTCATATCCCTCTCTTGTATCCCACCTGAGTTGAGTTGCTTTGTTATGTCATCTTCTGACTTTGCTTCATACATGTGCCTCCCATGTTTCTCTGAATCCTCTGTATTCAGCATTCCTTTTTTTTTCTTTTGGTCTACACCTGTGATTTCATTTGTGCACTATGGAAACTCCCTCCACAGATGCAGATGAACAACTCATCTGTGACTTAGATGTTTCGCAAAACACTTGCTCAGGTTCACACGACCAGCGGAGGTCCCGAGCTCCCTGACTCCAAGGTCCAGCGTCTGCTTCCTGACTCCAAGGTCTGCTGTCCACTGGACCACATAGTGCCTATCTCTTCAAGCTCTATGGTGAAATGATCTTCCATCTTTCATTGATGGCTTGTTCAGCCATGCCCGGTGGCGGTGACATCATTTGTTTCTACCTTTGACAAGTAGTCCATAGGGGACCATACTTCCTATCAATGACTTCCGTGGAGTCTAACACCACAGTGGGACTGTGAAGGTTGAACAGCTTTGTGATTTTCTTGCTTAATGCCAGAATATTTTCTAGAACAAGCCCCAAATTGCCTTTCTAAGCCCCTACTCATTGGGGAGCAGAAGATTTGGAGTTGGAAGAGATGGCAAGATCACTGAGCTCTAGAATGACTTCCTCACTTTATGGAAGGGGGGACTGAGGCCAGAATTGTCCCTGGTCACGTAGCAATGACTGCAGAGGATGTGGGGGATCTGATGGGCCAATGGGATGGAATGACTTCACAGCAAGCTTCCTTGACTCGAGGGGTTCTCTACTCCACCTCTTTCCACTAAGAACAGCCTGAGAGAGGCAGTTTGGTGGAGTAGTAGAATGAGCTTTGGAGTTGAGGGCAGCAAAACCAAGGATCGAATCTGTTTATAGCATGTATAGCGACCCTGGGCAGGCCTTTAGGTCGTGAACAGCTCCTCTCCTCTCTGCATTGCCCCTTTCCAGCTCTCTAGCCTTTGGATGCCCTAATGGGTCCCCTTTTGCATGAGTATCCTGAGCACCACCCCATGACGCCTTACTCAGGAATGTTCAGGAGCTCTCCAGTGCTCAGATAAAATGCAGACTTCTCAGCTTGGTATTCAGAGCCCTGTCGAGTCTGGCTCCATCCCAGCCTTTCCTATTTATCATTTTTATTTGTGATTTCTTGCCCCTCACACACAGTCTCACTACGTCAGCCTGCTCCCTGAACTTGCCATCCTGTGACTTTCCTGTGGGCCTTGGCCCAGGGCATGTCCTCCCTCCCTCCCTTCCTCCCTCCCTTTTCTTTTTTTCCTCTGCAGAATCTCTAAATTACCGAGGTTGGGCTAAAGGGTCACTGCCCTGAAGGAGGCCTTTCTTCATCCTTCCAGTTGTTCGGGCTCCTCCAGACCAAATTCCTTTGTGTTGCCAACCCCACCCCCCATAGCAGGTAGTGGCCTCAGGACCAGGAGAACAATACAGTAGCAACAGTGCTGTGAAGACAAAAGTCTTTGAAAGGCCTGGGACCCAGTCACCAACTTGGTTTTCCAAGGAGAGTCCAAGTGTGCTGCCCACCTCTTGATAAAGAGGTATAGGACGAGGCAGATTTTTTGGACACGGCCAACGGGGGATTTTTTTTTTTTTGCTTGACTATACATGTGTGTAGCAGGCAGGAGGAAGGTGAGAAGAAAAGGCAGGTTTTTGTTGTTTGAAAAAATATTTAATTTTTTTTAAAGAAGGTAAAATCCTTGAGGGCAAGGATTGTCTCCCTTCTGACTTTGTCTCCCCAGTGAGTGCCTTGCACGGTACCTGGCCCCTAACAAATACTCAGCTGAGGCCTGGGTCTCCCGGCCTAGTACAATTCCTGCCCTGCAATACGGCTTAATAGCAGTTTGCAGGATGAATTGAGTGGCATGTCACCGGGGCGGAGCTCTGCTGGGTGAACTTCCTTGTCGAGGTGAACTCAGCACTCTGGGATCACCTCAACTCACACGGCCAAGGAGACAGGGCAAGGAAGCAAGGACTTACCCTGCCCATGTATTTAAACTTCCAGAATGGCCTCAGCAGGCTCGGTATCGTGAAATTAGAGGCCATTTCCGAATGACGACAGCTCCCGTTTAATAGAGCTTCCAATGTGCTCTTGTTAATGCTCTACTGTGAATGGGAGGTCCTTGGTGGCCTTCAGATTCTGCACACCTGGCCTTCTGTCTGCAGGGAAGGGAGCAAGGTCAGGTAGGGAAACTGAGGCCGGGGTCCCACAGGTGCTTGGTGTCAGTCAGACTTGGGACTCATCTCTCTCATTCACTAAACCAGAGAGAGATTCAGCGGTGTGGGGTGGTGGTGGAAAAGATGATTATTAAGCACCTACTGTGCGCAGGCACTGTGCTAAGCACCTCACAGCAATCTTGTGAGGTAGGTGGTATTATTATCCCCGTTTTACAGTTGGGGAGAATGAGGCAGAAGTTAAGTGACTAGACCAAGGTTACGCAGCTAGTACAGGGCAGATTTGAACTCAGGTCTTCCTGATTCCAGGCCCAGGTGCACTGCACCGCCTGGCTGCTTATTAATAATTATATTAGATAGCATTCTAGAGTCAAGTGCAATTTATTGTCCTCTGACTCTTTGGAAGGACACGCTCATTAACTTCTAGTCACAGCACATGCAGCTTTTTCCAACGCCCCACTGCCTAGTCTTAGGGGACAGCATCCCTTTGCCTACATGGCTAAGGATGAATGCCATGAGCCAACACTTTCTATTGCTGCCTGCTTCCCCTGCAGAATGTAGGCTCCTCGAGGGAAGGCACTGTTTGTCTCCTAGAAAGTACGGTAAGTGTGGAATGAATGTTTTGGACTGGATTGATCTGAATGTTCTCATTAAGTATTTATTAAGTCCTTAGTACGTGCCAGAGGCATGCAAGGTTCCGGAGACCCAAAGACAAGAAGGAAATAGGCACCGCCCACAGAGGAGACAAGATGTGCCCAAAGGAGCCTGAAGATTTCCTGTTGCTGTGACTTCTCAGTTAGGCTTCTGTTTGTCCTCATTTTAAAGACTTCCCGGTGACCGTAGGACTTTTCTTTTCCTGGCTCCCCCAGTCACAATTTCTCAGAGCCTGTGCATGGCACGTAGGAGGTCAATAAGAAAGATTTTAAGTTGACCTCTCATCCTACCTGGGTTCTGCCAGGTGCTAGGACTCAGGATGGGCTCAGAACCCATGGGTTGGATCCCCCAGGAACCTGCTGGAGTAGGAAAAACCTAGCCAATGCCTTGTTCTGTTTATATAGCATCCAACAGGAACAGCTAATTGTTTCTGCCGAGTTTCCGGAGCATCCTGATGAACAAACACTAGGACTTTTAACATCAGTAAAAAGAAGGAAAATTTTGGTCTGGACTCAGAAAATCCTAGTGATTTGAACTTCTGACAGTTTTGAATAATCCTGAATTAAATTTAATAATCTTTTACCTTTTTCCATGCCTGTTGATTTCTTTTTACATTGCTATAACTTCTCAGTACCACTGTCTTCCCAAATAGCACCCTCCCGTGTAAGGAGGAGATACAAGTAACATAACCGAGCTGACACAATGACCACATGTGATGCCGTATGCCCCATTCTGTGCCCAGAGCCCTCCACCTCTGCACGGAGAGCATGGGTGTGCTTCTTCATCACTCCTCAGGATCTTGATATCCTTTCTAGCTGTTTTCCTCTTACTTTGTTGTGGCCATTATTTATCTTGTTAATTCGCTCTGTTGCTTCATACAAACCTTCTTGTGTTTCTTTGAAATCCCTCTACTTGTGATTTCTCAGAGTGTAATATTCAATTACATTCCTATCTTGCAGCTTTTCTAGCCATTATCCAATCAGTGGGCACCCACTTTGTTTCTGGTTCTTTGCTATCACAAAAATGATGCCCCACAGTTCTTTTGTCCAGCAAAGAACTGGAAACTGAGGAGGAGTACCCATCAGCTGGGAAATGGCTGAACAAGCTTTGGTTTGTGAATGCAGTGGAATGCTCCAGGGCTGTAAGAAATGATGGAGGGAATGGTTTTAGAGAAACCTGGGAAGACCTGTATGAACAGATGCAGGCGAAAGTGAGCAGAACCAGGAGAGGGATGTATTCAATAACAGCAGTGTGGTGTAGACATCCATTTGGTCTGCTAAAACAATGTTGAGAGACTTAAGAACTCTGATCAACACAACAACCAATCACAATTCTAGAGGATTTATAAGAAAGCATGCTGCCCCCCTCCTGACAAAGAGGCAATGGGTTCAAGACTCAGACTTTAAAAAATTTTTTTATTTTTATTTTTTGGAGAGGGGAAGGCAAGGCAGTTGGGGTTAAGTGACTTGCCCAAGGTCCTACAGCTAGTAAGTATGTCAAGTGTCTGACCCTGGATTTGAACTCGGGTTCTCCCGGGCCAGCGCTCTATTCACTGTGCCACCTAGCTGCCCCCTGAGACTTTTTTTAAACACAGTCAAAGGAAAACTTTGTTTTGTATGCATATTTGTTATAAGGGTTTTGTTTTTCTTTCTCCATGGAGAAGGAGGAAGTTGGAGGGGGAGAAAGTAGATTTTTTTTGTCAAATTGAAAAAAACTAACTTAAAAAAGTGCTACTACAAGTAATTTGGTCTATACAGGACTTTTCTTTCTGACTTTGACTTTGTTGGGGCATATGCTCAGTGGGTTTGCTAAAGCAAAGGGCATGTATAAGTTAGTCACTATTCTAGCATGGGTCCTTGTTCATGAGAACAAACCCCAAAATCTGAAATAGGTTTAGAAGGAAATTTATTAGGTTGTTTGGTAAAGGAGAGCAAGTTGAAAGGGAAATATGGCTCTCTCTCATCCAGGCTCTGGAAAGTGTACATTATATAGAATTTAGACAAGGGTACCAGCACACAGATCACACATACACAGTTAAGTAATCATACCAAGAAGGCAACTCGAAAGCAAGGTAAATTGAGATGGACATGAACAAACGTAAAGACTCAATAAAATTTGGGTGAACCCAAAACACAAGCTTTGGTGGACCCAAAAGAAGACCTGAATGTGGTTTTCAGTGGATCCAGGACCTGGGGGAACCCCAAATTCCTTGTGTACATCTCTAGTATTCCTGGAGAGTTACTGAGGTCAGGGCAACATTCTGGGTTCAAACAACCTCCACTTAGATTTAAACAGTATAATAAATAATATGTTTTCTGAACAATATAATAAGGCATTTGCCCTCAGTCCAAATTGTTTTCCAGAGTATCCAGAACAATTCACAGAACCATCAATGATGTATTAGCATGTAGGTATCTGTTGGCCTCTTTCCCCAGTGTCTATTATGTTTAGGTCGTTAGAGAGTATCATAAATAAAGATTGAGTGATAGGAGTTCCTTCAGAGCTCAGTGAGCTTGATTCTGTTCCCTAACCAGCCACTGTGCCTGAGTCAGTGGAAAAGGACAAAAGCATCTGCATAGTATGTAAAATTACGCACAGTCTGGAAAAGGCACAAAACAGGATTCTCTCCTTTCCTGGGCAGCTAGGTGGTGCCATAGTGTATAGAGCATGGGGCCTAAAGTCAGTTCAAAGCTGGCCTCAGACACCTACTAGCCATGTGACCCTGAGCAAGTCACTTAACCCTGTTTGCCTCAATTCTTCATCCTCCATCATCTTGGAGGTGGAGAAGGAAATGGCTAACCACTTCAGTATCTTTGCCAAGAACCCCCCAGATAGGACCATGAAGGGTCACAACTGAATAACAACTCCTTATTCTGGGTCCATCCATCTTTGGGGTGCACGGGGTGTTCAGGGAGAACTAGCACATCTGGTGTGAGGGCTTCCCAAGCTCTTTTCAGAGCTGCTCATCCACCTTTGCTGTGGATGTCTGTCACCTAGCTCTCCCCTGGGGTTCCAAGAAGCTGTGGCCTGCGCCACAGCCACACCCTGGTGAAACTGTCTTGGCAGAGAGGCTAAACCAGGTGACGGATAACCAGGAGGCTTCAGACCCATCGGTGAATTAGGGGGATGTTGACCCCAAGCACGTGAAGACATGTCCTGGCAGAATGAACAGATGAGAACAATGTGTTCCAAGAGCCACGAAGGCGTCTGAAGCAGGTGCTGTGGAGCGCTTAGAGCTCGGTTAGACATTGAAGACATCAAGGTGATCCCCTGTATCCCAGGCTGTCTAGACTTTGATGACTCTGGAAGGGAGAGTGAGGCTGATGACTTTTCATAACTCTGCCTCACTTAAGTCCGATTCATGCAGAAGTGAAGATGTGATTTGCTCCCCTTTGAAATGAAGATGAACAACTCATCCGCTTTATTCATTACTTTTAAAAGGCCTTCTTTCATCAAAAGAGATGACAACTTTTCCACTCATGAGCAGAGAGATTCATGAATTGCCGTGGCCAAATCATTCCTCACCTGGCCAACCTTTGGCTGCCAGGCCCCACTTTGCCCTTAGCTCAGGTGATCCTTAGATAGACTACTATAGAGTTTGCGCTTGAGGCCTTTAAGGAATGGTAGCATCTTCTGTAGCTTGTGAAACACGGTCATGGCCTTCTAGTCCCCGGGTCAACTCCAGGTCATGCTGAGACTTCAAGGGGTCTCTTCCTCCATTATTACAACTCCTAGTAGTAACCATGGAGTATTTCTGAAAGGCAACAGTTGGGGGCAATGTGGAAGAATACACGTGAGAGCAGGGAAGCCCATCCACTTGAAAGACTGTTGGTCTAGAAAAAAAGCTGTCGAAATCCCCATCCATATACGTGCTTAAACACATATGCGGCCACTACTTGGACTTTTGCATATGGTTGTTTGTATTTTGGTTAAAGGAACGGAGTCGTTGACATGGGGTGGCAGGAACTGAGCCCCATCTTTCGTAACACTTGGGAGGCCAGCTCTTGGCCCCTTGCCTTTCTTTGAGACTTTCAAAGTCTGGCTAGTTCCTGGTAGGAAAGAAAAAATCCCAACAAAAGAAACTCGGCCCTATGTAAGTGAGCTCCTGTTTCCTTCTCTTGTCATCTGGCTTGGCATGCCTCCGACTAATGCTAATAAGTTTGAGAGATGAAATGTTGGGTCATCGGCCCAGAGAAGACTCAAGAGGGGCATTTTCCAAATTGTGCTTCACGAGGTCTTTGTACTGCACACCCTGGGAATGGGAGCCCCCTAAGGAAAGCGATTTGCTAGCAATGCTTTCCTCTCTGATATCTTATGTAGGGAAATTACACACGTATAAAGTTATATGTTATATACAGCATTGGGGGCATGCAATAGGTTTAATTTTCTTTATTTTTTCCCTTTCCCCAAATCCTTCTTTATTTGATATGCATGCCCTTCCCTTCAAGTCTTTCAAACCAATCTGTGGGTTCCATCAACATCTTTGAAGCCCCAAAATGGACCATGGCCAAATTAATTTGAGAATTATACCCTGGAAGATATCTGGCAGACTAATAGTACTGGAGTGGGAGACTGAACAATGTTGATCGGTGATCTCTGCCTCGAATAAATATAGATATTTTGTCATTGGGCCTCACTAGTCAAATCAGTGAAATGGGATGGTGGGAAGATAATTTGCTGCTTTACCTTCTTATATGGGTATTTTAAAGATTATGGAGGGACACAAATTGGAATAATGTAAGGGACACATTCACACAATGCAGTGGACAAAGAGCAGCTTTGGAGTCAGAGGATCTTCAGGTTTGAATTCCCCCATGCCACTTAATGAAAGTGGGCAACCACTTCCCTGGGCTTGAGTCCTCCTGAGTCAAGCGATGACCTCTGAGATTCTTTCATGGTCTAAATGTATGATCTCATGACCCTATGAAATTCAAGTCCCGTTTTTCTCAAATTGGCATCACATGAGAGAGAAAGATGAGAAGCTCCTTCAGCACAGTGAGAAATGTTTGCATCTCTGTCTACATCCTCAATTCTAGCATGATCTCTGGCCCCTAATACATATTTGTGGCATTGGATGGAGTTCAAATGAATAATGTGATAATAATGCTGGACATTTGGAATGGGGCTTTAAAGGTTGCAGGCATGTCACTGACATTACCTAGTCTGGCTGTCACCCCATCCATCTGAGGTGGGCACGACAGGTATCGTTCTCCCATTGTACAGAAGGCAAACGGGAAGCAGCTGCCCTCCTACAGGGACTGCAGAACAAACAACTGTGCCCACAGCCAGACCCTGCTGCCTTCCCTTCCCATCCTGTATTGGGCTCAGCCCTTCATCTCTGCTGAGATGCAATCATGGCGATGGGGGATTGGGATGAGATCTGGGATTTTACTGATTCGAGGAACTTCCTGGGAGAAAACTTGCTCTACCAGGGCAAGGAGGCACCTTCTAGTCTTAGCACATTGCCAAAGGGTAGTTGACCTGCCCAGGCTCTTGCCATCAGCATGTGTCTGAGGCTAGGCCTTCTGGGTTCAGAGGCCAGTACTCTGTCCATTACACTCCATCGTCTCTGACAGAATTATAGACTCACGCAGCTGGGGTTGTAAAAATGCATATTTGTGGGGTATATTTTTTTGGAGGAGGGATGTGAGCCACAGAACTGTTTCAATAATCTGGCTAGCCGCTGCTGTGGGGGTGAAAGACCAACAGAAGCCCAACAACAAGAATGCTACCAACATGCTGCAAAAGCAGAGGTTCTTTTGATCTGCTTTAGTAAGGAAGGCAACATTAAGGGGTTGACAAGCTTACTTTAATTCAGCATACAAATATCATTCACTTAGCTCAGGGGAAAAAACCAGCACCCTGAACTTCAGAGAAAAATATGAACAAAGTATAAACATCAACAGACAGACCCAATACAATTCATAGTTACCAACATGTAGGTTCAGCCCGGGAGCTCAGAACAAGGGCTGGCCCAGAGTCACCCGCACTACCACTGCTGTGGGTAAGAGCTCCAAAGAAGAGAAAGCCAACCCCTGGTTTTATATCTTTTTCAGTGTCAGGGGTGAGTCACACATGCGACTCACCCACGTGACCTAAAATCATCACAAAGAGGCGACTTAAACCCATGTGGTCTAAGAGCCTCTGATGTCCCAAACCTGTCACTCAAACTCATGTGTAAACTAGGCCCTCCCTTAGTTAGCCCCACCTGGGGCCCCACCTTGATTACCAAGTCACACCCACATAGGTTTAGCACCTAACTGGGGTTTGTGCCTGGGGCTTAGCACCTAGTAAGACTCAAAGACACTTAATTAATCATTTTTAAACAGTAAGAAAGTTCCAACTCAATTGATATTACAAGAACAAAGGGAGTGTGGGAGGGAAGGGTTCGAGAATTCCTGCTTGGAAAGAGATGTTGTGCGCTCGGGGTAGGGACTGAGGGTGGTAACACCTGAGAATCTGGCAGTTTCCTGAGAGGCCAGGACATAAATCTGAGAACTGGAAGGAAGTTTGGAGAGCATCCATCACTTTACAGATGAGGAAACTGAGGCACAGAGAAGTTTAGCCACACAAATGGCATCAAAGGTGAGGTTTGGGACCACATCTTCTGCCTGCCGATCTGGCCCCTTCTCCACTAGAAGAAAAGCCCTGTTTCACTGTCTGTAGGATGCACCCACAAAAGGGGACATGGCACCGCTTGTCTCATAGAACTTGGTTATCTTTTTCTGACCAGCAGGGGTGGCTTCATCTCCCCTAATGCCTTGTCCTGTGCTCTAGGTTCTTCCCAAGCAGGACAACGCCTCTCTCCCTCCTCCCCCACCTTCTCCCATTGACATCCTTCTCCATTCTTCAAAGCCCAATTCAAACGTGCACTGGCCAGAGCACTGGAGTCTGCTGAACTGAGACACAGCCCCGTGCCTCAGTCTGCTTCTCTGTAAATGAGGGGTTGGCTTGGAAAACCTCCAGGACTCCTTCTCAATACTTGGATCTAACGATTCTCACTTGGCTAGCATCCTAAGAGAAATGGAGGGAGCTAGTGTGCAGTGGTTAGTCAGGAAGAGCTGAGTTGAAATCCAGCCTCAGACATGTGTGACCTGTGTGACTGGGGCAGGTCACTTAAGCTCTGCCTGCATTTGTTTCCTTAACTGCAAAATGGAGATCATAAGAGCACTGACTTTTCAGGGTTGATGTGGGATCAAATGAGATAATATTTGTAAAGTGCTTAGCAAAGTGGCAAGCACCTAGTAGGTGCTTTGTAAATGTTTGTTCCCTTCCTTCGTCATACTTTTCTGCTCCTTTAATACACTTACTGTCTTGTAATTTGTATCTTTCTACATACATGCCTGATCCGTCCGACTGGCCTTTAAGGTCACTAAAATGACCCAAATAACCTTTCATCTATTTTGCACATACCCTTGTAAGTTCATGCTGTCTTCCCCAATTAAAATGTCAACTTGAGGGTATAGACTGTCCTTTTTCTTTTCTGAAAAATGTTAATATTTAATAATATTTTTTTCCTGATTACACGTAAAAACAGTTTGTAACCTCCATTTATTAAAATTTCGAGTTCCAAATTCTCTCCCATCTTCTTCTACCGCCCCATTATTGTGAGAAGGCAAGCAATTTGATAAATATTATACATGTGCAATCATGCAAAAGATATTTCCATATTAATCGTGTTGTGAAAGAAAACACAGACAAAAAACCAAGAAAAATAAAAAAGTTTAAAAAACCCAAAGCTTTGATCTGCTTTCAGACTCCATCAGTGCTTTCTCTGGGGACGAATAGCATTTTTCATCATAAGTCCTTCAGAATTGTCTTGGATCATTGTATTGCTTAGAATAGACAAGTCATTCACAGCTGATCATTGTCCAATGTTGCTGTTCTTGTGTACACTGTTCTCCTGGACTTTTCGTCAGTTCATGTAAGTCTTCCAAGGTCTTTCTGAGAGTGTCCTGCTTGTCATTTCTAATATCACACTAGTGTTCCATCATAGTCACATACCGCACCTTGCTCAGCCATTCCCCAGTGGATGGGCATCCCCTCAATTTCCAATTCTACCACCACAAAAAGAGCTGCTATCAATAGTTTTGTATGGATAGTTCTTTTTCCTTTTATTTTTTTTCTCTTGGGGTGGCAGACTAGTAATGGTATTTCTGGGTCAAAGGTTACAAACAGTTTTATAGCCCTTTGGGCATAGTTCTAAATTGTTCTCCTGAATGGTTGGACCAATTCACAACGCTAGCAACAGGACATTCCTTGGATGGCCCTTTTTCTTTGTATCTCCAGTTCAGTGCTGGGTATACAGTAGATACTTCATAAATGCTTGATTGATTACTTAGTTAAGGGCAAGGACCATGCATGTCTTACTTTTATATTTTTTCTACTTAATGTGGCACGTTGCAGATTCCTCAAAGGGATTGGCAGAGCCTGGAGACACTAGGGTGCTTAAAGGCCATTTGGCAAAGTGCATAGAACACCAGGCCTCAAATACTTACTAGCTGTGAGACTCTGGACAAGCCACTTAACCCTGCTTGCCTCAGTTTCCTCATCTGTAAAATGAGCTGGAAAAGGAAATGGCAAACTGCTCCGGTATCTTTGCCAAGAAAACCCCAAATGGGGTCATGAAGAGCTGGACATGACTGAATAACAACAAAAAGGCTTATGCCAGGGAAGGCCAGACACCAGCACAAGGGTCCCTATGACCCACCCAGCCTTCAGAGGTCCCATGGAAACACCCCTCCTAACAGACCCTTCCAAAGCTTTTTCAGGTCTGCAAAGCCCTTTACATGCATCATCTTGCTTGGGCCTCCCAACAACTTTCTGGGGAATGTTTCAGGTTTTCCTGCCATTATCGCCATGTGAGAGATGAGGAAATTGAGGCTCCCAGAGAGGGCAGGTGACTTGCCGGCCAGGCCCAGCCAGTGTGCACCCCTCCTGACAGACAAGCAGGGGTCTTTCTGGTCTGGTCCAGCTTGTTCTCTGCGCTACTTGGGGACTGATCACAAAGGGAGACGAATCACTTCTATTTGCCCGGGGTCCAGTGTGCCCCAGCTAGAGCCCTGGTGATGACCTTGTCTTGGGGATCAAGCCCTTCCCTTCCTCCTCACTGAGGAGATAGCTGGAAGCTTCCCAAAGCATCATGCAAATTCTCAGTTCTCCCTTCCGCCTTAATTTGCCTTTCCTCATATTCTACACATGGGTCAGTCTGCCAAGCTGGCAGGAGAGGTAGCAGAGGCATCCAAAAATGTGTGTCATCCTCGTTTCCAAACTGAAACCTGCTGGATGACTGCCAGATGGGGCAGAGCTAGCAGTCAGGCTGGGGCTGAGCTGTCATGGGAGGCGAGGTCACCCAGAGCACCCTCCAGCCTTCTCGAGGGGCATCCAGCTGCTAGGGAAAGAAATAGCTGCCCCGTCCCTGCGCCTTGAATATTGAGGACCTTTCTAGGAGCACCCCTAACGTTAGGCCATCTGGGGAACAACCCCTGCCCCAGGGGACCAAACATAAGCTTTGTCTAAGGGACTGCCTTGGAGATTCATGGCTGGGGCTGGAGTGTAGTAAGCCAGAGACAGAAAAATAGGGCGACCCTCTCTTTAGAGGCCACATTCTTCTAAGAAAGAACCCAGTCCATGAGAGGCCAGCACTAGGTCTGCTTAGAGGAGAGAGGGCCCAACCCCGCCCCGCCCCCTCTCCCCCACCCCTACGAGGTATGGATCAGCTAGTTTGCATTTTAAAGATTACTTTGAAGGTTCAAAGGTATAGGACTCTGGGTGTGTATAGTGTGTGGCTAAGTCTGACATGTTTGCAGTAGATCACATATGCACATACACAGACATTCCCCCCACTACCACACACCCTCCATACACAACCCTCCACCACACCCACACCCCCCACACCCATACCTACCATGCACCCACTTATACACACACCCCACACACATACGAACACCACACATATATACACACCACACACATGCATATACACACACCACACACACACACACACCACACACACATACAAACACCACACATATATACACACCATGCACATACACACACCACACACACTACACACACATACACACAGTTTTTAAGCCTTCCCTAGTCTGGTTATCACTCACCACTTTCTATGGTCCACATTCCAGCCAAACTGACAGTCTGCTTGCTGTTCCTGCATTGGACACCCTGTTTCCCACCTCCATTCATTTGTACACCTCAGATCCACTCCTTCCCCATCCCTGCTTCCCAAATGCCTTCTTCCTTCAAAGTTCAGCTCAGGTGCCCTCTCCTCCTTTAAGCCTTCCCTCACACCCACCATCATTTCCCTTCTGTCAGACTTTCCTACATACATGTTTGATTCTCTAACCTCCCCCATTAACAACAGAATGTCCAGCCCAGAGGGGCTTGGCAATGATTGTCTCCTACTGAGAAGCCCCTGACCTGTAAAGAGAGGGCTCCGTCTCCTTGTCTCATTGTCTCTGGCTCTGTGCATCCCCACCCCAGAACCCCAGCTAAAACCACTTAAGGATCAGGCTAGACTTCTTTCTTGGGTCTCCCCAAAAGGGAGTAAAAAGGTGAGTCAGTGTACAATGTAGATCAGATATAGGGCAGTTATGTATTTCCTTCCTACGAGAAATACTTAAAATACAAAAGACTGGTGAATGTGTACTGGCTTCGAACATGAAACATGAATCCACAGCTCCCATTATACTCTCCTAAAAAGCTGATACTCAAAAGGTTAAAACAAGAGATGCTTAGTGGGACCACAGAAGAATCACTTCTCCACCTTGGCTCTGCACCATCAAACAACCAGGTTGCCCTTATCTTCCCACAAGCCAGGCCAATGTCTGGGCCATCTTCCTCTGCTGAGAAGTGTTGTAGTAGCAGCCTGGAGTCCCTTCTTCAGTGTAGGCAGATCCTGCTCAGGAGCTCCCAAGCTCTTGAGATCATGAGACTGGCATCATGGCTGGGAGCATCAGGGAAAGCAAAGTGGGAGAGATGGCCTTTATATCAGGACTCAAACTCTCCTAGCTAAGCATGCCACAAGGAGAGCAGCCATCACATAGGCACCGGGGGCAGAGGGAGAGGGAAGCCCAGAGGGAGTTCTCCCGCTTCCATTCTGTAGCCAGGAAGACATCAGGAGCACAAGGGAATTCTCCCATTAAAGTCTCCCAGGGCTTTGTTTTCCTTCCCTCAGGGCCTCTTGGCACCATCGAGGCACCAAAGAACCAATGAGGGAAAGGTGTCACCAGCCTAAAGACAAGTTGTCTGGGGCAGAGCCATAGGTATCCCAGCAAATGTTTAGCCCAGAGCCTTGCATTGACCCTTTTTTTCTGTTTAAAATAAAACTTTATTTCTTAATGAATGAAAATCTATTTTCTCCCTCCCAATTACTTCCTGGGGGAAAAAAAAGACAAAAAAATTAACTTGACAAATAATTTGCATGGGGTGGGAGTTGGGGGTAGGGGAGCCTGGACTTGTGGTTTCGTTGATCTACAGAAACTCCCTCCCCCAATGCAGCTCCATACCTGCTCAACAATTTCCCGCCTCATAAAACTGTCCAATTCAGGAAGGGACTGGCTGGTCTCTCCCAGTCTGCTTCCACTCTGTTGCCTGCCAAGACAACCAATCTACCCACTGAGGACCACGGTCCACCCTTTCTTCAGAGAGACAGCCTAGTGCTCTGCTCTGGGACAGAGATGCAAAGACAGAGTCTCTGCCCTCAGGGGGGCTGAGAGCCAGAAAATGGGGATCCTTCCCGAACTGCCATGCCACCAGATATTTTGGCCTATTTATATTTTGTTTCCTACTTGTTTTTGTATTCTCTTTCCCACTAAACTAAGCTTCTTGTCCTTTTTCTGGATCAGCCACAGGGCCTAAGACACTGCAGAATGTTACTGTTGAACTGAACCAAAGTTTGTGCTTTGGTTTTTCTTCCAATCAGAGGCTCCCACCCAGTGGGGCAGTAGGAAGGGTAGTGAAAAGGTGCCCAGGCTTTGGAGGTGGGGGCTCAGCAATGGGTGCTAGTGAATGGAAGTATTCCATCTTTAATGATTTGAAGAATCTCACCACAGGAAACATTGGGGAGTGGGAAGAAGGAGCCCTAGATTAGAGAACATAGATGCAGGGAGGCTTTGGAAGTCATCTAATCCAGCCCTTTCATTTTTACATTTGAGGAAACTGAGGCCTGATGAGGCCAAGTGACTTGCTCAGGGTCACACAGTCATAAAGAATCTGAACCCAGGTCCTCTGACTCCAAATTCAGAACTCTTTCAACCCTTTCAAATTTAACTTTTTCAGAAGAGTTGGTTCTGTACATGTTTTTGGTTCAGTGACTTACTGCCTGTGTGATCTTTGGAAAATCACCAGCCTCTCTGGGTCTCTTTTTCCTCCGTCTTTGAAAAGAGGGGGTTGGACTAGATGTTCTCTAAGGTCCCCTCTAGCTCAAAAGTCCGAGGTTCCCAAGTTTATTAGCCTTGGCACTTCCTACTTTCCCAATCTGCCAAATGAGGTGGTTGGACCCATGGTTTTTCCATCCCTGGTTTCTCAAGAGGGGACGGGGCTCAGTTTTCCACTGTACAAAATGACAGTATTGCACTAAGTGGCTCGTTGGCCCCCTAATTGATGGTGGTGTTGGGTGCCTCAATTTCTCCAGCTGTACAGGGAAAGGGCTGGCCTCAGGGCTCTCCAGTGCGGCCCCTTTGATGCCAGCCCCGAAGGGCAGGGAGCCGACAATCCGCGCTGGAGCTGAGGAACCGCAGCCTGGTTGAGCGCCGCCCCACGGTCCCCACCATCCGGCTCCCGCCTCGCTCCTTCCCCTGGGCCCGGGGACCACGCCCCGGGTCGCCCCAGGGCCCAGAGGTGGCCGGTGCCCCTGAGGGTGGAGAGGAGGGAGCCACGGGAGTGGCAAGAGGGAGGAGAAAGGGGAGGGGGAGGAGGAGAAGGAAAGGAGGAGGAGGAGAGGGAGGAGGAAGCAGCGGCGGAGGAGAGAAGCCTTTGGGGGTTGGTCAAGGGAAGTGCGACGTGTCTCCCCAGCCTTTTTAAAGCTCCTTCCCCGCCGCCTGCCCGGCTTCCTTCCGTCGGTTCGCCTTTCCTCCTCGGAGACCGAGAGAGTCCGGCCGCCAGCCCTGCCAGTCCGCTCTGTGCCAGTCCCGCCGCCTCCGCTGCTGCAGCTGCCGGTGACCACTCGCACCATGTCCGGGATCAAGAAGCAAAAGACGGTAGGACTTGGCACAGCTGCCCCCTGGGCAGCCCTGGGCCAGGATCGGGGCCAGCTTGAGGCGAGCTGAGCAGGGCTGTCCGAGCCGGACTCTCCGTGCCCCTACCCACACCTCACCCCCCTGCCAGCAGCGGCCCCCAACGTCTTCCTCGCCAGGCACCCCACGCCCCCTACCAGCAGCACCCCTAACTCCTTCCTCGCCGGGCACCCCACGCCCCCTGCCAGCGGCTCCCCCAACTCCTTCCTCACCCGGCACCCCGCGCCCCCTGCCAGCGGCTCCCCCAACTCCTTCCTCTCCAGGAGCCGGTCTTCGGCTCTCCGACTCTGCCCCGCGGAGTAGGCGGCGAGGGAGGGGGGGAGGAAGGGAGCGAGGCGCCCAGATTCGTTAGGCAGGTTTTCCAGGGAAACGTTGTTCATCGTGTTCATGTTCAGCTTGCTCTCCTCATCTTCCTTCTCCTCCCCAAACCCCTTAGTTTTCAGAGGAGTAAACTGAGGCACAGAGAAGGGACGTGGCTCAGCCAAAGTTCCACAGCTAGTAATGGGTCAGAGGCGGGATTTGACCCCAATCCTGGGCTTCTGACTTGCAGTCTAGTGCTTCTTCTTGCCTGGAGACTGAGATGAAAAAACCCCCTTCACTTAGCGGAGCCAAGGTCTGGGCCGCTAACTTGCTGTAAGAGCCCAGTGGACTGGCCGCAGTGGGGGCCGGCCGCTGGCTGGCGCATGGATGGCGCGGGGGGAGGGGCTGGGTCCCCTGGGTGAAGAGCAGCCCATTGAAGGCCAGTCTCTTCCAGGGGCCCGGCTCCTACTGAACGCGGCCTGCAGACTTCAGGCGCCCCGAACAGCATTTTGTCCTCAATTACTGTATTCCAATTCTGCGGCAGTTTATGCTTAGGAGTACCGAGGGGCTTCCGCACGCACGTAGGCGCTCTTAATAACTGCTGCGGCTGCTCTTTTCGGAGGATCCTTCTGAAAAGCTTTAGGGCTAGGGACTGGGCCTGAGATTTGACTCCCATGAGGAACTCCCAGGTGAGGAAAGTCCTTCTACCAACACAGGACCGCAACACCTCTTCTGTGATTTAAAGGTTTAGAATTGCCCAAATCACTTGGACGTCAAGCTCAAATGGAAACGGGGCTATTTGCCGGCACAAATTGACTTAGAAAACCACACAACTGTGCCGTGTTGTATTTTAATTTATTTTTTGGACTGTTTCTCAATTACGTTTTAATTTTGTTTGGGCCACAAGTTTATGTATCACCTCTGGTCTGGAACATTGACACTAAAGGTGACTCGACCAGAGTCACACAGCTGTCAGAAGTCAAACTTGGCTTTGAGGTTGGCACTCTGTTATCCACTCTGCCATTCTGGAATGACGAGGGACTTCACTGATCCTTTCTAACCCTCTCATGTTTCATGATTTCATTGTGGGCTTAATAGGAGACTAGCCTTAGTTTATCTCCTGCTCCTAAGTAGAAAAACAGACCGTGGCCGAGCTGGGGCTTGTTCTCCTCCTACTCAGGTGATTGTATTTTAAATGACCGAAGTAATTTAAAGAGAGCCCCAGAAGAGGAAGGGAGGGATGAAGGGAGAGACAGAGAGAGAGGAGAGAGAGAGAAGGGGGGTGGGGCAGAGAGACCCAGAGAAAGACAGAGAGAGAGAGAGAGTTGAATTTACTAATCCTTTCTGAAATTGCTGCTTCTTGCTTGGACAGATGCTTTCAGCCCATACTCAATTCAGTTCAATTTAATAAGCATTTATTAGGCCCCTATTAAGCCGAGTTCTGAGGATCCACAGTCACCAATGGGACAGTCCCTGCCCAGTTGGGGATCCACCCAACTAGGAAAATGTAGCACATACCCCTCAGAAGTAAAGACGAAGTAATGGTAGCGGGGGATGTGGTAGCAGTGCTAACAAATGAGATCAGGGCAGGCTTCCTGTGGGAGGTGGCACCAGCTTCCACAAGGTGCAGGAAAAAAAGGAGACAGCCAGGGCAAAGCCTGCTTGTTTAAGGATTGTACACAACCCGTTTAAAGTGAAATATGATGAAAAGCATAGGTTACTGGTGCTTGTGACTGGTAAGTGAGAAGGCCCCAGATGGTTACAGAATCCTAGCACCTGAGCAGGGTGGTGGGGGGAAGGGAGGGGGGCGCCCCCGGTGGGTGCTCCCTGGGGATCCAAACTCAGGGTTCTTTCCCCCAGACCTCACCATTTTAGCATGCATTCCAAATGCTTGGTGTATGGTCTGTGGGTCTGAGACTTTCACCTTGCCCTCAGGGGCTGTTTAATCCCTAGTGAGGATGGAGTACTGATAACAGCCCCCAGAGAGGAGACTCCCGCAGCCCGCAGTGAGCTAAGCTGCTCTGAGCAAGCCCTGAGTAGGGCCACTTGGTGGGGGATGGAGAGGAGAGTTGAGTTGGCAGTTTGCACTCCTAACTGAGGGCTCTTAGGAATGGGGCCCCATTACTGGGAACGGCTTAAGAATTAGAGAGAACAGGGACGGGAGGGGGCAGGGGGAGATAGGAGAGTAAGGTAAAGACTTCTAAACTGGAGAATCCCGGAGTAGTTTGCTTTTTTAATCTGTTGTCTTGAATCATGAAAATCACCTGTGACAAATATTCTGCAGATTTCTTGTTTATATTTCATGGGATCATAAGATTTGGAGCTGGACTGGACCTGAGAGATCCTCTGGTCCAACTCCTTCATTTTGACAAATGAGGAGAATGAGGCCCAGAGCTGAGGCCTCTGATGCTGTCCCTCCCATCCTGGACCTTCCCCCAGGGTTTAGGGCCTCCTTCTTTTTGTAAGGCTCACTTCTCCTATTCAGGAATTCCTCTGGCACCTCCCTTCTGTGCAAGGGTCCAGGCTGACCCTCCTTCTTTTCTCAGGCCATCCCCAGCCTTCAGACCTCAACACATACCCCCATACTAGGTCCCGTCATCCTCAACCCACCCCCCTCAGCTCCCTTTTGGGTATTGCAGCTCTCTGTGGGCAGAGACTGGCCTTCTCTTTTCTTCCATTTGTATTCCAGCACTTAGCATGGTGCCTGCCACATCCAAAATGCTTCACAAATGCAGGCTGCCTTCGTCTCACTCCAAAGTCAGCATCCTGTCATCAACATCACATGGTCTCTCCAAAGACAATATTGAGATCCAGGTGAATCTCTTCTTATACCGGAAGCTCTATTCATCCCCTCCCCAGCCCTATCCCCACCTCAAGGATGTGTTGGGCATTTGTGCCGCAGGAAGGATGGATGCCGCTGGTTGTTTGGGGGACAGGATGCTTTATTGCTAGAGACAGTGTTGGCTTCTCTGCTCAGGAGCAGTTTGAAGGCCAAATTGTTTGAACTTTGGATCCTTGCTTCTGGACTTTCACCTGTTTCAATTTTTTTTTTTGTTTTGAATAAGGTTAAAATTTAACAAACATAAAAAAAGCTGACACTGAATGAGTATGAGATCCACAAAATATACACATATATTTAAATCCATCAGTTAACTGAGGAATAGCCAAAGGGCAGAGATAAGCTGGCCACTCCTTTGTGGGGCAAGTAGTAGGAGTAGTTTAGGGCTAATTCTGCACACAGCCAGCCCAGGACTGGAATAGGTGTGTCTCCTCAGGAATCTTTTATGGCCAGAGGAAATCACAGGGATTTTCAGCATTTCCAGATAAGCCTGTCCACTTCTCCCTGTGGTCAATCCCCTGATTTAGGAACAGTTGACTACCACTGAACAGGGATGGTCTAAAAGGTGTTGGTGGTCAGGCTGGTTGGCCTCTTAGTATCCTAACCACCCTAAGCCTTCGATTCTGAAAAATGGCAATTGGGCTTCTGATCTTCCCAAATTCAATCAGTCGCTTGCATGTTTTAAATGAACAAAGGCTCTCCTTTATGGTTTAGGTTCGAGTTCAGGACCACGGCCCTGTGTTTTTATGTTTTTGCCCTTTTAAACTACACGGAACATGACAAAAAGAGGGGCCCCATGTCTCCTAGACCCCAGGCTTTGTCACCGTGTCCTCACAAGAAATTCAAGAAGAAAGAACAGTGCAGTGATCACCTCCAGAAATGACGGCCCTCCCCTTTGTGGGGGGAAGAGGCAAAGTCCTTGTGTGACACCTCCTGTACTTCATTGTCCTTTTCTGTAAAATGGGATGGGGAGACAAGATTCTCCCCTCCAAGCTGTCCTTGCTCTGAATCTTTGGTCCTCCTATCTGCTCTGGGGCTTACATGTGCACATCTCATCTCCCCTCTGGGCTGCACAGAGTCCAGACCATGTGTTCTGTGTCACTGGGCTCCTGACAGCACGTAGACCAATGCCTTGCACACAGTAAGCATGTGTTGAATGGATAAATGAATAAAAACCAGAGTGGAAAGAGCCCTGGCCCTGTAGTCAGAGGTAATTGTTGTCTAGTCATGTCTGACTCTCCATGACCCCATTTGGGGTTATTTTGGCAGAGACACTGGAGTAGTTTATCATTTCCTTCTCCAGCTCACTTTACAGATGAGGAACTGAAGCAAACGGGGTTAAGTGATTTGGTCAGGGTCACACAGCTAGTGTCTAGTGTCTGAGGCTGGATTTGAACTCAGGAAGATGTATCTTCCTGCTTCGGGCCTGGCACTCTATCCACTGCACCAGAGTTGAGTCAGAGGCCCTTGGTCCCACTTTTAATGATTTGGGCAAATCCTCCCTGGGTCTCTGTTTTCTCACCTGCAAAATGAGGGAGTGTGGAATTCCTTTGAGGTCCTTTTCAGCTTTAGAGCTGTGATCCTGTGTATGAATTTTTCCTCTATCCTTATATCTGGGTGGCACAGGGCACTGAGAACTACTGGGCCTTGAGTCAGAAAGATCTGAGGTCAGTCTCACCTTAGACACAAACATTTTTTTTCTCTCCCTCCCGCCTCCCCCTACCTCTAGAATGAAACTTCCCCCCAAAACCCTTAGAAACATGAAACCCTAGACATATATATGCAAAGTCAAACAAAGCAAATTCCCACATTGACCATGTCCAGAAACGTCTGTCTCATTCTGCATCATGAGCCCACCCACTTCTCTGCCAGGAGGTGGCTAACGCACTTCTTCATTGGATCTCTGTCATTGCATTGAGCGATCATAAGGCTTGCAAGGTGGTTTTTATGTATAAATGTTTTTGTATATGTTGCTGCCTTCACTCTGCATGAGTTCATGCAATTCTTCCCAGGTTTCTTTGAAACCCTTTCATCATTTTTTTATGGTGCAAGGATATTCTATGACACCTACATACCATAATTTGTTCAGCCATTCCCCAATAGATGGGCACACCCTTAGTTTCTAGTTCTTTACCTCCATAAAAAGAGCTATTATAATTATTTTGGCATACGTGAGTCCTTTTCCTCTTGTGAGTCTTGACCTCTTTGGGGTATTGGCTTACATTAGTAGTAAAACACAGTTTAGTAACTTTGGGGGCATTGCTTTACAGAATGGCTGGATCAGCTTTATCTCTCTCCAGCGCCCATCTCCATCACATAACCTTACAGCTTGCAATACTGAGACAATCAAGACAATCCATCATGAACTTCCTCATCTCCCTTGGCCATCCTGTTTGCATCTCCAACCATGCCTACCTTCTTTTGCTCCAGACTCTGAGGAAGCAGCAGTCCTTCTTCTTATCAGGGCTCGTCCCTCATCCTGTGCCCTCAATCTTATTCCCCCAGTCTCTTCCAACACCTTGCCCATTTGGTCTTCCCCTTCCCCCATCTTCAATATCCCTTTATTGACTCAGATCTGTACCTTCCTTAAGATGCCCAGGACACTTGACCCAGGTCATCAGACTATGTGTTGTTAGTAAGAATTATCTATATGCACTGCCCCTGCTTCCTGGCTACTCATTAATTTCTCAACCCAGGACAAACTAGCTTTCAGTCCCATCACTTTATCAAAGCTCTTCTCTCCAGGAGAGTTGGCTGCTTTGGCTCATTCCTGTCCTCCTTTGTGCTGCTTTGGATGTGGCTGACCACCCCCTTCTCCTAGATCCTTCCTGGCTGCTGGGATGCTATTCCCTCTTGGTTCTTCTCCTGCCTCTCTAACCATTCCTCAGCTCTCTTTGGTGAATTCTCATCATCATTCTTCTTCTGCTCCTAAGGGCAGGTATCCCCTAAAGCTGAATCCTGGATCTTCTCTCTTCTTTATCTCTTCTTCTGTAGGGAGATTCCATGCTCATTTCTGGGCAGATGACTCCCACATTCTGAAATCCATCCCTGATATCTTACCCAAGCCCCAGTTCTGCGCAGACTGTTGAATGCTGGCCATTGCCACCTGGATCGCTGTCTCAGATTTGGTATGGCCATAAAGGAACTTGTCCACCTGTTCCCTTGCCCCATCCCTCCTTCACACTCTCCCATCCACTGCCAGCCTTCCATTTCCAGTTCAAGGTTCAAGTTCTCAACCTCAGAGTCATCCTCAAGGCTTCTCTCTCCCTAACCTGCTATAACCAATCAGTCACTAAATCTATCTTCACGGAGTCTCTCGGGACTGGCCACCACCCTGCCTCTCATCTGAACTTCTGGACTCTGCCCTCCTCAGCTTGCTTCTGTATAGCCACAAAGCCATTTTCCTGGGGCAGAGGTCTGACGATATCACTTCTCTGCTCAAGTACCTTGGGTGCCTCCTTCTTGCCACTACAATAATAAAAACAGATGACGTCCTCAGCCTAACATTCAAGGTACTCCACAATCTGATTGGCTCCAACCTGGCATTTCTCTTCATCACAACCTCTATATTATAGACAACTGGGAATACTTAATGTGGCCCCTAACCTGCCATTCCGTGTCCACCTAACTGTCCTCATCTCTAGCTCTCAGAACCCTTGTTACCCTTCAAGGCACAGCTCAGGCTCCTCCTCTGTGAAGCCTCTCCTGCTTCCCACCCCCCATCCATGTAGAGAGCACCAAGTGAGGAAAGTCCCTCTGTCTCTGCAGGTTGGCACTTTCTCTTGTAGCTTTTCATCTTAGAGTTGCCTGGAGCATGGAAAGTGAAATGTTAATTTTGAACATTTAAGGGTGTCACAGTCGGGATGTGCCAGAAGAAAGCCTTGGACCCAGTTTGTCTTGGCTCCAAGGCTGGCTCTCTCTCTCTCTGCTCTTTCCAGAGGAGGCACCTGCTCAGAACTGAAAGGACTTTGAGTGGCTAAGCCCAATTGCATCATTTTTTCTGACAAAGGGGCTGAAGGCACCAAATCTAGCTGCCTAGCCAAAGGCTAATTATCGTGGAGGTGAGAGTGGAATGTCTCTGACTCCAGGTCTCTAACTCCCAGGCCAAGCGTCTCTCCCACTACATCATGCTGCTTCCTCCTCTGCTGCCCCCTCCTTGGCTGGGGTGTTCTCAGTATTAAAATAACTGGCATGATAGCCAGAGCCTTGAGGGGAGGCAAGCCTATGAAGGAAATTGCTGATCGCCATCTGGGTCCCCGGAGAGGGTGTTGTTTATCTTAGACACCATCACCATGCTGTCATGGTACTCATTGAGTCATGGTGGTTAGGACTCTGGAAAGTTTTCCAAGACCAGGTAGTGAAGAGGACCTGACAGATCTCTTGCTCCCTCCGTGTGTGGGAGTGGAGGCAGGGGAAGAGAGTCAGCGCCGAAAGCTCACTTACACTGTGGCGGCATGTGGTCAAACTTGGGGGCTACGAAGCAAATGTGGGGAACTCCTCAGAGAGTGGGATCAGCTGGACCAGGGTCCACTATCTTTTAGAGGCTTGTGTGAAGATTACAGAAGAATGGAAGCGCCTTGAGGGCAGGGACTGTTTCATTTTTTGTCGCTATATTCCCAATGCCTGGCACATTGTAGATGCTTAATAGTATTAAATGATTCTTGAACTGAGTTCATTTGAGTTGCTGTGTCTCTGGCCCATTCTGGTTTTCTTTCTCCCTTCAAGGCCAGCACATCATTAAGATGTTCGCTGACATGTCTTTTCTGTACTTTGTCCGTAGTGAGATAGGGAGTGCTGGTATAGAAGGAGCATCAGATTCTGGAGGTTGAGGATCTGGGTTTGTTTTGTTTTCTGAATATGTGGATTTGTCCCTGTCCCCACCTGGTTGTGTGTGTTTCTGTATCCAGCAACCCTATACTTTACTACGTGGCCACCAGGTTGTCCGGGACCTGGATCCCACGGTCCCCTTTGTGACCTTTCTCATGACCTGAAGCCACGTTGGCCATTGGTCCCTCCACCCAGTTTCTTAAGCCAGGTTTCATGTTCTGGCTAACACGCTTACCATTTCACACTTCACTTCCCTCCAAACAATCAGGTGCCCTCCTCTCACTGTGATCGGTTTACATCTTGTTTATCATACTATGTACCTATCCTTCTGCTACTTACTACTGGTAGGATTCTAGTACAAGGCCCTGAGGTAGGCTGTGCAGTGGGTACAGCTCTGGGCCTGGAATCAGGGAGACCTGAGTTCAAGTTGGACCTCAGACACATACTAGCTCTGTGACCCTGGAAAAGTCATTTAACCGATGTCTGCCTCAGTTTCTTCAACTGTAGCTGGGTATGATAATAGCACCCACCTCCCAGGTTTGTGGTGTGGATCAAAGGAGATATTTATGCTATAGAAGTGCTCGTTTCCTCCCCCAAGCCTCCATTTCCTTGGACCTGATGAATCTTCTAACTTTAAGTCGTGAATTTATGGTGTTATGATTTAGACAAAGTAACAGGATCAGTTGGTTTCATATTTTTGTCTGCAAAATGTACGATTTTATCCTTCACTATGAATTTGTTCTTGTAAAACTTTTCTTGGTCTGTTTCAGTTTAGAGAAATGCCATGACACTAAGCTGCTGGTCCTTCCCCCTGCGCTCCCATTGGCTTCTCCTTGGGTCAGAATCCAGCTTGCAGGGATGACCCCAAGTGAGGGTGTGCTGACCTGTGCCTGCAGGCTTGTGGCGGTCACACGCCAGGTTATCAGTAATGGTGATCAAAATGTCAGCATTGCAGGTTGGACCAGATTCAATTAAATTGGCAGTTCTAAGCAGATCCCCCTCCCAAACACTCTTGCTTTCATGGTTTTCCTTGTTTATGTAATCTGTATCTTCTCTCAGCTGTCTCCACTGCCTGGAATGCCTTCCCTCCTCACTGCCACCTCTTGGATTTCTCTCAAGTTTCAGTTTCAAGCCTACCTGGACACACAGTAGGTACTTCATAAAAGCTTATGGAATTGAGTGGAATCGAACAGGATGGAGTGATGGCCATTGTCAGGGCTTACTGGAGGTGGGAATCCCCAGAGAGGGCCCCTTTGATGAAACTCTGAACAATTCCAGCTGTTCCAGGACACCCCCACCCCCATCCCATGAGTTGTGTATTTGAAATGCAAGATTTCAAAAATCTATTTTTCAGTATTCATCTGTTTTCAAATGAAATGTCCACCCAAATAGTAAGGCATGAAAGCAAAGTAAACCTAGACGCTCTGCCATGTTTGTCTGTTGACTAAGACTTTTGGTTAAAGAGTCCTTTGCCAAAATTGAGGTAAGCTCTCCTCAGAATTCCCCTGGTCTACCACTTTGGTAACCATGGCAACAAAAGAAATAAGGTGCTCTTGGCATGGCCTGTTCTTACTGAAGCTGGGCAGGCTCTTGGGATCATGGACTCTCTGTCAAGATGTTCACCAACCATCCCTTCAATTAGAGAGTCTAGAATTTTGCCAGGAATCAGTCAAGTTCACTAGCCTAGGTTGGCAGATGCCATTTTCTTGATTTTTAAAAAATTGAGACATCTACCTTTCTCTGATTCTAAGGTACTGCTCTCCACCATTATTCACAGTATTTAACCTGGAAAACAAGAAGTGGGAGGTGAGACTGTCGTTGAGCTTTTGAAGGCTAGCCCATGAAAGAGGGGTTCAGTCTGGTTAGCTTTGCCCTAGAGGGCCAAACTAAGAGCAATGCATGTGACAGAGGCTTGGGGGCAGGACAGACTTCCCAGCAATGGGTGCTGTTCCTGAGCTGCTGGGGGAGGGTGTGGCCACCCCCTGGGCCAGTGTGTTGTGGGAAGTATTTTGGGTCAGGCACAGGTGGGACTTGCTAGCAGCTTGGGGCTTTGCTGCTGCCTGATGGAAGCCTCTCGTTGCTCCCAATCCCAGAGTCTGCTGTTTGCCAGCAGACAGTCAGAAGAGACCTCATTAAGGTAAAAGGGCTGCCTTTGGGAAGAGGAAGGAGTCTCTAGATTTGATACTGAGCTCACCTGAGCTCCCTCCCCTAGGATGAGACAGGTTGTTTGTTTCTGTAGAAGTGGAAGAGAACTTCAGGGCTGGGAAGGGAATGTACACACATGCGCGCACACACACACACACACACACACCTCCATCTGGCACCTGGCAGAGGTGCCTCCTGTACTGGGTGCCTGTCTTGGCAGCTCCCTTCCCCTAATATCTCCAGGTAATAACAGCCAATTGAATTTAGATCAAGCCCTGAATTCCCACTTGCTTGGCTGGAAAGAGTCAACAGCATCAGACTCTACCACGCTGGCCTCCTTCCTCTCTTGCCTGCCCCACCCCTGTCCCCCTGCCCAGCCCCTCCTTTCTCTGTGCTGTATCGTGAGAGGTGAAAAATTCCCAGATTTACCAGAACATTTCATCTTGTGGGAAGCAGATCCCGCCCCAGGCCAGGCCACCAGTATTCCTCCTCTGGGATCCGGGCCCTTTTGCTGAGGGCCCCACTGCTGCCTGAGTGCAGGCATCCCTGGGGTTTGGCTAGGAGGGGAGGAGGCCAGGGTCACTCCCCCGCCACCAGCCAGTCATTGTGGGTGTCTCCAGGCTGCCTGAACTTTTGTCTGCTTGGGAAGTGGCTCAGAATAACTTTCCTCAAATCAACACATAGAGAAAGAATCATTTAGACAGTGAGAGATAGGGTGACTGACTGAAGGCCAGATTAGGAATCCAAAAACCTGGATTCAAATCCTGCCTCTGCTGCTTCCTCCATGTGTGGCTGTGTGGGGTCGCTTTCATGCCCTGGGTCTCAGTTTCCCCCTTTGCAACAAGAGAAGACTGGACTTGGTATAAACACAACAGCTTTAAAAAGTAACATGCATTTACTGGTTGGGTCCTTTTGGGCAACTCGCTTAATCTCTCCTGCCTCAGTTTTCTGGTCTGTAGAATGGGGATAATGGCATTTGCTTTGACTGTATCACAGTTTTAATGAGAATGTCAGAGAGCCTAAAAGCGTTTTGGAATTGTAAATGGCAACTATTGCTTTTTCATTGATTTGCCAAGTGCCTTCTCTGTAGGGAGCACTGAATGCTGGGAGAGACACGGGAGTTAGCTGGAACACAGCCCCTGTCCTCACAGAGCTGCCATTAACAGCATTGTTTGTTTGTTTTTAAAATAAAAGCAATGAATCCCCTGTGGTGAGGTGGGAAGAAGGCCAGCTTTGGAACCAGAGGATGGGGCTTGGGTCTCTCTCAGCTCTGTCCGTGCTTCTCAAAGACTAGTCTCTCTAAGGCCCATCAGCACCGTTGGTAGTCATTACCAAATGGGGATCATTTCTCCTATTCCCCCAGTCGGTGATGGCGAGGTGAAGAGCTGGAGAGCTTGGCCAGTCTTCGGGTCACTGAGGTCCCTTGGTCACGAGAAGGTGAATGTAACGGAATTCGGCAGCCCAGTTTGGTGTGGAACTCCCCAAGAGGCTGTGAGGGGGCCGCTTCTCTCGTCCTCTGCCATCTCCAGGACCTTCCAGTGGCTGTCCTCTTTGAGGAAGCATGCGGCCCTTCAGCCTCCCCCAGCAGCCATGGTTTTTGGAGAGCAGTGAGCGAGCTGTTCACACTTTCCCAGCACAAAGCCTCCTTGTTAGAGCCCTTGAATCAGCCCCTGGAGAGGACTCCTCAGAATGAAATAATTGCGGGGCCTTCCATGAAACTCGAGATCTCACCCTGCCTGTCCCAGGGGCCTTGCACAGCCAGGCATTCATGACTTATGAGGTTCCAGAGCCTCAGGAACTTCAGGCTTGTTCTCTGGGTGGGCCAGAGGCTTCATCGGCATTTCCTTAGCTCAGAGTCCAGCAGCCTGTGTCAGATACACAATAGAGGGACTGAAACCAGCAGTAACAGGAACAGGCAAGGTATTCAGAAAGGACATGAATTTATCCCCAAACACCCTACAATCTGCCCGCTGTGCTCCAGGCCTCCCATATGGAGCTAGTGCTAGGGGATAGGCCTGGCCTCCAGCGTCCTCATCCAGAAAGATGAGGGAGGTGCCTGGAAATAACCAAGGCAGTGGGAGCTTACGCTCATTCGTCACTTCAAGGCTGGCTAAGCATTCCACATGATCTCTTTGGAGCCTTGTGGAGCTCAGTTATTCCCATACTTCAGATAAGGAACTGGAAACCTGGAGAAGGAAAGTGACTCATGGCCCCAAAGCAAGGGCCTGGAGCTGGGATTCGAACCCCAGGCTTCTGACTCCAAATCAAGAGCTCTTTCCTCTTCACTATGGTCCAAATTACCCTCTCCCATTCAGTCATCATTAGGGGCCAATATGACTCCTTTTTTTTTTTTTTTTTTTTTAAGGAATCACCTAGTCCGATTTTGGGAAGCCACATTCAGGTCCATTCAGTAAGCTAAGCTGAATCCAGTTCAGAGATTCTGAGCACCCCTTTTGGGCTTTTGAATTGTTTAACTTGCTTTCCTCACTATTCATATATGAGGGTTTTTTGGGAGGGGCCTTGAAAAGTTAATGCAATAAAGGCCCTCTGTGTTTCTCTTTTCACCAGTGCCAGGTTGAACACAAACAAAGCTCCTGCTACATCAGGGATGTTCTTAAATTCCATTGAGGTCTGCTTCCAGCAGATACCACTCTGGGCTAGGATCTGATGATACCTTGTAATTAGAAGTCTTAGCAGTTGGCAAGGAGCTTTGTGTCATAGATTCTCTTTGACATTCACTAATTAGCTTTCTTACACATCCTGGATTGGCCCTTATTGAGAGAAACTTCGGGTTATAATTAGAAGTCGATAGCCTTATCCCTACCAGGTTTTGTCGTAGACACTTTGCATAGCAGCAGTATCCCCTTCCAGACGAAACCCAAATCATTTAATAATTATCCTAATGCCATCAAATTCTCAGAATGGTGAAATGAATACTTTTATCTTTGGTGACCTTTGTTCTCCCTTGCCATTGCCCTCTGAGCACCTAGATATTTATGTTTCCTCTGGTACACTCAGTTCTTCCTCCTCAACCAGATGACCTCAGAAGTTCCTTCCAGTTCTCAATTTAGGAGCCTGTAAACTTGGGCCCCCTGCCCTGCCAGGCCTTCCCTCTCCAGACTTTAATCCTTTCCCAGCCCTCATCAGAGATTTCCAGTTCCCTCCGTTCAGGCTCTGCTGAAGCCAATTTGTTGTGAGGAGCAAATGAGATAATATTTGTAAGGCGCTTAGCGCTGGTGAGTAGTAGGTGCCCAGTCAATCAGTAAATCTCTGTTCAGCATCTGCCTGTCTTTGTACCGTTCCTTGCCCCTTATGCCAATGTCAGCTCCTGTATGTAGAAAGAGGACCACCTACTTTCTCTCCCTGGTCTCCCCAGTGACTTTCCCAAGGCCATGCACACAGGAGATGCTCAGCTGAGTGAAAGGGAAGGCTTTGAGTGGAACTCTTCAGGTCATGCCGTGTCAGGCCTGGATGTCAGAACTTGGTATTGTCTATTTCCCTTAGAGTCTATGATCTCGGGACCTGGTTTCAAATCCTGGCTCTGTCACGTACTATTTGTGTGACCTTAGACCAATCCCCTCTACCCCCACGCCCCCTGCGCACAGTTTCCTCTAGTCAAATGAAGGAGTTTGCCTAGATTCTATGATCCTATAATTCCCTATGTTGCAGACCATAGACCATCTCTTCTCCTCTTCAACTTTGGGCCATGTCTTCCCATAAGGGCATCCTAAGAGTTCTATCCAACAGGCTGGGGGGGGGGCCTTCCTTGTTTTCTCTCATACTGGAAAGGTATCAGTGAGTACACTGGCTATCTATTCACTTGTTATTCCTGGCTCCTGCCTCCTCACTTAGCCCATCTTCTTTTTCACCCGTGATGGTTCTTTTAACTCCACTAATTCAATTCCTTTTCCCAACGTAAGTAATCTGTGGATTATTTTTTTGGTAGGAAATTTCAAACCTTCCACTTCACTATGACTCAGTAAAAATACTCCCTGATTTTAGAAGGAACAAAGCATTTTATTGTTTTTTTAAGAGGCTGGCATAGTTTACTTTAATTTCTTCAAAATGACATTCTTGCATTTGTAGTTTTGTGCTCTGCTTGGGTTAAAAAAAATTTCACTGCAAAAATGCTGTGGGTTCCCCTGCAAGGCCATATATATATATATATGTATATATATCTATATCTATATCTATATCTATATATCTATCTATCTATCTATCTATCTATCTATCTATCTCTCTCTCTCTCTCTCTCTCTATATATATATATATATATATACATATATATATATGTATGTATCCCTTGTGACGTTCTGTACCCAGGAACAGCCCTCTGAAGGATAGGGCTTGCACTGTCACCATTTGTGGACTCGGGCAATGCAAGAAGCATCTTCAGATAGAATTCTCTGTTCATATCAGGCATGATAAGTGACAATTTCACAGGAGGGATTTTCGAAATTCATCTGTTGGAAGAAGCAGACCTAAGAAAATAGAATCATAACTGACATTTACTTAGCACACTAGAGTTCTGAAGTTTCTTATACCCATTTTCTGGCAACTCTGTGAGGCACGAGTATTACCATCTTCATTTTCCAGACAAGGAAACTGAGGTTCAAAACATTAAGTAACTTGCCTAGCATTGCCCAGCTGGTGAGTATCAGAGGAGGGATCGGAACCCAGGTCTTCCTGACCACAGGGCTGGCACTCTACTTGCCCAAGGTCATGTGACTGAGAGTGGCAGGGATAGGCCTCAGAGCCAGGTCTTCTGACTCCAGAGCCAGCATTCCTTCTCACAATAGGAGGAGCTCTAGCTGGAAGGGATTGTAAGAGGTCATCCACTTTATTTCACAGTGAAGGAACCGAGGCATGGAGATTTGAACCAAAGACTTCTGACTCCAGATCTAACCTCCTTTGCTCCTTACTGGGTTGCTTCCTACCTTAGCTTCCCCTTTCCAGAACCCATCTCACTTACTGACTCGTGTAGGCTTCAGAGGCAACTCGCCTTCCTGGTTGTATCTGATAGAATGCTAACCTGAGTCTTCCCACTCAAGCTTCAGTGGTTGGCATGCTCAGGATGGCATGTGCCGAGCACCCAACCAACGGCAGCCCTTGCATCTGCCCAGAATAAATCTGGCAGGATTCGGAGACCTCTGTGACTTCAAACAGTTGGCAAGCCTTTCTTGGCAGGAATAGCAGCTGGCTCAACCTCAGAGTCCCACAGAAGGAAGGAAAGTTGTATATGTAGTTTATCTTCTCTCTTCTCCAGTTTCAGAGCCAACATGGTTTAGCAGAGAGGCAGGGTGGGCAGGTAGGTGGTGCAGTGGCTAGAGTACCAGGCCTGGAGTCAGGAAGACCTGAGTTCAAATCTGGTCTCAGACAGTTACTAGCTGTGTGACCCTGGGTAAGTCACTTAACCCTGTTTATCTCAGTTTTCTTATTTGTCAAATGAGCTGGAAAAGGAAATGGCAAACCACTCCAGCATCTTTGCCAAGAAAACCCCAAACGGGGTCATGAAGAGCTGTACACAGCTGAAATGACTGAACAACAACAGGGGTGACGCAGTGGGCTTGGATTCAGGAGAGACCGAGGCTCAAACCCAACCAATGGTGTTTGACGGTATTGGGACCTTGGGCATGTGTTTTGGCTTTTGAGCCTTCACTTCCTCCTCCATGAAGTAAGAACAGCAAGCCTTGTGGGACCACCCCAAACAGATGGTTCTGAGGCTCACATGAAATGGTGGAAGTTAAGTTGTTTTGTAAACGTAATAGAGGTATCAGGTGTCAATAATACCTCGTGTAAACAGTAGTGGGCTTGGCTGATCTCGCTGGCTGGTGTGAGTACCAAGTGTCCCAGCCTGAGAAACCAACAGTGCAGCCTCCCCCACCAGATCACTACGGACTTGCTCTCTCGGCTTGCCAACTGGGACACGAGGGTGGGACAGGAGGGTAATGAGCTGATATGGGCAGGTCCCATTCTCTTCCCTCAAGGGATCCTGGCCTACTGTGGGGCAGGCAGCCTGGGATTTGGGGTTCATAACCCAGCTTAGCTGCTCAGTAGCTGTAAATTAAGTCTTAGAGCAATTCAGAGGCATTGAACCCGTGGCCTTGCTGCCAGAACTACATTATGATGTAATTGGGAAATAGTTAACGAAATATATAGAAATACAATAGAACATAGATAATATTAATACATGGTTTTCTAAGTTGATATACAGCCCAGAGGGCTCCTCAGGTACAATTTAGTGGCCCCTGTTTGACAGCACTGGACTAACTTATTTCTAAGTGTTTTTCTACTCTGGGAGCTCATGAATCCCATTGTCAAACAGGCAAGATGCCCAGATCATTTAGACAGTTAGTGAACTGGCATTTGTTAGTGTTAAGTGGTTAATCAATATTGGATAACTGAGTTATACTAGGCTTTGACTGGGTACACCTTTGTGAGGGTAGATTTGGCCCGCTGCAAATCTGGATTCGTGTAATAAGGAGACTTCTAAAGTTACCTTCTCACTCTTGTATAAATCCGTTTCTGTACCTGTCTCCTTATTAGACTATAAGCTCTTTGAAGGCAAGGACTAGCACCTAACGCAGTCAGTCAGCAAACATTTATGAAGCACCTACTATGTGCCAGGCACTGTGCTCAGTGCTGGACATACAAAGGGAGGTCTGTATGTATACCAGTTGAGTCCAACACAGCAAACACTTCATAAATTCTTTCCTGGCTGATCATTTCTTCTGTCCCAGTGCGTTTCTGGAGACCACTTTGCTAGCTGTCACCACATTTTTTTTTAATCTAGTCTTTTTTTGGACACTGTTCCTGGCCTTGTGTATAAATAAAGATAAGCCTGCTGATAGTAATTAAGAGATAGAGTGAGGTTTAACTGTTGATAGCAACTCCTGATCATTTGGAGAGATTTCCATTGTGTGGCATGGTAGGAGGGTGCTCTCGGGTAAGCTGTGACATTTAACTGAAGTTCTGTGCCCATGGAAGATGGGAGCAGTGGTAGGTAAAGGAGGGTGCAGAGCCCTGGAGAGTGATAAAGCTCAGAGTGAGCTGAGGCTGGCAAAGAAGCCTCAGGAGAACAGAAAAGGAGGTGGGAGGTGACTGCTTGTGTTTGTTAGATATGAAAGGAGGAAGATCAAAGGATTGGGCTGGTTTTTAGGACGATGATGCATATCCAGGAGGAGGAAGAGCTGGGAGGTCCCGTCTTGCTTCACTGGGTTTTGTGCCCAAGAAGGACAGACAAAAACTAGCAGATAGGGAATGAATACCTAGGTAAAGTATGGAGGTAGTGAGGCTGGATCACCAGGTCCAGATGAACTGTACCCTGGGCTACACCAAGGCCTGCCAGCTGGGATTGGTGGGCCACTGCTGGGCATATTTAAAATGCGAGAATGGGAGAGGTGTGTGTGCTCCAGGACAGTGCTTTCCCTGTTTAAAAAAAGAAAAGAAAGGAAAAGAGAAGAATCTGTAACCTATAGGTCAGGAAGCTTGACTCGGAATCCTGGCAAAATTCTAGATTTTTGTTAAAGGGATAGTTAGTGAGCAGCCAAAAAAGGAAGCAGTGATCATCACGGAGGGCCAGGACGGCTTCACCAACAATGGACTATGCCAGGCTAGAGGCTTTTGTGTGGCAGAGAGGTGCCATTGAGGTAGTTTAGTTCGACTTCAGCAAAGCATTTGACTCAGTCTCCCACTCTTCTTGTGGAACAGAGGGAGAGAAGGGGGCCAGAGGGCCACACAGTCAGGGAGATTCAAACTGTTCCCATGGCCACAGATGGCAGTAGTAGTGTGATGTCAGTGTGCAAGGAGGTCTCCAGGTGTGTCCTAGCGACCGTTGCTTGGTCCTGTGCTGTTGACCATTTTGATCAGTGACTTGCATAAAGGCATAGGTAACCATGCTTGTTACAACTGACCCCAAGCTGGGAGGGATGGTTAACATGTTTGATGACCAAAGATCTCAATAGTCTAGAATATAAGGTCAAATGCACTAAAATGAAATTTAATAGAAATGAATATATAGTCTTAAATCTGGGTTAAAAAACACCTAACATCCTAAGTGCAAGATGGCAGTGGTAGATCTGAAAAAGACCTGGAGGTCTTAATGGGACACAGACTTAATTTAAGGCAGCCATGGTACTTGGCAGCCAAGGCAGTCCCTGCAATTTTAGGCTACATTAAGAGAGTCTCATGTCTCTTGTTACTGGGTGCCTGAGGGACCCAGAATCACAGGATTTCAGGGTTTAAAAAAGACCTCAGTGGCACTTCATACTTGACCAAAAAACCCCTTCCCCAGCATCCCTGCTGAATGGATGCCCAGCCTCTGCCCAAAGACCTCCTAGACTCAGTCCATTAGTGCATCTGTCCTGGACAGGCATGGCAGAGCAGAAAGGCAATGAGCTGGGCTCGGGACTGAGTGGGAAGTAGATTTCTTGGGGAAGCTCCACTGGCTAGTCAGTGTGGTATAACAGCCGATGAAGACCATTGCTAGCTGGCCTGGTGCATCAACTATCCCCTCAACCACCTGGTAACCCAGATGGAAAGAGGGATGGTGACTGGTGCTCTGTGCCACGCCCTCCACCACTTGGTAATTATTTTTGGGACCACCTCAGAGCTAAACTCAACCAGTGCTAGAAAAACAACTCAACACACAGCGGAAGACTGTAAAAGGACCTTAGAGATCATCCAGTCCCACATCTTACAGAGGAGGAAACAGGCCCAAGAAGACACAAAGACTTACCCAAGGTCACCCAAGTGGTAGGTGACCAAAGTGATTCCAAAGCTCCCAATCTTTCTCCTAAGCCTCTGTCTCCCTCACCATCTTCTATGAAAGATGGTGGGCGTTGTGTAGTAATCCCTCAGCCTCTCTGTTGGAGGGATTAGCTCAGCCATCTTTAGCCCTGGGGGTGCGGAGCCTGAGTTGATTCCCTCTCATTGTCTGCTGTCTCACTTTTGAAATCCATCAGAGTCTTATATAGGCAAGTGCAAACTGTGGGAGAGACCAGGCAGGCTTGCTGTTGATGCCCAGGTCTTGGAGAGCCCCGGACAAAGGCTCCATTCATCAGCCTGACACCAGTCCCTGACGGTCGAGAGGGGTGAATGAGGAGCCGCTGGTGGGGAGGGATTGAGGGCACTGCCTCCCAGCTCCTTTACCTGGGAATTGGAAATGCTTGCCCTGGCCCTCCTGCCTCAGTCTGAAAGAGAGAGTTCTTCCTCCCCCTGGAGAGACAGTCTTGGCACAGCCTGGCCCTGACTGGAGAGTGCCCAGATGTTAGGGGACTGAGTAAAGGCTTGCGGCAGATGCAGCTCCCTGCATCGGGGCAGGGAGACCACAATTCTGGAACTACTTTTACCTGGCGAAGATATGTGCAATGGAGGTGGGGCCCCAGGGCTGACAAGGATCAGCATTCATGGTCATGGGTTCGAGTGGGAACTTGGGGTTCTGGAAGCTGTGTCAAAAACCAGAGAAGGCATAGAAGGGGGTGGGCTGGGTGGAGGCTTTTTATCCCGGATGCCCGAGGGAAGGCTGGCAAAGCAGTAGCTCCAGAGTGGCTCAGTGACATGACCGACTTCTGGCAGGAGGGATGTGTCAAAGGGACCCTCCTTTGCTCCACTTGGAGCGTGTTTTAAAGAAACATGACAGGAGAAAGGATAGACCAAGGAGAGAGCACAGAGGGCACTAGCTAGTCGGAGGGAGCCAGCTCAGGAAGTCCTCGAAGTCCTTCCTGACTCCCTACCCCTTCCCCAACAACTCAGTGGCCCTGCCTTTACCAATCTGAGCTTGTTGGGACTCCCTAGGAGTCAGGGACAGTTGCGTTTTGTTGTTGCATCCCCAGCTCTGTGCTCTGCACACAGTGGGTGATTAATAAGTGCTTGTTGAGTGGTATAGAAGTGGAGGCCACTGACATTGCCCAAAATAGGTTTTAAGCCTTGACGACATTCCATTGCAGGGGTTGTCCAGGATAGCAGGTAGGATTTCACCCAAAGCAGAACACACAGTGAGAAGGGAAGGGAAACAGGTTGGATGGAGTAGGGTTCACACTAAAGGGGGATCATGATACCCCACAGGAGGGAGAAGATGGGGAATCCCTGGAGTGAAGGGGGGCAGGCTTGGAAGCTCATAACTTTTAGGGGAGGGGCTAGGAGGTGGATCTGTGATTTCATCAGGGTTGGGTATTTTCAGTGTGAAAGCTTCCACCAAGGCAGATCTGCACTCCCCTTAAACGTCCTCCTAGAGACTGTCCCTCCAGGCACCTGGAGCTTCACTGACTTGCCAGGGTCAAAGAGCCAGGATGGATAAGAAGTCCCACATGACCACAGACCCCTCTGACTCCAAGGGGGACCCTACCTGCTGCACCACTGGGCTGTGTCTCTAAAAGTCAAAGGGGCTGAGCAAAGGGCCTGGACCCATGAATTCATCTACCCCTCCTTCAGAGCTCATGTTTCTGGAGTGTTTCAGCATCTGCAGAGCCCTTTCCTTCTAGTATTGGGCCCCGGATTGGGCAGGCCAGGCATTCTTCTTCCTCTTGTACAAATGAGGGACAGAGATGCGGGGATGGTCCGTGATCTGCCCAAAGTTACCTGGGTAACAAGTGACCCAACCATAACTGAAAGACAAGCCTTTGGACTCCAAAGTCGAGAGCCCTTCCCTGCACACCCCTGGCCTCCCTTTAAGCCAGAGCCCTTCTCTGCACACCCCCGGCCTCCCTTTAAGCCACAGCCCTTCCCTGCACACCACCGGCCTCCCTTTAAGCCAGAGCCCTTCCCTGTTCACCCCTGACCTCCCTTTATATCACTCAGCCTCCCTGAATAAGGCTTGTGAAGTTCAATGTCCAACAGCTGATGAATTCTGTGGAAACATGCTCTAGATGTAGCCAGAGTGCCTCGAGGAAATGGAAGGGGGGGCAGGAAGAGAGAGGATTCAAAAGAACAAGAAGAATGATATGAGATTGCCCATCTAGTCTCTTGCTCTGTGTGTGGTCAATGGACCCACTCATAAGAGAATAATATGTAGGAAAATGAGAAATTTGTGGGGATAAAGATTTTACTTTAAAAGACATAAGAATTTTCTGATCATTACTGTTCAGTAATGGGACTGACTGTGTCCTTAGGTAATGAACTCCCTGTCACTACATTTTCTTCAGCCAATCAACAAACATTTATTAAGTGCCCACTAAGTGCCAGACACTGTGCTTATGGAGTTAAAGCCAATGCTGGATGGTGTCTCTCAGGGATAATGGAGACGAGATTCCTGTTTGGGACATTGGAGTAGAAAAAAGAACCCTGACCCTAAAGTCAAGGGACCATTGATTTAGAGCTGACAGGACCTTGAGTCTCCCGAGGAGGTCACCTGGATAGTAAACATCACATGAGGGATGTGGACACAGGTGCTCTGGCCACAAATCCTGTTCTGCCATCGGCTGTGCGGCCTTGGTTAGCTTATTGCCTTTCCTAGACCTCCGTTTTCTTGTCTCTAAAGTGAGGAAAGTCAGGCCAGATGCTCCCTGGGATCTCTTCCAGCTTGAAATCTATCATCCTATCACTCTCTAAGAGTCTAGGAGCCCCCATTGCATTTTTCTCTTGAGGGCCCCACTAGATTTCCGTAAGCAGGCTTTTTGTTTAATTTCTGCCTTCATCAGGCACTCTTCTCTTTCCAGAAACTAGGAGAGTCTAGGAGTAGTTAGTTTCAAACAGAACTCACTAGCTGGACTATCAAGGTGTATTAGTAATGTGTCAGTGAGGGCTGGGCGTGCCCCCACTGCTCACCACGCAGGGACTCCATTTGTTAAAGCAGGATAAGGTATATCCACGATTCATAGCTGGCTTGTTTCTCCTCTGTGACTAAGAGAAACCATGAGTTTTCTAAGGTGACAAGTTGCAGATGACAAGATGCCGACTTGCACCACCAAGATTCCCCACCCTAAGGAAATCACAGGCCCTGGTGTCCAAGAACGTCATGCCTCCCTGGGGCTCATTGAGGTTATGCCAGCAGGGTGGGAGGCCAGGCATGTCCTGCAGAGCTGAAAGAGGCCTCAAGGCTGGGCACTCATGGAGTGGGTCTTCCTCTGTGTTCCACAGACCTGCCTAGCTCAGTTCTTCAAAGCTCCTTACTTAAGATTAGCTACCTAGGGATGACTTGATCAGCCCCGGAAACTCAAGGCTATCTGCTATGTGATCTGTTTCACTGCGGATCATCCCCAGGCTTGAGAAATCATGTGGCCTTCAAAGACGGGTATTGTACACAGATAGTTTTGAAATGTCTCTATCTACCAGCTGCTTTCCAGTGCCCTCCCCCCAGAGTCACTATTCTCATAGGGTATTTCCTGCCCACTGTCCAAAATCCCAGAATCCCAGGACTTAAGCATAGACAGAATTTTAGCTATTGTTGATTTTATTTTTAATTTTAAAACATTTTATTGGTTACCATTTGTTTTTTTACATCCCCTTCATTTTCTGAATGAAAATCCCCTCCACTTCCCCTTACCAAGCAAGCCCTTGTAACAAAGAAGAAAAAAAAAGAGCAATTTGTCAAAGCCTGTGAACATGTCAACCGTATCTGATACAATATGTAGTATTCTACGCCCACAGCCCCCATCCTGGCAAAGATGGGGAAGGAGATTTTCTCAACTTTTCTCCACGACAAAGATTGGTCATTATAACTATATGGCATTCAGTTACTGTTCTCTGTTCTTTTTATTTACGTTGTTCAAGTCAATGGTTTTTTGGGGGCTGCTCACTTCATTCTACATCAGTTCATACAAGTCTTCCCATGCTTCTCTGAATTCTTTGTCATGATCCTTTCTTATGGTGAAGTAATATTCCTCTACATCTGTGTACTACAATTTGCTTAACCATTCCTTGGTTGATAGGCACCTATTCTATTTCTAGTTCCTTGCTGCCCCCAGAAGCATTGCTGTGAATATTTTGGTGTCTGTAAGACCTTTCAATCTTTGATCATTTAGGGGAATGTGCCAAGCAATGTAGATCCCTCATTTTGGAGAGGAACATCACTGAATAGAATGAATATTTTTGAAGTGCTAATTCCTTCTCGCCAAAATAATGAATTAGAATTTACTCCCTTGAAAGATAAATAACACTCTTGTGATGTTTCAGTTGACGTTATGGTTTGACATTTGTATGTCAGGATGGGCACACGCTATGGAAAGTCCTTGTCTAAATGATATTACTTCATCTCATCTCACGCTGGACACATTCAGTTGGTACACTGATCAAGAGACTACATGAAATTTCATCACCAGTGTTTTAGTGACTTATTAGGTAAGCAGACACTTGGTGTTCTCAGTGACTCTGTGAGCCTCACATAGAAAGGGGGCACACTGGCTGCAGCTGAAATATGCAATGCATGGGAAATAAAACATAGAAAATGAATATTAACATTTTGAAATATTTTCATATGTGGAGTATAGATGCAAGTGTATCCTCAGGGGCGCAGCTCACGATTCACACCTGGCTTGATCTCCAGTTCAGATCAATAAGCATTTATAAAGCACCAGATCTGTGTAAGACATTATTCTAGGTTCTGGAAATACAAAAGAAAAATGGAAAAAATGGCCCATGCTCTCAATGAATTTATGTTCCACATGGAAATAATTCAGCACCTATGTGATCTCAGGCTCATAGATCTGGAGCCTGAAGGGAAACGAAACTGGGCCATGTGGCCCAGTCTCATCATTTTATATTTGGAGAAACTGAGGCCCAGGCTTCTTACATAGAGTACAAGTCCACCTGTGGTGCCTTCCTAGCACCTCTTCCTGACTCAGTGGCCTTTGTCTCTGAACGTTCTTGGACACCAGAGCAGATCATTTATGCTTCCTCACTCTTGTGAGGGACTGGTCTGCCTCATCTTCTGGTCATATCTGTCCTTGCCAATGTCTTTGTACTACTTTTTGCCTGCCAATCCCCCACCACCACCTCAGCCAAATGGCACAGCCTGCTTATACCCCTCCCCTCAGGTGGTTTCCTGCTGCCCCTTGAGTCACCTGTGTGTTGTTCTTGAGCCAATCAGAATCTCAGTGCCTTTGGGCTTTCCCTGTGATAAGACCCAACTTTCTCAGGGCATATGAAAGCAAACATTGCTGCCATTCTGTTTCTCTGAGGTCAAAAGACAGATCACCATTGTCCTGAACCATGAAAAGGGTGGGTTTCTCATAGGTACATCCATGCGTTCAGGTTTACATTTGCTCAGGAATCAATAGGAATGCTCTGTATCTTTTTCCAATTCACCTTTGGGAGGAAAAAAACCAACACCTAAGAAACATCCCACGACAATGAGGGCAGTGATTAACTGTCAGAAATTCCAGAATGAATTCCTATGGCCCAAGTTTGGTGGTTAAACCCACCCAGCATCTAGGTTTGCTGAGAGAAGGCTCTCCCATGGGAGTGTTAATGAAAATGCTCTGGGCTTGTTGGCAAAACTGAGCAAGTGACATCTGTGTAAGAAAGCACATGTGGAATCTGGGTGGGGGACCCAAGAACCAGGAAGGTGCTCTACTTTGACACATTCAAACATCTTTTTCCAAAAAAATGTACTCAAGGGAGAAGGAGGAAAGAGAAGAAGAAGGTATGGGTGTTATTTTCCTCAGGCAGCAGCCATCTGAGCCAGTAAGAGTCTGACCTGAGTCCCAGATGACAAAGTGATTTAAATCAGAAGGCCTCTTTGAGAAGGCCTCAGAATTCTTGTGTTAGAGGAGAAACATGGGAAAGATCCAGAAAAACCAAATGTGACCAAATAATGGAGCTCACACTGGGAGTAAGTATCAGTGCTAGGCTTTGAACCCAGATCTTGTGACTTCGAATCCAGTCCATGGAACATCTTGGTTCTTTGTGCATGAGATGCTCTCTAGTTTCCCTTACCCTGTGTTGTGATAATGCTGACCTGTTCTCTGAAGCATGCCATGTGCTACGGGCATTGCCCAGAGCCAACCCTTAGTTCCCTAAGAGTTTATTGAGCACATACTGTTTCCTCAGCCCTGTGTGGGGTATATGAATATTTGAACGAGTACCCAGGACTCGACCTACCTTCTAGGATGGCTATGTGACCTGGAAGTGGCTCCCCCCCCCCCATATGGAAGCTTCTCTTTGAAGATTTACACAACCCCGCTCTGGAGCAGCCCCTATTTGTAAGCCATAGATCCAGAAAACTTTAGCAATGCTTCAGTAAGCAGATAAGGCACAGGAATAAGGAGGTGTCAGCTCCACTATCCTCTGCCTGGCGATACCCTTCTGGAGGATGGAGGTCAGGTCTGGGCACCGTCTTAGAAAGGATATTGATGAACCGGAGATCACCCAGAAAAAGGCAGGCAGATGAGGAAAGGCCTTGGGTTGAAGGAAGGTGGCATGTATAGTCTGCAGAAAAGAACTCTTGGGAGTGGGAGGGAGCTCCAACTTCAAGCATTTGAAGGACTGTCAGGTAGGGGAGGGCCCACTGTTTGGCCCCAGAGGACCAGGAGGAATGGGGGGGAATTAAAAAGAGGCAGATTGAGGCTCCATGTCATAAAAAACTTTCCAACAGTGAGAGCTAATTCTAAAATGGAATGGGAAGCTTGGAGATGCTGCCACTCCCCTTATTGGAGGGCTTCCAGAAGGGGCAGGACAAGCCACTTGCCAGGCATGTTCTAGAGAGAATTCTTTTGTAATTGTAGGTTGGACTCAATGCCACCATGGTCCTTTCTTACCTTGAAATGTTCCCAATTTGATGGAAAGGCTCTTTGAGACCCCCACAGCCTGGCTCCCTCATTTTATAGATGGGAAAACTGAAGCCCACTTTTCAGATTTTCAGTTAAAAAATGATGCCCCAGCTAACTATCATTGACATGTAAAGCAATAGACAGTTTCTCTATCTCTAAAGTGAAAGTCATGGATGAGAATGTCTCCTTCCAATAGAAGGTCCTTCCAAGTGTAAACCCTGTGTGGTGTCATTGGTTAGAGGATGTGAAGCAGCCACTCCCTTTCCCGGGATTCGGCTCGCTCCTCTGTTAAAGGAGCAGGTTGGACCAGATGAGCCGGCTAGTCCTGTGCAGCTCTAAATGAAGCATCCCATTCAACAGCTCTGTTACCCCATTGCCCTAGAGCCCAGGTCCAGAGATTTAGAGCTACAAGGAGATGGCCCCATCTAATGCCTTCTTTGGGAGGTGATGAAACAGGCCCAGAAAAGTTCATTTCCTTGCTGCCCGAGGTCACACATCTGGTAAATATCTAAGGTAGGATTTGAACCTAGGTCTCTGACTCCAAATCCTTTGCCCTATATCCAGAATAGTCCGTTGGAAGAAAAGCCATATTTCGCCAAGGCACTTCATGGACTTGTGTTGCTGGTACCAGGCCAGGTAGAACCAACAGATGGGACCGTGTCTATTTAGCCAAGTCTGAGGCAGCTCCAGGTGATGCTGTGAATAGAGTACTGGGCTTGAAGCCAGGAAGACCCCCATTCCAAATCTCCCTTTTCTGTATACTCTCTGTGTGACCCGGGGCAAATCACTTAATGTCTCAGCCTCAATTTCCATAACCAAAAATCAGGATAATCCTAATTCCTTCCCAGGGTGGTTGTGAGGTGCAGATGAGAGAACAGGTGTGTTCTTTGCAAACTGAAAGGTACTATTTGAAACATCAGTTATTATCTGTTCTCTAATGAGATGGTGTTCCAGTTCCAGACGTAAATATCTCTTAAGTATCTGGTACAATGTTATCTGAGTAGATTTTATCATCTCCACTGGAGTGGAGTCAAGGTTGATCAATGACCAAGCATTTATTGAGTGCCTTCTCTGTGCCAGGCGCTGTGCCAGGTATTGGGGATGCAAAATGAAACAGTCCCTGACCTCAAGATTCCATTCTATCAGGCATGTCTACATAGAAATCCGAAGTCAAGCTATGCACAAGAAGACACAGGGCCCTATTGCTCTTGGAGAAGACATTTGAAAACCTGCACATTTTTCTTTCATTTTGGCCTGGCCTGGGCCCAGTCTTCTCTGATTGCGTGCACTGTCGGTAGAAGGAGAAATGTCAGCTGAGTTGCAGGCTTTTGAGGTAGTTTTGGGCAAAGTGTTTGATTTTTTCCTGCTGCTGATAAGACTCTCTGCTGGCCACCTGGAGAGGTTAATGTAGCAAATGCAAATAATAGGAAGAGGGAAAGGCCAACCTTGCGCCCACAGGGCAGAGCCCATGGGAGGTTGCTAATAGAGTAATGAATGGACTTGAAGTCAGAAACCCCTGTGTTGGACTCCTGCCCCAGAGACTTTGGCCTTCGAGGTTATGGAATAAGTGCTGACCTTGAAGATCCAATCTGATGGGCTTGTGGGAAGGAAGAACTGAGCTGAGATCTGACCTCTGACACTTATCAACTGGGTAATGCTGGGGTGAGCTGGGGAAGTCACTTAAGCTTTCTGGGCCTCAGTTTCCTCATCTTTGAAATGAGGGGGCTCAACTTGATGGCAATTAAGGCCCCTGCTCTCTCCTGAGATCAGTGATCTTGTGATCTATGGTCCTGAACGCTGAACTGGGAGACACTGGCTCTGAGTTTGAACCCTAGCTCTGCCACTTACTGTCTGTATATATATATGCTTTTTTACTTTTTGCCAGGGCAATTGGGGTTAAGTGACTTGCCCAAGGTCACACAGCTAGTACATGTGTCAAGTGTCTGAGGCCAGATTTGAACTCAGGTCCTCCTGACTCCAGGGCTGGTGCTCTACTCACTGTGCCTCCTAGCTGCCCCGTCTGTATATTTTTAAAAATAAAATTATGTGTGTGTGTGTGTGTGTGTGTATTCTAAAGAGCTTGACATTTGTCTTTAAAACAAACAAATGAAGCAGCTAGCAAGTACTACTAGGTAAATTTCCAAAGTTTCCCCCTAGATGTTAATTTTCTCTCATGTCAGCTGGTCCTGTCTATAGAATCTGACATTTTTCTTCCAGACATTCCTTTCTGCCAGGCCCAGGGGAAGATGAGTGTCCAGCTTCCAGAATGAGACTGCTGTGCTTTATTCATTGCCTGAGATGATGGCATAGCTGCTTCGAAGAAAGTCTGAATTCCGTCTTTGTTGTTTTTGCAATTGTAGTTCTCTCTCTCTGTCTCCCTCCCTCCCTTCCCCTCCCCTCCCCTCTCCTTCCTTCTCTGTCCCCCTCTCTCTGTCCCCTTCTCTCTGTCTCTCTCTGTCTTTCTCTCTGTCTCTGTCTCTGTCTCTCTGTCTCTCTGTCTCTCTCTGTCTCTCTGTCTCTGTCTCTCTATGTCTCTCTGTCTCTCTATGTCTCTCTGTCTCTCTGTCTCTCTGTCTGTTTCTCTCTCTGTTTCTCTCTCTCTCTCTCTCTCTGTCACTCACTCTCTCTCAGCTCTACATTTCCTTAGGCCTTCCTGTTGCTCTCATACTGATCAGTTTGCCAGTGGAGTCAGTAGGCAGGGATTTTCTTGTGATGGATAAAGGCAGACAACTGGCTGGCCTCTGTTTTTCTAAAGAATGTCTTAAATTTTCAGGAAGACAACCCCCCCACCTACATTTCCAGAAGAGTTTGTGTCATGTGGTATGTTTCCTAAGAGTCGCAAAGGGCTCCAAATGCTTGAATGTTGGATCATAGACTTATTGGAGCTGGAAACTGACCTTAGAGTCACCTTGCCTCATCACCTCATTTGACAGATGAAGAAACTGAGGCCTAGAGAAGGGCAGGAATTTAGCTAGGGTCTGGTTAATGCCTGAGCTGGGACTAGAATTCCAGTCTTCTGAATTGTTGGCTTTGCCGTTGGAAGGAAAAACTGTGTTATTGTCTGAAAGAGAAGAGTTTGTAAGTTAATGCAGCAACTTTCAACTGCTAACAATTTTGAAGCAAGCATTGGGTGAGTGGAACAGAGCAGCATTTCACTAAACCTTCGTCCTTTGAGAAGGGAAGCCCAGCAAACTCTCCCCTCTGCAGGGCTCGGATTGTTTACTCAGGCGTGACCCAAAGCCAAGATTAAGACATATTTTCTGATGAACACACCCCTTGGTATTCAGCCTTTCCCAAGTTCAATGGTATTGCGACACATTTTCAGTCAGTCTGTAAGTGTTTCTTGAGCAGGCACCAAGGGAAAATCACAGTACTAGGCACTGATTCTCATCGCGTTGCCCTCGTCACAGCTGGCCTAGAATTACAGCTCTTTCCATGTGGGTCTTGTCCTACTACAGCTGAGGTCCTTGAGAGCTTTGCTGCAACCCCAGAGAACCCAGGGCAGTCCCTGGCAAAGGAGGCTTTAGTGAAATCCTCGTGGAGCTGAACTACGTTGACTTGAAGGCGTGGGCCCTGCCCTCAATGACTTTATAAGATGTTCAGGAATAGAGGAAGGATCTGGGATCACGGGGAGTGTTAAACCTGAAAGTTTGGTTGAAGAAGGAAAACAAGCTAGGTGATAGAAAAATCCATGTTGTTTATTATTTTTCCTTAAAGCATAGCTAGGCTAGCTTACTTGTACGTACAAGGAGTCAGAGCATAAGTTCTGGTTGTCTGAACAAAGCAATGAGAAAACTTATATACATTATTTTAGCAGACCCAGCAAGCCTGTGTTACCTCATTTTTTATGACCCCCATGTATGTTTAACCATGATACAAGAAGAGGATTTTCCTTAATGGAACAGGGTTGTAAAGAATGTTGACAAAGCTCAGTTAATATTCTCTCTTGGAGTTAGGGTCTCATCCTTTAATGGCTAACAGGGGTAAGAATGTTCTTAGGTCAGTCTAATCTGGCCTTGTTCACAGAGGTAAGGGTATTTCCTGAGCAAACTTTTAGAGAGAACAAAGACGCCCAGGTCCTGGATCTTCTTCCAGTTACTCATTAATTCAGGCTCTGGGTCTGGTTGAAATTAAAAATGATATAAGATGGTATAAAATGTTCCACAGGAGTCATTGGAATCCTAGAATTAGAGCTGGGGGAGGCCAACTAGGCCCCCCTCCCCATTTTACAGACAAGCCCAAGGCCAAAAAAGGCTCAAGGATTTGGCCACAATGGTAGAACAGGGATTTGAACTTCTTTCTCTAAATACTGCTTTCTTTCTGCTACAGGACTCACAGTATGGGAAAGTACCCCCCACCCCAAGCCCTATTGCAACCAATCTGTGACCTAGTAAATAAGTCATAGGATCAGAATGTAGACATGGCGAGCCCACTGGCATAACTTTTGGCTTCCACATGTACTGCAGTTGTTGAGTTCCCATTTGTAGGATTTTGTGTCCTTTGGGGCATTTAGAGGGTATATTTCCCTTTAAGGGGCAGCACTGTAGGTATCTGTCCCAGCAGTAATGTAGGACCCCTTTTCTGGGCTTAACTCACTTCTTTTTAAGGGCTTTTCTGCACTAGGGTTAGGGATCAGTTTGCGTTTATATACTTAATCACAGTGTGCTTGTGGAAACTTGTGCTTTCTCTGAGGTGCTATTTCAATGCGCCTCTCTTGGATATGGGATTTCTGAATGGGTCTGTTTGTCCTTCCCTGGAGGGGGAGGGGAGGAACGGTTTTCCCTCTGCTGAGATCTAAGCCTTTTCCTAAATCTCTGCCTATGCCTGCATCCATCACAAAAACAAGGTCTACGACTGCCACATTTTCTTTTATGTAAAAGTGAAAATAAACTAATTTAATAGCAGAGGAAGAAGAGTGAACAATGGGAGAGCACGGTTCATTGGGCTAGGAAGAAGTCGGTGATTAAATAAGTCTGGCTGCAGAAGCTTCTCCTCCTGGGCTCTGCCCCATCCCAGATCAGGGGGAATCATTCTCCAGCTTAATGGGGAGATGAGCCTTGAGCTAGTCTCTCTTTAATAGGCAAGGGAAAGGACGGCTTCCTCTGGTCCTTCTCCAGTCTCAACAGTGCTCACTCATCAGTTCTCAGACTGGATAAGAACAGCTTTGGCTTCTAAGTGTCCGACACCATTGTTTACCCATGGAGTCCCAGGGGGATGAGGAGGGGAGCTGCACCAAGATTTTTAGCACCCTTCTTGGCCTTCCTCCTTTCCTCTCTGTGTGATGGGGAACAGGAAGGATGACTGCTTGTGGGTTTCTCTCTCCCAGAAACCCTTCACAAAACATAGTCTAAGAAATCCATGTTCAAGCACATCACCAACTGGGGAACTCAGGGATGACACTTTCTTGAGTTCCCTGTCTTCACAGAGTCACTCACAACATGACAGCTAGTTTCCCGTGCCCAGGTTCAGGAATTTTGCAGTCCCTTGCAAGAGCCAACCAGGATATACTGGAAATTTATAATGAAACAGCACGAATATCAAAGCAGACAATAAGCAGGAAGGAAGGAAGGAAGGAAGGAAGAATGTTCTGGCATCCCAGGATACCGTGTTACTTTTGAAAACAAAGTGCCGTTACCAATGGCAGCCGCCATTGCGGTGCACTATCAGAGCATCACGTGACAGGGTGTTTCAGTGACTCAGTATCCAAATGCTGCAAAGGGCCAAGGGCGCATCTATGTGAGAGGTCATGCATCACCATGAGACATGATTCTCAATGGCCAAAGCCAAAACTAGGTGGCTAGTGGCAGCAATACCGATAGTCTTACAAAGAACAAGCTTCAGTACAATCACAGGCATATCCACAGTGAGCAAAATCATTTGTAGCCAACAAGTAGCTACAAAGAGACCGCAAATGTGTGAGGAATGAAATGTAACAGCAAAATTGTAACCCAGGAACTACAAGAGGGTCGGAGACTTAGAGCTAGATCTGAGAAGCTTGGCCAAAGTCCAACCCCTCCCTTTTAATAGACGAAGAACTGAGGCCTGAAGATCACACAGGTTGTAGGAACAGTCATCATCTGATCCCAGGTCCCTTGACTCCAACCCAAGCACTTTTTGCACTGTACTGTAGGCAGCTGCAGCAGGACTCCATAATAAGAGAGGGCCACATAGCTATTAAGCGTCAGAGTTAGGGCCTCCTGACCCCCAAATCTATCTGTTTTGTCACATTACCATGACATGGGACACAAACAAATGAGAAGATGTTAACTCTTCTTCTTTTGGTCCTTAACTGGCTGGAATTACTTTATGACATTAAGGGATCCGTGACCTCACCAATGTAGGCATTCCTCCCCCAGGTTCAGATTACAACCCATCTGTGCCTTGTCCTGTGTGCCAAGGGGCTTTTCTCCTTAACTTGTCCAAACTGGCAGAAAGGCTTCCGTAGGATTTTCCTCTTCAGCATTCCTAAACATTGAAATGGCCTAGAAATAGGAAGGGGCATCAAAGAATCTTCTCTGCTTTTCAGTCAGCTGATGCCCCCAAGCCTTCTTTCCTCTTTCCCATGGTCATTACTGTCATTGGCATACCAGGAAAGGGTACATCAGCTGTCTTCCCAATGGTGCCGCTCACCCATCATCGCCCTCCTTGGATACAAGGCAGGGATTGGCTGTTTTCTATTTGTGTCCCCAGTTCTTAACACAATCAATCCATGGCACGTAGTAAGGATTTAACAAATGGTTCTTCATTCATCTTCTAGTCCAGGGTGCTTATTTTAAAGATGAAGAAACAGAGGCTCAATGAACAGAAGTGACTTCTCCATGGTCACACGAGTACTTGTTATTAGTTTTTTTAAAGGTTTTAATCAAATGAGTGGTATTTCCAATTAGTACCAGAAGTGATCGAAAGAAAGCAATATCCTGCTAGCAGCAAGGAGCAGCCTGGGATGAGGGAACAAGCTGGGTTTGGCTCCTGCCTCTGACACTGCCTGCTCACTGATCCTCACTGAAGCACTGACCCAAACCCTCCTCCTTATCCACAAGCATTGGTTAAGCACCTGTTGTGTTCCAGACACCGTGCCAAGCACTGGGATACAAAGAAAGGCAAACCCCCCCCAGTCTCAGCCCTCAAAGAGCTCACAGCATGTAAACAACTACATACAAACAAGACACATATGTGTAAACGGTAGGGAATCTGAGAAGGAAGGCATGAACACTGCCGGGGGGCAGGGGGGGAGGGGAGGGTCTCAGAAGAGTCTTCTTGCAGAAGGTGTGATCTTAGCTGAGACTTGAAGGGAGCCAGAGAGGCCAGGAGGCAATCAAAAGGAGGGAGAGTATTGTAGACATGGGACAGCTAGTGAAGAGCCCCAGAGTCAAGAGGAGTGTCTTCAGCGAGGACAACAAGGAGGCCAGTGACGCTTAAGGTACATGGGAGAGAGTGAGGTGTAAGAATAAAACTGGAAAGAAGGCAAGGGGCTAGGTAATGAAAGGCTTATAAAGCCAAATGGGGTTTTCTATCTGATCCTGAAGCTAATGAGGAGCCACTGGAGCATATTGAGTAGAGGGATGGCATGGTGATCAGGTGACTTTGGCAGCTCAGTGAAGAATGGACTGGAGTGAGAAGAGACTTGAGCCAGGGAGATCACCTGGAAGCCTGTTCGAAGAGCCCAGGCCTAAGGTGATGGAAGCCTGTGCCGTAATGGGCACAATATCAGAGGAGAGAAGGTTGGCAGGAGTGAGAGATGCTGGAAAGGTAGAAATGATAAGACTTGATATCAGATTGCACAGGTGGAGTTAGATTGTGAGGAGCTGAGGAGGAGCTCAGGTTTGTGGGCCTGAGGAACTGAGACCAGGGCGGTATCCTGGACAGCACTAGGGAAGTACAACAGGGGAGGGCTTGGGGAGTCACTAAGTTATGGACTTGGGAGCTTTGCTTCATTGTTTAGCTCCTCGGAGTCCCAGAAAAGGATGGCAAACATTGACAACTGTCTTCTTTTTACTCAAGGAAACCTCAGAATGTGCAATGACGTCAAACCCTTTCCAAGATACAAGACTCCTTGTGTCAGGGAACCCTTACTTTTTCAGCTAGTTTGGTTTCCTTGAGACTGTCTATGCTCCCTTCACGGAAGCAGAGAATCATGTAAAGCCATCAGTTCCACATTTTAAGCAGGGAAAAAAACACACAGGACAAGATCAATCCAAGAAGCAGACATAGGATAACACAGGATCACACGAGATCACACAGGATCACATGGGATCACTGATTTAGAGCTAGAAGGGATTTGAGAGGTCATCTAGCTCAATCCTGTCATTTACAGTTAAAGAAACTGAGACTCAGAAGAGTGAAGTTCGTGGGATCAGAGATCTAGGGCTGGGAAGGACTTTGGAGGTTATCCATTCCAACTCTCTCATTATATAGAGGAGTTGGAAACCCACATAGGTGAAGAGCCTCATACCCAGTAAGTGGTAAAGCTGGGCTTAGAACCCAGATTCTCTGACTCCAAGTCCAACCCCATCTTCATTTTCTGGACTTCCAAACTATTGGGTGTGCTCTTGCCTTCGTAGCTCCCTTTTGTTTATTGTCTTCCTCCATTAGAGTGGAACCTCCTTAAGGCCAGATTGTTTTCCTTTTGGGCACAGTGTCTGGCACATAGTAAGTGCTTAATAAATACTTGTGCCTACCTTCTCTCCTTTCCCACTGAACCATACTGCCCTGCACATTGTCTTGAGAACAGCAGACTTCAACAATAGACTTGAAGTTCATTGTTTAACTTGGGTCTTGGTGAGGAAGGTCATTTTTGATGTTCTCCAAGGAAGTGAAGCATGAGCTGGCAGCTTGTGACTCGATATCTTGGCAAATTGTCAAAGGGAGACTTGGTGCTGGGAGGCTTGCCAGTCAAAGCTGAACACTTTCCTCTGCCTTGATGTGATTTTAAGAGATTATTTCAACAAAATGGGGGCTGGCAGTTGACTGGCTTTTCTAAATGTCCACATGGCTCTTTAATGATGTGACCCTTCCACCAAGGCACAAACGTTGGACAGATTTGTGCCATCACTCTTCAAAGTTGCCACAGCTGAGACATTGATCATGCCGAGGTGGTATATGCCAGTCATAGAGAAAGTGGTGTGGTTTGAAGTAAAACTTTCTGGAATGATCGGGGCTGTGGATCACAAGCCTCAAAAATTCTAAGTGACTACAAAGAGAGAGGAAGACCTTGTGTGGCAGCAGGAAGCAGGCTATGGCATCTTGCCAGTGATGGTTTGTATTCAAGGAGAGTCATGGAAGGCATCATTCAGAAAGAGGCTTTCTCCCAATCTCCACTCAGGGGACACTTCAAACTCAAGGTCTTTCCTGATTCTCTCACCGCCCCCACCCCTGCACTCATAGTTATCACTCTCCTTTGAAGTCACTTTGTATGGTCTTTGCATTGATCTCTCTGGAGGCACCTCCACTGCCCACCCCATATTCAAAGGCAGAGGACTATTTTCTGTTTTGTGTGTCTTTTAATGCCCAGCTCCTAGCACTGTTCCTGCTACATCTTGATCCATCAATCAACAAGTATGTGTCAAGCTCCCACCATGTGCTAGGCACTGGAGATACAAGTACAAAGAATCAACCAAGCCCTACTTTCAGGGAGCTTCCATTTTAATGGAGGAAAAACAAGTATATATACAAGTGTGTGTGTGTATGTGTGTGTGTGTGTGTGTTTGTGTGTGTGTGTGTAATACAGCACAGATAAAAAAACTGATGAAGACAAATCTAAACAAAATAGTCAAATAGAAGGCAGTTTGGGAGGGAGGGTGCTGGCAGCTGGAGGGAAGGCTTCATGTAGGCAGTGTGTGAGTAATGTCTAAAGGAAGACAAGAGCTCTGTGTTTTTCATCCTTCATTTTTGAAAGGGACCAGTGACATCTTGGGTGATGTCTTAACTGGCAGATGAATTGAGTTTAAGTGAGGCAGAGTCTCACAAAGTCACTCTCACTCTCTTCCAGAGTCATTGAAGTTCAGGGGCAGGACAAAAGTCAGGATGACTGGGAGTGGCCCAGGAGTGAAGTAGATGTAAGGTAACAATGCATTCCAGGTGTGTGGGACTGCCAGGGCAAAGGTGCAGAGGCTGGAGACAGAGCAGCATGTGTGAGGATCAGAGGGAATGTCAGCTGATAGTGATCTGGAAGTCATCGGCAATGAGATGAGGATTAAATCCAGAGAGCTGGTGAAGTTACTGAGAGAATATGTAGAGGGAGAGGAGGCTTAAGACACCACCTTGGGGAAGACCCAGAGTTAAGGGGCCTAATAGGGATGTACGCTTTTACTAAATTCTTGTTAAATGGAATTGGTCTGTTGGAATTGGAAGGGAAGTGAATTCAGGAAATGTGGGACCAGAAAAGGAGGGAAGCTGGTCATGTAGTGAGACTGATCGATGAACATGTGGGTAACATCAGGGCTTCCCTTAAAATGTCACAAGAAGGGGCACGGGGGAGGGGAGAAGATCCTGGGAGGATTAGGAAGAGGCACAGGCAAGCATTGCCTCAAGGGTCGGGGGTCTTGGGAGAGTTCAGTGAATGAAATCACACATCCAAGCATGCTAGAGACAAAGTACTTATGGAAGTTCTCCCCCAGTGGGACTGTGTGCTGGCTGGTTTGGCATGAGGGAAGATCTGAAGCCAAACAGACCTCCTCCTGCCGAGGAAGAGCTGATGGTGTCTTTAGGAGACAGACAGACATATGGCAAGTCAGACAGATGACTTCTCAGATGTGGCCAATGGGGTGATTTTTTGCTTGACTAGATAAAGGGAAGATTTGTCTTTGGCAGGGTGAGGTGGGAAGCAGCAGGTAGTAATCAATATGTGAAAAAGAGTGCCAACAAAACATTTCTAGAAGGAAGCAAAAAGCACAGAAAATGATGCAAACAACATCTATTTCTTAAAAACCAAACCACATGTGGCAGCTGCGCACAGTTTCATATACAATCATCTTTGTTACAATCTGTCTCTGTAGGTGGGTAACTTGACAATCAAAAAAAAGCTGTTAGATAAAATAAGAAAGGTTAAATGACAACATAATTATGGAAATGATAAAATACAAGCAATGTGATCTCTACCCACTAAGTCCAATAGGGGAGATCACTGTAGGCTGTGATGGTCAGGCAATGCTTCATGGAGATGAAGGCTGGGCTGGGCATCAGTAGATTTGGAGAGGGAAGAAAGAATGAGGGAAATTTTGACAAGAAGTGCAACATGAGCAAAGACTTGGAAGCTGGAAGGAGACAGTGCGTTTTAAAAAACAATGAGTTGTGAGGGCAGAGCCAAGATGGTGGCTGGAAAGCAGGGACTTGCCTAAAGCTCTCCCCCAGGTCCCTCCAAACACTGATAAAAAATGGCTCTGAACAAATTCTAGAACTGCAGAACCCACAAAATAGCAGAGGAAAGCAGGGCTCCAACCCAGGACAGCCTGGATGGTCTCTGGGTAAGGTCTAATGCATGAAGCTGGGAGTGGAGTGGAGCAGAGCCCAGCATGGGCTGCACCTGGACCAACCAGACCAGGAGCCAGGCAGAACAGGCCCTAGTGCCCTGAATCCATGAGCTGTGGCAGTTACCATACTTCTAACCCACAAATTCCAAAGACAACAGAGCAGGTTAGTGGGAAAAAACTTCTGGGACAGAGTGAAAGGAGTTCGTGGTCAGCCACTGCCCCGGGGGTGGCAGAGGTCGTGCAGCTCTGACGCTGTTTCCAGAGCTACAGCTGCAGTTGCTTCTGGCCCCAGGCCCACCTGGTGGGAGGAATTAAGTGGTGGATCAGAGCTGGAGTGCAGAGCCTGCTTGGATCTGAGTCAGATAGGGGTTGGTGGTTCTTGGGGGAGGAGAAGAGCTGGTGTGGCAGAGCTTGCTGTATAGAAATAGCTCTGAAAACAGCATTGCAGCCCCTCAAGCTTGGGACAAAGTACTCTCTACAAGCAGTCATACCCTGACAAAAAGCTCAAGTTGGCTGGGAACATCAATAGGCAGCGAAAACGGTCTCGGATTCAGACTCAGATTTTGGAATCTTTCTTTGGTGACAAGGAAGACCAAAACATACAGCCAGAAGAAGTCAACAAAGTCGAAGAGCCTATATCAAAAGCCTCCAAGAAAAACATGAACTGGTCTCAGACCATGGAAGAGCTCAATAAGGATTTGGAGAAGCAAGTCAGAGAAGTAGAGGAAAAATTGAGAAGAAAAATGAGAGTGATGCAAGAAAACCATGAAAAAACAAGTCAATGACTTGCTAAAGGAGACCCCCCAAAATAACTTAAAAAATAGACTAACTCAAAGGGCAAAAGAGCTCCAAAAAGCCAATGAGGAGAAGAATGCCTTGAAAGGCAGAATTAGCCAAATGGAAAAGGAGGTCCAAAAGACCATGGAAGAAAATACCACCTTAAAAATTAGATTGGAGCAAGTGGAAGCTAGTGACTTTGTGAGAAATCAATATATTATAAAACAGGGGGGTGGAGCCAAGATGGCAGTTGGAAAGCAGGGACTTGTGTGAGCTCCGCAGCACGTCCATCCAAAAACCTATAAAAAATGGCTCTGAACAAATTCTAGAACTGCAGAACCCACAAAATAGCAGAGGGAAGCAGAGATCCAGCCCAGGACAGCCTGGATGGTCACTGGATGAGGTCTGTTGTGCATGGAGTGGAGGGGAGCAGAGTTCAGCGTGGGAGGCAGCAGGACCAACCAGACCAGGAGCTGGACAGGACAGGCCCTAGCACCCTGAATCAGTAAGCTGTGCCAGTTACCAGACTTCTCAACCCACAAACACCAAAGACAATAGAGAAGGTTAGTGGGAAAAGCTGTGGGGGACAGAGTTCACGGCTGGGCCACCGCCCCAGGGGCAGTGGGGGAGGTGCAGCTACAGAACTACAGCTGCAGTTACTTCTGGACCCAGGCCCATGTGGTGGGAGGAATTAAGTGGCGGATCAGAGCAGGAGTGCAGAGCCTGCTGAAGATTTGCATCATGTCCGGGTTGGTGGTTCTTGAGGAAGGAGGAGTACTGCTGTGGCAGAGCTGGCTGTATAGAAATAGCTCTGAAATCAATGGCGCATCCCCTCAAGCTTGGAACAAAGTACTCTTTGCTCTACAAGCAGTCATACCCTGATGAAAAACTCAAGGGTCAAGTAAGTTGGCTGGGAACATGGCCAGGCAGCAAAAACAGACCCAGATTCAGTCTCAGACTTTGGAATCCTTCTTTGGTGACAAAGAAGACCAAAACATATGGCCTGAAGAATTCAACAAAGTCCAAGGGCCTACACCAAAGCCTCCAAGAAAAACATGAACTGGTCTCAGACCATGGAAGAGCTCAAAAAGGAGTTGGAAAAGCAAGTTAGAGAAGTAGAGGAAAAATTGGGACGAGAAATGAGAATGATGCAAGAAAACCATGAAAAACAAGTCAATGACTTGCTAAAGGAGACCCCAAAAAATACTGAAAAAATATTGAAGAAAACAACACTTTAAAAAATAGACTAACTCAAATGTCAAAAGAGCTCCAAAAAGCCAATGAGGAGAAGAATGCCTTGAAAGGCAGAATTAGCCAAATGGAAAAGGAAGTCCAAAAGACCACTGAAGAAAATACTACCTTAAAAATGAGATTGGAGCAAGTGGAAGCTAGTGACTTTGTGAGAAATCAAGATATTATAAAACAGAACCAAAGGAATGACAAAATGGAAGACAATGTGAAATATCTCATTGGAAAAACCACTGACCTAGAAAATAGATTCAGGAGAGATAATTTAAAAGTTATTGGATTACCTGAAAGTCATGATCAAAAAAAGAGCCTAGATATCATCTTTCAAGAAATTATCAAGGAGAATTGCCCTGATGTTCTAGAGCCAGAGAGTAAAATAGAAATTGAAAGAATCCACCGATCGCCTCCTCAAATAGATCCCAAAAAGAAAACTCCTAGGAACATTGTCGCCAAATTCCAGAGCTCCCAGGTCAAGAAGAAAATACTGCAAGCAGCCAGAAAGAAACAATTTGAATATTGTGGGAAAACAATCAGGATAACACAGGATCTGGCAGCTTCCACATTAAGGGACCGAAGGGCTTGGAATATGACATTCCGGAGGTCAATGGAGCTGGGATTAAAACCAAGAATCACCTACCCTGCAAAACTGTGTATCATGTTCCAAGGCAAAATATGGATTTTCAATAAAATAGAGGACTTTCAAGGTTTCTCAGTGAAAAGACCAGAGCTGAATAGAAAATTTGACTTTCAAACACAAGAATGAAGAGAAGCATGAAAAGGGAAACAAGAAAGAGAAATCATAAGGGACTTACTAAAGTTGAACTGTTTTGTTTACATTCCTACATAGAAAGATGATGTGTATGATTAATGGGATCTCAATATCATAGTAGCTGAAAGGAATATGCATATATATATATGTGTATACATATGTATACATATGTGTGTGTCTATGTATGTATATATGTAGGTATATGTGTGTGTATATATATATATATATATATATATATATATATATATATATATATATATATATATATATACACAAAGGGCACAGGGTGAGTTCAATATGAAAGGATGATATCTAAAAAATAAAATCAATTTAAGTGATAAGAGAGGAATATATTGAGAGAGGGAGAAAGGGACAGATAGAATGGGGTAAATTATCTCGCATAAAAGTGGCAAGAAAAAGTGGTACTGTAGGAAGGGAAGAGGGGGCAGGTGAGGGGGAATGAGTAAATCTTGCTCTCATGGGATTTGACCTGAGGAGGAAATACCATACACACTCAATTGGGTATGTTACCCCATAGGAAAGAAGGAGGAAGAAGATAAAAAAAGGGGGGATGATAGAAGGGAGGGCAGACAGGGGGAGGAGGTAATCAAAACAAACATTTTCGAAAAGGAACAGGGTCAAGGGAGAAAATTCAATAAAGGGAGATAGGTTAGGAAGGAGCAAAACATAGTTAATCTTTCACAACATGAGTATTGTGGAAGGGTTTTACATAATGATATGCACGTGGCCTATGCTGAATTGCTTGCCTTCTTAGGGCGGGTGGGTGGGGAGGGAAGAGGGGAGAGAATTTGGAACTCAAAGTTTTAAAAACAGACGTTCAAAAACAAACAAAAAAAAAGGTTTTTGCATGCAACTAGGAAATAAGATACACAGGCAATGGGGCATAGAAATTTATCTTGCCCTACAAGAGAAGAAGGGAAAGAGGGATGGGAGGGGAGTGGGGTGACAGATGGGAGGGCTGACTGGGGAATGGGGCAACCAGAATATATGCCATCTTGGAGTGGGGGGGGAGGGTAGAAATGGGGAAAAATTTGTAATTCAAACTTTTGTGAAAATCAATGCTGAAAACTAAATATATTAAATAAATTTAAAAAAAGAAAAAAAAAGACATTATAAAACAGAACCAAGGAAATGAAAAAATGGAAGACAATGTGAAATATCTCATTGGAAAAACCACTAACCTGGAAAATAGATCCAGGAGAGATAATTTAAAAATTATTGGACTACCTGAAAGCCATGATCAAAAAAAGAGCCTAGATATCATTTTTCAAGAAATTATCAAGGAAAACTGCCCTGATATTCTAGAGCCAGAGGGTAAAATAGAAATTGAAAGAATCCACCAATCACCTTCTGAAAAAGATCCCAAAAAGAAAACTCCTAGGAATATTGTTGCCAAATTTCAGAGCCCCCAGATCAAGGAGAGAATACTGGAAGCAGCCAGAAAGAAACAATTTGAGTATTGTGGAAACATAATCAGGATAACACAAGATCTAGCAGCTTCTATATTAAGGGATCAAAGGGTTTGGAATATGATATTCCAGAGGCCAATGGAGCTAGGATTAAAACCAAGACTCACTTACCCAGAGAAACTGAATATCAGGCTCCAAGGCAAAATATGGATTTTCAATAAAACAGAGGACTTTCAAGCTTTCTCAGTGAAAAGACCAGAGCTGAATAGAAAATTTGACTTTCAAACACAAGAATCAAGAGAAGCATGAAAAAGTAAACAAGGAAGAGAAATCACAAGGGACTTACTAAAGTTGAACTGTTTTGTTTACATTCCTACATGGAAAGATGATGTGTATAATTCATGAGACCTCAATATTAGGGTAGCTGAAGGGAATATGTATATATATATATATATATATATATATATATAGACAGAGGGCACAGGGTGACTTGAATATGAAGGGATGATACCTAAAAAAATAAAATCAAATTAAGGGATGAGAGAAAAATATATTGAGAGAGGGAAAAGGGGAGAGATAGAATGGGGTAAATTATCTCACATGAAAGTGGCAAGAAAAAGCAGTTTGTTGGAAGGGAAGAGGGGGCAGATGAGGGGGAATGAGTGAATTTTGCTCTCATCAGATTTGACTTGAGAGGGGAATAACATACACACTGAAATGGGTTATCTTACCCCACAGGAAAGAAGGAGGAAAGAGATAAAAAGGGGGGACAATAGAAGGGAGGGCAGATAGGAGGAGGAGGTAATCAAAAGTAAACACTTTTAAAAACGGACAGGGTCAAGGCAGAAAATTGAATAAAGGGTGACAGGATAGGAGGGAGCAAAATATAATAAGTCTTTCACAACATGAGTATTGTGGAAGAGTTTTGCACAATGATACACATGTGGCCTATGTTGAATTGCTTGCCTTCTTAGGGAGGGTGGGTGGGGAGGGAAGAGGGGAGAGAATTTGGAACTCAAAGTTTTAAAAGCAGATGTTCAAAAGAAAAAGTTGTTTTTACATGCAACTAGGAAATAAGATATATAGGCAATGGGGCATAGAAATCTATCTTGCCCTACAAAAAAGTAAGGGAAAAGGGGATGGGGGTGGGGTGGGGTGACAGAAGGGAGGGCTGACTGGGGAATTGGGCAATCACAATATATGCCACCTTGGAGTGGGGGGTGAGGGTAGAAATGGGGAGAAAATTTGTAATTCAAAATCTTGTGAAAACCAATGCTGAAAACTAAAAATAATAAATAATAAAAAAAAAAACTATGAGTTGGCCAGCCCTGCAAGGGCAGAGAATTCCCACTGAGGAGTAATGAGGAATGAGGTGGGCAAAGGATTGGGATTTTCCCCCTCTCCTGTACCCAGCTCATTGTTTCTATCCAACTTTAACTCTGTGCCTCTAAATACCTGATTGATGTAATAAATACCTGATTTGAGCCACTGGAAAGTGAATCAGCAAGGCAAAGTCACACACCTTCAATGATCACCAGATTTCTCACTTGTGGATTAAAAAAAAATTAGGCTGTATTTTCTGAGAAACATCCCTCTGGTTTTTAGAATTGTGAAGTCAGATGTTAGAAAATCTTGAGTGGCCACCCAGACACGTTAAACAAGCAAGGAGCAGCCATGCAAGGTGGAGGTTTATTTTGTAGGTGCCTTTGAAATTGTTTAACTGATTTTATAGCCAAATACATGGATACAGACATCAGCAGCTATCTGTACAAACTTACTTTGTAACCCCTTCTGATCTTTAAGAGAGATAGATACACACATGCCTGTGTTTATTTGTTTTTATGTGTGTGTACCTACATAAAAATAAATATATACATACATAAAATACAAATATAAACCATTTTTCCTTATGGAAAAAGTAATATGTAATCTATATCTTCAACACTCCTGGTTTTTTTCAAACAGCTAGATCCAGATTTCTTTATAGTTTTCATTTTTGTTATTTCATATAACCCACAATCCATTTAGCTATCTCCTAGCTGTTGGGTTGTTTCCAGTTTTGCTTCCTTTTGTTTTTGACATTGCATATAACAGCTGGAAATATCTTCAACAAGACATTCCTCTCTCTCTCTCTCTCTCTCTCTGTTTCTCTCTCTGTCTCTGTCTGTCTGTCTGTCTGTCTCTCCCTCTCTCTTTCTGACTTTCTGACTCTCTCTCCTCTCTGCCTCTGTCTCTCTCTGTCTCTTTGTCTCTGTCTGTCCCTGTGCCTGTCTCTGTCTCTGTCTCTGTCTCTGTCTGTCTGCCTGTCTGCCCGTCTGCCTGCCTGCCTATCTGTCTGTCTGTCTGTCTCTCTCTCTCACCCTCTCCTCTCTGTCTCTTTCTCCCTGTCTCTGTCACTTTGTCTCTGTCTCTGTCTGTCTGTCTCTATCTGTTCCTGTCTCTGTCTCTGTCTCTCTGTCTCTCTCTCTCTCTGTCTCTCTCTCTGTCTCTGTCTCTCTCTTTCTCTTTTTCTCTCTCCTCTCTGTCTCTTTGTCTCTGTCTTTGTCTCTCCCTTCCTCTCTTCCACCTCTCCCCCTCCCCTCTCTCTGTGTCTCCCCCGCCCAACCCAGGTAATGACTTCCTTTGGTATCTTGATAATAGAAAGATTCCTGACTCCCAAAGCAAAAGGTATTTTCTTGGTACATATTTCCAGAAAGGTCTCTTCAATCAATGTTGTTGCCAAAAGTAGATGCCAACACCATGCCAACACAGATCTTATTTATCATTTTGATTTAGTTTTGACAAGTCATTGGGTGTGAATGAATGTGTGCTGTTTATTTTACTTTGAATTTTGTTAATCATTAACGAGATGGGACATTTTTTGAGTTTTTGCTGAATGTATGAGTTATCAGTGTCTGCCTGTGTGCCCACTAGAGACTGGACACTGTACACATAGATTAGGGGGACTTTTTAAGAACACACTCACATCCTGACTCTGTTTATTCCCTTTATCTCAGATTGAGTAAGCTTTAAAAATCATTACCTGATGCTCCATCACCATTTACCTTCTAAGTTCTATTGCTTCAATAGTAAAAATATACTGTGTGTCTCCACTCCCTTCACCTTGGAGAGGAGCATACATTTTCTTTTCATTTTAAAAATATTTTGAAAAATTTATTTGACCCATGAATCCAACTGGAGTTTTTTGCGATTTACACCCCCCCCTCACACACACATGTCTATCTATCTATCCATCCATCCATCCATCCATCCATCCATCCATCTTCTATCTATCTATCTATCTATCCATCTCTTTGGGTTATTTCTGGGTTCTCTATTCTCTCTAGTTTTGTTTTTGATTTTTTGGGGCCCTAGCCCTTTAAAATACATGTTAAAGCTTAAAAGGACAAGTCTGTCTTTGCCAACTTCTTCTTCTCATGAAGTCGCACACTGAAGGTGGTATTTGGTGACCACTGAGCTGGCAGCAGCTCTAGGATGGATTAGAAATGGGGTAGACTTGAGTCAGCCAAGCAAGACAGAGGCTCAGGGGTTGTTCTGAAGCTATTGCAAGAGTGCATATGTGAGCTAAGAAGGGGCTAGGAATAAGGGAATGACTGCATGTAACTTGTATGTACTTCATTATTTGCCTATTGTTTTCCCCATTGGAATAGGTGCTCCTTGAGGGCAGGGGCTTTTTAGCCTTTACTTTATAGCCCCAGAACTGCTACATTCAGTTGCTTCTGATGTTTGTGCACTTACTCTGTTCAATCGGTTGCCTTTTCTATTTTTTAGCCAGAACCAAGTAATTTTGACAATTACTGATTTGTAGGATACTGTGAGATTAACTACTGCTAGGCTCCCTTCCTTACCACTTTTTCTTCATTTCTCTTTTATTATTCCAGTTGAATTTCTCATTATTTTTTTCCAGCTTTCTAAAATGATCCTTTGGTAGTTCAATTGCTGTGATACTGAATAAATAAATGAATATAGGCAATAACATCATTTTAATTATATTGGCACAGCCCAACCATAAGCAATTAATACCTATCCACTTATTTAGATCTGTCTTTTCTGTAAAGAATATTTTGTAGTTTTATTCCTAGCCCTTTTATATCTTTCCAGTCTTCTTACACTTCTTACACACATTACTCCCCTCTGCTATCCAATGACATTGACCTCTTCACTGTCCCTCAAACACAATGCTGCATCTCCCAACTTTGTGCGTGTTCCTGGCTGTCCCTTGTGCCTAGAATCCTCTACCTCCTCATCTCTGTCTTCTATTTTTTCTGGCTTCCTTCAAGTCACAGCTAAAATCCTATGGTCTGCAAGAAGCCTTTCCTGATTCTCCTCAATGCTGGTTAGTGCCTTTCTTCTGAGGTTATCTTCAATTTAGCCTGAATATATAGTTGTTTTCTGGTGTTGGCTCCTCCATTAGACCATTAGCTCCTTGAAAGCAGAGACTTTTTTTCCCTTTTCTTTGTATTCACATCTCTTAACACAGTGCATAGCCCATGGTAGGCCCTTGATAAATGCTTATTGACTTGACCTGTATTCACACAGTTTGCATGGGTCTTTATAGATGAAATTCTAAATATTTTACACATTTTGTAGTGCTTTTGAATGAGAGTTTTCTTTCTATCTCCTAATTCTGGATTTTGCTGGCAGAACATAGGCAGGCTCATGACTTGTGTAAATTAATTTTGTGCCCCACTAATTTGATAATTGTTTAAAAATTTGACTTGACTCTCTAGGGTTGATCTAGGTAGACCATGATATCATCTGAAAAAAGTCATTGTTTTATTTCTTCTTTGCCAATGTTTGCCTCCTCGGTTTCTTTTTCTTGTCTTGTTGTAACTAGCATTTCTAACACTGTTGTCAAATAATGCAGTGCTGATGACACCTCCTGGCTGTCTGACTCCAGATCAGTCCTTTTGCCTCACTAAGGCTCAGTTTCTTTATTGGTAAAATCGGGATAATAATATGTATACTGCTTACTTCTCAGAGTTATTGTGAGTCTCAAATGATATAATGTATGGTCAGCTCCTTGTATGCCTTAAAACATTGTATAAACTCAAAATTAATTTAAAAAAAGAAAGTTAAAACTTTTTTACTTATAATTTGAGAAAAAATAAATTTAAACATATTTTTTAAAACATTACATAAATGTCTGTGACACCGGGCTGTGCTATACTTATGCTTGGAGGGTGTCCCAGGTGACGCTTAAGGTGTTATGACAGCAGCCACTGACCAGCTTCCTGCCTTCCATAGCCCACACAAAGACTGGATTCCTCTTTAGTCTGAACCAGTCTGAAGGAGAGTTTATCGTATTGCCCACCAGGTGGCACTTTGCCTCAGTGGTTTCATCAGTGGCCCCTTGAAGCCTGCTCAGAAGACTCTGTGTGTATGCGTAGACAGCCCTGCTCTGCCAAGGCATTGTCTTCAAAAGACCTGGCAGGGGGAAATGCTTGCTGATTTCTGTCTAAAACTAGGCTCTGATACGAAGTGATTGCTTCAGATGATAAAAACAGGGCAATGTCTAGTCCAGCCCTCCATCTCCACGTGCTCTTTGGGAATTTCCTGGTTCAGTGTTGACCCTTTATGCTCACACTATAGAAGAACTCAGCTCTTCTGTGGCCGCAGCATTTATGAAACATCATCTCCCTTGGGCTGTGGCTACTAGGGCCCAACTGGCCCAACGATTCCTGAGCCATCTGCCACCCAACTGCCTGGCACCCTGGCTTCCCCTGGCAGCAGCCCCATGAGGAGGAAAGAAAGGCCACACACATCTTCAGGGCAAATGCAAACAGGAAGAGGATGTCCCCTCTGCTCCACCCATGCCCTTTTCATCACTGCTCTGTCCTTTCCTCCTGTCTCTTGGGGCTGAGGAGATGGCGACAGTTAAAGATCAATAAGTCAACACACATTTATTAAGGATCTTCCTTGTGCCAGGCACCACCATAAGCATAATGGACACAATGAGAGGCAAGAAACATCTTGTTCTCAGTCTCACCGCTGAATGGGGAGATAATATTGGAATGATTATATAGAGGGATGATATGTACAGGATAAGTTGGAGATCATTAAGAAAGGGAAGGCACTAACGTTAATGGGGATCGGGAAGGGCTTCTTGCAGAAGATGGTGGGACTTCATCTGGGACTTGAAGGAAGCCAGCAGGTGGTGATGAGGGGAGAGAGTTCCAAACATGGGAGACAGATCACACTGATGCAGAGGGGCCCTGGGTGATTCTTGGCATCCTTGGGTTACCAACTGGTCTCTCTAAATCATCATCATCACCATCATCCAGGCCCATAGGGAAAATTCTGAGAGTTGAGTAGTGTATGTGGGCTCTAGTTCTAGGCCTGTCAAAGTGAGGCCAAACAGAGATCAGCAGAGAGACTCTGGGTGAGAGGTGGGAGGAAGAAGGACATTACTGACCGGTGAGCTGGGCTTTGTGGGATGGTTAAAGAATTCAGCAGGTAAGGAGGGAGGACACTATTCTAGGCAGTAAGAATTGTGCCCATGGACACCCAATAAAGTCGTTGGAATTAAGTTACGTGGAGTTGAACTGAGGAGGCAGAGAAACACAAATAAGGAGGGAGTGCAGAGGATGGAATCTATCAGTTCAAGATGCTCAGCCTGGTGGGAGACGATCCAGGAGCCAGCCGCCTCCACACAAGAGTGGCCTTTTCCTCATCACTGTACCCAGAGGCGATTTACAGAAATGAATGTCAGATTTCAGTGTCCTAAAAAGCCATCTGTTTTCATTCACCGAGTGTCCCTGTTGCCTCATCACCTATTTAATCAAATTGAGTCCTGTACCAGGGTACATAGAGTAAGACTGGTCTACTCCCCCTGACTCCCTGACCCCACCCCTCAAAACCACTCAAAGCATTATTTTATAACCCAGGCTCTGAGCTGTGCTTTTTCCATGGCGAGCCCCACCAGAGAGAGCCTCTGGACTCACAATAAGCAAAAGAAACGAAGCCAAACCTGGTTTCAAACTGCTGATCCATGCCTGCAGGCCCATCAGCTGGGAGGAGTCCTTAAATCTAGAGCCAGGTGGATACCATGCCTTTTTCTGAGATGGCTGAAAACCCTCCCCCTTTGCTTCTCCTTCTCCTTCTCCTTCTCCTTCTCCTTCTCCTTCTCCTTCTCCTTCTCCTTCTCCTTCTTCTTCTTCTTCTTCTTTTCTCTCTCTCTCTCTCTCTCTCTCTCTCTCTCTCTCTCTCTCTCTCTCTCTCTCTCTCTCTCTCTCTCTCTCTCTCCCCTCCCCCCTTGGCTGTTCTTTTTTGTGAGGAATGATTCTTTTCACAGAAGTGGAGCTTCCACTCAGTGATAGTGATGTTAAAAAATGAGTAAAACATTTATTATTTTTTCAAAAGTATCTGCTGTTAGAGGCAGGAAAGTAAGTAGTTGAGAGGGTAGAGGGCCCTAGCCCTCCTGATCCATAATACCAGTGTACAGGTATCATAACATCTTTGTCACAGACACATTATTTTCTTTGAAGAAAAATGAGGACTATTTTCCCCTCAGAGTCAGAGTTAGAGTCTCTGCTGTGTAGAGGTCACTGTCAGGTATGTCTACAGCCTTTCCAAATTTGTTCTCAAAATGTCTCGAGTGTTTCTGTAATTTGGGATGGGTTTTCTGCCTTTCCTCAGGCTCTCTTCCTGCTCTAGATGCATTTTCATCCCTTGGCAAGATTAAATCCTAAGCCCACTGGTATTTTTTTGGTGGGAGGGGGTCCCTTTTGTCCATGTGACCTCCAAGAAAAATTTTTTTATCTTCTTCCAGCATCTGCTGGCCTCATGGGCTGTCTGACACCAGCCCAGAATGCTAAGCTGTGTCTCAGGCCTCCTGGGAAATTTGACAGCATAGAAGAGACCTGAGCACACCTCCTCCTCATTTAAGAGCAGAGAGGTGGGTCAGCCGAGGGAATAGGAGAGCAAAGCAACAAGTGAGCATTTCGGACAGAGGAGGGAGCTTCTAGCCACTGGGCAGAGGCTGGGGGAGGGAGAGTGATCTCTGTTTCAGGCCTAAAACCTTAGGGACCGAGACTCAGCACCAGCTTGGAACATCTGGGGTGTGTCTTGTGAGAGCTCAAAGGATTAACTGGAGACTGCAAAAGAGATTTGTGGAGCACGTCCTCTGTTTGCGGTCTATTGTGTTGGGCTAACCCAGGGTGGGTCCCTAAATCAGCCTTGGCATTCAGGCTTAGGGTCACGTTTAAAAAGTAGAGAGGGAGCAGCTGAAGGTGTTGACTGAAGATATAGCAGCCCTGCATTGCTTAATGCTTAAATAGTGACATAGGTAGATAGACAGACTGACAGAAATATAAACAGCCAGATGGACAGACAGTTAAATAGACAAATGGACAAACTGACAGATAACTATACAGACAGGTGGACAGACAGGTAAATAGACAAATGGACAGACTGACAGATAAATAGACAGACAGGTGGACAGACAGATAAATAGACAAATGGACAGACTGACAGATAAATAGACAGATAAATAGACAAATGGACAGACTGACAAATAGACAGACAGATGGACAGACAGATAAATAGACAAATGGACAGACTGATAGATAAATAGACAGACAGATAAATAGACAAATGGACAGAAGACAGATAAATAGACAGATGGACAGACAGATAAATAGACAAATGGACAGACTGACAGATAAATAGGCAGATGGACAGATAAATAGACAGACAGATGGACAGACAAATAAATAGACAAATGGACAGACTGACAGATAAATAGACAGGCAGATGGACAGATAAATAGACAGATGGACAGACTGACAGATAAATAGACAGACAGGTGGACAGACAGATAAATAGACAAATGGACAGACTGACAGATAAATAGACAGACAGATGGACAGACAGATAAATACACAAATGGACAGACTGACAGATAGACAGACAGATGGACAGACAGATAAATAGACAAATGGACAGACTGATAGATAAATAGACAGACAGATAAATAGACAAATGGACAGACAGACAGATAAATAGACAGACAGATGGACAGACAGATAAATAGACAAATGGACAGACTGACAGATAAATAGACAGGCAGATGGACAGATAAATAGACAGACAGATGGACAGACAGATACATAGACAAATGGACAGACTGACAGATAAACAGACAGATGGACAGACAGATACATAGACAAATGGACAGACTGACAGATAAATAGACAGACAGATGGACAGACAGATGGATAAATAGACAAATGGACAGACTGATAGATAGACAGACAGATGGACAGACAGATAAATAGACAAATGGACAGACTGATAGATAAATAGACAGACAGATAAATAGACAAATGGACAGACAGACAGATAAATAGACAAATGGACAGACTGACAGCTAAATAGACAGACAGATGGACAGACAGATAAATACACAAATGGACAGACTGACAGACAGACAGGTGGACAGATAGATAAATAGACAAATGGACAGACTGACAGATAAATAGACAGACAGATGGACAGACAGATACATAGACAAATGGACAGACTGACAGATAAATAGACAGATGGACAGACAGATACATAGACAAATGGACAGACTGACAGATAAATAGACAGACAGATGGACAGACAGATGGATAAATAGACAAATGGACAGACTGGCAGATAAATAGAATGGTAGAGGACAGATGACAGATTATTGGTGGAACGATAGCAGAGATAGATGAAAGATTGATCGATTGATAGATCGATCGGTCATAGATAGATGTTCCCAGAGCTTCAGAGTGGTGTCATGCATAGAGAGCTGACCTGGACCACAGCTCAGTTCCTGCCCCTGACACATCTGGGGGATTTCAGCTGCCAGTCAGAGATGTCAAAGCCCACAGTAATACATATTCTCTAATGTCATTCCCATGAAGAAAGCCATGTCTGTTTCAGATGTTGAAGCATTTGAAAATGCCAAGAGCTCTTCTCTTCTGGGTCTCCAGTGACTCTGGCTCCAGCATCCTGAGAGACAGTTGCCTCTCCATAGGGCTCCCCTGGGCTCCCCTGTTCCTGCAGTAATGCCCAAGTGATATAACTGTGCAGATTACAGACACAGGACTCATAATGCCCCCTCATTTATTAGAGGTGAGGCGGGGAGATCCCAGGACACCACAGAGGAACTGCTGTCCCCAGAAAAACTGGGCTTTGATAAATCCAAGTGGAGAGAGGCCAACGAAAAGCTCACGGGCATCGGCTACCCGAGGTGCCACCTCACATCTCTCGATTTTCACTCAATCCTCTTGCCAAGCTTAGTGGTTTCTACCCTGCTTCCTCCTTTGCCAGTCTTCTCACACCTGGCTTCCTTCCACACATTCTCTGATCCAGCTACCAGGGTTTCCTGGCTGTTTGCTGCACATGCCTCTCCATTTCCCACCTCCATGCCTTTTCCCCTCTTCATCCCTCATGCCTGGCATGCCCTCCCTCCTCACCTCTGCCTCTTGACTTCCATGAAGTCTCCAATCCACCCTGTGCAGGAGGCCCGTCCCTATCCTCCCACTGCCAGTGCCTTCCCTCTACAGTGCCCTTCCATTCATATTGTGCAGATTCTGTCTCTCCATAGCTGTTGGCATGTTGTGTCTTTCCCCTGTTAGAACATGAGCTCTTTGAGGGAAGGCACCAATCTTGCTCTGTCCAGCCCTCAGTACACACAGTGCTGGGCACATACCCTGGGCCTAACAAATACTTCTAAATGTCGTCATCCTGGGTAAGCCATAGGCAGATAAGAAAGGCTGTTTGTGAGGCTTTAATAGACAGGGTTGGAGCCTCCATTGGGAAACAGCATCTTTCTTCTGACCTTTCTGTTCCAAGGTTCACAACAGGATGTGTACTCAGAGGGCAAGGCTCCAGTGAGAAACAGAATGTTTCTGGCAGCCATGACCCTTGTCAGACTGGACGCTGTGCAGAGATCAGCTTGTTTTTGTGGCCCAGCTGACCGTAGATGAGGAATCAAATAGTTTGTCTAAAAAAGGAAAGAAGAAAAGCAAAAAGAAAGAAAAGAAATGAAACCGACTGAGCAATCCCCTCCTTCTTCTCTGGAGCAGCCCCCGATGCTGCCGCCGCCTGGGGTTTATATAACTGCCGAAGAGAGCACAGACTCTGCGTGATCCATGATTCCCTCCACCACCTAGGGCCGGTCCCATCCAAAGCTTTGTCCATATCTTACCAGAAATCCTCCATGGAGGATCTGCCCAGCGTGCTTTGGCATTCCCCTTGTTCTTTTGGTAGTTCCAGGATAATAATAATAATTAATAATAATAATTATAATCCAGACCGTGTGGGACAAGGTCCTGTCTGCCTCCTGAAGTTGTCCTGAGGATGGTCTCAGCAAATGAAGCTCCGGAGGATGGGTGGGCACCCCAGTGCTTTCATTCAATTACAGAAAGCATTGAACTTAGCCACTGGTGTGACTGCCAGTCTATAGACAACAAAGAGCCAGAGGATGACCATTTCCATCTGAGTGCCATTGAAGAAGATGAGAATGCTAAAGATGACAATAGCCTACTGAGACAGGAGGGGGAGGGGCCTCAAGTTGGGGGTCTGCCACCTCCCATTCTCCCCAGGTCTCCACTCTGCTGCCATCCAGCACGATCGGCGCCTTCTGTCCCACTCCCTGTGACTCCTACAGAAAGATCATGCCCATCTCAATGATTGAAAGACCAACCCCATGTATAAGGGGTCTCCTGAGTGGAGGGAAAAGGATTGGACTACCATTTCTTTGGTCTGGGGAAGTCCTGGATGAAGAGACACTTTCTTGTGAGGCAGGCAGGCCCTTCTCTGTAATGATAGTCCTAGAGCAAGGGTGGGGAACCTGTGACCTTGAGGCCACATGTGGACCTTTAGGTCCTCAAGTATGTCCCTTTGACTGAATCCAAACTTCACAGAATAAAAGGATTTTTTCTGTAAAGTTTGGATTCAGTCAAAGGGACGCACTTGAGGACCTAGAGGGCCACATGTGGCCTCAAGGCCACAGGTTCCTCACCCATATCCTAGAGAGTTGCCCAGAGCCATGAGAAGGTGATACACAGGGTCACGCAGTCAGGATGTGTCAGAGATAGGACTTCAGCCCAACTCCTCCTGGGTCCCTTTCTAAAACATGAGTAGTTCTTGGTTGGTCTCTTTTCAGGGGGATGAAAAGCCCCAAACATGAATAAAAGCCCCTTAGCAAGAGCTCAACCCAAGTGTCTGAACAAGGTAAGCAGAGACCTGGCTTATCCTGGATCTCTTCCTGTAGCTCATGAATCGGTGGGGAGGAAACAACATCTGGGTTTGGGCAAGGGAGAGGCCAGCCTGCCCTTCAGGACTGGGGTGGGCCCCTCCTGCTTCCATCTGTCCTGGGCAGCCCCCACTGTGGGGACCTTTACCTTCTGAGAAACATCTCCTTCCTTGGTCCTCGCCAGAAGCAATATTGAGAACAAAATGCCATTCCTCTGGACAGAGTCATGGGTAAGGAGTGAAAGAGAGGGAGAGATCTATGTGGAGCCCTTGGGTGAGAGTGTGTGCAGAGAAGCTTCTGGGAGGCCAGGCTCCCTTCTTGGGATTAGAACTTCTTCCTCGAACCCCAGGGAGTCCTGCCTGTGGCTGAGCCCAGAGCCTACCCCTCTGGGACACACTGACTCAGGCTCATTCAGAGATTTGGAACAGACTTTAGAGATTAACTAGTCCAGATGAGGAAACTAAGACCCGGGGGGAAGTGACTTCCCAAGATCATGCAGGGAGGAAGTGTCAGAGGCAGGATTCAAACCCAGGCCTACTCAGAGGGTCATAGATTCAGAGCTGAAAGGGACCCAAGGATAGGTGATTAGCCCAAGGTCACACAGACAAGAAGGGGCATAGCTGAAACCCAAACCCAGGGCCTCAAACTTGAAATCCAGCTGTCTTCTATTATACTAAGCTGCATCCGTAAATCCATAGAAAGCCTTTCTCCATGGAAAATTATGGACACTCTGCATCTCTGGTTCTCTGTGCTATCCAGGCCCCTGGGGAGTCCTCAGGCAGGGGTCATGTGAGGATGTGTATATCCCAACACCTTCCATTGGGACAGGGGGAAGTAAAGGTAAGAGGGAAGGACCCCCTTCACAGATGGGGGAGTGGGCCACCGATCAGTGCGTGCCAGAAAGGATGGGGAGTTTGTGCTTTGCAGTCATTAGCTGGAAAGAGTTGGAGGCCAGAGAGGGTATTATCAAAGATGGAAGAGGGTCAGTACTGGTGATTTCAAGCATAGGATTCCGGAATGGGAATAAGGAGAAGGGAGGGCTAGATTGGCGGCGTCTTAAAGTCCAGTGCCGAGAGATGGAAGTGAGGCTGTACTGGTAGGAACAGGAAGCTGGCTCACTCCTAGGCTAGATGGACATTGATGAGTCTTGGTGCCACTGCTGCCTTCCTTGAACCTTCTGGGGATATCTTTGGGGCTTTCCAAGCTGACTCTCTTTTATGGTTGAGAGGCAGCAGTTCAGACCTAGCTGACCCTGACTAGTTGTGTGACCCAGGCAAGGCACCCAAACTCTATAAGTATTAATTCCCTTTTCCACAAGATATGAATCCTGGGAGGCCAAAATGGATGAAAACCACCTTCAGAGTCAGGATGATTCTGGGCAAGTCACCTGACTGAAGGTGGGTGAAGATCTGCATTGGGAGAGGAAGTACCTGAACTGGGAGTTCTCTGCCCTGGAGATACCCCAAACCTGGCCCCCAAACCAAAATGGTGGCTCTAGACTCTGAGTCCTTGTACCATAGTTTTGTGGTGAGGCCAGGTGTCTGAGGGCTGGGAGGGAATTTGGAGAATGGGTGAAAAACACTTTGCCAAGCTTCCTGCCCCCTGTATAGGTCAGCTAGTGCTCAGTGCGGTTCTATAAACACAGCTTAGTTATTGACAATGAGCTAGACCTCCAGCTAGGCATCAGGGATACCAAAAAGGAGCAAGCTCTGCCCTCGGAGAGCTTATACTTCATGAAGAAATGCAATATTAAGTTAACAGAGAAGTAAATACAAAGTCACTTCAGGCAGGAGAGCCTATTAGAGAGACGAGGAGCAGCTTCTCATAGGGCACGGCCCCCAGTCACGAAGTCATGAAGAGAACAAAGGAACAGGGAGTAGAAAGTGCATTCCAGGCAAGAGGGCCACCAGCCTGTCCAGAGCCCGAAGGGGAGACAGAACGCATAGGTAGGGGAACAGCAAACAGGCGTGTTTGCTAGGACATACCGTGCCTGAAGGGGAGTGATATGAAATAATCCTGGAAGTGAGAGAGATGGAAGGGGGCTTTAGATTCTAGGCCAAGAGATTCCTATTTCATCCTAAATGGAATCAGAAGCCGGGAAGCTTTCTGAGTAAATAGTAAGGTGGAAAGATAAGCAGCTAGAAGGATAGATAGATGATCGATAGATGAAAAGACACACAGAAGACATATAGAGAGAGAATCGAGCATTTATTAAGTGCTTACTATGTGCTAGGCACTGTGCTAAGCACTAGGGATACAGTAGTAAGACAGTTCCTGCCTTCAAGGAGCTTATGTTCTCATCCTGGAGACAACATGTAAGGCGGAGCTAGACAATTCCAAGCACACAACGTGGTGACGAGATGTGGAGAGAACTGGGAAGTGAGATGGAGGCCTGGAGCTGGGCAAGATAAGGCAAGAGCTCACCAGTGAACTGGGGATCTCAGGGCTAGATGAAAAATGTAACAAATAATGTGAATGTGTGGTTTTCTAAGTCAATATGCTGCCCACAGGGATCTTTGTGTATGATTTGATGGTCCCATTTCTATTCGAGTTTGACACCATTGATCTAGACCTCCTTTAGAAATGAAAATACCCTACCCAGAGTACAAAGGGTCACTGGGAGATCTTCCCTCCCTCCTTCCTTCCTTCCTTCCTTCCTTCCATCCTTCCTTTCTTCCTTCACCCTTTTTTTCCTCTTTTTTTCAGAATGCTTTTTGTTTTTTATTTTAATACCCCCATATCTTCTGATATTCTCCCCCTGCCCCCATTGAACCCTCCTTAGGAACCAAGAAGAACAGTTAAGTAAAACTGACAAAGCCACTAGGATCTGACGGTATCTGCAGTGCCGTGATCCTATGGCCCCCGTGTCTCTGACAAAAGGAGAGATGTGCATTTCATCTCTTATTTCCTGGAACCAAGATTGTTCACAGTGGTTCACCTGAGTTCTTTTGCCTTTTAGGGATTATTTACATGTCTTAATATGGTGTTTCTTTCAAGAATGAACCTCTTCCCCCCAAATCTCAGAATCTTCCTTGTCTTACTCCTGACTAGGACCCTGTCACTGACTCAAATCCTTTACTAGGGTGACCTTAGCTGCAGCTCAGTTTGGTTCTTCCAGCTGTGCCAAAGACAGTGGCACATCCATCTCCAAAGGACAACATCTTAGCTATCTGCTAAGGGCTGCCAAGCCTTAGCAGCTCTTTCTCATTTCACCATCTCCAGATGTTGCAAAGTCATGTCATTGAACATATACACACGGAGGGAACAAAGAGCCTTCAGTGCCCATCATGGGTTAGGCAAACAAACCTCAGACATGCCCTTGGCCCCACATGGCAATATGGCACCCAAGACACATGAAACTGCTTAGAATCGTATTCTCCAAGACATCTCTTTCCTTACCACAGGAGAGGAGAGGAGATCACCAAATTCCATCACTGAATTTTGATTGTATTATAATTTGCTGTGTTTCCATGAAGGACAAAACCATATTTAATTAACCAAAAAATGTGATATTTTATCTTGTAGGATGTTCAACAGAAATCCACGAATGTAGTCTACCAAGCTCATCATGTGAGTAGGAATAAGAGAGGCCAGGTTGTTGGGACCAGAGGAGGATTTCGAGGCTGTACAGTGTGGTTAACAGGTAAGTCAGTCAGTCTTGTCAATGAAAGTTGGTACGGCCATTTGTCTAATGCAGTTAAGGATGCCTGAAGACATTGGCTCAGATAAACCCCATGCTAACTCAAGGGGTGCTTTGTCAACCCAGACCCAGCCATTTGCCTTCTGAGGGGAGAACAATGAACAGTGGAGAAAAACTGTAGAGAGACAGGCTTAGGGAAGAATCCACTTATCATCAGTGAGAGCTGTCCAAAAGAGGAATGGCTGCCTGGGGAGGTGGTGGGTGCAAGTCTTCCAAGAGACCCTCTGTTCCCCTTGGGGCATGCTGAGGGGGTTGAACTAGTTACTCTTTGGCCTTCTTTCCTGCTCTAATATTCCGGAATCCAGCCCGTGCTGTTTGGGATGGTGAGGGGTACAGACAAAACTTGAACCCAGGACTCCTGTCTGTTTCTCTTTACTGTAATGTAATGAGCCTAAGGGAGCAACTAGGTGGCACAGTGGGTAGACTGCCAGGCTTGGAGTCAAGAAAACCTGAGTTCAAACCCAGCCTCTGACACTAACTGTGTGACCCTGGGTAAGTCATTTAACTCTGTTGGCCTCAGTTTCTTCATCTGCAAATGAGTTGAAGGAAATAGCGAACCATCAGATGTGACTAGAATGATTGAACGCAATGGGTGTAAGGAAGTGGATACTGGAGCTCATTTTTGTACCCAGCTCATCAAGTGGACCCAAGCCAATATGTAAAAACATGCTGATTCAAGTTATTATAAAATCTACTTAGCAGGCCTGTCTGGTGTGCAGCTACAAACCTCAAGGCCAATTCTAGAACAAACAGCAGGTAGGAACCTGTCCTCTTCCTTCCCCTTTTCTAGCATTTCTTCACCCAGTCCTTCCACGCTCAAGACTGCTCCATGTCTCCTCCCCTCCCAGTACCCCATTTTGCCCAAGCTTTCCTTCAGTTATTGTGGCTCTGGCTCACAGGTGACGGCTGAACCAGCAGGTGATGTTACTACCTCAAAGGCTTCTGGTGAGGAAAATGCTTCAAGTACATCTGGAAATGAGATTTGTGCCTGTTCCGAGGCACCTAAAACCCCCTCCCTCCAAAAACTTCATTCATTTACTTGTGGTTGTTATTGGGATGTTTCAGTCACTTCTGACTCATCTTCATGAACCCATTTGGGGTTTTCTTGGTGAAGATACTGGAGAGGTTTGCCATTTACTTCTCCAGCTCATTTTACAGATAAGGAAACTGAGGCAAACAGAATGAAGTGACTTGTCCAGGATCACACAGCTAGTAAATGTCTGAGGCTGAATTTGAACTCGGGAAGACTCATCTTCCTGGTCCCAAGCCCAGCGCTCTGTACACTATGGCACCATCTTGCAAGCTCCTCAGCCTGGCATTTAAGACCTTTCTCACCGTGGTTCTAACCTACCTTTAGAGTCTTGTGTCCATCACTGCCCTTCATGCCCTCTCCATTCCTGAGAAGCCAGACCAGCAGCTACTCCCTGAGCTCCCTGGTGTGGGCATCAGAGGAGCCCGGCTTAGATCCCTGCACTGCCTCATTTATTACCTGTGTTCCCTCATTTCTAAAGGAAAGAGTGGCCTAGATTCAGCAATTTAATCAACCAATCAACACACATTTCTTAAGCACCCCCAATGCACCATGCCAGACCCTGGGGAGGGAAAGGTGTTCTGGAAATCCTGGGATCCTATCCTGGGAGTCAGGGATTTCTGAGGCATTCCTGTCCTGTGGGAATGTTTAGAGTTAGTTTGAAGATGTCAGATGCTCTGGGGTGAAGTGGGCCTGGCTAGCTGTTGAATGAGCTTGCTTTGGCTATTGGCTAGTTAATTATAGTTAAACAGTATTTAATCAGGTCACAGTCCCATCTCTTTGTACTCAGGAGATGCTTCCAGCTAACCTGCCTCTACTCCCAAACAGGTCTCTCTGGTGCTGGAAAAACAACCATCAGCTTTGCCCTAGAAGAATACCTGGTGTCCCATGCCATCCCTTGTTACTCCCTGGATGGGGACAACGTACGCCATGGTCTCAACAAAAACCTTGGCTTCTCTGCGGGGGACCGAGAAGAAAACATTCGCCGGATCGCTGAGGTGGCCAAGCTCTTTGCCGACGCCGGGCTGGTCTGCATCACCAGCTTCATCTCTCCATTTGCAAAGGTGATTTGGCTTGGGATTCATTCGTTGCAATTGCATTTGAGGACAATAGATAAAGTGCCTACTATGTACAAAGCTGTGTCTTTGCTAAGGATGCAAAGACTCAGAACAGGACTTCTTGCCCTCAAGGAGCTCACATTCTACTGGGAAGGCACAACAGGTGCCTAGATATAAATAAATGCAAAGTAATAAAAAATTTTCTCAGGAGGAAATGAGGGTAACGAGAGGTCTTGTGTAAGAGGCAGCCCCAGAGCTGTGCTTTGGGGGAATCTAGAGATTGTGGGTGGTGGAATTCAAACAGGAGTGCATTTCAGACGAAGGCTCACAGGTGGGACTGTCTGCAAGGAGGTAGCAGGAAGGTGACCATTCAGTCAGACCATCACTTAGTAAATGCCCATCATGTTCAAGGCTCTGGGGAAAATAGACATGAATGCCTTCTAGGGTCTTTTCTGGCTTCTAATCTCTGGTTTTATTATAGTCTCTGCCCTGAAGGAATTTATATTCTCCTTGGGTGGCTACCATATTACAAGTTTGGTGGAAAGAACACCAGCAGCTGGAGGAAGGGTCAGAAATCAGATGCCTTCCCTTCTCTCCCAATGACCCCCGTCTTTATCTTCCTCCTTCCTCCTCCCTGTCAGTGGCAGAATCCTCCCACCTTCCCCCTGGCCCTAGATGAGAAGGCTTCTGAAAGGTTGAGAAACAAGGCAGCAAGCGGACTATCTCTGCAGCAACACACCCTGGAGGCTGAGGGCTTCAGACCTTTGGCCCCTGGCGGATTAACTCATTCTCTCAGAGGAAAGGAGGAGCAGAAAAAGCTCCTAGGTTTTTACCTTTGCTGGGATTCTTGAGTTTCGGGAGCTGTGACCAAAGGGCCCTTGGGCCCTGACTAGGAGGAGGGGTCTGGTTGGGAGGCGCGTGGAGGAGCCCAGGGGCCTTTCATCTCTCTCCTGTTTCCCTCTTGGGGTCCTGGGTGCCCGATGCCAGAATCCCTTCTTCCATGTCGTGTTCTCTACTATGGGGAGAGCTTAAGCTCCGAAGGAGAAGCTCCCAAGCAGCCCAGCTTCTCCTTCCTTTGATGAAATGAGATGTTCCAGGTGCCCTGCCGGGTTCTGGGGCTGTTGGGCTCTGTGGAAGCCAACAAGCTGCAGCCTCCTAAGCCTCCAGGAGGGACGAGCCGCGTGGCTCCTGGGGCATGTCTGTGAGCGCTCTTATGAACCCACTGTGGGCAGTTTTCTGCTGCAGCCCCTAGCGTCTGTGGCTTTTGGAGTCTAAGCCCTTTGAGGGTAGGGACTATGCCTCATTCCTCTTTGTATAGCCTTGATGTCCCCCCCAGGGCTTTGCTCAATAGAGGTCAGTTGCTAACTGCTTGACTTTCACTTTAAAACAAACAAATAATCAAAAGAAACAAAAAAGCCAAGTTGGCCCTGGAGGTGTGAATGCCTTTCACTGTGATCTTCTGTTTTTTACAGGACAGGGAGAATGCTCGTAAAATTCACGAGTCGGCGGGACTCCCCTTCTTTGAAATCTTTGTCGACGCCCCTCTGAACATCTGTGAAAGCAGAGACGTGAAAGGGCTCTACAAGAAAGCCAGGGCTGGGGAAATCAAAGGTAGGATGGCCCTCTGGGAGACTTTTCCCAGTGTCTCCTTCCCTCTTCTCGCACTGTAAGAAGCCATGAATGGCCATCTCCCAAGCTGTGTAAGATGGAAGCAGTGGGCAGGCATCCATCATGGAGCGGATGGCAGACCTAGAGTCCAACCACCGAGTGGGCTCAGATTCCAGCCCTCAGGTGCCTTCTGTGTGCTAGACACTGTGCTAGGCACCAGGAGACAACACGCCACCTTGAGAGGCCCTTCCCCTTGCCTATAAAATGAAGGGTCACCTCCAAGGTCCCTTCCTGCTCTGAATAGGTGATCCTATAATGCAATCACAGATCGGAAGTGAGGGGTCTGGAGTTCAAATTCTGCTACTTGCCACTTGTGATGGTGGGTTTCTCTAGGTTTCCTTTCAACTCCACATCTAATGATGATAATGACATTAATGTGGCCACCAATAGACCCTTCAAGAACAGGCTGCGCTGGGGGGGCCTCCCTGGCCCATTCTCACTTGGAAACTTGGGCATTCTCAGGGAGAAGGAAAAGAGCCGTTTCCCAGGTGGAAAGAAAGACAGCATCCACATTCTAAATGCCACGTGAGACTGTGTCAGAGGGAGTAGAGATGGAGTCCGGGAGAGCTGGGCTCAGATCCTGCCTCTTAGGGACCCTGGCACCCTCAGCTCCCAGAAGCCTAGGATGTGACCTGACTCATACGGCACTGAGTGGGTGCCAGTCTGCAGGAAACTCAGGAAACTCAGGAAGCCATCCAAAAGAAAATGTCCTTCCTGTTTTTTGTTGAGGAATTTCTGGGTTTTAAGCTCTCAGTTCCAGACCAAAACAGTTCAAAATCATACGGGAGAAAGAATTTTGATTTTGCCTTTTTAGCCAGAGCACCAGGCACAGTGCCTGGCACACAGGACAGAGGCACTTAACAAAGGGGAGTGGGACACACCCCACCGTGGGATGAGAATAATGAGGACGATGATATATAAATAGCTAGCATTTCCATAGAGCGCCTACTACGTGCCAGGCACTGTGCTAAGCACTTTGTCAATATTATCTCACAGCAGCCTTGGAAGGTAGGTGCTGTTATTGTATCCCATTTTGCAGATAAGGAAACTGAGGCAGGCAGCGGTTAAGTGAGGCCAGATTTGAACTCAGGTTTGCTGCCTCCAAGACTAGCACTCCACCCACTGTACCACCTAGCTGCCCCAATTAAAAAAGGACAACAATGTGCGCCCCCAAGGAGCGGGGATATCGGGAAAGGAGGTGGGCACAAGTACTATCTCACCCATCCTAAGTGTGTTACCTGGAGATCAAGAATCGTCACTGGCACTTATTTCTGGTCCATTTCCCTGGCAAGGGCTTCCCCTTTGATGAAGTTATTATCACCTCCTGGTGAAAGCCATTTTCCTTTGTCCTGCTTTACAGGGTTTACAGGAATCGACTCTGAATATGAAAAGCCAGAAACTCCTGAACTGGTTGTGAAAACTAACCTGTGGTCTGTGAGCGACTGTGTGCAGCAGGTGGTAGACCTGCTTCAGGAGCAGGTGGGTAGGGGCTTCCCCGAGGGGACGAGCTGGCGGAGGGGTGGGTGTGTCTGGGTTTTGTGGACGTCCGGCCTTCTGAGATCCTCTTGTTTCATGCTGGGTGTCTCTGTGTCCCTTTGGCCTCAGACCATCGTGCCCCACTCGGTGACAAAAGGCATCCACGAGCTTTTCGTCCCCGAAAACCAACTCGACCTGGCCCGGACTGAAGCCGAGAAGCTGCCTTCCTTACCGATCACCAAGGTGAGTGCCCTTGCTCGTCCTCATCAATGCCCAGGGTGGAGGGCTGCCCCAAGGACAGAGCTAACGCCCAGGGACACAGCCCAGGGTGGCAGGCTGCCCCAAGGACAGAGCTAACGCCCAGGGACACAGCCCGGGGTGGCAGGCTGCCTCAAGGACAGAGCTGGCACCCAGGGATACTGCCCGGGGTGGAGGGCTGGCCCAAGGGCAGAACTGGCCCCCCACCCCATTCACCCACCTCTTTCTGTTGGGCAGCTCGATTTGCAGTGGGTCCAGGTGCTGAGCGAAGGTTGGGCCACGCCCCTCAAAGGCTTCATGCGGGAGAAGGAGTTTTTGCAAGTGATGCACTTCGACACTTTGCTGGACGGTAGGATTTCTTCTTTCCTACTATTTCTTATCGTGGGGGATGGGGGTGAAGAAGGGAATCCCTTCCTTCCAAGCCTACAGAGGCCCTGAGAAATATTCTTGGTTGAGCTGAAAACATTGTGGGGCAGAAAAAGGTCTTGGTCAAGGCCAGTGTGACTTGTTTTACCACAACATTCCAAGCTTTGAACCTGGTTGGGTACAAGATCACAGGACTGAGGGCTGGTAGGGAACCCCCTTGTTGGACAGATGAAGGACCTGAGGCTTGCCCCCAGCACAAGGCTAGAGAGCCAGACTCCAACTTGGGTCTTCTGCCCCCAAAGCCTGGGCTCCTTCTGCCCTATCGAGCTGCCAACATGTCCTGCCATCTTCCTCCAGGGATTTAATTCAAAGTCATAATGACCATGAGCTGAAGATGAAGCACACTCTGCCCTCTGTACCCAGCAGAGAAGCTTTTGGGCAGTTTTCCTTCTGTTGCTTTGTTATGCCTACCTGGTCTGCCTCTCTGAAAAGCTCAGGGCCATTGGGGGCATCATCTCCTGGCAGAGCTGCCAACCAAGGCTGGGAGAGGCTGGGTGAGACCCAGCCCGGATGGGGGCTCGGCACCACTCCTGTGGATGCTGCGTGGGCAGCAGCCCAAAGCAGGCTGAGAATGAGCATTTGCTGCTCTGGGGCTTGTGCCCTTGACCCCAGGCCCCTAGAATCTCTCACACACATGCACAGAAACACACATATATCAACATATGACAAATATATACATGCTATGCACATATATGAATGTATGCGTATGTACATTGAAGACAATGCAGCAGGTGAAACTCTCACCCTGAAGGCTCATGTAAAGCCAGCTGCCTGAGCCCTAGACAGAGGAAACTCAAGTCCTTGGACAAAGGACTTGACAAAGGATCAAGCTCTCAGAAACTCACCTGGGTCCAAGCCATTCTACTGCCCATAAAATGATTTCCTTCCACCACAGTCTGCCCTGTGGCAGAGACTCCCTGCTCAGGGGACCCCCTGACACTAGCTCCGTTTCTAGAGCAGAGGGCCCAGTGGCTGCCAGGTGGAAGGGTCAATCTGAGCTGGAGGGTGGCTGGGCTGGGGCCCAGGGCTTCATTCAGACCTGCCTTCCTGAGATATCTCTGTATCCCCCTTGAAGGGGCACAGCTTCTCTATGATCAACAAGCATAGGAGATGTTTCCTGAGAAAAAGAGGAAGGGACATTTTTTGGTCACCTGGTATCAGTGGAGAGAGAAGACTTCCAGCCTTGCAAAACTATGGCTTGATATAAAAAGGACGATGAAGAATTAGCAGCCCCTATGGTTGTGGTGCCATGGGAAAAAGTAATTTGTCCACATAGTCCGTCAGCGTTGGCATAGCAGGAAAAGTCAGGAGGATATGGTTCAAATCCTGCCCCCAAACAATCACAAGGTCCATATTCTCTCTGAGCTTCAGTCTCCTGAAAAATGGTCTAAGCAGACCCATAATAACTTCCCGAGGGGAAGGCTATGAAGATCCAATGGGACGGTGAGAGTCAGAAATTGCATCAGTTCAAGTGAAGGATGGCAATCAGGGTCAGAGCTTGGTGAGGGGCTGTGAGCTTCCACCAGTGAGCCGCCATCTTTACGCTGCTGCTAGTGCTTCTGGGGGGCTCCAGGATACTCTGGTCAGAATGTATCCACACCTACTTCCCCCAAGTCAGGGTCTAGTAACCACCTACCTCAGCTCCTCCACTGAGATGAAACTGGGCCACTTACCATGGGCTGCCATTGTTTTCAGGCAGATGGCCACCCTTGGGGCACAAAGTCTTCTCTTGGTCGAGTCTTCCCAACCTACAACTTGGTGCATCAGGTTTAATGTCATGGAGAACAATTAGGCTTCCAGATGTGGTGGGGTGTGCTAGATACATTGGGGAAGCTCCCAATGAGCTCTCTGTTGTCTTGAAATGATTCCAGTGGGGGCTGAAAACATGTTTGTTAATTGTGTTTATGTTTCCCTAGGCATGACCTGTCCTGGTATGTACTTTAATAACTTTCCAAGTAATCGAATTATTATAATTAGATATTTTACATTAATTGGAACTAGAATTTTTTAATCGCAAAAAAAAACCAACAGAAAAATGAATCTGAATGAGCCAGTGCTTATTGATCGGAGTTCATGATCCAACCAGCTATGGCAGAGCAAAGGCAGTGGGGATGGGGGTGGGGCAAAGAGCTGGGCCAGCCGAGCTCAGGAAATCAGTGGGTCTGTGTAGCTGTGCTTTGTTGTGCCATCCCTGGCCAGCAGAAGAAGGCCTCTGCACTCAGAATGATTCAGGGAGAAGCCCTGAGGGGTTTTTGTCTGCTGTCAGCCACACTGTCATTCCTCTCAGGTCACTGGGCCCAAAGACCATTTTTCTTGTGCTTTTTCAGACCTTTAAGGTCAAGCTGGTTTTACATGGGAGTTGAAGTGGGAACATCTGGTTGGATTCTGCATGAACTGCAGGACTGCTTCTGTGGCAGACTGTGATTTTGCATGAAAGTAATTTCAAGCCATCAACTGATAGACAATGACAGAACTGGACACTAATGAAAGCTTCTGGGATGGTCCCAAGAGGGAGGGGGCACATGTTCCAAGTGAGCAAGACCGGACATGGAAAATGTCCTTGACCTTTGGTTTCCCCTTGTTATTAGTGGAGGTGAGGAGGAGAGAGGGTAGGACTTAGAGACATGGTTCAGATGTTGGCTCTGTACCTGCATCACCCCTGGGACCATGGGCAAGTCCCTGAAAAGGACCCTAGCATAGTACACTGAGATGAATTTGGACGGCAAAGACCTGAGTTCAAATCTTGACTCTGCCTCTTATCATTGTGAACCCTCAGACAGTCGCTGTATAGTGAGGGGCAGGACTAGATCACCTTTAATTTACTTCCTGAAGGAGGAGAGGAGGAGAAAGGGCCCAGCCTCATTCCCCAGACACCATTTTCTGGGGACTCTGGGGCAATGAAGGCCTTTACTGAGCAAGAAGCCCTATTAAAATGCTTGTCAATGACCTTCTGCAGGAGACTTTCCGCCCCAGCTCACAGGCATCTTATCTCAGTTTGGGGGGCCATCACACTGCTCCCCAAATCCTGTCCTGCCCTTTTGGGCCCTGTTCCATTTGGAGCCTGTTTCCAGAGTATGGTTGGTGATCCCCAAGCAGGCCTGCATGCTTCCTTCTGAGCAGGGAATGGGGGGTCCAAGCTCACTGTGTTTTAGGAGGGTAGTGCTAAGACTGGTTTTTATACATTAAAATAAAGTTTTATTGTATTTTTCAAAATGGAAGAACCATTCTTAGCTCTCAGGCCATACAGAAGTAAAGGTGGGTTGGATTTTGCCCTCAGGCTATAGTTTGCCATGCCTTGATTTTACAGAGAAGAAAACTGAGGCCTGAAGAAGTAATTTGATTTCCCCAAGGTAACAGCTAGTCAGTGCTCTTGCCAGGATACAAACCCAGACCTCCAACTCCAGTGTTCTTTCCACACCTTCATCATAGATTAGTGATGCATATGACTTTAGAGACCACCTACTCCAAGCTCTCCTATTTTACAGATGAGAAAGTGAGGCTGAGAGAAGGGTGGGGACGTAGGCAGTCATATGGATAGTAATGAGGACCATGGATTTGGATACAGATGAGGACATCACCCCTCAAAGCATGATCAACTCAAGAAGTCCTTGTTCATGTACCAGGAATGGGGGAAAGGGTGGGAGGGAGATTGAATTATGAGGGGAGATATACTAAGGCATCATTATCTAGCACCCTTGGAGACCAAGGTATTCTGGATAAAGGAGTTTTCTAGATAACTGGACTAGAGAGCTCTTAGGTCTAAGCCCTGTGATGCTATGACTCAAGTCCCATGCGGCTTCCTGCAATCCACTCTGGGGACCTCACAGGAGTTTTTGAGGTAGTCTGGATGACTCTTGGATGGTGTCACTGGAAAGGGTCTTTGTGATGCAAGGGTATTCCCCGTGCTAAAATTCATTCAATCACCAATCCACAAAGTCAGGTCAGGTGTTGGGGGCCGTGCTGATCAGCCAAGCAAGGTCAGTTGATTTTTTAAAACTGTTTCTTGTATGATTAAAATAATCACAGCTCCCCGTTTTTAGAAAGCTTTAAGGCTTCCAAAGAACTTTCCTCATCCCACTCTGTCAGGAGGGTGGAAGCACAAACCCCCAGGTACAGAGCTGAAAACAAAGGCTCTGAGGCCTGCCCAGGGTCCCTCTGGCAGAGGCCTGGTGAGGACCAGTCAGAAGAGGAGGAAGCAGCAATTCTAGTACAGGGTTGGTTTAGAAGAAGCCAAATGTACCTTAAGTCAGACTCTTCAGACCCAAGGAGTTCAACACCCCCCCCCCATTTTTCAGATAAGAAAACTGAGGTCTAAGGAGGCCAGGGGCTTTGCCAAGGTCACCCAGGTTGTGAGTGGGAGAGTCTTTTCTTTGAGATTCTCCTGGATCACAAGGGCAGGGCCTATGGCTCTGCCAGCAAAGGCTCCTGAAGAGCTACTGATGAGTTCTGATGCTACATCCCTGGGCCCCAGACTACATCCGCTTCTCCACAGCTCCCTGAAGTCCAGGACCAAGGAGCCCTGCTCCTCGTGGACCCTGAGCCACTAGAAGTATGCTGAGAGTCCAGTGCTAGCTTCGGACTTCCTGGCTTCTTTTGGGGGACTTTTCAGGAGGGCCTTGGCCCCCCCTTCCTGTCCAGGTAGCGTGGTGTGAAGGCTGGATTTAGTCTAGGACCCCAAGCGCTCCGCACCTGGATGGCTTTGGATGGAGGCCTCTGAGGACCCTTCCAGCTCCAGGTGGGGATCTTTGGGTGACCTTGGCCCTCAGTTTCCCCATCTGTATAATGAGGGAGTAGGACTAGATGACCGCTGAGGTTCCTCCCAGCTCTGTCTCCTTCTAGCCCAGGCACGGCCCACCGGGTGTGGGAGGTGCTGTGTGTTGACACCTCCCTGGGTTCTTCCCACAGATGGTGTCCTCAACCTGAGCATTCCCATCGTTCTCCCAGTCTCTGATGATGATAGGAAGCGGCTCCAGGGCTGCAGCGAGTTTGCCCTGGAATATGATGGACGGAAGGTGGCCATCCTGAGAGACCCAGAATTCTACGAGCACAGGAAGGAAGAGCGTTGTGCCCGTGTCTGGGGGACCACCTGTGCTCAGCACCCCCACATCAAGGTACGTCCACAAGAGTCCATGCCATTCTACAGATGAGAACACTAAAGACTGAATAGAATCCAGAGGGCAAAGCAGGGGAAGGAGGGCATTCCAGATTCAGGGATGGCCGGGAGCAGATGGGGAAGCACTGGGCAGAGAGAGGCCAGTATTCAAGGGATCAGCTGGTTGGAAGGTGGGAGGAAACCGTGTAGGACGGTCACAGAGTTCTAGGTTTGGAGCTGGAAGGGACCAAGAGTCCAACCCTTCCTCCTCTCATTTCACACCTGAGGTAGCTGAGGCAGAGAAGGAAAGGGGCTTGGCCAAGGTCACACAGATAGTGAGTGTTTGAGGCAGTATTCGAACCTAGTACAATACCCAGTAGACCATGCTGCCTCCAAAAGATAGGGTGGACCATGATGCCCCCAGAGTCACTCAAGTGGGCATGCCCGGTGACCAGGCCTAGACTCCACAGCCATCAGAGAAAGAAGGACCCTTGTGTACCAAAGTATATCAAACATTTATTAAGCACCTACTATGTGCTAAGCCCCGGGGATACAAGGCCAGTCCCTGCCCTCAGGAAGCTTACAGTCTAATGGGGGAGACAACTCGCAAACACGAGGTACAAAACAAGCTATAGACAGGATCATTTGGAGATAATCAACCCAGGGAAGGCCCTGACATTGGAGGGACCTGGGAAGGCTTTTCTTGTAGAAGGTGGGATTTTGTGGGGTCTTGAAGGGAGACAGGAGGTAGAGATGGGGAGGGAGAGAATTCTAGGCCTGGAGAAGCAGCCAGAGAAAATGCGGGCTGAGAAGCTCAGAGAGTACGTCTGTGCATATGTGTGAAGGGGGGTGCCCATCAATTAGAGAATGGCTGAGCAACTTATTACACGCTCTGTGAAAAATGATGGAAGCGACGTTTTCAGAGAAACCTGGAAAGACTGGTGTGAACCAGAGCAGAACCAATAATACAGTGTCAACCACACCGAAGCAACTTTGGGGTCTGTGAACCAGGTGGGGGCCAGCTAGAGACCGAGGAGGAAGCTCGGGCCCTGCCCTGGACAGACAGAAGGGATGGGCTCAGAATGCTGAATGACACATACATTTGGGGATGTGGCCAATGTGGGGATTTGTTTTGCTTCAGTGGGCATGTAAGCTACAAAAGGTTTTGTTTTTTTAATGGGGATGGGAAGTGGGAGGGATAGCGTTTCCTCCCTATCCCAGTACCAGGGTGTTTCCTACCTTCCCCTCCCCACAAACATACATGAACAAAAAGAGAGGAATCATGGGCAGGTGAGGCGGCTCTGTAAGTGTCAGGTTGGATTTATTATATACTTAAGAAGAAAAGCAAGCTTTATGGAAGCTATTTGCAGTTTCATGGACAGTCCTCTCTGATGGAAGTAAATGCGAATATTATATAGTGTTGGCTAAATTCAGAATTTTAAAAGGAAAGATAGGGTAGAAGCAGATTACAATGGGTCTTGAATCTCTTTGTCATCCACTGGGGAAGAATCTGCCTCACATGTGTCTAGGACTCTCGAGGGAGGAGCCAAACTGCCAAGAAAGGGCAAAAGCCGCTGAATTGACTGGTTTCAGGATGGAGGATAAGGGTGAATTGGGATTTGGGGCCCTGCCATCGTCATCAGCTCAGCACAATAAAGGAAGCTACTGCCAGGGAGGAGTTTCTGGGCTCTTTCTTTTTGCCTTTGACCTCCTTATAGGGGGAGTTCTGGATCCCAGAGCATGGGCATTTTGGTCACTTTTTTTAAAAACGTAATTCAAAATTGCTTTCCAGAATCACTGGTTCCGTTCAGCATTAAGAAGCCTGCCTTCCTCCAGCCCCACCAGCATCGATGACACCCATCTTTTGCCCTCCCACGCTTTTCACAAAATACTTCCCTGCTTCTGCTCCCCTTTCCCCTCTAAGAACCAAAGGATGGACAGAAAGCAAGAGCCTGCTTGTTGCCTGCAAACCCTCACCCTCAGCGTATTCCTCTTTGAATGGGAAGGTTGGGGGCAGGGGAGGGGCTCAGCCAGACAGTAGTTTCAGTGTTGGGCACCCATCTGAGCAAAGCCGTATGCTCTAATCATCTTAATCATGCGCCTTTTTCATTCCTTCCCTGGTTGTAATTATACAAGCTGGTGATTTTCCCTCCACCCAGAGACATAAAGAGGAGGCCTTTCATTTGAACTGGCTGCAATGTTTTAGGGGTTTGTGTCTTTGTAGTATCCAGAGCTGGAAGGGATCGTAGGGACAATCTAATTGAGGTAGTCTTAGCCTGGCATCCTGAGGAATGTTTTAAAAAATTGATCTCTGTATTTCAATATAATCAGTGTCCTTTGTAATCCCACATACTTTGTGTGTTTGAAAACCCAGTTCTGAGAAGGGTCTGTCCTTGTCTACCTTTGCTGACTACGGAAGAAGTCGCTAGTCTAGTGCTGACCACCCATTTTAGAGGGGGCTCAAAGACATGCAACTTGCCCGTGGTCAGGCCATTTGACAGGTCAGAAGCCTAAGTCAGGTTTCAGGCCCACATCTCTAATGACTCCAAGCCTTCCCAGGGCTCTGCATTATGGGGCTCCAGCACAACGGAAGGCCTGGATCCAGGGCCAGTCTTTCCCAGGGTCCCTGAAATGGTGCAAATAGTGGTTTGGTCCTTCTAGGGTCCAGTGGCCTTGGAGTGAGGGGGGAGGGCAGAAGAGGGAGAGGAAGGAGATGCCTTTAGAGGAAGAGCCATCCCCCCAGGCCATGACAGTGATCAGGCAACAAACTCCCCAAGAAGGAATCTGTAACCTCTCTGAGAAGGATGAGGGAGAGAAGGCAGAGGAGTAATTGCACCTTTCCCTTCACTGGCCTGGGATGGCTGGGGAGGTGGGGAAAGGCGTGCAGGCATGCCGATGGCGGCTCTGGATGGCTTCCAGCTCTCTTTTCCCAGAACATCCCGAGGGGCCAGCCCTGCCAGGAGTCGGTGGGATTCCAGTTTGCAGCCAGTGTCATTACTACCCCTTTTAAGTTCACCCAGCTGGGTGACCTTGGACAAGTCCTTCATCTTCCTGAGGGGCCATAGATCAAAGGTCAGAAGAAACCTTAAATAACATCTTAGCCAACCCCTGTATTTGATAGAGCCGGAACATCACTTGCCTCGGCTCTCACAACCGGTAAATTGCCAGCCAAGTCCCCTGACTCCAGACCCAAGGTTCTTTCCTTTAGGTGACACCCCCAGGATCACACAGCTAGTGAGGACTCGTGGATTGTAAGCTGGAAGGGAATTTAGAGGCTTTCTAGTCTCACCCCTCTCAGGGCCAGCCAGGTGAAGTGACTTGTCTAAGGTGACACAGAAAGTGGCCAGGTCAGGCTTCGAATCCCACACCTCTTCTTTCCTCACTTTGGGACCACTGTCAGGACTCCCCAGGCTACGGCTTCCACTGCCTCCAAGAAGTCCTCTAGGGGTCCTGTGCTGGGGTGTGCCAGGAGCAATCTTCCCCCCACCCTGCCCTGCTGGCAGACAGATGTCCCCAAGGAAAGCCTTGCGCAGGAGGAAACAAGGCAAAGAGCAGCTTTGGAGAGAGGCTCCCCTTAAGATTGGAACCAGCCCGTGCTCCCTCCCTGCCCCGAAGGCGCAAGAAGGGGCCAGGGCTCAGAGGAGGGAGCGGGAGGAGCCAGAAATGCTCCTGTCATCACAAAGCACACGGTATCTTGGCTGCCTTTCATCTGGGACTCTGCACGCTTTGCCAAACCACCCATCACCTCTCCTGGCAACCTTGTAAAGTGATGAAGTATGATTTTCCCGTTTTAAAAGACCAGGCAGCACCAGGTGGCACCTGGTGGCCCCAGGAGGAGTCAGGGGCAGGGTGGGGACCAAGAGGGAACATTTCCCCAGACTCTAGCTGTGGCACCTCTAAGGGGACCAGGATCCTTTTGCAGACCCCTTGGAAGACACGATATGAACTCAGCCGAGGCCAGCAGAGACTAGGAGAGTAACCTAAGCAGAGTCTAGGCTCAGCGACGGGAGACTCTGTTGTATGGGACTCTGTTGTGCCATCAGTGAAATGGGATAATAATAGCTACTTCCCAAGGTCATTGCCAGAAAGGCACCCTAGAAATGTGAGGGTTTTGTCTCCTTTCAACCTCCCTGCCCCATTTCTTTACCACTGAGGCCAGATGGAACTGAAAACAGTAACTTTAGAAAGCAGATGTCAGGGAAAGTGGGGGCTTCTCTGGCAGTCCTCTGTTTTGTTTGGACATAATGGAGGTCCAGGCTGCCTGGATGTGATCTGGGCTCCCACCCCCACCTCATTTAGGAGAAAATGTATTCAGGGAGTTTTCCTGAACATACCATAGCAGCTTAGTGACAAAAAGTGGACAAGAAAGTCACCTCAAACAAACAGTTCAGAGAATTTTAACAGAGAGAGGAAGGGGGCTGATCCAGGTCAGGCTCCTGGGATAGCTGGGGGGAGAGGGTCCAAGGGGAGGTGTCCACGAGATCTCACCAGGTGTGTGCAGTGGATGGGGAGGCCGAGGGCCCAGCCCCTCTCCTGGGGACCCCATATCCTGGCCTCAGTTTCCTCCTCTGCCAAAGGAGAAGGTTGGACTCCGTGGCCCTTTGAGGGTGTGTAAACATTAGGTTAAAACAAACAGAAATCCACCCATGATCCCAGGACGGAATTCCTGCCCAGCCCAAATGTTTGCTGTCCAGGAAGCCCGCTGGCACATCCCATCTCAGACCTCTCATCCCAGCCGCTCTGCACATCTCTGACACGATTTCCATTGAATGGCACGTGGTGGGCACAGCACATGCTAGAGGTCCTGGGCTCAAGCCCAGCTCTACCCCACTCCCCACTCCCCAACACACACACTTCCCAGGTACGGAGCCAAGGACAAGGGGCCTCAGCTTCGTCATCTATGAAGCGGTAAGAATGCCTCCAGACAGAAAGAGAATTCTGTTCCCAGCTCTTGTTAGCAGCGCCAGTGCCTACAGGGCCTGGTTCCCTCACCCTCCTCATCCCCGCTCCCTGGATTCCCTGGGCTCCTCTTCTGCAGGAAGCCTGGCCGGAAACCCCGGAGGCCGGTGCCTGCCTTCTGCGTTTTGCTCTCCTGCATACATCTTGCATGTTTCTGGGGAGCCGCGCGTTGTCTCCGCGTTAGACTCAGCTCCCTGAGGGCAGGCTCGGACGTTTCCTGGTGTTCGCAGTAGGTGCTTAACAAATGTTCGTGGTCTGGCTTGTACTCCATTGAAATGCCTGATTTCCTTTGAAGATGGTGATGGGGAGTGGAGACTGGCTGGTTGGTGGAGACCTCCAGGCCCTGGAGAGGGTCCGGTGGAATGACGGTCTGGACCAGTACCGCCTCACGCCACTGGAGCTCAAGCAGCGATTTAAAGAAATGAACGCAGGTCTGTAGTGTCCCTCTGCTGCGGCCAGCCTACGGCCACCACCCCGGTTACTGCTACCTCACCCCTCCTCGGTCCCCAGGAGGGCAGCCCTCAGGGCTGTGGGTTTGGGGGTTTCCTGAGGGGCCCCTGTCTGGGCTCCCGGCTTCCCTCTGCTCTTTGGAGGAGTGTATGGCCCTTGGTCCAGGCGGTGCGGCTCACTGGGCGGCGCGGCTCAGCGGGCGGTGGGGCTCGGGTGTGCTGCTGCTTCTGCCTGAGCGTGGCTTTGTAAGCCCAGGGTTGGTTTTGGTCTCGCGACTGGCTCTGTCCTCCGGCCTTCTGCCCCGCTTCTATATCCAGCTATCTAAAGCTGGCAGGGGTGTCTGGGTCCTCAGGGCTCCAGGACTTCAGCCGTCCTCATTGGCCAGCAGGAAACAAGCATCCCCGACCTCGAGATCGGCACGCAGTGAGTGATCTTTCCGGCTGCTCTGACTTTGGTTTGCGCACGGTCCTTTTGCAGATGCGGTATTTGCGTTCCAGCTGCGCAATCCTGTCCACAATGGCCACGCGCTGCTGATGCAGGATACGCGCCGCCGCCTCCTGGAGAGAGGCTACAAGCACCCCGTCCTCTTGCTGCATCCCCTGGGCGGCTGGACCAAGGACGACGATGTTCCCTTGCAGTGGCGCATGAAGCAACACGCGGCCGTGCTCGAGGAAGGGGTCCTGGACCCCAAGTCCACCATCGTGGCCATCTTCCCTTCACCAATGCTCTATGCTGGCCCCACAGAGGTGAGGTCACTTCAGCCCACTCTGACTACCCTGAGGCAGAAACACAGAATTTTTGATGGGGAATGGGCCTGAGAAGGCAAAGGGAAGCCTGGGTTAAGATCAGAAAACTTAGGTTCTTACCCTGACCGGCCTCTCAGCCTCCAGTTCCTTCATCTGTAAAATGCGCATACTGGACTGGATGGCTTCTGCTTTCTCAACTCCCCTAAAACCCTGTAACTCAGGGACACTTCACTTTTTTGTTGTGGAAGGCTCCCCTTTAGCCGGCCCAGACCCCGCCTCACTGATATTTGTAGTGCCCATAATAAAAGACAGGAAACCAACTAATGCAGTTCTTACATAAGGCTCTGGGCCTCAGTTTCCTGGTCAGTAACATGAGACAGTAGAGTTAGATGGTGCCAAAGGCCCTTCCAGTTTTCAATGCTATGATGACCTGAAGGTGACTGACTCCCCTAAGGTTCCTGGCCCTGCCCCAGTCTGCTCCCAAGTCTGCCTCTTTCAGGTCTGTCTGGCATTAGCCCTGATCCCTTCCAGGCCTCCCACAAGGAGGAGGCTTTGCTGTCCATGGGGGATAAATAACCACCCTTTCTTATCTGGACTGTCTCTCTAGGTCCAGTGGCACTGCCGGTCGCGAATGATAGCTGGGGCCAATTTCTACATCGTAGGCAGGGACCCTGCAGGAATGCCCCATCCTGAATCCAAGAAAGACCTGTATGAGCCCACTCATGGGGGAAAGGTCCTGAGCATGGCTCCTGGCCTCACCTCTGTGGAAATCATCCCTTTCCGTGTGGCTGCCTACAACAAGGCCCAGAAAGCCATGACCTTCTATGACCCGGCAAGGTGAGCCCCCCAGCTCCTGAACTAGTGGCCAAGGGAGGGAGGGGCCTCAGTGCTGACCTGCTGCGGAGGCCCGAGTCCTCCACCAGACAGACAGGAGACGTCTCTTCGAGGGGCAGGCTGGCCTGGGAGGTGGTGTTCTGGAGCCAGGGAGACCTGGTTGCTAGTCCCTCCTCCAGCAGCTGTGGGGCCCTAGACCTCATCCCTCAAATGGTCTTCTGCCTTCCCTTGTCTGCTAGGTGCCTAGGAAGGTGCTAGGTATTTGTTGACTGGCCAGCACCCATTTCATAGGGAGCCATGAGGCCCAGATGAGATCATGGAGATAAGCACTAGAGAAATGTGTTAGTGCCTTAGCATTCTCCTCCTTCTTCCCTGCAGACCCCTGCTTCCCCTCAATACCCCTCCCCACTTTAGGATCTCCAGAGGAACCAAGACCTTCTCAGTCTAAATCTCCGTCCTCCAAAGCCCGTTGTTTCTGTTCGCACATCCAGAAGTCCTGCTCAGAAATCCTCAGTGGGTACCTATTACTTCCCAAGCAAAGTTCTGACTCCTTTGCTGGGCTCTGAGGGCCCTCCAGAATCAGGCAGCCCTCTGCCTTTATTTCATGGCTTTCCCATCAGGGCACAGAGGAGAGAGGCCAGGACTTGGAGTCAGAGGGCCTAGTTTCAAACCCTAGTATGTCACTCACTGTCTGGATGACCTTGGACACATCACTTCCCAGTAAATGTGGGGTCCCCTTGCTCTGATCTTCCAGTCCCCCTTTGTGCTAGGCTAGCCAGTCAGCCTTCCTCACTGCCCACTCCTAAGCGTGTTGTATTCTCTTTCCTCGGTTGATGGAACAACCGTTCTCACCCTGAATTCCATACTTGTTCTGTATGGAATTCTCCACTCTGGCCCCTTTTCCATACCAGGCCTTCTCCTCAGCCCTCACAAAGCATTTCCCTGGCTGGCTACAAACCCCCTGAGGGCAGGGGCTGCCGAGTTCAGCTGTGCCTCCTTCCTGGGGGGGGTGCCCAGCCAGCTTCTCTCTCTCGATTCTGTTTCAGGCACAATGAGTTTGATTTCATCTCGGGAACACGGATGAGGAAGCTTGCCCGGGAAGGAGAAAATCCCCCTGATGGCTTCATGGCCCCCAAAGCCTGGAAAGTGCTCACAGACTATTATAGGTCCCTGGAGAAGGAGAATTAGAGCCCCTGGGGGCTCCCTCCTCTCTGCACCCAGTGCTCTGCTCTTCATCTTTCTGCTTTGGTGATTAGAGGCTTAGGAATCATGTAACTTCCTGATTTTAGGGGAACACTTCCTCACTAGGTCCACAGTGGGCCTGAAACCCAGAAGAACGGTGCCGCGAGGGCAGCCCAGGCAGGCAGGAAGGCCATGCTCATCCAGCTCAGATGACTGTTGTCTGTGTCCCTCCTCTTTTGTGGCATTGAAGACCAGAGCCAGAGAAGGCTGAGCCCCTCTCCCCAGGATGCTCAGACACTGTCCTGGGGGCTGATCAGGATCCACAGCCAAGAATCAGCCCAGAGGAGCAGCATGCTGCCTGAGCATCCCAGAGACACAGACCCCGGGAAGAGCCCTGGCCCAGCTGGCATCGAGACCAAAGGGCATTGTGTGTGTGTGTATGTGTGTGTGTGTGTAAAGAAAGCCCCAACCCCCAGCCCCAACCCAAACATGCATCTTGGTCTCAGACATTTCTAGGACTCAGGCTCATAAGGGCCCTTAGAGGTTAACAGACCCTGCAAAGGGCCATGACCTTGGCCTGAAGTCTTTCAGCTGCCTAAAGCTCACCTGACCCCAACCCCTCATTTACAGATGAGGAAATTAAGGCCTATAGAAGGGAGCCCCCAAGGTCAGAGCAGAAGTGTCTAGACTTCTTGGAGGGCGGCTTCCTGGGCCATGCTGTGCAGGGGATCAAACTCAAATAGAAATCAATCCCTGTGGCCCCATGTTGGCTTAGAAAACCACAAATTAACATTGTCTAGATTGTGTTGTCTTTTTATTTATTTTGTTAAATATTTCCCAACCATATTTCATTCTGGACAGGTGAGCCACATGTAAGCTGCAGGTGTGGCAAGTCTATCGTGGTCCTTCTCTGCCCCATTATTTTTACAGGGAAACAGGCTCAAGAGAAAGGGACTTGCTTATAGGTCACAGCACAGAGATCCTAGTGACAGAGCTGGGATTTGAACCCAGGTCCTCTGCTTCTATGCCCCAGGCTTTGCCCTGCCGCACCTCAGAAGAGAAAGGTTTCAACAGCCAAGTGAAAACTTGGCCCAATGATTTGTCCTGGTCCTGCAGCCTTTTGGGAAAAGTCTCTGTGTCCAGAAGGAAGGCCCATGGAGATGCTGGCTTCGGGCCATCTAAAGTCTGTGGACACTGCCAGTTCTGGGGGGCCTTGGGCTAAGCACTCACCTTCCTGGGCTGAAGTTTCTTTCTCTGTAAATGGAGAGCTGGACTAAGTCTCTTCCATCCCATCAGGCTCCTGGACTCAAGTCCATCAGATCCTAGAATATTATAGCTGGAAAGGAACCCAAGGCCACTGAGCTTCACCCTTCAGTGTGTGACTGAAGAATGGAGGAGTGGAGGGACTTGTCCAAGGTCACACAGCTGATTAGTGGGAAAGCTCTGGCTAGAAAATCTTCTGGACTCCCAGTCCTACAGTTTCCACACATCATACAAGGTTACAACTCTGTGACAAAAGAGGCCTGACCTAAGTGAACCCCTGCTACCCAGAATACAGCCTTCATCAGTAGGAGAACTTCCCTGTCCTCCTCCCTGGCCCTTGGGCCAATGGTGGGGACAGCCCCAAGCAGGACCCTGGAGGGAAGGAGATTCAAGTTCACAGAGGCAGGAGTTCAAAGTCACAGGGGCAGGAGTCCAAAGTCACAGGGGCAGCAGGCCTCTGGAGGGGCAGGAGAGCCACTTTCTTCAGAGGGATCCATTTGCATGGACCCTACATGTCCAGCTCATCTCATGATGTCCATTCCAGAAGTCCATCTTTCATGGAAACCAAAGCATCCTTCTAGTTTAGAGAGCAATAATTCATTCCCTTGCCACTACTAAAGAAAGCACCCCTTCTTTATATGGACTCCGTCTCATTAGCAGAGATGGGGGCAAGAAAGGAATATTGGGACTTCTCTCATTTTCGGTTTCCTTTCAAAATTTTAGCCTTCTGCCTATGAAAGTTCTCACCATAATGTGCCTCATGCAAACATAGCAAAGCCTGGCTGGCCCGGTCTTTCTTCAACACTGTGTGATCTGTCTCTCTAGAGGAAGCTGCTTGCTTGCTTTTTTTTTTTTTGTAGCATATTTATTAAAAACATGAGAACGGGTTGAGTGCCTTAGCTAAAGTGTCTCATGGCTTAGAAGATGTTCTGAAATAGGCATTAAGCTGCTCTTGCAACACTCAATGCAAAAATGAATATTTCTACGTGCAAATGATTGCTTTTTCATGTTTTAATAAACATCTTATAATGGAACCTTACTGATTATCTGTGGTTAGTCCAGAACAGAGCAGAAAAGGATACAGTCTGTCTTCTTTTTAAAATTTGTGCTTCTCTGTGGAATGCTGAGCTCCTCAGGGAGAAGGAAGGCCCTTGTGACATTAGGCTCCTGCTGCTGCCTTGGTGGAGAGCCACCAAGATGGCACAAGTCCTAGACTTCCTTTAGTGCTAGGGCACCACTGCATAATGAAGATGAGGGAAGTTGTTTAACATGTTTTTTGTTCTATCGACAAAAAACATCACCTTGATTTCTAGTTCTCTCCCCCATCACTGAAGAAGGTACCACCATTCTTCTCTGTTCCCAACCTCCACATGAGCCTTAAATCACCAAGTGTAAATCGGCTGCCACACCCTGTTGTTTTCTATCTCCCCAATACCTCTCACACATGTGCCCTTTCACTTCATTCAAAGAGCTACTGGTCAGAGGCAAGATTAGAACCTCTCGCCTTGGCTAATTCCTTGGTCCCTAAGAAGGAGGACCTTGGTTTCTGCCATCCTGCCACCCAAACAGACATCTGGCATTCATTCCTCCACTGCCTGTGGTGCCCTCCCTCCCTCCTTCCTAAAGGGCTACGTGCAGCCCTCTCTCATCCCCTCACCCTTGGCCCAGGCAGCTAGAAGCTCACTTTCCCCCCACACTTGACCTTGCTGGACTCACCTTCTGTTCTGCAAAGCACCAGGTATCCAAGCACAAAGCAAAAGGCCAGGACTGGGATGGGGAGAATGTTGGCATTGTCCGCATGTTTGTGTAGTCACCAGTGGCAGCACAGGGGGCCTGGGGTGGACACCCAGGAGCGGGTGGCAGCTCATCGAACGCCACAGAAGCACCCATTGAGAGGTGGGAGGCACGTCAGCAACCATCTAGCCCAACCCCCTCATTGCACAGATGGGGAAACTGAGACCCAGAGTGGGGCGCATGTCCCACACCGTCTGTGAAGAGAAGAGCTGGGCTGTGCATCCCAACCTGCCCAGTGGGTGCACAGGTGGACAGGCTTTGCTTTCATCCCTCCAGGATCGGTTCCTTTTTCAATTTCTTTTGGGAATTCTCAATTCTCAAACACTTCCCATTCTCAAACACTGATTTCAACTCCTTCCAACAAGGCAGGCCAATGCCATCCTGCACTTTCCCATAAATCTTGGCTGGGGGTCCACTCAATGTGCCAAGGGCCTTCCTCCAGTAGTCCTGACACCTCCAGTGAGAAGCAGTGTGGCAGTCAGGATAGGGAACTGGACAGGGCATCCGCAAGTCCCTGGTTCAAATCTTGCCACAGACATTTATGAGCTATGTGACTAAGTCAGTCACTTGACTTGTCTGGGCTTCCGGAGGAGGCATGGCTAGCTCAGCCTCCAGACTGATGACAGCCAGGATACCAGCTCAGCACGAGGGGAGGGCATCCCGTGGTTTTCCCTGCCGACTTTTTTCCAGTCCTACATTTCTGTTACGCCTCTTCCCCCACCCTCACTCTCCCATGTAATTCAGCATATGTGCAGATTATATGGGGCAGGGGAAGCATTTATTGTCACATTTGTCATAATGGGGTTTAACTTGACTCATGGGAAGGGCCAGAAGGCGGGATTAATAAAAAACCTTGGTTACCTAAAAACTCCCAGGTTCCCAAGGTGGTGGGGACTGAGTAGAGGTGTGGCCTTGTGGCTGGGATGGAAGACCCCTCAATGTAATTAACAGTCTAGTACCATTTGCATACAAACAGCTCTGTTAAACCCCTTAAGGCTCTTTTCAGTAGATTAACCCCCCACCCCCAAATTTAGCTTTCCACTCCATTAATTTAGCCAACTAGTCTCAGAGATAACACAAAGGTAAAATTCTGCTGAGCTCAGCTTAATCACTTTAATAGCCTATATTAGATTAATAATTCACTTCATATGCAGAAATACTGCTGAGACACTCTAGAAAGAAAGTATGACCTTGGCAAGTTGTTTTGTGCCACAAGGACCCTGCTTCGGAGGGAAGCCGTAAATTCTTGTAACAGCCTGAATATCTTGTGACTTGGGCTGACCATCAGGGACCCGGATAAACTCAGAGACAAGACCAGAAAGCCCACTTTGTGTGTGTGCAGGGTACACTCGCTGACCTGCTCCTGGTCAGAAGAGGGGGCTGGGAAGCTGCCTGACTTCCCCGCTCAATGGACTTTCCCTAGTTGGGGTTCACACCATTTGGGACTAAGAGAGAAAAACTTGATCAAAAGGCTTGTGGCAGACCAGTTAGCTCAGCTGAAAACCCAGTGAATTCTCCCTTCTACCCTCCGAGCTCCACCCCCAGGAGCCAGAAAGGCTGCAGCAGTGTGGATGGGTGGCAGAGAGAACCGGTTGGTACAGCAGGAAGGGGCCGCCAGGCAATGATTGGGCTCACTGATTTAGGACAGAAAGGATCCCGGGAGGTCATGGAGACCCAGCTCACCTTCCAGGTACAGGCCCTAAGGCCCAGAGGGAAGGAATCTGCCTGAGGTCACCCAGGCAATAACTAGGCCAGGATGCAAACCAAGATCCTCTGATCTGAAAAACAGGCCTACAGTTCTATTGAGGGAGAAGCAACATCCCCACAAAATCCATCCACAAAGCACTTTTCAACATAGCGAGGAAACAAGCTGCTGGGATGTGTATGGGCCTCATGTACCTGATGGTTATGAGGCAGACATTTCAAAGACGCTAAGGATTCCAAGGGGGTGACAGAAGAGGGGGAGGGCTGTAAAGAGGGCATATGTTCCAGGCCAGGGGACAGCCTAGGCAAAGGCCTGGAGGGGAGATGCACATATTGATCTCCTTACCAATAAGTCTACAACACAGTGGGTGAAGGAGAATCTTGGGCAACAAGCCTTGAATGAGAGGCTGGAGCCAAACCAGAAAAGGCTTTTAGGGCCAAAGAAAAGGATCTATATTTTAACCAAGAACAGGGGTTCTTAATCTGGGGTCTGGGAATACTACAAAAATAATTATTTTGCACTATATGTTTTTCACTATAACTGGTTGCCCGTGTAATCCTCCATATATACATATATGTGTACACACACACACACACACATTTAATTTTGAGACAGGGTCCAGGCTGCCAGAAGGATCCAGGACACAAAAAAGGTTCAGTTCCTCCCAACTAGAGGCAATTGGGAGCTATTAGATCTTCTTGAACTGGGGTGTGCCGTGGTCAGGCCTGAGCTCTAGGAATATTGCTTTGGCAGGGATGGCAAAGATGGACGGGTGAGAAGAGAGACTTGAGGAGGGGTGAAGAGCATCAGAATGAAGGTGGTGCGAGAAGCATGAAAGACAGTTGAGAGACAGGCAGTTAGAGTCTGTAAGACCCAGTGCCTGACTGGATAGGGAGGAGGGAGCGAAGTTCGGGGAGGACTCCTGGTCATGAATCTCAGTCACTACATGGAGGGTTGTGGCCTCAAGAGAACTGGGGAGGCTGCTGAGAGGGGAGGGCGTGGGAGCCGGGCCTGGGGCACAGTGAGCTTACAAAGAAATGGCCTGCTATCAGGAACTCTGAGTATTTCTAGTTGGCATCAGTACTAATTCCACACTTTAGACCCATGGCCACAAAGCTGAAGCCTCGGCTGAAGGGAGAGGAACCCACTTTGGATAGTTCCCAGGGACGGCCAAGATTTCCTGACCTCCTTGGGCCAGATATGGCAGAACACGTATATGGGGAGGCACGTTCATACATCAAAGCCACGTGAGTCACTGTCAGCAGACTCTAGCTTTAATTGTGGGAGAAAACACTGAGCAGCTTCAGGGAAGGCGGGTCAACCCTTTGGGGAATCCAGGTGATTTGCCTGGGATCAATGAACCACAGGCCTGAGAGGGGGAAGGGACCCCAGGGGCTGGCTAGTCCATCCCCACCAAGATGGTGGCAGTTGATTTGCTTCCATTTAAAGAGACCCTTTCTTGACCTGGCTTGTGTGTTTCCCCATGGAAAGCACACCGAATGGCAAATGTAACAGGTAAGCAGTATGCACTAATTGGATAAAGAAGACACAGTTGCAAGGAATTTAATCTCAAGCGTGACTTTGGACGGGCCTTGGAAGAACCTGATGTTGATAAGTTGCATATGCCGATTAGCTGGAAACTTTGGCACAAGAATTTGACCCTGAGGCCAAAGGAAAGGGATTTGATCAGTGAACCTCAAGAGTTGGAAGGGCCTGCACAGAGCAAGAGTCCCCTTTCCCCTGCCAACCTTTGGCTGGGTGCTTCATGGTACCTTTCAAGGCCTGGCTACAATCCCCCCTTCTACAAGAAGCCTGCGCTCAGGTGTTATCTCCAGTTTATGTCGTGTATGCCTTATTTGTACATGGTTGTTGGTGGGTTCTCTCCCCCATTAGACCTCAAGAGCCAAGACTGTCTTTTGCCTTTCTTTGTGTCTCCAGGGCCTACTTAGTACGGTGCCTGGTGTACAGTAGCTGCTTAAGATAACTGAGGCCTGGCACCAGGTTAACAGCAGGGTAAAGAATGTTTTTTCTTTAAGATCATGAACAAAATCTTGGAAACACATCTTTTCTTGGCACTCCCGGTGCAGCATGGGGCATAGCATCCAGCAGGTTCTTAATAAATGCTAATTGAGAATTTGACTTGACTGGGGAGTTGTGGCACGTGCTGATGGAACACTTGGAAAGATGCTACGGATCCCTGAGGTTCAGAAAGAAGGTCTGCTCGGCACATCCGCTGGACCCCTCTGGCCGTCTCTGGTGGAGCCTGTGGAGCCCTTTGGAAGGCGTAAGATAAAATACATGGGGAACAAAAGAACCCAGTTGTATGGAAGGATGGTTCACAAAACGTTTTTCAAAACACTTTCCCAGGTGGTAGGTTAATAACCTAGGACAGCCTCGAGGGCTCAAGGGCCAAGAACGGGAGCTGTGATCAGAGAGCCGGGATGGCGGCTGCATTAAGAACAGGCCAGGCCCAATTCACCTCCTTTCTTTCTGTGGAAGTTGGCAAACAGGTAGAGGAGGGGAACGCTGCAGATAACAGCCAAGTATCTGACAAGCATGGGGACGTAGAGAAAGTAGAACAAACGGGTAGAGGGGGACCTGATTACAAGGTAGGACATCTTCAAGAGCTTGATGGCACTGTTCATGAGCAGTCTAGAGTCGAGTGCCCTAGGGATCTGCCCTTAACCTGCCGTAGCACTTTTATCAAGAACTTGGACCAAAGCATAGATAGGATAAATGTAATCCTACATTTGGGTTTAAACCAACATCTTCCTACCAACAAGATGGAGGCATCATGGCTAGGGAGCGACTGGGCTGGAAAACTTCTAGGAGCGAGTGGATGGCAAGGTCACTGAGTCCAGAGAGAAGGATGGCTGCTACAAGACAACTAATGATGAGCGGAAATGTCGGACACCGCCGCCCTCCATGCAGGTCAGACAATACGCAGAATATTCCCTTCCACTGTAAGTGCCTACCAGAGGGGAGGGTACGCCTGAGAGCAGAGGAAAGGCAGCCAGGAAGAAGGCAGCCCTGGACATCCTGCTGTGTGTAGATCGGCTTCAAGAACTGGCTCGTTCGGTGCAGATGCAGGAGGACTGGGGCAGTGGGTGGTCAGCTGGGCTCTGAGAAGGCACAGCCAGGAGCCACAGAGGGTGGAAGTTTCAGAGGACACACCTAGGCTCAAGGTAAGGAAAAATGTTCTAAGAACTAGAGCTGTTCAAAGTGAAATGGATTTCCCCACGAGGCAACTGGTGGCACACCAGATAGAGGGCTAGCCTTGGAAGCAGGGAGATCTGAATTCAAATCCAGCCTGACACACTCACTAGCTGTGTGACCCTGGGCAAGTCACTTTACTTTTGCCTGCCTCAGTCTTCTCAACTGTAAAATGGGGATGATAATAATAGCACCTACCTCCCAGGGTTGCAAGGATCAAAGGTAGCACAGTGCCTGGTGTTTAATATTTGCTCATCCTCTTCCCCATTCCCTTCCCACCGTGGCTCTTCAAGTGACCACCTGTTAGTCAGTCTCTTTTGACTGAGATTTGCAATATTTCAGGCATTTACTGAGCCACTGCCGTGGAGAGGCCTCCGGAGATCGTCCGGCACAAAACCCTTCTTTGAGTGGAGCTGAGGCTGCGGCCTCACCCTGTCCCAGCAGCACTGATACCCAGATCTGGCATACTGAGAAGACCCCCACTCTGAGGCTTTGGCAGGGGCATGGGCCACTCCCACAGTACTGTGCCCTCAGGGATGCTATTCAAACACTTGACTGAGGAGGCTTCTGTTTGTCCTACTGGCATTCATAAACATTTCAGGGAAGAGTCTGGTTGTCCAGGAAGGTGGAAGTGAAGACTCTTCCTCCCAACAAACTTGATCATTGTGAGTGAGTAAAATACTCCATTGGCTGCAGCCCTAGCAGGAGTGTGCTCTGAGAGCCGATGAGGAGGGGGCATCATGGGCCCACAGAAATGGGAACCGGAGTCGCCCCAGAGGCTGCTCAGACACCCCACCTGGCTCTCCAGAGGTCGCTGGCCCTGGCTATTAAGGGAGGAAGAACAGCTGAACCCAGAGCTGGGTCCTTGGCCAAATCCAAAGCATTACCTCTATGAAGGAAGCAGTTTAATTTCAAAGTGAGAAGTGGGAGGCCCCGGTCCTAAAGCATTAAACTTTGACCCAAAGGAGCAAACCAGCAGCCAGGAGCCGTCGGCACGAGGCAGAAGTTGGGGACGGGCCGGCTCACCCACTTGTCCATGACCTAGCTGTCCCTAGCTGCTCCCAGTGTGGGCTGGCCCTGGGTCTGCTCCAAGTGCCCCCTCCTTGACATACCCCTGCATGGCGGCAACACAGACTGAGGCTCCTCTGGGCCACTGGGCAAAGGTCCTGGGGAGATAGCACGGTGCCCATCACCTCTCAGGGGCTTATAAATGCCTGCCCAGCACACTGTGCTGAGATATACTGAGCATGCAGTGAATAGCCTGGGGTCAGTCACAGATAGCCATCCCTGCCCTCAATGCGGGTCCATCAGCTCTGCAGTCTAGTCCCCTGTGCTGCCCCAGGTCTGCCAAGCTTGACCTCAGGCCCCTCTCTGAGATACACACACCTCCATCTGATGCCTCCTCTGGACGTTTCTGTCCACCACATATACTAACTTCTCCCCAGCTCTCCTAGGCCCTGCCCGCAATGCCCCTCCTGGAGCCCCAAGGTCAGGGCCAGGGCCCTCCTGGCACCCCATGTACCTCACATCCACACAGCGCCTGGCCCACTGGGCTCCCCTGCTTCGATAGCCAAGCCCAGAACAGACGGACATGCCAGAAGCACCACCACTGACCAAGGTGGGGGTTAAAAGTTAAAAATCTGCCCAATTGTTGACCTCAGGCTCTCTGCCCTGACCCCCAGGCCACTGGACAAGGTCTGGATGGGTCCCATTTCTCAGCCAGCCTGCAAATTGGGCCACCCCTTTGTGTAATTAACTCTCCGCGACACCACAGCCCTACAATGGGCCTTAGCTGTGTGTGCTGGAGGGCTACAGGAAACCTTACGCCTCACCGAGTCCAATCCCTTCCCTTTACAGCTGAGGAAACAGGAGGCCTCTGCTGATGCCAAATGGGCCACTCTTTTCACTACAATGTTTCCTTCACTTGCAAAATGACTGGACCCAATAATCTAGACCAGGGGCGAGGAGCGTTCGACTTCAAAGCCACTGTGGCCCTCTAGGTCCTCAAGTGCGGCCCTTCAGCTGAATCCAAACTTCACAGAACAAACCCCCTTAAGAGAAGGATTTGTTCTGTAAAACTTGGACTCAGCCAAAAGGCCGCACCCAAGGACCTAGAAGGCCACAGTTTCCCCTGGTCTAGACTCCCCAGCCCTAAAATTCTTTAGTTCTGAGTGCAAAGCCTCATCAGCAGTGGGTCTGCCAGGCATGGACCAAAAGATAAGCAGCACATGGACATCCTGCTTGGGTCTAGACTGGAATGTCAACTGTAGAGTTTTCTGGAATGGAAGCTTCGACTACTGAAGCAGACGGGCAACTCAGCTGTCCTTAAAAGCCTCAGGGAGTGGCCTGGGATACTGAGGACCCTTCAGTAACTGAGGTTACTGGCCCATGGTCACTTGGCTGTGGTCTATCACAGGCAGGACTAGGACCCACATCTTCCCCACTTCAAGATGACCATCTCTTCATTCTTGTCAGTTTAGTGTACCAGAGAAAGTGAGGCCCCATGGTCAGCCCCCGGAGTAGCTAGCCCCCAGAGGGCTCAGCCCCCAGAGCAGGTAGCCTCCACAGCAGCCAGCCTACAGAGGGCTCAGCCCCCTGAGCAGCCAGCCCCCAGAGAGCTCAGCACCCCCAGCAGCTAGCCCCTGGAGCTGCCAGCCCACAGAGGGCTCAGTCCCCAGCGGGCTCAGCCCCCAAGCAGCTAGGCTCCACAGCAGTATTCCCACAGAGAGCTCAGCCCCGGGAGCAGCATGCACACACACAGAGGGCTCAGCCCCCAAAGTGGCCAGCCCTTGGAGCAGCTAGCCTCCACAGAGGACAGGCCTCAGAGCTGCCAGCCCCTGGATCAGCTAGTTTCCACAGAAGCCAGGCCCTGTGCTCAGCCCTCAGAATGCTGTGCTAGAAAGGTCCTGCCATACCCTTCACTGACGCACACTCCAAACTTGGCATCTTCCTCCAGGGCCAGCTCTAGGGGGCGCACAGACTGGTTAGTGACCACCAAGTCTTGAGGTGCCCCCTCAGCACTCCCTGGTGTTACTGTCAGTTCTTGGGCTCTGGGGGCCATGCAGGGCTGGGGTATTCAAGTTTCAGAGTTATGTGAGAAGGTTCTAGGTGGCTCTGGACCTGACTTCTCAGGCTCCAGATAACCAATAAGCCTGTCACTGACCTTGAGAGGTAACTGCAAAAATGGGCAGGAGCCTTCTGAGCTGTCTCTCTAGGGCTGCCAGAGGTGGGCTGGGTCCTGGGAACGAGCCAGAGTACTGATCGCATGTGCAACGGTCCAGGTGCCCCCAAACCAGGTGTGTGGCTGTCTGCCAGGCCCTCCCAACCCATCTTTTCAAAGGGAATCAAGACAACCACTTGGCTCAGTCCCAGAGGCTGCTCTCACTTGGGACAAGTGGCTTATTCCAATCCCGCATTCAAGGAGACGGTTCTGAGGCTGTATCCTCCAGGCTACAGGTCTGAACCCTGCACCCCCTGGGCTCAAAGTGACTGCCATCGCCAGTTTTCAAAGAACGGATACAAGAGAGCTCGCGGTGGTGGAGAAAATCTCAGTGATCAGGGACCCCTTTATTACACATTTACAGGATCATAGTGTAGCACAGTGCTCACCCACTTGAGATGAAATTCCTTATTTTTGGTGTTTTGTGTCATGTGACAGATTATCTGTCACATGTTTATAGCTAATTCTTCACAACTGGCTTCGTGATCCATCATTTTCTTCCACACTTTGAAACCTGATACCCAGTGAATTCTCTTATCCAGCATGAGGTATTCTAATTAATCAAATATTCCAGTTAACTGAAAAAGACCAGACAACCCATGAATGTAGGGCATTGATTTGCAGAAAACAGTGGACATAATGTACTCTGGGATATTTGGGAAGGTGCTTCAGGCCTGGGCCATGACTGCAGTAATTGTCAGTGCAATGGGCGTAAGAGAATTCTGGATAACAGAGAATTTGCCGTACAAATAATCCACTTAGGATCAAAGCAGACTCCAGAGATATTTGGAAATCTTCCTAAGTGTGTCCGCACTTGCCCAAGCGCACCATTTATAACAACGCTCTAAGAAAATTTAAAAAAAAAAATAAAGTTACAAAAGGAAATCTTTCAGCACAATATTTAACATCCTGTACTTTTACATTTCTCCCTACTTTAGACTGATGCAAAGCCATGTAAATTCTATTCGGTAAATTGTATTTGCCCATAATCAAGGAAAACATAACTTGAAACCATTAAAACAATCATTGTCCCACCACAGAAAAATGTCTGTTGCACGAATGAAAAAAAAGTCCGAAGAATCACACATGAACGGCACTGAAGATTTCAAACAAGCTCATGTGGGAAAACCTAGCTAATCCATCTTTGTTTAAGCGAAGCCAGGATTCAAAGCAGCATCCCTATGACCACACCAAAGCCACAGGGGCCCAGCTGGCCACATCTGCCATCTTGTCCATGGATCACAGAGCAGCTGGTTACATCTGGCCATCCTAAGAATGCATAACAGGGTCACACGTGGTTGTTCAGGTTGCCGAATTCTTTCACCCAACAGTTGACTATGCTCGGCTCAACCAACAACAGCTAACCATAGAGAAATTCAACTGGAAAACAATGGATATGGTGTGCCCTGAAGACAGGACTTGAAACTTAATTCCTCTCTACAGAATTTGGTGCCATTTGATTCAGTGGCTGAATTTTAAAAAAAAAAGGTTCTGTATTCAAATCCCTCCAAAGAAAGTCAATATAAAATGTGTGACACCACACACACACACACACACACACACACACACACACACTCTCTCATACCTATATACAGGCACAAGCACTTAATCTGTCCCCTCCTTTTCTGGTGACCCAAGAGGCTGCCCCTGGGAGCCAGAGGGGCCCAAGAAAAGCACCCCTTCCCTCACAACTCCTCATGATCTTGGGAAGAGGTCACATCATTCATACAACTACTTCCGATCAATACGCCCAATGCCACAGGCCGATCATTACCTGTCACTGCCTCAAGCCCACTCCCTCCTCCCCTCCTCCCTGCGCTCAGTGACAAGAGGACACGGCCAAACCAGAGCACAGTGAACCATCCAAACAAACGGCCTTTACTCTTAATCTAAGCAAACGTGGGTTAGAACATTCTGAAAAGCGGCATCTTTTGATTTTTTCATCTTCTCAATCGCCCGATGCAGGTCCTGCTGTTGCACTGGCCGAATTTCATCTTCATCGTGGCTAAAATCCAAACAAAAACCCAAAACATTCAGGTTGTGATGTGAGGGTGACACAAAGAGCCACCCTGCCCTGTGTACCCGTGGCCGAGGAGACCCAATGGAGGCCACCCACTTTACTGCCACAGGACAAGTCTTCCCAACCACAAGGTTAGAAAGTTAATTCAACCAAATGGAAATAAAATTCCAACCAACAAGTCAAAAGCATTATTCTCATGAAGATCTGCCTGAATTTGAAAACATGTTGATTAAATTGAAAAGAACACAGAATTCTGGGTATGGATTTCATTACACATTGTTTGTGGTGGTTTCCTTTTTCCTTTTGTAGCTTAACCAAGGACAATTCTTAACAAGAAATAAAAGCTATTGCTTATAGTACAAGGCTGTTCTCTCGTTCATGATTTAATACTGAGAAAAGTGCAACCTTGTACAATATTAAGGCTCCCCCAGGATAGCAGTTATAGAGACACAAAGTCCACACCACAGCTGCTGAGGATTCAGCTACTTGGCACAATTCCTTGATTAATCCAGCAAGAAATAGACGGCACCGATGCCTCCACTCTTGGGTTCCTCAGCAGTCGGGTCAATGGTGCCCAAGCTGGTGTGTGCAAAACTACTGTTTGGAACAGTGGGCAGCTTTCATGAACAGCGTTAGCTTTGGGAGATCACAAAACACAGCTGAAGTGACTGCAGATGGTCAGCAAATTGGGATCACTTGGAATGAGCCCAGAAATTCTCCTTGGAAGGGCTTGCACATGGGGCCGGCACTCCACCAGCAGGCCAGGATGGGGCAGCTAGGCAGGGTCGAGCTCAGGGGATCCCTGGGGCATCCTGACTATGAGCTAGCTGCCCTGATAAGCTGTGCACAAAACCACCTTGTCAAGCTCATAGTTACACTGAGTCTGCTACTGGGATGAACTGGGATGCCCGTGGCAGTGGATCCTTCTCACCCTTGACCCTCAGCATACCCCCGACTCCAAGGCCTAAAACCTCACAGAGACAGCTGGGAGGACACTGATGAATGGTGATGGGGCTAGCTGGGATGTGCTCATCTTCCTGTGGGCTGCCAGCAGAGGAGGGTCAGCTTTGACCATTTTCACTATTCTGAGCAGTCCAATCATTTTGTTAAAACAAACAAACAAAAAACCCCAACCACCTTTAGGTCAATCACAATAGAAGATTCAGTGAGAGGCGACTGAAGCCTGCTCCCTGCTCCTTCACCCCCTCACAATGGGGGCTGCTAATGAAGGTGGCCTTAGCCTCAGGCCTCACAAAGCTCGGAGGATCTGTGCTGGTCAGCACCCTGGCCATTAGACAGTACAGTCAGCTCCCTGGCACTGAAGGTCCAGGGGCTTCATTTCCCTGTGGTACTGGCTTACGCCATCTATCCTTAGGGTCTGCCTCTCAGCGGGTCACTCCTTGATCCTGCGATTACCTGGCTCATGCCACTGAAGGTTCAGCCCAGCGTCACCCCCTCACTCTCTTAAGTTGCCCTGATGGGCACCTGGGCAGCCACACACGCCAGCTCCCCGGGGTGAGGGAAGATGGCTCTGAGGAAGGGTCTGTTTTTGCTGCATGTCTTTTGCTCCACAGAAGAGCCCCACTATGTACATGGTGAGCATGCTGCTGTTCCCCAATAGCAGGCCACTAGGGCCATGAGAGACTTGCAAACACATACCTTTCTTCTGAAGCAGAATTTACATATTCCCGGACACACAGGAGGGCAGCATCCCGACACATTTCTTTCAAATCACTTCCTGAGAACCCATCGGTTTCTTTGGCGACTTCTAGCAGATCCACGTGCCTGTCCACCTGAATCAAGGTAAAAATGCCAGTAAGTAAATGGTGCTTTACAGGCTACTGTCAAACCCCTTTAACCGGTGGGGAGGATCATGACTGCTCATGTTTTACAGGGCTTTGCTGTTTGCAGGAATGACTTAGCTCATCGATCAAGAAAACCTTCCCAAGCCTCAGTGGGATGTGAAAAGCACTCAGGTATCCCTGGGGTTTGTCTCTCTTTACCCAGCATGGCTTTGGACTGGCATCAAGACTCCAGCCCACCTCTAATGACAAGGCCAGTGCAAGCTTCTCCTCCCCCAGGCCAATTCCAGCTGATCTGATCAGGGAGTCAGAGCCTCTTCTCTGTATTTAGTTTTACAGCTGGATTTGGGATGAATTGATATTGGCTCTGACATCACCCAGAGGTCACTGGTGTGGGCACAGCCTTCTGCCAATGCAGGCTGCCAACCCCCTGGGGTTTACTAGATGATCTTCAAGAGTAACTTGGCCAAAGAAGTCCTCCCTTTGCAGCTCCACTGGGGTCAGAACTGACGCCAATGTAAACTGTGTTAATGGAGGAAGACGGAAATCTAGGAGATGGGGCCATTTCCTACTGGCCAGAGGAGAGGCACAGTAGAGGGTAAAGGTTACTTAAATATCTGAAAGCTTCATTATTCTCTTGGCCTTGGTAATAATGATCATAAGTGCAGCTAACGTTTATATAGAGCTCTGAGATTTGCAAAGCACTTTACAAACAGTATTTTGTGAGATCTCACAACAATCCTGGAGGCCGGTGCCAGTAGTGTTCCCGTGCTATAAATGAGGAAGCTGAGGCAGACAGAGGTTAAGTGACCTGCTCAGGGTCACACAGCTATCAAATGCCTGAGGCAGGATTTGAACTTGGGTCCTTCTGACTCCAGGTCTAGCCACGTGCCTATCTACCACCCCACTCATTGCCTCCTTTGGCACAGCTTTTACAAGCTGGCAATAAGCCTTTGGACGTGTGGACAATCAAGTACAAGAGGAAAGGCAGACCCGTAGCCCAGGTTACCCCAACCCAATCCTGCTCTGGGGAAATCAGAGGTCAGGGCAAGGAGGCACAAAGTCCCTGCCTCCCCCATATTCCACCAATCAAAGCTTTGTTTAGGTTAATGAACACCTTGTTTAAAACATCTGTCCTCTAGGACCCTTTCATAGCCTACTACAAGTTATATCACTCCCAGAGCTAGAGCCTATATCCCAACACCGAGGCTAGAGAGTTGTGATGAGGGTTAGGTAGAGGGGAGAAGTCACTCTGCCATGTGGAGAGTTATATAGAAGAAGGAGGACTGGCTGGGGTGACAGCCAAGCCACACCAAAGGCTGAAACCCCAGGGATGCAGCAGGAGAGTGGGGACCATTTCATAATTCGGGTAGATACCCGAGAACATTAGAAGGAGCCCAGTGTGCACTGAAGGGCAGCAGGCCATCCTGGAAGGGGCCCCGGGACATGGGGAGGCACAAGGCCCAGACCCAAGCCCATCTCAGCCTCCTCATTCGCCCAATGAGATGTCGGACCAGACGACCAAGTGAGCCTTCTCTGGCTGAGAGCAGGGCTGCGGCTGTCTCTGCCACTGGGTCAGAGCTCAGGGACGGCAAGCTCCCATTTGGATCCGTGACTTATAAACCTTAACCCCAGGGCCACCTTTGGCTCGGCCATAAATCTTGAGTAGGTGCTTTCTTGCTGTGTGAAAGACCTGACCATGGCTGCCTTTCTTCTGGGACTCCACTTTGCAAAGGCAGATTCTTCCTTTCCGGTCTCTGGGAGAAAGCAGGGGGTGCTCACAGCTAACAGGTCAGAGACCAAGAGAGCACATTCAACAGCCCCTGATCACAAACACCAAGGGAGGTGTCCAGCAGTGACATCTGGTGGTCCGAGGCGCTCACCACATAACGGTGGTGATCCAGGCCAGGGGCCAGGTCCAAGACCGATTCCTCCCAATGGTCTTAGCTGTAGATAACAGTGTGTTGGCTGCACTGAACCTCAGAGCTGTGCAGAACTTCCTGTGAGAGGCTAGAAGCACCCAAGAATCTGGCCTAACCATCCACTTGGGAGACACTCAGCAGACAAAGCCTGTCTACTGCCCATGGGAGAAGCTCGTCAGTGAGTCTCTCTATCTGGGACAGTTTAGGTGGACAATGGGCGCAAGCTGGACGGAGGAGGACAGGGTGGACCAGGAAATTCCAAAGCTCTTTTAATAACCTCAAGCCTCCCAAGAAAACAGCAAGCCATGGAACGCAACAATCTCTGTGGAATTCATAATGAACTGCACACACAAGAGGCTGACGGAGAGGTGTATTGGGGCGGGGGGGCGGGGTCGGGCAGGGCAGGTTGCCATCGGTGGACGAGAAGAACGGGAGTCAAAGATGTCATCAGGGAGACGCAGGACAGGACAATTGGGTGGGCCGGTCACACAATGACGGTGTGGGATGACTGGGCAGTCCACTGGTATCTTCACCACATCAGCAAAGAGAAAAGGAAGTCGAGAGATCACTAGAATGAACTCAGAGGCAGCTGGCAAGAGTCACATTGGGAGACAGGCATGGAGGAGCTGCAATCAGCATCTCGGGAGGGAACTCTCCACAACATGTGAATAAGAGCTGGGATATGCCTGGTGCCATTTTGTTCGCTTGGCCTTGGCAGGCTCTCCCCTAGGGCCTCCCCCTGCCCCCACCCCTGGCCCCACCAAGCCCCGGGTATGATGGAGTAACTAAGCACACATGAGGTGGGGTAAACCCTGGCCCGAGGAGCCTGGCAGCCAGGAGGGCCAAGAGTCAAGCCCAGCACAAATCAAAGAGCTTGTTAATAATCCAGCGTCACGTAACAGGAAGGATTCAGTCTCGTTATCAATCGTTTGTAAGCTGGCTTTGATGGCGCCTCCGGACTTCCAGAAATGGTCTGAGCACCGGCCATGGCAATACTTCCGGAGTGAGGATGGAGCCTCCCAGGGCTCCTAAGGAAAAGCATGTGTTTGGATGGAGCTGATCCGACGCATCAGTTTAAATAAAATGACGTCCTTACTTCACAATCACAGTGCACAGTGAGCCAGGCAGAAACTTCAGTTTGTAGCTTTGGTTTGAAACTCCGAGGAGGAAAAAGATCTCAGGGTTTTGTTTTGTTTGTTCTTAAAAGTGTGTTTGAAGAACGACAATAATTAAATACTTATTAAATGACCCTACCAATAAAACAGCAGCAGGCTGAGAGGCTGCTTTATCCCCCCACCAAACACCTGGTGGTGAACAAACAGCAACAGAAACCGTCATCACAGAAAACAGATTCTTCTCTTGGACTAGACGTATGTACAGAATGTGGGCGTCAGCTGACATTCCCCAAAGCATCACGGAACTACGGGACATTTCACTCATCCCTTCTCTGCCGGGGCAGGCAGCTGGCCTTCAGTCTCGGGGAACAATTAGGCCCAACACTCTGGGGGTGTGATGTGCCTTGGGTGCATTGGTCAACAGTGAGAAGAAGAGGCCCCCATGGTAAGCCATTAAGCAGAGGGTGTGACCATCTTGTATCGTGAAGCTGTGATCATAGGAGCTTATCCTTTGTACTCCTATAGAGAAGGCTAGGATTCTCAGTCCCTCTACAAATGGAATCATGCTGAGAATTTCCAGAGAGCATCTCGCATTAGAAAAGGCAAGACAGTGAAGCACAGTGGGCAGGGCTTCCGGTGGACCTTGTCAAAGCCCACCAGAAGGAGAAGCGCGTGGGTGCCGTCAGCCAGGTGGAATCAGCAACGTCTACCCCCCATTTTGCCAGCGGTGGCCAGAGAGGGCAACACAACTCTCCGTGTACCTTAAAATACAAAGGTCAGCCACTTCGGGCACGAGTCTGCTTTCTATTCCTGTGAACACCTTGGGCTTCCTCTCTTATTGAAGAAGATGGCTATAACCCATCAACATGATGCTATCGGGAAGAAATGCTCAGATTCACAGATCGTGAACCACTCTTTCCAATCCTTTCCCTAATGGTTCGTCAATTCCTCCTCCTGCCAAAGCCTCCATGAGTCCTCTGAGAGCCCAAAGCACATTCCCCACCACCACTAATGCTGGTATTAGGATCCCCACTTTAGAGGGGAATGAGGACTTGCCCAGGATCACCCATGGTTAAGAGCTGGATTTGAACCCGAGTCCCCAACTCCACATTCCCAGCTCACTCCGTGGCACCATCACTTCTTTAGTCTAGAAGCAGCTTCATTTAATGCTCCAGTTACGCTGGGGGTGGCATCCAAACCATGATGTCACTGGGGTAGGATGGCCACTCCTCTGTAGCTGGACTATTACAAGAGCTGCCGGGGTGTCAGAGACAAGACTTGAGCCCCCTGCCCGGTGGTCCTGGCCACTTCTGCTGGAACACATGGGCGCTGCTCACTCTTTCTGACTCACAGCCTCGAGACAGAGAACAAAGGCCCTTAGCTGGCCTTCCATCCAGGCCCTTCCCAGCCACCGGCCTCTTGAGGCTTTCAAGGACCTTGAGGGGTTCAAAATAAAGATAACTGGAGCTTGATCCCAAGCTAGATTTTGGGTGGCAAGCTATGTAACCACCAAAACCAGCTCCTTCAAAGAAGAGGAGGTTAGTATTTGCACTTACAGCCCCCAACGAACTGTCAGCAAGGCCTTTGCCCTCTACAAATAAAATCCCACCATGGCCCATAAAGAAAGGGAACAACTTTCTACTTACATTTTCATTCTTCAAAATCAGCTTCAGGATGGCTTCTCTCTGTTTTAAAGCCTGGTGACAAAAATGGGATGATTCAGTTACTGTACTTAATAAAGCGCTGTTCTAACATTCTCTTCTTTGCTCCACATTGCCTGTGATTTAGACACTGCTAATTAGCCCCTCAAAAAGGTGCATCCCAGGAAAAAGATGAAATGCGAATCTGTTTTAGTACTTGTCAGCAGCTCTGTGTGAGCTGGAACCAACCACTAGTGGAACGAAGCTCTGGCAATGTCCAAACTAAAAACTCCCTTCCCCTTGAAAACTGGTTCCCAGCCTATAAGCCGAGGACTTGAGGGGAAGCCCAGAGCTACCGAAAGTCCCAACGTGCACCAAACTTGGCCAATTTGACTTTTATCTAAAACCAACAAAGTATGCCAGAGTATGTCACCTCAGGATGACAGGACGGAATCATTGTTTTACACCCAACACAGGATGGTCTGACTTATCAAACACAAAGTCATGGCAGCTTTCCGTCAGCAAGTCTTCCACATGCATGTGCAGCCATACTGGGGACTTACTAACCATGTAACATGAGGGAGTCTTTGAAGTATGTTGATGTTAAAATGAGGCCCCATTCTAAAGAGGAAGGGAATCACTGCCCAGGAGCTTCTGAAAGCAAGCCTTCCGTCACTCACCTCCTTCAATAAATCCTTAACCATCAAAAGAGCAGCAAAAATCCCCTGACCTCCCCTGCATGAACCCACAGCTCCCGGGCCTCCCCAAGTCCTGACCTGAATCTTCATAGCACTAAAACAGTTTTACGTAGAGGTCGATCGACAATGTCGATCATGAGTATGAAATTATCTATTAACTCCACCTGCACAGCTTCTGGCAGAACCAGGGAGCACAAACGGCTTGTTCTTAGTAATAATTTATCTCTTACCCCAATTGTGACTGAGGACAGAATTAGTTGCAATGAATATGAAATCAAAAGAGCTGCAAAAACCACCTATTGTACCTGTACTCTGGGCCTGTTCAGGAAAGCAGCTAAGAACTCTGACTGGAGTTTAAGGAAAAAAAAGAAACCTTTGGCTCCGGAAGGGGTTTTTAAGTACATTTACTCACCCTCTCTTATGCCCTAGTTATGCACTAAGAACACACTTAATAACTTGTTTAATCAGGAAATAGACACAAGAATCCACTGGGAAAATGGTGGAACATCCATTAAAACGCTCTAAGGGCCACCTATGAAAAGAGCTGTTGGTCAACGTCCCAAACTGGTTTTTGGACTTCGCCCTCAAGCCTTAAAACACAACTTTCAACTTTGCCCCACATTTCCTTCTCTGCTCATGTGGAACCAGGGGCTTTCCACATCACTGCTATCAAAGGGCTTTGTTTTCTTTTGGAATCAAGAGCCCATTCAAATAGAAGAGGGGAAAGTCTCATGCTTTTTGTAGCACTGAAATCAGGAGCGAATGCTTAGGAACATCAGGCAGCCAGAGAAGATCAAAATGAATCCCCGAGCTTTAAAAATGGTCCAATTAATGGATCAAATCAAGCTCCCACCTGCTTTCCTCACCCTGAAGAAACTCGCTCAGGAGTTGGCAAAGGTGAGAGGGTCAAGGAGAGCTTCATCAATGCACCAATTTTCTTTCCCACCTCCACACAAAAATTAAGAGATGCAAAGTCAAAGAAAGCTCTATTTCCAGTTTCTTCAAAGTGTAGAAAAGTTAGTCCGTGTGGATCTGCTGACTTTGGCTACTCACCACTACTCTTTGGTTCCCCATCTTCAAAGCGCCACCACAATGACTCTTAGCAGCTGGTTAGCCTCATTCTGTCACTCTCTCCTAGGTCTGTTCCCACCTGTCTGACTGCACCTACCCCTCAATGGATCCTGGGCTCTCCCCTGGGCCCCTTCTGGATCCCCAGGGCTGCCCCAGAGGTAGGCGAACTTGGCAGATCCTGGACTATCAGTTACTTGTCCTCGTTCTTGTTTATGGAGGAGATGGGCCCCTGCAGAAGCTTCTTTCGGCATGAGGACAGTGGCCAGAACTCGAGGCAGCATCTCAAAGAGGAGTCTGCCCAGGGGCTGGGGAGTCCCTCCTGACCATCAGTGAGCTGCCACACTCAGCTGCCTCGGCTAGAGAAAATGGTGCAGCCAAAGAAGAAGAGGGAATGAGGAACACGGCACGTTCATAACGAGTATCTCAGGCAGGGCTGCCTACACTATGGATGAACACCTGGCAAGCATCATCTCTGCATCTGCCCGGCTGCTGGCAGTGAGATCTAAGAGGGGCAACTTAACCTGCAAAATCATGGCATCTTCTTGTGATGGCTAAACGTTTTGTAGCAGAAAAGAAAACAAAGAAATGCCCATCAGCCAAAGGCTGGAGGAACAAGCCGTGGGGCCTAAAGGACATGGAGCCTCCTTGATGCACCACCAGCCCAATGATGCTGAAGACAAGAGGAGCTGAGGTGAAGTGAAGCAGGAGATGAGGAGTAGGAGGAGAGGACGGGTGGGGGGATTGTTGTCTCGCCCTCTCGCTGCCTGGACGTTCCCGAGTGTCTCTGTTCGGGGGGTGCACTCAGAACTCAGTGGGCTGGGGAGCCAACCCCAGCAAAGAACAAGTGGTGCCAGGCTACAAGCCAGCTCCTGGCCCTTCACATCACTCCGACAACTTACTGGTTGGTTGATGTGAAATCTCGTCGGCATTCTTCTCATAATAGCTGAATCAAGATCCTGAGGACGGTTGGTTGCTCCCATCACTATGACCTAAATATGTAAAAGGGAAAAAGTATTAAATGTACTTATAACATCTCTTCTACAGCATCATTACCAGATTCAAAATACATGGCAACAGCAAACAGAGGGTTTACTAAATCTCTTGGTATTTAAATCTCTGATATTCCTTTTGAAGAAGTATTAAGGCTGAGAGCTAAGATAAAGACGGGTGTTTGGCCTCTGGAGTATTCCTGTTCTAAGTATGCAGTGACTCAGGGACGTCATAGGAGGGTATAAGCTACTTAAATTAAAGGAAAGAGCTGGACAGACTCTCTTGGGCTCTACACTCTGTAGGTGGCCGAAGCAGCCCAAGTGCAGCGGTGAGACAGGAGAAGAGCATTCTCCACTACCCTTGAGAATGAGGGGAGCCCAGACGTTCTGACTCAAGCTCTCCCTCCATCACCATTGTAGCTGTGGGCAGATGCTCATTATCCCAAGGCTGATCTTTGAGCCTGCGCCACAGCCTGCTGGGGGCTCACACAGGAGTTGGTCCCTGGACTCCCGCACCCTTATTTGAAAAGCAGGAGCAGGAAAAGTAAACAAAAACTAAAGTAACTCTGTGCAAGCTGCTGAGTACCCCAGAAATGGCCATCCTCACCGCTCCCAAAGCACAGCAGGGCCTCATTTTAGAACCAACTCTATGAGAATGCCACAAAAACCTCTCTCTGTCATTTTAAGAGATGGCCTCTGGGACTGCTGGTGCATGCCAGGGCACGCCTGTCCAGTCTGAGCCCCCTGGGCTGCTGAGCCCGGTGTGCAGTTCACTACCTTCCCGGAGCTGAGTGAGGCTGCCACCTAGAGAGAGAAGAGGAGCTCAGCATCTGCCTCAAGCCGGGTCCCTCTACAAGGGCACCTCCTTTTCCATGCTCATAGCATCCGAATGAGAACAGTCACTCTTGTACTGCTTTATTTTAAAAGAAAATAAAACCAATGAAGAGCGGGGATTCATTAACACTGCGGCTTCAACCAGTCAACTGTCCCATTATCGAAGGCAAGGTTTCAAGGGAACCTCGTTGGCAGGACCCTGCTCTTTAGGTGCCTTCACAAAAATGTTCAGTCTCTGCTACCATCTGACCCCCCATAAATGCCAAGTTATGTTGAAAGGACAAGACTACCTCTTTACTAAGGAGATGGAAGTCTGCTTAGAAAACCTGCAAGAATCAACAAATTAATCAAGAAATAAAAGCTTTAGCAAAGCAGCAGGAATGCAAAATAACCCTAAATTATCAGTATGTCTTTACAATACTAGGAAAAAAAACCCAAATCAAGAGATAGGAAGACAAAATCCATTTAAAATAACAACAAAATCCATTAAATTTCTGGGGACTAAGGTACCAAGAAAATAAGAACTTCCATAAATACTGCCAGAAAATAATTTTCACAGAAATAAAGGAAATAACTGGAGAGATCTTCACTATTCATGGCTGGGCTGTGCCAATACAACAAGAATGAGACTTTGGCAAATTCACCTTCAAGAGTTGAGAATATCAAGGGAAGTAGTGAAAAAAAAGAGCAGGCTTGAAGCAGGCTTGGTGTTCCGGCACTACTGCCCTAAATGAGAGAAGAGAAGAGGGGACACATGGAGTAAGACCGAGAAGACAACGAGCACACAGAAATCCACGCAGCCTACTGACATGAGCTCAAGAATTCAAGCTACGAGGGAAGACTTCCTATCCATCAACGAGAGCGGGGAAAGTGAGAAAGCAGAGGAACAGAAAACATTCAGACTGGCACATCGCAGCAAGCACAGACCACGACCCCAAACACAAGGGTCATGCGCAATACAGAACCTCCCCACAAACATCACAGGGAAATGGACCGATTCAACAAGCAGGCATCAGGCAGAAAAGACTGAATCCTATCAGTCCCGACGTTCTTGAGATAAATGAAAGAAGAAACCCTGGCTAACCAGAAGGCTCACACACAGGTCCTCTTTGAAGAGGCAAAGGTGGGAAGAGGAACCAGGGTTGGAGCTGAACACGTTAACGGGGCACTCAGGTCAACTGGCATAGCAGCGTCCATGAGAAGCGCTGGCAGAGAGACCATCAGGTCAAGAAGTATTTATGTCACGCCTGCTGGGTGCCAGGTGCTGCGCCACGCATGAGGAGCTCCTGGAGCCTGCAGTCTGATGGGGAGACAACATGCAAACTCTGGATAAGCAAGATGTGGGCACAATGACCTGGAGGTGACCAACAGAGGGAAGACCCTGACAGCAAAGGGGCTCGGGGTAAGGCTTCTTGCAGAAGAAGAGCAGTTTATGTCCCAACAACTCTCTAAGATGCTCAAATCAAATTAATGTATATGGAGTGATGTCAAGCCAAGGTGGGCATGGAGAGGAAAACATGGAAAACATTTTGGGAGTTGGAAATGGAGGGCAAAGGCTCAGGGACCACAGGGAGACCCAAAGGACAAAGGATCAAGCAATTCCCAGTGATGACTGACCGACCTGCAAGGGGCCCAAAGACCTCATCAAGGAGGTCTTGGCAAGCAGGGAGGCAGCTCATGGGGTCAAGAGGGCAGCTCCACAGCACCAGGGCTCCATGGACCCTGCAAAGGGTGAGAAGAGCTACAGCCTCTAGGGCCAGGCTGATCCTCTAGGAAAGAGCCAAAGGAGGACAGGGGCAAAGACTAGAGAAGAGGAGAAGAGGGATTGTGGGTGGGCCCACGCCGAGATTAGAAACGCCTCAAAAGAGCAAAAGATTGGTTCAGTTAGGAAGACCTTTCAGAACCAATAACTGGTAATTTCAGATGCCTTTAATGAAACTATCTTTTGGATGCACTGCATTTCTCACCCAAACAATTGAATTATATTTAAGGATTCTCTTCCCCCTGCATTTGTCCATCTACACTGCTTATAGAATACAATGGAAGAGAATAAGAGGATGTTTTCCTAAAAACAACAAAACAAAACCCCCAAACAAACAAAAAAACCCAAAACTGGTTCCCTTTTACATTTTCAGGAGGTGGGGGAGGGGAGAGAAGGAAAGAAGAAATACTGGGGAAAGGGGAGAAAGGAGATGGTGAGTCTAAGGTACACAGAAATTTTGGAAGGAAACAGGGCAAATGGAAAAAAGAAACAGCAGAAGGAGGTGAAGGAAGAAAAAAAGACCAGGTAAGAAGGCCAATTCTTAGAGGGCCTGGGGCAACCGGTCATTTCATTCCTTTATAAACTACGGTTTTGAAAATCCGTGGAAGACAGTTCTGCCTGCTGCTAAATACCTGAAACAAATGCAATCCACTCACATTTTGTGAAACAGCGTCACTCTGAAGAATCAAACCCACCCGCCTTGAAACATGTTCTAAGAGACACTGAGCACAGCTGCTTCCTGAAGCCTCGGCCCCGCAGCCGGCCCGCTCCTCACCCACCTGACAGCTGTAGTCCGTGTCCAGCCCGTCCCAGAGGCTCATGAACTGAGCCTTCATCATGGCAGTAGCTTCATGATCTGAACTTGACCGGCTTCGGAGGAAAGAGTCTACAAGGAACAGAAGAAGACGTTCATCTGAGAAACGCAGAACTCATTCTTTACTCGTCACGAAATCTGACTCAAAGCTGGAGTGGCATGGGAAAGCTCAGGGGAGGGAGCAGACAGGAGCTCCCACTCTGCCCTGGACATTCGGTGTGTGTCTCCACAAGCCAATCATTCCACCTCAAGAGCCTCAGTTATCCTCATCTGTAAAATGCAACGAAGCAACCAATGGAGCTATTGCAAGGAAGGCCCTTTGTAAACTGCCAGATGCTGTAAAAAAAATGCATTTTAAAAATCATTCAATAAATAGTCTTTGGAGTATCAAAGGGAAAACATCCTCCAATTACGCTTTCTCAGATTACTTTAGTATTCTGTAATGATTTGTTGAACACAGGGAAAGTTATGCCTAAAAATGGCCAGGGAGTCATTTATAGCCATTCCACCCCCTTCCCACCCACTGACAAGGGCTAAGACCCCTCAGAAAAGTTTCTCCAGTCTGGTCTAGATGAAGGGCTTTTAGCCTTTTGTGGAGCCCAGACCTCTCTGGCAGTCTGCTGAAGCCTATGGACGCCTCAGAATCGAATTTTTAAATACATAAAACAGAGGATTACAAAGTAAACCAATAATATTGAAATAGTTCATGAAGATATGAACAGACCCCAAAGGGCTGGGGGGTTAGGGGAAGGCTCCAGGGGAGCTGACTATACCCCTGGCCCTGTTTTTCCAAGGATTTTTCCTTCACTGTCTCCCATTCAACATCAGGACCTTTCTGTCTCACTTTTTCTACCCACATTTTGCTAACAAATAGAAATCTGCTTCACGTTGTACTCCTAGACCGTGAAATATAATGCATCAAACTTCACCTTAGGAATCTGAGGTGCCAAGAAGGTAGAGAGAGGGTGACAGCCAAGACACAACTAAATGCCCACAATACAACAGTGAGCAGTGGAATGAGCCAACGTACCCCTAGTCCTCTTGATGACTGCTAAAGATTTTCATTATTGAAAATACAGTGACATGGGAAATGACAACTGCTGGAGGGGATGTGGATAAATAGGTACATTAATGCCCTGTTGCTGGAGTTGTGAACTGGTCCAACCATTCTGGAGAATTGGGAACTAGACCTAAAAGGCAACCAAACTGTGTATATTCTTTGACCCAGCAATACCACTACTAGGTTAATATCTCAAAGAGATTAAAGAAAAAGACCCACAGGTACAAAAATATTTATAGCAGCTCTTTTTATGGTGGCAAAGACTGGAAATCGAGGGGGTGCCCATCAACTGGGGAATGGCTAAATGTGATTGTGATGGAAATGCTACTGTGCCTAAAGAAACGACATGCAGGATGGTTTCAGAAAAACTTGGAAGATTTATATGAACTGATGCAAAGTGAAGTGAGCAGGACCAGGTCATCATACACAGTAACAGCAATATTGTAAGGACGAGCCGCGTGAAAGACTTAGTGACTCTGATCAATACAGTGATCCCAGACAATTCCAAAGGATCCATGATGAAAAATGCTCTCCACCTCCAGAGAGACAACTGATCAACTCTGAGTGCAGACTGAAGTATACTTAATTAACTTTATTTTTCTTGATTTTGTTTTGGGGGGTTGGGGGGGTGGCATGCAGCATGGCTAATAATAGAAATGTTTTGCATGATTTCACATGTGTAACTTATATCACATTATTTGCCTTCTCAATAGGTGGGAAAGGGTTAGAAAAAGAGAATTTAGAACTCAAAAAATTTTTTTAAATGTTAAAAATAAATTAATAAATTTATTTAAATGATGAAGATGATTATTTCAGAGAAAACTGGGAAGACTTGTGTGAAATGATGCTGAGGGCAGTGAACAGAACCAGCAAATCAAGTCATATAACAATATTATAAAGACAAACAACTTTGAAAGACGTTAAGAACTCTAATCTATGCAATGACCAAACACAATCCCAGAGGATTCATGATGAAACATGCCACTCACCTCCTAACAGAGAGGTAATGGACTCAGTGTATACTGAGACACGCTTACTGTGGAATAGATGATGCCAAATTTGTTTGACTTGACTATACATATTTATTACAACAGTTTACATTTTTCTCTATTTTTCAGTGGGGAGGGGAAAATGGGAAGGAGAGAAGATGGGTCAATGTTCTTTGAAAGCAAAGTTAAATTTACAAAAAGTTAGCTCCTTGAGGCAGAATAAAAGGAAAAGGAGACCCTTCCCATGAGCTTCGAAAGTATACACGCAATTAAATCCTAAGTGTAACAAAGTAAAACAAATTTTGAATTTCCATGAAAGTAGTTTCAAGAAATTCTAAGGTAGAAATACGATAGTTTGAGTGAAATGTTAACAACTCCCCCACTACCTCGCACAATGGGAGGGTACCCCAGCTAGTGTGGCAGCCACCATTGTGGAAGCCCCTCCCACTAGTGCCAGTTTCCAGCTGCCCAGGCCCCAGAGGTGAAGGCACTGACTTACTCCCATGATCAAGTCCAGAGAATGCAGAAATACAACTTGACCTCGTGTCTTCTGGTCTTTAAGGCCACCCTGGTTTCCACTACACTACCCTGACATCCTATTGCTCCTTAATTAATTTGGAAGTGACTATGATCACCTGCCTATAATCTCTTTGCTTTTCTAAGCCTTACCGTTCTAACTAGTGATGTCCTTTCCCACCCTCCCTGCTAAGGGTTACAGAGTTTAGTTCCACTCTTTGAGGGGCAGTGATGATTGATTGGGTGGCAATTCCATGTTAGAATCAGTAAGGATGCCAGCATCTTCTAGGCTCCAGGGATCACACTGAATGGACTGGCTTTTAAATCAGAAATTTAATTTTATCAACTCAGTGATTTGGCTTCCCCATAGGTAACAATGGACAGCAGGCTACAAACAGCCCTGAGAGCGTGAGAAACTCAACTGCCCCAAATGACAACCATAGGCATCAAGGGAGATCCAGAAGAGACAAAAGTAACTGCTCTCAGAATGTGTGGTGCCACAGAGGGCACGGTGGGGTAGTCCTAGAGGCCTCAGTCATTGCTGCATTGGGCATCAAACCACCCCTCAGAGCCAAAACCCAGACAAAATTCCATTCCATCCAATCTACTCTGCTCAAGGCAGGGAATGCAACAATTAAGAAAAAAAGCTTAAAGGCGGCCATTTTCACAGTAACCATGGTGATGGTGTTTAAAGAGGAACCTTCAGTTACTTGGTAAATTCTCTGACTCACAACACTTGCTCCTGATGAGAAGGAAGTGAGGTGTTGGGAAGACAGAAATAAGGCAATCGTATTTTATAAACCTCTGTCCTCATGTTAACACAAATTTCTAAAAAACACTTCCAAGCTATACCTACAAAGTTTTTCTGGACGCTAAAAATATTAACATTAAAAGGATAGAACACACATTTTAAAATCCTATTGAATTTGAAAACAAGACAGACATTTCAGTCTCAGACGCCTATTTTATTCCGGAGTCCCTCTGCATTCTCTGGCAAATACAAATGTCCAATCTGTTTGCGGCTGCTTTTTTGGGAACCCAGAGAAGATAGCGTACCTATTTCATCGATAAAGATGATAGAAGGCTGGAGCTTGATAGCAAGGGAGAACACGGCAGCAGCCAACTTCTGAGACTCTCCGTACCACTTATCCGTCAGGGTGGAAGGCTGAAGGTTAATAAATCGGCACCCTGCCTCCTTGGCAGTAGCCTTGGCAATCAGCGTCTTACCGCAGCCTGGAGGCCCATAGAGAAGAACTCCTGAAAAAGGAACACACAGAGAATTAAGGTCTGCCTGTCCTGGAAAGCGTCTAACCCAGGGGCTTCCTCTATGTGACGTCCGACAGGTCCTGCCAGTCACCCACTATCTAGATGACAAACAACAGTCCAAGTGTGCCTGTACTCCCTTGCATCATGGCACATGATGTGTCACTATGTATTTCCACTGCTAGAAATTCAGACGAAACACTGATGCAAAGTTTTCAAGTAGACTTGTCTATGTTTAAGTAAACACACGTAATATCTGTGTGTGTGTGCCTATTTACGAAACTCCCACCGAGGAGATGTAGTAATTGTCCTGAACTCTTTGGATTAAGTGGGGCATTCTGTACAGCTGACGCTGGTACCCAATCGTCAGGCTAGATGACAACTAACATTATTCCGTGTCAATGCTCATCAATACATGGGTCACTCCTGCTGATACACTGAAACCAACACCACTCTCACAGGTCACAGTTCACATTCTGGTGACCTTGAAGGGATAAAAGAGTAAGGAGAGAAGTAAGGACAGTGACCAACAGAGCCTCCGTCCATGCTCCAAGAGGCTTCTCTGGGCGCTGCAGAGAGCAGGGTCTTTTCCAACACAGACTATAACCTCTTCTCTACAAAAGCAATCCTTATTTGGCACTTCCAAGGGCATACCTTATCCTGTCCCATCAGGAACTGGCAAGAGTGACTTCTGAATACAGTGTCAGTTATTTTGGGTCCTAAGTCTCTTTGTGGATTTCCTTATTCCAATTAGTGTAAAATATTCCAACGTGCCAAAGGAGCACCTTCCTCTATGGGACGAACCCTCCAATAAGGCAGATTTCAACCCATCCTTGTCTACTTATCCTGAAGACCCTTCTCCATGTCACCCCATGGGCTCATTTGAGATGCCAACATGCCAACGGCCTTTCTCAATTCCTCTTGACTTCCTAAGAACACCATGAAAGCATGCAGGCTGTCCAGGAGAGGTTGCTCCATCTGTGTTCTCTGATGACATCCTTCGTGATAGGTTTCCTTATGTAAAAGGACATTTGCAAAGTGTTATAGCTCATTCGTGCCCACCACTCCTTTGGGGGTACATCATCATTGGAAGAATACTGGTGTTAAAAAGATGGCCTCTTTCCTTCGGGAAAGGCTGGGGGTCAACAAAGGAACAGTCCTCTCTCCTCCTCACTTTCCAAGGGATATACACAGATGTGTGAGCACCATAGGCCATTCAGTGCCCCCAGTCTGTTCAATAAGCCCTCTTCACCCACCTGTTTCTTCTTGTGTGCACAAACACAATTACCTTGAGTGATTATCTCACTGAGGAGGCTCTGTTCCCTAAGTAAAGAGGCTGAACAAAATCAGCATCGTATCATCTGAAGAAGCGTGTGGAAGACCTGCCATCTAAAGAGACTCTCTCTTGTCCCTGGCGGTCTCTGGGCAGAACGGCTTCCACGATGGTTGGGAACACTCAGGGGAGCACAGGTCTCATCAGTTACAGACTTGAGCTGGAAGGTGTGTCAAAGGCTGGTTAGTCCCAGCTCCTCATTTTCAGAGAATTCAGTGACAGAGACAGGTCTTGAGTCAGGCCCTGGTTCCTGCTGTTCTCTACCTGGTATGATATTAATGCTCGTCCTCGTCCTCCATAGTCCCTTTCAAGGAATACTGTCAATTCTGATACAGGCACGGGAGATACTTTGCTTAGTTAAGGAGGAGCTTCAAGATGGAATTACACTCTAACAAACCAAATGCCTTTGTGAAGTCCACCAACAAAGCGCATCCCAGGATCCTTGCTTTCTCAATCATTCATCACTTAATGTGATAAAGAGGATGTTCTGAGACACAGATTGTGAAAGAATGGTGGTTCTCTCCTAATGCCCTCCTCAACGACACTCGCAATGCATGTGTGCACAACTCTTAAAAACTGTATACACAAATGGAGGAGGCGTAGGAGCACGCAGCTACCAATGGTCTCTTGGTCTTTTCCCCATCGTACATTTCTTTGATGATGTCCTTTATCGCACTTGTGCTAAATTCCTCATTTGTAATGGGTCACAGCCTGCTCATGCCCACTGTGTCCGGTGCCCCACTACCCTCTGGGGCACTCCAGCCTTTAGCATTTTCCCCTCCTTCAGCCTGGCACTCTTCTTTTAGATTTTTTCTTCCTCTTTAGACCTCTTTTTACATGTTGTACCTCCCTCTACCCCGCCACATACTCTGATCCAGTGACACCAACCTCCGGGATGTCCTACCATGACCCCTCCCCCTCTGGGCATATTCTCCAGTTGTCCCCCAGGTCTGAAATGCTCTTCTCCCTTTACACTGACTACTGACCTCCCTGGCTTCCTTCAAGTCCCAACTAAAATCCTACCTTTTACAGGAAGCCTTTCCCGAGTCCCCTTAATGCCAATGCCTTCCCCTGTAGATTATCTCCAATTTACCGTGTTCTTTGCACACTGTCCCACCCCCTTCCCTTAGACTGGAAGCTCTTCAAGGGCAGGGACTACCTTTTACCTTTCTTAGTACAGGGATTGGCACACAGCAGGCACTTAATAAATGTTTCTTGACTCAGAAGCTGCTTTCCCATCATTGTTTTTTTTCAAGGCCATTCATTTCCACTTCTTCAAAGAAATGCACCAAGGCCTGATCTTAGTGTCCATCGGTGGTAGTGACTTCACTGTCCTTGATGGTGAAGAGTCTGTTATAGTAATTTTTGCAAACTTTTCATATCCAATGCCAAAAAGCTCATTGTAAAGTGTATTAGAAATGAAGTTTGCATCTGTGAACAGTTAGCCACAATATTCTGTTTACTAGATCTGACAAGATCTCAGTGTATCTTTAACTGATTTTAACTAGTAAGATCATATTTTAAGATTCAATCTGACTTCTAAAATGGAATTCTGGCTACACAGGAGAGTGAGTGAGGAAGTGCTGGATCAGGAGTCCCCAGACAGAGGTGTGAATCCTGTCTCAGACACATCTGAGAAACCAGAATCATCTGTCCTGCCAGCTTGGGGTGCGTGCCAATGCCTTCGTGGTGCAAACACCTTCCAGCATGATATCAATGTTGTGCTTAAGTGCCACTGCTCTTCTCATGGCTGCCAGATTAACACTGTGTAACTGTAACTGATTGCTTTGCTCAATTAATGGTTTAATAAGTATTTGCAGTGCCTTTTCTTATCCAAGGGGTTTGAACTGTTTCTGAGGTACTGAGATCGTTCATTCACAAATCATCTTTCTAGAACAGACCCAAGTCAGCAATGGCACATTTCCAGAACGTGGTGGCTGTTCGTCCTTTGTTTTCAAAGAGGACCAACAACGTCACGATGTCTTGACTTGCGTGTGAACTGGATTTTGGTGAGGCAGAGTTGCACAAAGCAGGATGCAGTGGATGACCTTGGCGTTTCTGATGTCTGACCAAGTGCCTGCTTCAGCCGCCTTCATGGCTGTTGGAACAAATTGTTCTCAGCTGCCCGTTTCTCTTGGGAAAGTCTTCACATGCTTGGGGCAGACATCTCCCCAACTCACGCATGGGTTTGAGGCCCATTGGCTACCCTCAATCTGGTTTAGCCCATCTGCCAAGATGGTTTTACTGGGGTGTGGCTGCTTCTCATGCTACAGCTTCTTGGAGCCCCAGGTGAGAGTGGGGCACAGAAAGCAGAGGTGCTGGGGCACAAAATAACTGAGTGCCTGATGTGACAATAACAAAGAAAGTCTGTTTTCCAGACTAAGTCTTCCTGGCAAGCGAGGGGAACCAAACCCAACATTTCTCCACCCACGGTGCCAATATGGTCCCTGGGGAAGATCTCTTCCCGGGGCCTGGCCTGCAATCCTAAAGCCAAGGTCAGCCTGACTGCACCTGGCTAAGGATGGCTGCTCTGGGTCACTTTTCATTTTCTGCTCTTTGTGAGAGAACGTAGACAAGCTCAAGAAAGACTAAACACAGTACGTATGAGTCAGAATACAGAGTTGTCCACAGGGTCACTGAAAGAGGGCCAATGATGCATTTCAAAGATGAAGGTGCTGCCCCTGCTGCGTGGGAGAGTGAGCCAAGCAGGACAACCAATGCATTAGATGGACTTTTAAAAATAAGCACACAGATGGCTAGTTTCATGGGCAATTGTCTTTTTTTCTGTTCTACTTTATGTATGGAAATGCTCTTTTTTTAAAGCGCAAATTTTAAAAAAATTAAAATTAAAAATGCACCATCTACCTTGAAGAGTAAATCAACAAACTGTCTCAACTCCTGAGTTATGAGGATTAAAGCAATTTCCCCATGAAAAGAGGGACTAGTTTCCCTCCAAGGTTAATGATGTACAATCAAGCTCATGTCTATGAATTTAATGCAAACTAAGAGAGACAAGATTCTGGGTCGAGCAGACCGTTTTCTATTGGCGTATTAATTAACTCGGTCCCAGATCAGAAGGATGCTCTTTCCCTATTCCTTAGTCTCACAATTAGCCTACCTTCACTATTGAGGTTCTAGGTCACTTGCAGCTTCCCACTGCCTGCGTAAAGAATGGTTATAATCTAAAAAGTAGGTCAAAACCCATATAATTAAGAATCTGGAATGAGAAAAGTAATTGTAAACCATTGGCTATCCCAATATTAGGTATTTTGAAATAATTTGGCTTAGACTTCTGCAATTTCTACCACCACTGTCTTTCAAATTTTAATTTACTTGAAATAGGCAAACTGGACTTCTGATCTGCCTTATTAACTATCCAGGGGAAAACAGTATTCATTTAAATACATGAGGTAATAAATACAATAAAACATAATTTTCATTTAAAAGATAACCTGGCAGCTGCATAAAAAGATGCAATGACCTTCTAGAATGCCAAGTTCCTGTTGCCCCCACCCTACCTTTTGGAGGCTGGAGAAGCCTGGAATTTTCAAACAAATGCTTCTTCTTGATAGGCAAGATGACGGTGTCTTTGAGGTCTGTGATGACGTCATCCAGACCTGCTATGTCACTCCAAGTAACCTGAGGCAAGAAGCAGCAGAGACACAATGGGTCAGGACAAGGGACAGAGGAAAAGCTAGAAGGATAAGCACTAACTCCACCAGGTACAAGTCTGGGAGAGGAGGAGGAGGATTTTCCTAAGCATAATATGTTAACACAGAATTAGGCAAAAAAAAAAATAGAATCTTTAGGAACTTCAACTCCAGAGCATTGACTTAGAGCTGGAAGAGACTTATGGGTCATCAATATGATCCCCTTCATTTTACAGACATGGAAATGGAGGCCCCGGGTTGCGCAAGGGCTTATGTAGAGGGAAACAGCCAGAACGTGAACCCTCAGGCTTCAGAGCCGATCCAGTTTTCCAGCCGCTCACTTAACCATTAGTTTGACAATTAAATGAGGCGATGAGCAGAGCCAAGGGATGGCTTGTGAGACCACTTAGGATAAAGATACTGTGCCAGGGGAAAGGGAATCCCAAGTAAGCCAGGCCAGTCAAAGTAGCGAAACAGTTCACAGGAAGATGCGGGCAATGGAATCCATGTTCACAAGGATTTCTGGTAATCAGAGGCTATGCCAATCCAACCAGAGCTCTACTCGTTGAGAGGGGCATGGCATCAAAAACTCTTGTTCTAAGGGTCTGGATCAGGAAGTGAAAGCCTCAAGTCCACCTGTCGGGGGTATTTTCCTTTCTACACTAAACATATTGATATTTCTTGGTGGGACACAAGAACTGTCCAATATCCAGACAATGTCCACCCCGATGAACTCCATCCTTGGATATAGAAAAAGCTGGAGGAGGGATTGCTGAGCACTATCTGGAAGATCTGTGGGATGAAACCACAGCAAAATCCTAGAGTGTGTTATTTGAAAAGGGTTAGTGCATCGAGGAGAGGAAGCCCGATTCAGCACAGGGCTGTCCCAACTAACGTCACCTCATTCCTCTGACAGATGAGGGCAAATCAGGGGAGATCTAAAAATAGTGTGCCTGGACTTCCACCAAGCCAATCTTGTGGAAAAGACAGAAACACGGGGGCTAGAAGGATTCAGAGTTGGGTGACTCAGGTGGGAAGGAGGTCTCTGCTGGAATGCTCCATGGTCTTGGACCCGTGCTGCTGGAGACTTTAGTGACACTTGATTAAATCTGAAGGTGATAGAAAGCTGTGTGGGTGTACAAGGTCAGGAATCAAAACTCTTGGCAGATGGGAGCACTGGACCAAATATCATAAAATGAAATTTTAATAAGGAAACATCCAGTGGTAAGAGTGTGAGATCAATGATCTAGAGCTAGATGGGACCTTAGAGGCTAACCTGGACCTCTCATTTGACAGATGAGGAACCTGAGGTGGAGTCATTTTCCCAAAGTCACAAAGACTCCAGGTATCTGTGGCAGGATTTAAATCCAGGTCCTTCACTAGATCACATAGTCTTTCATTATATCTTACATTTCCATTAAAAATTAAATAAACAGGTAAGAAACTGTACACTTTCTGCCTCCTGCACCCATGAGAGAAGAGGAAGAGAAAGGTAATGGGGGTGGGGGCTTCCATATGACCATGTTCTTCCATCCCATGCTGTGAGGGTCTCCTGCCCAATCTCCAGCCTCCTCTGAGAAAAGGAGTGGTACTTTCCCATCAATGATTAACATGCTCCCACCTGATTATACCCTATACTCACCTCAGTGATTCTGAACTTCATCCAGTTACATTCAGGTCCCATTTCCCCTTCCCCAGACTCCTTATTCCCCCTCCCACTCCAGAGTGCCAAACGAATGCTGCCCATGCCTGCCGTGTGCTCTCTGGAATGCCTGTTCCATAGACAACAAGCTTCTCTGCATGCTCCATCTTTTCCTCTCCCACTCCTTTTGTCTTCTGGTATACAAAGTCCAGCCTGCCTCTCGCCTCTCCAGTCTTCTTACTCCCTTCTCCCAGACACTGTCCGATGTAGTGACCCCGGCCTCAGGTGTGCTCCATGGACAAGACCCTTCCTCTCTCAGCTCCCCATGTTCTCTGGCTATCCCCCCCATGCCCAGGGTTCTCCCTCCTCAATCCATCTCTTGGCTCCCCTGGAGTCCCACCTTCTTCAGGAAACCTGTCCTAACCCTTCAAGGCCAGCGCCTTTCTTCTGCCATTTCTCTCCTATGTTGTCTCCGCGCTCCCGGAGGACAGGGACCATCTTGGGCCTCTTTTTGTGTGCTCAGCACCTAGCACAGGGCCTGGCCCACAGTAGGTGCTTAATGAATGTTTATTGACTGACAAGTACAAGATGGTGAAGTCATCAGAGAGCAGGTGGCCTGAGGAGGACTCCTGGAGAGGAGGACGTGGAGTGGGTGCCCCATGCTCTGCCCTCATCTGGTGACCTCTGAACCACCAGGCGCAGGTGCTCACCGCAGTCAGGGGTGGGGGGGGGGAGGCACCGACAATCTGAAAGGCAACTCGGAGAGGAAATGCCTCCAGCTCATGCTGCAGGAGAATCTAGGGAAAGGACTGAGGACAATTTAGCCTTAAAAAGGAGACACTCAGAAGCAACATGGTAGTGCACGGGAAGTGCTCCAAGGGCTGTGCCACAGGAGGGAAAACACCTGGTCTGTTTGGGCCCAAAGGAAAAAGGAGCAGGAAAGCCACAAAGCTGCTAACTCAGTCAGGGCCCAAGGGGTAAAGGCTGAAAGACCATTGGTCAGGTGTGCCCTCAAGGGGTCTCTGCTTGTGGGGGTGCACCGGCCTTGAGGCCCTTGTCACAGAAACGAAGGGCTCAAGATTTGAGGTGGCCAGAAGGGCGCCCAGGGATGCACCAAGGCCCCCAGAGAGTCCTGACCATGGGGGCATGGCCAGGGTTTGTGATCTTGCTGGTCCTAACCATCGTCCACCTCACAATTACTCTCCAAGCCTTGGAGAGCTGCCTGAGGCTCAGACCCTTGGTCACAGAGCCAGGAAGGGCCAGAGGCAGAAGAATCTGAAGCCAGCCCTGCATGGCTCCCAGTCTAGCCCTTTGGACAGTCTTCAACGGAACCACACACAACACATCTCTGTGATTTCGGGATCATGGGTGCTCCCGCTGGGGTGAGGATCTCTGATGATGTGGAGGCCAAAGCCTGATGATCCCACATACAGCCTGATGGGTCACATCTTTTCTGACGTACACACTCTTGACACTGCCTCTCCCTCACAAGTCTCGGCCACTAACATGTTGCTGCCTCTGCCCTCCCACAGTTCGACTGTCTTTTGGGAACTCTTGACCTTAATTCTTTGGGGACGGTGATTTCTCATGACTTGTAGCAATCCATGCAGCATCACCAGAATAATGGTGCTTAAAGATGGGCTTTCATCTTAGGGAGACGCTTGGGATCATTAAAAGCAATGCATAGTTTTCTAGAGGCAAGCCAAGCCATTCTTTTCCTCCTGTTCAATCCTGCTCAGTTCTGGGCCCAGCTCATTGTTCATCCAGTGCTGGTACAAGATGGATGTACTAATGAATCAGCAGTATGAAGTGTCCATCCAAATGTATGGCACAGGTGAGACAAAGGCATTCTTCATCCACTTGGTTTGCCCTGTGTGGATAGTTAGACCAAACTCTTCTGATTATGAATTTTATTTTGTAAATAATTTAATCTATGTAAACTCTAAAATTTGTAAAGTGCTTTACATACATGAGCTTATTTTGATCTCCCAATCACCCTCTGTTATAGGTAGTACAGATTTCATTATCTCTACTTTACAGATGAGTAAATTCAGTTCCTGAGAAGTGAAACCAGTAAGTATCTGAGGCAGACTTTAAACTTTGGACTTGGTGTCTCCAAGCCCAACACCCTCCACTGGACCAAGTGCCACTCATCTAGCTCTGGACTATTCCAGGGCCTGATGCCATCAACATTATATCACCCACACAGGAGCTTCTGGTGGACCTCGCCATTGAAAGGGAACCGCTCTGCCATCTGGACTCTGCACAGCACATCTTTCACGATGCTGACATTAGTGATCCAAGATCTTTTGGCAAAACTCCACGCTCTCTGTTAGAGCTTTCCAGGCCTCTTCTAAGACGCTGATAGATTCACAGGAGACACGGTGTTGCAGGAGAGCCTTGAAGGTAGGATTGTACTCCAGTGAGTTGAAGGCTTAGCTCTTCTCCCAACAGCAACCACAGTCCTCATCCCAGTGTGACGGTGTCCATGCTCGCCGGTCTGTTCCCTTCCTTCTCGAGCTTTCAAGGATGTCCGTGATGTGGACAGAGTATATGCAGTTAGGTTTTCTTGAATGATGGTTCTGAGGTTATTGAGATACGTATTTTTAACAAATTTCCTTGGCGTCCTCCCTTCTTTCAGAGATTGTGAGCCCTCCATGCCCACAGAGTTGTACCATTTCTGCCCCGGGCTACCTGTGGGCCCGGGGCTGGTCACCTGTCCATTCTAAGCCTCAGTTTCCTCACCTGTACAATGGGGTTAATGACAGTACTTGGTTGTTGCGGGGATCACACACTTTTCACAGACCTTAAGGCACTGTGTAAATGCTTTCTATTACAATCACTGGTCTGGTCCAGCTATCCTCACCTTTACCGTCTTTGGTGCTCTCCTAATTGCTCAGGTACAGCCCAGGGTGATACCAGGGTCCAAACGTGGTGACTGCAGCCACTGACAGAGAAAGGGGCTTTTTGCAGAGATCTTTCCAGATCTTCTCTATTCACGCGTCTCTGCCCTGTCTTGCTCCCAGGCTCATCCTTAAAGGCTCTGTGACTCCCCACTGCTCCTCTTCTTCCACCATGCCCCTTTCCCCAGTTTTACAAACGGTTTAGAGTCTGTCCAAGTACTTCCCTTTGCTGCCTTCTCTCTCTGGAAAAGAGAACATTTGCTGGCTAAAGTAGTTTCTGGGCTCTTTGGGCCTCCTCATTAAGGGCACTGATTGACAGCAGTTACAATGTCCGAAGAAAAGGTGACAGCCTGTGTTGGCACTGCTGAGGCTTGAACTGTGATCTTACCGCCCTCTCATTTAAGTCTTTCCTTTATTTTGGCATTGAGCCTTTGATCTCAGCAGTTTGACTCCACGCAGTCAGCAGGTTCAGTAATGGATGAAACCACATCAGCAACAGGTCATTCCCAATCAGTGAAAAGAGAATCTACTGCTTTTTTCTGCTCTTCAGGGCTCACCATCCCTAGAGCCTCCCAACTTGCTTCATGAAGGAAGCATGAAAGATATCTAAGGCATCCTCCTAAATCGTGTGTCTGCCTCCTCCCCCACACCCACCTTGGCACTGAAGTGACCAAATCTGGTTCCTTGTCTTCTGTGACAGCAGGTAGCTCCTAAGTTACCATTCTCGGGGCAGGGGCCTGCAAATGCACATCACAGACACTGCTCTACAAGAGGAACAAGTGCCCCCCAACAAGCCTTGGACTTCCTTTGGAGGCATGATAAAAACCTCTTTCACCTCCTCCTTCATTTGCTTTTCCAAGGAAAGCCCAAGAGCCACCCTTCCGATGACCAGGAATGTTCCTGATTCCTAATTTTGTTTACAGTGAGTTTAGAGCGGTGAGATCCACGGGGCTCTGTGGTTGGTTCAGTTCCTCCAGGATGAGACCCTCTTGTTGATCTCCAGACAAGGCTCTCATCTGTGTAATGACAGTGTCATCCAGGTCTAGAGATAGTCAAAAAGCTTTGTGATCCCTAGCATCCTCTGCCCCATTTCCATCAATGACCGTCACAGTCACTGCAGGGGCAGAAGGGGACAAGCCAGAACTGCTTTTTCTTTCTTTCACTGGTGACGAGCTCATCCTTACTCAGCGAAGCTCATTCTTGGAAGGCAGGTTCCATCTGTGGCTGGAAGCACAAGGGCCAACATGACAGGAGCTTCCAGAGTGGGTGTAGCCAGGGATCACATGGAGCACGCCACAAAGAGGTCCTGGAGGTCTCCGGATCAGCCTGCCTTCATTGACAGCAATTAAAGAGCGTGGGCCCTGAGCCTCAACTGACGTTCTATTCTAACACTTCTTCCTGGTTCACAAAGAACCCTGGGGTCTCCAAGGAGCTCTAAGTGGAGAAGAAACTCTGGCAGAACCTGCGTGAAGCTATAAAGCCTTGGGATACAGCCCACACCTGTATATGGGGAGGCTGCAAAGCTTGGCCCCAGGCATACTACAGCAACTCGTGATACCATCAAGTAAGGTGCAGAGGCTGCCCCCTGCATCAATGGATGAGGACCCCAACCATTAAACAAGAGATTCTTTACTTAACTGAATACCCTAAAAAAAGCAAAGCTAAGCATTTTAGAAAGTACCACTTCTTACAAGAAAAGCCTCCTGGACCTACTTTTAACTTGGTCCAAATGAACAAATTTGAGGTGTTTCAAAATTTTTTGGTGGGGGAGTGGGATATTGCTAAACATAGCTATATAGTATGGAGAGTAGGGGAGGTTTGTGGCAGTATCTAAAGGACACTTTGATGGCAGAATTCACAAACTGATACCCCCTACATTTACAGTCCAATCTGTCTAAGATATTTATCCAACTCCATGCAACTTCAAGGAATTTTAACACTCCTATCATGTGGCTAAAATTCTATCCAGGAAGGCAAGAGGAAAGCTCGTGGACACAAAAACAGTGAAACAAAGGAGGAAGCACTGAGACTGACCCCCACTGCCTGACTCCCGTTTTGTTTCAGGGCACAGGCTCTGTCAGAGGCCCACGGAGACCCAGGCCAATCAAAGGGGAACTCAACAAGGAGCTTGTGTGATCTTATCTAACTAAATTCCAATGCAGGCTAGGGTGGCTGCAAACTTTGCAGGCATTGGTTCTTTTGGACAGGTGGAGGTGATAGTCTTACGTTTATTAAGCTACCATTTATAAGTTACCACTAGAACACATGAAGGTGTTTGTTATACCTCAGACACCTCATTCAAATGGCTTTTGAAATCCCTTACTACCCCAACCTCAATGGAGGTGCTAGAGTGAAATGAAAGCTCTTACGTGCATGTTAAGAGGGTCCACCAGGTGCGCGGCAATGCTCATCTCATACTCGGAAAGCTTTACATTTTTCACACCAATTTGCTTCATTAGTTTTTCGGCCTGAAAAAAAAAGGAAGTACAGACAAAGACATTAAGTGATTTCCTTCCATCTTTTCTTTTAAATAAGTCTGAAATGTGGGTTGTGGGTGGGACACACAGAAAGGCATGAAGAGCTGACCTGCTTCCCCAGGCCCTTTCCCTTACTCTCCCCTGGTGAGCCCCCAGGACAAGAGAAAGGTTAACACAGAGGGAAGCTGTTTCAATCTGACCTTCCTTAGCCTTTCGCCACTCCCAGATCCAGGAAATTTAAAGCAGACCCAAGTATCTGAGGATGAAAAGGGTAAAAAGAAGGAGTGCCAGGTAGAACTGAGGTAAGCAGCAGCAAATCTACGAGCACACATCTTTGATTTAAGGACAACTGGATCGGTTCCTACTCTAGGCCGCCCCATAGGGCTAGACCAGTCCCTCATTCAACAAGTATTTATTAAGCATTTTCCTAGGTGCCAAGCACCATGCTGACAAAAATACAAGAGTGAGTCTCAGGAAGCTCTAGAGGATTAAAAGTACTGCCCTACAGACAAAAGCACCGAAGCACAAGTGCTTACCCTTCCTTTCCCACATTATCTGTGTCTGAGGATGGGCTGATGCAGCTGACAATGTTTCTACATCTCCTGCTTTCTTCCACCTGACTCCCCTCCCCAGGCTTGCCAACCATACAGGAACAATTTGCAAAAGGGGATAAAATGCACCAGATACACAGTCTGACAGAGTGCACTTGTGGAAAGCACTAGACTAATCCTGCCTCTCACCTAGGTCTGTTCCCCACTCAGCTGCCCAAGCGCTTTCCTCAAAGCCCAGGCCTGGCCCTACCATCCCTGCCCAGGGAGTTCCAACTGCTCCAGATCTCTTCTGCCCCTGTGTCCTTATCTGTCCCTCCCTTCCATGCATTTTGCAGCGCAGCCACATGGGCCTGCTCTCTGTTTCCTACTTTCTGACTTTGCACTGGCTGAATAGCTTTATACTTAAATTAAGGGACTATGAACATTTAAAATGCCACTTTAGGGGCATTCTGGCTGCCCATTCTTTAGTCTTTAAGACAGCATGGCCTTATTTCTTTTCCCAATTAGAAAAACAGCTGCACTTGAGTCAAGCCACAATTCACGGCAGAGAGGCCTAAAACCCACAGATGCCAGCATCCACACCCTCAAATGGCCAGGGGAAAAGTTACTGCTTGGGATAAATCTATCTGGACTCAAGACCAGAGTTCTTCACCTTTTTGATGAAGAACAGACCCATTTATGGCCATCAATTGGGGAAATGGCTGAATAAGTCATGGAATATTATCGTGCTATAAGAAATGATGAGCAGCATGCTCTTAGAAAAACTTGGAAAGATTTACATGAACTGATACAAAGTGAAATGAGCAGAACCAGGAGAACATTATACATGTACCATCAACACTGTATGGTGATCTACTGTGAAAAACTTGGCTTTTCTTAGCAATACACTGAGTCAAGACAATTCTGAAGGACTTACTATGAACGGCGCTGTCCTTCTCCAGACACAGAACGGGTGGAGCCTGAACGCACGTCAAAGACACTTCTTCTTCACTTTATTTATTTTTCTTGGGTTTTTTTTTGTACCTGTATTTTTTTTTTCACAGCTTGACTTACATGAAAATAGATTTTACCTGACTACACACATATAACCTAAGTCAAACTGCTTGCCTTCTCAATAAGGGGGAGGGAGAGAGTCTGGAACTCAAAATTTGAAAAAAGAATGTTAAAGTTGTTTTTACATGCAATTGGGAAGAAAAATAAAACATTTTTAAGTTTTTTTTAAAAGAAGAAAGGACAGACCCCTTTGGCCATTGGCTGATGTTACTGATTCCTCCTCAGCACGGTGTTTTGAAATAACTGGAGAAATGCTAAATTTCAGATCCAAGTTCATGGAGCCCCCTCCCCCAAGAATGTTCCCACAGATCCCAGGTTAAAAATCCCTCCTTGCTACACCGTACATTAAAACTAAATGACAAAATCAGGTTTATTGGTTATAACCAAAAATCACCCAGAGAACTGCAAACTACAAAGGTTTATTTCCAGAAGCTTTTCAAAAGTCTTTCAAATTCAATTACATCCAATATAGCAGCAATTTCAATATAAGTAATATTGACTAAGACAAACTAGCTGTACAATCTCTAGGTTTATACTTCCTCCCAATTTTAGTCTTCTCTTTTTTCCTTTTTCTTCCTTGAGAGCTTACCAAGCTCCCCTGGCTTTTCAGTGAAAGATGAAATCGAATATAAATATCAATCATAAAGATAAAAGACAAAGATAAAAACCATCATTTCCATTACACGACATGGAAAAGCATTTTGCATGAATAAAACCCATTCAAATACTCCCAGAAGAAACCTTATCAGCTGGGAAGCTTCCCAGAAGATCTCTCAGGTAAAGGTTCCCAGGATTCTGCATAATCACTGTTTCCTTATAGAGAATTAACACAGATACTTCAGACCAAGAGCCTTGCCACGATAGGTAAATGGTCAAAAAATAGTAATAGTTCTCAAAGGAGGAATTGCAGACTCCTAACGATCATGTGAAAGATTGCCTCAATTCACTAAGAACAGAAATGCAAATCTAAAGTACTCTTAAGGTTTCACCTCACACCCAAAGTCTGAGCAAAAAGGAGGGAGGAAGGGAGGAAGGAAAGAAGGAAGGAAGGAGGGAGGGAGGAAGGGAGGAAGGAAAGAAGGAAGGAAGGAGGGAGGGAGGAAGGGAGGAAGGAAAGAAGGAAGGAAGGAGGGAGGGAGGAAGGGAGGAAGGAAAGAAGGAAGGAAGGAGGGAGGGAGGAAGGGAGGAAGGAAAGAAGGAAGGAAGGAGGGAGGGAGGGAAGGGCAACAGAAAACCAGGCACCATAACATACTGTGGCAGGAACTGTGAATGACTGATGGAGGAATGGCCAATAACCATTCTAGAATCAATGTGAAATTATGCTTTTTAGAAACGGAATAAATGTCCATACTGTTTAACCCAAAGATCCCACTGTGAGGCACAAATGATACCAAGACAAAAAGAAAGGTCCCACAGACACCAAAACAGTCCTAACTTCTTGTGGTGGCAATGAAGTGGAAACAAAGCAGGTGTCCATCAATTGGGGAATAAATAAATTGTGGTCCACGTATGTAACAGAATATTGCTACAAGGTAAGAAGTGATTCCCCTGCAGAATTCAGAGAATCAGGAGATCTGTATAACCTGGTGCAGCATAAGGTAAGGAAAACCAGAACAACAGACCCAACAACATCAGTGGGAGGAAGAAATACAAGTGAGTGTGGGGTAGGAGGAAGGGTCCTGGACTCCAGGGGTGCAGAGGTAGAGGCCTGCACACGTCCAGCCTGTTTTATGTGCTGGTGAAATCTGATGCCCAGAGGAATGGGGGTGGGTAAATGAAGAGATGTAAAAACACAAGACAGCAATAAAAACTTCTAAAAAGAAATGAACGAGACTTTATCCAATGGGTTCGAGTCATGCCTGGCATATAGCGGTGCGGAATTTGTTTTAGACACAAGAAGGTCCATCCAATATTCCACAAGCCGTACCTGTTTCTGAGCTTCGACTTTTTGCTTCCTGGTCGGATCAATTGCATCTACCATCCACTTTATGGTAAAATACGTCACAGCACCAAATATTGTCAAACGGAAAATTAAACCAACAACTTCATTCCGACTCAAGGGACGAGAAAAGGCTTCAGCATGTACCATCTTGATTATTCACCTGGAAATGAATGGAGAAAATGTCACAAAGTAACAACTCGATCAACAATCAAGTCTGACTTCTGCCAGTGGTGAAATGAAGTATACGTTTACTTTCCACCACAAATTCACTTTTCCTTAAATTTGTTTGTAAAATGACGGTGTTAAAGTAACACATTTTCCCACAGAGAGTACTCCAAGTTAAAGAAATCCTGTGAAGCAAAAGCTCTTCCCCAGTATAGAAGCAGTCACAGGACAGAAATAAACAACTCTTAACAGAACTGGAAACTAGTAACCACATCAAATCCAAATCACTCACATTAAGAGCGATGCCAATCAAAACAACCCTGAGGTTCGCCTCACACCTACCTAATTAATAGCTAACATTTACATAGTGTTTTTATGGTTTGCTAAGCGCTTTACAGGGCAGCTGCGGCACAGCGGATGGAGTTCTGGGCCTGGAGCCAGGAAGATCTGAGTTCAAAATCTGACACCAGGCACTTCCTAGCTGTGTGGGCATTTGCCTCAATTCCTCATCCTCCATCATCTTCAAGCTAGAGAAGGAAATGGCAGACCACTCCATTATCTTTGCCAAGAAAACCCCAAAAGGGGTCACGAAGAGTCAGAGATAAAACGAATGAACGAAGCACTTTATAAACAGTCAATCTGGTCCTCACAACAATCCTGTGGGATACGTTCTATTATCCCCATATAAGACTTGGAGAAACTGAGGCAGACAAAGGTTAAGTGACTTGCTCAGGGTCACACATCCACATATGAACTCAGGTCTTGCTGACTCCAAGTTCATCATGCTAAGACAAAAGATAGACAAGTCAATATTGGAGGAATTGTAGAAAGACAGGCACACGATGATTGCATTCCTGATGAAGAATGGAGTTATGCACAGAGAGTGAGGAAAAAGCTTTATACCCTTTCACCACTGCTAGGCATATCCCTCAAGGAGGTCAATGAGAAAAAGACTCCAGATGCCCCAAAATATCTACAGCAGCCCTTTTTGTGGGAGCACAGACCTGGAAACAGAGGTGATGTCCAACCATGGGAAGCACCTAAACAAATCCAGGTCCACGAACATGATGGATGAGCGCGATAGTCGGTCACCAGCCATTGATTTATTAAGTGCTCACTACACGCCAAACTGCGCACCGTGCTAAGCTCTGCAAATACCAAGACAGGCAAAAACGCACCCCCTGCCCTCCAGGAGCTCATATTCCAATGGCGGAGACAACATATGAACACTGGGCATACAAGATCTATATGGTGCACGTGGAAGACGATCTCAGCAGAAAGGCATTAGTGGGGAGGGATGTGAGAAAGGCCTCCTACGGAAGGGAGGGCTGCAGCGGAGCCTTGATGGAAGCCAGGGGGGCCAGGAGGCAGAAAAGGGGAGGGACAATCCTCAGGACAGACAACCAGGGAAAAGTCCCAGGGTCAGGAAGGGTATCTTGGCAAAGAACTTCAAGAAGGCCATTGATGCTGATCATCAAACAGATGGAAGCCAGTAAAACGCAGGGTCAGAGAGGCAGGAAGGGACCAGCTGGCAATGGGCTGGAAATAAAAGCAGCCACTGGAGTCTACTGAGTAGGAGTGTGATGTGGCCAGGCCAGGCTTGAGCAGGGAGAGCCTGGAGGCAGGCAGACCTCCCAGCACACTACAGTCAGAGGCCAGACAAGATCATTCATTTGAATCATGAAATCAAGGTCTGTTTAAAATTTTACAAAATCATTCTATCTAGCAGGGCCCACACTGAACTGGAAGGGCTGAATGCAGGCACAGCTCCAAGGAGCCGCTAGGCTAGCTCAGAGGCCGAAGAGTGACGCAGCCTTTGGCCAGTGTGATTCTCACAAATGGTCTACTGAGTCACAAGGAGGCTGTCATCAGTATCAGCAAAGGGAAATGCCAGCAATGTCTGAAGGACTACCCCCTGGTACGAGCTCAGCTGACAAACAGCATGGCCATCATTCCCAAAGGGGAAGCCAGCAGGGATGAGCCAATGCTCCAAATTCTATCTTTGCCAAGGGAAAGATCACCATCAATTCATCCACACAACAACTTAACCCTTATATACCTGATGGGGGAGGACACTGAGAATTGGAAGATTAAGAGGTCTCCCATCGACATGGGGCCATAGGGAAAGCTGTCCAATCACGAAACAGACCAGGAGGAGCAGAGAGCCCTGCTGTGGGAAAGTTTCCTGGAGCGATCCCACCTGAAGTGAGCAGGATGAAGAGGACCATGCCCTGGGAGGCAGGACAGTCCTTGGAGACAAAGAGAACCTGGTGGGTATTGGCCTCCCGCCTGCAAAGGGTGGCTGGGGCCACATTCCCAGGCTCAGAAACCAACGCTTGGCTGCCTCTGCCCATGAGACCTGGGAGAAACCTGCCCACGGGGTTTCCTTGTGTGTGCATGCCTTGGATGGCAGAGGCCAAGGAGCCATTTAAATGAAGAAAATGCTAGGCTTCAGCTAGAGGTGAGTGAGAATGAAGATGGGCAAGGTTATCCCATCCAAGTTCATGGATGCCTTGAAATCTGTCCAAGGACACCACCCTGTTGGCTGATGAACCCCAGGCTCAGAAGCCCTGCCGGAGATGCCAGACAGTCCAAGTCCCTTATTTTATAACCAAGGAAACTGGGGTTCAGAGAGGTCAAGGCCAAGGTCACCGAGGCAGCAAAGTCCAGAGAGGACCCCACCACAGTGGGCTCTGGGGCATCATGAAAGCAGCTCTGTAGGAAGGGCAGTCCAGCAGCCCTAGAGAGGCTGGGCTGGAGTCCGGCCAAAGCCTGCTGATCCCCAACCCGTTTGAGGGTATCCACCTGCCTGGGCATGCCCACCTGGTGATACTATTCAGAGTGGCCCGGGAAACCAAGGCTTTTGTTTTTCAGCCCATGTCCCCAAGTGCTCTTGTCTTCTCCTAGTCTTGGCCAATCTTCTCTTAGGGATCCCCCCACCCCGGGGTCTCCCCTTTCCTCTACTCCCACAGTCTGACCTGAGCAGCCCTCTCCAGGTGCCAGGGATCTTGGCTGCTAAATCCAATGCCTTTTTCTCAGGCTTCATTCTCCATTACGTCTCTACAGCTTCTGACACTCCTGACCGCCCCCTTCTCCAGACCCACTTTTCTCATCTCCTGGCACTTTGCTCTCTTCTGGTTCTTCGTCTGTTTCCCCTCTCTCCTTCACTGAAACATCTACCATCTCACTTCCCCTAACCTCTTCTTTCTCTTTGCCCTCTATAACAGATCTGCCATTCCCAATTCAGTTATCTCTACAAAGATGACTCTGAAGGAGAGATGTATAGACAGCTGTCTCCTGAATTGTAATGCATCACTGTGAACTGCCTGCTGTCCCTCCTGATCTGGATGCTCCACGGGTACCTCAGACTCAACTGGTCCAGAATGGAAGCTGCCCCTTCTCTCGATGGTCTGATTTCTGTTGATGATACCCTTACTGTCCTAGTCACACGCAGGTCTGTAACACCGGCATCACAGTAAATAAGGAGAAAGTGCTTAATAAATCCTTGTTAACCTGACCCTCCCAACTCACCACCCTCAAATCCCAATCAGTGGCCAAATTCTACAGAACTGTCTCCACATTCCTCATCGCCACCCCCTCAGTGCAGACCCCTTTCACCTCCCAACCTGGATGACTGTACTAGCTCCTAACCAGTCTCACTGTCTCTGGCCAATCCTTTCTCCAATTTGTCCTCTGTGTCATTGCCAAAAGAATCTTCCTCTGACTGAGCTCAGCACTGTCCAGCTCAGAGTCCCTGCTGCTGTGGGAAGAGCACTGGAACCAGGATCCAGGAATCTGGGACCAAATCCGGCTCTGCTCCCTATTACCTGGTGACCCTGGGCAAGGCCTGAGCCTCTCTGGGCCTAGATGACCTCTCCAGCCCCTCCAGCTCTCAGTCTACAAAAGGCACATGCTACTCTCCACGACCAATACAACTGATTGCCCATGCTTAGGTATTTAAGACACAAAGCTCCAGGCTGCCATTTTCCTGCTTTGATCTGACTCTTCATAAGGTTCTGTTCAAGGCATAAGCCCAATCACTTCTGAAGCAGAAAAAGTCCTTCTTAAATGACCAGAAACACAAACACAAACATGCTTCCATTTGCTGAGAAAAGTCACAACCGGTCAATGTTTTATTAGGCAATTAACCCACTCAGCATAGGGGTAGGCCCATCACCGTGCAACAGAAGTCCACTTCTACCCCAGCCCATTCTTAGAGCAGGTCCCCTAGTGAAGCTGCCCAAGGGAGAAAAGAATTAAGTCTCAGCAGGGTGCAGGCCCCCCAAAATAAGGAGAACTGGAGAGACAAGCACAAAGCTGCCAACCAACTATCAGGACATTATTATATTATGCAATGACTTACATTACTTTACTATAACCACCCTGAGGCTCCTCCACCCCTGGGCCCTGTTTTAAACTCCAAAAAGCCTCTCCTAATTCTTTTGCTTCACAGAGAAAGGGGGCTGGAGTCGGGAAGACCCAAGTTCAAATCCAACACTGGATTTGATCAGACATTCCCTAGCTGCGTAACTCTGGACATTTAACCTGTCTACCTCAGTTTCCTCAAATAGAGCTCCATAAGAGCACTTACCTCCTAGGGTTGTTGTGGGGATAAACTGAAATACAGCACTCAGAACACAGCCTGGCACATAGTAGGTACTTAATGAGTATTTTTACTTCCTTCCTTCCCCCTCACAGTTCTCTTTTTCTATCTCCCCCAAAAGATTTTAGAGAGCTATTATGAGAATCCATTCGCCATCATTCAAAACATTGGATTTATGAGAAAACGTGTTCCAAACTTTAAATGTGAAAATGAGAGGCTAATCTAGGCTGGAAAATGCTAAAGTTTAATTATAAGAAGAGCTTTATTCACTTCAAACTTCTACAACAATTATGGTCTATTTTCAAACAAGTAACCACCATTCTACACTTGAAAGCCTAGGTTTGGTTCTCTTGGCAAATCAAAAAAAAGAACCCCAAGCTGTCACATCTTTAAATTATGAACAGTAGCCAATTTCTTAAGTCCCTTTACATTAATAATGACTTTGATGGTAGATAGATGGAGCTGAATTAAAGCAGTGGCCTGAGAATATATCATGAGTTCTACTCACCCCCTTCACCCCCACCCCACCCCAACTAAGGAAAGTAAAGGTCAAATAGGGCCATGGTGAGTTAGGGTTCCGGGAACCTTCAGCAGCCTTGGCCTATAAATTCTTCAAATAACATGGTGAATTCAGCGGATGCAGGCAATTAACTTACAATAAGAACCTTGGCTAAGACTCACAAAGAACTTTTGGCCTCTTAAGATGGCAGCTTGTGAATCTGTTGAGGCGGTGATCACTTAGCACCTCTTTTAAAGGCCATTGGTAAGAAAGGCACAGACAGTCACTTCTATGGCTCACTGAGGTCTTTTTTTAACAGCTTTTCTCCAGGGCAGAACAAGCTTTGGCCACTTAACAGGAACTCCCTGATAAGGCAAGCACATTTTGAAGGCCCAATATTCCCCATGGTCCAACACAGTGACTGCCTGAGGAAGAGGCCTCGCCAGGCCTTGGCTCTGTGTGTACCTGTGTCCTTGGCCGCTCCTTCAAATGCCCGGGAAGCTGCTTGGAAGGCAACACAAGAGGCCTTCTCCCAATCCTTTATACAGTATGCCTCAAGGTCACTAGACAGATCCTGTTTCAAAAGAGAGTGTTGGACCATCTGGTCTCCCTAAGGTATTTCTAAGTCTGACATCCTGATTCAAGACAAAGATCTAGGTCCTTGGGGCTCAGCTGGTTCCTGTCCCTAGAAGCGGCAGTCCAGTGGAAAGGTGGATCACTGTATCGTAAGCTAAAGGCCTGCCCACATGTACGCTGCGCTGGAAGGACACCCAGACCTGGAGCCAGCTTTTCCCCGTAGTGTCCAGCATGAGACACTGGCTGGGCTGGTTCTCCAACTGTACAATGTGATATAGCATTCACCTTAGTATTCCTGTGCTAAGGACAGGGAATGAAGACGAACACCACAACAGCCCCTATTCTCCTCAAGACCTGGCATGAGGGCATGGAAGCCAGTCAACAGAAGCCACAAGCTTCCTTAGGGCCAGACTGACAGCAGAGCCAGCGTGGGAAGGATTCAGCCTGGTGGGACAGCACAGGCTGGATGTCCTCCACGGCCCTCTCCAGCTCTAACTTGGACCCTGCCATCCTCAGGCCCACCTTGTTCTGGGCTCTAGGCCTCAGCCAACACAGAGCGAGAGAAGCCCTGCATTGGTTCCTGCTCCTGCACTCACTAGCCATGACCACCATGACTGCCATGACCTTGGGCAAGCCAAGACTCCCAATGGACAGCTGAGATGCTTCCCCCCTGTCAAAGGAGCTTGGCCTGCACAAATGCCTAGCCACAGAACCCCAAGGGGGAAGGAGCTCCAAGGCCAAGAGTGCATCTCCTTACAGGTGAGATCCCTGAGGCCTCGTAAGTGGCCCAGGGTCACCTAGGGATGACACAGGGCCATGACTGACACCGGTCCTGAGACTCCTCATTGGGCCATCCATTACAGCTGGTTTGCAATCTAAAGACAAGACGCTTCCAGGGTTGGGGCCACATGTGGCCTTCTAGGTCCTCAGGCGTGGCTCTCTGACTAGGTCCAAGCAGTAAGTGTCAGAAGTGTCAGAAGAAGGATGAGGACTCCTGGCTGGGATGGAGCTGAGTGATCTCTGGAAGCCACGTCCCCTCTTTGATCTGTAAAATGGCAGTGAAGCAAAGATCTGCCAAGAGCAGACCTACTTTGTGCAGTGAGCTGTCCAGCTGCCAGGCCCTGTGGGTGGGGAGGTGGGGGAGTGAGTCCCTTCCTGGTGATCCCTCCCTGCCTTGAGGGACTTGTATTTGGGAGTAAGGTGGGTCAAAGGAAGATCTAGCGCAAACCTTCTAGGGATAAGATTCCCTTCAATACTTTAGAGTTGAAGAAGTCAAAGGAAGACTCTTTTCAGGCTGGCCAGTTCTGATCTTCCTGTCTTCAGAGGCAGAGCAGGGGATGTGGATGACCTGGGGGGGTCTCAGGAAAACCTTGGGGCTATTCTGAGGCTCCCCAGAGATCCAGAAATGGGCCTGAGACACCCTATTAATGCTCCCTCATTTTATTCCAACCCCAGAGGCCAGGAGAGAAACTGGCCTCACCACCTCCCCTATTCATTCCACAAGCACCAATGAATCCTAAGTCCTAAGAACACCGTGCATGGAGAGCAAGGTGAAAGGTGGCCCAAGCTCTTCTCAGTACCCCGCACTGGTGTGTGTACATCTGTACACACACACACACACACACACACACACACCCCTTGGCTCCTCCCTTTGGAGTGGCAGTGGCTCATGCCAGGGATGCCCGCACCCCCTTCACCTCCCTGACTCACCAAAGTTCTCCAGAAGCCTTTACTCACCCTTCCAGCTGTCCCCCACCCCAAAATAACCACCTGGTATCTATCTCATATTCTGCACATACCTCTGTGTACACATCTCCTCCAAAGGAAAGCTCTTTCAGGGCAAGGAAGGCTTCACCCTCCCAGCACCCAGCTGGTAATAAGAATCTAATAAATGCTGATCCTTAGAACAACCCTGAGAGGCAGGTGTTATAACGTATTCTCTCCATTTTACAGATGAAGAAAGGGAGGCTCGGTGCATTAAGCTGAGAGGAAGCCTAGCACAGCTACCAGTCAGGATGCCCTAGGCAAGTCCCTTTGCTTCTCCATGCCTCAATGTGCTCATCTGTAAGATACGGACGCAATCATTTTGGAGGGGGCCTGGTCCAGTGATTTATTGGGGGGATGGGTTCCCAGGTGAGGAGGTCCCCTCTGCCATGCTGTAAGCTTCAGAATAAGTCATCCTGGAGTCTTTTTACCCGACAGGGCTGTCACGAGAACCAACTAGGATTGTGCCCCGGGTCGCTTTGAGAAACTCAGGCCCTATGTCTAAATCCGTGCCAGCTGCTATAGTACCAGTAATCATCCTCATTATTATTACGGATGGGGGCACAGGAGCCCAGCCTCCCGGGGCCTGCCCAGGCTACAGAAACAGGGACACTAGAAACTACCCGGTCCAAGGGGAGGCGGCTTCAGGCTGCAGGGGTGTTGGCTCTCCACCCACTGGGCTGCTCCCCGCTCATCTTCCTTACACCTTAGAGACCTAGGGCACGAGCACTTATTGAGCCCCTACTGTGTGCCTACACGCTTTACAAATTCGACCTGGTGGGGTTCGGGGAGGCCACTCCGGGCCGGCGTCACCCTGGTCTCGTTCCTCAGTTTCCTCTACAGCGCCGGGGAGGCCAGGGTGGGCCCGGGCAGGCCTCGGCTCAGCCGGTGCCCCTTCCCCTCCTCTCTCTCCCCTCCCCCACCCACCCCCCACCACCGCTGGGCCCGTGACCTTGGGCGGCCCCTCAAGCTCGGCCTCGGTTTCCCCGGGGCTGCGGGGTCTGTCCGCGAGGCGGGGCCGGGGCTCAGGGGTCCCAAGCCCGAGGGGGGTGGCCGGCCCGGGGTCCGAGGCCCGAGGCCCGGGGCCCGCGGGCGGGGAGGGGCCGGCCGGAGCGGCCCGTGACCTTCCCTCCTTCCTTCCGCCCCACGCTCACCTCGCCGCGCGGAGGCCGCCGAGCCCGGCCCGAGTCTCGCCCGGAGCCCGGAGCCCAGAGCCCGCAGCGGAACCTCCCGATACGGACCCGCCGCTGCCGCTGCCGCTGCCGCCGCCGCCGCCGCGGAACCAGCCAGGGAGCAGAGGCCGCGGCGCGCATGGCGCATGCGCTACCCCTCCCCCGTACGCTCCGCGCCGGGTTTTCGCTACCACCGACGGGGAATGGGAGGGGCAGTGCAGGAAGGAGCGCTGGGAGAGGGACCTGAGAACCGAGGCGGCCCCTGAAGGGGCGGGGCATCATGCGGCGCGCTGGAAAGCCCGGAGAGGATAATCCTTTCCGGAGCGGAGCAACGACAGAGGCAAAGTATCTAGAGTTGGAAGGGACCTTAGTGGAGGTCTTGAGGTCCGACTTCCCAATCTTCACTTACAAGGGAAACTGAGGTCCCAGAAGAAAGAGCCTTTCAATAAGGCCCTGGGATCATGGAACTCAAAACCGGAAGAAGCCTGATGGATTTTCAGGGAAAGTCCTGGCATCCTTGGTTTCATTTTTGGTTTTGCATCCCCAGCCCGTCCTTTCCAAGACCCTTCGGGGAAAGGAAGCTTCTTCCTTTGAGAGGACCATATACCCAAGAAATGACAGGCCCAGGCCCTTATCCCTATTCCCAGCTCAATTCTGTGTCCCCACAGCACTGGTGGAGGGTATTTCCACATCCAGGAGATCCTCTATACCTGCGAAAACACAACTCTGGTGCCTATCTCAAGCCTATCCTATCCCCGATTCCTAACAGAAGCCTGGCAGGCCCTTTTTTTTTTCAGGCAATCGGGGTTAAATGACTTGCCCAGAGTCACACCGCTAGTATCTGAAGCTGTATTTGAACTCAGTCCTCTTGATTCCAAGGCTGGTGCTCTATCCACTTGTCACCTAGCTGCCCCCCCTGGCAGGCTCTTAATAAAGACTCAGGCTACTGAATTAAATCCAGTTTTTTCATTTTACAGATGGAGAAACTGAGGCTCAAAAAAGGCAAGTGACCTGCCCCAAACTGTAGTCAGTTAATGACAACAGTGACCATTTATATAGCACTTCCAGGCAAGGGGGCAGAGGCTATTTTCGTCCTCATTTTACAGATAAAATGGGGGGGGGGGGACTAAGCTGCTTTTTGAAGCCAAAAGACCTAGGTTTAAATGTCACCTCTGGTACCTTTTACCTGTGTGACCTTGAACAAAGTAACCAACCTCGATGGGCCTGTTTCTTCCTCTAGAAAATGAGCTTAGACTTGACACCTTCTGAAGAACCTTGAAAACTCTCAAGAGCATACAGGATACGTTAAAGGTAGAATTTGAACCCAATTCTTCCTGACTCTAAGTCAGACTTGGGTTTAGTGACCAAATAAGACAAACGCTGTGTCAGTTGGGGACAGTCACTTAACCTTTTAGAGCCTGGGGCTCAAAGAGCTAAGGCTGAGAGAGTTTATTTGGAGGTCATCTTATTTGGAGTCCAGAACCGGGCACTTCCTGTGACCTTGGGCTATCTGATCACTGCCTACCTCAAAGCTTCCTGAAGAAAACTCTGCAAATTGTAAAGCTACAAAAACTGTAAAGCTACAAAAACGAGCGATGCCTATTACCATCCAGAGCAGGCCCAAACCAGATTATTCAACATCCATATGTTGGCGTACATCTGTGTATGTGTACATGTGTACACATGTTCACACACAGGTACGTACATATACATGCTACTTCAAACTCCAAACTCATTGTTTTGAGGACTATTTCTCCGCCGAAGACACGAGTCATACCTACATACAGAGCCCAGCCTAGAGCACATGGCGACGAGTCAAGATGACAGCTTAAAAAGTAGCAATCATTTGCCGAGGCGCCCTACACCCTTGACCCGAGGCAAAGAAACTCCTCCACGTGGCCCCCTGCGTGCCCTCCTAGCCCCGACTCCGCCACTCCGAAGGACCAACCTGGCTCACGTCCCGCCTGGCTCTGACCCTGGCTGCTTCTTCTCTGCCAGGGCGAAATGCCTTTAATCCTTTCGGTTCCGAAGCCGAGCTCACCCTCCACCCTCCCTTCAGGAAGTTTGGGAGATCCGTGTCAGAGTCGCTTTAAGAAAAGGGGGCGGACCGCCGCAAAGAGGCCGCCTCCGTCCCCGTAGGGTCCAGACGGTCACCCGTTCTGGAGTTTCCTTTCCCGTGCTCTGGCTACCGCGGTAGGCGTGGCGCGGCTCCAGCGGGCGATGAGGTCAGGAAGCTAGCGGAGTCCCCTGCCGTCTCCTCGGCTGGCCATGACCAGCTTCGAGCTCTGGGATTTGGAAAGCAGCCTCCCCTGGGCCGGAGCCCCAGCTCTGGACGCCGCAGCCGCCCTCCTACCCGTGAGGAGGGAGCACGAAGCCCCGGGCTTCCGTGTGCTCTCACAGTCCGCCTCCCTCCAACCTCTGAGGCTCCCGAGTTCACTTTCAGGCCGACTTTAAGATGCTACAATGTAACTGTTTCCGCTTTGTGCCTGTTTCTAAAAGAGACCGGCTTGTAGAAACTAGAACACCCGCAAAATGAAGGGGGGAGGAGTTAGGATGAGCTCAACTTCGAGAAGCTTTTATTAGCGCGGAGACTGGATAATATTCCGGGATTAAAGGTTCGAAGCCGCCTCGAATTTCCTATTGTGTAACTAACCTTGGGAGTAACTTCGTTTCCCAGCCTATTTCCTCCACTGCCGAGAGCTGTCTCGAGATTCAAATAAGATACCTTTGTAGTATGAATGTCAGTTGCGTTTACAGCTACGCGCTAGGTGCTGTGGATAAAGTGATCCCCGACCTCAACGAGCAACCGTCTTACCGCCATGGGTCTGAGAATGGAGGAGGGATAAAACATTTCACCAGAAAAATAAGAGAATAACCACTAAATCCCAGAAAACATAAGTCTTTAAGATTGTATGGACGTGCACACTTTAGAAGGGCTTCTACCTCCTGTAGGGATGCAGTATGGACAGAATGTTTCATAGAAGCTCTGCAAAATTGGCACTTGTCAGTTAACTACTTCTCACCAGCTCCTTCCAGCCAACAAGATGCATTAATCAGTCTCTCTTCATACTCCCCCAGTGTCTTACCAAAGACACTGATGACATCGAGTTATACACACACATATGCAGGGGTGTGCTAGAGCCAGCCAAACCTGATAACTTGAGCTACTAAATTTTCATTCTGAGCCTTTACACCTCAGGCTGTCAGTGCTGAAGGAACCCAAAGTTTCATTCCTAAAAGGCATATGTTCTAGGTTTGTTTAAGCTGGCCTAATATGAGATTAAATTGAAAATTCCCCCTCCCCCCCAAAAAAGTTGGGTATGTAATTAAATTTTGTCTGCTGTCTGCTTTCTGAGAACTACTTTGTGGGTTTTTTAAATTAACATTCACTCTTTTCAATGAACAAAAATCTATTTTCTCTCCTTCTTGCCTCTTAAAAGAGGCCATTAAAAAGAGGAAAGGAAAAATCCTTTTAATAAATACGCATAGTCAAATAAAACAAATTCCTACATTGGCCATGTTCAAGAAACACATATCTTGAGTCCATTACACCTCTGCCAAGGTGGGTAACATTTTTCATAAGTCCTCTGGAATTGTGGTTTCGTCATTGTGTCAGTCAGAGTTCTTAAGTCTTTCTAAGTAGTGTGTCTTGGCAGTATTGCCATCAGGGAACATCACAACTGTTCACCCTTGAAACTGGATCTTGAAGTATTTGGGGATTTCTGAAAACCAGATGAGTAGAAATATTGGGCCCATATGACATCCCATCAAGGCACTGACCTAGAGAAGGGAGAAGCCCTTCTAAAGTGTCTATGTTCATAAAATCTTAGAGGATTTGGTGGTTATTATCTCAAGTTTGTTAAGAGCTATGCTGGCATGGCTAAATCATCAAATGAACACATCTGTGCGCATGATTGAAGAGACACAGAACCAAAATGCAAGAAAGATAAAATTGCCTTTTGGAGGAGGGCAGACCAAAAAATGTGGGAAAGCCTTCAAGGACTTAATCAGATTTTTTACCCGTGTACCAGCATTGGCTTGTGCAGACCTGAGCAAAACATTTGTTCTCCACACAGATCCCAGCCAGCCTGGAAGGTTTGGGAGCTATCCTGTACCAAAAAAGCAATTATTGCCAGAGGCCAGTTGCATTTGCCAGCAGTGGCTTGACTGGCAGTGAGTCTCATTACTCTGTCCAAAAGCTTGAGATCTAAGCTTTGAAGTGGGTTATTACTGAGAAGGTCAAGAGCAAAACTCCTAGTAAAACTCAAATGACATGATAACTGTAAAGCACTTAGCAGTACCTAGCACGTAGTAGGCATCATAAAAAATGCCTATTCCCTTCCTTTCCTCCCCTCAAGAATGGACTGATAATAAACCATTGATATATTTTGTTGGATGTTGCTTGCCAGAGGTTGGTAGCACCCTTGGCCAATTATGACTAGCTAAATTGATAGATAGATGATGGATGCATAGATAGATGGATAGATAGATAGGTGGGAATAGATAAAGTATTTATTAAGCACTTACCATGTGCCATGAGGATATAAAAACAAGATGGCACCCACTCTTAAGGAGTTTACAGTCTAATGAGGGAAGACAACACAGAAAGAGGAGCAGGAAATGGAGAGGAAGTGTCTGTGGGTGGACAAAGTAGCCAATGTTTAGGCAGAGCAGAACAGAGAGTGAACTGGAAGCAGCACTTGGCTAGGACTTGTGATGAGATGGCAGCTCCAAATGAGTTAGAGGTGTGTTAAGACTAATGTGGATCCAGATAGCTTTCCCAGAATCCCCCAGAGGACTAGAGTTTGGGTGATACCAAAAGGAAGTGTTAGAGCTATCTCTGATAGAGAGAGAGGGAGGAAGGGAACACACATTAATTAAGTACCTACCATGCGCTGAGCACTTTACAAATGATAGCTCATTTTAATAACCAGGTAGAAAGATAACTGAGAGCTGATCTTTCCAAACCTCTTAAATTCCAGACAGCAGAAACCAGTTTATTGCTGAGACAATGACAAGCACTGGAACTATGCAATGGAATGCTGTATTGGACTGTGACAGATCCTACACATGAAATCAGGAAGCAGGTGATGCTACCCATGGGATATTGCCTAAAAGCTCATGACTGTGGACATGGATCAAGAAAGAACCTTAGAGCAGGTAAGAAACAGATTTTACTATTGCAGATGTCACTAAAAAGTGTGAAACGTGGAACAGTTATATACAAAGAAAAGCATTACCAACTTACGCTACATATTTGGAGAACATGAGTATCAGCAAGCTTTTGGAATTTGTCTGTATTAAGTTTCTATCTCTTCCTAGAGGTGGAAATTATAGTCTCACTTGAGAAAGAATAGGCCAGATCCTAGACCATATCTATCTGAATAGGGTCCCAGTGACTCAGTTTAGCCTCTTACACTTTCTCTCCAGCCTCATCTTCTTCTGTCTTTGCACTGAAATCACCAAGTAACTTTGTATGTGATGGTTGGAGTAAATGATATCTTTCAGCTCTCTCAGCTCTCTTTCTCCTCTAGATCTCTTTGAAGATCTCTTTCAGCTCTAAATCCTATGACTCTATAATCCTATAATCCCCCTGGTGATGCTACATGATTGAAAACTGTGAAACATTCTCTGAAGAATCAAAACTGTAAGGACGGCATGTAGTCAGTAGAAGTGGGCGGTACCATATTATTGTGATTACTTTCAAACAAGGAATAGGGGAAAATATATTATCAAGGACAAATAGGATGAGAAAGAAAAAGGTGGGAAGGCCACATAACCAAGAGTAATAGATGGACAGACCAAAGGCAGCACTTGTATGCAGATGAAGGCTCCAGCACCAAAGATGGATACAAAGGCAGAATTACAAAGGATGAGAAGTAGTGAATGGACCATGATCTATGACCTGTTCACATAGATGAGATCATAAACTCACTGAGTAGGACTACTCACCTATTAGGAGAACCTGCAAATAAAAGGCAGCAGAAAGAGACAGAGAAATAGGAGCAAGAAATACCTTCACAGGGAGCATGAACTCTAGCAGTAGAGAAAAGAGCCCACCATGGATTCAAGAGAGAACACACCCTGGAAACTGAGAGAGTATATCAGTGGAGCTCAGCCGAGCAACTTACCAGGAAGGGACACTATACCCAGTGGGGAGGACATTATAAGAAAAGACATTTGGACCCTACAGTCCCAGATACACGAGTTGCCTTGGCCACTTATATTCCCTGTGTGTATTCCTTATTATAATTGTCTGTGCTTGCTCCTCCTTGGAAGCCATTTATATTTGTGGAAGAGTGTGCCTGTAGTTTATTGGGCAAATACATTTTATATTATATAGTTTTATAGCTACTATTTTTTGTCACCTAATTAAATATTTTTGCTCTGAATTAATTACGTCTATAGGCTGGCTACTAAAGGTAAACTTACTAGTAGGGGCTCACGTACTCATGCGTTTTAGATACATTGTTTCCTTCCTCCCTGCTTCTGGTGTGTTGTCATTTTCATCTTTCCGCGACTCTTCCCTTTACTCCTCCTCCCTACCTTCTTGCTTGTGAACCTTGCGTTTTCTCTCACCTTTCTTCTAATAACCTTCTGAGGAAAATGTCTGGTGAGACTTTCGAGGGCTCCAATCCTTCCCTTGTGCTAAGATCAAGGCCTGGAGCCTCCATCAGCATATCAGTGAATCCGCAAGCATCATACTAGGATGTCAAGACAAAACAGAAAAGACTCCCTGCCCCCAAGGAAGAATAAAAACAATAATACAGATTTAGTTTTAGCGAGCTGCCTAAGGCCTTGGGATGTGAACCAATTTCCCCAAGATCACATAGGGCTGGTATGTTAAAGAGGTAGGTCCTCTTGGCTGGCCTATCTGCTACACCTGGGTGCTTATATAGACGTATATGCATATGGACTATATGGACTATAGACAAGTCAGGTGTTTGTCTAACTTTTTAAAACTACATCATCCTTAAATGGGCAGCTAGGTGGCGCCATAGCGCATAGAGCTGAATTCCATAGAGCTGGAATTCAGGCCTGAATTCTAGAAGACTCGTCTTCCTGAGTTCAAATCTGACCTCGGACACTTACTAGCTGTGGGACCCTGGGCAAGTCACTTAACATCGTTTGCCTTAGTTCCTCATCTGTAAAATGGATTGGAGAAGGAAATGGCAAATCACTCCAGTATCTTTGCTAAGAAAACCCCAAATGGGGTCACAAAAAGTTGGACATGACTGAAACCACTCAACAACATCCTTAAATATTTAGATATAAAGTGTGACATTTTTATATAACACAAGGTTATTATAAAGTAAAATCCTGTGTTTCTCTTTCTGTCAATTTCTGCTACTGAAAAAAATAGGTACATTAACATTGGCTTTAGATTAATCATAATATGTCAAATAATTTTTTTTTTTGGAGAAGACTCAGATTGGTAAATGAAGGGGAGTCATCCTGGGGAGTTTCTCACTTCCGAGTAGTAATAAGAGCTAGCATTTCCACAGGGTTTTAAGGCTTGCAAGCTGCCTCTAAGTGTGTATGGCCCGAATAAAGCTGTAAGCTTCAGGGAGGAGGGCCATGGGCTGAAGGCTCAGCAAAGTGACCTTCGTGCATTGTGGTTGGATGTAAGAGCGAACACAGATCTAGTATTTGTCACCTAAATGGAAGAGGAGCAAGCTTGAGCTGTTCATTCTCAATTCTCACAAAAGCAGGGAGGATCAATGGGGCCCAAACAGGGACTGGATGCTTTGGTTCCTAAAATGCTCAGAGGTCCTTTCCTCTGTATCCTGGAGCAAATTTCTCTGTGAGCTGGCCAATCCTATGCGCTGATGTACCTGACCATGGGGAAAAAATGTCCTGGGGAGTCTTGGCAAAAAGCATGTGTCAGAGCTTAACTTGGTATTTAGTAAATTGAACTTTCAGTGTACTGAGGCCCAAGAGAGATGATCTGGAATCAAAAGACCTGGGCTCCGTTCCTGAGTCTGTATTTGCATGAATTTGGACAAATTTGGACAAATCTCTCCATTTGTCTGGACCTCCTTGGGAAAATGAAGAGACTGAACTACATAATCTCTAAGGTCCCTCTGACTTTCTATCTCCCATACATAGAGAGATAGAGAGCGTTAAATTACTTTTTAAAAATGAGTTTTTATTGAAATCTTTTTTTTACATTACTATATATCCTCTCAGAGAGCCATTCTATATAACAAATACTATTATTTAAAGACAAAAAAGGTAGCCAACAAAAATTAGCATAACTGCTGAATTCACTAAAAAAAACCTGAAAATACATGCAATGTACCATATTCTGCATTGGTTCTTATAGATCTCTCCTTACTTCTCTGTAGTTATCCTATTCATCATTTCTTACAGCCCACTAATATTCTATTATGTTCATGTCCCGGGTTGGTTAGCCATTCCTCAGTCAAAGGGGATCTAATTTGTTTCTAATTCTTTGCTACCACAAAAAGGGCTGCTATTTTGGTGTAAGAGGGACCTTCTTGTCAGCAGCTTTCTTGGGATATAAGATCTCTGGGTCAAAGAGTACGGACATTATAATCGCTTTATTTGCATAATTCCAAATCGGTTTCCAAAATGGTTCTACTGATTCACAGGTCCATCAACAATGCACTACAGTGCCTTAGATTGAGCGTTTATTAAGTGCTTACAGTGTGTCAGGTATGACATTATGGTCCTGTGACCTTAAGATGGTACCAAATCTGTTTCTCTATTTATTAACCAAGGTCCTATAATTGATAATTCCAAGAAAAACAAAAACCAACATGAGAAAGAGCCTTTCTGGTTAGGAACACGTGTGAAAGCAGAGATTCTTAATGTGTTTTTGTGTCATGAACCTCTTCGGTAATGCTAGCTTTTTAAAAAAATTTTGATGTTCAGTGGTTTCAGTTGTGTCTGACTCTAGATGACCCCTTTGGGGTGTTCTTGACAATGAAACTGGAGCGGTTTACCCTTTCCTTCTTTAGCCCATTTTACAGATGAAGAAACTAAGGCAAACAGGGTCATCTAGCTAGGAAGTGTCTGAGGCTGGATTTGAACCCAGGAAGAGGGGTCCTCCTGACTCTAGGCTTGGCACTCTCCACTACGTCATCTAACTTCCCTCTTCTGCCTTTTTTTTTAATAGCTAGCATTTATATAGTGCTTTAAGATTTTCAAAGCACTTTACAAATATTCGATCGTCATCACAACCCAGAGATGGAGGCGTTTCCCCGGGCAAAGTCTGTGGCCAGACCAGACCCGCCCTCTCCCAGCAGCCTAAGCCATCACTAAATGCTCATTCACGTCAGCTTCACCAAAGTCTCTGCTACCTGGCCCTGGTTTTGGCTCTCCTACTCGGGTACTCAAGGAATGCCTGGGAAAAACGCCTGAGCCAAACAGTTTCACTCGAAAGCCATCGCTCGATTGCAAAGGAATTAGGGCAGCTTTGCCAATTAGCCAGGGCTTTAAAAAAAATCCCAGGACTGTGGCATAGCATCATAAAAATAGAAAGTAGAAACCCTGGTTCAAGGCCTGACACACTGAGCCAGGTGCGGTCTTACAGGAAGCATCAATGCAGATTTTGTGAGTGGGTGTCAAAATGCTCCTGATGTATTAAAAAACCATCCTGCAGCAAGGCAGAAATAGCCAACCAACTTCCTTGTGGGTGTTCAACATCCTGGCTCATGGTTCCACCCCCTCACTGCTCCCCCCTCTCACAGCTCTCCCCCATTCAGCTGACCCAGCCTCCGCTCAGCTGAAAAGGTGGCATTTCCAAAGCCCAGGGTCAATCTTGGCATTCCTCTGCCTGAGAAAAGTCAGCTACTCTCTATTGCCTCTAGGTTCAAATGCAAAATCCTCTGTTTGGCATTTACAACCCTTGGAAATCTGGCTCCAAGCCACCTTTCAAGGCTCCCCTTACCTTATTTCTCTGTATTGGCCTGTACCAGTCAGAGTGGGACTTGACCTCAGGTCTTCCTAGCAACTAGGAAGCTATGTCAAGTATAAAATCAATGAAAAACAATATGGACAAAAGAGGGGGGAAACAATTAGAGCAATTAGGATAGGCCTTCAGTGAGGTGGCACTTCAGGTGAGTCTGGAAGAAAGACAGGGATTCTGAGAGGCAGAGGGAATGAGGCATGAAAGAGAAAGCCTGCACAGAGGTGTGGAAGTGGGAGATAGGATGGTGTATTACAACAACAAGGTCAGTTTGGCTGAACCAAATACAGAGAAATAAGGGGAGGGAGGCCTTGAAGGGTGGCTTGGAGCCAGATTTCGACCTACAGGGCCATAGGACTCTGGGCAAATCCCTTAATCTCTCAATGCCCAACTTTCGGAGACTAAGATGCAGAGAAGGTGCTGACCTGCTTTGTGAGAGGGAGATTCTTCATCGGGGAGTTCCTTATACCAGTTAAATCACAGGCTCAGTCCCCCTACCCCTCCCTCCACTATCTTCATGCTTGTTAGTAAATGTTTGTTGAATGAATTATAGTTTCCATAGACTGTTGGTGAGAGCAGGAAAAACTTATACCTCTTTAGCTTTACTATATTCTTGGAGAATATATTTAGCCATTAATATCCTTAATACAAATGCTATACCAAGAGTTCACCTGGATTTCATCCCAGGTTTTAAAAACTCATAATGGAAGGAAGAAAATATGTTATTGAAGCAACATGGGACTGAGCAAACCCATGGACAAAGCCTTGGTGGACTCGTGGTGAAGTGGACAGAGATTTAGAGTCAGAAGTGCGGGGTTCAAATTCCAGCTGTGCCAGACTCAATTCACTACCCTCAGTTCTCTCATCCATAAAATAGGTCAGATTGGACCTCCTTTCTAGCCCTCAGTCACAGAGTCTCATCATTAGAAGGGGCCTCTGGGTCACGGAGACCAGCTTGGCGCTGAACAAAATCCGGCCTGTGGTGTAGCTGACAGGTGCTTGTTTAGCCTTTGTTTAAAGACTGAGAGTGACAGGAAGTCTCATGTGGCTTCTTTGCAGCTCCCCCTAGTTCAGCTCCCTGGGGTCAAGCAGAACCAGCTTATCTCTCTTCCACAGGACAGCCCTTTGAAGACACCTGTATGCCACCTGAACTCTTCCTTTTGGAGCTGAAAATCTGCCAGTTTGTAAATTTCGGAATCGGTGGGTTGGGGGGGGGGGTGGAACAGACTTCCCCAGAAGCTAGCCAGGGCCAGGCTGATATATAACATTCCAGTGAAAACAGTGAAGAAATGGCATCTGGCACCAGAGGCACCCAGCGGCCGAATGTGAGAAGTACTTTGTTCGTCCTCACCAGGAGATGATGTCTGTTGCATATGGTCTCTGTGCATAGCACAGCTGTGCTTTTATATCTGGGGTGGTGTTTATGGAACCTCCCACAGGAGTAGTGATAGGTATTCGATAATCACTTACAGATTATGGTTGTATGCTGGATAGGATTTGCAGGGACAGACAATTTTCTTCCAGCAGGGTCAGGGGAGCAGAAGCAGCCAGAATACAGTTCACAAAGGTCACCAGTGTTGTCCTTTCCAACCCCACCCCCCAAACTATTGCTAAGTGCCTTCCTGAGGCTCATTAAAGTTCCAGATTGCTTTCAGAGACATGATGGGAATAGAAAGTAATGTATTCACTTCAACCCTCTAGAGGTGTGCTGGAGCCAGCTCTTTCACCTCCCAAGAACTGATTGTTAAATTTTCAGTGTGAATGTTTACAACTCAGAAATCAGCAAAGGCAACAAATGAGAGTTTGATCTATTGTTTCCTTAGTTGTCTGGACTTAGGAAAGCGATTGAGAAAATATTAATAGTGCATATTATACTTAAAAGTGGATTTCATACTTTTTTTTGAGAGCTGGTTGTTAAATGTTTACCAGCATACCCATGCCCCAACCTTGAGGAATCCTGGGAAAATGTCTACCGATGATAGGGGAATGGCCAATGACTTTTGGAAGAAAACAAAGAGTCCTTGGTCTGAAGAGCTCGGCCTGGGCATGACTTGGTGGAGGGAGGGGCTGACTCAGAACAGGAGGTAAAATTTAGCCCTGTTCATGTTTTGACTTGGCAACCTTTTAATAGATCGATGCCAACACCACCCCAGTAGATGGCAGCAGGCTAGCTTCCAAGAAATCTTCCCTGAAGTAACGTTCTTCCTCCTCTGACTGAAGAGCACTTTGTACTCAGGCATTTATTATATTGGCATCAATCTATGGGCATGTCTTATCTCTCCTACTGGATGGCTCTGTCCACAAGACCAGGGACCTCAAAGTCAACGTGCCCCAAACCGAGCTCCTCACCTGCTAAGCCTGCTCCTCCTGCCCCACCCTGCTCTGTCTGTGGCGTCACCATTTGCCTGGTCTCCCATGGCATCCATCTTTGAGGCTGCCATCATCGATACTTCCCTTTACCTCACCTCTGCTCCACTGCTTAGTCCAGCCACGTCCAGCTCTGTAGTCCCTCAGACATGTTCTCTTCTCTCCCACCAACCCAATGCAAGCTCTAACTTCCACCTGCCTAAATTATTGCAAGAGCTTCCTCATAGGGCTGCTTTACTTTCCCAGAATCTAATTTATTATTATTATTTTTCCTCCCCAACATCTTGTACAATCCATCACTTATGCGTGTGTATGTGTATGTATGTCTGCATAGCCAGTTATAGGAGAATATCGACATTTTATACATGTACATGCATGCATGCACACTGGTACACACGTTTGCTTAGATATATAGCCTGTTTCAGGTGACCATCAATGTTTTATACATATATATGCACATGTCTGTATACATATGTATGTGTGCGTACACAGACGTATAGCCAACTCTACAAGAACATCCACGTAGGGAGCTCCCAGAGAGAGAACACCTTGCATCAGTATGTATCGCAGCCTGCTCTCCAGTTTGTAGTTCGGGATGCTTCTACTGACAAGTTAAATGACTCACCTTGAATCAGAATCAATCAACATGCATCTATTAAGATGGACTGACCCATGCAGGGTGGGAGGGAAGGCCAAGAAGCCTACTGAGGTTCTCTCTGACTAGTTTCAGTTCAAACAACCACATGGAAACTAGGGGTAACCTGTACCTGGCCACGCATGGCTGAGGGGCTGATACCACATGATAATAAAAACCATTCTGATTGGCTGGGAAGCTGGAAGAACTGATCCAGAACTTAATGGGTTTGCAAAAGGGTAATCCATATCTCTTTCTCTCTTTTCCCTTATGGCTACAGGGCACAGGACTGCCAGGAAGTGGCCTGGAGAGTAGGGTAGGAGAGGGGCAATAGCTGTATCTCCTACCTGGTCACAGTGTCTGTGATCCACCTCTGTCTCTTTGTTTTATGATTTCCTGATTTCAGTATTTCAAGATGGAAGTATCCAGTTGACCTGGTGAGTTTGGGAGGTCCAGAGATCTTATCTGAGGTCCCATCGATGATCAGAGCTGAAAGGCAACAGTAGCAGTGGCCATTCGAATAGTAGAGGCAGGTGGTAGTAACAGCAGCTGCAGATGAATGTTGAAAGATAAATAAATCATCTAATGACGGTGACAGCTCTAGGGAGAGTGAAACCTCCCCCCTGCCCCCGCCCCCACTGCCATCATAGAGATATGTACTACCTGTGGATGCAAAAAGGTTACTACAGATCCTTGGAGCCCTGCAGAAAGTGAAGCCCAGGAGGAACTTCATGAAGATGCCATGAAGGGAGAAAATGATGCAGGGCCAGAAATGGCAAGTACCTCCTTGTTACATGTGTTCTCAACAACTGTGCCTCGTTACACTCCCAGTTTGAACCCACTTTCCCGAGGGATCTTGTGTGTACTCGGGGACATCTGGGGAGGATGTTTTACACCAATCATTCATGTTGCACTTGCTAAGTAAATGCTTTTGTTAAAGTTATTGTATAATTTTTAATGGGGGACCATTAATGGGGGCTCATTAACAACAAGCTTTGCCCCGCTAGGACCCTAAGAGGAGTAGCAGCTTCCCAAAGCAAATTGGCTTTGGGGATCCAATTTATGAGTTCAAGTGCAGGCTGGGGGAGTTGCCCCCCCAGTAGTGGGAGTGCTACATAAAGCACTTTATATACAGTGTATCCTTGGAATCTTATAATTCTTGTAGTTTGAGGCAGTGTGATCGGTGCTAAATTTGGAGTCACTGAGTCTAAGTTCAAATCCTGGTTCTGCACTTATCACCTGTGTTACTTTAGGCAAATCATTTAACTTCTCTGGGAGCCATTTCCTTACCTGTCTAATGAGAGGGACAGACGATATGACCTCTGAGGTCCCTTCCCACTGTGTAGAACTATGAGCATATTAACAACCGTATGCCACTAATAACTTTTGAAAGCAATCTTCTGGAAACAATATTAATGTTATTAAATCTTAATTATCATCTAAGAATACAAACATAGCAGAAGCAGATAGAGGACCAGTTTTGGAATCTAGAAAACTCGAGTTCAAGTTCTGACACATAATAGCTGTGTGACCATGGACAAGTGACTTAGCCTTTCAGTACCCCCAGACAACTGTCAGAGATTTCAAATGAGTCGCCAATATACATCAGTGTAAGACGTTTCTACGCTGGGAGTTCCCCCATATGCCAGGCACTGGTCTGGACCAAAAACCAGCTATCTAGGAAAGAAAAGAGGCTTTCATTGGAATGGAACTAGAAGAGAATTGAGTGATTGTCGGATAGGACTCTAGAATGATAGTAGGTAGCCAATGGTTGCCCAGTAATTTCTCAGGGCGCTTGACTGCTCTCCATAAGATGGACCCCTTTCTTTCCCCCTTTCCCACTCTTCCTTCCCATTTGCTTTGTCTCTTTTGTGATTTCTCAGGACATAGTGCCATTGACCCGTGCACTTTGGTCAGCCTGGGATCCAGGACTAAAGAGGTTGGTGACCCTCTTCCTCTCATCCCTTTCCTTGTCCTCCCTGCTTTCTCTCCTCATCTGTCCTCCTCAGTCCTCTCTCTTTTCCTTTTCTCTCCTCAAATCCATTCAATAAATATTAAGTACCTACCATGCACTCTGCTGGGCACCGGCAATACAAAGAAAGATGAACCAGTCTCTGCCCTCAAGGAGATTACTCCTCATGGGCTATGTCTTAGGTTGGCTGTAGGCACTCGTGGCCCCTTCCTCAATCCACTGTTGGTAGTCACAAATGAAAGAGTTGCCCAGCCCCAGTCTCCTCCATTAAAGTGATACAGGGCCTTTAGATGACACTAATTAATGATGAAATCTGTTCCTAGTTGGAATTTAGGCACCTTCGTTTTAGAAGAACCTCAGGAGGAACACATTGCTGACCAGTTGTATTACTAGATTAGTCAAGTGACAGATCTCAGCTTCCCTTCAAAGGACTGATGGGGAAATGTAAGCTCCCCTTCCCCCCTCGGTTCAGGGGAAGCAGAAGGAAGCACATCTTCTTAGACGTGTCCAAGGTGTTCATTTGTTTACGTGAACTGGTTTTTTTTTGTTGTTCTAAGGGAGGCTTCTTGGCAGGAGAGGAGAAGATGATCTGTTCAGAAATCATAGAGATACCCCAAAATTCATAAAATATCTATTTTGAAAATTGTGTTATCAGTTGCACTAGATTTATAAGACTGTGAGACCTATCCTATTAGATTATAAATTCCATGAGGCTGCGGACTACATTTTATCTAAATTTTGCATTTCCTCTCTGTATCCCCCACCACCCTGCCTTCCCTCACTCAATGCTATGCACATAGTAATAAATGTTGGTTGAATTGAATGAAAACAATATAACTTGGAAGAGATATTTTGTCTTTTAAAAATATAACCCAAAGGCCCCATGCTGTCTTCTTTTCACAGGGCAGGGGGCGGCATTTTTGGATTTTGAAACTTTGAAAAAAGCCTCACTGTGGCCAAGACAAAATACCTCATGAACCCTATGATGTGGGGAAGCCTGTGAGGAAAGGCCCCTTCTCTACTGGACAGCTATTTGCTTTGCAGTCAATAAGCACAAGGGATCTTTAAAGACATGTTTTGTTCCAGGGCCTAGAATGTAAATGTTGTGACTTCTCAGTTGATTTAAGCCAAGGGGGCCCTTTGGAAAGAGAAGGATAAAGTAGGGTGTTAAGAAGAGATGTTTCCAGATGTCTCCTCATGGGGAAATCTAGGAAGGATCAGAGCTTGGTGTGTCTTTTCTGGGATTCAGCAGAGCGTACATCATGCCCTTGGACTTGGATCACGTTAGGCCTCACTGTAGGAGCTTACATGGGGCAGGAGAGCACTGTAGGGAGCCCTATAAGCATGTGAAGAGTGGGGAAGAGACAGTCCTTATTTGGGGGAGGTCATATTGGGACAGTCACCTTGAACGTGAGAGTCTGATTAGAACAGATTTTGAGCCGGAAGGACCACTGAGTCCAACTCCCTCATCTTTTAGGTGGGCAAACTAGGCCCATAGTCACCCAGAAGTATAGCCAGAATTTGAGCTCAAGTCCTCTGACTCCAAATTCCACATTCTTCTCTGTACTACCTGGGACCTTATGAATGGGAAGAGAGAGCAGGTGGGGAGGGGGTATCAAGGCCAAGGCCAGACCACCAGGTTAAGCTTCGATGGAAGGATCACAGTACCTTTGGACAGCCTTGAGGGGGATGGTTCTTGGGCAGCCCTCTATTGATTTGCTCTCTGACGACTTTTGCCCACACCGTCATCTTTCCAATTTAGGGGCGACATGCCAGGGAACTAACTTGTCCAAGGGGAAGTGACATCACCTAAGCTTGGTTCACCCTGCTGCAGAGAACTTTGAAGAGGGAGGCAAGGAGGGGGTGTGATCCGAGGCCCATGTCACAATATCAGGCATTGACTTAAGAGAAGCCTGGGGCCAGGCTGACGTCACTGGGCACTCTCCCCAGCCTCCCTGGAGGGGACCATGGGAACACGTCTGGACCGGAGGGTGGCATGCTCTAATGAAGGAACTCCATTCATAAGACAGAACAGCACTGAGCCATGAGTCTAGCCTCTGGGAGGGTCTTCTTGAGGAAGAATGTGTGCCCTGGGCATCTACCAACTGAGAGGGGTTTGAGTGTCTCTACTCTGCCTTCCCTCTCATCCTTCCCCCCCACCCCATAGCCCATCAGTAGCCAGGTTTGATCTCTGATCTCCTTCCCCAGCAGCTCGGGCAATGTCCCTTCTCCGAGCTCACACAGGCCGCCTCTCACGGAGCCTTCTTGCCATGCCCTTCTCACAGAGTCCTCCTGAAGCACAAATCTGTCCTTTAGCCCTCCAGAAGCTGCAGTGGCTCCCCATTTCTCCTGGGAGGTGACACAGCCTGTCCAGCTGCACAGCCTTTTCAATCTGTTCCCAGCCTGACCTCTGGGCTCATTTGGCATCGATCTATGTCCCAGACAGACTGAACTCCCCACTGTTTCCCGAACTTAGAATTCTTCCCCCCCTCACTCCATTCCTATGCACAAACTACCCCCCAGGCCTGGAAGCCTCTCCGTCCTCTCCTCTGCCTCTTAGCTGGTGCTAGCTTTATCAGAGGCTCAGGCTCTGAGCCACGTCCTCTGGGAAGCCTTTCCTAATGGCCCCCAGCCTCGAACCTTTATGGATGCCCTCACCTTTTTACAGGTGGGGCCTCCCCATAGAGCTCGAGCTCCATGAGGGTAGACAGTCCTTTGGTTTTGTCTTGGTAGCTCTGGCACTAGGGTGGTGCTTTCAGAGTGCCTGGTACTTACGCAAGTGACTGTTTGTTGGCTTGGGTGACTTTGGGTCTTCCTAAACACAATGAAGACCTGTTTTCTTAACCCAGTAAAATAAGAGGTTGGGGGAGAGGGCCCCTGAGGTCCCTTGTAGCCCCCAAGTCTTAGATCTTATGAGCCTAATTAGGAGCTGCAAGAGCCTTCTGAAAGGAGAGGCCAATCGCCAGTCCTGGTGGCCTCTTCTCCATCATGAAGGGCCCACCCCATGGATTGGAGATCTGCTTCAAGTTCTCTACCTTATGTAGCAACTAATGAAACACCCAGTTAGTTCATATACAACTGGGTAAGTCTGACAGGTACACATTAAGAGCCCCCACTTGCAGGGAAATGAGTCAAATTTATTGGAATACAAGTCATTCCCCAATTGAGAAATGGTCAAAGGACATGAATAGGCAGTTTTCAGAGGAAGAAATTAAACATATCTATAGTCATACAAAAAAATGCTCTATATCATTACTGATTAGAGAAATGCAAATCAAAACAACTCTTAGGTACCGCAACTCTCCTGTCAGATTGGCTAAAATGACAAAACAGGAAAATGATAAACGCTGGAGAGGATGTGGGAAAATTGGAACACATTGTTGGTGGAGTTGTGAACTGATCCAACCATCTGGAGAGCAATTTTTGGAACTATGCCCACAGGGTTATAAAAATGAGCATACCCTTTGACCCAGCAATACCACTTCTAGGGCTATATCCCAAAGAGATCATACAAGTGGGAAATGGACCTGAATGGTACAAAAATATTTATAGCAGCATTTTTTGTGGTGGCAAAGAATTAGAAATCAAATGGATGCCCATCAATTGGGGCATGGCTGAACAAATTGTGGTATATGAATGTAATGGAATACTATTGTGCTATAAGAAATGAGGAACAGACAGACTTCATTATAACCTGGAAAGACTTATATGAACTGATGCTGAATAAGGAGAACAGAACCAGGAGAACATTATACTCTATTACAGACACACAGTATCTGTGATGATTAACTTTGATAGACTTGGCTCTTCTCAGCAATAAAAGGCTTAAAGACAGCTCCAAAAGACTCATGATGGAAAAAGCTATGCTCACCCAGAGAAAGAATTACAGAGTCTGAATGAAGATTGAGGTAAACTATTTGCTCTCTTTTTTCCCTCCTTTTTTGGTTTTGTTTCTTCTTTATCATGATTCATTTCATTGGTCATAATTCTTCTTTACAACTTGACTATCGTGTAAATAAGTTTAATTCGAAAGTATATGTTGAACCTATATTGGTTGCCATCTTGCAGGGGAGGGGGGAAGAGAGGGAGGGGGAGAAAATTTGGAACTCAAAAACTTATGGAACTGAGTGTTGTAAACTAAAAATAAAAAATAAATTAATTTAAAAAATAAATGTCACAAGGTCCTCTGTCTCATAAAAAAAGAGCCCCTATTTGGCTTCTGCAGCAAGGAATAGATATCCTGGTGCGTGCACATGCACTCTCTCTCTCTTCCTTCTTTCCCCCCTCCTCTCCCCCTTTCTCTCTCCTTTCTCTCCTTCCTTCCCCCCTCCTCACCCCATTCCTCTCTCTCTCCTTCTCTCTCTCTCTCCCCCTGTCTCTCTTTCTCTGTCCTTTTCTGTTTCTCTCTCTGTCTTTCTGTCCCTTTTTTGTCTCTGGGTCTCTGTGACTATCTCTGTCTCTATTTCTGTATTTCTGTCACCATCTCTGTCTCTGCTTCTCTGTGTGTCTCTCGTTTCTCCATCTTTCTCTTCCTCTATCTTTCATCTCTGTGACTATCTCTGTTTCTCTGTCTCACTCTGTCTTTCTGCCTCGCCACCTCTGTCTCTGTTTCTGTGTCTCTGTTTCCGTTGGTTTCTCTGTATCTCTCTCTATCTAGTGGTTTCTCTCTGCCTCTCTTGTCTCTTTCTCTGTCTCTTTGCTTCTATTTCTGTTTCTCTCTCCTTCTCCCCCATCCACTGTTATAGAAATATAACATTCAACACAGGAAGACAGCCAGACTGCTCCGATTGGGCTTCTGACAGTGCCAGCCCTCAAGTGGAGTTGTTGCCAAGAGTCCAAAGGTCTAGCCTTCAACTCTGCAGACTCAGGAACTAGACTTTATCCGCATCTCTCTAGAGGTGATAAGGCTGGAGTGCTGAATTGTGCACTCACTAGATAGATGGAAAAGTCAGGATGCCATCTTACTGCTGTATCATAAAAACTACTCCAGCTGGGGGCGCTATGGGGCCCCATCCAGCTGTCAGCTCTGTTGGAAAAGTGTGCTTGGGATGAAAAGGTAAACAGGAAAGAGAAATCATAAGGGACTTATTAAAGTTGAACTGTTTACATTCCTACATGGAAAGGTGATATTTGTAACTCATGAGACCTTTCTCAGTATTAGGGTAGTTGAAAGGGTGAGTTGAATATGAAGGGATGATATCTAAAAAAATAAAATTAAGGGGAGAGAAAGGGAGAGGTAGAATGGGGTAAACTATCTCATATAAAAGAGGCAAGAAAAAGCTTTTACATTGGAGGGGAAGGAAGGGGGAGGTGAGAGGGAATGAGTGAACTTTACTCTCATTGGATTTGACTTAAGGAGGGAATAACATACACACTCAATTGGGTATGTTACTCTACAGGAAAGTAGGGGGAAGGGGATAGGAGAAGGGGGGTAATAGAAGGGAGGGCACATTGGGGGAGGGGGTAATCAGAAACAAACACTTTCTTGTTTTATAAATTTATTTTTTATTTTGTTTACAACATTCAGTTTCACAGGTTTTAGGGTTCCAGATTTTCTCTCCCTCCTCCTCCTCCCCTTTCCCCATCAAGACGGCATGTAATCTGATATAGGTTCTACATATATCTTCACATTGAACTTGTTTACATAATAGTCCAGTTATAAAGAAGAATTGTAACCAATGGAATTAATCATGAGAAAGGAGAAACAAAACCAAAAAAGAGGGGAAAAAAAGAGAGCAAATAGTTTGCCTCAATCTACATTCAGACCCCATGATTCTTTCTCTGGATGTGCATGGCTTTTTCCATCATGAGTCTTTTGGAACTGTTTTTGAACCTTGTATTGATGAGAGGTGTCAAGTCTACCAAAGTTAGTCCTTACAGATACTGTGTGTCTGTAATCATGTATAATGATCTCCTGGTTCTGCTCCCCTTACTCAGCATCAGTTCATATATGTCATTCCAGGTTATAATGAAATCCATCTGCTCCCCATTTCTTATAGCACAATAGTATTTGATTACATTCATATACCACAATTTGTTTAGCCATTCCCCAATTGATGGGTATCCCTTTGATTTCCAATTCTTTGCCACCACAAAAAGAGCTGCTATAAAAATTTTTGTACATACCGGTCCATTTCCCACTTGTATGATCTCTTTGGGATACAGCCCTACAAGGTATTGCTGGGTCAAAGGGTATGCACATTTTTTATAGCCCTTTGGGCATAGTTCCAAATTGCTCTCTGGAATGGCTAGATCAGTTCACAACTCCACCAACAATATAACAATGTTCCAATTTTCCCATATCCTCTACAGCATTTATGATTTTCCTGTTTTGTCATGTTAGCCAATCTGACAGGAGAGATGTGGTACCTAAGAGCTGTTTTGATTTGCATTTCTCTAATCAGTAGTGATTTAGAGCATTTTTTTTACATGCCTATAGATATCTTTAATTTCTTCCTCTTAAAACTGCCTATTCATATCCTTTGACCATTTCTCAATTGGGGAATGACTTGTATTCCCATAAATTTGGTTCAGTTCCCTGTATATTTTAGATATGAGGCCTTTATCAGAGACACTGGTTGTAAAGATTTTTTCCCAATTTTCACAAGCAAACACTTTCGAGGAAGGAGAGGGTCAAAGGAGAGAATAGAATAAATGGGGGGTGGGGTAGGATGGAGGGAAATATAGTTTCACAACACAACTGTTATGGAAGTGTTTTGCATGACTACACGTGTATAACCTATATCGAATTGCTTGCCTTCTCAATGAGGGTGGGTGGGGAGAGAGGAAGGGAGAGAATGTGGAACTCAAAGTCTTAAAAGCAAATGTTAAAAATTGTTTTACATGCAACTGGGAAATAAGATATACAGGCAGTGGGGTATAGAAATCTATCTTTCCCTACAGGAAAATAGATGGGATGGAGATAAGAGAAGGGGGAGGGGTGATAGAAGGGAGGGCAGATTGAGGGAAGGGGTCATCAGAATGTACATTGGGGTGGGGGGAGGGGAGAGATGGGGAGAAAATTTGGAACTCAAAATCTTGTGGAAGCGAATGTTGAAAACTAAAAATAAATTGATAGGAATAATAATAAAAAGAAAGAAAAGTGTGCTTGGAAAGAGACATTAACCATAGATGGTGTATGGGCAAGAGATGAGGTGGAATCAAAAGGGAAAGGGAGAGTCAGCAACTGAGATTTCACTGAGATGGGGAATCCCTAGATGATGAAACTCCCTCTGCTGATGCAGGCTGGCTCCTCTGGTGCAACCCAGAGTTGTAGAGAATTGTCCAGACAGCAGAAAAGTCCAGTGACTCACCCCGGTCACGCAGTTGATGTGGATCAGAGGCGGGGCTGGAAGGTTGGCTCTTTGTCTCTCTGCAGGGAGAGAGACACCTGACTTAGCTGGCACTGTCATCCAGCCTTGGTGGCCCATTGGCCCCACCCCCACGACGGAGCTTTCCTTGTCTTAATGACCTTGCTGAGAATGTGCACGGAGCACTCTGCATGTCAGAGAAGGGCTGTAGAAAGGTCAGGAAGCTTAATTGCTGTCTTATTTTTCCTGAAGGATCCTGGCAGATGCTCATGTCGGCCAGGTGGGGAATCTTCTCCCTGGGACAGCACCCATGAACAACTGCTTTGTCTGGGAGCGGGGAATAAGTGACATTTTTCAATGGCTTTGTAAACAGGAGCTCATTGGAACCTCCCAAGATCCTGTAAGATAAGGGACGACGCTTCTTATTATCCCTGTCTATGGATGAGGAAGAGGGAGGTCAAGTGCCTCGCCCATGATCACATAGTGAGTCGGTGTCAGAGGTGAAGTGTGAATTCGAGTCTTCCACAGTCCAAATTCTAGCATGTGACCCGTTATACCACGAGCAGGCAAGAGCTGAATGCATCAGCTCTCTACGTCATTGTTCCTTCATTCCCTGGGAATGCTTCTTACAAAGCAGGTAATTTAAGTAAATTATTTAATCCATCAGCAAGCACTTATTAAACCCCTGCTGTGTGCCAGGCACTGGGCTAGGCTCTGGGGCTACAAAGATAATCTCTATCCTGGGGGAGCTTTCAATTTAGCTGGGGAAGGTAGCATGTATAGGAACACACAAAAATAGAAGATAGTTTGGGAAAAGGGCCTTAGACTCTCAGGGGGAGAGGAAAGGGAAGGTGATATTAAGAATCAGAGGAAGGGAGAGAGAGCCATTCTAGGCATGGGGGGGACAGCCGGGGGAAGGGCACAGAGATGGTGGAGACCTTCATCTGAGGAGCAAAGGGAAGGCTAGTTTGGCTGGACTTTGGTGTACAGGAGGGCAGTGATAAGGCTGCACAGGCTTGATGGAACCAAGGCTCTACAAAAGGCTCTAAATGCCAAACATAGGAACTAATGGTTGATCCTACAGATAATAGGGAGCCATTGGAGTTTACTGAGGAGGGCAGTGACATGGTAAAACTGTGCTTTAGGAAAATCACCTTGTGGAATATCCATTTCAGTGGGGAGAGGCTCAAGTTGGGGGACTCCAGTTAGGCCCCCTGTTGCAATAATCCAGGAGAGAAGTGAGGGTGGCTGCTGAGTGAAAGAAGAGGGCAGATATGAGAGGTACTGTGAAGGTAGAATGACACTAGGGGGTGCCACAGTACACAGAGCACTGGACCTGGAGTCAGGAAGACCTGAGTTCAAATCCTACCTCAGACATTTACTAGTCATGGACCCTTGGGCAAGTGACTTCACTTCTGTCTGCCTCAGTTTCCCCATCTGTAGGTTTAGTGGCTTGCCCAGGGCTCTGTGTACTGTAAGATCTAGCAGCCTAGCTAGGGATGAATACTTAGTACATTGACGAAAGATTATAAGTCCACAATGATCTTGATGGGTTAAGCACATTAGGTTGAATCAAAAAAAGATATGTTTCTTTATTTTTCTTTATTTCTAATATTGTTTATTTCTAATAAATGTTAAGTCTTATATTTGATTTCAGAAAAATAACTTTACAAGTGTGAGATGGAAGAGATACGACCAGATAGCACTTTATCTGAAAAGAACGTGGAAGTTTTAATGATCTGGTTTTTACATATGGCACAGCAGATAAATAATCATGCAATCTTGGGTAGCCTTAGGAGAGTTTTGGCTTCCAGGAATAGGACAGTGGTCACCCTGATGTCTGCTATAAACTTGTCAGAACACAGGTGGAGGACTGTGCTTGGTTCCGGCTGGAACATTTCAGGAAGTAAATGGACAAGTTGGAGAACAGAGAAGAATAAACAAGATGGTGAAGATCATTGAATCCATGTCGTGTGATAACAATACTGATGAGTTAGTGCGGCCTATTGGAGAGAGATGGCTTGGAAGCAGTAAGATCTTGGTTTAAGTCATGCCTTTGACACACCCCCGCTGCCTGCCCCTCTAAGTCGTTAACTTCTCAGTTTCTCCGGCAGCTCTCTAAGGCTACCTGCTACACAACAGTTATTCATCTGCATTGGTTGAGGGAGTTTCTCCATTGGGAATTCCCTATGCCAATGAAAATGGAGGGAGGTTAAAAAAATAAGTTGAAGAATAAATAGCAATACCAATAAATCGAACTTAGTCTTAAAGTTTGAAGTCTCTTTGCAAACATCACATTTGCCACATGCTCATCAGTCGATGCTAGGGCTGTATAGCCTAGAAAAGATAGGGGAGAGGGGAAAATGATAACCGTGTTCAAGTATTTAAAAGACGGCCATGTGGACGAAGGACCACGCTCATTCTGTTTGACCCTAGAAGGCAGAACTAAGGAAAATGGGCAAAATTGCAAAGAAGCCAATTTAAACTTAACATCAGAAAAAGAAATCAAGGCAGCCACACCCTTGCTGAGCTCTCAGGGCTCCTTTGGTCCTGAGCCTTCTTCTACTAATAACTAAATCACTAGGGAGGCAGCATGAGGGAGGCGAGATCTGGAGTCTGAGGAGGCTCCTAGAGCACATCCCAGCTCTGCCTCTCACCACCTGTCTGACCTTGAACAAATTACTTAATGTCTCTGGGCCTAAAGCCCCCTGTAACTCTATGACATTCAATTTCCTCAAAGAATCACAAGCTAGAAGGGACCTCAAAGGCCATCGGGGCCCATTTTCATTCTACAAAAGAAGAAACTGAGGCCTGTGGCTTTTCAGTGACTTTGCCTACGGCCCTGTAGCAAGAGAAGCAGGATTTGAACCTAGACCCTTTTAACTGGCTATGCTGCTGCCTGGTAACAAGCTCAATGATGCACCAGTCAGTTGCTGCCCTTTCTCCTAACTACAACCTGTCTCCGTATGTCAGTAACAACAGATGCAGTTTGCCTCTTCTTTGCTCGGCTATTTTATTGCCTATACATTTTTTTTTCAGATAGAAGGAGGCATTTAAAGAGATGAATATGGATGCTTTCTATCTGATCTTCCAAACTGCCTTTCTGAGTCCTCACCTCTGACACATTAGTCACATAACCTCTTAAGGCACCAGGCATCGATCCAAGACCTAAGGCTGCTGATTTGCACTGGTAGAGGGAATTTCCCCACCAGGAATTCCCCTTACCCATGAAAGCACAGATCTGACCCTCTAAATGGATGCACAGAAACCTCTCTGAGAAGCTCAGAACAAGAAAGGAGTTGTGTACATCCAGCCTAACAGGACATTGGAGACAATGGTGGGAGACAGGATCAAGTCTCCTCCTCCTCCTCCTCACCCCCCTCTGGAACTATTCTGAACCCATCATAGTGTGGCCCAAGTCTGTCTTGGGGTCAGAGCTGCCTTCTGGGGAGGAGAGAAGGTCCAGTGGGCGATGTTCTCTTTCTGTCAGAGGACTTTGACCCGGGTTGTTACACAAGGAAATTTACAGAAGGGTGCCATGGCCCCATGTGAATGGCATCAAGAACACTAAGGGCCAGGATACTCTGAAGGGAGCAGAGAAGCCCTATGATTCTGGCTGTTAGGATAATGAGGCACACGCCCGTTCAAAGTTCTGTGGCCAGGCCCAGCCCAGGCAATGCCGCTCCCCAAGGGAACTAGCTAGCTCCTTGGAATGCAGGCCCTCTCCAAGCTAGGGAACAGGCCAAAGGGCACCAAGAACCTGCCTACACGCTGGCCTTCTGCCCTTTGTCTGCTCACGTTACTTCCCTAGCTGTGTGACCCTGGGAAAATCACTTGGCTTCCCCCGAGCCTTGGTTCGCTCATCTGAAAAATGAGGGAGGGGTTAGGCTTGAGCATCTCTAACGTCCCTTCCCATTGTCAATCTATGATCTTATGAATCCCTTTGAACTTTCTTCAGTTTTTAAAAGTTTGATACCTTTGGTTCCCAGTCGTTTCCTGATATATGTCCCTGCCCCTTTAAGTATTCCCCTATAAGAAAAAAAAAGGGGATCACGAACAAGGTAAGTACATCAACAGGACATACACCATTACATACCCATAGACCCTCACCTCTCTCTAGAAAGGAAGGTAGTGTCTCACCATCTGCTGTCTTAGATCCAGATTAATTATGACAGTTCATTTTGGTTGCCCTTCCTTGTTTTGGTTGACATGGTTGTAGTCATTGTATCTTGTTGCTCTCCATTTGTTTAGACTTGCGGAACTCATTTTTGTTGCTTTTGAAACACTCTTCCACAATCAAGGGGATGCCCATCAAGTGAGGAACGGCTAAACAAATTGTGGTATATGAAGGTAATGGAACACTATTGTGCTGTAAGAAATGAGGAGCAGACGGATTTCATTACAACCTGGAAAGACGTATATGAACTGATGCCGAGTGAGGGGAGCAGAACCAGGAGATCGTTACACACGATTACAGACACCCGGTATCTGTAAGGACTGACTTTGATAGACTTGGCTCCTCTCATCAGTGCAAGGTTCAAAGACAGCTCCAAAAGACTCATGATGGAAGAAGCTATGCACATCCATAGGAAGCATCATGGAGTCCGAATGCAGATGGAGGCAAACTTTTTGCTCTCTTTTTTCCCCTTCTTTTTGGTTTCGTTTCTCCTTTCTCATGATTCATTCCATTGGTTATAATTCTTCCTTACAACTGGACTATTATGTAAATAAGTTCCATGTGAAGGTATATGTAGAACCTTCATTGGATTACATACCGTCATGGGGGGTTGGGGGAGGAGAGGGAGGGAGAAAAAATTTGGAACCCCAAAACTTGTAGAACTGAGTGTTACAAAATAAAAATAAAAAAATAAATTTGTTATTATTTAAAAAAGAAATATTCTTCCACTCCGGTCACACAGTGTGGCTTCTTCAGTCATTTCCCCACTGGTTAGGCACCTGCTTTGTTCCCGTTGGTGTGCCCCCCCCCCGCCCAAAGTGCTACTCTGAATAGCTTCAACCTTTTCATCTTACAGATGAGAAAGCTGAGGCTCAGAGAAGGCATGGCTTACTCCAATTGGCATCTTCCCATCAACCCAGGGCCCATAGTTATCAGTTTCTCTGCATGTTGGCCCATCCCTGTTGGGTCCAGCAGAGTGGGGTCTCACATCCCTAAGAAGCAGAGAATCGTCCTTGCTATATCCTCATTGTCCAGCAGATGGCACTGTTTCCCTGGGTTTCCCCCCCAGTTTCATTCTAACGGGCACTGGGTTAGTGTTTCTTTTTCTCCTGCCATTCCGACATTATCTACTGAGCTCCTGTGTTCACACAGCCAGATGCTAGGCCTGGGCATGATCCAAGTCCAGTGAGACTGGGCTCCTGTCCTCATAGGGTTTACAGTCACACTGGAGGCCATGACATGCACGGGACATGCGAGTGCTCTGTAAGCGAGAGCTCCAAGGGAGAAGGCCCTTAACCCCTGGGGGGTGGCAATCAGAGAAGGTTTCATGGAGGAGATGGCATCCGGATTGAGTTTTAAAGGAAGTGAGTGAAAGGGTAGAGAAAAGGCCTCCTTTTTTCATAGGATCTCAACCTTCAAGATGGAGGGGATCTGAGAGGTCATGGAGTTCAACTTCTTTATTTTATAGATTGGGGAAGTGAAGCCCAGAAGGAGTTTCTTCTACACCTGGTGACTTCAATCTTCCCTTAGCATCTGCCTTCAAAGACATTTTATTAATCATCTCCCGGGTAGCTGACACTCTTTTAGGTGCCAGGGATACAGAAATAAAGCATGAAACAATCCTAACCGCCAAGGGGATTACACTCTATTAGGAGGCTATGACAGGTACAGAGATTTGTAAATACCATGTACCTACAAAGTAAGACAGTGTTATTTCCAGGGGGAGGAACTGGGGAGATCAGGGTGGGAGATCAGGGAAGACCTGATGTAGGAAGTGACATTTCCAGATGCAAGCTCTGGATTCTACAAGACACAGATGAGGAAGGAGGGCATTCCAGGCATGGCAGACTGACCTATACAAAGACGTGGGGGTGGAAGATGAAATGTCATATAAGAGGAGCAGTTAGCAGGCCAGTTTGGAATGGGGAATATGTGAAGAGGTGCAATATAAAACATGTGTATTAAATTAAGTGGAATCCAAATTGTAAAAGGTTCCAATCCAGGTGGAGGATTCTCTATTTTATTCTGTAGTCAGTAGGGAGCCACTGAAGATGTCTGAGCAGGTCTTAGGAGCAGTAACCTGGCAGTTGTATGGATACATGAGATAAGGGGAGAATGGGGGCCTCCTTAGAGTGCTTGTTTCTATTTTAGTTCAGACATTTTTCATTCCATTTTAACACTCTAGATTACTTACAGAATTATCAGTGGAAGGGATAAAAATGGAGAGAGTTGCTACAAATGAAAACCACTGATTCAGGCCTCTCCTTGAAAGGTCAGTGTGTGGGAGAGGAGAAAGGTCTGTTTGCTCAAAAGGTCACAGGGCAGCAGAAAATAGAAAGCTTTCAGTTAGAATTAAGGAATATTTCTCACCTGCATTCAACATTGGTCAGCTCTTCTCCCCTTACTTTATAGGTTACTGATTTTGATACAAATGTAGCTGCTTACAGCCAGCAGAATTCCACCAAGTAGAAGCATCCTGAGGGCAGGAGCTGTTCCACGGTTGTCTTTCTAGCTACTTCTAGCTTGGTGCTTGGCACATAGTGCTTAGGAAAGGTTGGTTGAATTTAACAAAATTGAATTACTGTTGTTCCTGAGGATATTTTGAATCCAGAGAGTCAAGGACCTCGAGCCTCTGGCCGCTGATCCAGAATCTAGGAAAACTCTCTGTTGGCTCCTACTTCCCATTGGTATCTCTCCAGCTCTCCGTGACGGGCTAGGTTCCCAGGGAGCAATTGGCCACTTTTCTCTGTAGGGTTCTATTGCTCATCTGGTGTTGCTCTCCTTAAGGGTGGTTAACCAGCTAAGTAACTTTTACAAAGGGGAATTTACTGAGGAGTAACGAGAATAGTTAGAAAACATCTCCACAAACTGGGGGCACTCTTTCCCTTTGCCCATTCACACCCAGGGTCCCTGAGAAGAGTGGACTCAAATTTAAAATTCCATCATAGTGAGGCACGTGTATAGGGCAGTCCATGGGGCTAAGAGGTACCCTGAAGCTCCAGGCACCAGGAGTCCTTTTTTTCCTTCACCTTGGTTCAAGTCAGAATGAGAAATTGTCCATAGGAGAGTTGCCCCTCAGTTTAGTTACAATGGATGCTTCTAGGATCTTGTGTCTTGGCTTACAGGTCCATCCACTGCTGGCTTGGGGCAAGCAGGCTTCTCAGCTGTTCCACTGGCTCCTTCCTGGGCTCAGCCACTGTGGCCACTGGCTCTGGGACTCTGGTTGTCCATGGGACCTCAGCTGGTCTCGATGGCTCTCTCCATCTCACCATCCCCTGAGTGCTCAAAAGAACATTTTACCTAAGCCTAGGAAAGAAGAAAGAAGGACCAAGGTACACATGTGGTTCTCTGTCTCTGTGTCTGTCTGTCTGTCTCTGTGTCTGTCTGTCTGTCTCTCCCTCTCTCTCTCTCTCCCTTTCTCTGTCTCTGTCTCTCTCTCTGGTGATGGGGTTGATACACAGCTTTCTGATACCCCCATCCCCCCGGCAGTATATTCAGCACTCACTCTGCCCAGTACTCAGTGTGCCTGCCACTCTCCTGTCCTTCTTATCTGGAAGCCAATAGACTAGAGAAGAGAGCAAAAGGCCTCTAACCTTTTGAACGAACACTCCGTCTCTCCTGTGTGTCTTTACAGACCCTCGGACCAGCAGAAGGTTTTTGTCACTGCTCACCAAGCTTCTACACATTAGATGGAAAATGGGCTGGTAATGTGTATAATCCTTCAGGAATGGCACATCTGGGCCCCCATGACACTCAGAATGAAATGTAACCGGGCCCCTTCCCCTCTAAAAAAAGGCATAGAATTCGGTTCAATTACATGAGTCCTTTATTGACTACCTACTATGCTCCAGGGAGAGAAAGGCCAAAATGAGACAGACCCTGCCCTCAGGAAGCTTGCGTTCTGCCTGGGAGTGCAGTGGACACAACACATGCGGAGAAGTATGTAGTACCTAAGGAAAGAATTGAATGGTTTTCTACCTCTTGGGCAATTAGTGTAATGGACTGGTATGAGCCAGTGAAGCCTGACAAATTCTAACCCTACTTAGAAATCTGAAGGACATTTAGAAATCAGGAGAAGCGCATTTAGAAGGACGGAGCATGCATTGGCTAGGAACCTGGGCAGAAGTAGAAGAGTGTGTTGGGAAGCAAAATGGCCTTTGTTTTCTTTGAGCAATCCTTACTAGGTGCTAAGCCCCAGGCCCAAACCCCTATTGGGTATAAAACCTTAGTGGGTGGGGATTGGCAACTAAGGTGGGGCCCAAGGTGGGGCTAACTCCTGGGAGGGCCTAGTTTACATGTCTGGGACAGCAGAGGCTCTTAGACTATGTGGGTTTAAGTCCACCTCTTTGTGACGATTCTAGGTCATGTGGGTGAGTCGCATGTGTGACTCACCCCTGACAGCTGAAAAAGATATAAAACCAGGGGTTGGCTGTCTCTTCCTTGGAGCTCTCTTACTCACAGCAGTGGTGGCGCATGTGACTCTGGGCCAGCCCTTGTTCTGAGCTCCCGGGCTGAACCTAGATGTTGGTAACTATGAATCTGTATCAGGTCTGTCTGTTGATGTTTGTACTCTGTTTGTAATTTGCTCTGAAGTTCAGGGTGCTGGCTTTTCTCCCTGAACTAAGTGAATGATATTTGTGTGCTGAATTAAAGTAAGCTTGTCAACCCCTTCACCTTGCTTTCCTTAGTTAAGCAGATCAAAAGAACCTGTGCTGTTGGCAGCTTTCCGGGTGCTGGTTGAGGGTGGATCTTGCACCCCCACAGAAGCTGCTGGCCGGATTGTTGAAACAGAGAGTGGCTGAAGAGCCACAGGATGCTTTGTGCGCTGAAACCAATGTCAAGGTAACTATCACTAAGCAAGCTTAGGTGTTGCATCGATGTTTACTATTAAGTTTCTAGTAAAATTTTTAAATTTTTTTTAAGGTAGATTTTGATTCTGATTTTTTAAAGTCTCAGTGGGTGAACCACATACCTCTGTTGGGCAGGGGCAGTGACACAGAACTGGGGAACAAGGTTAGGGCCCAGAAAAGTGATGGTGGGAATGGAAAGGTCTCTGGTTTCACTAGCTGCTCTCTGGAGTCATTCAGGAGAGTCAGATGACTGTCCACTAGTCACAATCCGATTAATGCTTCCCTCCCCCCCACCCTTTTAAGGCTATGCCACCTGTCATCTTGCTAATCTTGGGAGATCCCCTCTCTTTTCTTAAAAGAAAAGATCATTCTAGTGGGGTATGTTAGAAAGGGCAGTGTATATGGATTCAGAAGTCATAGGTTCAAATTCTGCGTGGCTTTCACTTGACTGTGTGACCTTGGGCCAAGTTGCTTAATTCTTTTGACTTTTGTTCCCTCATCTGTAAGATGGACATAAGAATGATTAAGAGTTAGGACCTGCTCATCTTACAGAATAGGAAAACCTGCACTCCCCAACCTTCAGGGTCACTCTGAAGAAAACGCTTGGCAAATGTGGGCTCTTAGGGGCTCTAAGCTGGATTGAAAAATTTTCTTTTTTTGCTGGCAGTTGGGGGAGGGGTGGACTCTAGCAACAGAACAAGGAATAGTAATGCATGTTTTGATGGTGCTTTAAAGAGTGACTCCACTTGCCATCCCAGTGATGGATTTCCTAGACCAAAGTACCCTTCTCAGACCACAACTCTCCAATATGTGTTGCCTTCTCTTTGTAGAATCTAAGCTCTTTGAGGGCAGGGAGTGTCTTGTTTTGTTACCCCAGGGCTTTGCACATATTAAGTGCTATAAGAATGTTACTTTTTTATTATTATTGGGGCAGCTAGGTGTTAGAAGTGGACTGAGCACAGGGCCTACAGTCAGGAAGACCTGAGTCCAAATTTGGCCTCAGACACTTACTAGCTGTGCTACCCTGGGCTAGCCACAACCCTGTTTGCCTCAGTTTCTTCATCTGTAAAATGAGTTGGAGAAGGAAATAGCAAACCATTCTTTGCCAAGAAAACCTCAAATGGAGTCATGGAGAGTCAGAACTGCCTGACAACAACAATCATTATTATGGCAAGAGATTAATGCTTTTGTTTATTAATATTTCGTTCAGGTTTGCAGGGTGCTTTACAGATGTGATTTGGAACTGGCTCCCATGTAGGGTGCCTCAGTATCTCCCTACAGAGGGCTTCTACTTCTAGGAGAGTAGTGATGACATAGAATGAAGTGCTTTGCATAGACCAAGGGGCATAGATATCCTGCGACTGGTTTTTTTGATTGGCCACACAGCCGTAGCTAGGGGCATCTTCACTGCGGGAGTGTCACTTACGCAGGAGCCTTGGGCCATTTTCTCGGTAGCTGTGTTTCTGGGGATCTTCTGGACTCCTTTGCTGATGGCATCTGGTGAGGGACAACCCTGACAGAGAGGTCTGGGGCCCGCTCATCTCTGGTTCAGGCCACCTTGCTCTTCTCCCAATACACGAAGACTTTCTTTGCCTACCCCAGAGTGGGTCCTTTTGTTTTAGGAGCAGGGAGAACAGCATGACAGCATTCCAGTGGGCCCCTTTAGCAAGTGGTGACGTCCAGGGGTGGCCTCAGGACTCACTGCTGTAGTTGAGAGGGGGACTATGGGTCAGATAGCTAGGCATGAACTTGGTGGCATCGATATTCTGTAGGAACTAATCTAAGTTTGAGTGGGACAGAGGAGAGTGGGCCCTGAAGCCTGGGATAGTTGTAATTTGGTTATTCTGTATCTCCTAGAAAAAAGCTAACTGACGTTAACTGGTTAAATGGACCTAGCAACGGAGGTGGGGCGGGGCGTACACACCTCCAGCCCGGGCTGGAGCCCGTAGAATCAGGGCGGGGGCAGATAGGGCCACCCGGGCTTTGAGAGAACGATGCCATCTCACTCCCAGCCCCTCGAGGTAGGCACCAATGTCCCATCGATCCAGCATCGATCCAGCCTGGCGGGGTCCGGCTCTCCCGGGGATCACTTGGGAGGCTTAAAGCTGGACAGGGCGGGTCCGGTCCCTGCCCAGGCAGGGACCCGGGGCTTGGTCCGCTGCAGGACATCGTGACGCCCGCAGGAGAGCCCCTTCCCTACCCTGTCCGAGCGCACCCCAGGGAAACCCAGAAGGACGACGGACAGCTGGACCTGGGACCCAGGCTGGAGTCCAGGCTCTGCCGCGTGGCCCTGGGCCAGTCCCAACCTCTGCGGGCCTCAGTTTCCTCATCTGTAAAGAGGGCTGGATCAGTGCTCCAAGTCTAGCCTCTTTGTCCTCTACCTCGAGGGAACGAGCCACCGAGAAAGAAGCATTTATTAAACCCCTTCTGTGTTCGGGGTTGTGGCCTGAGACAAAAGGACCCACTCCTCTCATTCTCTTTCCCCCGCTCCCTCCCCCCACCCCAAAGCCTATGATAATGCACCGCCCCTTTCGTGTAATGCACACTCCCCCCGGTGAGGAGGGGCGGGCATGGCGTCCTTCGGCTGAGCCAATGCTCCGGCCCTAAGAAGCAAGTGGCTCTGAACGCCGCCCTCAAGCAGGGGGTGGAGGAACCTGGATATCCGCCTCCCACGTGACATTGCTCCGAAAGTAGTTCGGCTAAACTGGTGTGTTCTTCCATCTCCCCCCGCCCCCTCGGAGGGCCCCAGTCAGCCCACCCGACGGGCCCGCCCTCCCGCAGAGCATGCGCATTGCAGCCAGCCGGTCCTTAGCACTGGCGCTGATCCTCAGCTCAATCCGGACCGCGTTTTCTCAGCTGCCAAAGGGAGGTGGAGACTGGACCGGATCGGGGGAACCTAGCTTAGGGAGGCAGGGGCAATGTTTAACCTACTGCCCCAGACCTTCCTCCAAATGGGGGCAGACAGGGAGTTCAGCTCCCGCAGCCTAGGGGAAAATGGGGGGATTTCATTATCATACGTAGGGTCCTTTATTGGGGAAAACCGCGGGGGACGCTGATTTACAGAGAACAGCTACTTTATCGCCGGGCGCCGGTGGAAAGCAAGAGGCAAACTGGAGACAAAGCGGGGGCCACCGGCGGGGAGGGGGCGGAGTTCTCCGGGAGAGGACGGACACCTGGACGGCTGCTGCGTATCCCAGGGCAGCCCGCGCCGGAGGGCGGGACTTCTGGGCAGGTCCTCCCTCATCCCGTTCTTCTCTTCTGGGGGGGGAGGGAAGTGGGGGGTCCTGGGAGGACACCCCCAGCTCTGGACGGGGGAGGGGGACTGGGCTAGCTTATCTCCTCACCAAATCCCTAGTGTGTGTGGGAAGCGGAAGAAGAAAGGGGGCCAGCCCGCGGGGATAAAGCTGGGGAGGAGGAAGGAGGGACTCAGGGGCGTCCCTCCCCGCATCCTCTTTGGCCCATTTGGAAGAAAGGGAAAAAAGGAACCTGGCCACACATTCAGGAATTTGGGGGAGGCGTCTCCCCGTTAGGTGAGCACAGCAGCAGCCCCCCCCCCCAACGTCAAGTCTCACTCCACGTGTTGGCCCACAACGCAGCAAAGCACCCCTGAAAAAGCCCCGAGTGCGCAGCGCACGTTCGCTCTCCCGCGGCCAGGGTCCGCCCGGTGCTGGGCAGAGGGCTTCACCCACCACCCGGCCTGCTGCAGCAGCCAGAGCCCCAGCACCTGGGAGCCCGGCATGGGCGCTGCGCATGCGCATGAGCGCGGTCACCCAGGCAAGCCTGACACCTGACAGTCCCGCCCCACCCCACGGCACCTTTCACTTCTCCTCTCCCTCTCCCTCCCCCCCACCCCCCGCCAGTCTCCTTCCCCCCTCATTTCTCTCTCTCTCCCTCCCCCGCCCCACCAGGTCTCCTTCCCGTTTCACGGCCAGTCTCCCCGCCGTCGTCACCACTCCTTCTTCTCCTCCCACGTTACGTTTCTCTGCCCACCTTTCCCCCTCTTCTATACGAAGTTTCCCTCCCCTATATTCTCCCGACTCCAGCTCTCTTCTGCATCAGTTCTCAGCCCTCCCCCCGCGTCTCCGTCTCTCCGTCTCTCGCTCTCTCTCCCCCTCTGTTTCCTGTGGCAGGCGGTGATGTGGCGGGACTCTTTGTGCGCGGCGGCGGGATACTACGTGGTGTTGCTATTGCTGTGACCAGTAAACGGGGCGAGGGAGGGGAAGGGCGGGGCTCCGCGCCGCGCTCGGGGCTAGCTGCGCGGCCACAGGCTCGGCCCGGTCCGGCTCGGCGCTTGGGGGCGGTACCCCGGAACGGGGGCCGGGCGCCGGCATCTCGGGGCGGGGCAAGGCCCAGGCGCTTGGGGGCGGGGCCTTGGCTCACGGGGCCGGCCCTGAGGGCGGTCCCAGGACGTGGGGGCGGAGCTCGACGCGGGGCGGGGCAGGCGCAGGCGCCTGGGAGCGGGAGCGGAGGGAGGGGCGGGGCTCAGTCGCAGACGCGGGGGTGTGGCGTGTCGCCGAGCGGCGCCGGGCGCAGGCGCGCGGGCAGGGGGGAGGGGGCGGGTCCGGAGAGGCGGGCCTCCGCCTCGGTGGTGGTGGGAGGGGGCGGGGGGCCGTGTCCCGGCGCAGGGCGGCGCAAGGCGCAGGCGCAGGCGTGCGGGGCCGGCAGCGGCTCCTTCCCGGGCGCGAGCTGCCTGGTGTCTCCCGTCGGAAGCTGCGGCCGCCGCGGCCATGATGGCAGCCGAGTGAGCTCCGCGCCCGCCGCTGCAAGCCGCCCTGCGAGGCCCGGCCCGGCGAGGCGACGCGAGGCGGGACGAGGCGGGACGAGGCGGAACGAGGCGGGGCGAGGCGAGGCGAAGCGAGGCGCGGCGCGGCGAGGCGAGGCGGGGCGCGGCGAGGCGAGGCGGCCCCGGCGGCAATGCGAGACGGCGGCGGCCGCGGCCCCGAGCCCCGCTCCGCGCCCCCGGCCCCGGCCCCGGCCTAGGCCGGCGCTCCCGCCGCGGGGCCCCGAGCGGCGGCAGCCCCGGCCCTCCCCTCCTCCACCACGGCGGCGGCGGCCCCGGCGGCGCCCCCTCCCGGGCCTCGGGCCGCCGCGCCGGAGCCGCGCCTCGGCCTCGTCCTCCTCGTAGCCGTCGTCCTCGTCCGCCGCCGGGGCCGCGGCCGCCGGGCCCCCCGCCCCTGGGGCAGCCTCCTGCAGCGGGGACCGCGCCGCCTGATCGCCCGCCCGGGCCTGCCGCGGCTGCGGGCCCGGCCCCGGCCGCGCCGCGGGCCCCCGCGGGGCCCCGAGGAGCCGCACCCGCCGCGCCCGCGCCCACCGCCGGGCCCGCCGGGGCAGCCTCCGGGGCCGCCGCCGGGGCCTCCGCCGCGTCTGCCGCACCCGCAGCACCCGCTCCCGCGGGCCCAGGCCCAGGCTCAGGCGCCGGGCCGCGCCGCGGGCAGAGGCCCAGGCCGGGCGCCAGGCTGCTGAGCAGGCCCAGTCGCCCGAGCCGCCGCCGCGCGGGCCGCCTCCGTCCGCCCGCTCCCTCACTCCCTCCCCCAGCGGCCCCCAGACATGACAGCCATCATCAAGGAGATCGTGAGCAGAAACAAAAGGAGATACCAAGAGGATGGATTCGACTTGGACTTGACCTGTATCCACCGCGAAGGCGCCCCCTCCCCTCCCCTCCCCTTCCCCTCCGCGAGCATCCTGGCCCCCCCCCCCGGGACAAGCTTCGGGGGCTCCGCCCGGAGGGTCAAGGCTAGGGTCTTCCCCCCATCCCAGGCCCCCAGCGGCCTCCTCTGGGGAGTATTGTCCCCCGGTGGGTGAGGAAGGGAGCGGGCGAGCGAGCCCAGATGCGGGCTCCCCGGGGACTTACCTGGGAGCAGCAGCGGGGCGCCCCCGGCCTAGGCTGGGCCTACCCAGACCGGGGGTCTGGAGGGCAGACGGAATGGGGCTGCACGGACCAAGATTGCATCAGAATCTTGCAGGGATCGTTTCCTTATGCCGGGATGCGCCTTAGACCCGGGAGTTGAGGGGCTCCTTCCGGGCTGCAAGGGGCTCAGCCTTCGCCCTTGTGGGTAGAGGGGAGATTGCCCCCCCCCCCCCCCCGATTTGTGCCAGAGAACCAAATTAATGACTATCGGGAGCGGGATGGAGTAGTTTGCTAAGTTTTAAATTATTAGTGCTGTAACCAACCCTATAAGGCCTACGCTCATCCGAGCTCTTTGTTAAATGTGTTTTTTCCCCTCATAGTAGGCTGATATGTCGGATAAGGCATGAAATTAACTGCTTAGGCGCGTTTTACGTGCTGTATCCACATGCTGTGGAACGGACGTTGAGTGGTTTTGATCCCTAATGATAATGTCAAGAGCATCTGTGGGCATTTTGTGTCCCGAATGGTTATTGCAAAGGTTAAATTTTATATTCGTTGGAAGTTTCAAGTTTATTGTGAGGCCAGGTTGATAATTGGCAATATTTAATTTTTGGGTGTCCTGGCGTCTTAGGAGCCTCGCTAATTTTTTATTCCACTTTTAAGGAGAGGGAAAAATGTGGTTTATATTTTTACTAGTTAACATGGCCTGGAAGAACTTGTAAGAGTGTCAGTGCGCCCATTTTGAATTGAGTTACATTGTAGATTAATCGTTCAGGCTTTTAATGTTTAAATTTACCGAGGCAGTTTATTGACGAAGAGAAACCAAGAATTTTGGCCGAGACTTTGCTCTGGCAGGATTAAGGTTAGGCCATTGCATTCAAAAGAAGGGAGGTCATCAAAGCCCTTTACTGTCACCCCTGTAGTTTTGGTTTTGACCTAACCTGGGAATTATATTCATTTTCCTCATTGGCAAACTCATGAAAGGTACACTTTTTTACCTAATAATTCCTTGTCCTGTTGGTATGACATACAGAGAAGTGTAATTTAAATGATTAGATTTTTGTTGTTCAGGTGATTGGAGCATTTTGGACCTAGGGTGCTGTGACTGCAGTAGCAAACCATATGGAGGGAGTTGAACAGATACAGAGCATGAGATGGACTTTTTTAAAATAAAAAATCAGTAGTTTGTTTTGACAATCTCTTCCGTGGAAGCAACTGCCTTTTGCTGATACCCTTCCATAGGGAGGTTATAAGGTGGCTTGTGAGCCTTCACTACGGGGCCTGCTAGATTTGAGCAGAAGAATATCCTTCCTCAGCAACACTTCAGAAATGGTCAGGGAAACGTTCAATGGGAAGAGTGACATTTAAATGACTCTTTTACCTGAAAAAGTTTGGAGGAGAATGTGATAACAGAATTTAGTGTGTAAAGAAACTGGTTCCTTTTCGTATTTGTTACATTTATACTTTTGCTGCCTTCTACTGTTGTGTTAAAATTTTATGTTAATTTTTATGCCAGCTGAATGTAAGCATACAGGTGTTTTTGTTTTTCTGAAGAACAGTAGGCACATGTTTTATTAGAGGAAGTTACTAAACATAGATGAAAACAATACATATTCCTGTTAAATTCTTAACTCATTATTTTTAGAGTAGCTTTGGAAATTTAAGAGACTGCATTGATTGAACCGTCATAGACACATTTGAACTGGACAGCACTGCCTAGGAGGTGGCTCGTTGCAGGTTTTGTTTATGACTTGTTTTACCAGCAGTTCATTTTGGGGGCTCAAATTATAATAGCAGTTATCTGGGAACTAGGAAGAAAACCTTTTCCTGGCTAAGTGCTTTTAGTGGGTTTTTTTGAACATATTAAAAATGACAAAAATGATGTCAGCTTTCAAATGGTAATGTCTGCAAAATTTAAACTTGATTTAATAAATTATGACCCTCTTAATGATTATCTAAATTATATCAATATATGGCTAATTTTGCAAATCTTCTACCAGGTTCTTATGTGAGCAGTAAATGCTACTCTTGGGGGGATGGGGTATAATTTTCCTATATAGTTTTGGCATTGGTACATAAACTTTATGCAACTTAGACACAGTCACTAAAGCAAAAGATCATCGAAAGCTTCTGTTTCCAACAATTTTTGATGCACCAAAAAAAAAAATGTGCTTGATTTCACTGTCAGTCAATCAACAAGCATCTATGAGGGCCACCCAGTATGTGGTATAGGGTTTTAAATAAGATGCCAGTGAAGCAGATTCTGCTCTGCAGGAGCTTATCTCCTTAGCAGACAAAGTCTTCACTTGACCAGCTCTATTTCTCATAATTGTGGGAAAACATTAGAGTAGGAAGGAAAGAAGACATTATCACTCTCTGGTCAACTGTAGTGTCTTTAAAAAAAAAGTGGCCTCAAGTTGAATCTGTGAAAAGTAGAAAAATTTTATTTCTGAAAATATACTTTATTTTCAGTTAAAAAGCATTTACATTTTCTGTCTTCCAATACATCCCCTCCATTGGGGGAAAACAGATTATAACAAGTATGCATAATTAAACAAAACATTCCCTATTGGCCTTAACCAAAATTACTTGTACCGTTCTGCATCTTGAGTCCATCATGTCTCTGTCAGGAGGTGGCTACCATTCTTTATAATAGCAGCTCTGCAATATTGCATTAAGAATATTGCTTAAGTAAAAATAGATTGTTAATAAAAAGATTTCTCATCACTGCAGGGCAACTGCACTAGTCTGTGTTTCAGTAATTTTTTTTGTGGTTATTTAAATTTTTTGAGGTTAAATTCACCTTGAGCAGGCTTGTAGGTTATCCAGAGGTATAAACTAGAGTACAGAGTTTTATGTGGGAGAAGAAAGGCCCCTTTAGAATAGTATGACATTTTAAGGCTTCATTTGCATCTTATAAAAACCAGCTCTGAACAAGAATTCATATAGTTAGACCACAGTAATGGCTCTGAGGTGACTGTCAAATTAATATTTTTCAATGGTCTTTGGGTGACTACCTAACCCTTTATAGTTTTAAATCTGTTATTGCCCCCAACTTCCCCCCAGTGACTTGGCCACCTAGTAACCTTTAATTACTTTGCAAGGTTTGCCCTAGCAGCTTTATCCAATAATAAAGAATTTAAGAAGTAGATAATCTGTCATTTACTTTATTACATTTCATAAAGGGAAGTTAGTTTTGCTGCAGTTTATTGCTAATTTTTTGTTTGACATTCACGGAATAGGATTTAAATTGTTTTAAAAGACTTATACTATATAAAGATTAATAAGTGATTAAAAATCGTAACATGTTGGGAAGTGATGAGCCAATTTTTAATGGTTAGACAACAGGGAAACTTTTTTAACTTCAGATTTTGCTATATTTTGTAATAATTTTGTTGTAAATATTGGGAAATCTGCTAGTATAAGGGTTTTGAATTGGCATTTCATATAGTGTAACATGAGTATTTTTTCATGAAAGGAACAAGTCAGTTAAATGACTTGCTCTTGATTTTAAAGTAACCTCAGAAAGCTTTCAATTCCTTGTGTGTGTGTGTTTTTTAAAGATGTGCATATTTTTTATATCCTCTACTTTTGGTTAATGTGCATTTGATGAAAGAACTTTTTTCCTAGAAAGCAAATTCATGTGAGAAGGTGTTGAGTGTTGGGAAAGGAATGAGTGGGTGCTGGGAATTCTGAAGGTCCTTCACAGCTGTGTGTAGCATTTCTGTGGGAAAATGCCTGTTTTATGGAGATACTAATATTCCATCTTGTGTTTTTGCTTTTTAAACTTAACTAGCTACAAGCAAAAGTGCAAAATAGTTTGTCTTAATTTTTATGGAAAACAAAATTAGGTAAAAATTAATGTTTAGTTCATTTTTGTTTCTTGTGAATTTTTTGTTACATGCATAATGTTCTATCATAATGACTCTTGTGATTATTTAGGACCTAGAAAACATTTTGATAAAAAACAGTTATGTAATATTTAAAATACTCTGACTGGATAAAAATAGTTAATACGGACAGGTTGTGAAAAATAGCATCCAGTGAAATCTGTAGTGAGGAGTTGTGTGGCCTAGCCTTGTCACAGAGCCAGAGGGAATAGGCAAGATTCATTCTTGGAGGGTGTGATAGAAATGGTAATGCTACATCTTTCTAGTGAGCTCCTGGGATTGGTAATGCTTTTGGTGGTTGGTGTTCAGTTCTGGTTTACAAATGGCTTTGTAGGTGGTAGCTTTGACCTGAAAATATTTTACATGAAAAAATGAGATGTGGTGGTGTGTTGGAATTTGATGAAATGGTCCAGGTTTGTGAAAAGTGTTGATGATTTTGGTCTTTGACTTTTATAAAGGTTATATGGCTCCCATGTGCTTTCTTTCCTAGATGTCACCATAGAAAAGTTTGTATTCATAAGGATTTCCTTTGTAGATACAGTGTATCTAAATATGGTAGTTGCTCAGTTTTTACAAAGTACTTTTCAATTGGTAAAACATATTGGAAATGGTAAATAAATATATTGGACTTGACCATTCACCATTTCCCTGATTTCTACATTTTTTATTACTTACGAGTTAGAGAGCAACAGTTTGGTTCCTTTGAAACACTTTATAGTAGGTTTTTTTCATATATTGTCTAAGTTAATAGGAGGGCAAATTTAACAAATGTTATTAGCCTGTATTTTGACTAGTGAGAGCAACTGGATTCACTTCCCTGTAAAGGCTGACTGAGTGATCTTGAAATGCCAGTTAAGAGATGGAGCAAACTTTTCATTCAATAAGGCTGAAATGCCATTTGGCCGAAAACAGTGACTTCAGCATCTAGGAAAGGGCATTCTCCACCTGTACCTGGTGTGGGAAAGACTCTATTGATGGCCCAGGGAGGAATGATAACTCACCCTTTGGGTTGGTACCTTCACATAGGAAGGAGAAGATGCTTTTTCTCAGTTCTGCTTCTGAATCTGTTTGATTATTAAAAGAGTTAATCATGTGTCATATAATGCTGACTAGTTCTTTAAGAACCAAGGCAAGGCTTAACTGTTGAAAAATTTTAATATTTAGTTAAATTCTCATGTTTGGAAGTCGGTCAGTAATCTGGATTTTTCATAACAAATATACGACTTTTAAATTAGATAAAACATGAAACAGTATCTTAAACTTCAGTTGTTTCAGATTATATTTCAGGATAGTTATTGAAAATGAATTTCTTTAATTCAGAAAATATTAAAATTTTAAATTTCATTCCAAATGAGAAGCCAGAATTTTCACATGTTAATCAATATTCCTTTTGTACATCTTAGTTAATGGAATATTGTTCTCTGATGCTTTTTTTGTTGATCCATCGCAAATGAGATGGAAAGTTTAGGGTTCCAAAGAAAGCCGTTCGTAGCATTGATATGAGAGAGAGAATCTGTAGACCTTTATTTTTGTTAAAAACTGAATGATTTGCACATGTAATTTTCATACAACATAGATGTGGACACTACCTATATTACTGTGCCATGCTATTGTAAAAAGGTCTGATAACTCATTTAGTGTCCTATCCTTTAAACTTTTAAAATTCTTCCAGATCGCATTTAGTATCTTCAGTAAACTACTGTGGGTGAACGTAACAACTAACTGTTACTTCGAGATTTAAGTTGAGAGATCCAATGGAAACACAGAATATGTCAATATGGGAAGTGAACTGGAAGACTATAAACTTTTTATTTAAAGAAAGTCTTTGGTTATTTTGATTAAAATATTAAAAAATCTCTTAAAATGAAAATTATTTTTATATTGAAATAGTAAATATTAGGTGTCAAAAATATAAACCTTTTGTAGGACTTAAGTAGAGATTTTTTAAGGTAAAATCATAATTGCTGGAGAATTTTGACCTGTCTCATTTAGGGCTTCATTAATATAGCATGAGAATCTTAACATTTGGTATGAAACCTTACCTTATAATTTTGATCGGCATTTGCATTGTGTCCTGCTTGCTCATAAAATCTTGGAACTTAGAGATGGAAAGGAAGACATCAAGACTGATCATTGGACAACAGTTTTCCTCCCGATCTTATTTTTTTTAAAAGATTTATCCAAGAAGTAATGGATAGAGGGAATTGGGCAGTAAATTCTAATGTTTTGTAGTGAACTTTTAATGGGGTACACTGGTTTTCTTCTTTACCTATCCTAGTGAAGCTTGTCTTCTGTTGATTTGTTTCTTTTAGGAATAGAATTTATAGTTTTTTCTGATCCTTATAAGGATCTATGAGATTACATGATTAATAGGCCACATTTTATGTTTTCTGTATCATAGAAATTAGCCAAATTTCTTGTCAAAGGTCTGAGCTTCACACTGTGACATCAGAACAACTTTATTTACTTTCCTGACTTTGGAGTTAAGTTGACTTGCTATTATGTGAAAAATTCAAGGATGAAAAATGGTGTTCCTGCCCCCTAGTTTGTCTTTAAAAGGGGATACTAATAGAATGCCATTGGTCTTCCCTCTGTTCTTCCCTGTAACTAAAAATTGATGAGAAGTGATGAAAGGATAGTATTGATTTGTGCGTGCCTGATTTTTCAGGTTAAGAATGAATATAATTTTTCTTGGTAGTAGTAAGGATTGTTGACTGATTCCCTGTGTCTAATACCTTTTCTTTAAGGAGGACATGATAGTTGGATAAAGTATGTGATGAATTCGTATGCCAGGTAGGGGTGAAGCTGTTTGATTCTACAGGTAACTAATCTTCTTTGGACCAGGTGCAGTCTGAAGAAGTTACAAATCAAATGGGATTTATATTTGCAGTTAATGAAACGCATATTTCTGCTTTTCTGAAAATTAAAAAAAAAATAGATACCTTTTGTTTTTGAATCATTCACATTTTCCCAATGATCCTTCTCCCCCTCCCCCCCAAAAAACCAGCCCTTATAAAACAAAGGCTAAAAAATGGGGGGGGGTTTAATGGTGGAGGGAGGAACAGTTCAGCAAAACTAAGCAATAAATTGAAACAAGTCTGATGTTCTGAGCATGCTCCCTAGCAAGCAGTGAGAGGGCTGTGGTGGAGGTTAGATGTCTTCTCCCCAGATGGTCTTTGGGACCAGGTGTTGTCAGTGCATATCGGTTGTGTTGTGTTGTTTTGGCCCTTTCCTTTTACAGTGCTGTAGTGATTGTGTGTATTATGTGCCTGGTTCTGCTTATTATATCACATCACATCTGTTCCTATGAGTCTTTGCATATTTTGCTGTGTTGTTCAGGTTCATTGTTTCTTATCAGTAATATTCCATTACATTCACGTATCATAGTTTGTTTAACCATCTCCCAGTTGATGGGCAGTTTTTTGCTTCTACAAAAAGTGCCATGTATATGGGACTTTGCTTTTTGACCTCCTTGGGTATGTGCTTAGCAGTGGAATCTCTGGGTCAGTGGGTATAGACATTAATCTCTGGGTCAATGGGTGTAGACATTTTAGTCACTTTTTCTTCACAATTACCTTCCAGAATGGTAAGACCAATCTACAAGTCTACTAACAACATATTAGCTTGCCCATTTTGCCCACTGCCCCTCTAGAACTGACTCTTCCCACCCTTTATCACTTTGCCAGTTTTCCTAGGCATGAAGTAGAACCTCAGAGTTTTTTCATTTCCCTTAATCGTTTTTTTGCTTTTAGGCCATAGTCAATGCCATGGTTTGGCTTCTTTCCTATAAAGTAAACCTTGGCTCAGTTCAATTTAACAAACATTCATTTAGCTGCTCCTGCAGTATGTGCCTCCCCTGAGGTGGGCCAGGGGAGATCGAATTTTTAGGAAAGACATCATCCCTGCTCTCAGTGAGCGTTTAGTTTAGGAGGTGAACATGACGCAGCACATATGCGCATATAGATGAAGCAGACAGGCTCAGAATTGGAGGCATCTAGGTGGTGCCTAAGGTGACAGGGGGACAGAGCTCTGGACCTGGAGTGAGGATGTAGACTGAGACACTCACTAGCAGTGCGACCCTGGACAGAATCTCAGTTTGCTTAACTAGAAAATGGAGATAACAGCACTTACTTTGCAGGGCTTTTAGGAGGATCAGATGAGATGTTTGTAGAGTGCTTATGCACAGTGCCTGACACGTAGTAGGTGCTACATACATGTTAAGTCGCTACTCTAAGATGTTTTAGGTTCGAAAAATCCGTCTTACCTTGTGCAGGCCTGCACAACTTTGGGCCAGAAGGCTGCGCCAGCTAAGGCTCAGGTCATCCTCAGGCCCCCAAGGCTGTTCTCAGACAGCGCTAATAGGGCTCACTGGCCCTTTAAGAAGTGATGAAGAGTCCTAGTACCCTTGACTGGCTTGCACAACGTTCTGCCCTCAGGGGTGTGTAGTGCAGGTCTGCCATGGAGAGTGAAGAGGAGGAGGTCAGGAAAAAGTTTTCATAGATGGATTGCTGTTTGATCCGGGCTTTAGAGGATGGGTAGGAGCTCAGGCAGGTACTGGGAAGGCTTTCTGGGCATAGGAATAGAAGGTGGGAAAGGGTAGCATGTGCGTGACCATGGTTCAGTCTGATTGGAGCATAGATTCTATAAAAGGCCAGTGTGAGATAAGGCTGGAGAGGTAAGGGGCTTCTCCGTTAGACAGGGCCTTGACTGTCTGCTTAAAGGAGTCAGTGTTTATTTGGTAGGCAAATCTCTATCGAAGGGTTTGATATGACCAAGTCTGGGTGTAAAGAAGATTCATCTGATAGTGTGAAAGGTGGAGGCATCTAATGAAGGCCTGTGTGAGGAGGGTAGCAATGGGGCTAGAAAGAAAGGGGAATGAATGAAAGGAAGAGCCTTTTCAGAGGTGAATCTGACAGACTTGGTAACAGATAGACTCTTCCATTTCTTACCCCTGATATCTAAAGATAACACCAAGATTTTGAATATGAGGAACTAAGTAGCCTGAGTGGTGGTGCTACTCACAGAAAGTGCCCCTGGTTTTGAGGGAAAGCTGTTAAGATCACTTTTGTGTGTGTTGAATTTGAGACATCCAGGCACTGAGAGGAAGACATTTGGAGATGACCTTGTGCAGCTAAAAGAAGGAGAGGGTGGTACTGGAGATTTAGACTGGAGGATTCATTCCTGTAGAGGTGCTAGTTGAAGTCCAGGGAATTGCCTAGGGGGAGGTGAGGGGGGGGAGGGGGGGGGAGAGAGAGAGAGAGAGAGAGAGAGAGAGAAGGAGTGTGAGTGTGTGTGTGTGTGTGTATGTGTATGTGTGTGTGTGAGGGTGTCAGGAAAGGGAGGCCTGTTGGATTATGGGAATGGAGGTGGGAGAGGGGGCAGTTTGCAGTGTCTGATGAGTGGGGGGGTGGGGGGCGTGACATGGCCAGAGCTGTGCTTTAGGAATGCCTCTTGGGCAGCTGTGCGCAAGATGAACTGAGTCTGAGTAAGTGGAGGAGAGAGCATCTCTGGGCTCTGGTTCTGCTGAATTATCCAGGAAGAGTTTTCATAGGATCCGTAATCAGAAGGGACCTTTGGGGTCATTTGGTTAATCCCCTTCATTTTACACCAAGAAAATGGAGACCTAGAGAGATGAAAATGGCTTGGCTGGGGTCGTCATGGGCAGAGTCCAGAACTGATGTCAGTCTTTTCCCTTGGCATCTCTTCCTGAGCAATTCCGAGTACCCTGAATTGAAGGGAGCTTTCATTTGGCACAGTTGGAAACTCTTGCTTTCTCTGTAAAATGGTTTTCCTTTTTCTTGAAGATGGTGCTCAATCCTTCTGTTTAAGCATGAAGTCCTTCATGGAAGAAGAGTCTTGAGTGTCTAGTGGTTATTGTATGGAGGTGCCAAATTTCTCTGAGGTAGGACTCTAAGGAGTGTCTTCTGTAGGTTTGACACCTTGGACTACAGATATATGGTCCAGTACTGACTTGTGTGACTAGTAGAATAAATAGCAGACCTCCCTTGTGTGGGGTTTTTGAAGGTGCCTCTTAATATTGTGCTGCTGGAGCTATGCTTAAAGATGTGGCCTTGAGACCTTCTCTTAGGAGAGGCTGCAAATATTTGCAAGTATAGTTGACTGTATGATTCAGAAGGAAATAATCATGTCATTACCCATAGAGACCTTGGGTTTTTTTGAGGATCATGCCGTGGACTTGATGTTTTTGGAGGAGTTGAATTTCAAGGATGTGTCTTTTGGTGTGCTTTACGTTCAGCCTGTCTGCCCTCAAATCGAAATATTTGGGTTGCAGCCAGCAGATTGTCCTGAAGAACAGATCAAGAAGAGAAGACTTTACACCTGTCACTTTTGTCCCAATTGCTTTTGAAGCTTTTTCAAGTGGAGCATTTTGGCCATTCTCTTTTGACTCTTTTTTTTTTCCACCAATTCTGAACTCTTGTAAAATAATTCTTCCTTTCGAAACTTGTTTTCTTTCCTCTGGATATTTGTAAATTGTTGAGTCAAAAATCCTCATTTTGTCCTGAGATTTCCTTGTTGCATTTGGTTTCTTTTTTATTTCATCTCATGATAGGAATTGTTTCATTATACATTAGATGTGTCTTGAGAATTCTGGCTTTGTTTCTGATGTTAGTGTTGGTGTTTCAGTACATTTTTTTTTTCTTTTCCTTCTTTTAATCAGTAGTCTTCCCCTCCCCAAGTTGGAGCTCTTCTTGGTTTGCTCATTTCTTCCAAGCAATTTTTAAAATGTTCTTCAGAGGACTTCTGAAGGTAGTTTTGTTTCATGTTGTATAGGCTCATATTCCACTATCCATATTCCACTTGGAAATTTCAATCTCATTTGTTTTAAAAGAAAAAGCTCTATTTTATACTCTTGTCAGTGGTAGTTAGGATTATTCTTAACATTGAATGACATAAAGTTAAAAATATAAAATATAAAAAGTATAAAGTATAAAATCTCAAATTGTGTTTCTGACTATATCTAATTTTTTTTCCCTTTTAGTTTCCAACCTGAGGGCCACACAGTTATTGTCTGAAGCCTGGGAGTACATATATGTACCAAATACTGTTACTTGATTGTGTATTTTTTTCTAACAGCGGATACCTGTAACCCTAAATATTGTCAATTTGGAAGTAGGTTTTACATTTTTTAAAATTTTTTTTTTACTTTCTTTTAAAAGCCCTCTCTTAGATTGCTTTTAAGCCTTTTAAATTTGAGACGGTAATGTTGACTACCAGAAGTCTTAAGAGGTTCACATATTTTTCTTGTTAGTATTTGTAGGGCCATAAATATTTATTCAGTTGTGAGCTCATTGTGCTATTTAAATTAAAAACTTAACTTGCAAATTTCAGAATAATGGAATACTATTTCCATTTGGTCAATGTTGGAGGTCCCAAAAAGTAGTTACTCATATTTTGTTAGTTTCTTTTGTTTCTTAAGGACAAAAGGTTATGACTAGAAAACATCCTAGGAGCAGGTTGCTTGTTGTGATAATAATTCACTTGATTTTGCAGATTACTTCCTATTCCTCCCTCCTGTCCCTATTTAAAAAAAAAAGTCGAGGCCCCTTTTAAGTTAAAGGGAGCAAACACTTTGTATTGGATTTAATGCTGCTTGATAATCAGAAAATCTGGGTATGTTGTAGGTACTGCAAAACCAAGATTAGAAACCATTTTGTTAAAGTGTCTGACAACTTCAGCATTTTGATCGAATGGTGACTTGTCATTTAGCACTATTACTTTGAGTGACTAAGGTTTCATTGTGTCATATTATAAATATTGACGCTGCCTTTGATGCTTTTGTTCCATGATGTATATTTGGAAGTAGGATTAAGGTCATTTAACTATTGGAAGATGTTTGACTTTTACTGCAGATTTTTTTGTTAACTGTAATAAGTCAGTTTCTCCACTCAGTTCTTCCTTCTGTGATGCCACAGCCTTGCCTGTTGTTAGTTGACCTTGGGTCCTCAAAAGCTAGGAACCATAAAGGAGCACTAGCTTCCTTAGGGCCTCGGTAAGCAGACGGTTTGTCTGTTGTCCAAGGGACAGCCTTGTGAAATTAGAAACCATTGACCTAACCTTCCAGGGAATTTTGCTGGATTTTGGAGAAGGGATGACCCACATTGAAAATGTGAATCATTAAAATGTTGAAGGTAATAGATAAATTATTGGAGTCTTTAGCCTTTTTTGCCGATTCACATATAGAAAAGTAGCACCACATTGTAACTCAAACTGGACTTAACTTGGAATGTTTAAAATTACTATACAATATCTGCAGAAACAAACCCCTCTCATTTTTATATCTTATTACTGATTTATAATTTTTATACTCTTAAGCAATTCAAGCAATTAATTGCAATTTGGTTCTGAAGAGATGTGGAATTTTCATTTTTATATCCTGGTTGCTTTTCTTTCTGCTTGAGTAGTACAAGTTGGTTGGTCTGTGCGAGATTATTGCTTTTACTTTGGTATTTGGAAAGTGATGTGATCCTCCTGAGTTTTACAACTGCCAAGGTGATTTCTACTCTTCCTTGGTGAACCTTTGGTGCGCCCTTAGACTTGATGTATTTCTTTTGCCTGAGAATGCATTGCCTGGTTTTATTTACCAAGACTTCCAAGATTTGTCGTAAGGCAAATAGCACTTGAGCTGGATCAGATGTGCTTGCAATACATGGGCATTTGCCAAGTGAAGAATGTCAGTTTCTTTTTATCTTTTTTTGAAATCTAGGCCATCAGCGGTGATTTGAACATTGACTATAGCTAGGTATTGATAGAGGAGCTCTTCATTACCTTGTAGGTCTGCACTTGGATCTTAGCTGTTTGGACTTTGAGTGTTTATGGCGGAAGAGTCTCATAGTCTGGCTGTGTCAGAACTCGGGTCCTCCTGGCCCCAAGGCCAGGCCTCTTTCACTTACTGTTAGAATTGGTAGTAGCACAGTTGTGTGGGTGCTGCTGAATTTTGCTTAATAGAAAATGTGGAGGGTAGGGGGAAAGGAAGGTCTGTTTAAAAAATGGAAAGGGAAGAAACCCATGCAACATTTGTGTTTGAGTTAAAGTCTTTTCTACTGAAATTATTAGGGCCCAGTGTAATGGACAGTCACCTTGGTAGAACAGAACTATTACTAGGCTTGAAGTCAGAAATCTTGGGTGTTAGTGCTGGTTCCACCAAGCCATGTGATATTGGTCAAATCACATTAAAGTGGGAAAGTCCTCCAAGGTCACCATCTTTTCATCCAGCATGTAGCTGAACAATCTGTAACAAATTCCCCAGATCATCATCCAGCCTTTGAAAGGGAAACCATTCCCCTGGGGATAGCTCTCTTTGGGAAGGGCAGTTCTTCCTGACTAAAGATACACATTGACCACCCACTCCTTGTACTGGGCTTCTCTTAGCTCTTCCCCAGAGCTACCCTGTACATTCCTGCCCCTCCTTGCTATTTGAACAGCAGTGTTAGCTTTTCCATGAAGCTTTTCTGGATGCCCCCAGTCAGTTAATGGCCTTCTCCTACCCAGTAGTAATTGGTTTTGTACATCTTTCTGTCTGCCCCCCCCCCCGCCCCCATTATCCAGTCAGCTGCTAAGCCCTGTTGATTACATTTTTGTAACATCTCTCATTTCCCCCTTCTTTCCTCAGACACTGGCACTGCCCTGGGCCATGTCCTCCTGACCTCACACTTGGACTACTTGCAGTAGTCTCTGGTGGTTCTCCCTGCCTCGGGTCTCTTCCTGTACCAGTTCATTGTCCACTCAGCTGTCAGTCTGATCTTCCTAAAATGCAGGGCTGACTATATCACTCCCTGGTAATAGTGGCTCCCTGTGACCTTCAGGATCAATGACTAAATCTTCTGTTTGGTATTCAAAGCCCTTCGTAACCTGGTTCCTGTCTACCTTTCCAATCTTCTTATTCCATGTACTCTTCCTTTTCCTCAAACAAGACACTCCATTTCCTGCTTCTGGGTGTTTACAGGTGTCTCCATCATATCTGGAACTTTTTCCCTCCCCGGTTCTAGCTCTTGCCTTCCAGTTCCAACTTCTTCAGGTCACCTGTCCCAATCCCCTCTATTGATTAGCTCCAATTTGTCCTGTGTCTGTCTTGCACAGGTGTTTGCATATTGTCTCCCTCATTCATTGGTGAGTTTGAGAGCAGGGACTTTTGGCGGGGCTACGGGGGGACTGTTCATTGTGTCCCCATAGCTTTGCACTGTCCCTGGCACATAGTAGGTATTCAGTGAATTGTAGTTGAGTGAACTGATTGGTTTTTGTTCCGTTAAAGTGCTGAGGATGATTAAAATGAGACGACTAGGAAGTACAACGTTAGTGTTAAGGTGTCTGCCAGTCACCCTAGAATCAAAGCAGGGCTCAGTGCTGAGGAGACAGATGGATGGGCTTTTAATCAGTCTGGATCATGTACCTCCCTGGGACACTGGAAACAGTGAGGACAAACCTAAGTCTTAATTAAATACAAATATACAGAGTGGTCATGATTTTATTGTGTTGAAACTAAATGCAGAATGAAATAAGCTGGGGTGTTTTCATTTGAAGTTTTTTGGTGTCAGATATTTTGTTTTCAAGTTATGACATTTAGAAAAAAAATGTTCTTAAGACGTGAATTTGGCTCTGAGGGCAGAGATTCAGTGAGTGTGAGGAAGGCTCATCTTAGACTTTATCTTAGAAATTCAGGGCTCCACAATCTTTGTATCAGAAAATTAAAAAAAAATTCTCTGCCCAGGTACATTCAGTGCTACTTCTTTTCATAGCTTTGTTCTCTAGTTCCTGCTCTTTGGACCAATGCAGCCTCCTCTCTCCCACCCCTGAAGAATTTTTGAGTGTAGTATTTAGAGGCCTAATCATATGGTAGCCCCCAAACTTAATATTTAATTACCTGGTTTGGATAAGAGTGAGTGAGGCATGGCTTTTATTTCAGAGAAAAATGTTTTAAAAGCTACAGATGAGTCTCCTTTTAGTCCTGTATACTTTTCAGCAAGACTGGGCTGGCTAAGTCTTAGAAACAGGTTTTGATCGTTTAGAGTCTTCCAGATGCTTTTTGGCCTCCTTGGTCTGGACTTAGCACAGAGGTTCATGCTGATGCTTGTGGTGAAACTGATGTTCATGGAAGGGGTGATGTCAGTCAGATCTCTCTTTTGGTTTGTTTGGCAATGGCGGTAAATCCTAGCTGTTTTTCAGTGGAAGCTAGAAACCTTAGGGGGTTTTGTTTCTATTTCTTTTCTTTTTTTAACAGTAGCATTGTTCTGAAACAGGAAACCATTCTTATCATATTCATCCAGAGACCTAGGAAGAGGGTAATTATTGGGTGTACTCGTTAAAAGCCAGTTAGTTGGGCAACTCAGAACATTTCGTGGTTCACAGATGCCGTGCGAGCAGTTGTAGTTATATTATTACATAATTAACCAATGCCTACTGTAAAAAAAAAGCATTAAATTAGTTGAAGCAAACTATCATTAGGCTACTTAGTAGTCTAGTAGGTTAAGGTTGCTAGCATTTTCAATCACCTGCTTAATGAATTTTTGGTAGTTCTGATTTGTTTCAGCTTATATTTAGTTCAATAAATGGAGTGCAGACTGCTTTCATTGCCCTTAAAAATGTGCTGGAGGTGTGAAGATTTAATTTCTTTATGATTAGGTGATGAGATATTTAATATTTTGATGAAAAGAGGTTTCTGGGAGGGGGGACCTGGCACATACTTCATTGATGGCTGCAGATCAAAACCTTTTTAGTGTTAATAGTTTAGCAGTTCCTTTGGCCAGAAAGCCTAGGCCTAGGGGCAGCTTGGTCAGACAGACCCTTTGCACTCCTAGCTAGGCTGGTTCTTAGACCTCACTACTGTCAGCTGGACTTTCCAGCTTGATAGTATCTGTGCACTGTGGCCATAGGGTCAGAGCCTTTGAAAACCCATCATCATCTCCATAGTGAGTCATTGGAGGAAGACTTTGGTGGAAGCAGATGATGAACAATAAAACATACATTATACTGTGCAGATTTTTATACTTTATCCATTTAGTATATAACATGTATTAAAATATTTTTAGCTTATTAATATGAAGATAGATGGTCTTTATGGTGCCCTTGAAGAAATATTTTACATTTTAAGTGTCAGTTTATTGAGCTGTCTTGGGTGTATAAAAAATAACTGAAGAGCCCAATGTGAATCTTTGTAGTACAAAGCTGATGAGAGTAAACATATTAAATGGGGAAAGAAGGAATGGGACTCAGGTGGTATATTAGGAAGGCAGAATTTATGATTTCAAAGAGAATCTCATATGTGCCTAAAAGGTCCGGAACCGCAGGATATAAGGAATTCTCTAGGCAGAAGGCAGGAGAACTAAAGCATGTATTTACACTCCACAGTAACAATCCCACAAACCAGCGTCCCCATTTTGATATTTTCATCAAAAGCTTCCAGGCCCAATAAGTCCACCTTACAAGGGTAACTAGGAGGCCACAGAGAAGCGAGATGGTATAAGGCAAAATCGTATACATGCTTCCCCTCTACGGTAAGAAGATTACCCATTAGCCTCCAGTCAGCTCTGCTACCGGCAGCTCAGCTTCGGCTGTAGGTGTCTCTGGCTCCAACCGGAAAAGGAAAGGAGGATCTTCAAGCTGTCCTCTCCCCTCTTATAGAATTTTTGACATCATCAAGCGCCGCCTGAACGACCAGGGCCGATTGGTTCTTGACTTGGCCCCTCCCCCAGCGTAGACCACCTTAACACACTTCCCCTCAGCCAGCGCCACGACTCATCACACAGGAAGCTCTGGTCCTGCCCCGGAAGAGCAAGCCCCAGCGTCCAGGGAAGCTCAACGAGGCAAGCTGAGTCATTCAAAGAAAACAAAGTCCATTCTGGCTACAGGTGGCTGGGGGAAGTAAAAATGAATGAGCAGTGATATTTGGAGGTGATAAATTCTCCTGTTTGGTTTGGCTCTGAGGGCAGAGATTCAGTGAGTGTGAGGAAGGCTCATCTTTTTGCTAGAGTGCTGTGGGTATTTTTCATCATCATCATATTTTCCTTTTTTTTCAATGGGGTTCCAATAGAAATGGTCCTCAGAGAAATGACTGTCCTGCTATGGTGGATAAAGTAATGGCTTTTTGTAGTTGAGTAAGAGTGTTAAGATGGGAGTGCCTCTTCTGTGGGCTCTCACCAAGCACCCTTGGTTCAGTTCTAGGGGCAACCAGGTTGAGCCAGATGGCAGACAGGTCTGATGTGTATGAACTGCTTACTGTTCTTGTGTGGTTTTGGGCTCTTCTGGTAGACAGTTGTTTCATCTCTTCTCTCTCTGACTGTCTCTCTCTCTCTCTCTTTCTCCCTTTCTCCCCCTCCCCCTCTCCTTTCTCTCTCTCGGAATTTCTTTGTTTCTTGTAGCTTGGAATAGGATTTGAGATGATAATGCCAATTAAAAATATTGGTCTTAACTTTCTATGGATCAGTGCTTTGTCTAGGTGATTGGGAGGAACAGTTGCCTATGTGAGAATGGTCTGTCCAGCACAGTGATAATCTATTACATTCATGGACCACAGTTTGTTTAGCTGTTACCCAGTTGATGGTCATTTACTATGTTTGCACTTCTCGGTTATCACAAAAAGTTCTGCTATAAATATCTTGTAATTTTATGGGGACTTTTTTCTTCTTGCTGGCTTCCTTGGGTGCAAGTGTAAGGGTATGGACATGTTAGCTACTTTATTTGTGTAATCCCAAATTGCTTTCCAAAATGCTTGTATGGTTTCATGGCTCTGCTGGCAATGTATTAGTGTGCTTATCCTTCTGCAACCCTCCAACATGGACTGTTGGCATATTTTCATTTTTACCACTTTGCCGGGTATGAGGTAAAACCTCAGGGTTGTTTTGGTTTACATTTCTTTTATCATTAGTGATTAGGAGCATTTTTTTTTCATGTGGTTGTGAATACAGTTCTTTTGAGAACTGTTCATATACTTTGACAATTTATCTATTGGGGAATCCATATCTATATCTATAAATTGTTCATTTATCTTGGATTCCAAACTCTTATCAGAGAAGTTTGACAATAAGTTTTCCCATTTGACCACCTCTTTTCTTATCCTAATTGCATTAATGTTGTCTGTGTAAACGCTTTTCAGTCTCAGGTAATCAAACTCATCTATTTTATAAACCCTTCCATTTCTACAAACAAATCCACATGACTTCGCTGTTGGTTTGATGCTTTCTTAAAAAAAAATTTAATTAACATGGTTGGCTGAATTTATATATGTGTCACTCATGGAAGCCTTTTGATTCCATTCTTGGATTTCAGCCATTTCATAGGCCCCATTTTGAGGTAAACCACTTCTGATTCCATTCACCATGTCCAGTGGATTGTACCTGATGTCACCCCTTACTGTTGTTTGATGAAGTGATGATGTCTGTTTTTTTTTTTTTTTTCAGAAGTCTTTCTGTAGATTTTTGACCTGTTCAGCATGAGATTTAAGAATGTCTGTCATCCTTTTTCTCCTTTTTGACCAGGAGGCATTAATCTTTTTGTAGCTGCCTTATGGTGATAGGCTCAACATTTCATTGTGTGGAATTTTGTTAGAATATTTTATAATCGTCATCTTAGTCTCATCTTTTTTTTCATTAGGTTCAGATTAAAATGGTTCTGAGGCAGGCTTTTATCCTGCTATGATTCCTTTATATTTGATCAGTGTGCAGTGAACACACTGCAGTACAAATGGAAAAAAGAACTAATTTGTGCAGCTGAAGAAATGTGTACAATGAGGGGGTTGGACTATATGGCCACTGAGGTCCCTCCCAGCTTTAGGTCTATGATCCTATTAGAATGTAAGCTCACCCTCTGTGTGCTGTAGTTAGTAAGCTTTTATGTGGCTACTATGTGCCACATACTGCTAGGAAAAACAAAAACCAGGCCCTGCCCTCAAGGAGCTCCCAGTCTAATGAAGGAGACCACATGAAAACAGCTCTGTGCAAATAAGCTAGAGTCTGGATTAATTGGGGCTGATCTATGCAGGGAAGTCATCTTTAGGAGAGTTCCAGTAGCAGACAGAATAACAGAGATTGGAGATGTGCTGCATCCTGTTACCCCACGATCTGGATCTTTTGGATTAGGTCCTGAATTGGTCTTCTAATATTTTGAAAGCATTTTGTTGAATGAAGCTTGGAGATTGAAGTATTTGGTATGGAGACAGCAGTGTTAGGTCCTGGTGATGTTGGATAGCAGTTTGTTCTGTGATAATTCAGTACAGAGATGCTAATGATGAGGAAAACGATTTATACACAAAGCTAATGTCATCTTTCATCACCAAATATTGCCTTAATGTAGTTACCTTAAAATACTTTATACAGTAATTTTTTTTTCAAGCTCTTTGCTCACAAAAACCCTGTGAGGTAGGTTTTACAGGAATTTCTGTAATCAAATTAAATTTTGAAACAAACAAGTAGTTTAAAATAAATACCATATATTTGCACGGACTTTGCAACTTTCAAAGTGCTTTCACAGAGGCAGGAGGCCAATTTCAGAGGTATAGAAAGAGAGACTGAAGGTTTTAGAGCCCTTAGGTTGTGGCATTTCCAAAGTTCCATAGTGGGGGAGGTGCACAGCTAGGAGCTTTGGCCAGGAGCTCAGTCTTAGTTCTTTGTCTGAAAGGCTGTTACTACTCTAAGAAAATCTCCTGACTCTGGGTCTGGAGCTGTTGGTAGATGTCTTGTCATCTCTATGAATTCAAAACTAATAGCTGCAAGACTTAGTTAATGTTTCCAATACAGACAAATGTGAGATTAAATACACAGTAAGACATAATTTACTATGGAGAAGTGGCCATTCTGTTAAGACCAAATAGTTAATGGATTGTTCACATTTTCTTGGAGATCCCTGCTTTTTAAACTAGGCCAAAAGGTGTGATAGAAATGTGAATTTGAACTTGTACTGTTATTTGCCAAACATGGTGGGGGAGAGGGGGGCGCTACCTTCTTAGCTTCCCTTAGCTGGAAGTGGGTGTTAGACCTTTTTAAATCTGCTTACATTTTTGTTTGGACTTTTCTTTTGTACTAGATATTATTTCTGTCACCTTTGTGTTCATGTCTGATCTCTCATCTTAGATTAAAAGCTTTTGGAGGGCAAGGCCCACGTCCAGGACTCTTTCTCTGGAGCCTGATATGTAGCTTGGTATCAGTGGCGCTCGTTTCAGTAGCATATCTAGGTTTGCCGAGTGTTTTCATCACACTCCTATGAAGCAGGTGGTGACAGTAGTTTTCTCATTTTTGAGATAAGGAAACCGAGGCCCAGGACAGTTCAGGGATTTGTTCAGTGTTGACAACAGCCAGTGTCAGAACTAGGATTCAGGTCCTAGTCATGTGACTGAATCTGCTGTCGAATCTCATGCTGCCTCTTAGAAGTAATGTGGAGTGTTTTTGCTTTTGCTCATAGTAGAGAAGGGAAAAAAAAAATCAAAACCTCAAACTGGTTTGGTACTTGGACCTCCCCCCCCCAATTATTTTTAGATTCTAAGTTTTTTTGGTAAACAGTTTGTTTCATGTATGATTTTCATATTAAGTAGCTGAATACATCATTCATCAAATAGTAAGAAGCTGTGTTATAGGAGACTTTACCAAGTGGCAACATCGAGGAGCCAATGTTTGTTATTTTTCAATACAGATCTTCAGTAGAATAACCATTCCTGATCAATAACTCCATATCTAGTGTGTTTTGAGAGACGCTTGTCCAAATATAAGAATAAGGTGTTTTTTTTTTTTTTTCCTTGAGACTAAAGCTGAATAAATACATTTGGCCCCATGGGAAAGTAAAATCTTGAAGAAGCAGAGAAACTTGAGAGCTCCCGGGGATGGCAGGTGGAACTGGGAGGAGGTAAAACAAATAGCGGTTCCCATCTCTTCCCCCTCTGGTCATTCCTTAGTCTCCTGTGATCTGGCATTTGACCCCATCACTTACCCTGAGATTATGCTCTTAAGGGCTTCTAACAGTCTCTTAACTGCTCTATCCAGCTGGCCTCATCTGATCTGAACTCTCTGATGCTTTTGCCCCATTAACCAGCCTCCCCACTCTGTTTTTCCTGACTTCTGCTGTTTGACAGCTGCTCCTTGTTCACCTTCGCTGAATCCTCACGTCTCCTGCCTCCCTGTTGTCGAGGATCCACCAAAACTTTGACCTAGGGCCTCTTCTCTTTCTGTACTGCCCTTAAGGAGTGGCTTTGCTGCCTTCCTGTTTATTTCTCATAGCTCCATGAGTATTGCCAAATCTATATATCCATCTCTCATCCCCTTTTGGGCTCCGTTATGTTGCTCACTGCCTGTTACCTATATCTGAGTGGTAATCCCCAACTCAACATGAGAACCAACATAGTGTAGTGGTGAGGTCACTGGCTTTGAAATCAGATAACCTGAACTCAGAGCCTTCTTCTGACACTTGTTACCTACCTGACCTGGGTCAAGTCATTTAACATTCCTAGGCATTTTCTCCTCTCTAAAATGACAGGTTGGACCAGCTAGATGGTCCCTGAGATTCATGCCAGATCAAGTGGATTGGCAATCTGTTGTGGGACTGATAATCTTATCTGCATCTCTTCCAGCTTTCTGAGGGGAGGAGAAAGGGGGGAAGGAATAAGCATTTTTATATAGCACCTACCATGTGCCAGGCACTGTGCATAGCATTTTACAGATAGCATCTTGTTTGATCCTTACAACAACCTGTGAGGGAGACCCTGTTATTATGCTCATTTTAAATTTGGGGAGACTGAGGCAGACAGAGGTTTACGACTTGCCCAGGGTCATACAGCTAGCCAGCAGGTGTTTGAGGTCAGACTTGAACCTAGGGCTTCCTGACCCCAGGCCCAGTGCTTTCTCTACTGTCCACCTAGCTGCCTAGGGTCAGTTTACTGGTTTTTTTCCTCATTACGTCCCTAGCATGAGACCCTGAACTTAACAAATATATTTAACAGATGTTTGAATTGAATTAGAAACACACGAGAGGTGGCTTTTAAAAAAATTGGATAATTGGAAAATACTTGTTAAATTGGGTTTAAGATACAGAGATAGAAGTGAAAATATTAAAGAACCTATGGAACTTTGAGTCCTGCCACTGGCTGACTTTCCTTGACATCTGTTGTCAACCCTGTTTTCTTCATCTTTTCCTCAACTCCCAGCCAGAGCTCATAGCTGGAGTCAGAACTACTCCAGATTTCTGTCTTAGCTGCTGCTTCTCTAAGTTTGGTTACTTTAAAAAGAGCTTTATAGCTTCCTTATGAGAATCCATTTATTTTTCACCATTAAAGGTTTCTCAGTTAATTGCAAATTTTGACCCATAGCCTTTATTTTGGGCAATTAATATTTTTACTATGATTCCTGATAATATTGGTATTTTTCTTAACTAAATGATAATAACTTGTAATGTTATTATTGGTGAATAGATGTAATTTATTTTTTTCTTATTAAATGTTTCCCATTTACATGTACATTTTTTTAACATTCATTTTAAAAAATTTTGAGTTCCAAGTTCTCTCCCTCCCTCTCCCTCCCACTCCCTCCCCTTCTTGAGAAGGCAAGCAATTTGATATCAATTATATATGGGCAATCATGCAAAACATTTCCATATTAGCCATGTTACAAAAGAAAACACAGACTAAAAAACCCCTGGAAAAGTAAAATAAAAAAACTAATCCCCATTCAGAATTCGTCAGTTCTCCCTCTGGATGTGCAGAGCATCTTTCATCGTGGAGCCTTTGGAATCACAGTAGACATAATTTGTGTGTGTGTGTGTGTGTGTGTGTATACATAGATATTTACATATATACACATATATGTGTGTGTATGTATGGGGGGATAATTTTGGAATAGGAACACTCATGTGTTTATTGTAATAAAAGTTTACCTTGCTTTAAAGAAATGAATTCTATAGAAATAGGAACATAACTAGTAAAGTAGAAGATGATTATTTGGCTTATAAAAGGATCCACCCATGATAGGTTTTTATTAATTTAAGATTTCTCTAGTGCATTGTGATTCCATTTATAGAATTAAAAAGATAGGTTTTTATAAAATTGCTGTCATAGGATTTAGAACCAGAAAATCCCTTAGGGATTGTCTAGTCCAAGCCATCCAGTTTATAGATGAGGAAACTGAGACCCTGAAGGATTTGCCTGAGTTTGCAGAGATATCAAGTAGCTGACCCAGGCTAAACCTGGGTCCTTGGAGTCCATGGCATTGTTTTCCTACCAAATTATTGAACAAAACCCCTTTCTTTTTGAGACTGTAAAGTCAAGAATACCTGTATTCATATATACATGATTTAAAAATCAAGTGTCTATAGCATAATCTTAATATGGACTTAAAATTTTTTTTGACCGATTGGATTCATTTTGCTATCTTTTTGGTATATGATGTGGTGGTTCCTTGCATCTCTGATCTTATTAATCTGAGTCCTCTTCACTGGTGTAGAACACAACTGTTTTTTGTCTTTTCATCTTGAGGAACTCTTGTCTTCCTGCAAATTCTCCACATGGGTCTTCCCTCCTCACATGCTGGGGGACTGCTTCTGCATCTCTTGGGATTGCAGGGATCTGCCCAGGAAGTTGGAAGCCTGTGTACCTGGTTATTCTTTGCTCTTGCTTTTGCTCCACATCGGCCCATCTCCTCTAGGCCTTATCTCTTTAGGAAGAACCTTAAGCATTTTCTAAGTAGTTGAACCTACTCATGTCCCCCTTCTCCCCCTCCATTGCCCTTTAAGTGAAGCACAATTTTAGTTAATTGGAGATTGGCTTCTTTTACTTCTTTTACAAAGCCAACTTACTTTATAATATATTCTGTTCTTAATATTTTTTTATCATAATTGTAGGCAATAAGTGCAATTCAAACATTTATTAAGTACCTACTATCCACGAGGTCCTGTGCTAGGTGCTGATGACATACCATGAAAAAAGTAACAGTCCTTGTCGACCTCCAGTAGTTAAAATCTAAAGGGGCCATGGGTGATCTTCAAAATCATGATACAAAGCCGAATTCGACAGGACAAAGGAAAGATCCAGAGTGGTTCCTTTCACTTGAGGATATCAGGGAGTGCTTCATGGAGGTGAGGAGTGATGGGAGAGTGCAGAGCAGGGTCCAAGAACAGGATTTCGTAAAGGGGTCTCAAAAAAAGGCAGGACAGGGACATTGTGCTAGGTCATGGAAGGCAAAGAATTTGCTGGGCTACAGAATTTGTTCCTCATTTTAAAACTGTGCTCCCAAACTTTGGGATTTGGGATACATTTTCTTTCAGGAATAATATTACCTAAACAGTCAGGAGCTTAGCCAGGGCTCCCCATCGAAGCTCATGATGTTAGCTGAACTGTGATGCTGTGGGTCAGTCTGTTATCAGCAACATTGGAGTCCTAGAAAATTCAGCTACATTCTGCCTTAACCTTGGCTGTTAGCAATCACGCTGGGAACTCAGACACTCTTGAGTTCGATTTCTTTGGTAAAATGGGTCTAGTGATGAATGGAAGCAGTCATTGGACATGGCTCTGTGCTTTATTCACACCCTGCCCTTTCCCTTCACTTCCCGGGACCCTTGACCACCCAAGAAGGGGAGAAGTGATGGAGCTTCTGCCCTGGGTCTGTTTCAGGTGATACATTTGGGGTTGTGACATATTTATGAGACAGGGCCTTGATGGTGTGGTACCTCTGACTTAGGAAGCACCTTAACATTGTAAGTTAGATATTGAAGCAAATGTCTTGACTTAATTTCATTCAGTTTCTTTGATTCCCTAGTCCTAATTCACATGTAATTGGCATGCTAATTTGACAAAACCTTTTAGATTTGTCAAAAAGTCACCATTTACATTAACAGTCTCTTCTTAAACTCATTTGAATTTATCACATAAATTTGATAGGTTGGATTGTTAAATAGTCTGTATCATTTATTTGACAAATGCAACTTTGTGAGGTTTCACTGTATTAGAAACACAGCTCTTGGTTCTTCAGTAATTTATATATTGTCTAAGGAATTGGTTGTATTGATTCTTACATCAGTTTTAGTTACAAAGAATTTTGCCAAAAATATTTGGTTGTGTTTGGTGTAATTTGGATAGGAATATTGAAAGGGATTGGCTGCTCATGATGGTGCCCATGATGTGAAAAAAAGACCATAGTAGAATAGTTGCTGATAATTCATATTTTTTAAATGCCAGTAAATTTTTAAGGAAAAAAATTCTCTTTTTATATATTATTTCCTTAATAAGTCCTTTTTGGGTAAACTTCTTTTGAAGTATATTTGCATTTTGATAAGCTTTTCTATTTGAGAATACAAATTTCTTTCTTCTTGTGAGGAGAGTCAAAATAGAAGGCTAAACTTCCTGAAGAGTAATGAATTATCAAAGTGTGAAATAAAGGCCTGTGGGACTGGCTTCAAGAGAGAACTTTGACATAGGATAAGATTACAAAACTTCAGAGCAAGCAGGAACCTGAGAGGCCATCTGGGCAGAATCCTTCAGGAGATTTTGGAAATGAACCCATGTGAAGTGCTTCTTGTCTCCTGGCATGGCCACCCCTGCTCTGGGCCCTCCTTACCTCCCACCTGTACTCTTGCTGATGGCCTCCCTCCTCCCCACTCCTGCCCATCATCTGCTCAGTGAACTCGGGGATTTTCCTAAAGCTCAGACCGCCCTCCCCCAGGATCAGAGATAAGCTCTTCTCTTGGGCACTTAAAGTCTTTCCCCACCAGTCGGTCAAGGCCTCACTCTTCCCACTTTCTAGTTTTCTTGTGTCTTTACTAGCTTAAAACTGCTCGAAGCCTTTTGGGACATTGGCAGTTCCCCACCATCACAGATCTTTGATCCAGCTAGACTGGTCTATGAACAAGATGCTCCATCTTTCTCTCACTCTTTTCTTTGGTTTTCCCAGGCCTGGAAAGCTCTTGATTGACTCTTATTCTCCATCACCTGTCATTTAGGTCACTCCTATGTCTGTGTTTGTACACCCACATATAGCCTGTGTGTGTTTAGATAGTTACTTTCTACATGTTGTCTCCCTCATCAGAATGTAAGCTCCTTGGAGGCAGGCAGGCAGGTGTCTTGTGTTCTTTGCCTTTCTTTATCTCAGTGCTTAGCAGAGATCCTGGCAAATGCCAAATGCTTACTAAATGCCTCTTTCCTCACTAAGGCCTGTGTACTCCAGAGGCTGTACTCCACTGGACCAGGCTGCCTCTTAGGTCATTGCACTTTGCAGGAAATCCTTAGCATTATTCATAGAATGTAAACTCTTTGAGCTCCTTGGACCACCTGGATTTTGTATTTCTATCCCTGGTGCTCAGCAGGATGGTTGGCACATTGTCAGTGCCTAATAAATTTTCCTTTATTTGTCGCGGTCATTGTTAGGAAGGTTTTCCTCCTCTCCCTATTGGTGGTTTTACCTTCTGCTAGTTCTGGGCTCAGTCTCCCTTCTGTGCTTGAAGACAGTGTGGGTAGTCTCTTACGGTTACTTCTTTTCCTGGTTAAGTATTCTCAAGGTCCCTTAAACAGTCCATGTACAGCAAGGGCTCCAGTTCTCTGCGCTGCTTAGCTTGCACCTGAATGGGTTCCAGCCAAAACATCCTTCCCCAAATGTCATGCCCAAAGCTCGAGCCATTTCACACGTGGCCTGCCCAGCACAGGCCATGTGGTCTGGGAGACCCTTCCTGGTGTTCTGGATACCTGCCTTTTCTTGGTGGAGCTGAGAGCCCGGCAGCTTTTTGGGCTGTTGTGGGCCACCGTGACTCATGGAGGTTATATTTCAACAGTAAAGATTCCGTTGTTTACCCGACCGTTTCTCATCCTGTGCTTTTATAGTTTATTTTACTGGAATGTGAGATACGTAACAGTAATAATTGCAGACACTACTGTGCTGCCTTAAAATTTGTGAAGGGCTTTATGTTTTCTGATTTGTGCTTTCCCACCTTGGGATGGGGGAGGGGGCACAAGTACTGACCCCCTATTCTCTTGGCTATTGATGGTACTCAAGGACTCTGAGGTCAGCAGGAATGGGAACGAGTGTAAAAACAATCATGACTACTTATTAGGCCAGGGATGGCTTTGTGGTATGTGAGATTGTGTGGGGTGGGGGTGGGGGTTGCACAAGAAAGAGGTTTCTTAATCATTTTAATCATTTGTCTATGATTCAGTTCATTTATAGTTTTGGTTTCAGGATATTTAAATTATGTGTATATATAGTTTATATATGCAGCTATTGATTGAATATACTTTTTAGAATATGTTTTCATGTGCTGAGGTACTTTTAGGATACTAATGTTGCTTTATTATATTTTGAAAAATGTCCTATTCTGATAAGTGTTACTGACATGTTGTTTAGTTGTGCAGTTAGTGTCTTACGGCTAAGCACACATGTATCTTTAATGTTTCCCTAACTCTGAACTGCTCAGATATTTATCCAAACATCATTGCTATGGGGTTTCCTGCAGAAAGACTTGAAGGCGTTTACAGGAACAACATCGATGATGTAGTCAGGTAAGAACCTTTCCGATACTTGTCTTTTATGCTGAGTGTCTGTCTTGCATCCATGTTGTTCTTAACTTTGAAAGTAGTTTTGCAACTTAAAAAATATTTTACTTTATGTATGTATTCCACTTTATGTGTGCGTGTTTTACACTTGTGGTAGTTGAGAACGTTTGTTTTGGGACTTAATGTGCTTTCATCTTTCTCCATATAAATTTGAAAACAGCCCCGTTTAAGTGGATATGTACACCTTTGTGGCGTGTGTTTTCAGAGCCCTCCAATCAATATCCCCCTTTGTCTAGATAGATAATTGATGCTTAACATTCCTTTACAAAGGGAATTCAAGCCACTGGGGGGCTGGAAATGCAAATAGTCTTAGGAGACATAATTGTCTTAACACAAATCAGTCACACCAAGGTATGATACTTCGTATACATACATTGAGGCTGGAAAGCAGGATGGGGCTGAGTTGTGAAGAACTTTAAATACAAAATGAGTTTATATTTGATTTTAGAGATAGTTGGGAATATTGGGTTTTATCGAATGGGAAATGACTTTAGGAAGATCACTTTGGCCACTGGATGCCCGCTGAATTTGGAGGGTAGTGAGATGAATGAGAAGGCTGCTGACGGTACCTGAACTGGGGCGGGGGCAGTGTAAGTAGAGAGACGTAGAGGTGGAAATCAGACCCTTCTTAAGTTGTAAGCCTTGTTCATAGAAGGATCATAGTGCCCGAACCGCTATGGTGACATTCTTTCTGGATGAGAGGAAAGCTCATGAACTCTGTTGACATTTCTAGTTGCTGTGTCTGGGAAGTCCAGTTGATGGGGCCCTGGAGTTTGAGGCTGGAAAAACAGATTTAGGAGCTCTCTTGAGATGGTAATTAGACCCTTGACAGTTGATGAGATTAAGTGAGCCCAGGACTGAGCCAAGCCCTCACAGTTAGGGCTTCGATGGAAGTGATGGACCAGCAAAGGAAAGCCAAGAGACGAGTTGTCAGATAGGTCATTGAACCACCAGAGCTAGGTCCTGAAAATCCAGAAAAGAGAGAAGGTGGTAGCAGTGCCAGCACTTCAGGGAGGCCGGCAGGTGCAGCTTTCCTGGGGGTAGGGTTGGATTGGGCATTGGGGGTGCAAGGAGGGCAAGAGACCTGAAGGCGGCTTCCTAAGGGAGGGAGGTTAGTCAGGGGAGTCAGAGACAGACTTTCTCTACTGAATTCTTGGACTTGGCAGTTCAGGCTGTATTTCTCAGAGTCCTTTTTTATAATTTAAGAATCCTCAGTAGAAATCCTGAGAACTTGAATGTTGATGTAATGTCCCAAGATGAATGATTAATGTTTTGTTAGGATCATGGCAGTGAGCATGTGATATCTATCTTTTGGACTATTTTGTAAATATTCTAATCTTTTTTTATTTCAGGAGTTCAGAATAGACACATAAACAGATTCATGAATAAATTATTTTCTGGTCATTAACTGCTGTGTTGGTGTGTTTTAGGTTTCTTTGAATTACTTAGTTGTGAACAAAAGAGCAGCTGTACCTTTTTTCATTTGATATTGTTTCAGTTAAATATTGAGGGTTTTTTATGTAGTTATAGAATGACATTTGTTACATCATCATGGTGTGTAGACATAAAAGAACCTGTATTAAGGCATTGGCTGTGTGTGTATGTGATAGACTGTTGTCTCTGTCTAGGAGCTGCTTCTCAGGCCTTTAGATTCAAGTAGAGAGCCTGTGAGGAAGGGGTCTGCCCTCCTTTTTGTAACATGAAAGCATTTTAGAACTGGGAGAAAAACATGGAGAGGTGCCCAAGCCCCACAACCCCACTAGGTACAAGCCCAGGAACCTTTTCCATAGGCTACACTTCCTTTCCTAGATAGCATGGCCTGCAAAAACCTGGTGTTTTGTTCAGCCAACCTTGAAATTCATTGACTTACTTTAATCTTTTTTTCCTCTCTCTTATTAACCTTCCCAACTTATCTCTCTTCTTCCCCCCACCCCCACCACCCCATGACTCCATTTCTGTTCTCTACCTCCCTCCACAAGAAGAATGCCTCCAACCCCCACTCCCATCCCCCAAACACTTCCTTCTCTATAGAAAGGACCCAAGTTTGAATTTTAGTCCTGGCATTCACCAACTTAGACAAGCTACATTAACCCATTTGTGGAAGGAGGGAGTTGAGCTAGGTGATCTCTTAATGGTCTTTCCACTTCTAAGGCCCATGGTCTCTCACATGTGAAGCAGCTACATTCAAACGTTGTGTTCTTGGGTGAGACCACCTAGTAAGAATGAAAGTTCAGTAGATCCTCTGTACATTAACTGGTATTTTCTGCTCCATCTCCATGAGCTTTGTGTATCATTGTCTCTCTGGGTTGATTCCTTATCCTTTTTAAAAATGTTACTATGGAAAAAAAATCAAAAAAATAAAAATGTTGCTGTGTTATGCAGTTTCCACCTTGAAGGGGTCATGGCCCTTGAACAGGAATTATAAGAGAAGAAAGGTTTTAAACAATATTTATTATCTTCATTTTGGAAGTTCCTCATCAAGAAGCTTATGCTTGCCTTCTCAGTAGATCATTTATTGCTAACCCCCAGCTAGGTAATGATGAGGTTTTTAGAGTAAGAGGAGGGGAGAAGGGTCTCCGAATTTGTCATCGTGTCTCTCCCACCCCATTTCCTTTATTCTCCCCCCTGGGTGCCATTTATCTCTTGATGTTTGCTGTCTTAGTGATGCAGAAAAGTTTGGGTTGGATTTCCCACCATTTGGTATTGACTGAATAACGTATTTAGGAACTGCAGCTGAGCCCAGTGAAGAAGAGCATCCCAGCCCAGGAAGGTCTGTGTTTGAGTTCCTTCTGATGCTTAGATACACACATAAGAGCCAGGTCACCAGGCAGGCTTCTGAGCTCTCTGATTGGCACAACAGGGGCTGATCTCCATGGGAGCCCTGGACAGTGACTCAGCTGAGGAGATCCCAGGACTGGCCAAAACAAAGCCTATCAGGGACATGGTCCAGAGAACCGCAGGTGATTCTTGGCTGAGCTTTCACATGCAGTTTGCACAGGAGATGGATCAGTTGCTCTCAGGATCTGTGAAAGTGACACTGTAGGATGACAGGGCCAGGGTCCTTTTTAGTAGAAAAACTCTGTGATCCTAACATTTGGGCTCTTAAAGAGTGGTCTATTAATAGGATCATTTGAAATTCATTAAGGGAGAGCCTTATTTCAAGGAATCCAAGAATAATAGCTGACAAATATCTATATAAAGCCTACAAATCATGGTCCTCCCAGTGTTGTGGTGTGGGCTCTATAGGTGGGCTTATAGACAAGGATACTGAGACAAGAGTGGGAAATTAGATGGCCCCTGGTAACCAAACTCCCAAATGTGAAGGGTGGAGTTGGGGCTCTTATAATTACATTGTACAGTGATGAACTGTTAGTGATATAATAGGCTGTCCTTCAGTAAAGGGAAGAGGCTTTCATGGAGTTAATCAGCCCCTCATATCTTTGGTTTATAAATTCTTGTTTTCCTTTGCTGGATTTGCCTTACAGTGTAGGATTCGTGCATGGATTCACCTTGCAGGTTGTCCGTGTTTCTTGGGGATGGCCTCTTTTCCTCAGTTCTTGTAATCCTTCTCCCACAATGTGGAGGCAAGCCTTCCCATGTTCCTTTAGAAAGCCCTGCTCGCTTGCCTTTTCCGCGTCTCCATTGTCTGGGTCTGCTAAGGAAGTCTGCCAACTGTGGGCATGAAATCCTGGTGAGAGGAGAAGAGGAAGAGGTTGAGGCGGCAGCACTGGCCACGAATGTTTCTCCAGATGTTCGCTCAGGTTCTTGAAGGAGCTGATTGTAGCCTTCTTTTTTGTGCAGGATTATTTTTTTGTTAAACTAATTGTTTGCTTCCTCAGTGGTCTCCTTGTTGCTCATTGGTGCCAGATAAGATATCTGAAAGAACAAGTATCAAAAGGGAGTGAGAGAAAGTGTCCGAATTTACTTCCAGTGTATTGGGCAACGGAGAAGTACTAGGGCGCAGTGCAGTATACAGAAGAAGTATTATTCATGGTCTGAGAATCATGGAGGTAAATAAGTGATGATGGAATTTATAGCCTGGGCCGGGAGGAACCTCAGTCAGCAAATGGTCCTGCGTTTCTAAGGCAAGTTGACAACAAGCATTCATTAAGTGCCTCCTCCTGTGTACTTGGCACTGTGCTGAACAGATGAAGAAACTGAGGCCCACAAAGTTGGAGTGACTTTTTGAAAGCCACATGAACATTTTATAGTAGAGCAGAATGAGCCCAGGTCTGGAGCTCATAATCTAATTGGCTGTGTTGGTTGGGAAAGAGGAGGGACAAGATATGAACACATCTGATATTGAAAGTAATAAATAATACAGTCACGAGTGCCCAGTTAGGTAGTAAAGGCAAATAGCTCTGACAAGGAGGAGAGCAGCATTTGGGAAAGGCATTATTGTGAAAGACATGGCATTTGATCCGCCCTGCTGGATGGTGAGTGTGGCTAAGAGCGGAGCAGAGGACAGTTTAGACAAGCCCGAGTCTTGGAGGCTTGCTGGAGTTGTGCCAAATGAATCTGATGACCTGGCCGGAGCGGGAGTTTGGATTTGGAGGAAGGAGAAAGTGAAGGGCAGACTTGAGTCAGATTGGGAAGCTCCTTGGTGGAATGCCCTGAGAATCTGCAACTTTCAGTGGAGTTGTCGAAGATTTTTGAGGAGGAGAATAAGCTGAACTAAGCGTTTTATAATTTGAAGACTCAGGACAAAGAAAACAGATGATCCACCAAGTAATGGAAAGTTTTTGCCTGAAGGATAATTGTCATAATTGTTTGTTAAAAAGAAAATTTGTCTTTATTCAAGGATCAGAGAGCCAAAGGCAGTTTTAAGTTGAATTATTTTGGGTCTCTCATCTATTAGGCATTGTCCATGCATGTGAATGGTATGAAAATTTGGAATTTGAGACTCTAGTAGTGGGTGCCTATCAGTGAAACCATGAGGCAGGCCAAATGGTATGGTTAGTACACTGGAGTGGGAATCAGGAGGAGCTGAGTTCACATGCCACCTCTGCCTAGAATATGTGGCTCCTGGGGCCTCGGATGTCTTCTGCCTCATGAGAGCGTTGGACTAAATGTAGGGTCCTTCCGGCTCTGTTAGATTATCCTGTGGTCTGTCACACCCATAATTTTGTTAAAGTCAGGTTGCAAGATAAATAACGCCTTTATTTAAAATTAATTTTTCTTGTTAGAAGAGATATTTTCAGAATTGAACTGTTAATTATTAGCAACTTAAGTTTTCAATTTAAGTTGAAGATGGCTTTAGTATTTTTTCTCCCATCCCCTTACCTTTTAAAATAATATAACGATATATACGTTATAATCAACAATTAAGGCTGTTGTCATGAACATTTTTAAAAAATGATTTTCAATCTATCTTTGCTTTTTTACCCACTTGCTTATGAAGGGATAATGGCATAGGTTTTTTTTTTTATTGGAAGTTGGCATGTTTCCCCCCGAATATATAAATATAAAATTTATAACCTGTTGGCCCTTCAATTTTTACTAGAGATTAATCATTGCCTCAACAAGGTACATTATATATATTTTTTAGCATGGATAACATTTCAAATTAGATGTAACAGATTCCTTCTTAGAATTATAGGAATGGAAATGATTTGTTGATTAACCACAATATGAGAAAGAAACTATTTAGAAACATAATATCCCCGAAGGGTTTGTTACCTTCAGACTTTGTTACAGTTGATTCAGATATTTGTGTGCTGTTCTATCTGGCAGATTTGTTTTGTAATTAAAAGCAAATTCTGACATAAGTAGAGTATATGATAAAGGGCCAGTGTTGAAACACTCTGTTTGCTCATTCTCCCTTGCAGCTTACAACCCAACAGGAGCCATTTAAAACAATGCTTCATTACCTCTTCCTATCCAGGGAATACATGAGAGAAGAAAAGGGAACTGGGCAGAGTGAGAACTGTGTGTGGGAACAAGATGATTCCAAACTTGGCTGGTATGGATTCTCCTCTAGCACCATCTCTGGCTCCAGCAAAAGGGGCAGCTAGCATATGGAGCTTCAAAAGGACAGTGAATTTTAATGGGGGTGGGGAAATCTTTCAGTCATTCTGTGAAACTGGAGACCACCCTGAAGTCAGTGCCTCCTCTGCCCCTCTGGGCTGAGGGAAGGGGAGGCTGGATCAAATGCCATTTGCTCTTCAGATCAGTTTTCTTTGTGTGGCTTTCTTGTCATTTTTGATAAAATGACAACTTTAAAGAATTTCTCAAGTTTACATAGTAAACTATCCCAAGAAGAGTTGAGTTGAATTTAATGGATTTTTCTTGAAGGAAACCAGACAAATTGAATTGCCGAACACATCCTATTTTGTTACAAAATCATTAAATGCTGAAAGATAAACAAATCATACTGTGCCAAGTCGTCAAAATTTTCTTCTAGGAATGTAGAATTCTGATCCTAAGGACCTCATGCAGTGCCTTGATTTTGCAGCTTAGATTTCTCCAAGGTCCCAGTGAGAAAAGGAGATGACCGGGTTGGAACGTGGGCTCTAAATCTCAATCTAAGAGTTTTGCAGAAAAAAAGGAAAATGAAATACAAGGACAATAAATACTTTTCATAAGATAGACATTTTTACTATCTTATCAGATCTTCACTAGCGCTTGAAGAAAATCATAATTATCAGGTTGGTGGTGGAGTGGATACAGCCCCAGGTCTGGAGTTGGGAAGACCTGAGTTCAGATCCAGCCCCAGACACTTAATAGCTTTGTGACTCTCATTAGCCTGTTTGCCTCAGTTTCCTTATCTGTAAAATGGGGATGTTAATAACATGTACCAGGGTTATTTTGAGGACCGAATGAGAGAACCCTTGTAAAGTGCTTAGCATGGCACATGGCACATAGTAGGTGCTCTGTAAATGTTAGCTGTTACTATATTGTTACTATCAGTAGCAGTTTTGTTTTAAAGGGTACAGATGGAGTGATTAGATAATTATCGACTGGTATTTTCCTGTTTGTTTAATACAGGCATAAAGTGGAACTATTCTAGAAAGGGACACTGTACAAACAGGTGATACGGCGTAGATAGTCAATATGAAGAGTGTTCTAGAAGCTTAGTGCAAATTTAAGCTTTAATGGGTTACACTGCACTGGGAACACAGCGAGTGAGTGTGTGTCTGTGTCTGTGTGCCCATCTTAGCTTTTCCTTTCTATTCTGGGAACATAAAAAATAATTCCATTAGTTAAGGATTAGAATTGCTTAAGTTTCTTTTAATTGGTTTAAGAGGAAAAGCAGTTTTAGATGGTGGCATAAATAGAAATACAAAGATTGACTATAAATTTGATTTGAAAAGTTTTCCAATTACACATAAGAACAATTTTTAACATTCTTTTAAAAAAAAATGTTGAGTTCCAAATTCTGGCCATCCCTCCCCCATCCTTGAGAAGGCAAACAATTGGTGTAGATTGCGCATGTGCTTTCCTACAGATTTTAGAAAAGGATCCTGGTTACTGAGTATGGAACAGGCTTCCAAAAATCAGGGGATGCGTCTTATCCTTCGTAAATAGTTTAATCGATACTGATTCTTCCTATTTATTTGAATTTTAGAGAAAGAAGGGGAAATAGGCATTTATTAGGTGCCTACTATGTTCCAGGAATTGTGCTAAATGCCTTATGGATATCATCCCGCGTATCGTATCTCAGCCCTGGGAAGTGTTGTTATTGTTTCAGTTGTGTCTGACTCTTTGTGACCCAATTTGGGGTTTTCTTAGGAAAGATCCTGGAGAGGTTTGCCATTTCCTTCTCCAGCTCATTTTACAGATGAGGAAACTGAGGCAAACAGGGTTCAGTGACTTGCCCAGGGTCACACAGGTTGTGTCTGAGGCCAGATTGGAATGTAAGAAGATTGAGTCTTCCTGGCTTCAGGCCCAGCGCTCTACCCACTGGACCACCCAGCACTCCCCTGTCCCCTGGGAAGTAGGGTCTGTCGTTTTCCCCATTTTACAGATAAGGAAAGTGAGGCTGAAAGGGGTTAAGTGACTTGCTCAGGATCATACGGTTGGTGTCTGAGGCAAGATTTGAACTCAGTACTTATGGACTTGAGGCCCAGCAGTAGCTCCAGAGTGCCTCAGTTTAATTAACTGTACTGTAAGGAAATGGCCTGAGCAAAGGAGGGCTGCTTTCCCACTCTTAAGTCTGTGATGCCATGATCCTCCTGCCCCCCTTCCTCTTTTCTATGCTTAAATTCTTTGTTTTGGCTCTGAATGGGGAGCTGTCCATTGTGCTGAGTCAATTTTCTGTGTTGGCCAGAAAAGAATTCTCTTCTTCTCTCCTCTCCTCTCCCCTCCCCTCCCAACAGAAGGAACAATTTCTATTATTATTATTATTATTATTATTTTAGTTTACAACACTTGGTTCCACAAGTTTTTGAGTTCCAAATTTTCTTCTCCTCTCCCTTTCCCTCCCCCAAGATGGCGTGTAATCAGATATTGGTTCCACATATACCTTCACATTAAAATTATTTTCCCAATAATCAAGTTGTAAAGAATTATAACCAATAAAATAAACCATGAGAAAGGTGTAACAAAACCAAGAAGAAAAGAAAAGAAAAAAAAAGAGAGAGCAAGTAGTTTGCTTCCATCTGCATTCAGACTCCATAATTCTTTCTCTGGATGTGAATAGCCTTTTCCATCAGGAGCTGTCTTAGAAACTTGCATTGTTGAGAAGAGCCAAGTCTATCAGAATCATCACAGAAGCAACGTGTCTGTGGTTGTGTACAGTGCTCTCTTGGTTCTGCTCCCTTCACTCATCATCAGATCATATAAGACTTTCCAGGTTCTCATGAAGTCCATCTGCTCCTCATTTCTTACAGCACAATATATTGTATTCCATCACATTCATACACCACAACTTGTTCAGCCATTCCCCAATTGATGGGCATCCCCTTGATTTCCAATTCTTGCCACCACAAAAAGAGCTGCTATAAATATTTTTGTACATATGGGCAGAAGGAGCATTTTCATAGCAGAGTATAACAGAAGAAAAGGATGACCCGAAATTCCAGAGCTCTCTTCTATACAGCTTGCATTATGTTAAATATATAATAAATTCAATGTTGTTCTACTTGATTTTGCTTCTTCCAGGCCTTCTATTCTCTGGTCCATTTTATATGAGGTACTTGAATGATCCCTTCTCTTTCTTTCCCTCTTCCCCTCCTCTCCCCTCCCTCCCTTCTCTTCTTTCTCCCTTCCCTCCCCTTCTTCCTTCTCTTACGTTCAAAAAAGGAACACAGAAGCTTTGTAACACATGTATAGTCACGCAAAATGGATCACTACCTTGACTAAGACTGAAAACATCTACCTTATTAAATTAAATGCATCTCACTTCTCAGTCAGAAGATGGGCACTATGCTCCATCATCATTCTTGGAGTCCTGATTGGACATAGCTTAATCAGAATTCTCAAGTCCTTCAAGGTGGTTGTCAGGACTATTTTGATTTCAGGGAAAACGTCCAGTCTGATTTCCCTAAACAGTTCAGCTGTTTTGTTCAGTTCCCATTTTTTTCCTGCCTTAAATGCTGTAGGTAGCATCCCATTTTAGTGAGTGTGAGGGTTCAGCATTGACCTCTTTTATTTGAACTTAATAATTGGAAACCTTTTGTTAAAATAGACAGGTGACTACATTGTATTGTATTTTAAAATTTTGTTTATCTAAATTGCATACTCTGTATATGCCATATCAGCAAATAGTGAAAATGGTAGTGATGATTGTATAAAAGGGAGTGACCTGGGGTTTCTGTAAAGTTGGGACGAGGTGAGATTATGAAGCACTGCTGTGTGGCTTTTGAAATCATTATCTTCTAAAGGCATGCCTTGCACACTGTATGGCTTTCTGTGGACTCTAACATAGTATGCATGACTAAAGTAAAGGTGAAATAGAATGGAGATTTGGAAAATACCTTGTAATCACTGAATTGGTCTAGGTGTGCTCAGTCCTTTTTGTGGGGCAGGTAATCTCAGCACAGCAAGTGCTCGTAAGCATTGCTGAGGTCTTCATCACCTTGAGGAGAGCCCCCCACCACAGCACTTTGCTGAGCTAGCTATAGCTTCTCTGCTACAAGAAAGGAATCAGTGTTCTATATATCCCCTTTTGGATTTCTCTGGTAAATTTACTCAATTTTCAAAAACTAAGCTGTCTCTTCTCTGAATTGCACCTGATTTCTCATCAGTAACAGTTTACCCAGTGTTTATTTTTATGAAAGACTAGCCTGAGAGATGTTTTGTATTGCACTAATTGAGCTGACTGGGTTTTCAGTACACCATTCCAAATATGATCCAGTCACTGGGTATTTTAATGGTTAATGTTAAGTTTAACATGTTGAACGTATACTAAGGATCCACTACCGATGTGCAAAAGAGATAGCTACAAAGACAAAACAAAATCGTCCCTGTCCTCACAGAGCTTATATATAACTGGGAAGATACAACACCTTCATAGACAAGAAATACAGGATAACATGAGGAAGGAGAGAATGTTCATTTTGGTGGAAATCATGAAAGTCGTACTATAGGAGGAAGCAATCTGTCTGTACCTAGAAGGAGCCTAAGAAATGGAAGTGAGGAGAGAGTTTGCTTCCAGCAGGGGAGATGGCCTCCATAGGGTCGGACATAAGAGATGAAATGTTAGGTTTGGAGTCCAGGTCGGAGTCTAGTTTGGCTGCAGTGTAGAGTGTGAAGGGAAACCCATGTCTGGAAAGTAAGTAGAAAACCTGATTGTGGGAGGGCTGTAAATGCTGCGTTGAGTTGAGTTTCTGTTTATTTTAGAGGGAGTAGGGAAGCTTTGATTATGAGAATGGAATAGTCAGACCTAAGCCTTCTTTAGAAAGATCAATTTGACATCTGTGTGGAATATGAATTGAAGAGAGAAGCTAGAAGTGTTGGGACTCATCAGGAGGCTGTTGTGATAGTCTCAGAGAGAAGTCATGAGGATCTGAACTGGAGCAGTAGCTGCGTGAGTAGAGAGTGAGACTTGGATGTCAGAGATGTGGAGGTAGCATTGATCAGCTTGGCAACTGATTGGTTACAGGGGTTGAGGAAGAGTGAAGAGTCAAGGATGTTTCTGAGTTCACGAACCATGGTAACTTGAGGGATGGTGATATATGTACTTAACAGAAATATCAGAGTCTGGGAAGGAGTGAATTTGGGGGGAAAGATGAGATGAATTTCATTTTAGACCTGTTGAGCTTGAAATGCCAGTAGATATCCAGGTAAAGTGGCAATGATTATGCAGGCCTGGAGTTCAGGAGAGAGGTTAAAGTTGAATATTATATAGATTTGGGAATGTTCTATGTAGAGAGATCATTTAACCCATGGGAAATGATGAAATCACTGAGGGAAAGCATAGACAAAGAAGATTCATGGGTTTGGGACAGATCTTTGTGGGCAGAAGATGGCTAAGGATCCACCAAAGGACACTTCAAAAAGAATGATAACATTGGAGGATGGCCCAGGGAAGTCCAGAGAGTATTCTGGGGGAGGGATGTGGCCAACAGTGAAAACAGCATAGAAATCAGACTGAATGGTGGCGTGAGAGAGGGCACTTGGGTTTTCAGATGTGGATAAGAGATCTTTGGAAACCTTGGGGAGAACGTTAAGTGAGGGATCAGAAAGGAGATAGCAGAGTATTGAGAGGTGAGGAAATGGAGTTTATTGATGAAAGGGAGAGAAAGAGCCAAAGCTTGTGGGCTGGCAAGCATCAGATGAAGGATTGGGGGTGGGGTGTGGAAGCGTGGGCAGATATCTGGGCCATTGAGGTAGGTTCAGTAGATGAACAGATTGAAGATGAAAGAGAGGGAATGATGGGGAGGATGGGGAGAGGGCATAAGCAGAGGCGCTGAGCAGGGCAAAAGGGGAGAAATTGAGGGATGTTCTAGATTTGGGTTAGTGATTAAAACTGAGTCTCTGCTAGAAGGTCCTTTTATCCTCATTGACAAAGGAGGAGGAGAGGGCAGCTAGGTGGTGCAATGGATAGCTTGTTGTGCCTAGAGTCCAGAAGACTCCCCTTCATGAGTTCAGATACAGCCTCAGACACATATTAGTTGTGTGACCCTGGGCAAGTCACTTCACCCTGTTTGCCTCAGTTTCCTCATCTGTAAAATGAGCTGGAAAAGGAAATGGCAAACCACTCAAGTATCTTTGCCAAGAAAAACCTGAATGGGGTTGGACCCAATTGAACAACAACAAAACATAAGAGAGACCTAGCTGGGCAAAAACAAAGAGACTTTGAGGCAGGCAGTGTGGTTCAAGGGAAAGATGGGTGTACAAAAATCAGCACCACAACAAGCCCCTTTATTTTGGGTCCGTATTTCTGTTTGAAGAAGCACAGTATATGGAGAGAGATGATTATCCTCCTAAGCCTAGTGAATATTTATCTTCCAGTGATAACAAAGTGTTTTATAGAAAGTACTATTCATTTCATGGAAAAGCCAAAAAACTTGAAAATCAGCTTTGATTTACATAGGTATGTATTAGGAAGGACAGATAACTTGAATATTGAATGAGTAATTTCCAAACCAAAATGGAAGCTTCCTTTGCTTGTCCCTTATCTTGTCTTTTGTCTCCATTTCTCTGTTGTTTTCCCCCACTTAGAGTGTAGGCTTCTTGGGGGTGGAGACTGTATTTCTTGTTTGTATTTGTATCCCTAGTCCTTAGTACAATTCCTGGCAGATAGTTGACATTACTGTTATTAATAAATGTTCTGTCTCATCATCTTTGATTAGTCATACACAGTGAGTGTTTTGTAGATAACAATTTTGTTTGAACCAGGCACTTGGAATATTAGGTATATAACCTTGAATGACCCTATTTTTCCTTTCTTATTTTCCACCTGGAAAAGGTGGAAAATGTTGTCATATATTGTGCCCTTAGGGAAACTGCCAAATTTATAAAATTGGAAAACGATTTCCCTAGAAGAAAAGGCTGTGTTGTAGATACGAAGTAGTACAGAATACATGGCATGTCTAGAGGGAGACCAGCAGACTCTTCTGGGCAGCAGTGAGATTTTTTGCTCTAGAGAGAGTGTTAAGATAGGTGATTTTTTGTTATTAAAAAATATTCACATATATACATTTGATCTGAGCTTAATGCCTCTGGAATACTGTAACTGATAACTAGAATTTGTTTTAGTTTAGTTTTCCAAGACTGAGCAGCTTGCTTTCTTTCGGTTTGAATGTAGATTATAACCTTGAGGTCAGAGAACGGTTTGCTTTTTGTCTTTGTATTCCTGGGAACTTGTGCAGTGTCTCACACAGGTCAGGGCATTCCTTAATAAATGTTTGTATTGAATTTGAACATATCCTGCCGTGTCTGACATGGAATATTGTTAATGTCCAGTTTTAGCATTTATATGTGTGTATAACATCGCCACATGCATTATATAATTAGGATCTTTTATTTTGATTTGGTAACCCAAGTATATCCTTTGCACCAAAATTGTGTTCATCTGCTTGTTTTTAGAGGAGGGAATGGTATACACAGTAAACTAGGTAGACATTATTTACAGTTTGCAGAAGTTGGAAGAACAGTTTGGCAGCCATAGATAAGTATAGCTTGTAGAGCTTCTATGTTCTGGTAAAGATCTCTCCCAGTTTTCCTCATGTTGATTTAGTATTTTTTTACATACATAGATATAGGGGCCCAAATATTCATTATTGCATATTACAAATATTTGGGTGTGTAGGAAAATCTGGAAATCATTGAATGAAAAATTGTATGTGAACAAGAGATAGACTGTGGAGGTAATAGAGTGGAATGGAAAGAGAATTGAACAATGAGTCAGGAAGTTGGAGCTGTTGGCTGAGTTCTGCCATTAACTGACCCTCCCTCTGCTTTGCTTATCTGTTAAACAAGGGGCTTCTCTTCATGTCTCTGGAGCCTTTGGAGTAATGCTGGAATATTCTGAGTAGTCAAATGAACACTTGCAGTGTAATGCATTCTTCCTCTCCCCATCCTCCCAACTAGGGAGAAAAAGTTTTTATAGAAAAGTTGAAACGCTCTGACGGATGCTTTCGCTTGCCTGTCTTGTTCTGGTCTTGTTTCTTGTTTGAACTTAGGTCCTTCTGAGCCTCTGCTCTCTCATTTCTGGCCCTTATACTGTTTGTAGAACACAAATATGCCTCCTGAGCAGCTAGGCAGTGCTGCAGTGGATAGAGCACCTGTCCTGAAGTCAGGAGGACTCATCTTTTGAGTTCAAATCTGACCCCAAGCATTTACTAGCTCTGTGACCCCGGGCAAGTCACTTCATCTTATTTGCCTCAGTTTTGTCATCTCAGTCTCAGATGAGCTGGAGAAGGAAATGGCAAACCATTCCAGCATGTCTGCCAAGAAAACCCCCAGTGGGGTCATGGAGAGTCAGACAACAAAAAAAAGTATGCCTACAGAAAAACAATAACAGTGGATGTCACTCCAAAATATAAACTCCTGTGAAACCCAGGGGGAAAGTATGAGGAGTGGGTGGGAAAGAACAGAACAGATAAGAGATAGCTGCTGGAGCAAGACCTTCCTCCAGGTGCTCATGCATTGGTCTAGACAGTGGAGTGGAGAGTAAATAAATCACTTGATGTTGGACTTGTGGAGGGTCCCTTGACGGATCTTACTTAATTAAGACAGCCTTGCCCCTGACAAGTGGCAAAGGCTTCTGTGCCATTTCAAGTTTATACGTGTGAACACTTGTGTGTATGGGTATTTCCCACTTCATGGAGCTAGTCCTTTAAAAAAAATGCATTTGTAGAAGCTGGATTCTTTTTAAACCAAATTCTGATGCTAAATTATTTTAAAAATCGGATCGAATCATTAATACCATAATGGCCCTTTCTTGCTCTCTCTTGCTTTGGCTTCTGTTTAGATCAGGAGTTCTTCACCTTTTTTGCATTCTGGATCCTTTTGTGGTCACTCTGGTAAAGGCTATGGATGGATATCTCGCTAGAATGTTTTTAAATGCTTAAGATAAATATATAGAGTTACAAAAACAACTAAAGATTAGCGAAAATAAAGATGGAACCTTTTCTCTATGCAAGGCCACGTGCCTCACCTTAAGAACCCCTCTTTACATTATGTATCATAGGACATAGAGCTGGGACGTGCCTTGCTCATAAACTTTACAAATGAGAAAGGGGATTCCTGGGGTTAAGTGAACAGGAAGTCTCCATGTAAGTAGCAGGGCTGGGATTCAAATGAAGGACTTTTGATTTCAAATCAAGTGCTTTCCTCACACTACCTACCAGAAATTGATAGAATAGTAGCATCATTTAAGGATAATATTAGTATGACATAAACTATAAAACATACTGAGGAAGGTTTTTCAGGAATCTTATCTCACTGAATGGAAATGCTGCTTGAAGTTAGAAATCTTCGGATCAATCTTCAGAGTTTCTTGAGTATTGTTAATATTAAGTTAATTATTTTTGTTAATGATGACTTTTTTTCTTTGAAGGTTTTTGGATTCAAAGCATAAAAATCATTACAAGATATACAATCTGTAAGTATGTTTCCTTGCTTCTAAAAACAGCTCTTAAGTGAAAGTTGTTTCCTTTCTGGGGTGAGGTAGCATTAAAGATATTACTTTACTGAATTGTATTTGTAAAACAATTAGTTCAAGAAGTCTGATTGAAAATATCATTAGCTCATTTAGCAAATGTAGTGATGAGGTGAACTGGGGTGTTGGCAAGGATTTCTGTTACTTGATATGCTTTAAATGACTTGGCATCCCGCCGGTCTTGAGAGCCTATTACCACGTGGTCACTGGAAGGGTAATTCCCAGCAGAGCCTCCTGCTCCTAAGCAGTGGTGACACGGCTGCCCGCCTTCCCCTAGACCTGCACTTTGAAGTTAGAGGTGGTTCTTTGTTCTTGGCATCCATTTCATGGGGATGCCGTCAAAACCACTCTTTTGGCCTCTCTCTTTATGGAACTCAGAAATGTTGCTTGAATGCTTGGATTGGGTGGTTTCTATTTTCTAGGTCAGTATTACAGGGATTTTCTATGTCTAAGCAACTTTGTCTCCGTTTTTTTTTTCTTGGTGGTGATGTGAGGGCCCCAGGGGAAAATAGACATTTTTCCTATTTTTAGTTCCTTTATATTTGGAAGGGAGCAGGTTTTTCTGATAATTTTTTTCCTCCTGAAAAATTGTGGAAAAAAATCTATGAAAAATTGTGTACTAATTTATTTAGATGAAAAAAATGTTTGAGATAGGGCATTTATGCTTTAAAAAAACTTTTGTAATTTCAAAATGATTTATTTTTATTTTTTATCATATATTTTAATATATTTATTATCTCACTCTACAGTAGTGAGATTTCTGTTATCTCAGAGCATTTGATCCCCTTACTTCTTGTGTAGAATGGATAAATATTGTATAAATCAACATCACAAGCAAGATGCAGTTACTTGTTATTTTCAAGAGAGAAGAATGAGAGACTCAGTGGCAGGACAGCTAGAACTGACCTGTCCCAGACCCTTGGGCCATGTGGCTGCCGGCAGGTCACGCAGTCTTTGCCTCTGTAAAGTGGGAAAAATAGATACTGTTGGCCCTGGCCATCTTATAGGATGGTTAGAGGGAATGTAGGCCATTTTAGTGTCAGTTACTGTGGAGGTGTCTTGTTTTCTTTGCTCTGGGGTCACTTCTTTTTGACTTGTGAGGGGCAGATTTAGGATACAGGATTATTGACCTCCAGGTGGAAGGTGGCACCTCTGAGGCTCTCTGTTCAGGCCCAGAGGGGAAGGACTCGCCCAAGACCGTAGAGCAGGCCTTGCGGCTTCCAGTTGAGTGCTTTTCCCATCATGCCTTTCTGCTTCTTCTTCCCTTCTCTGTCTTAAAGTCTGAGCAGCTGAGTGAATGTTGGCAGTGGCAGCTAGTGGTTAGGAACAAGGAAATGGGGACTTTATTTGATCGAGGCTCAGGACAGAGAAAGGAATGCACGGGGATTATAGTTTTATAGCTTGAACAAAGGTGAAGCCTGGCTCTTGTTGGCTTTCTGACCTGGAATCTTGGTCATCAGGAAATGCTTAACGCATATTCACTGTACTTTTAAAAGGACGGTAATATAGGTACATATTTTAGGAAAATGTTAATCAGAAATGAGCTTTAGTGCTTATAGGGATAATTGTAACAGCTAGAAAATGTAAATGGACATCCCATTCCTTCGTGATATGGAATAAATTCTTGGTATGTTTAAAATATATGTTTGAAACATTTGTACAACATATTTGAAAATACTTACTATGTTATCAGAATGACTTGTCTCTCCCCATGCCTTTAAAAATTCGATCAATTTGACCTTTTACGTCATAGAAAGCACAGTTGGAAGGGCCCCCAGCCTGTGCCGGAACAGGAATGTCCTTCTGTTTTTACATCTTCCTCCTTCTCTCGTTCTATATTTTGACCTCAGTTTAATGGGGGTAAATAATACGGACGGCATCCTTGCCTAACCAGGATTATTTCATAAACTACATATGAACGAGCTCGTTTTGAAGCAGTAAAATAAAATTTTTCCGGAATTCTCTTATTTTTTTCTTAACTTGATTAACTTTATTTTTTATTTTCTGTGTGGGGAAGTATAGTTCCGAACCTTTGATCTCATTTATCAATGGGATCTCAGCATGGGAATTCCCCTGGTCTTAGAGATCTGATTTGGACACTGAGGGGGCTGAATCACTTGTCCAAGGTCACACAGAAGACAGAGGTAGCACTTGAATCCAAGACCAGGCTGCTTTATGTACACTGTGCCCTGCCTTTCATTTAAATTAGGTCTTGTTAATTCCGCCTTCCAGATGGATTTGTTCTGTTGAGAGGCACAGACTTGGGAAGTCCATGTTAAAAGGATATGTTAACAGATTATAACAGAACTACCTGAGCATGACAGTGATGCCCAGTATTTTTTGAAATAAAAAATGGGCACCTGCCAAAACAAGCTCCTCCTAAGAAAAGAAAAGGACTGGGAAAGATTCTGAGGCTGCTGGTCATTGCTGTTTTAGGAGCGATCTGGGCCACTTTGGTGTGGTAGAAAGAGTGCTGGGTTTCTTGGTGTTAGCAGCCCTGGCTTAGGATTTGTGCTTTGCTGCATCTTTTCTTAGGTCATTTCCCCTTTCTGGACCTTGGTTTTCCTGCCTGTACCATAGAGGTGGGAAAGGTTTGAAGGCCACAACCCATGTGATTGGACCAGAAAATCTTAGGATCCTTTGAAGCTTTGGATCCTATGATTCTAAGGTGCAAATTCATTGAACCTGGGTTTCCTCATCTTTAAAAGTGGATGGTGGGGCAGCTGGGTGGCACAGTGAGTAGAGCACCGGCCCTGGAGTCAGGAGGACCTGAGTTCAAATTCGTCCTCAGACACTTGACACATGTACTAGCTGTGTGACATTGGGCAAGTCACTTAACCCCAATTGCCCTGCTTTCCCCCTCCAAAAAATAAAAAATAAATAAAAGTGGGTGGTTGATACTTGCGTTTATCTGCTGCCTCACAGAATTGTAGTGAGGAAGTAACTTTATGGTACTTTGAGTACTTTTGCTCAGCTGTGAATGACTGCAAAATACCCGTAGTCTCTGTATCATCTTAGAATTTGAAAGATTTTTACATATGTAAATGACCATTTTACCTTTTCTTTTAGATGTGCTGAAAGACATTATGATGCCACCAAATTTAACTGTAGAGGTAAGTGCCAGGTCCTGCCATTGGCTCAGGCTTGCAGTTAAAAAATGAAGAGGCACAGTTCTGCTGTTTGGGGAATAATTCAGAAAGTTAGAGAAAGTGTCTCCCTAGGATGCTGTTAGAGAACTGGTCACCCTGAGATTGTCATTGGATTCTAGAGCCTCAGTGGGATAGGATTCCAGGGCTTTGCCTGTAGTTCAGCCCTACTGAGTGCTGGGGAAACACCGTGTAGGAGACAGGCTGTCGGTGTTCACTTTGGCTTGGGCTCTTGTCTATCCATCTGTGATACTTTAAAAAAAATTGTGTGGAGAATAATTTATTTTTTTGGCCATTATGTGTCTGCTGTCAGTAGATCACTTGTTATTTCTCTGTCTCGCATAAACCCAAATTAGTAACTGAAAGAGCAGCTTAAAAAAGCCAGTGTTCTTTGTGTGGCATTGAAAAGAAGGAGGCTATTTTGTTACTCAACTGAGCCACCATCTCCTTTATATTTTAAAAGGATGGACCATGCTTGAGGATGCCCCTGCTCTTGATGGGAGGCACTTTTTTGTGGGTAGTGGAGGAAGAGTAGAGAAGGACCGAGAGATCTTTCATCACATGTCAGGGTCAGCTGGCTGACCTGCCCAGTGCTACTCTCTCTGACCGGGAAGTGGGGATGATGCCTGGCTTGCTAAGGCTAGAAGTCTATATGGAGTACAAGTGGAGGAATATGTTGGATTAGTGTATGCAGTGACACCTCTGGCTGCTTAACCATTCAGAGCAAGAGCAGTGTTTGATAAAACGGATATTCTCTAACGGTGCTATTTCTCTTCTTGACATAGTTGCACAGTATCCTTTTGAAGACCACAACCCACCCCAGCTAGAGCTCATCAAACCCTTTTGTGAGGATCTTGACCAGTGGCTAAGTGAAGATGACAATCATGTTGCAGCAATTCACTGTAAAGCAGGAAAGGGCCGAACTGGTGTAATGATTTGTGCATATTTATTACATCGAGGAAAATTTTTAAAGGCACAAGAGGCTCTAGATTTCTATGGGGAAGTGAGGACCAGAGACAAAAAGGTGAGTTGTGTGTAGACACTTTTGCCCCCTCTTTTCTCAGGGTCTAGAGCTTCTTACTTGTATACGGCGCCTCCTGTCCTGGGACAAACACGTTACGCTTACTTCATTTGCCTAGTCAACAGAAAATCATTGGATGTTCCTCAGGGAGTGGAGTGGTGTGCTTGTAGCTTATTGCATGGAGTCTTTACTTCAGATTTTGTAGTAAACCCTTCGTATTCCTTCTCAACGAGCAAGCGGGTAATGTCTGGTTCGTTGAGTTTCGGTGAGCGCACCGGTGCCTTCAGGCACATTGAGCTATATTATTCTGTGTCCACAAATGCAACGGCAACTTTATTGTTGTTGAATCTTTATAAATTAATACATATAGAAGCCTGTGAGTTACAGGTCAGGCTGATGTGTCAAGTACGCTTGGAAATAAAGTGCCTTTGGAAGGTAAGTTTGCTTGTATGATAAATTCCCCATGAACTTTTTTCTTTCAGTAAATAAAGGGTTTTCCTAACTTTATCATGAGTATTTAAAAATGTAATACACACCAGGCAAAAGGTCTCCTTGGATAGCATTAATTCTTGTGTTTCTCCAAAGACTTAACTGGTCCTTCTAGGTTCAGATTCACTGTTCTGTTTGATCAGCACAGTAGTATAAAAGACAGTGTGGTGTAGTGGAGAGAGAGCACCAGCCTCGGAGCCAGGAAGACCTGGGGTCAGGTTCCGTGTGACCCTGCCAAGGCACTTACCCTCTTGGTACTCTCAGTAAAGGAGGCCACAGAGACTGGGGAAACACTTGGCTCAAATTAGTGCGTACCAGATCTGCAATGCTCCTCGTCTGCTCTGTAGATCACTCCTATCTTTGGTGGTCAACATTTTGCTTTCCAAATATTTACACATGAGCCCTTTAATGATGCATTCTAGAAATTGGAAAGAGAGAGAGAAGTCAAATTCTTCAGCCTGGCAGACTCTATCTTCTTACTGTTTCTGAAAGGAAGGAAAATATTTGCCTCTATCTAGTGCTGTAGTACTGTTTCTCCCTTTGTGTGATTCCCCCGAGCCCCCAGGAGTTCAGCCGTCCTGTGGGCTCGTTCTCTTGAGGGCCTGGGGTGTCATGATGGATTTCCTGAAAACTCAAGGGAGCTGTGTCTTAGCATCCTTTCCCTTTACTTTTTCCTTTCATTCTCTGTTGGCCATTTTTGTTCTTCCGGACATTTTCTTTGCAGAGAAAAGGAGGCAAAGTAACCTTTGAATAGTCCTAGGTTCCTTTCATCTCCCTTTAGCCCAATCTCCCTGAACAACCACTGGCCTCTCCTCCAGTTTTCTTGCATCTAAATGATAACAGTGTTTTGTTCTTAGGAGTCACAGCCCGCCATATGAGCTCCTTCTCAGCATTCTTGACATTGCTCTTTGTAGTGCCCTCTCATTCACTCAGTATTTTGTAGCCCATTCTTTTGTCTTTTTTTTAACTTTAAGTTGGTTCTAATGCTGTCTGCACTGGTTCCTGTAGTTCAGGAATTCTTAACCCGGTGTCTGTGAACTTGTTTTTTCCCTCTTTTAAAAAGTATTTTGATAACTGTATTTCAACGTTACTGATTTCCTTTATAATCTTGTGTATTTTATTTTATTCTTTTAAAAACCTGATTCTGAGAAGCCTTCTCTAGTTTGCTAAAGTGGCCCAGGACATACAAAGGTCAAGGACCCCTGCTTTGGGCCATTGAAGATGCCACTGTCAGAGATTAAGTAGAATTTAGTCGTGACGTGTCGTGGCTGAAGATGTGTCCTCATCTGCCTTATTTTGTTTTGATTGAGTAAATTGGCCCTACAGCTCAGCTGGTGTGGGAAATACGAGGCCATTTGCAGTCCCTTCTGGACTGCATAGGACTAACATTGCCGCTGCTGACCTCATTGAGGGAGCAGCCTCTGAGAAGACAAGGAGCTTGCCAGAGAGTTGGACGTGGGATCCTAGCTAAGCTGGGTTATCCTGAAACCACTGAGAGTTAGAAACCAGAAGTATTCTGCTTTGCAGCCATCTCTGGAGTACTCTCTTCTCCTAAGAGATGAAAATGGAATTTCCCCCTTGGAGTCTCCCTGCTGAAACGTTGTGTGCTTTGAGGAATTTCTGATGATGACACTTAGGACTATAGTTAGGATGAGCTGAGCCTGCTTGTGTTCACTCCCTGCTCCCGTCCAGATTGACCCTCCCACACCTCCTCATTTGCTGAGATTCTGCTCATCTTCTCTGGTTGCCCGAGGTTCTCAGGGCCTTTCTTTGGGGGTGATGGGGTTTCAGAATGGCTTTCGGGCTTCACTCTTTTCTGTCTCCCTCTTAGGTGAGGTGCCCACTTCCCTTCCTAGTGACAGCCCTTGGTAATGTCTCCTGCCCAGTTCTCATGCAGAAGCTGTGCTTTGTAAGATGTTACAGCCTGTTTATACTTGTAGCTCATGACCAGATCACCTCAGAAGAAATTCATGCTGCAGCCAAAATCATTTTAAACCACTCAGGGCTGGATTTTTGAGAAGTCTGAAAAAACAAGCAATTCGAAAAGAACAGAGACCATTAAGGGTACCCTTCCCCAAAAGTGTCATCAGGAAGGCATCAGTAGCTGACAACTCCTATGCCTACCTCCTCATCTCTATAAAATCTTTAAAAAATAGTCTTAACACACTGAAGATTTCCTTAACAAAAGTCTAAGAAGGGAGCAGGGAAAGCCTTTTGTGGCTTACTTTTTGTAGTGGACCACATCTTTACAGCCACACAGCTAACTGAAGTGAAGAGGATTTGGGGCCCTGTTTCTGTTTGTTAATTGAAAAAAAAATTCCCTAGAGCATAATACAGTCTTACTGATGCAGGTGTTAACGTTGTACATGATGTGGTGACATGCAACACTGTGGAAACAACTTTCCTTAGCTCTGTGTTTCATACTATTAAGTATGGTATAAACCAGGAGCACACGCTCTCCCTTCATGGGTTCCCCAGTGTCAGGGTCCCATCAGGTCTAAGTCCCACATCTCCTACAGAGTGCACACAAGAGGATTCCTTCCTGAGGCTGCGCTCTTCTGGTCATTCATGTTTGTACTAATTGCATCTGACCTGGGAACACATCAGAGTCTTACAGTGATAGGAAGGCGATCCACTAACCATTCACAGTGATGAAAAAAAGCAAATGGGAAATGCCTGTGGCCCAGACTGACATGTAGCAGGACGGCGATCACATTGAGTTACAGTCACGTATCCTATTGCAGTTCAATTCAGTAAACATTTATTAAGTGCCTACTATGTGCCAGGTAGAGGCATGGTTATGGAGCTTAGTGTAGTTATAATCAGTCAGAAAGCAGTACTTAAATGCTTAGTACGTCCTAGGCTAAGTGCTAGGAATAGAAATAGAAGCATAGTCCTTGTCTTTTTTCATGGGGGAAGATAGTCCCTAAACAGGAGCTGAAAAGCACGAGGGATTAGGAAGGTGGAGATGAGTCAGCATCCCATCCTGCAGAGGGATGAAGATCTCTTGGGGCTGGGCCGCCTCTTTGAATTGGAGGTTCTGGGCCAAATTGGCCAATCAGAAAGTGAAGCCTCAGGGTTGCAGAGGAGTTTGGGGGAGTGGAGAGAGTTTCTAGGGTAAAGGGCTTTCAGGGGCAAGATAGAGAAAGTCCAGTGGAGATGAGCCATTGGGGCAGCCTGGAGGGGGGTGATTACCCCTTGGACCTGGGCGATCTCTTTACAGTGGACTTATGGAGTCAAGTAATGAGTTGGAGTTAGGAAGAGCCACTGTCAGGCCTTACCCCTGACCTTGTATGATACCGGGCATATCGTTTAATTTCTATGCCTTAGACAACTTCCTAGGATTTATCAACAAAGTTTTTGATGGGCCAAGATCTGTGTTGGCAGAGGCAGTTCTTGTGTGGAGGTAGCACCAGAGTGAGGAGGTCACAGGGTTCTGTGCCTGTTTATTCACTCACACGGTCTTTCCTGTCTCTATCTGTGTGTCTCTGGGTATCTATCGAGACAAAGCTCTGAGCTTTTCATGGTGTAATCAATGCTATTTGAGAATAAATCTAGCCAAGTATTGAGGGATCGTTAGGCTGTAGGCTGTCCCATTAGTGGCCCTGGCCCCCAGCCCTCTGTTAGGGTGATGGAGTCTTTGACCCTGGCCCCCAGCCCTCTGTTAGGGTGATGGAGTCTTTGACCCTGGTCCCCAGCCCTCTGTGCCCCTCCTCTGTTACGGACATGCAATTATGGAGCAAGGTTGGCAGGAAGAGCAGGGGCTGAGGTTCAGACCCTTACAAGTTCTAGGCCATCCATAGAAGTGATGACCCATTTTCTGTGTTTGTGGCTGAATCAGGTTTTTTAGGTTCTTCTGATCTCACTATGACCACTGATTGATGTTGCTTACACTTCCTTAAGAAATAGTGATTATATTAATGTCTGGGGCCGGTTTTTTTAAAACTCGTTTCCCCTTTTTCAGTGTCAGAATCTTGTTAAAAGTATCAGGTTGGTGTTATTTCAGTTGTACATCATATCTTCACATTTTTATTTTGCTAATTTGGTATTTATTTTGATCTACGAGTTAGTGGTATGATTGTACCCCTAGAAGTAAGAATTATTCCTACATGAGCAACTAAAGAATTAGTTTCATCTTTGTGTGATAAGGTTTGGGCCAGTTATGGCCTGTGGCCTCTGATGGTATGCATGGCATGTCAGTTAGAAGAATGATAATAATAGAGGTATTTTTATGGTGCTTTGAGGTTTGCAATATGTTTGTATGTATTATTTGATCCTCACAACAGTCCTGTGAGTTAGGTTTTATTATTTTCATTTTATGGATGAGGAAACTGAGGCCAACAGGGGTGAGTGACTTGCTCAGGGTCACACAGCTGGTCAGTGTTGGTGGTAGGATTTGGACTTGAGTCTTCCTGACTCCAGGCCTGGCTTTAGAGCTCCTCCCTACCCCATTTACTGGTGCATTAGCTTGAGAGGAGGGAATGCACCAGTGTTCCATGGGCCAAGAAGATAGGGATGGGTCATTTGTGCTCTGCTTGGGTAGATTATCCAAGTTGATGAAAAATGTCCAAGGACTCTCTTTGTGCTGCTAGAGTTTGAGAGCCTTCTTCATGATGATGCCCTGCTGGAAGTTCTGAATCACAGAAAGGAAGTCAGAACATAGACCCTGCAGCCCAGCAGGAGTTCAGCTCCTAGTTTCTCTGGACAGGGACTGGTGGAGAAGCACTTGTCATTGCATCTCCCACCATTCATGATGAGCACAAGCACAGAGACCACACTTGTGATTTCCACAGGAGCTGAAAGGGTAGAGCTTATTATTAAACCTTTGCAGCCAGGTGACACCGTGGATAGCGTGCCCAGCCTGAATAATTCAGATCTGGCCTCAGACACTGACTAGCTGTGTGACCCTAAGTGAGTCACTTCACCCTGTTTGCCTCAGTTTCTCATCTGTAAAATGAGCTGGGGAAGAAAGAGGCAAACTACTCCACGATCTTTGCCAGTAAAACTCAAATGGGATCGCTAAGAGTCAGGCACAACCTGACAACAACAGCGTCATTAAACGTTTGATGATCCTCTCCCAGTTCAGTCAACAGAGGCTTTAATAATTAATCACTTTCTTGCTAAAGAGCAATGGGGAATATTGTCAAAGATCTGTTGGAAGATGTGGCTTCGGATTAAGAAATGAGATGACAGGCTTGTGGGTTCACTCATGTTTAAATATGGGATTACTTTAGGAAGGGAGTTAGAAGTCCCTGGATGTAGCGAGCGCTGAATAACATCACTTCAGAATGTCAGCTGATTTGTAAAACCTTACAGAGGAGGGTGGTGGGAGATCATGAGGAAACAAGCAGTCAGTAGAACAAATTCCCACAATGGCTGTGTCCCTGTGGACATCTCCTTGTGCATCTTGAGTCCGTTGCTCTTCTGGCAGGATGTGGGGAGCATGCTTTATCGTCAGGATTCTGAATTCATGGTTGGTTTTCATGTTACCCAGAGTTCTTAAGTGTTTCAAAGGTGTTTTTTGTTTACGTTGATGTTATTGTATGAATTGTTCTTATTCTGTTAACTTTAGTCTGCATCAGTTCATATAAATCTTCTCAAGTTTCTCTGAAACTGTCTCATTATTGCTTATGGTGCAGTAATAATCCCTTCCATTTGTTCAGTCATTCTCCAAATGATGGGCATGCCTTTAGGTTCTAGTTCTTTGCCACTCCAAAAATGCTGATGTGTAAACATATTTGTACGTATGAGGCTTTTTCTGCTTTCTTTGATCTCTGTGTGATATAGGCATAGCAGTGAGATCACGACTAATGGGCCAAAAGGTATGTGCAGTTTAACAACTTTTTGAGCATGTGGTAGTTCCAAATTTCTTTCCAGAATGGCTGGACCAGTTCACAGTTGATCTGAACTTTCTAAGAAACCGTCGATTCCAAACTCATCACTCAACTTGTCGATCTGTCTTACGTTCCTTTTGGAATCCAGAGAATCGCTAGCATTCCAGACTTTGGCTGATGCCACGTGCATGAAGGGGACTCCTATGAAGAAAGGCCACAAGGGTGCATTGGAACCAGTTTGGGAAGGAGCTTGTATCCTCTCTTCAGGTACTCAGAAGAGCGACCTTTGCCTCAGAAGGAAGCCTAGTACAAGAAAGAGAACTGGTCCTGGATCAGAGGATTTGGTTTCTGATATTGGTTATGATGAAAATTACCTGCGTAAACTTGGGCAATTCCCTCATCTTTCTAGGCTTTTGTTTCCTCAATTTGTAAAACAAATAGGTTAGTCCTAACCTTAACTCTAAAACAGATAGATTTCAGTAGGTGGCATCTGGGGGCACTGCTGGCTGTGGATCTCTGTCAGTTCATTTTAACCAATGTGTGAATGGATTGGAGAGAGGAAACACTGTTGGCAGTGAGTCTGGTGGTGGCTGAGAGCTAAGTGGAGAGGATGGTTGTGATAAAAAATCCAGGTGAGGAAGAGGAAAAAGCCTTATCTTGTCTGGGCAAGTGTGTGGGGGGCTTTGAGGTGCCGCTGGACCCTACAGATAGGTGGCCTTGAGGCTGCAGGTTCCCCACAATCTCCTTCACAATCTCCATGTTACCTCTGTGCTGTGATAGGGCATCTTCATGTAACTGTAGCTACTGAAATAAAGATATTGTCTGTCTGTTATCTTACACTGAGAAATTGAAATTATAACTTTTTTATGGAAAAATCCTACTAGCTCACATTTATAAAACACTTTGCCATTTACTAAATACCTTCTTTGAAACAGCTTTAAGATAACATTTTACAGATCACGAAACAGGTTAAGTTTGTGACTTGCCCAGGACACGAGCTCCAGAGAAGTAAGTGGCGGAGCAGGAGGCCAAAGGCAGGTGTTCTTTCCACTAGGCTTCCCCTAATCAACTTCCGTTTGTCTGACAGTGCTGATGGAGAATACTCACCCATGCTCTTAGGAAAGCTTGACATTATCTTGACATTAAATTGGTGGGTTTTTTGGTTCTGAAAATGTTATTTGTGCTTCTATTCCTTGCCTTTTCAATAGTCTAAAGATTATCTCCTAAACTTGCTGCTGCCTCTATTACAACTATGAATTTAGTTGATTTGGGGGACAGGGAGAAGAGTTGGTAGGAGAGCTCCTGTGCATCACGCACGTTCTCTCTGAGATGTTGGGGTGTCCAGGCCTCCTTGCTTCCCAGTGCCTGTGCTAGGCAGGGGTGGCCTCCTTCGATTGTCTGGTCAGTCACAGCTCATCTCCTGAAAAAGACCCAAGGTCAGAAAAAGGATAAAAATCAGCCTCTCCCAGTATTTCTCTAAGTGCCTTAAGTGTAGACAAACCATTTCAATTTTTCTTGAAAGTTTCATGCAGTTTCTTTCCAAATTACTAATGAGGAGGAAAAAAAACCTTTGAATTGGTTTTTATTTTTCCCATTCAGGTTTCAAACATAACATAAAAACTCTAATGTAGTAAGCTTAGCCACATCCAAACAACTTAAGATTGATTTCAACTCAGTGCCCATGTTCTTGTTTTGAGTCAAAAATTTACCCTTTTTTGCTTCGCTCTTTGTCCTAGCTCGGTCCCCTGGAGGACCATTAGAATGCTCATGTTTCCTTGGGAGGTGACTGCTGCATCTCCTTTAGCCTTTCCTAGTCCAGTGAAAATGTTAACAGTTCCTTCGGCAGTTGCTCAGAGAATGTGCTTCTCAGGTCACCTGTTTATGAGCAGAAAAGCTCTTGAATGATGATTTCAGTTTAAGAACTGGCCCTAATTCCATGTGTGATCTGCCCAGTGCCAGCCCAGCCAGGTGCATGCTGCTGGCCTCCCTGGTGCACCTAATTCAGCCCATGACTTTCACAGCCATGTCCTTACTGTTTTGTTCATAACAGACCTTGTATTTAATGGAATTCTTGTCTTTTTCTTTCTTTCACACCAGCGGTTTGTAAGCCACATTTCAGTGGAGAGTTGAACTGTGTTTAAGCCCATTTCCTATTCTAGCCTGTGATCTCATTATTCAGTTTAGGTTGTTTTCTAACAAATTAACTGCCTCATCTAGATTTGTGTTCTTGACTGTCTGTAAACAGGCCTTTGCCATTAGCATTTGATGACAAGATTGGGAGTAGCCGTTCTTTATTTTGTGCTTTAAGGTTTACGAAGCACTTTACACATGATATCTGATTTATTATCATTACAGCCCTGTGAGATTTAGGTACCAAAGGAGTTGTGCTCATTTTCCATGTTAAGTGTCTGGGGTGGCCTTTAAAGCAGTATCTTCTCACTATAAGTCCAGTATACCAGCCATCCATCATGTTGCCTCTGCCATCCGCCTCAGAGGAGGGCCCAGTCACTGGAGAGCGCCTATTCAGAAATAGTCTTTTGGCCTAGAGTTAGTGACTGCCTTCCATGAAGCTTTAGATAGTTTACAAATGGATCTCTGAGTTTATTTTGTCTTTATTTTCAGTTAGCGAACATTCATTAAGTACCATTTATTAAGTACTTCTTATGTACCAGGCACTGAGAAGTGCTGGGAATACAAAGAGAGCAGAAGACAGCCCCTACCTTCAAGGAGCTCACAGTCTAATGGAAGAGACAGCAATTAAATATGTACAAACAAGGTATAATACCGAAAAAACAGAAGATAAAAGAGGAAAGGCAGCAGAATTCAGAGGGGTTAGAAAAGGCAGGGCTTTTAGTTGGGACTCAAAGGAAGATGGAGGCAGAAATGAGGAGGGAAGTTGTATGGGGCAAAGGAGGGAGCCAGAGAAAATGCCGGGCTCCCAGAGATGGAGGGTCTTGTTCATGCAGTAGTCAGGAGGCCAGTGTCACTGGGTCAAAGGGTACATGTTGGGGAATAAGGTGTGAGAAGACTGAAAGGGAGGAGGGGGCTGGGTTATGAAGGGCTTTGAAGGCCAGACAGCATTTTATATTTGCTCCAGAAGGCCATGAGAGCCATGGGAGTTGACTGAGTAGGAGGAGTAACGTGGTTAGTCCTATGTTTTAGGAAAGTCACTTTGGTGGGTGGGGGGAGACCTGAGGCAGGCAGGATTTCTTCCTCAGTACCTAGTGCAGAAATCCAGGCATGAGGTAATGAGGACTTGCTCCAGGGTTTGGGGAGTAGTGGAGGACAGAAGGGGGCACATTCTAGAGATGATGCAAAGGTGACATCAGTAGACCTTGGCACCATATTGGATATGGGGGGAGGGGTGAGAGAGAGTGAAGAATCCCAGGATGGCTACTGGGTTGTGCCTGAGGGACTGGGAGCATGATATTGGCCTCTACAATACTAGGGAAGGTAGAGTTGGGGAAGGTTTAGGGGGAGAGCTAATGAGTTCTGTTTTGGACATAATGAGTTTGAAATGCCTACTGAACATCCAGGTTGAGATGTCTTGAAAGGAGCATTTGGGGCAGGAGAGGTAGATCTGAGAATTGTCAGCATAAAGATGGTCATTAAATCCATGGAAGCTGATAAGATCGCCAAGTGAAGTAGTATAGAGGGAGAGGAGAAGAGGGTCCAGGACAGAGCCCTGAGGGCCACTTAAGGTTAGAAGGTGTGCTTTGGATGAGGATCCAGCAAAGAAGACAGACAGGAGTGGTCAGAGAGGGAGGAGAAGAGGCAGGCCTGGGATGGAGGGGTGGTGGTGGAGAGGAGTGGTCCTGAAAACCTAGACAGAAGAGAGTTTTGGGAAGGAGAGGGTGATCACCAGCGTCCACAGCTGCAGATAGGTCAGAAAAGGCCATAGAATCGGGCAGTTAGGAGATCATTAGTCACTTTGGAAAGAGCAGTTTTGATGGAATGATGAGGTTGGAACCCAGCTTTTAAGGGGTTAAGAAGAGAGTGAGAGGAGAGAAGGTGGAAGCACCTAGGGTAGCTGCCTTTGTGAACAGTTTAGTCATAAAGAAGAAACATAGGATGATAGCGGGGGGAGGGGGGAGACATGGACATGTTTGTAGGCAGTAAGGAGTGAGCCCGTACAGAGGAAGGGGTTGGAAGTAAGTGAGCCATGGGGGTGACGGAGGAGTGGATCTCTTGGAGGAGCCAGGTGGGGTGGGATCGCTTGAGGAGTTAGAGGGGCCAGCCTTGGTGAGGAGTACAGCTGCCTCTTTATGTGAGACAAGAAGGCACAGGGGCAGAAGGCCCCTGAGAGAAGAGGGGCCTCCTGTTGAATTTTTCCTTTAAAATATGAGGTGAAGATCTCAGTGGAGAGGGTGGGGGAAGAGGAGCCATGGGAGGTTTGGGGTGAGATGCAAAGGTTTAGAAGAGCCACCATGGGCAGTAGGAGAATTAGTTTATGAAGGCGGTGTATGAGGATTGGCTACAGGGTCACAGCCCTTTATTCACCTGGAAGCTCCAGGGGCTTGGTGTGTAAACTGTATCTCCTTGAACACAGTGCTGCTAACCCCCGCTTAGTGCCTGATGCCCAGGATCATGGGATCCCGGATCTAGTGCTGGGAGTTGTCCGCAAGTATCTGTTAAGCACCTGTTGTGTGCCAGGCACTGTGCTAAGTCCTAGGGATACAAAGAAAGCTATGAGACAGTCCCTGTCTCATGGAGCTCTTTTTCTAATGAGGGAGACAGCGCACACACCAGCTTGTACAAGGAAGCCATGTTCAGGTTCAGTTGGAGAGACTCTTAAAGGGAAGTCGCCAATATGAAGGGGATTGGCCAAGGCTTCTTACAGGAGGTGAGCCTGGAAGTCAGGAGAAGGAGATGGTGAAGAAGAAGAGAGAGACAGACAGAGTGACAATTTGTGAGACAGACAGCCAGAGAAAGTGCCCAGGGTATAGAGGTGGGCTGTCAGTGTCAGGAAGGAAGCCCTGAGCTCCAATCTGGCCTTAGTCACTTAATAGGCGTGGGATGCCAGGCACTTCATCTTGTGTAATTAGAGTGACTAACCTTAGCCTCAGAGGAGAATGTGAGAAAATAGACCTCCCTCCTCATTAGAGAGGTGAGGGGCTGTGGGTGTGGAATAGTGCATATCCTGTCAGGCACAATTGATAGGCTCATTCGCTTGGTTGAACTACCTTTTCCCCTCTTCCTGTGTGAGTGGGCAGTAAATTTGAAATAAATGTGATTGGTAAAAATCAGGTAAAAGGTAACAACAGAAAGATGTTTTTTAAAAGAAAGGTTGTTGGTCATAATTCTTCTTTACAACCTGACTCTTGTGTAAATAAGTTCAGTGCGAAGGTATGCATAGAACCTACGTTGGATTCCATGCCGTCTTGGGGGGGGAGAAAATTTGGAACCCCAAAACTTGTGGAACTGAGTGTTGTAAACTAAAGATAAAATAAATGATAAAAAAAGAAAGGTCGTTACTTAATTCTGATATCGCCTGGACTTATCTGATAGCACTGGGGATCCGCAGAGGCCTTTCCCTAGGTATTACTGCCCCTCGCCTCTGCTCTGTCACCAGTCAGGCCTTTTCCCATGAATCAGGGTCCAGTTCATCGGAGCTCCTTCAGCAGCTTGCCTTATCTATGCCTGGGGGCAGTCGAATTTTTTCTTACTGAATTAAATGTTTGGTTTTGTAGACTTTGGCACTGTGATCATTTGAACAAGATGGATAAATAGCTTTGGTAAGTAGAATAATGCTTCATTTGGCCAGGCTTTATCCAGTAAATGAAGCTCTAATAAAGAAACTAATTTTCTATATAACTTAAGCTTATTTCTTCAAATGCCCAAACTTTTTAAAAATTTTAGCCCTTTTCTAGGAATATATAAAGTGTACACTTCCCTCCCTTCTTAGACAGACACTCCTGAATACCATCTATTCTGTATCCCCAAATGTGATTCAGCCCAGGTTTGTGACCCAGGCTTGAGTCTAGGAACTCCCTTTCTTCCAAGGATCTCATCAACACTTAAGGGTTCAGGTGCTGTCTCTCTGAAGATGACACTCAACTTTGTGGTGTCAGCCCTGGTGTCTCTCTTGGGTTCCAGGCCTGCATGGCCACTTTGCCCCCTAGACATTTGGAACCAGCTTTCCCATAAACGCCTTCCGCTCGGTGTTTCCAGCACCAAATGAGTCATCCTTCCTTGTCCCCTGTACCTACCCACCTGATAGTTTGGGTTTCTTCCTCCCCAGCATCCCTGACATCTGCCCCCTTCTCCCTGGAGGTTCGCTCCAGGCCCTTCTCACCTCTCCCTTGAGCTCTTGCAGAAGCTTCTTCATTGGTTTCAAGTGTGTCTCCAACAGCTGCTGGATTGATCAAACTGCCCTCCTATATGTTCAGCCCCAGGGGCTTCTGCTCATTACGCATAGGGTCAGACACACATCTGTTTGTTGGTCTTTGACAGCCCTTCTGTTGTCCCACCTGGGTCACCCTCTCTCCTCATTCCTCTCTCCCTTCTTAGAGTCCTTAGAGGAGGTACCATCTATAACGAGAGCAGTTTCCTGATTGGGGACTTAGTGATGACAGCAACCTGTTTCTTTGGTCTGCTTCCCGTCTGCTGGGACCTGGGAACCCAGATGACCCTGCTTATTGGGAAGTGGAGGTGGCGGAAGGGCCTGAGGTTCTGTGATTTAGGGCTTCATAGTAGAGGATCTGTCTCCGGAGCTGACACACCTTGCTTTGCTTACTTCGGGGAATCAAAGCCAGGTTCTAGAGCACTGATGTGCTTGCAGGAATACTTAGTGATGGATAAACGGGGGTATCTGATAAAAGTGGTGCTATTTGTAACATAATCTGAACGGAGTGTTTCATTCAACACCAGATTGATCTGGTTCTTAAGAATTATTAGTTAGATTTTTTTAAAAAGTCATAACGAAGGTAACATTTTTACTGTCTTTTAACATCAATATATGTTATTTGATGGCTAGAAGGTGATTAATTTGGTGCATTTAATGAAGTGACTGATGAAGCACTTAACAGGTTCTCTTTCTTCTGTTCTACAGGGAGTAACTATTCCCAGCCAGAGGCGCTATGTGTACTACTACAGCCACCTGTTAAAGCACCATTTGGATTATAGACCAGTGGCCCTGCTGTTCCACAAGATGATGTTTGAAACAATTCCAATGTTCAGTGGTGGCACTTGCAGTAAGAACGCTCACCTTATTCTCATTGCTTGTAACTTTTTGCTTTACAGAACTAGAAAACCACATAAAAATCTGAGAAGGACAGTTAGGCAGGATGGGTGTCTTATTCTGGGCTGCAGAGAGAGGGCTCTGCCCTCTTGCATGACTCAAGGGAAGTAGGAAAAGGGGATGGATGATGGTGGAGAGGTTTTGTTCTTTTGTACCTTTGCCAGTGACCTGGTTCAGGATGGACAGAATGGATGTGGATGGCCAGTATAACTTAGTGAGAACCACACCTCCCTGGGCCTCAGTTTTCTATTTGTACTGGTGCCTCACAGGGATGTTGTGAGGAAGGAGCTTCGTGATCCTTAACAACTTACCTGATTAAAATCACAGCAGCCGCCTTAGATGGAGCATTTGCTTGTCTTATTAGAGATCAAGGCTTCAAGTCTAGAGTCCTGGCCCAGCTTCTGAATCGTCTAGGCAGCAAGGCCTTCACCTAGGCCATGAGAGGGATGGTTTTACTGTTCACTGTCTTTTGAGCTGTTCACTGGCTGCTTCCATCCACACCAAGGAAGATCCTCTGTCGTCCGGAGTGGGTGGGGGCTTTGGCTGGGTGGGGTCGGCAGGCAGAATCTGGAGGAGTGGGGGAGGGTCCCAGGAAACCGGCAGAGGAGCTGGAGCTGGCCAGATCTTTCTCTGTGTTTGACACGGATTCCTCCTCAGCTTCTCATTCTCACTCTGCTGCTGTCTTTGTGTCTGTATTCGTCTTCTTGGGTAAAGTAAATATACAGATGACTAAAAACTGACTCCAAGCAGTACACATCACCAAAAAACTTTTTTTCACCTTTTAAACTTAATTTTTCTTTTGGTGTTTTGGTTTGAATCTTCTTTGCTGGTACATCAGCCTTGTGGTCCACTTTACTTTATATGTTTTTATATTGCTAAGGTGGCTGCTGTGGTGGGAAAAGTATTGGATTTGGAGTTTTAAGACCTGGGTTCAAATCTTTGCTAGTCATTTACTTCTGGGGCTTCTGTCTGCTCATCTCTGAAATGAGCAGGTGGACCCAAGAACCTCTGTGATCCCTTGTACACGCTGAGACCCATGGCTACTTCTCAAAATCATCCTTTTCTTACAGTTCTCTGGGATCAAGGAAAAGCCGACTTCTTTAAGTACATGATCAGAAATCCCTGCTCTGTCTGTGAAGATGCTAGAAATACTCATTCCATCACCCTTACTTACTGAGTGGCAGCTTTGTGCAAGGGTGCCGGGCTAGACACAGCATGCATGAGTGTTCTTGCCTCAGGCAGCTTAGGATTTAAGGCAAGTCATAGATGTGGGGAAAGTTAAGGCTTAACCATAAATACAGAAACTGGGAGAGATGTGCCACAAAACGTTGTGTGACTAATTGTCCAGTAAGTGGTGTGAGCTTTGTGCACTGAGAACCAGAGCATTCTCAGAAAGCTTCATGAAGGAGAAGCCGGGCAGGGAAGAAGGGCATTCTGGGAGCAAAGGCCACCAAGAGAATGTGCAGTGATGAGTGGTGAGGAGCTTTGTCTAGGCTATCAGCAGGAGGTAAGGCCAGTGAATCCAGAGTTAGGGGGCCTTGAATACAAGCATAAGGAAGTTGGATTTTATTCTAAGCAGAAATGAGCCATTGACAAATTTTGAGCAGGAGAAGGCTCTAATCAAAGATATAGTTGGTAAAAATTGACCAGGTCATGGTATACAGCAGGGATGTCAAAGGTGCAGCTCACAACAATCCTGAGTAGAGTCTGAACCTGATTAAAATACAATGGGGAATTAACAAAATAAATGAAAACATAGCACGACATTTTCAAACTAAGTGAATGTGTGGCCTTCAGGGATTCTTACTATGTATGGATTAGCAACCCCTGTTTCTGTTTGAGTTTGACACCATGTTATACAGGATGAATTTGTGTGAGAAAGGTAAGGAGCTCCCCGAGGCTGTTTTTAGACTCTGAGCCTGTGATCGTGTGGACCATAGGGTGATCTTAGCACCTGAGCTTGGCATTGATTCCAAAAGGGATGGGCGCAATCTAAAGGAAAGCACCGGGGAAGTGGGGGCTAGAGGGCTAGAAGGTGTGTGGTCCCAGGTGACCACAGGCAGTGCAATTGACTGGAGTGGGGGGAAGGGGGACGGGGGCTGGGGTTGGCAGCTTCTTTTTCTATTTCCGTTCTGGCCCCTGGAGGCATCACTGCTGAAGCCTGAGCAGTCATCCTGAGGGGGAGTGGTTAGTAGCCAAGAGCCTGTTACTTGGTGAAAACTCTCAGAAATGCTAGTGCCGGTTAGTTCTCTCTAGTGAGGAGGTATTTGCGCATTGTCTTCTCCTTTAGACGTGAGTGCCTTGAGACTAGAGACTCACTTGGACCTTTCCTTGTAGTCACAGTGCTTGGCACGTGGTAGGTTTGTTTACTGACTGACATCTGTGGGGCATTTGTATTTTGTAATTTGCCAGGTGCTCTCCTCAGGATAACTCCATCAACCAATCAATCATTTAGCATTTGTTAAGCACCTACTATGTGCCAGATGCTATGCAAGGGATACAAACACAAAAATTAAACCCTCGAAGGATTTATTCTACTGAGGGAAACATGGACAACATAGAAGTTTCTGCAAACTACACATACACATGTCTCGTACACATACACTCTTAAACATACATACAAGATCTAAGGCAATTATGAGAATCTCTGGCCACTGGAGGTGGAGCTCAGATAAAGCTTTCTGCAGGACATGGCCCTTGGGCTGAGTCTAAGAGGTTCTAGGTGTTCTAGGTGCAGGGAGATGGAGTGTCAGATGTGTGGGAGAGCAGGAAGGCCAGTCTTGCTGCATCGTCTAGGAAAGGAAGTATGATGTGGAGAAGGGTAGGAATTGGGGCTTGGAAGAGGGATGTGGCTGTGGGAGCGAAGAGAAGGGGACCCCAGGCAAAAGAAGCTGTGGATCAAGGGGTACTGAGATGGGGCAGTGATTGGATTGGTGGGGTGGCTCTAAGGTTGGGAACCTGGACGATTGGAGGGATGGCGCGGACATCAGTAACAACAGGCTATTTTGGAAGAGGGGTTGGTTTGTTAGGAAAAATGATTCTCTCCTGCTGGGCTCATAATGTCTTTGAGACATCCAATTTGAAAGGTCTGACAGACATCTGGAGAGAGAGCGGAGATAGATGTATAGATGAGAGTCACTGTCACAGAGATGAGAATGAAACAGCCCCCTAAAAGCTAATGAGGGTGGTCACCAAGTGATGGAGTGGAGAGAGAATGGAAGCTCGGGCAGGACTGGGCTTTGTGGTCCTCCCAGGAGTGCAGGGTAGATGATGAAGCAGTGATCAGAGAGAGGAGGGCCATGTGTCCCTGGAGAGAAGCGGGCTGTGGACAGAGAAGGGGGAGAAGGCTTAAAAGGGACAGTGGCTCGGGCTTTGTTGGCAATGAAGAAGTGATTGGTAGTTTCAGGGAGAAGTTTCCTTCTGAATTACAAGGTAAAGGCCAAGAAATAAGAGGAGAGGAAAGACAGTTGAAGGGTGTAGGCTGCTTTCTTGAGAATTTTGGCTGTAAAAAGGGGAGAGGAGATGGTATCAGGAGTATTCTTTAAGGATAAGGGGAGACTTCCAGCTGGGGTGAAAAGCCCCACAAAGTTTTACAGAAGAGGAAGCTGCACTCAGGGTCACTCCAGTGATAGGCGGGAGGTCTCAGGCTAGTCCATGCCCTTTCCCCATTCCAGCAGAGCCTGCTATGTAGTAGGTGCTTATTAATAAGTACTTGGTGGATTGTCTACTTGGAGAGCTGGGAAAACTTCACTCACTCCTCATTTACTTTCCTGCTCTCCCTACCTAATAAACCTGCCTTGAACATCCCAAGGCCTTTGTCTCCTCCGCTAGATCAAGGCTCCTGCTTGAATTAGAGGAGGCTCACTGCCTTTGGCCCCACAGTTATCTTGGCCAAAAGACAGCCTCGGTTTTGGTTTAATAATCTTGTCTCCAGTCTTGCCCAGACAGCTTCTTGTTTTTCTTTTGGAAAATATTGATTACCAAGTAAGAATGTTCTGAGTGTGAGAGAAACTAAACTGGTAGGCAGCTCTGGTAGATTCCTTCATTTTGATTGAGGGAATATTGAAAATTTTTCATTCATAGACACCTGGTTCAACATCCAACAGAATTTTTTTACAAGTTGGAAGTTGACTGTGTTTTTATCTTTAAAATTTAATTAATTTTTGTACTTAAAAGTGTAGTCCTGTTGTTTCTAGATGGATTGCATTGCACTGTTTCTTTTAGTATGCTAGTATTTGTGCATTGGTGATATTTTTTGCTTTTTAGAGACTTTTAGCTTAATTTTAAAATTTTTACTTTTGGGGCATTTTTATGTAAGTTTGTATTTTTAGGCTTAACAGTGTCAAAATACTTAAACATTGTAATTAGACATTTGGTTTCTCAAGGCTTTTTGCTAACTTCTTTGTTGACTATAATGAACAAACATTTTCCCCTTTCCTTGTGGCCACATAGAACCTTACCAAGAAGTCTCAGTTAGTCAGTACAGTGCCACAAAGGCTCCTTCTTCCTGGATGTCACTACCGGATATTGTCTGGGCACCTCATACTTAGCTTCTTATCTTCCCCAAACCCGCCCTTGGGCCTGACTACCTCTTTCTTTCTGAGGCCCCTCCATCCTTCAGATGCACAGGTACACAAGGTGAGTCATCCTCAAGTCACCCCACCCCCAAATAGTCAGTTGTCGCATTGTCTAGTCAGTCAACAAAAATTGGCTAAGCGCCTTCTGTTTTCTTTTTCAGACACTTTTCTAGGTGCTGGTGATACAAAAACAAAGGACAGATAAATTAATAAGCCAACTTCAATAGCTGCTGTTGCTCCTGCAGGGTCATCTCCTTTCTTCCTGGGGTCACCCTGCTGGGTGCTACTGCAGACATCCATATGGGGAGTCTGAAGGGAGTGCAGATGGAGACCTCCTACTCTCCTGCTGTCATCAGCAGAAGAAGCAGCTCCCATTGACTGACGCTCTGCCTGGACTCATTTCCAGTGTCTAGCAAACTCTGGTCCTGTTTTCTTCCCCCATCCCTTCGATCCTGAATCCCAGGCCTCGCTAGCCCTGGGCCTCACACCGTGCCTGCCGTGTTTGGTCCCCTGAGGGGGTGGGCAGCCAGGCTGCAGAGGCTTCCTCTTCCTCCGTTCCTTTCATTCTCTCCTGAAGTGCTGTCTCCAGGGTTGGGCTGGTCTCTTCTCTCCCTCTACCCTCTACCCTCTCCCACTTCTTTGACCCCGCCTCTGCCGGCTCAGCAGTTTATTTGATGAGGTCATTTGGCCACTCAGAGTGATGAGTTGAGAATGCCAGGGAGGTTGCGCCATTTGGCGATTGACTAAATCTGGTGCCTTCTTCCCTCTGTTGCCTTCCACTTTATCTCGTCTGCAGTTTGTTTGCATCTAGTTAGTTATGTGTTGGCTCTCCATTAGCGGATGAGCTCCTTCACAGCAAGGACTAGTTTTTTCCTCTCTTTGTATCCCCAGTGCTCAGCACAGGGCCTGGCACATAGTAGGTGCAACAAATATTTACAGAGGACTGACTGGTAACCAAAATAGAAAAAGGAAAGGTCATAAGAGAGGTGGAGTTGTCGGGAAAGATAAGGCCTTCTGGTCTGGGCGTGGTGGTTTTGAGATGTGGTCATGTATTTTGGAGCTGCTGAAGTGTCTAATAGGCCAGCTCAATAAAGAGCCAGGGGTGAGAGGTACAGTGCTAGGAATCACCTGGGTAGAGACACTGTAGACACTCCACAGACTATCTTGGTTATAGCTGGTTTTTCTCAGCTAGCACAGACCACGCCACCCCCACCCCACCCCCCATTTCTGGCTTTACCATCCACTGCCTGGAGCATGGTAGTCACCTGCTGGAGGCTCTCTGTCTGCAGATTCCTCAGCCCAGTCCATCCTCCACATGCCACCAGCCGGTTTTCCTGTCATGCCTGCTTAGTAAACTCCGGGGCCCCCATTACATTTCAAATCAAATATAAAATCCCATGTTTGATATTTAATTCTCTTCACATCTGCCCCCTCCTACCTTTTCAGGCTCCACACACAGCCCCACCTTCTCACCTGCCATACAGTTCTTTTACCTAGTGTACCTGTGGAACACCCCCTAGCCCTCCCCGTCAGCACTCAGGTACAGGAAGTACCCGAAGTGACAGCAGTGTCCAGCATCCTCTCCATACCAAGTCAGGATTCTGTCTTCTAAGTGACAAGATATATTGGACCTCCTAGCTAACAATGATTCGAGTATTGTAACTTCAGTTGTTGGACATCACAAAATCTTTCCTAAGTGTCTGGAGCCAATGACCTGATTTATAGAAAGTGCTTTGCATACCTTAAAGTGCCAAATAAATGCCAGTGTTACACCAAAGCAGTAAAATGAAGCCTGGCTTTTCTTTACAAACTTCATATTTTTCCATTAAAACTTGAGTTCTCCATAGCATTTGTAAAACGGTTCATCGTCCTTTGGCAGTTACACTTAACACCTCTAGGGTGGCTGACAAGGGCAGCAGTGACAAAAGCCTATGCCTGCTGTGTAACTTGGCCTGAGGACCTGGCTTCTCTTAGCATATTGACTCTTAATATCCATTATAATAATTCATGCTTATCAGAAACACAGTTGGGATCGAGATACCTACCTCCTGAAAGAGGAAATAAGTGAACCAAAGTTAGCCTGGAATCAACAACCCCAAGAATTTGGAAATTTGTTTAATTTGATAGAACTTTACCCATTGTTCTCAGTTGCTAATTATCTGATGAGAATAGTGGCCTATAAAACCACCCTTGATTCTTCCTCTCATTCATTTATCTCTGAGGTCTAATCAATTGCTAAGCCTTTCTGATTTGTTCCTACCTTCTTCAGTCTTCTGGGTTTGTGCCCTTCTGGTATGGCCACCGCCCTGGCACCTGGCGCTCATTGCCTGCCAGGACTTGTAACTGCGTCACCATTGGTCTCTGCCTGGCTAGCCTTCCGTCCACATGGCTGCCAAGTCCGTAGGCCTCTGAAGCAAAGTTCTGGCCACGTCTCCCCACTGCTCAGGAAGCTTCACAACTCTTGCAAACTCCTCTAGTTGGTGTTCAAAGCCCATCTCTCTGCAAACTGTATTTTCTTTTGAAAAATTGAGTACCTTTTTATGCATTTTTTTAACATCAGCCTTGTTTGGTCCACCTTACCTCCTCCTTCCAGGGAGCCATCCTGTCTAACAAATCATATTTTTTAGAAAGACAGTAGGAAAAAATCAACACAACCAACCAGAGCATCGAAAAAAGACCGAACTTACGTACACTGTCGATGTCTGTGCTTGACCTTCTTCTGCAAAGCAGGCGTGGGGTGGCAGTGTCTTCTCTCTCCTCTAGAGCTGAGCGTTGAGTTTGGGATTTTGCAACATGTATTTCTGATTTTTGTGTAGGGGCCTGTTGTTGTCATTTTGTGTACTGTTTTCTTGGCTCGGCTGACTTCACTCTGCATCAGCTCATGTAGATGATGCAATGCCCAGAGTGTGACACTAACTGGCTGCGTGACTATGGACAAGTCACTTCACCTGTCTGCCTCAGGAGGTAATGAGACCTCCCAGGGTGATTGTGAGGATCTAATGAGATAAAGTTATGAAAGGACTTTGTCCAAGACCTGGTGCATAGTAGGTGCTTCATAAATGTAAATTTCCATATATTCCTATATCACAATTTGTCTAGCCATTCCCCAATTGAAGAGTATCTCCTTTATTTCCAGTTCTTTGCTGTCACAAAAAATGTTCCAAATATTTTGGTGAAAGGAGGACCCTCTTTGAGCAGGTGTTGGGCAATGGGTAAAGGCCTAAAAGAGGAATCTCTGTGTCAAGGGTATGGATATTCTCATCACTTTATTTGCGTGATTCCAAATTGCTTTCCAGAACGGTTGTACTGATTCACAGCTCCACCAACAATGCACTTGTGTGCCTGTCTCTCCCCAGCTGCCCCCCGCCCCAGGCCCCAACACTAATTCTTCTCATCGTGGGTCATCTTTGCACTTAATAAATGCTTGTTGAATTGGAAAGCTTTTACAATCGAGACTCAATTTGACCCAAGACTTCACTCCCATTTTTCTCTCTGACTTTCCTTGTAGCCAGTGCTTCTTTACCTGGATTTCTCCGATGATCCCTTTGAGTCTACATTTCTTCGTTTCTACACCATTGTATGATTATTTGGTTTTTAGGGGTGAGTGGTTGCTGTCACCGTCCCTTCCATGTGCTCCACTTCTATGTAAGGAGCTCCCTCTTCTGATCACAGTGTCTCCTGTCTCCCCCTCTGCCTTGCAACCCCAAACCCTGTTCTGGGTCCTCACCATGACCTTCGGTTGCTCTTCCCTTCGGTTCTCACCCAGCTGTCGCCCTTGCTCTGGCCTCCTCTTGGAGGCCCATTTCAACTCCTCACTGTCCTTTTCTCTCAAGTCCCGAGGGCCCCTTATCAAGGGCTCTCATCAGCCTTACCCTGCCAAGTCTCAGCCTTGGATGCTCCGACAACTGCTGCCACCTGTGCTGATTGGCTGTCCTACAAATTAGTGTTTGGTAATCCCAAGTGGGTCCTTCCCGAAGCAGGGCAGCCTTGTCACGGCTCCCTAGCTGGCCCTGTTCCACCTGCCCCGTTGGCTCTGCTGGACCTTTTCATCTATCCTCTGGCCCCCATCACTCCTCTCCTGCCACCCTCTCATCCAAGCCCCTGCCTCATGTTTCACTGAAGAAATTGATGCCGTTTGCCAAGAGTTCCTGTTTCTCTCTTTGTGTCACCTCAGGCTATGTCCTTCACCCATCTCACATGAAGAGGTGGCCCTTCTCCTTGCCAAGGCAAACCCTCCACCAGCATATGTGTTCTATTGCGTCTCTTCCAGCACAGGACCTTCACTGTCTCCAAACTGGCCCTCGTCTGCCCCATCCTCAAAAGCCCCTCCCTTGAACCATGTGCTCCTGCTAGCTGTGGTCTCATAGCTCTTCTCCCAAGGTCCTCTACAGTTGATGCCTCCACTTCCCTTCCTCTCCCTCTCAGCTTTTTGCAGTCTGGATTCTGACCTTATTCAAATAATGCTCTCTCAGGTTAGCAGTGATCTGAAGCACTAAAACCAGTGGCCCTTTCTCATTAGCCCTGGACACTGTAGATGCTTCTCTTCTGCTGGACACTCTTTTCTCTCTAGGTTTTCAGGCCTCCCTCCCAAATCTTTCCTAGCTCTACTCCTTCCTCTCTAACCACTCTCTCTCACTCTCCTTTGTTGGATCCTCTTCCAGATCATGCCCTCTAACTGTAGGTGTCCTTCACGGTTCTGTTCTGGGCCCTCTGCTCTTCTCCTATACCATTTCACTTGGATTTCATTACCTTCTACAGATTCAGTTATTTCTGTGTTGATGATTCTCAAATCAACTTATCTAATCCTAACCCAATTTAAATCAGTTTTTTGGAGTTTATTGATGAGATTTCTGAAATCTTCAATGTGTTTGACTTTTACATTTTTGTGGTCATTGTATAAATGGTCCTGCTTTTCCTACATTAATTCATATGAGTTTTCCTGTGTTTATTTGAATTCTTCATATTCATAATTTCTTATGGTTCAGTAATATTCTCCTAAATTCTTATGCTGCTTTTTATTCATTCATTCCACAATTGATGGGCACCAACTTTCTTTCCACTTTTTATTGTTTCAAAATGAATCAGCTTTCCCTGAATCCTGTTTTTAAGGTCTTGAATTTTTTTCAAAACTGTTTAAAGAAAAAAAAAAGTTATTTAAAGCAGGACCAAACCAATGGGAACTAACCAGCCTGGATTTCAGCAAATAAAGAAGCCATTTCTGTCTCTGTCTCTCTCTCCTCTCTTCTCTTTTCTTAAATGGTGGGCTTCCCTCTGAGGAGTGAATAATCTGGTTTGAAATGCTTCTTTTGTGAGAGTAGCTATATATGCTTGTCATCTTTTCCCAAATTTAATTTTTAGAGAATCTTTCTGTTTATCTAATCACCGGTATTTTCTCTTTGTTGACAGTATAGATTTAAATTCTATAATAGGAAGAAACGAAAATAACTTTTAGACAAGCTCAGCATACTAAAAGAAGAAATTATTTCGAAAAAGTTGCATGCTTTAATTTGATACAGTTAATATTTTCTTTTTAATGATGCATACAGATTCACCTGTTGCTATGTGCATGTAAGCGTACGAGATAACCTGAAAAATAAACCTACAGTGCTTTTATGTTTGGGAATTAAAGTAACGCAAAGAGTGACAGTGTGCTGAGAGGCTAGATTTTACCAGAGTCATCTTAAGACAGGAAGAAATGGGTTGCAATCACAGCAGATTTTAACAAAACATTCTTTGCAGTTTTTACTCTTTGGTGGTTTATTGTTAACTTCCCTCCCCCTTTTTTTCTCTGCGTAATGCCTTCTCTCTTCTTGTTTTCCCTTGGGTTCTGGCTTCATATACCTTATAAGAATAAAATATAGTATTAGAGCTAAAGTGAAATGCGGCTCATATTTTGGAAAATGCTTACGTGGGAGCAGCTAGGTGGCTCAGTGGCTAGAGCATTGGCCCTGGAGTCAGGAGGATGTGAGTTCAAATGTGGCCTCACACACTTAACTAACTGTGACCCTGGGCGAGTTACTCAGCCTCGATTACCTGCAAAAAGAAAAAGGCTTATTTGCCTGTGCTGTTAGAACATTTGAGATTTTGTATCTCCATTCTTTGTAATTGTGGTCATTGTTACTTTCTTTCAGCCCTTCAGAGCACTTACTTGTAAACTCGTGCTGTTGTTATAGGTTCAGCAGTCTTAATCACTGTGGTTCCTTTCATCTTAAAAACCTCTTTATTTTGCGGGAGGAAAATGTGTTTCAAGAGGACTGATGCCCAGCAAAGTCAAGTGCCAGGGCCAGGTTTTGTTGGCAGCGCTCAAATTGGGATCCAGGGGCACTGCTCTGCTTTTGTTTGGTGAAGTGGAATCTTCTAGGGCATTGAAAACACCTTAGAGGTTTTTAGGAACACTGACTCTTACGGCTTGTTTTTAGTGGAGTGAACGCTAATTAAATCAAAGCTCTGAAATGTACTATATATCCATAAGGGTGGAATATAACCAGCTTTCATCTGTAGCTGCTTTAAAAAAGGTATGGAATAAGCAGCATGTTGGAAAAGCTCATCTGATTAGTTTCAGTTGGGCCAGGAGGTCCTGTGGTGTGTGTTTGGCAGCTCTGTGACGAGCCTCCGTGTTTCCCCACACAGATCCTCAGTTCGTGGTCTGCCAGCTGAAGGTGAAGATCTACACATCCCCTTCTGGCCCCACAAGGCGGGAAGACAAGTACATGTACTTTGAGTTCCCCCAGCCTTTGCCTGTCTGCGGTGACATTAAAGTGGAATTCTTCCACAAGCAGAACAAGATGCTCAAGAAGGTTTGCACTTTACTTTTATTGGGGGAGATTGTCCCAGGGCTGGGCAGGAGCGGGGACCTGGCCTGGCTCTGCCTCAGTGGCAGTGAGGTGCAGAAGAGAAGGAGGAGTGAAGAGATGGCCCCATTTCTCTCCATTGCTAGGACATAACTCTAAATGAAGTTAGGCTAGGGGATATAAGTAATTAATTACTTGCTTCTCATGCTTTCCTCTTTTTGAAGAAAAAGACTTTGGGGATTGAGGCATTTGACTTTGTCTCCTGCTCCCCAACGAATGCTTGGGATCTCTTAGCTAGTAGAGGAAGGTGTGGTGAGTGGGGGAGGTTGGACATGTGAAATGTTCTGGTTTAGCAAGGGAGATGTTTCTGACCTTTGCCAGACTGTCTAGCTAGCACCAAGAGCATTGCATAGTCCTATTTTAAAGGGATTCCCATTTAGAGCCTTAAAATCTAGATCCTGATCAAGAGTGGGTAATGTCAGTGATTCCCTAAGATTTTTTTTTGATTCCTGTTTGGGCGTTTTTGTAGATGGCAGGATTGAAGTTGGGCACACCTGATAAGAGAACGTTTAGTTCATCTTAATCGTTAACTTGTTTTAGAACTGTCCCCTGGTGAAAGCAAAAGGTGAAATTTCGCTCATTTAAACCTACATTTTTAATCACTTGATGAATCATAGAAATTGATGGAGAACTTAATTCCAACAGCTAGAAAAAGTAGATGAACAGAGGGGATGGGTGTCCTTGGGACATGTTACAGAGTCCTGAGGTAAAGACATCAAAACAGTTGGCCAGGGAAACTCCATAAAATAATCCACATCTCTTTGAGCTCCATAAGGTTCCCAAGGGACTTTCTGGAGGAACTCGAATAACACAAGTTGTTGGAACAGAACGTGCCATTCTTCCCCCATTCCTCATTCAAGACTTAAGTGGAAGTTAAACTGTATCTTACTTTTCAATTGGAAATGTTTCTTCTTGAGACTCCAGGAAGCTTTTCTAGGGAACACGTGTAAGCCAAGGGTTGCAGAGGGCCTTTAACAAGGCTTGATCAACAGGGAAAGATGTGGGAAGGTGGGCTTCCCTGCCACCGCAGGAGTGGGAGGGATTATATGATATCAGCACTTGTAAATATTGACCAGTGGAGGCTGGCTTACATATTTACATCCCGTCTCTTTGTGCACACTGTTGTACTTTGCAGCATAAAGTGGGCACACAGCCTTTTTTGGGATGAGTCTTCCCTGCTTGCTGCTGGCGTTCGGCTGTGATGGGCAGAGGGAGACAGCAGCTTAGAGGAATGCTTTACCTTTGGTCAGAAAGGCCAGACAGACATCCTAGAAATCTGTAAGAATTATTGGCTTGTTCTCTTAGCAAGGGCCTAGTGAGTTAAGACTGTAGTCACCTACTCCAGGCATACTTAGGTAGAGTGATTCAGGCCATCATTTTCTGAAAACCAGCGGTATTGTTGGGCTAGGAGGGTCTGCAGAGGGGAATCTGGTGAGGGCAAAAAGACAGGCGTGCTTAAGAAGGCAGCAGACGTTCAGATCAGCAAATAGAAGCAGTCCCTGCTTGGGATGAATTGCCCTGGCAGGAATGTCTGTGGGAGTCAGAAATGAGAGACATCACCTTTCAGGCTGGGCTGCCCTACAAAGAGCTTACCGTCCAAGGCTGTCATGGAACAGCCACCTCACAGCAGCTGCTCAGGGCCAACATATTTTGGCCTCATCTTAGAAAGGAGAAAGGACTTGCTATTTTAAACCAAAATAAGTTACTGTAAATCCTAATTCTTGACATGAAAATGGCTAAGGGGTGAAGATGTGTTACTGTCTATGTGTTCTAAGACATTAGTGTTTGTACCTTTGTCCTAATCCCAAATATTATGTGGGGAGTCATCTGTGCTCTGGTGTCAAAGTTGGAATGTGTGAGACATTTTCTTTTTACATCAATTGATGGTAAACAAGCTTATGAATTGTTTTTGTTTTTTAGGACAAAATGTTTCACTTTTGGGTAAATACATTCTTCATACCAGGACCAGAGGAAAACTCAGACAAAGTAGAAAATGGAAGTCTTTGTGGTGATCAAGAGATTGATAGTATTTGCAGTGCCGAGAGATCAGATAATGACAAGGAATATCTCATACTCACATTATCCAAAAACGATCTGGACAAAGCGAATAAAGACAAGGCCAACAGATACTTTTCTCCAAACTTTAAGGTCAGTAAATCCTTGTGGAGGTTTTAATGTTACAAATTAGACATAAAACAAGGCATTGCTTCAGTTCCTTTTAGATCGAGGTATGTGAAATTATCTAAAAAGAATGTGCATCAAGTTCTTGAGGAATTTCTAAAGAAGCAACATAAACCTGTTAATTATCAAGGAATTTAATTTTTGTTCTGTAAGCATTAATTAAGCCCCTATCTAATGTGCTTACATTCTGTATTTAAAATTAAAAGTGGGGTGTGTGGTGCAGAGGAGAGAGGCATCCATTCTGATTCAGAACTTGACTTGAGATTCTGATTCACCCATGGTCACCTGTATGACTTGAGCAAGTGACTTAGCCTCTGCAGACCTCACTTCCCCCATCTGTAAGACAAACAGAGAAGATTAGATGACCTCAGTTCTCTTCTAGCCTAAACCTGTGGTTCTGTGTATAATTGATCAAGATGGTATCTTGTTAATTAAGCTGCATCGTATTGAATAAGTAGTAGCATGCAAAAAAAAAGTATGCTCTGAATGTCATTTTAGTTAGCTAAGGGTTTTTGTGACTGTTGTGTCACGGGGGGGGGGGGGGGGGGGGGAGGGAGAGGAGTGATGGGCATTTCATGATCTTGCTGCTGTAGCCGTAGTAGAGGAAGGTCATAATCTGGGCCTGGGAGAGACCTTAGCGGTCATTTAATCCCCTCTCCATTGTATAGATGAGATGGGCCCAGACAGGGTAGGCAGCCCACCCTGTGTCTTCTATGGCATTTGGGCTGGTACAACCCTCGATCACAGTAATTGTTTGGAACACTTTGATTTAGCATTTGTTTTCATCTTGATTCTAGGGCTGAATTTTGTTTGTAAATGCAAGAAATTTCTTTTGCCATGCAGTATTTGCTGAGGTTCTGGAGTCAGAGCATTGGTCCCTCTTCCCGTCAGCTCACTTCAGCTTTAGCTAATTGAAGTATTTCAGTCTGTTTTCTTTCTGAGCTGCTGGGATCCTCAAGATAGAACTGGAAGGGGCTGTGAGGTACCTGAGTCCAGCCCCTGAGCCGGAGGAGGAGGAGGGACCTGTGAGGAGGGGGGGTGGAGGTGGGGTGTCACACATGCAGGAAGTGGCAAGGCCAGCCTCCAGCCTGAGTCTTTTGATTCAAAACCCAGGGCTCCGTTGCTTTACCTCGCTGTGAGGAATGGTTTTGGGACCTTTGGATTTAGATTTCACATTACCTTAAGATCCCTCCAATTTATAGTTTTTTGGGATGAAAGAATTCAGGTCCCCACTTTATTCTTAAGTTATAAAAGTCCTTGTGCAATTGCAAGTCATTTTTTTCCAGCCATAGCAGCTCATGAAGCAGCTTCAGCTGTAGAAGGTATACCTTGAAGTCTGCATTAGTGAAGGGAATGCTACTTGTGAACGCCCCTGCCTTTTGTAGTGTGGATACTGAGTGTATCGGGGCCTGTATAAGCCATCTCCATGAGTCCGAGGGCAGAAGGGCCCAGGGTGGGGGAGCTGCAGGGCTTGGGAGCCACATAGAGAGACTTATCACCACCTCCTGTATCATCTCAGACACAGCCATTCTGGACATCTGTGGTTCTCACAAAGTCCATTCTGCAGACTCGGGGACCTGCGGTAGTAAGACTATTTTTGTAATAATACTAAGACATTTTAGTGTCAAACATGGGCTGCATCAGTAGATAGATAACACTCATATAAACAGAAGCTTTGGAGGGGTTCTCAGTTTTTATGACTAAACGGATCCTGAGATTAAAAAGTTTGGGGACTGCCAGAGCGCTAAAGGGACTCTGGTCTTGTGCGTGCCCAGCTCTCCGCTCCTGGCCGTCCCATGCTTCAGGGAGCAGCTCCTCCAGGCTGGGACTACTCCACTTGGCTTTCAGCCTCCTCCTCTTTCTTGTCCCTTGTGTCCTCTCTCTTCTTTCTTCTCATCTCCACTCCTTTCCCCTTCTTCTGTTTCTGAGCCTCTTGAGTCATAAAAGGGTTACGGAGGTCTCTGACTATTGTGGACACCTCCGACCCCCAGGCATAGGTTTATAGTGCTGAGAGCAACCTTAGAATTTTGCAGACAAGGAAACTGAGGCACAGAGACATTGAGGGACTCCTTGGATTCCACAGCTCTTTGGGTCTGATGCAGGATTTGAGCTTTCGTGTTCGTTATTTCAAGGTCATCACACAGTCTCCTGCACCACACTACCTGTCCCTCTCAACATCTTCAGAAGTATCTCCGTAACAAAGGTCCCTTGACCTCTTTGTTCACTGATTCTAGAACACTTTCCTTCAAGTCCAGCATTCAAAATAAACTTGTAATTATATTGCTTTTCTGTTTTTAAAGAACATAATTCTGCTATTTTTCTTTATTGTAAAATTTTATTGTTTTGAGTATGTTATGGATTAATTTGGCTAACCTGGGAATGTCAGCACCATGTGTATCTATTTTTATGGGAAAGGGCTTTTGAATTGCCACACAGAACATTGGCAGGTCGTGAAGGAACCTTGGGACCTTGGCCCATTTGCATATCTTGGCTTCTTTTAGTTCTGAAATCACCACTTGGTTATCATTCATCAAAATGCATTTCAGTACTAATGAAAATGCTACAATTATGAGCTTCTCAAAAAATGAGGAATTTGTTCTGAAAGACTGTTTTAATCTGTGGGCACTCGACTCTCCTGGGTCCTGCCTGACGAAGGTCTTCCTGGAGCTGTTCTCAGCCACTCGGAGTAAGTGATCTAAATAGCTAGTGTGTTATACACCAGTGTAGAAAGCGGTGGGGGCGAATGACCGAGTCAGGCACTCACCAAAGCTGGCCCCTGCCCCTCTGGGCCTGGTTCCTCTTCTCTGAAGACAAAGTGTCACCTGACTGCTGGTTACTCTTATTGTGGGTTTTCACCGGGGGGTTTGCTTTTGTGTTTTTGTCATCTAGGTGAAGCTTTTCTTCACAAAAACTGTAGAAGAACCGTCAAACCCAGAGGCCAGCAGTTCCACTTCGGTCACCCCGGATGTTAGTGACAATGAACCTGATCATTATAGATACTCGGACACCACTGACTCTGACCCAGAGAACGAGCCTTTTGATGAAGATCAACACACACAGATCACAAAAGTCTGAATATTTTTTTTATCAAGAGAGAAAAAATATCAGAGACAAACTTGAAGAATCTGAAAAAGGACCTTTTTTTTAAATGGCAATAGGACATTGTATCAGCTGACCAGTGATAGGAACAGTGACCTTTCCCTGACCAGTTTCATCGGGGCCTCTCCACCGGTGGCAGGCTTGCGATGCTCGTCCCGTCCCGTGGGAAGGAGGCTGCCTCGTTTCTGTATATACCTTTTGTGTTCAAAGGACACTTAAAGTTTCAATTAGGAAAAATAAAGATGGCACTTTCCCATTTTCAAGTTTTATACAAGTGGAGGCAGACCTGGTGTGTGATGCGTAGGGGTGTCCCTTTGTGTTCTGTCCCCTCCCGATGTGGCTTCAGAGCTCCCCGAGCTGTCCTGGTTCACAGCCTGCCCCTTTGCACTCACATGGCGACAGATAGGGCTGCAGTTGGTGGCGAGGAGTTTCCCGAGGGTTTGACTCCATTGTAATATTGCATGGATTGGGGTCAGGGGAGTGGAAAGAATGCTCAGAAAGGAGTCTCTTTGATGCTGGACTCTGGACCAGGCACCATCTCCAGCTGTTCTACAGGCACCTTTCTTTAGCATGCTACAGTAACTAATCCTGGACATTGGAGAAATTGGCCGCTCTCACTGCTTGTTGTTTGTGCGTTTTATTTTTTTAAGCATATTGGTGCTAGAAAAGGCAGCTAGAAGGAGTGATTCTGTATTAGGGGTACAGGAATGAACCTTCCGCAACATCCTAGAGCCCCACAGGTGAGGGGTCTAAGCCGAAGGGGGGTCTTAGCTAAGAAGAAACACAGCAACAGTGACTTCACCATACAAATGTGGAGGCTGGAGATGAACCTTGACAGTGCGCTCTGAAATGGGCTTTCTCGCTTGTCCCGACTGCTCCCTCTTCCACGTAATCGAGGCCAGTGCTAAAGGTCAGAGGTTGTTAGTCCACACATCAGTGTGTCCCCCCCCCTCCCCCCGCCCCTCACTTTTCAGCCCCCAGCTCCCCTCCCTGCTGTGGCTGCTTCCTGTGCTGCTGCAAGCTTTGCGTCCTCCTTAAGTAGGAACGCGGTTGTGACGCTGCACCGAAAATTTCCATGGGAGATTCCCCAGTAAGTGAGACCGAAGACTCATGATGCATTGATTCAGGCACCTAGCTGTCAGCTCTTCCGCCCTTGGACCGCACACATTCGATCACCATGAGTTTTGCAGTTTTGCACACTTTTTTTAATGTCATTAACTGTTAGGGAATTTTACTTGAAGAATACTTAGCACCTAGAATATTTATATATTAAGAAAGACCATGACACACGGTAAACAGGAAACAAGGAACTTCTCGGCACTGCCCAGCTGTAAGGAGAAGGGGTCTCGTCTCCTCCTCATCAGACAGTGTTTGTTGTAGATTTCTGTTTAAACTGGCAGTGTTGTCTTCTTTGTTCGGAGGCCTGTAGTCGGAGGGAAGGCTTGCGTTTCCCTTTCGAATATGGCCACAGAACGAGCGTGCCCAGACTCCAGGAGATCAGCAGGGAACAACTGGTAGGCTATGGCAGATGGGAGGATGCTGTTGAAATTTTTTTTTCCAGAAATTTGGCGTACTTCAAATTACTTTGATCTTCAGAAGATTCGAATACCATTTCTTTCTGGTGTAAAATCCCGTTTTAATGAACTCATTGGTGCTGACCTTGTTCATCAGCTGTGGTCTAACCTCATTAATCTATTGAATTTAGAATGCATTTGGCCCAGTACAGCAGCATTTGTAGGGTTTGGATGGTGATTTGGTTTGGCAGGACGTCATCTAAAGAATCTTGGTCAGTAGTGCAACACTATCGATATCTGTTGGTCAATTTCATTCAACGGATCAATGATTCATTTTCCCCCATAATGATCTTTATGTACAAAAAATACTGCTTTGGCGCTCACAGGTGAGGCTGGTGAAACTGACCGGCAGGAGGTAGTCACCCCGCAGATAGACACGTGAAATTGGTCTCCCACCACTCACAAAAAACAAGTATTGCCGACTCAATCCGATGTTCACGCTTTGAGATACTTTAGTTATTGACACTGTTTGCTCCGGTTTTGGGCTCCAGACGTTACAGTTTAATTTGTATTGTTCCAACGGGTCCTGCTGAGGCCTGGATTGGAAGTCAGGACATTCTGATGGGCTTTTGCACTCTACTTCCTTTTCCTTTGGAATGTGAAGGTCTGAATGAGGGTTTCAATTCTGAATGTTTCCGCATTTTTGAGAAGCCTTGCTTACATTTTATGGTGTAGTCATTGGAAATGGAAAAATGGCATTATATATATATATTATATATATAAATATATATTATAATACTCTCCTATACTTTATTTCAGTTACCATCCCCATAGAACTTGACAAGAATTACTACGACTGAAAGGTTTTTTGAGTCCTTATGAAAACTTTATTTATGACAGTATTCACAAGTAGCCTGAGATGCATTCTATAGCTCATGTCTTTGAGTTTCTGGACTGTATGCTTAAACTTTCTGGATGTGCAGCAGCTTACATGTCTGAAATTACTTGAAGGCATCCATCCCTTTCCGCAGAGCTCCCCACTGGGCCCTGGGCCCTCCCCAGGTGCCTGGAGGCCCCCCCCCCCCGACTCTTTTTGCCACCATTCTCGAAGGGCAGTTGAACAGAGAGAGTAAAGATGATGTGCTGTGGCGTGGGCTGTAAGCCTCAGTGGAGTTTACAGGCAGCCTCAGATGGTTCAGCTTTAAAAAATTAAATTAGGGTGCAAGGTCCGTGTTTTAGTTATAGAAAATGTGTGCAATATGTTAACGATGGCTGTGGTTGCCACCAAGTGCCTCGTTCACCTTTAATACTGTTAGAGCGTGTCCTGCATGCAGATGGAAGGGGTGGAGCTGGGCCCTGACACGGGGGCTTCCGAGGGGCCTCGACTCTGCCCGGTCACATTTTCAGTCTGTTTCCCTATAGAGTATATATCCTAACAAAGTCCAGTCTGTTCAGCAGCCTTACTCGGATTCAGCCTCTTGAGATCCTCCAGTGCTGTGCCCCAGTGGCCCCGTGTGTAATTGGATGCACTGAGGATACACAACCACCACCATACGATGTGTACAGGATAATTAATGCCTCATACCAATCAGATGTCCCTTTGTTATTGTGTTTGTTAACCCTTTATCTCTTAGTGTTATAAACTCCACTTAAAACTGATTAAAGTCTCATTCTTGTCACTGTGTGGGTGTTTTATTAAATGAGCATTTTGAACTTCGATTGCTAATGTATTGGGTAGTGTGTATTTACAGAAGTTTGGTGGGCCTCAGGGACAGAGGAGTGGAGGAGGAGGCTTCAGCTAGGAGCTCTTTCTGTTTACAGTAAAAAAGAATTCTAAATACACCAGCATCCTGGGAAAGATCCTATTACTTTTAAAAGTGAGGTTTGTATTAAACTACGGTTTATGTCTGGGTGTTCTCCCCCACCCTCCATCCTTTGAGGGCATTCAACTCAAGAGTGGATGGATCTCTTCAGTTTTTATTGTAAAAGCAGGAAAGAAAAAGCCCTCTCTGGGCTCAGACTTCCGGCTCGAGCGATCTGTGATTTCTTTGGTGTCCAGCAGAACTCTGTGCCCTGGGAGTGGTCTTGGAATATCCTGAACACGCAGTTGGTGCTGCCCTGGGTCGGAGGACATTGCTGGCCTCAGACCCAGAGCCTTTCCCTGGCATGAGTCTTGGAGAGCCCTGAGACATGGGAGGGAACCGTGAAGGCAGAGGAATGCACTGAGGCTTTGGCAGGGGCAGTCCTGAGGGTGTCTTTGTGTGCTGGGAGCGGGCCTGATACTGATAGTTTCCAGTATTTGTCTAGAGTGTGTGGTTTTTGGTTCAAGTCAAAGAAGCAGGGTCTGAGTCCAGGCTCTGCCCCCTGCAGATGATGTAACCCAGGGCAAGTCAGAGCTCCTGGCCTCCTCCATGGACAGTGCTGCCGGTTAGGGATGGGAACTCGAGGGGATGAACTAATGCTGCTTGAATAGGGAACATGGGCTGGTAGCAGTCCGAGGAACCTGTGGAAATGGAATCATTCTCTTGGATAAACCCTTGGCAAACAGCCAGCCCTTGTGCATCGCCAACCCTCTCAGCTTGGTGGCACAGAGATGAAATCACCGGGCTTGGACTCGGGAAGATTTGAGTTCAAATCCTGCACCAGATGCTGTTGGGGTGACTCTAGGTGAGTCACTTCTCCTCTGCCTCTGTTTTCTCAGCTATAAAATCAGGTAATAGTAGGACCTGCCTCACAGAGTTGTTGTGAGGCTCAGCTGAGGAAATGTGGAAGGCCTTTACAGACTTCACGGTGAGACTTGTGCTGGGTACTCCTCAAGGGCCATCACTGTGCTTGGGGGAACTTCAAAGTCACCAGGGTTGTGCAGCTTTCCAAAGACTTGCAGGAAATCAAAAGGGCCCACTTTAGTTGACTGGAATCGTGAAACCATCTCAGGTTTCACATTGAGTTTCACCAAAAAAGACTGCAACAAGTAGTAAGTATCAGGTGGGCAGACAGAGGGCTTGATCGTAACTTGTGACCAACACCATCTAGTAGCTGGTTTCGGAACAGTGCGTAAGTATGGGCAGAGACTTTAAGTTCTTACTGATGTTTTTTTTTACATCACCATAATTTGCCTCAGTATCCCTCCTCCCTCTCTTAGCCATCTTATATATTAGCATTTAAAAAAAAGCATAAGAATACATTGAAAAAAGTCTGAAAATATGTGTGATGTATTACACTGATCTTCCTGAGTTCAAATGGCCTCAGACACTAGCTTGTGTGACCCTGGGCAAGTCACTTAACCCTGTTTGCCTCAGTTTCCTCATCTGTGTAATAAGCTGTAGAAGGAAATGGCAAATCACTCCAGTATCTTTGCCAAGAAAACCCCAAATGGGGTCCCCAGGAGTCAGAACTGAATGACAACACCACCACACTCCTGGGCTTCCCATCCCGGTGAAGGGGTAGGGTGGGGGCAGGCTTATTTTTTGTAATTCTGCAACATTCACTTGATTTTTCTAATTTTTTTTATTGACTTTGTTGTAGTCACACATTGTTTTCTTGGTCTGCTTACTTCACTGTGTTCATGCTTTCCCTCTGTGTTTTGCATTATTTGTCATTACGTCACAATAATTCTGTTATGTTCATGTACCACGGTTTGTTTAGACTTTCTCCTTTTGACGGGCAATCTACTTTGTCTCCAATTTATTGCTGTCCCCAAAATGCTGCTGTAAATGCTTTGCTGTCTATGAGGACTCCTTACCAATGAATAACCTGTTTGGCTTATAGGTTGTAATGGTATCTCTAAGTCAAAGAATATGGACATTTTGGTGATGTTATTTGCAAAATGCACATTTGTTACACTCCTGTGACCCCTCCAACATTGACCATTCCTATCTCTGTCCTCTTTGCCGGTGTTCAGAATGATGTGAAATCTGGGTTATTTTGATTGGCAGATCTCTTAGGGTAGACGTGCAGAAATTATATCATTCTCCTGCCCCCCACCCCCCAATCAGTCCTTAAGATAGAGAGGTAGGGGCCTAAAATGATATTGGGAGTAGAAATCTAGTGAGGCGCTGATTACACAATAAAATACGGAGGTTTGTGTTACCGCCTTCGTACTTTACAGCCAATAGAAGACTAACACAATTTTAAATTCATACTTCAAATTTAGAATGTAAATCCAGATTTTACCATGCCTTTTCTGTTTTTCCATTAGCCCAGAAATATTTTTGTTGAATAGCTTATCAGACTTTTACTGGCCCCTCTCACAAAGGTATATGTATGTGCCACACATGCGCACATATTTGGTGGTGTTCTTAACACTTTTACAATTGGGGCCAAGGCTTGAGGACAGAATTTTCGTAGCTGTGGGTAAAATGGAGTGATAAAGCCTGGGTGTTTGTACAGGCCAGCAGTGTATAGTGGCAGCTCATCAGAAATAGGAGAGACCTCTTGCTTCTTAGGGTGGCTGGCTTCTGTCTTAAGGATGCTTTCCCATGACCTTTTAATCTTAATATTCATTCTTGTAGGCTTATTGTGATTTTTCAGATTAGTTGTACAACTAATGAGAAATTTGATGATTTGGTTATTGGTTATTTAAGCTAAGAGAATCTTGCTGTGTTTTGAAATTTTTGTACTTTAAACAAGCTAATTATGGGCAGTTGGTGAATATTTTTTGCTATGCTGTTAGGATGATGGGTAGCACCAAAAACCAGATATTTAAAATGATCCTTCATGGTTCTACATTTAATTTTCCAATTTTGTGTAATATTTTTAAAAACAAAATCATTTGTACTTATGAATTTTTAACACCTATAGCTAGGAAATAGGTTTTTTAAAGAAAAAAATTGAACTTTCAGCCAGGTAAATATGGAAAATTTAAAGTATTAGATTAACAATTCACTTAAAATAAAAGCTCAGTTTTTCTGCTTTTTTAAAAACCCAAATAATTGTTCAGTATATGATTTCATCTACAGAAAGACTTTTTGTTCCTCCTACAACTTCAAAAGAAATTAATGTAAGCTAGATTATCACTCTAATAGGTTAGAAGGACAAGATATCCCAAATGGAAAGGAAATATATTTGGTAATAAATATTTTCTTTATGTGTAAATGTACTTTACAAATAATTACAAGTAGATATTACAATTTCAATTTGAAATAAAATTTTCATTCTGATATTAGTCAACACAACTTGATATTTAGAGGTATTTTTAAATTCCAGTCTTCCTAGTATTTAAGTGACCTTTCCTATTTCAGTTTAAAACTTCATTAGCAAACATTTCTTGAATGAATTACTTTCCTTCAGCCTTGAAATTTATTACGCTTTTTGTTACAGTAAATGTGATACCTGAATGCTCACGCCTTGGCCAGCTCTTCCATAATTAAGGATTAGACAGACTGCTTCCCCGGGTCATGGATTCAGGAACATTAGCAATGAAATGAATGAAAATAAGTTTTAAAAAATTTAAGCAGATGATATAGACAAGAGTTTTAAGGGATCTATTGTGACCAGTTCGTGAAAATTTTATGTTATTGTTCATATGTGAAGTGGTCCCTGAGAATATTAATTTGTATGTCTCTATTGTCTCATATTGTTCATATATTGAACAGTTATTTGGATTTTTAAAACAGAAAAGCTGAGCTTTTATTTTTCTACAATCCGTGAAGAAAGGAAAAGATCCAAAGCGAATTGCTAATAGCATCTTGGTGACGAGTATCTGAACTTTGGTAGACTTCCCTGATAAAGTTTGTTCAGAATTTACACATTTTCTTTTTTAAGTTTAGAAATGACATGTATCTATCTGCCGCTGTGGAATTCTTTTTGGTGAGGATATTTTGGCTCCTCTTTCCATACGCACAGGTTAGAAGCTCTAGTCCCTTTGATTTTTCTCTTATTAATCAGTGACTGCCTGAATTGGCTCATTTTTGTTCCATTTAATAGCCTTGCCAAAGGGTGTGCAGTAAGATTACAGAAATAGATTTTTAGGGTGATCTTGAAATGTGTTAGCTACTAAACTTCAGAATTCAGCTTCTTTAGCTGTGTTATAATTTCACAGATTGAGAATTATAGATTTAGAGCTAAAAGGAATGCCTGAGATCAGTCCACCTCCTTTAATTTACACCTGAGGAAACAGGCCTGTCAGGGTTAAGTGACTGAACTAGGACCACACTTGTCAGGAGCAAGGCCAGGATTTGAGCATGGGGCTTTGGACTCCCAGTTTGATGCTCTGCATTGCATCATACTCAGGTAAACTTGATGTTTTAAACAAAAACTTTTAAAAAAGAAAAGTAAAGCTAGCCCAACCTAGCTGACCTATAAACTACAGCTCATTGATAATCTACACGTGAGGTAGTGTTAGATGGTTCTTAACCAAATTTGTCATTGAATGTATGCATTAAATGCGTTTTTAGAAATGAGTAAAACCAAAATTTGTCTTTTTTAATGTGTATTTAATCACATTTCCCGATGATGAATAAAAATGTAAATAAGTCCCCATGAAGATTTTCCCCCAAGATTTTTAAAATGGAACTAACTTCTTAAAATTGTGCATTTAAAAGAAAACTAGGTTTTTGCTGAAAGAAGCAGCGTGGTATAACCTTTTAAGAGTGCTAGGCACAGAGTCCAGAAGACCTGGGTTGAAATCCTGCCAGACACTATCCATTGTATGACCCTAGACAAGACACCACATGTGTCTGGGCCTCAGTTTTCTCATTTGTAAAATGAGAAGTTTGGCCTTGGTGACCTTTAAGATCCTCATCCAGCTCTAAGTCTGTGATCTTATGGGAAGAAAGGAAAATAATATACAGTGAATGAAATGAGTAGCTTTATTTTCGAAGGTTCACTTTCAGCTTTGAATTAACTCCTTCCCTTCCCCGTTTGGAAAGTAAAAAAGCCCCAAACCCGTTACAAACATGTGCAGTCAAGTAAAATCCCCAAGGTAGTCATGTTCCCTTCCCCATCCACCCCTGCCCCCCATTTCAAACTACACTCCATCACCCCTTTGTGGAGGTGGATAGCGCGTTTCATCATGAGTTCCCTGGAATTGTGGTTGTTGATCATTTCGAGCAGAGCTCCTAAATCTTTCCAAATTGTCTTTATAGTATTGGTTTTACTGCATAAATTGTTCTGCTCACTTCACTTTGCATTAGTTCATATAGGTCTTCTCAGGTTTTCCTGGAACCATCCCTTCCTTTTTTACAGCACAATAATATTCCATCACCTTCGTATATACCACAGCTTATTTGTTCAGCCATTCCCTGATTCTTTGAGACCATGAAAAGAGCTGCTCTACATACGGGTTCTTTTCCTCTTTGTACTCTTTGACGTATAAACCTAGTATCAGTGTCACTGGGTTGAAGGGTATGCACAATTTAATAGCTTTTTGGGCATAATTCCAAATTGCTTTCCAGACTAGCTGGACTAGTCCGCAGTTCCACCAATGGTACCTTAATGGACCTGTTTTCCCGTAACCCCTCCAGCATTCGTCATTTTCCTTTTTTTTTTTTTTTTTGACAGCATTGGCGATCTGTTGGATGTGAAGTGGTCCCTCAGAATATTAATTTGCATTTGACTTAAAGAATGTTTTCCATATGACTTAATATATAAGATTTCTTCCTCTGAAAACTGCCTATTCCTTTTCTTGGACCATTTGCTAATTAAGAAATGGCTCTTAGCCTTAAAAGTTTGAGCCAGTTCCCTATATATCTAAAAACAAGACTTGTATCAGAGAAACCTACTGAAAAGATTTACCCCAGTTTTCTGCTTCTTTTCTAATTTTTACCACATTGGTTTTATTTTCGCAAAAACTTTAATTTTATGTAATCAAAACTATCTTTTATCTCCAAGAATCCAATCATGTTTAGTCACATAGATCTGTCAGATCCATAGATCTGACAGATAATTCCTCTTCCTCCAGTTTGTTTATGATGTCACTTAAGTACATCCGTTTGGAGCTTATCTTGGTATGCGGTATAAGATGTCGATCTTTTTTTAGTTTCTGCCAGACTGATTTCCATTTTCCCAGACTGTTTCTGTCAAATTGAGTTCTTATTCCAATAAATTCAATCTTTGGGTTTATCAAATATTATGTCGCTGTGCTCATTGACTTCTGCATATTGTGTCTTAAATCTGTCCCACTGATTAACCTCTGTTTCTTAACCAGTACCAAGTTGTTTTAATGATTACTGTTTTGTGGAATAGTTTGAGATATGGTAGTACTAGACCTCTTTATTTTCTATTTCTTGTATTTCCCTTGAGATCCCAGAACTTTTGTTTCTCTGAATTAATTTTGGTATTTTTTTTAACTGTTAAGCAATCCTTTGGGGTTTTTCTCCCCAAGGCGGGGGGAGGGGGATATGACACTGAATAAGTAGATGAATTTAGGGAATATTTTCATTTTTGTTACATTGGTTCACTCTAGTAGCGAGCAATTATTATTTCTCCAACTATATAGAGCTATATTTTTTTTCTTATAGAAGAGTTTTTTAGTTGTATTCATATAGTTCGTGTGTGTGTGTGTGTGTGTGTGTGTGTGTGTGTGTGTGTGGTGGCTAGTGGACTCCCAAGTATTTTATACTTTGTGTAGTTATTTTAAGTGGAATCTCTCTTTTTGTTGGAAATATACAGATATGCTGATAATTTTTGTCAGTTTACTTTATAGCCTGAAAATTGGCTGAGTTATTGTTTCAATTAATTTTTAGTTGACTAGGAGTCTTTAAGAAAACCATCAAATCATTTGCAAAAAGCAATAAATATTTTGTTTCTTCTTTGCCTCTGCTTATTTCCTCAATTTCTTTTTCTTGTCTTATCACTGCACCTCACATTTCTAGCACTATATCAAACAGTAGTGGTAATAATGGGCGCCTTTGTTTTGCCCCTGTTCTTATTGGAAAATCCTCTAATTCCCATGACTGATAATTCTGGCTCTTGGCTTTAGATAGTTATTATCTATCATATTTCTGAAAGATCCGATTATTACTCTACTTTGTATTTTTTGAAAACAGGAATGGATGTCATATCTCGTCAAAAGCTTTTTCTGCATCTATTGATATGATAATTTGATTTTGTTTTTCTCATTGTTAGTATGGTCAATTGTATTCTTAGTTTTCCTTATATTGAGCCAGCACTCCATTCCTGATATAAAATTAACTTGGTCATAGTGCATAATCTTTGTAATATGTTGCTAAAGTCTACTTTCTGAAAATTTATTTAGTTGTTTTACACTGATATTCATTATTCTATAGTTTTATTTCTCTGTTTAGGTTTTCCTTGGCTTAGGTGTCAAGACTTTTTGTATCATAGACTATTTGTATCATGGAAGGAATTTGGCAGGACCCCCTTTCTATTTTTTTTCAATCAGGTTTATGCTATTGGTATTAATTGTTCTTTGAATGTTTGATAGAATTTAGTTGTGAGTCCATCAGGCCCTGGGTTTTCTTTTCCTTTGGGAGTTCATGTATGACTTGTTCATTTTCTTCTTCTGAGATTGAATTAAGTCTTCTATTTCTTGTTCCATTCTTCTCGGCATTTTGTAATTTTATAAGTATTCATTTCATTTAGCTTATCAGTTATATTGGCATATAATTGGAAATGGAATGGAATTCAGAAATAGTTTCTAATAATTTCTTTTCTTTCATCTTTATGGGTTGTGAATTTGTTTTTTCATTTTTGATATTTGTAATTTAGTTTTGTTTCTCTTTTAAAATCAAATTAGTTAATGGTTTATCTATTATATATTTTTAAACAGCTTAGTTTTATTTAATAGCTTTTTTGCTTTTCAATTTTGTTAATATTTTCTTTGATTTTCATGATTTCTATTTTGATGTTTAATTGAGGGCATTAATTAGTTGGTTTTCTAGTTCTTTAAGTTGCATGGCCAGTTTATTGATCTGCTCTTTCTTTTATTGACAAAAGTGTTTAGAGATATAAAATTTCTCTTTAAGGCTGCTTAGTCACATTTCCTGAATTCTGGTAAATTGGCTAATTTTTGTCATCATCTTTAATGAAATTATTCATTATTTCTTATGATTTGTTCTTTTATCCAGCAGTTCCTCAGGATTAAGTTATTTAGTTTCCAATTAATTTTAAATCATTTATTCAGTGACCCTTTATTTAAGAAAATAATTTTCATTACACTGTGATCTGTAAAAGATACGTTTAGCATTTCTGTTTTTCTATATTCGTGAGATTTTTATACCCTAATACTTGGTCAATTTTTGTTACACTTTCATGGACCACTGAAAAATACTTATACCCCTGTTACCATTTTAAAATTCCTAGAGGACTATCATGTGTAGTTTCTCTAAAATTTTCTTTATATCTGTAAGTTCTTTCTTTTCTTCCTTCCTCCTTCCTTTCTTCCTTCCTTTTGTTTCTTTCTTGCTTGTTAGTTTTATCTAGTATGAAAGGAAAGGAATAAATCAAGATCCCTCACTATTATGGTTTTATTGTATTTCTCCATGTAACTCATTTAACTTTTCCTTTTTTTATTTTTTGCATATGTGTTTAATATTGATATTTATTCATTGTCTATAGTACCTTTCAGCAAAATATGCTTTTGCTATTTGTCTCTTTTAATTAAGCCTATTTTTTATGTCTTGTTTGAGGTTATGATTTCAGCTGAGGCATAGATTTTGTTCCAGTCCCTTATTTTGTTTCTGCACGAATCTTTTTTTTTTTCTTCAAACGTGCTTCTTGTAAACAACATATTATTTTGGATTCTCCTTTTTAATCCATTCTGCTATCTTTTTTCAGTTTTATGGGTGAGTTCATGCCATTGACATCCACAGTGATTATTCTTAGTTTCCCTCTGTCCTATTATACATTTTCCTTCTATTTATTTTCTATCCCTGGGGCTCTAGATTTGGCAAAATCCGCTTCTGTTCCCTTGCCCCTCTTCTCTTTTCTTCATGCAGTGTTACGCAACCCTAGTTTGTTATCCTTTCTTTTCTTTAAAACTCATCTTCAAAATTAACCCTTTTTATTAGTTTGTTTTGCTTAGAACTAATTCCTCCCTTAATCTACCTTTCCTCTTATTTTACACCCACTCCATTTTCCCTTTTCCCTCCAGTTCAGGGGAATATGTTTCTGTACCCAACAGTGTGTGTGTGTGTGTCTGTGTCTGTGTGTGTCTGTGTCTGTGTGTGTTCTTCCTTCCTTTGACTAGATCAGATGACAGGTTCAAGTGTTGCCTCGTTCCCCTACCTCTTCCTCCTTTTTAGAGTTATCTACTTACGTGCCCTGATTGTCTAATTTCCCCTACCCTTGCTCTCCCTTTTTCCTCAGTGTATCCCTTTTCCTCTTCCATTCTCATAAGATTATCAAAGCATACAAAACAACTCTATATTTTTACATGTCCTTGCCTCCTCCAGTAAAATATGAGCCAGTTTGTTTCCTTCTTTGTATTTATATCCCCAGGGCCTAAAGCAATGGCTGGCACATAGTAAACACTTAGTAAGTACTTGTTGGTTGATTTAATTCTCAACTTCTTCCTCTCACTCCGTGTATTCATTCACTCGCAAAATCTTGTCATTTCTGTTTCCACATTTATTTCCTTTCATATATACCCCTTCTCTTCACTCACAGCCTCCCCAGGATCTTACTCCTTCTTTCTGAGACTTTTGCAGTATTTTTCTTTCTCGTTGATTCCTCTATGTCTAGTTTCTCCTCCCTCTTCAATCTGTTGTCCGTTCAACTGACAACATTACTAAGATCTGTCTGACCAAGTCACTCTTCTGCTCAGAAATCCTCAGTGGTTCCTATTACCTCTAGTATAGGAGATTTCTCAGCCAGCTTTGAAAGCTGTCCCAATTTGCACTCCTCCCTGCCTTTTGAGATTTATTTAATATTCCTTCCTATCATGTATTCTCTAATCCTGCCAGACTGACCTACTTGTTCCCTTTTCCCAAAGTCACCATTTCCCTCCTGTGTCTGTGACTTTGCTCTACTCTGACAGGAATCCATTTTTGGTTGAGCTTCAGCCCAAGTCTTATCTCCTCCAGGAAGCCTTTCTTGATTCCCTGTGGTTGTTTGTGCTCTTTCTCTCTCTTCAAATTACCTTGTGTTTACTTCTCTGTGTACAATTTGTGTGCCCCTGGTAGAATGCAACCTTCTTGAGGCCAGTGACTGTTTTGTATTTGTATACTTGGTGCTTAGCATGATGTTTGGCACATAGCTGGTGCTGAATAAATGCTCAAAAAAATCAATTCAAGGCTCATCTTAAATGCCACCTCCTCTGTGAAATACTCTTGTCTCGTTTCTCATATGGAGCATTTTATGTCTTTCATGCACTCAACATATTCTCTTTGTGGGTTATTTGTATATCTAACTCGTTAATTCAATTAGCTGGAAGTTTGTCTTGGGAATGGCGGTAACCCTGCTTGTGGATATCTTTTATTTGTTTTTATCTGTGACCTTGTGGACTATATATATGGGTCTGAGTCTATGAGCAGAAGAAGAACAATGTTAAAAATGAGTTTTTGTCTAAGATTTGTGGAGTGATTGACAGTGCTGGACAGTAGATAGCCATAATGACTATAACCATGTGAATGGAAACAACAAAATAGCTGGGAAATTAGAACCATCTAGCCTGCCCCTCCCTCCACCTCCTGCTGCCATGGCATGGGCCTATGGGTATTGTTTTATACCCCTAGATAATGTGCAGAAAATGTCACACTTTTTTGATATGTTGGTTAGATTTGCTGAATTGTTTTTTTTCCCACTTTTCTTCAATTCTAGGTTGTATGGGATGGATCTCTGGGAGGAAATACATTGAGAAATGCAGGTGATGTGGAAATAAAGAGTGTTAATAAAGTTTATTGGGGGTGGGAATGCACCACACAAATTCCCAAGTGTAATTCCACCTGTTCTCTTCCTCCTATTTACTTCCAGCCCAAGGTCATTGTCTCCCCATCCCCCTCACCCCCCATTCTGACCACACTTCAAGGCTCAGCTTCAGCAGGAGTCCTTTCCCAATCCCCACAGCTGCTGGAACATTTAAGGTGATGTCATGTTCATTAGGTAGGCATTTTGTAGCTATGATTTACTTCTCATGTGTAATTTCCCTAAGGGCAGGGACCTTTGTATCCTCAGAGTTTAGCACAGTGCATGGCACATGGGTACCCACTTAACAAATGCTTGTTGGTTGATTGGTATGGCCGCCTATCATGGAGTACCACCTCCCAGAGTCAGAAGAATGACCAAAGATCATGGAAAGATGTATAGTGGGTATAGCATAGTCATGGCAAATTATTAGGAACAACACTACCCCAAATATTGAAGGGTGTGTGCAGGAAACAATATTCAAGTGTCAGAGAGATGAAAGTGGACATGGCCATGTAGAGAAAGTGAGTCCGCATGTTCTGGTACCCCACTTCCTATTTAGAGACAGAGACAAAGAAGGTGCTCGTGGATCCCAAGAGGTGAACTTGGTGGGAGGATATAGATGAGAGTCCCACGGTGTGCTGGCACAAATACCCTGAGGTCTCCGCCATTGGGAGACGCCCCACAGATCCTCCTCATTTCCCCCTCTCACTCCATGCTCAGAATGCTCCCAGGGCTGGGGAAGACGGAGTTCTTGCCTGATTGTGCTTACAGAAGCCATTGACAAGTGTTTTCCTCTCCACATCTTGTCACGAGTGCAGGCATTTTTTCCACTTTGCAGATGAGGAAACTGAGGCCCAGAGTAGTTAGACACTGGCTCACAGTTGGAACTTGAACTTGGTTTTCCTGACTAGCATGTGTTGAGCTTTATTCTCAGTCTAGAACATCCCAATGTGACCTGAGAGGGATCATGGGTGACCATTTGATCATGGGTGAAAGTAAGTGCCTTGGTGGCCCCTTCTCTTGAGAAAATTTAATTTTGAAGAATTGTTTTTATCCTATCAATATAAACCCTCTAATAAAAGGTCACATATAAAACTACAAACTCCAAATTCTTTACAACTTTCCCAATTATAGATTACATAGTGACAGAAGCATCCTAGTTGCTTGTGTGTCTCTTGTTTTTTTTTCTGGCTTTTTAAAGGGAATTTTGTTTCTGGTATTATGGTTGTCATTGAAGTGGGCAAAGTTCTGCTTCTGCTTCTTGACTCTTCACTCTTCCTGTAAGTCCGCCTGTATTTCTTTGTATTCCTGTTTCTTATTTTGTCTGAAATAATAATAATATTCGTGATATTCTGGAGCCTTGGTTTTCTTCAGCTAGTTCCCAATCACTGGGAGTGTGGGTAGTTTGTGTTACTGCTATTTGAGGCTGTTTTGGTGAAGGCGCTCTGGGGTTTTTACCCTTTTGATAATGTTCACAGGCCTTAATCCCAATAAGTCGAACCACTTGGTCAAAGGGTAGCAGCAGCTTCAGAGCTCTTAGAGGTCACCATTTGCTTTCCGAATGACTCTACTGAATGCCAAAAATCCGATGGTGTGCCTGTTTCTTCACAGTCTTGCCAGGGCTGAATTTTTCCATTTTTTTCTATTTTTGCCAATTTAAATGGTATCAGGAGGTATCTCAGTTGTTTCCGTTCACCCTTGCCGTCGGTGAATTTGAATGCTTTTTCAGGTGGTTGGTCATCGACAATCTCTGTTTCATCCTTCTGCGGGCCCCCCTCTTGTAGCCAGTCAGCTGAGTATGGGAACATGTGTAGTCCTCGCTTCCAGTACCCCAAACACTGGAGGGTAATGAAGAGGAAGTGGCTGGGACCTGATGAGGTACCGAAGTGAAGCAGCTTCAGGTCCTTTTCCTTCTTTCCCAGGGACGTTGTTGCAGGCTGACATTATGCTGAGTCCAAAAAGAGTTGGGTTTTTTTAAGAACCAAGATGGGTCCGAAGAACCTGCTGCCCTGGTCGGATTGCCTGGGGGCTCAAGCTTTGTGCTTGGCCATTCCAGGCTGGAGGCCAGAGCCAGTTGGAGTCTTTGCAGGGTTTGGCTGTGGGCCTGGGGCTTTCTTTGCTGGTTCAGTTCTAAATGTGAACACCAATAAATCCAGAGCCAGAAGACCTGAGTTTTAATCCCAGTCCTATCATTTATTGCGTTTGTGACCTCAGGTCAGTTGCTGTCAGCTGAGCCAGAAGATCATCCATCTCAGACGCTGTCCATCTCTAAGACACAAGGTTCCTAAGAATGGAAAAGTCTGATGTTTCCTGGCATTTTGGGCTCTCACTTCCCAATTTTCCCAGCCTCATTTCTCCTGGTCCTCCCTCAGGCTCTCTGCTCCAGCCTAATGGGTCACTAGCTGTTCCCTGAACTGCCTGTGTAGGGTGGGTCATTCTCTTCTTGAGACAGGTGCTTGATGTCAAAGAGAATTGGCTTGATTTTCACATGTTTCCTTCTCTGTTGGAGGTGGGGGCTGATCCACATGTGACATAGATTCCATGCTTTTACTGATCCTGGTTGCCTTCCTTTAGACCCCCTAAAGCAGCTGTTCCCAGAGCAGAAAACAAGACTCCGGTTGGGGCCTGATCAGAGAACAGCAGGACCTCTGTCTAAGAACACATCACATTCTGTGCCTCAGTTTGCTGAAATTCCAAGGCAAAGTGTGGTGCTTTTAAAACTTTTTTTTTTGCTTTGAAAGAGTTTCCACAAACACAATTCAGACTTCTCAGCCTTCATTAGAGATGGGTGATGCACATGGAAATGCTTGTGACTCCAGTAGATCTTACACATGAGGACAAGAAAAGTCATAGAGATCCTTCAGCTAACTTATTTTTCTGAGTTATGGCATCAGAGGAAAAGTCGAGTGTACCATGTTTTAACTTCAAATCACCTATTCCCTAAGTAAGTTTGCCCCGTATGTGAGGTCTAGTGTCCCCTTGTTCCAGGCTGAGTTTGCAAAGAGTAAGAGGAACTGATCTGATGTTTGTGGCTTCTGAGCTCGGTTAGTGAGAGGCTCAGCGTATGGACTCTAGCCTCTTGTGGCTGTGGAGGTGGGCTTAGTGGTGGTGTAATGTGTGTATTCGGGCTGCACTGGGACCTCCTACCCCCATCCCAGCCAACCGCTGCATGTTAAATGCGTTGTTCACAAGGAGGATGGGATGAATGTATGCGTGGATGGGAAATAGCAAATTAGGAGAAAAAGAATGTCTGAATAAAGAACATGCCAGCCAACTAGTTGACAAGAAAGCCTCCATTTATTATATTATTAATTATTATGTATTGTATTAATAATTATAAATTATTATTTATATATAAACTATATATAATAAACATATATAAATATATTTGTATATATACATATTTTAATGTATATAATATATGAATATATAAATTATAAATATTTTTTAAACAAAATATAAATAATAATTATAAATAATAATACATTGATTAATATATATATGTAAGCTCCTACTATATTCCTGGCACTGTGTTAAGCACCAGCAATACAAAGAAATAGTCCTTACCTTCAACGAATGGCATTCTAATAAGGGAGACAATATGCAAGCTACTGTATACCCACAAGATATATACAGGGTCAATGGGAGGTGATCTCAGAGGGAAGATGCCAGTGTTAAGGAGGACCAGGAATGGTGGGATTTTAGCTGAGACTTGAAGAAAGACAGGGAGGCCAGGAGGTGGAGGGGCTAACCAGATCATTGGGCTCTGTATGGATCTCACATTTTAGAAAGGATGCAGGAAGGGGTGACCAGATGGAGAGAGAATAGACACTGTGTTGATAGGCTGTCAGTAGCTCTCTCTCCCTCTCTCTCCCTCTCTCTCTCTCACCCTCCATCCCTCCCTCTCGCTCTCTTTCCCTCTCTCTCCCCCCTACCCCACATGAATGCACACACACACATAAGCACACCTCTATCTCAAGGTTTTCACTTTAATTCTGGAGTTTTCTTACTTTGGGTTCTTTTTTGAGGAAGTTTTTGTTCCTTTGATTCCACAGAATGTATAGCACCTCCTCCACCTGGGGCACATGTGGTAGAGGAGGGTCTGTCACCTTTGACCCTTTCCTCTCGACAGCTAGCACTCACTTAATTGGCTGATGAGCCATGATTCCATGGACATCCTAAAAAGCCAGTCTTCACTTCTTAGTCTCTACTTCCTGCTGACCCTCTGGAGTGCATGGCCTCCTGGCAAGTCCGTGCCCGGAACACCTCCTCTTTGTGACCTCTTTCCTTCTGTACAGGGGCTTGCAAGATCTTCACAGGCTGTTGGCATCTTCCCCAGCACAGGCACCCAAGCAGTGGTGTATTGACAACCAGAGCAGTTACAGTGGGAATCGTGGCGGTCAGAGGGCCCAGGAGAGGAGTAGATGCCCACAGAGAGAAACAGAACTTGTGGGGGGGGAGGTGGTACTGACTGGGCAGGGGAGACACTGACACTGGACCGCCTGGCATGGGGTGCCCGCTTCAGAGAAGGCGCTGTGATCTACGAGCGAAGCAGAATTGAAGTAGCTCACAAGAAACATGAGATGCACAAATTTAGAGGCACCTCCCCTGCAAATGCTCATACAGACTGTTTGTGCCAGGCCTGTTTGTGCCCGTCCTGTGCTAGAGCCTTCCGAGCCCCTACTCGTCTGATCAGCCACAGTTGGGCGCACTGGACCTTGACCCCAACATAGCAATATTGCTTTGGTTCTCTTAGAGAACGAAGGACAACAACCAACTCAGTGGAAACACGCTGAGCAGCCCAAAGGTCTGAATACTGATTGTGATCATTCCAGAATTATTTTTGCTTTCATGTGCAGGAATAAAACCTGATTCATATTTGTGCTCTGGGCTTTCCTCCTTTCCCTCCCACCAGGGGAGGACCCTTTGGACTAGAGCCAAAAATAGAAGAGTCTCAAGAGTCTGAGGTTGGAATGGATCAGAGCTTGGGAGCCAGCTCTGCCATTGGGAAGACAAGCAACCCCAGAGCACTGAGCCTGAGGCAGTTGGCAAAGGCAGATGGAGGCTGGGGATGGTCGAAGGTCACCTACCCTGGACCCTCATCCCAGCCTGAGAACCAGGTGGTCCCTAAACGTGGAGGAAGGACAAAGAGGAGATGAGTAAAAGACAAGGATCTGGACCGGGGGACAGCACTGGGTGGAGTGAGGAAAGAGAGAGCTCAGTGATGGTGGCCAACGGAGACTTTGGAAGAGGCAGGGAGGAGACAAAACTTACCCAACCTGGCATTTATTCAGTGCAGAGCATAGTGCCCTGTACACAGTAGGTGTTTAATAAATGTCTGTTGAATTGGATTTCTCCTTTGCTACTCTGCCATTGTTCCACAGTCTCAAGAGAGGACTCATGTCTAGCCTAGAAGCTAGTAACATTAGTAACATTAATTCAGTAATCTTGAATCCTCTGAGTTCCTCTTGAGACAATGATTTATTTCATCATTTTAGGGTCAGAGGAACATGGAATAAAGAGTTGTTAGGGGCCTTAGAGTTCATTTCATCCAAGTCTCTTGTTTTTCAGATAAGAAAAGAGGTAGGTGACTTCCCCAAAGCCACACGGGTGGTGGATGCAGACTCACGGCTTCTGACTAAAGCCAACAGTCATCCCACTGGGCCACCTTTTGTCTGTCTCTCTGCACTCACTTCAATGGAATCTTGAGTTCTAAGAAGCATCCTTGGGGAGACATCAGAATGTGGGTGGAAGGGACATTGCTGATAGCTATCACAAGACAGGGCTGGAGGTGGCAGGACCCCTGGGTCCTGCCCAGGCCTGGGGGATAATGTCCCACCTGCACAAAAGGGCTGATGAAGCCTGTAGCACCTGCCTCCGAGGTCTCGGGAGGCTCCATTGAGAGGTGCCCTGGCTACCTGGGATGGGTATAGGAGACCCCCGAGGCTCTCCAGGATTTTCAGTATTTCCATGAGAACTGCCACTTCTTGTTGCCTCTCATCCTGAGTCCTGGAGGTCTTCCTCTGAGGCTGGGGACTTTTCATGAATGCCCTTCCAGGCATTACCTCTTACTCTTCTCCCCACTGGGCCCATCCATCTTCCTGGCCATAGATGCCAGCCCAGGGAGTGAGTTCTGACTGGCGACTCTCTCTGAGACCCCCATTTCAGAAATGCTCTGCCTGACTTCCTTTTCTCCAGCCTCATCAACCACCACGTATGGGGACTCCTCTCCCACCTCCTCAGCAGCAGCCTTCTTGTCCTGGAGGCTGCTCCTATGACCCTCTACTTCCATCGGGGAGTTCCTCCTGTCCAGATGCCCAAGGACCTCCATGCTTACTCCTCTGCGGACTCCATGCCTGACCCTGGACTTTCCCACCTCTTCCCTGGCAGCCTTGGCCTTCCCCTCTCCCCATTCCCAGTCTTCCAGTTCCCTTTTATGTGTCATCTGTCCTTGTTAGAATGTAAGCTTCTTGAGGGTAGAGACTATCTTTATTGTTTGTAGTTGTATCCCCAGCACTTAGGTGTGCCTGGACATAGTAAGCACTTCTTAATAAATGTTATCTCTCTGTTTCAACTTTCCTTCTCTCCCCCTTCCCCCACCCCAAATTCTCTCCAGTCCTGGAATCATGAAGCTTGATCAAATCAACTCTGCCATTGGAGTATGTCAGACTACTGACCCTGGGCCCACTCACCAACCCTGTAACTTTGCTTCAAAGGTGACCAGGAATGCCTCTGGTGAAAAGACAGGGGAACAGCCTGTGCAAAGACATGTAGATGGGAGATTGTCCACCCACCATAAGGAACATCAGAGTGGGCCATTTTGTCTGGCAAAGTCATGGAGAGGAATAAGCTTGGACAAGTTGGGTGCAGCTGGAGCATAGAGGGCTTTTCATGCCCTGAGGACATGCTCTCTGGCCACTTGAACACTTTCCACTGTTCTGTGGACCTTACTAGGGGTCACTGCCTCATTCTATCCTGGGATGAATCTTGACATCATGACTGTCTTCCCAGACTCTGAGCCATGGAGGCTGCCCTGGAGCACCCACCCGCCATGCTCATTGGAATCGAGGTTGTGAGCTTTGGCTGCTGGAACCTCTGGCATCTTAGACCATTTAGACTTAAGGAAAATTCAGGGGAAAGAGTAAGGAGGAATTTGGAGGGTTTTGTTTGTTTTTCCTGAATGGAGGGGTGTTGGATGTTCTCTGCCCAGCTTCCTAGGGGCATCTCCATGGCCTTCCCTGGCTCACTTTCTTAAACAGAAAGCAGTGGTCAGATCTTCATCCCCAATGGCCAGTCTCTGCACCTCCTGGGAGCCCTCTCAGGCCCAGCTTTTGCAAACCCGCTGAGGGTGAGTGGGGGCGTTTGGCCAGGAGCCTTTGGACAGGCAAGAAACCCTGCAATTCCCATGGATGCTGATCGTTCCTTGGAATGGAAAATGTTCTATTTTTGGTGGCAAGAATATTTCTGAGGGGAAAAAACTTCCCCATGAAACAAAGCACAGCAGTGGTGTATGTGTTTGGTTTGGGGATAGTTCAGGACAACTTTGGGGTGTGGAAGGTGGTCTCCAGAGGCTGTGGTTTCGGGGAGATAAGGGAAAACATTGTATTTTTCTTCTGGATTCCCACTGTGGCTAGAAGGAAGGCCCTGAGCCTGGGGGCTGCCTACTACTCTATTGGAAGCCAATTGGTATATATGGGAAAAGGCCTTTTCAGCCATCAAAGGGGAGAGTAACTGGACACACACACAAGTGCCCGAGAAAGAAACCCAAGATCGGCTTCTGGGAGAGCCTTGTGTTGCCCTAGGGCCCCTCATCCCCACTCCTCCAGCCCACCAGTCAGCATGTATTAAGCACCTACTATGTGCCTGGCACTGATGATGTGAAGACAAAAACTATCCCTGACCTCAAGGACCGTAGGGAGAGATGGCATGCATATATGTAAACCTAGAAACCCGCTATGAGAATGCTCGCCAACAACCAGACTTTGTTGGCCTCTGATCTCCCAGGAGAAGTCTATGGGGGATGGCATGGCATAAAGAGCATCTCAGCTCCTCTGCTGGTCTCGTGGGTGTTCTTGGGCAGGTCCCTTCCCCCCTTGCTTGGCTTCCCTACTGGTAAATGAGGGCATAGACTAGACAAAGTCCCTTTCTAGCTCTTTATCCTATGATAGGGTCATAGGTGCAGAACTGGAAGGGACCCCAGGGCTCATCTGGTCTAACCCATCCATTTTAAACTTGAAAAAATTGAGGCCCAGAAGAGTTGGTGACTTTCCTTAAATCACACTTAAGATTCATATGTACTGCTGTGATAAGTCAGTGGAGTCCATTCAATCATGTTCAGCCCTCTCTCCAGGGAATCACTGAAGCTCGCTCTCTGTTTATGGTGAAAACATCTTTTAAAAACAGGGGCGGTAAGGAGGAGTCAGTGCCCAAGGAATGAACTTGGAGTTGATGTCACACACCACCCCCAGATCCTCAGAAATGCTTTCTTTGAGGTGCAGTGAGTTGGGTCTCCAAAGTCTCCCTGCTTGGGCCTCCCTTCACTTTTCAACGTCAGGTCTGTGTCTCCCTGACAATGGGGAAGCTGGACTGGCAGCTGAGTCTCAAAGGTCACTGAGAAGAACCTGGGGCCTTTGTCCCCAGCGATCATACCATTGTTCCTGAGCCTCCACCACTGTGTTCCGTTATTATAAATGAGCCAGTAGACATCAACTAGCTTTTAGAAAATGGATTTACTAAGACAGTATAGCAAAAATAGTTGGCATAAAACATGGTCCCCTAAAGCCTGGTGTCATATCTTCCCAATAGTATTCACAAAATCCAGTGAGAGAGTGGTAGTGAGGTACCAGAGCAGAGATAATTTGGAACAGAGGTATACCTCCCAACTTCTGGCTCTAGAAAACCCCCTCCCTTTCCCTTTGTTTTGGGGTGTGAAATTAGTAAAGGACAAGAGGCTCCCCTGCTTATATGGGCCAGCCTGCTGCGCAACCAGGCCACTCACCTGTGCACTTTACTCAGCCACAAGTGCTCCAGTGGACAGTGCCTTACTGCCACAATTTAGCTCCAGCCATTAGTGGAAATTCCAATGAGAGTCTAGTCTCTTGGCTACTTCCATTTCAGGATTTATGTTCCCCTAATATTAGGAGGAAAAACCTCAAAAAGACACAAGTGGCTACATCTTCCAGTCACCAGGGGTGGCTAAGAGAGAGGGCTGATATCTCTCCCCCACCTGGCTATTGGGACCAGCTCAAAGCAGTTCATTGGAAGCTACAAAGGGAAGAATGTGATGAAGGGGAGAGTTGCCCCTTGAGTTTCCAGTTCAACAACTCTAGTTATCACTTCTTCCAGCTGTGCGACTAGTTAAAAGACTCTTTCTCATCACACAGTGCTAACTCCTGAGTCATTATGACCAGAAACTTGCTCCCCATCCCCGGCCCCGCCCCCCAAGGCTCTACGTAGTCACGTGGAAGGCAAGGAATAGCTAGACAGCCTTCAAGGGCTGGTCCTCCCAGGCCTATCCATCCCCCTGACAAGTGCTTTGCAAACCTGATGAAAATGGCAGTTGTCATTCTAGCTAATGTGTGGAATGTTGGGCTGAATGGAATACAAATAAGTAATTGAATAAGGGCAATTTTTCCCTTTGGGTTTAAGAACAATAGGAACTTCATAACTACGTGTTCCGGCAGCTGCAGTGACCTGAAGCTCCCACGATCTTGGCAGAAGGAAGCTCCAGAGCCAGGGTGGAGCCAGGATCCTTCCTACCTTTCCAGCCTTCTCACCCATTTCTCTCCTCCATGTACGTATTCTGTAATCAGCAACACCAGCCTTCCTGTGGGTCCTCACACACAACGCCCCATACCTTTTTCCTGCTGTCCCCCATGCCTCCTTCTCCCTCCTTTTCCCTGGCTTCCCTCAGAACTTAGCTTAAATCCCATTTTGTGCAACAGGTCTTTCCTGGTCCTCTCAGGGGTACTTCTCACCCTCTGAAATTACCCCCAGTTTGTCCTGTCAATGTCTTGTTTGTGTCAGCTGTATGCTTGTCTCTTCCAATAGAATCTGAGCCTCTTGAGGGCAGGACTGTGTTCTTGTAATTCTTTGTGTCCCCAGAACTTAGCGTAGTGCCCAGCACATGCTTAATAAGGGATTGCTGTCATGTTTATTGACTGACTTTTCTGCTCTGGTCAGCTTTTATATGGAGGATTGTCTGGTGCTGGGCACTATGGTTTAGGAAAAACATAGACAGGCTGCCACAGGAGAGCAGGTAAGAAAGAGAGGGGACCCCAGCACATGTTCTCTAGGGACTGGGTAAGGGCTCAGTGGATGGTGCATCCAAGAGCTGGGGCGTGCTAGCTTCATTCAAGGATTTGAAGGGCAGCCATGTGGGAGAGGGATTCCTCTATTCTGCTTGGCCCACTACGGTAAGAAGAGGAACAGTGCGCAAAAGACGCAGGTTCCCCTTGGCTGGCGGTCTCCAAGCAGAGGCTGGATGACCACTCGGGGGCACGTCATAGAAGGGATTCTTGGCCAGTTACAGGTTTGACATAATGGCCTCTAATGTCCATTCCCACCCTGCAGTTCTATGTCTGGGTCTCAGCTTGAGAGGGGCCAGGCATAGCTGGAATATTGGGTCCTTAGGCAGAGTCCTCTAACTACTGTTTGATGAGAAATGGAGGTGACAGAAGGGCGGAATCTTAAGAGAGAGAATGGCCCTCAGAAGCCAAGTCTGCTCGATTTGAGACGTGAATCTTTTCTCTGAGATCCCCAACAAAGCTGTCAGCCGGCCTGAAGTGCCTCTGGTGGAGGGGACCTCGGAACTCACAGCCCCCTCCACTTGGGGCAGCTCTGATGGTCAGGAATCCTCCCTCCCTCTTTCAAGCTGAAGTCTTCCTCCAAGTGGCTTTGTTCATTTCTCTTTCTGCTCTCTGGGACCGAGCCGGATGAGACTGGTCAGCACCAACTCCTGACAGCCAACATGACTCTACCCACCAGAACACAGCCACGGAAGCCATGGAAGCAGTGAAGAGCAGGGATGAGGAGCCAGCCGCACACCAAGGGTTGGACTGTTCTGCCTCTGAGTTCCCCCCAGCTCTAAATCTGTGCTTCTGGGAACGCCAGGCAGGGCCCTCTGAGGGACGATGCTGTGGTTGGAGATTTTTATCTTTGGGAAGGGGAGGGGGACCGTCCCTGTTCCTCCTGCATTCTCAGGCCTAATCTTCCAGTCCTTTGGGCTTTAGGGGGCAAGGAGGAGGCAGGGAAGAGAGAGGGGCATCTCTCAGGCAAGCTTGCACATTTTTCTCCAAATATTAGGTCAAATTCTCTGTAAAACCCCTGTTTAAAACTTATTAAAACCACTTTGAAGTCCCAGAGAAGCAGGAAGTTAATTAGTGTGGCTTTGATATGGTCGGGCCTGTTTAAACAGCTGCTCGTGGACCTCCAAACAATGAGAACCACAGTGGCCTGGGTCGGTCTGGGATGGCCTGCCCCAGCTTTGGGCTTCAGTGGAGGCTGGTGGGTAGCCATGGCTGTGGCGGCAGGGGCAGCGCCTCAAGTCAAGGGCTCTTGAAACCTCAGGGAGGAATTTCTAAGGTGGAAGATGGCTCCCGAGGAATGGGTCAGGACAGGAGTGACCTCTGGGAGAAGAGAAAGGGTCTGAGCTTCATGCTCTGGGAGTCCTGGGACACTTGGATCTAGGAATGTTTGCTTATTTTTTTTACCGTATGATTGATGCTTTTTGGCTTAGTATCTCTCTCATTTCTGGATGTACCCACACAGTCTCCCAGAACAAAACCCTCCTCTAACATGAGAAAAAAAAAGCACCTAATATATATGTATCAGAGCTCTCCTGACAATGTATACACCATCATGCTTCCATGGCTCCCCACCTCTTTTCCAAGAGGTGGGAGAGGTGCATTTCTCTGGGACAGTCATTGGTTTTCAATTAACCAGTCAGGAAACATGACATGAACGAGTGAGTGAATGAATGGAAAATGATTTGAGGACTTATTGTGTGCTGGCCACTGTGTAAGCACTTTTATAAATGTTATCTCATTTGATCCTTACTACGGTCCTGGGAGGTAGGTGCTGTTCTTACCCCGTTTTACAGCTGAGAAAGGTTAGGTACCTTGCCCAGGGCACATAGCTAGCAGGATTCAAACTCAGGTCTTCCTAGCTCCCAGCACATAGCACTCTACCCAACGTGTCACCTACGGAAGGGATCTGGTCACGGATCATAGATTAAAGGCTGAGAGTCCAACCCTGCCATTTATAGAATGGAAGCCCAGAGATGTTAGGTGACAGCTCAATGAGTGGCAGAGCTGGAAATTTGAACCCAACTCTTGTGACTGTGATTCCAGTGATCCTTCATCTCACTAGGCCCACCACAAGGCAGGGCTGCCTGCATGGGAGGATTTGAAGGATCTTAGAAAGGATGCCTCCCATACATGGGTCTCTGTGGGTGTCCATGGAGGGGTGAAGTCCACATGGGCTCTAGGTCTGTTTGTTTCACATACTGGTTGTGTGAATGCCATTGAACCACGAGCCTCAGCTTCCTCATCTGTAACATGGGGGAACGGTGATACATGCAGTACTTCACTAGGTAGGGTTTTGTGTACGGATTCGATCTTGTTTTTCTCATGACCCAGCAGTGGGTGGCAGGTTATCTAACATACAACCATGTTGATTTTTCTAACACTTAGAAAGATTTTCTTTGGGTATACTCTCCTTGCTGCCTTCTCTACTCAAGCCCATCTAAGACCCTCGGTGGCTCCCGCTACCCACAGAATCAAGGCCAGATGCCAAGTCTCCCACAGGCTCCTCTGGCCACATCTCCCACAAATCTTAGCCCCACTGCTGGTTGCCGCCTGTGTGACCTCCGACTTCATTTGTCTAGGCCTGAGTTTCCTTGCCCATGAAAGGAGTCTATTCACTCCCTTCCACAAATCCTTGACTTCAATCTGGCTGATCCAGTCATCCCCCTTCCCACTCCCCAGCATTTCTTTCCCCTCCTCCCATTCCTCCTCCTCTTCCTCCTCCCATTCCTCCTCCTATTGCACCTCCTTCTCCCATGTTCCCCTCCTCCCCCTCCTCCTCCTCCTCCTCTTCCCCACTACTCCCTGCCTGGTTTTACACACGTTACCTCCATCTTCTCACTTCTTTTGCTTGTTGAAAAATCACACCCTTCAAGGACCCCCTTGAATGGCTCCCTCCTAGGAGGCTCCCTTGCCTGCCCCAGCCCACACCTGGCTCTTCCTCCTCCAAACTCCAACGCTCTGTCTAGGCCTCTCATTGGCTGCTTGGCATCATTATTTCATCCTTCCAAGTGTCTGACCAGGTACCAGAAGCCCCTTGAGGGTAAAGGCTGTGTCAGAAACCTTTTTGGATCTGCTGGGACGCTATAAACATTTGTGAATGGCCTGTGTGTCTGGGAGGGCCCAGGGGAGAAAGGAGCAGGGAGATCAGGAAATATGGTGGCTTCTTTTAGGTCTGAGGGGACCAGCCCAAATTGATGCTGCCTAGAGGCAGTGTGGGGCTTGGAGGTGGGGGTGGGCAGAGCACTGAACAGGATCACCAGGTGTATGAAAAGAGGCAGCCTGAAAAGCTCATGAAGGGAGACATGGCATCTAGGACTAAGGAGATGAGAGCTGGAAGGTACGATGGGCACCATACAGTATCACCAAACATGGATCCCCTCTGTCTTCACAGAGAAAGTGAGTTGTTCCTGGCACTTGGGTCGCTTCAGAATCAGCTCTCAGTGGGCAGTCAGATCTTCCTCTGGTTAGAGGCACAGTCAAGTTCATCGTCATATTAGAATTAAGGGTAAAGATGAGAATACTGTCACCTTGTTCTTAGAAACAATAGAGAGCCAGAGGAGTTTCTTGAGGAAGGCAGTGATATGGTCAGACCTGTTCTGGAGCTCCTACATTGATCGTGTTCCTCCTTCCCTGGATTAAATACTCTGTATACGTGTTCCTGTGGCCATGCTCTTGGAGGGTGGGACTGACTGCTTAATTTTAAATTTTATCTCCAGTGCTTTGCATAGTGTTTGGAGCATAGCAGACACTCAACATGTATCACATCCCCCATTTTGTGACTGCGAATGCCTTGAGATCAAGGACTGTCTGGCTTTTTCTTTTTGAATCTTCATCAATTAATACCAATACTTGGCAGATAGTAAATTCATAAGAGCCTTTTCACACAATTAATCACACATGTGTTGAAATGAATTGAACCTCAGCATCCTCAATGTCGAATAGAGTTCATTGCAGGGTCAGGGACTTAATCCAGTCTTAATCATTTAATTAGTTCAATTGCTATCAAGAACTTACTATGGTCAAAGTACCAAGATGGCGACACTATGGGGGGGTACGAATATAACCCAAATTGGGGCCCCTTTATTTAGAGCTCATTCACTCTGTATTTTCTGGCACGCTCAAATTCTCCGATTTCTCTCTGCTTTTTGGTTGGATAAATGTTTTTAACTGCTGTTCGCTATCTCTGATGGTCTTTGGTATAGCCCGAATTTGGTGGGAAAGAGTTAAGCCTTCACGGGTGAGCTTGGGACAGTCCTCTCCCCTAAGAGCAATCAGGAAAGTGGCTTTTGTTTTGAACCTCGACCAGTGATATTTACTGTGGCAGATAGATAGAATATTAGTTTCATAATGCTCTTTGAAACTAGGGCAGAGAGCACCAAACGCCCAGCCTCCCAAGCTCTCGGGCGTTGCCTTCCCCGCCTGCAGCTGCTACACTGACTCTCCTCTCCAGAGACGTGGTCCGGACCTCAGATCATGTCTATCTCTGCTTTCTTGGGAGCCAACCCATGCAGACATACACATTTCTCATGGCTGTGCGTATATATCGTACACAAAGGACCTTGAGATGGGGCCTGCCCTCAAGGAGCTGACATTCTCCATGAGCAGTTTGGGTGGAGGCACCTATATCTTTAATCACACATGGCTGATGGGCCCTTTCCTCTTTTCAGTGGTCTTTAAAGACTGGACCAAACCCTCAACCTGCACCTCCTTCTTCCCCCACTTCCATGGCCAGGCACCATGGCTTGGCTGGGGAAGGAGCTTTGGGAGAGCCACAGCATCTGGGAAGACTTCATGGACCCCCAAGCTGGGCTTTGCCATCTTTTTCCTAGGGGATGTGGTTAAAGTCAACTGCGGGAAAACTGCATATTTCTGGCTTTCTGTGCAAATGAAATCTCAGTCTCCAAATAGAGTATCAAGGCTGCTTTGGGGAGACAACACACGCATGCGTGTGAACACACACACACACACACACACACACACACACGCACACACACACACACACACACACAGACACACACGCACACACGCACACAGAGGCTGGCTGCCTTTGTTAGGTCTGTTTGTCCTGCTTCAAGAATAGCCTGAGCAGGGATCCTGTTTGGGATTCTGGAGCAGATCAGCATTTTTCTAATCCTTGATTTGACTTTGCTGAGACATCTCATTCTTAAAATGATGGGACTTTGGAAGGGAAGGGAAGCCCTTGCCGCCTAGGTCTGATTCGTTCCTGCTTCACCGATGGGTTGTGGGGAGGCCCAGCATCCCAGCGGTTCCCAGAGAACCTTGCTGCCCCTTTGCTTTCAAACAGGAACTCGAATTTTGCCAAAAGTAAACAAATGTGAACTCTGGAAGGCTTGTTTATTCTCCGACTCTGACTTCAGGACATTAGCATGGAGCCGCTGCTGGACAAAAAAAAAATGATGCTGCTGCTGCTGAGGCTGCCTCCTTCCACGTGGATCAAGGCCAGAATTCCCTGTGCGTTGATCTGTGCCTTTAAGTGCGGGTAAACACAGCATTCCTGAGCCCCACCAGCCCATTGGCTCCTCTTGCCCTGCTGGCTGCAGCTCTGAGCAGGGCTCTCCCTAGGAAGTCTCCGCTCTCTGGGCCATCAGGATGACTTGATTCTGGTATGTAAAGGACAGAAGTCATCAGAAAGTCAGAAGAAATTGTGGAGATGGGCTAGGACTCTAGGCCAATCCCTTTTGTGGTTTTCAGATACAATGAAGTGATAGAAACAGTGTGGGACGGTGGAAAAGTGCTAGTTGCCTTTGGAGTCAGGGGAGCTGAGTTCAAATTCTGACTGCCATCGATTACAGGTGTGACCATGGGCCAGTCATTTCACTTTTCTATGCCCCAGTTTCCTCATCTGTAAATGGGAAGATTAGACTACATGGCATTGGAATCCCCTCCCAGCTCTTAAATGAGAAGTCTAAGGGCGACAATCCCTCAGAGGAAGAAGAGATCTTCAAGGGCTAAATCCACGGGGAAGGCCTTGTGTTGGAGACAGACTCAAAATGGGTTTAGAAGGCCTCAGGGAGTGAGCAGGGGGTGAGAACTCCTCTGTGTTTTTATATGAAGATGAGTTGTAGAGTTTCATGTTTGGAGTTGGAAGGAACTTCAGAAAGGATCAGGTCCGATCCCCACATTGGACAGATATGGAAACTGAGTCCCAGAGAAAGGAAGTGACTCACCTAAAGTCACACAGAGCTAAGATTTGAACCCAGGTATTTGCGCTGCCTCCTGCGGTCCTCAGAACCTTCTGGAACCCATTTCTGACCCTGCTGCTGTACTACATCTTAATCTAACAGGGATAGCGACCAGGCATGTTATTTCACTAGTCCAGGAACTCTATACCAAGGCTTTCTCAGCCCTTTATCATTTTAGAGTTGCCTAGAGTACTGAGAGACCACTGACTCGTCCAGGGTCACACAGCCAGTATATCTCAAAGGTGGGACTTGAACCTGGGCTTTCCTGGTTCTGAGCTGAGTTCTCTGCCCACCATTCATTCACTAAGGCTACTGAATGTCTTTATCAGAGAGGTGTCATGGCCAGCACAGGCAAAGGTGAAACGGGCCATGTGGGGTCTCCAGCCGCTCCTCCCAGAAGCCCCGGCCAGCCCAGGCTGCCGGAGCTGCCCTCACCAGCTCGGAGCCAGGACTTGGCAGGAGCCCTGAGGTCCAGGTCAGTCTCTTCCTTCCCTCCGGGCTGGCATCCTTGGCTCTCCTCCCTGCCCCAGGTCCATTTCTGAACTTGCTCTGTTTTCTCCATTCAGGAGGCCAGATCAGCATCGCTCGTGGAAGGCCTGGCTTGGGGCTTGCTTGACTTTTGCAACCAGTTCAGCAACATCTGCTTTGCCCATTACAGAGATTCTTCCCATCCTGGCGCAGGGCCCACGTGCTTGCTGCAATTGATGAACAGCGATTTCCTTCCCAAACCAGGGTTCGGTGAACTCTCAATTGAATGGTTGTGTGCCCGCCGGTGCTAGTGGGACCCCTGCATCTCATGCAAAAGGGCCATGCAGTTTGAGACAGCAGGGTGTCCTGGCAAGAGCCTGGAGGTTGGAGGAGGAGGAGCCCAGCTCAGGGACCTTCAGCAAATGGCTGCGTCTCTCTGTGAAACTGAGGGGGTACATCCTGTCTGAGGCTGCCCAGATTGCTGCCGGGGTCCCCTGCTTAGAGGTTGTCGGCTGCAAGACCACTCCTTAGGGGGTCATAGAGGGAATTTCTTTAGTGTTTGGGTCCCCATAGTCACCTCTGACTTTCACATTCTAGTAGGACTGAATCCTGGCTGCTTCTCACACAAGACCCTCCATCTCCCCACTCCAGGCATTTTTCCTGACTGTGGCTCCTGCCTGGTATGTTCTCCTTCCTCATCTCTGACTCCTGCCTTCCCCAGCTTCCTTCAAGTCCCACCTTCTGCAAGAAGCCTTTTCCAACCTCTCTTAATTCAAATGCCTTCCCTCTCTTGATCATGTTCTAGGTATCCTGCAGATAGCTTGTTTCTACATAAGTGTTCGCATTTGATTGTAAGCTGCTTGAGAGGAGGGACATTCTTTTTTTAATCTTTCTTTGTATTGCCAGAACTTAGCATGGTGCCTGGTACACAGTAGGCACTTAATAAGTGCTTGCTGACTTGACTGTCCTTCAAGGCTCCATGTTGATGTCCCCTTCCCCTACAGTGTTTACCCAGGCACCAAACCTTGCTGGCCCTTTACTTGGGGCTTGTTATACAGTAGGCACTCAGTAAGTGCTTGTTGACTTGATTGTCCTTCAAGGCTCCATGTTGATGTCTCCTCCCCCACAGAGCCTTCTCTGACCCCCACAGTGTTTGCCCAGGCACCAAACCTCGCTGGCCCTTTACTTGGGGCTCTCTCAAATGAGTCTTGCCCTCCCCCATGTCTGAATGCCTCTTCCTCCCCAATTAGAGGTCTGTAGGAGTGACAGCTGAAGATGACTTCAGAGATCATCTCTTCCACTTCCCCTGTTTTTCAGATGAGGACGTTGAGGCTCAGAGAGGTCAGAGGGTCATAGATTTAGAGGTGGGCAGGACCTCAGAGGCCACTGAATCCGGCCCCCTCATTTTGGGTCCCAGGTGTGTCTTCACTGACCAGCTGGGGTGAAGAGGGAGTGTCTTTCCTTGACACATTAGCTGTGGGATGGCAGGGGATTTCCTGGGCTCAGATGTGGGACTGGACTTGAGAAAAGGTCTAAGCTGAAAGGAAAGCAGAGACCCCACACTATGAAAGGGGGGATTAAATCAGGGAAAAGAAGATCGAGTCACAGGGTCCAAGTTCAAATTCTGGCTCTAATGGTCAGTGACTGTGTTACCTCTCAAGTCACTGCCTCAGTTTCCCCTCCGCCAAATAGGCCTGAGTGATCTCCAAGGTCTCTTTCGGTCTCAAAGGTCCCTCCTTCCTGGCTTGGGAAGGCCCTGCTCCCTTCCCTGTTTGTCTTTCTCTTCACTGCCTGCCTCTGGGTTCAGCTTGACCCTGAGCCTCAATCCACTTGGGCCTTAGTCGGCTCTTGCTTACTCATCCTGATTCACTTCTGCTGTGTCTCCCTCCCCCTCGCCCACAGCTGGGAGAGGAAACATCCTTCCTCTTGCCAGAGTTTCTGGTGGATGCTGTGTGGAGACAGCCTGGAGCCCCATCTGATCACCCCATGCCGCTCTCAATAACTGTGTCTGGGGCCAGGGAGGCCCCCAAGCAGGCCTGGTCCTCATATCGTCCACAGAATCTCCACGAGCCCCAGGCAACCTGGGCCAGTGTGTCCCCTATGCCAGAGACATGGCTGAGGAGAGCCCTGGGTATAGAGTCCCAGGGCCTGGATTCCAATCCTGGTTCTACTTTCTACAAATATATGTGAGCTTGGGCCAGTCTGGGCCTCAGTTTCCTCCTGGGTAAAAAGAGGGGGATTGGGCCAGATGATCTCTGGGGGGCCTAGTCTGGCTCTAAATTCTAGAAGCCTCTACCTGGACTGTCCCCTCTTCCCTTTCCCCAGAAGAATCCCTAGGCATGCACTGAAGCCCAACTCAAATGCTGCCCTGCCCTGGTCTCTCATAGGTAAAAACTGTTAAAGGACCTCACAGAGCCTGTAATCAATCAACCAATCTTTTGATCAGCATTGATAAAATACCTACTATGTGTCGGGCAGTGGGCTAGGCCTCTGGGACCCAAAGAGAATAAGGAAGCAGTCCCTGGCCTCAAGGAACTTTCCTTCTATAGTGATTCTGTATGTGATCTTGGATGATCTTGGGATCTGTGTTGGATCCTCATTCCCCTCCTGGTCTCTCTGCCCCACGTCTCTTCTGAACTTTCTTCCCCTATTCTGGCAGATGCTCAGTAAATGCTTGTGGCATCAAAGTAGTGAAAATCCTCACTGAGTGCACCCCGAAAAGCCTTACACTTTTCTTTGGTCCAGACCTGTCACTTCCTCAGAGAACTCCCTCTGCCAAATCCAGACGCTCTTAACTTGCAGTCTTAGACAGTCTCCTTGGGTACTTGCCTGTGGGGTGAAAGAGCTTCCAGGGAGTTTGCATTTGATTGGGTCCCCAACCGGCAGGTGCCCAGCTAAATGCCAGCTAGGGAGGGAGGGAGAGGCCAAGAAAGTGCTCAGACAGGGAGGCATTGAGGAGGGAGACATCCCCATGACTGGGCGGGGTGGGGGCCTGTGGAGTGAACCTTCAAGGAAGCCAAGGATTCCGAGATGGGGCATCCAAGGCTTCCCGTGTGCCAGGCCCTAGAATACAAACACCAAGAATGAAACAATAGGAGGGGAGTGCCTGGGCCAAGACATGGGGGTGGCAGATGGGATGCCCAGCTGGCCACAAGCCATAAGTGGAGCCTCTGAGGCCGGGGCATGTCATTGCAAAGGCTCGGGTCAAGTCTTCTTTTCTCCAAATTTTCACACGGGCCTCCCCCTCCCCCCTCCGCACTTCCTGCTCTTTCCTGGGCCTGGAAACGGAAGGGCTGAAACATTGAGACAGAGTGTTCCTGGCCCAAACCAGGAAGAAGAGAAATTCACACCAGAAAGAAAGGCCAGTTCTGCTTGAGTGCCAGGCTGGGCTGGGGGAAGGGGGAAGGGACACCAGCTTGGATTTTCACCATCATTGTCATGATCCTATCAGAGGTGTAGGACTGAGAGCAGGAAGGAGCCCCAGAGGTCATCTAGTCCAGCCCCCTCATTTTACAGATGGAGAAACTGAGGTTCAGAGCCCCAAAGAGATTCGCCCAAGGCCACACAGTTACTGAAGGGTACATGCTTTTGCCTCAGTTTCCCCATTTATAAAGTGGGAGTGATAATAGTAGCACCTACCACTCTGGGTTGTTGTAGCCTATAGCTCTATACCTTCTCATCCTGAATGATTTTTGTCCACATTCTCCCATAGATCCTCCATGGCAGATGGCGCAGATATGCCAGGCATTTCATGGGCACCGGTACAGCCATGGGCTTGAGCTCTGGCCGTGGAAGTGGCTGCTCTCCTCTACTAAGCATTTTTTTCTTCAGTGTTCCTCACTCCCCTTTCTGCATGTGAGTCACCTCTTGAATGAGACTGTGCCCTATATGCATCCCACATATGTCTCTCTGTTGCCCTTTGGGTCACTGGCAGCTGATTCATCAGAGGTGGTGGTATTTGCAAATTTGCAGTTGCCGAGTGGTGCAGGGAGAGTATTTGTGACAAGGGGAGGGTTATATTCTGGGAGCCACCGGGGATTGCTGGAAGTGCTACACCACTTCTCCAAGAAAACCCAGACTGGGCTCTCCTCTTCAGAGCCAGCCCATTGTCCTGATGTGCTAATCCAAGGGACCAGCCATCCATTATCAAGTCATCATCTGGACAAAGAGACATTTGTTATCCTTTGGGCTCTTTCTGTGTGGATTGTGAGGCTGATCTCTTTTGAATAATCATGACTCCCATTAAGGAGGCTCCACAATGTTGCAGGGCCTCATGCAACCAGTGTAACACCATCCACAAGAGCCATCTATAGATCTCTCCACTGATGGGGAAATCCCTCTCCATAGAAAACTGGTGATGAATTTTGGGACTGGAGAAGGGCAAAGTTTGTCTGCATTTTTTATAGAAGAGAAGAAGGTTCTTATTAGTGGCTTCAGGTCATGTTAGGGGGTCTCCATTGGAGTGCCTCAGGGATCTATAAATATCTCTTGTGCTATTATACACACACATATATAAATATATGAAATGATTAAGGGCATAAGTGGCTGGCTATGAAATATGCAGATGACATAAATCAGGGAGGGGTAGCTAATGGGTTAGGAGACAGTCACAATCTGAAGAGATCCCAGAAGACAAGCACATTGGGCAGGAAAGGCAGGCAATATAATTAAGATAAATATAATGTCTCCCATTTGTATTTTTTTAAGAAGTCAGTCTTCCAAGTAGGAGAGAGGAGCTTGGCTAGATGACAATGTGTCTGTAAAGGTCTGTAAAACTTTAGCGACTCCAAGCTCAGTGAATCAACAGTGAGGTGTAAAGGCCCTAAACCAGAGGTGGTTTGGGGTGGCTGTTGGGGGGAGCAGAGGGTGCAGGTGACAGGCCTGGGCATCATCATTTTTTTAATTAAAATTTCAACTGTATTTGGCCAGTGTATTCAGTTCCAACATTATGGTGGAAATATTTAAAGTGTTATCAAGTCTGATTGAGCTCAAACATCCGTGGCCCATACTCACACAACTGCCCTCCCCAATTCCCAATAACCATAAGCATCCTGGTTTACTGCGGAAACCACTTTGTACACTTGGAAAAGAATCCAACATCCACAGAGCAATGCATCAGAAAGTTGTGGAACAAAACCCTGTATCACAACAGTTAAGAAGGTGGTACTACTTCTGGCTCTAGTCTAAGGAGGGGAGCCAGAAACCATCTTCCCTTTCACCAGTGATTGTTGGCACAAAAAAACCCCAAATGATAGCATAGTCCTATCCAGCTCCAGAGCATTAACTAAGTGTCTTTAAAGCAAAATACAAGGACATTCAGCCATGGTAACACTGGTATGAAGGGGGAGAGTCCTTGCATTTACCTTAGTGGTTGCCCCTCCCCAGACTAAGGAATGGTCGATTCCAGGGAGGACTAGCTAAAAGGTAAGCGACACTGCTGTTTGACACCCTGACATGTTGTTGAATTATCAAATGTGTTTAAAAACCCTACAGGCAGGATTTTTTTTAAAGGGATGACATGAACCTTCATAGGAGATATTATGAGTGTGGCATACACTAAAATGGTTTAGTAACGACAGCAGCACTGATGCTTTTAACTTTACAACCTGCTTCAAACCAAAAAAAAAGTAGGAAAAAAATACATTGCATCCCCCACTCCTTCCCCTGAAAGAATAGGAGTCTCACCAAATGATCTGGGCTATTAAAGATAAAAATTGAAAAGCAAAAACGAAAGGACATTTGAATTTACATACATGTTAGAATGAATACTACTTTTAAAAAAAATCCCTGGATTTTCAATCAACACTCTCCTTCAGTTGTGAATCTTACAAATTTCCAGATGCATTTGCTGCTTGCTTGGAGCAGCCCATAATGTAGCGTCTTGTTTTAGGGATACCTCAACTTAGTTCTCCTCTTTCGGGGCTACTGATCATCATCTTCTTCCATAGCTGGCTCTTCAGCTTCTTCCAAGCCCTGTAGATCATCATCATCCCCTGGCCCATGTAGAGGCAGAGGGTGCAGGTGACATCGTCCTTGCCCGGCTAGCCCACCTCGGCAGCCTAGGCACCATCTTCTAAGAAGGGCATTAGGAGTCTGGAGAACATCCAGAGGAGGCAACTAGGACCATGAAAGCCCCACGTGGGGCTTGTTCAAAGGAAATGGCTGTTTAGGCCGAAGAGGAATAGAATGGTAATGTTATCTACTGGCTTTATCTAACTTATCTAATGCTCTAAGGTTTGCCGAATGCTTTGCCTGTGTTATCGCATCTGTGAAGTAGAAACTGTTATCATCATTCCCGTTTTTCAGATGGGTGAGCAGAGGCTGAGAGGCGGTCACTAGCTCCGGATCCCACAGCCAGCAAGTGCCTGGGGAAGGATTCAAACTCCGGTCTTTCCGGCTCCAAGTCCAACCCGCAATCCATTTCTCTTAGCTGCCTGAGGAGACTGGGTGGGTGGGTGGGGACAAAATGGTCGCCTTTAAGTCTTTAAAGGGATTTTTTGTGGTTCCTCTCCCCCCCTCCCCGCCCCCTTTTCCGGAGCATTTGGGAGGCAGAGTTAGGCTGGATGTAAGGAAAGACTTCCTCACCATGAGAGCTATCTCCAAGTACGGAGTCCCCTTCACTGGAGCGGTCTTTAAACCAAGGCTGAATGGCTGCTTGTGCAGTCTGTCGTAGATCGATAACAGTTTTGGTACCTGCCTTCCCGATAGAGCTATCTTGAGGTCCAGAGCAAACGACTTGCCCAAGGTCTCGTGGCTTATCCCTTACAAAGCAGCGACTTGAGCCCAGATCTCCCCCCGCCCCCATCAATTCCATTTGGCATACATTTAATAGACTAGTACCTGAAATGAGCGAGGCGCAAGGGCTGTCTCCATTGTATTACGTCCCCCGCACCCTTGGGCACCATCTGTTACCCCCAAATCCAGCCCATGCCAGGCCATTTTGCAGGGCTGGACCGGCAGCGCCTGCACCCTGGCAGTTGTCTCTGTGGCCTCCCCCCCAGGGCGCCCCTCCGCTGCGCAGCTCCCCCGCATCTGCGACACGCGCCGCCCGGAAAGCTCTCCGCTTAGAACGTGGGAGAGAGACGCTTCTCCGGGCCCGGCAGCCCGCTGGCTGCGGGCGGGGACTATCGCCAAAGGCATCTGTGTGTCTGCGAGTCACCGGCGCGTCTTGTGCAGACAAAGCCGGAGCGCTCTGCAGTGACACCCCAGGAAGGAGCTGGAAGCTGCTCGGAGCAGCTCGGCGAGGCAGGAGCAGAGGCTTTGTTAGCGAGCGGCCGATTCTCTTCCCGAGGCAGCCTGGTGCAGTGGAGCCAACCCTGGGTCTGGACTCAGAGGGCCTGGGTTCTAATCCTGGCCCTCCCTGCTATTCGCTAGCTGTATGACAATTCTCAGGATCACTGATTTAGAGCTAGAAGTCACCCATTCCAACCTCCTTACTGTACCCACGAGGAAACTGAGGCCGAGAGGAGTCCAGTGACTGGCCCAGGTCACACAGCTAGTGAATGCCCGCGCTGGGATTTGAGCGCAGGTGCCCTGACTCCGAGCCTAGCATTCTATCCACTACGCCAAGCTTCCTCTTGTTGGCTCAAGCCAGCGAACATTTATTAAGCGCTTACTGTGTGGAAGGCCTTTTGCATTTCTGGCCTCAGTTTCCTCATGGGCGCTGGCCGGCCCCGGAGGATTTTTGGAGAGGCTGCATCCCGTAGGCGATCGAACACTGGCCTGGGAGTCGGGAAGATGAGAGGTTCGGATCCCGCCTCCGGCGTGTACTAGCTGTCACTTCATCTCTCTCTCGGCCTCAGGTCGCTTACCGGTGAAATGGGCTCAAAAGGATCAATCAGCAAGCGCTCAGGAGGTTTATTGCGCGCCAGGCACCGCGCTTCGGGCTAAGGAGAGAAAGCAGAAGCCGCGCCTGCCCTCCGACGGCTCACACTCTAAAGGAGAAATGACATGAGTGGATTTCAGCTGGTCCAGACTGAGCACCTAACTGTAGAGATCAGCTGGAGGGATAGGGAAAGGCTTCATGGAGGAGGTGCTGTTTGAGCTGAGCCTCGTAGGAGACCAGGAGCTCCCGGAGGCAGCTACAGAAATGCCCCCAGCCCGCTCCAGTCCTCGGCTTCTCTCCTCCGGCTCCTCAGGCCCAGTGGAGCCTCGGCTCCACCACCACCCTCCCCACCCTCTGGGGCTCCAAGGAAGGGGCGTTATCATCGGACTTGCGGGCTCATCTTTGAACTTTCTCCACAGTAAAGGATCAAGGATCTCATTAGTGTAAAAGACCCCTCCCTGAGCGCAGATTGCAAGCCTCCTCTGGTTCGATTCTTAACCTCATCTCTCAAATCCTATACTGGCAATCCTAGGATACCTTCCTCAGGTGACTCGAGTAGTTGGGGCCCAGCTCCGGCACGCCTCATCCCTGGGGCTTCATTTTCTGTCCTCCCCTTCTTCACTTCTTCCTCTTGGAACTCCTAGCTTCCTCCAAGGCACAGGTGCCTCCTCTTACGGGAAGACTTCCCTGATGCTCTCCTCCCCCAAGTTGGGAGTGCCCTTCTTCCTGTGCTCTTCTGTAGACATTTTTCCCCGTGTATATAATTTGTAGTTAGTTATCTGGTACATCTTGTTTTCTCGAGAGAACTTAATCTCCAGGAGAGCAGGAATGCTTTCATTTTCGTATTTGTATTTATCTTCTGTGCCTAGCCCCCTGGCTCTTAGTAGGTGCTTAATAAAAGCCTGTTGATTGATTTGTAGAATGTAACCACCTTGAGGGCAGGGATCTCTTCTTTATTCTCGGTCTCCTCACATCCAGCACAGTGCCTGGCACATGGGAGGTACTTGATGAAGGCTTATTGAGGGCTGGCACACTTTCATTTTTAAGGGGGTGGGGGTGGCTCTCCAGCACCCACCACAGTGTCTGGCAAACAGTAGGTGCTTAATAAAGGCTTGCCGAATTAAAAATTGAGTTCCATCCCAAGCCATGGGAGCATCTAAGCCACTTACTACTGTGGGCTGCCTGCCTTAACCTCTCCAGGCAGCCTCTTCTGCTGTAGCCAAGCTTCCATCTGAACCTATAGTCCCAAGTCCCCCCAAAGGGACTGGCCTCCTTGGGCCTTCTACTTCTGGGCATCTGCATTCAGGGATGTCAGGACTTCCCTCCCCTATCACAGTCGGCCCTGGCTGCTGGCAATGCCCCAGTCTTGGGGAGGGAAATTAGAAATGTTCACAAGGCTTAGATATAAACAACACATGCGGTGTACACAGTGAGCCCAGTGAAAGCCAGAAGGGGAGAAAATCCAGGATCTGGATAATCCCGCTGAAGCCTCCTGGGTCATCCTGCATCAGTCCTCCCCCACCCCATCTCCTTGGGGTTAGCCTCGAAGCCAAGCAACAGATCTGGTAGGCAGCCAAGCAGATGTGGCTCCTCAAGGGAATGAGGCCAAGCCCAACATCTGTTTGTGGTCTCCATGCTGCCTCTGATGTCTGAGACACAAGAGGATGAAAAGTGGAGAACGTCCACAGGTCCTCAGGTACCGGGCGACCCCAGTGTCCCTGTGAGCCATGAGCTGGAGCAGCAGGCCAACACAGGAAGTGAGCCCAGGCCAGCTCCTCTCCCTTCTACAGGATGGTGGCATGGGCGGCGGGGATGGGCTTGAGGGGGGAGGGGAAGAACAAGGGAGGAAAGGAATTTTCTAAAGGATTTCCTTAAAATGCAAAAACAAAACCCCAAACAATTCCTCCACTAAAGTTTTGTTGCCATGCCCCTCTTTCCCTCATCCTCTCTCTCCTTCTCTGGAGGGCTCCCTGGGTTCTGGAAGGCCCAGCTGGAAAGTCTTCAAGAACACGATTGCAGCCCCCTTGATTCCAAGTCCAGACCAATCCAACAAACACTTCTGGTGTTTACCATGTAACTGTAGTGGTGAAAGAGCTGATTCTGGATCCAGGAAGATGGGATCATGGGATCCTAGCCCAAGGGCTAGAAGGTGTTCTAGATCAGCATCCTCATTTTACAGATGAGGAAATTGAGGCACAGGGCAGTTAAGTAACCTGCCCAAAGTCTCCCTCATAGTCGGTGGCAGATCTAGGGTGCAAATCCAGGTCATCTGACTTTGAACCCATCATTCTTTCCACTACACTCCAGCAGTCTCCAGTCCTGCCTCTGACACAGAGACTGTATCAGAATAGGCTGGTTGTTCCTTGGTGGGGTTCCTTGCACTTGTGAAGCTATGGGTCTGAACCACTCTCCAAAAAGGCTAGGTTAAAAACACAGCCTGTCCTCCAGGGGCTTATATTCTGCTCTTGCCACTAGCTACCCTGACTCTCTATTTACCACAAAACATTTCCTGTTTCAGCCTTTTTCTGGCAAGAGCTCAGGTTTGATCTCATAAATGGAAACTTCAAGCCCCTGCTCTCATGATTTGACCCCCCACGCTGTCCCTGCCAGTTGCCAAATGTGGCTAGTGAGCAGTGGGAAGATTATTTGTGCTTGGGGGATCCAAACTTTGGCCCAGACTGAGACTTCTTGATTCTCTCAACAGAGGAGGCTGTAGACCATCCACCAGGAGCAGGCCAGGGGAAATGGGAACAGTCTACTGGCAATGATTTGGCAGCTCAAGACAAGTTGTAAATTAGTCTGTTAAATGGGGAACTTTCTAGCAAACCCAGTGGGGAAACGCAAGGTCTGAAGAGGCTGAGAAGCCTGGCTCTGAGCTGGCATTCTTTTCCACAGGCAGTTTCTGACTCATTGGCCTTTTCTTGGTATGGTCCCAATGGGTCAACATAGCCCAAGAAAATTCCCACCTTGCTGGTTGGTGGTGGGGAGCAGAAGGGTTAATGATCTTGGGTCCAGAACAACAAACGTATCTCAACTTTCCCACATTGGTCCAAAATAGGAGGCTGCCCCTACATACAGACCACACCCTCTAACATTCAACCTCTGAAAGAAAAAAATGCCTCCCTACAAATAAACACAGAACTTTCCACAGATGCTTTATTAAGCCATGAAGAGGATCCTGGGTTCTCAAAGGTTGTGCAGATGGAGGGCAAACTCTGGAAGTTCCCATCGGCCTTGAATGTATGTGAGCGAAGACTGGGTGATGGACCCTAATGCCCATTGTCTGAGGAATAGCCTAGATGAGTTCAGAGAGGCTTTTCTTGGCTGTGGGGTGGGAGGTGAGGTGGGTAAGGAGGGGGTGAATCCTTCAGCCAGAACAACAGTTAATGGTAGCAGCAGCAGCAAGAAAAGGCATCGGTGGTCCCTGAGTTAAGCCTTGAAGGACGTGAGGAATTCCAGGAGGCAAAGAAGAGGAGGGCAGGTATTCCAGGCACAGGGGAAAGTTTATGCAAAGACACGTGAGAGATGGAATGTTGTATGCTACTACCAGCCAGGACCTCAGTTTGGTCAGAGTATAAAAGTACAAGGTGTCATAAACCTGGGGAGGTAATCTGCAGCCAGACAGCGATGGGCTTTAAATGTCCAACGGAGAGGCTGGTACTTGTTTGCTCCTAGTGGGATAGGGAGCCATGGATGCTTTTGAGAAGGAAGTGATGCAATCAGATATCTGCTTAGGGACATCACCTTGGCACCTGTGCTGAAGAGGAATTGGAGATGGGAGAAGGGATTGACTTACTTTATTCTTTGTACCTCAATGACTCACACAGTGTGTGACACAGAGTAGGTGCTTAATACTTGTTTGTTGATTGATTACTAGGTACCATCGACAATGAAGTAATATCAATGCTAAACATATATGTACCAAATGATATAGCGTCTGCATTTCTAAGGGAGAAGTTAAATAAGTTACAGGAGGAAATAGACAACAAAACTGTACTGATGGGGGACCTCAATCTCCCGACTACAAAATAAACAAGAAAGAAATTAAGTTGGTATATAGAATTTTAGAAAAGTTAGATATGATAAACCTCTGGAGAAAACTGAATGGGAATAGAAAGGAATATACCTCTTTCTCAGTGGTACATGGCACCTACACAAAAATTGAACATATATTAGGGTATAAAAATGTCTGAATCAGGTGCAGAAAGGCAGAAATAGTAAATGCATTCTTTTCAGATCATGATGCAATAAAAATTACATGTAATAAAGGTCAATAGAAATGCAGATTAAAAATTAATTGGAAACTAAATAATCTAATCCTAAAGAATGGGTGGATCAAACAACAAATCTTAGAAATAATCAATAGTTTTACCAAAGAGAATGACAATAATGAGACAGCATACCAAAATTTATGGGATGCAGCCAAAGCAGTACTTAAGGGAAATTTTATATCTCTAAATGCTTACATCAATAAAATATAAAAAGAGCAAATCAACGAATTGAGCATACAACTAAAAAAGCTAGAAAAAAACTAATTACCCCCCCCCCCCAATTAAACACCAAATTAGAAATCCTGGAAATCATAGGAGAGATCAGTAAAACTGAAGTAAGAAAACTGGGGTTTGCAAAACACTTTACAGACATTTTATTATTTAGTCCTTACAACAACTCTGCAAGGATTATTATCCCCATTTTACAGTCGAGGAAATAGTGACCCAGAGAAGGTAAGTGAATTTCCCAGGGTAACACAGCTAGTAAGTGACTCTGGCAGGATTTAAGCCCAGCTCCTCCCGATTCCAAGTCCATTCCCCCATGCTGGGAGTTCATTGACTTGGAGATCTGAATCTACTCAGTCTTTTGGACATCCTTCCTAATAAGAGAAGCTCCAGGAGACCTTGCAGGAGAGAGAAGTGAGAGAAGCCATCCATGAAGAAATGAATTTTTCTTTCTGGGTGGGGGCAACCAGGGAGATTAAGTCACTGTTTCTTGTTTTTTTTTTTCCTAAGTGGAAAAAGCTGCATTTGTCCAGCATGAACTTGGATGGGGCGGGGGGGGGGGGGGGGGAGGGAGGAGGGGGGAGATATTTTCCAAAGAGTTAATGATGTTATGATGCTTTAAACCCCAACCTTGAAAGCCCAGCCCACTGCAGGTGTCTGGGCTCTGAGACTGGCAAGTGAACAGTGCTGGAAGGTTTTAAAGACTGGCTTAATTTACTGCCAGGAAATGGGTGGTGTGTAATTTCCCCACTTCTTTTCAAAGCGTTTCTTGTGAGCCTCGGGATAGAGCACTGGCCCAGGTAGGAAGGGATGCTGATGTGTGCAAGGGGTCCCAGGTGCAGCTGTGGTCCTGCCCTGGCTTCCCCAAACACCATTAACATGGAACCCCGATTCAGACACCTTCTTTTATGTTGACGTTGGGTTTAAGGTTATTTTTAACTGGGGAAAGAGCAGTTCACAGGCATTTTTCTCCTTGGCAGGTACCCAGAATCTCTCAGGGCTCAGAAGTCAAATGTCTTTGGGTTGATAGAGGGAAACCTGAAGCTAGTTTTTAAAAATCTTAATCACTAATCTTTCTTCCTGAGTGAGTGAATATTTTACAGATGAATGGGCCAGATGATGGCCAAGACCGACTCATCTTTCTCCAGCCTCACTTTCTGAGTTTCTAAATTTTTAGGCCCACAGGATTTAGAGATAGAATGGACTTTAGAGGCTATTTAGTTCTACCCTCGCGGCTATGGGATTGTAGAATTTTAGAGATAGGTAGGGTCATGTCAAAGGAGGATCATTTGGAGCAACTGGGCTTAACTTCGATTCATACCAAATTCTCCATCTAAAACTGTTTCATTTTTGTCTTTGTATGCCCAGTGCCTAGGGCATAGTTGGTGCTTAATAAATACTTGTTGATTAGCTGATTGTACAGACACCCTAATCCAGGAGCCTCTCTCAGGAACCACTTGGAGGGCCATCATTCATCATTTACTTTCTGGCGCTGAGTTACCATAACTGGTGCCACCTTGCTCTCCTCTACATTTTTCTTCTAAAGTTTAACTGCCAGGAGAATATAACTCCTGGGAACCAACATGGACATTAGGGAACAATGAGAAAATAACGTTCATCAAAGCAGCCCTAAAGGATTGTGACAAAATTTTAATAACAGCCCCAGAAATCATCTTCCAGCAGTATTAGAATGATTCATAGAATCATAGGATCTCCAAGTGGCAAGGAGCTTCAAAGTCCATCCAGCCTGCTCATATCTGAGCAAGAATCCCCTCTACACTGTTGTGTAGTCATCTTGCATACCTCCAGTAATGGGGAACCCACTATCTGCTAAGGCAGCCTAGTCAGCTTCTGGAAAGCCCTAATTCTTAGGAAGTTTTTCCCAATGTTGAGACTAACTTTGCCTCTCTGAATTTCACCTGTTGCTCCTAAAAGTTCTGCCCTCCTGATTCCAGGACTTCCTTCATAGGGCAGCCCTTCTAATACTTGAAGACAGCTCAGTTTTCTCTCCTCTAGAATAAACCTGGCTTCTCTGCGCCAGTCTCAGTAATGGGCCTGTGGAGTCCTCTCATCACCCTGCTTGTCTACCCTGGCTTCGATGTAGTCTGAGGAGCAGCTGAATTTGTAAATTAGAGCCATAGAGAGGCTTATCCAGTGCAAAGCACTGTGGGGACAGAGAGAGAGAGAGAGAGAGAGAGAGAGAGAGCAGCAGCCTCGTGGCATAGAGAAGGTGCTGGGTCTGGAGGCAGACAGCTTGGGTTTAAATCTGGGCTTTGCCACTGAATATCCATGGAATCAATGAGCCATCTGTGAAATGAGGAGATCAGGCTACAGAGCCCCTGAGGTCTCATTGTGGAAAGAACCATGGTTCTTTGACAGTGACTAACTGTATGTCTTCGGGCAAATCACTGAACTTCTTTTTGCTTCAGCTTCCTCAATTGTAAAATGTAGAGGTTGTACCAGATGGCCCCTGAGATGCCTTCAAACTCTAGATCTCTGGGGCAATGCTGTCTTTCCCTTCTCTAGGGGAACCTAAATGCATTTGATAATTTTTTAGAAATTGAATGTTTTGTTAGGGAAATCCAAGAGAAATGATTTATTGAGCCTTTGGAGAGAATTCCCCTCAAGAAGTTTTGAGGAAATTTGGTGGAAGGTTGAAGATAAAGAAAGAGAAAAGGAGGCCCTAGAATGGTGATAACCTGAAGAAGGCTGTATCCTAGAAAGAGAGGAGGGGAATATTTTGAGAAGCATAGTTAATGACACTGAATGGTGCACAAAGGCAGGACTGAGAAAAGGACATTGTCTCTGGTGGTTATGGGAGAGGAGATTTGGCCAGGGGGCAGATATTAAATTCTATATCTCATTGAATTCCCTTTCTAAAGGATTATTGAAGGTACTGGGGGATAATAAACGGCAAGCACACCGGAAGGGGCTCATGAATGACAATATTAGAAAACCACCCCTCTCATGGCTAAACTAGTAAGTAGCAGCAGCCACCCTCAGAGGACTCGGATTGCCAATGTGAGTGGGAGATGGGGGAGTGGCCCTGAAGGAGGTGTTATATAGAATGAAGGGATAATTGATGGAGCAAGATCTGGGAGGGAGGCAGGAGACTATGAGATTAGGAAACGTTCTCTTGGACAATATGAAGGTGTAAGTCTAGGGAAGGACCGCTGTTTTTCCTCTGAGGAGCTTCTGATAAGCTGATGGTTGGATGAATACCTTTCTATTTGAGAAGATGATGCTGATGCAGAGAAAAGAAAGCGAACACACATCCTAAAACCAACCAGGCAGCCCAAATAGAGGTTCTTACTGTTTCTCACGAGGATTTCTTTGAACTCTGCCAGGTAAGTGATGCACATGGCTGGGGCCTCCTTGGGTCTTCCTAGCATCTCTTTCAGGCACTTACGACACATCAACCACACCCGGGAAATGCAGGCGCCCCAAAGTTCAGACGTGAGTGAGGCAAGGACACCCATCAACCATCCTGTGGTTAGGCAGAAGCTTATCTTTTGAAAGAGCCTATTTCACAGCTTCCGATGTTTGGCACTTGGGGTGACATCTCATGTCTAAGAGGAAGGATGTACCTAGGGCTGTTTGGGGACCATCCAGCTCGTCTGAATTCTCTTGCCTGCAACAGAATGAACCGCCCCCCCCCCCAACAAAAAATTTGTTTTTCAGCCCTGGTCAGAAAACCCAGTGTGATACATTGGAAAAGACCCATGGATTTACTCCTTGTATGACCCTGATCAAAACCGCTCAGCCTCCTCAGCCTCCTCGTTGGTTGGGTTTTATTCTGTTGCTTTTATTTGTACAGTCCTGCATCTTCCCACCTTTGCCACCTTTCTCAGAGCCCCGTACTCCTCTCTGAGCCTCGTCTGCAAAATGAAGAGGCTGGACTGACTGGCCCCTTCCAGCTCAAACCTCCAGCGCTCACCTCGCTCATTTCATGGGTCAATGCAAGCTGCACTCTGTTTTCTCCACTTGTTCCTTCAACAAACACTTCTCAAACCTCTGCCGGGCTGGGCTGTGAAGGTGATGGGAAGATTACAGACAGGCTCGTAGATTTTATAAGCTGGAAGAACCATCCAGTCCAACACTGTCATTTTACGAGTGAGGGAGGACCGGAAAATGAAGGTTTGGAATCTGGTGGTTAAGCGGCTGAGTCAGGATTCAAACCCAGTCTTCTGGCTAGGTCTCAAGTGAGGCCCTTGAGGAGATAACAGTCTTGGGGAGGAGAGGTCCAATTGGGGCAGGGGCTCCTTCCTTGGAAGAAGCAGGGTGGTTCAGAGAACAGTGCTGGACTTGAGTCAGGAAGACGACTTAGTAGCCTTATGACTCTGGCCAAGTCAGTTGACTTCTGTCTGCCTCGATTTCTTCATCTGTAAATCGAGGATAAGCATAGCACCTCCCTCCCAGGGTTGTGGGGAGGATAAAATAAGATGGTGTTTGCACAGTGCTCTGTAAACCTTAGGCCACCGCAGAAGCGCTAGCCAGCCTAGCTAGAGAGGGAAGAGAAACTGAGCCCAGCTTGTTCTATCCTCTCGATCTGCAGATGAAGCCGGGAAGAGGTCAGTGACTAGGCCAAAGTGGCTGAGGTAGGATGGGGTAGATCCACCCTGATCAGGATAATACAGAGTAGAACCCGATAGGTATCTTATCGACATGCAAAACGGTGCCTTAGAGGGAGGGATTGCTTCCTCCTCCAGAGATAGGGAAGGCTTCCTGGAGGCGGCGACATCTGGGCTGGGCTTCAGAGGACCCGCGGGAGTTCGCCTGCAGGAGGGAGAAGGCACTGGAGAATTTTAGTAAGAAGGAATGGGGAGGGAGACAGAAGGTTGGAAAGGCATCTCAGAACCCAGGCCTGCTGTCCCCCAGCAGGGCTGCCCCAAGGGCGTCACTCTGAGGGCCCCACCCACTCCTTTACTTCCCACCACCTTTCTTTTGCTTCCTGGGTTCCTGGGTTTTGAAGCCCAGGCTTACAACAGAATAGCTGGCCATTCAGATGCTGGCATGGCCCCCAAAATGAGTGCAACTTTTTAGCATCGGGGGTGGGGGGGAGGCTAGACCACTGAAGAACCTTGATAGGAGGTGGGAGCAGAGGGAGAGATGTTTCTTTTTCTACTCCACCCTCCCCAAAGCAAAACAAGGGCCTGTTCCTTAGGACCCCTTCTCCCACCCGGGAAAGGCAAAACTGAACCTGGAGTTGTCCCAGGGGTGTAAGAGTGAAATGAGCAGGGTTTTAATCCTGGCTCTTACTTCCTGTGGGACCTGGCCCACTTCCCTCTCTTGTCCTCGGCTTCCTAAATTGTACAAGGAGGGCTTTGGGCCCCAAGACCTCTGGGGACTTTTCTAACTCTAACCCCAGAACTGTTAAAGTCTTCCACAATCACACACACACACACACATACACCCATCAGCTTTGGTTTCCCAATCACCATTTTTTCAGGCAACTCAATATGCATGAGACAAAATAGGAGTTTTAGGAGAATTCGTGCTCAATGAGAAAAAAATATATCCTGGACCTGTCACTTTTGGAAAGTGATGCAGCGTCCTCCTTCCCAGAGGCCCAGCTCCCAGCACCTCTTTTTGGGCCTTGGACATCCTGGCCTCAGATCTGACCTGACCAAGGCTGGACTGCTCCCTGAGAAGAGCTCCCTCCCCAGACTCCTCCGAGTGAACTCTCCCTGGGGCCCAGGGTCTGAGCCTCTTCTTTGCCTTCTCCATGCTCTGCTCTGCCTTGGTCACCAAACCCAGGACTCTAGAATCTTAGAGGGAGTGGTGGGGGGTGGGGAGGGAATCGTGGCCGCACCTGAACAAGAGTCCCCTCCGTGGGGTGCCCAGCCTCTGGCTGAAGCCTTCAGTGACACATAGGGAGCAGCCCACTCCCTGCTTTAAAGGGATGCTTTTAGGAAATTCTTGCTGACATCAAGGTGATGTCAGCCCCTCTGGAATTTCTACTCTTTGCTTTTGATTCTCTCCTTTGGGTCTGAGAAAGAATGTAGTCCCACCTCCACATGTCAGTCCTGCAAGTGCTTGAAGACCCCTGTCGTGTCCCCTCAATGAGACTCATTCTCACCGCCTCCTTCTGAAAATGCTCCAGTTCATCCAGGGCCTTCCCCGAATGCCATACTCAAACTGAAGAGACACTCTGGTGGTGGGTCTGACCAGGGCAGAGACGGTGCAAGAATCACTTCACTAGTCCCAGGTTCCCTGCTTTTCTCAGTGGAGTCAAAGATAACCGTGAGGATTTCGGGTAGTCATTTCACACTGTTGGTTGGTATTGACCTTGTGGTCCGCTAACACCCACAGATCTTTCTCAGGCAAGTTACTGTCAAGCCACCACTTCCTTCATCTTGTACTTGTGAAATCAGTTTCCTGACCTCAAGTGTGAGACTCGTAGCTTGTCCTTTTGAGCTTATCAGATTGGACCCATGATTTAGCCTAGATCTTTCAACATCCCAGGATGTTCTGCTCCTTCTTTCTTCCTCCCTCCCTCTCTGGCTCTGTCTCTTTCTCTCTCCCTCTCTTTTCCTCTTTCCCCCTTCCTCTCTCCCCCTTCCCTCCCTTCCTTCCTTCCTTCCTTCCTCCCTCCCTGCCTTCCTCCTTCCCTTCTTTCTTTCCTCTCTCTCTTCCTCCCTCCCTTCCCTCATTTTACAGAAGGGGAGACTGAGGCTTGGAGAGATTAAGTTTTATTTGAGTCTCCAAGGCCGTAAGTGGTTGAGTTAGGACCCAAACCCAGATCCTCCAGCTCCCAAATCCATTATCGGTTCACCTGGGTGGAGGTAGCCCTGGGCTTTGAGGCCTATTTCAGCAGAGTGGCCCCTCTGGGAGGTCCAGCTGAATTGAAGGAGTTTTTAATCCTGACAAGCTGACGTGGGTGGCTGTTGTCCAAGGACCAGTCTTGCTGGGGCAGGGTCTGCATTTTTCAACTACAGCAACTCACAAAGAGCCCCTACTCTTTGGCAAAGGGGATGTACTGGAGAGCGTGAACTTAGAGGGGCAATTGTGAGTCTTGGATGTAATAGAATCAGTCCAATGTCAGAAAGCTTAGTACCTCTGAGATGCTTGGAGGGTTCTAAGTTTCCACAGTGATTCAGTTCAATTTGGCCAATGCTGATTAAACACCTACCGTATGCATGGCACTGTCCTAGGTGCTGGGCATACACAGACATAAACAAAGCCATCCTTCCCCTGAAGCTTATGCGTTCTATTGAGAATCTGTGTGCCCCTGTGGCAGGGTCAGTGGTCCTGGAGTCAGACAGCAGGCTCGCATCCTAATTTTGATACTACCTTGTGACCTCAGTTTCATCATCTGTAGAATGGAGGAGGGGTTTGGAATTGATGGTGTTTGAGGTTTTTTGTAGCTGTTCCTAGCATGTAGAGAGAGAAGTTAATACAGAGTAATTTCACAGGGAGGAGATGGGAAAGGTTTCATGTGGGCAGTAGCACCTGATCTGTGCTGGGAAGGCAGCTAGGGATCTTCGATGAGCATCTTCGATGCTCCCTCCCTGAGGGGAGCCTGTGCTCAGCCCGACACAAGGGGCAATGCTCCGTGGGCCACAGAATCTCCCGGTCTCCCTAGCTTTTCAATGAACTCTCCATATGTCTGGAAGTTCTTCCTTTGGGTCATTGCTCCTTGGGGAATTTTCAAGATGACATGGAGGTTATTTCGAAGAGAAAATGTTTCTGTTAAAACAATTTTTAGCTACAGCAGACTGGAAAGTATTTAAAATAACTCTTGCTGGGTCATTCTCCCCATTCTATCCTTATAGGACAGCCTTTGATAACAGCCAGGAGAACGTGTGGCCAGTGGTGGGGGTGGGGGATGGAGGGGAGGGAGGACGATGATAAGCTGGACCAGCAGCCAGGAGGGCAAAAGGCCTGAGCTCAGGCCCCATGAGGATGAGGTCAAGGAACTAGGGGTTGTTAGCCTGGAGAAAGAGAACATTTACGTAGGATGTGACCGGGATCTTCAGGGAGCTGAAGCAGTGTTGGGAGGCTGGCAGTAGCGAGTCAGTCAGCATTTCCTAAGTGTTCACTATGTGCCAGGCACTGTGGTAAGCAAAGGACATAAAGAAAACATAAGCAGCCCCTGCCTTCAGGCAGCTTACATTCTACTGGGGGAGGCAACATGTATATAGCCATGTCCATACAACCTGTATATACACACATATATACACACATGCTGAAAGAATGAGGGATTTTATTTTTTAAAAAATTAATTAATTACTTTTTATTTTGCAATGCTCAGTTCCTCAAGTTTCTGAATTTCAAATTTTCTCCCCCTCCCTCTCCTTCCCCCTCCCTGCCCAAGACAGCGTGCCATCCTATATACTTTCACACTAAACATATTTTCACAATAGTCCAAGTTGCAAAGAAGAACTACAACCAATGGAACGAACCACGAGAAAGAAGGGACAAAACAGAAACAAAACCAAAAACAAACCAACAAAAAGAGAGTAAATAGTTCGCTCCAATCTGCAAGAATGAGAGATTTTAAAAACGTATACGTAGATATGCGTAGACATGTACATGTATATATGTGTGTGTCTATACTGTGTATAACAGGGATTAATGGCTTGGAAGACTGGAAGCTTTGAAAGGACCAGGTTAGGAGGAGTTTTCAATGTCACATGGAGCGGAGGGACAACAGAGCCACTGAAGCTTGCTGAGCAGGAGGATTGTGGCGACAAGGTCAGATTTGCCCGTTACAGAATGGGCTGGGGAGGGGTTAGATTCATCCGCTCAGGCCCTTTGCGAGTAGCAGCAGATGTAGCCTTCCTATAACTTCAGGTTATCCCAAAGTGGACTGAATTGCCTGGAGAGGGAAAGGAAAGAGAGAGAAAGAGGAGAGGGGGAAGGGGGAGGGGAGGGCAGGGTAGGGAGAGGGAGGAAGGGAGAGGGAAGGAGGAAGGCAAAGGGAGGGAGAGGGAGGGAGAGAAAGGGAGGGAGAGGGAGAGAGAGAAAGGGAAGGAGAGGGAGAGAGAGAAAGGGAGGGAGAGGGAGAGAGAGGGAGGGAGAGGGAAGGAGGAAGGGAAAGGGAGGGAGAGGGAGAGAGAGAAAGGGAGGGAGAGGGAGAGAGAGGGAGGGAGAGGGAGAGAAAGGGAGGGAGAGGGAAGGAGGAAGGCAAAGGGAGGGAGAGGGAGGGAGGGAGAAGGAGGGAGAAGGAAGGAGGGAGGAGAGAGGGAGAGGGAGAGCTAGAGAGGGAGAGGGAGGGAGAGAAAGGTAGGGAGAGGGAAAGAGAGGGAGGGAGGGAGAGGGAGGGAGGGAGGGGAGAGGGAGAGAGAGAAAGGGAGGGAAAGAGAGGGAGGGAGGGAGAGGGAGGGAGGGAGAGGGAGAGAGAGGGAGGGAGAGGGAGGGAGAGGGAGAGAGAGAAAGGGAGGAAGAGGGAGAGAGAGGGAGGGAGGGAGAGGGAGAGAAAGGGAGGGAGAGGGAAGGAGGAAGACAAAGGGAGGGAGAGGGAGAGAGAGAAAGGGATGGAGAGGGAGGGAGAGAAAGGGAGGGAGAGGGAGAGAGGGAGAGGGAAGGAAGGAGGAGAGAGGGAGGTGAGAGAGAAAGGGAGGGAGAGGGAGAGAGGGAGAAGGAGGGAGAAGGTAGGAGGGAGGAGAGAGGGAGAGAAAATGACTGCTCTCTTGTCAGGTGTGTTAGAAGGGGAATCTTACTCAGGTGTAATTGGATTAAATGACTTCCGAGTTGGTTTGTTTGTTCTGTCTGGAAGACAAGGAAGAGAAAGTTTTCCCTAGAATGCTTCCTATTGGAAAGGAATAATGGTGCCAGTTGCATTTTGGTGGAGGGTGATTTGATCTGTGTCTTGGACAAAGCCACCATGCTTGGAGGTTTCATGAGATGACTTTGCAAACTGCCAGAAATCCTGGACTCCCCATTGGTAATGGATCAAACAATTAATCAGGAATCATTTATTAAGGACCTATGTGCCAGGCACTGGCTAGATGTTGGGATATAAATGATATATGGGAGCAGGTGGGGGTGCAGAGATAGAGCCCTGGGCCTGGAGTCAGAAGACCTGGGGGCAAATCCGGCCTCAGACACTGACTAGCTGTATGGCCCTGGACAAGTCACTTCACCTCTGTGCACCTCAGTTTCCTCACATAAAATGGGGGTAATATTAGCATCCTCACCCAGGGTTGTTAGGGATCCAACGGGATGATAATTGTGAAGCGCTCAGCACGTACTAGGTGTTGTGTAGATGTTAGCTCAAGCCAGAGCACTGGCATAAGACTCCTCATTGGCAGAGAAGGTAATTCCTATTGCTCAGCGCCTCCATGAGGGGTGGGGTCCTCAAGAGCTCAGGAGGGCTTCTGCGTCTAGCTTCTAGCTGGGGGAGAGGATGCACCAGGTTCCAGGGTTTCTTCAGGGAAAGATCTCTGTGAGCTGAAGTTAGACAAACCCAAGCGGACACACACACACAACCCTCACGGACAACACACATTCCCCACGAAAGAAAGGCAAGAGCAGTTCCTCAAGGGGCTTCCATTCTACCGCTCCCACCACTGGGAAGAATCCCCCCAGGACCTACTTGTTGAAGAATGACCTTATGAGTTAGAAGGGTTCAGTGGGACAGGATTGGTGGCTGGCCTGTACTTTGTACGTTTTCAGTCTGTTAGCATCCCTGTCCAGGGAGGCCAACACGATGCTGAAGCTGTTTTTTCTTTATGAACAGTTAGGCTGATGGAGGAATGGCGCAGACACAAAGGGATCCAGTGTTTCTGTGTTTTGATTAACCTCAGACACAAAATCAGCTCTTTACACTTGGGATAGGAGGTTTTTCTCTTTGGTAATCCGTTGTATTTTTTATGAATTTTCATTAAAATAATAGCTATCACCTGCATCATGGAATCTTATTAAAGGTGAAAAAGTCATTACATTCCTCATTGCAATGAGACGGCTTGTTTTTGCTGAGTAATCACAAATGCATCATTGAATTTGTCTTTAGAGCCTTCTAATGAGAAAGTTCTCATGGTCTGTGGGAAGGGAGCTTCCTTGAAAGACTTCCAAAATCTCACTTTTCTTACTCTTATTGACTTCAAAATTTTTTCATGTATTCTTAAAATACGTCTTACGAACATAACCTTAAGCATCAATTCGGACACCCAAATTTGCTTTGCAATGACTTACATTAAAGTCAGTGAACCACAATGCATAAAACACCACAGCAATTCAGGCAATTCCTCTGTGTCTCCATCAGGATACCCCAGGGGTACACACCCCTGATCAGTGACGACATCTGCCCCCATGGGTCCGATTATCGTCTTCATGCAGATGATGCCCATATCTCTACGTCTAGCCCTTGACTCTCTCCTGAGCTCCAGGAGACCAATTGTCCACTGGACATCCATCAGGATGTTCTGTTTGCATCTTGTGCTCAACGTGCTCTGAAGAACCCATTATCTTTCCTCCTAAAGCCACCTGACCCCCCAACTTAACTCCTCTGTGCCCTCTGTGGAGGGCACCCCTCCCACTCAGCCAGGTTTGCAACTTTGGCGTCACGCTGGACTCTTCACTTTCATTGAGCTAGCTCTAATCAGTTGCCAAGTCTTCTCAAGTGGACACCACCCCCATTTGTGCCTCTTGTCACATGCTATGGCCAACTCCCTGGAACATACCACACAGTATGTTCCACCTCCTGCCTCATGCTTTGCGGCCAACCCCTCCCCCACCCCATTCATCCTCACTTCCACCTCCTGGAGCCCCTACCTGATTTCAGGACTTGGTAGAAGGGCCACCTCTTCTAAGAGGCCCACCTGGATTCCCTGAGTTATTAGTGCTTCCCCTCTGTCCTGGAAACAAATGCTCTGTATTTACACAGTTGATAAGCCATTTTTCTCTGTAAAATATAAGCTCCTTGAGGGACGGTTTCATTTTTGTCTTTTCTAGTGCTCAACACGCTGCTGGGACATAATACACAAAACATGACATGATATGACAAGACGTGACATAGCACAACACTAATATAATCAGCATATCACATAATACGGTGCGCTGTTACGTGATATGTGTATGGTGTGTTATGAAATAACAGGATAGGACATAATATACACAACAGCATGATACAGTATAGCACAACTTACTATAATAATGAGATAGGACATAATGGAACGTGATGTGACATGATGTGACATAACGTATATGGTGGGGTATATTTTATAACAACAACAATATCATATAATATAGGAAATGTAACACAATCTAACATGGCCTAACACAACAATAACTTAATATAATGTAACACAATGGGATGTGATATGACATGATGTGATGTAACGTATATGGTGTGATATATTTGTAACGACAATAATATCATATAACATAGGAACTGTAACACAATCTAACACAATCTAACACGACCTAACACAACAATAACTTAATATAATGTAACATAGTGGGATGTGATGTAGCATGACGTCATATGAATATTCATGGTGTGATGACACAACAATATAATACAAGTAACACAATAAAATGTAATAAACATAGCACAATATGACATAATAATGTAATAAATATGACACAATGGGATGGGACATGGTGTGACATGACATTGTATGTGTGGAAGGATATGATATGACACAATAGCCATGTAACACAGCATGATGCGCACTTTTGGGGACTTTGGTTCCCAGGCTGTTGTCTTTTCCTGGCTTGGGGCAGTGTGTGCTCTCTCTGTTCTCCTGTTTGGTTCTTGTATCTTTGCACAGTCCGTAAAGGTCTTTCCCTCTTTCTTCATATCCCTCATAGTTGTCTGTCTTCATTCCATTGCATCAATATACAACAATTTACTCACCCATTCTACCCCATTGGACGCTCATGGTGCTTCTGGGTGCTTTTTGGCACTGACACACGATGCTGCTCTAAATGACACTGCACCCTCTCCACCCACTGACCACCATCTTACATGGCAGTGTGGTAGGTTGCAAACCAGGAGACAGAGGTTCAAATCCTGGCTCTGCCAGGATCAGTGTCTGTGTGATGTTGGTCTAACCACTTCCTTCTCTGGGTCTTAGTTTCTTCATCTGTAGGTTGAGGAGGTTGGGTAGCCTGATCTTTCTTCAGAGCTTAATATCAGTGTCACCATGTTGGTTTTTCCTCAGTCTTCCCTCCTAGCCAGCTGTCTTCAAGTATTTGAAGGACTGTCCTGGGGAAGGGGGCTCACACCCGCTTCTCATCCTTATAGAATCATGCAATTGATGGCAGCAGGACCTCAGCCTGGTGGGGAGCTCAATTAGGACAATTATTTCCTGACTCCCCTCCCCCACCCCAAGTCTTCTTGTCTTGTGGGTCCCATTCCCCATCAATCCCACGATCCCATAAGGATGGAAAGCAGATGTTTATCCTAGATAGAATATAAGCTCCTTGAGGGCAGATGTTTACTTTTGTCTTTATCTCCTCAGTCTTTTTGTGTGTCTTTATATAGTCCAGACCAGCGCCTGGTATAGAGTAGGAGCTTAATGAATGCTTGTTCATTGATACATTGGTCACTGCCCACACTCCCACGGCTCCCTTCCCCCATTAGAGGGTCAGGGTGGTGGCTGAATCTACTGTTTGTCTTTCCGTGTCTCTCCATAGCTCCCAGGCCATAGCTTCACCCTGGGGTTTCTCCCCTATCCTTGGCTGATGAAGATTTCAGTCCCCCCTCTTCCCACACTGGCAGAGAACCCCCTGGCTACCTCCTCTAGACATCTGTTTCTGTGCCTAGAGATTTAAACTGAGAGTTGAGTTAAATTTCATTATATAAATAAAACTCCACTTGAAGGAATCATGGATGGAGAGTTGGCCTTGAAGGGGGGAAGGCCTGGGTTTGAGCCCTCCATGTGCCCCCTCCTGGCTGGGTGACCCTGGGAAGCCTCAAAGGCGCCTGCTAAAACTCTAAGAGGCAGAGAAGGTGCCACCCTGCCATGGGAGGGGGCTCTTCTCATCTAGGCAGCCCCTCTCCCAATGAGTTTCCAGCTCCAGGTTCTTTCTCTACAAAACTTCATTATGCTGCCATCTGAGGAGCCCTGAATTGAGACAGGGGCCTGGATTCAGGTCCTAGCTCTTTTTGCTAACTGGCTATTTAGCTGTGGCCCAGAAACTTCCCCTGCTGAGGTCGAACTTTTCCCATCTGTAGAGAGTGGAGACTGGATTCCTTCGCCCAGCTCCCTTCCTCACCAAGGCCCTCCTCATGACCACAGGCAAACAGAGCTGGGCTTGCAGTCAGAAGACCTGAGGTTAAGTCCTGATTCTGCTACTTAATAGTTGTGGGTTTTTTAAATCTTAAGCAAATTACTTCCCTTCAATTTCAAAATGTCCAGAACTCACTGTCCGCAGGCCCCCTGCCACCCCCACCCCAACTTCCTTCTTTCTCCCTTCAGCTTCTGTTGAAGCCGGGTTCTTGAGCATGGAATCATTCCTGCCTCTTCCCTAGTTGTTAGTGAGGCAGCTAGGTGGCCCATTGGACAGTGTGCCAGACCTGCAGTCAAATAGACTTGAGTTTGAACCCTGACTTCTCCATTTGCTGGCTATCTGACCCTGGGCAGACTCCTTCCCCTTCTGCCTCAGTGTCCTGCTCTCTGTAATGAAAGGGTTGACTACTCAGTCTCCAGGGTCCCTTTCTGCTCCATCCGTCTGTGACCTCGTGCTTGTCTCTGCTAGGACAAAGTGAGTCTGCAGTGCCTGGCCGCCATTCACCCTGTGGAGCACATTAGTCCCTGGAGAGTGCGGTCTGGCTTATCTCATCCTTCCCCTACCACATGGAGCAAGCCCAATACTTGGAATATGAGCTCTTGGAATGGGTTGGATGGCCACACGCACTTCTTGCTAATGGGATGGCATTTGCCCACTCGTACAAATGGGACTCTGTAGAGAGGCTGGTGACATGCACCAAGGGCAGGGGTCCAAGGCATCCATGGATGAGAGGGCCTGGATGTTTGCTGGAGGAGCTTCCTGACAGCAGGGGAATATGAGAGTTCTCTCAGAAGAACAGGAAGTGCGGTGAGCAGAGACAGCAAACATGGCGCAGTGCACAGAATGTTGGATTTGGAGCCAGAGCCCCTGGGCACAATCCCAGCTTTGCCACTTACTCTGTGTGCCCCGTGGGTCAGCTGTTGCTTTCCCTCTCTGGGCCTCAGTAAAATGAGGGAGTTGGGCTAGATGACGTTTAAGGCCTCTTCCAGCTCTCAGTCGAATGTCGGAGACTGCACCAGGCACCAGGGACACAAGTACAAAGAATGAACCCTTTCAGTGAGCTCCAAAGGAGGTGACCTTCAGAAGCTATGTCGAAGCAACCTGCCTGGTCTTCCCTTGGGCCATCAGGGCCCACGTGGTCCTGGCTGCTCCTTGCTCTGGGCCAACCCAGAGCCTAGCATCTGGCAGGGGTGCAACAGGGCCCCGCCTGTAAGCCCGAGCTTCAGCAAAATAGCCATTGGCCTGGAAGGGTCTTAGGGCAGGGAGGGACCTTGGGGGTCACTGAATCCAACTCCCTCATGGTACCGGGGCCACTGCCAGCAAAGAGGACATGACTAACCCAGATTCAGAAAGAATCTGTTTTTGCTTGAAGACCTAGAGAAAAACCACACAAGGTTGTGTGGTTGCCCATTCCCCTCTGGGTAGCCCTCCTTTTTAGGAGGGTTCTATTGTTGGGTTGTTTCCCACCATTGGGGGTTTTCTTGGCAGAGATACTGTGATGGTTTGCCATTTCTTCCTCCAGCTCATTTTACAGGTGAGGAAACTGAGGTAAATAGGGTGAAGTGACTCACCCAGGGTCACACAGCTAGGCAGTGTCTGAGGCCAGATTTAAGTCTTCCTGACTTCAGGTCCTCTGACATCAAATTTAAATCTCGCCGCCCCACCTCCCCTAGTTCTGCCCTCAAGGGCTGAACAGGCCAAATCTAATGCTGTGTCCATGTGATAATTCTTCAAATAATTGAAGGGAACAATCAATCCAGTGAATGAATAAATATATGAATTAGTGAATGGAGGAATGAATGAAAAGACGTTTACCAATTGCCTACCAGGCATATTCCCTGCCTGTGCTAAGCATTCTGGATACAATATAAAGTCAGTTAATGGTCCCTGCCCTCAGTGCACCTACATTCTAACAAGGCATAGAACAAGAAGCCCTCGTGACAAACGTCCATGTTGGCCTGGTCTTCAGTGGGTGTGTCATTGCACTTCCGTGCCCATCCCTTGTCTGCTGAGAGGTGGGCAGCTGCCCCCTCTCTGGGCCACTCACTCATGGGGCAAACCTCTGTGTGGCCACCCCTCCCCACGATGAGAAAAGCTGTAAGACTTTACAACATCTCTATTAATTTTTTTTTTTCTGGTTAGGCTCCATGCTCTGCCCTGCCCAGCTCTTCTGGAATCTGGACTCCTCCTTCTAGGGACTCAGCGCTCCCACCCTGCTCTGTGTGCTCTGAGGAGCTGTCATCTCTCACGTAGCCCCTCGGGCTGGGTAGCATCTGATGCTACCACCAAGGGCTCTTCTCCCTGGAGTGTGAGACAGGGGATGCTTGTGGATGATTATAGGTCTAGCTGGGCTGGAGTGTTGTGCCTGTGAAGAACCAGTGGCTTGATGCAAGCAGTAAACATTTATTAAACACCTGCTGTGTACAGGCCCCTGAACTGGCAATGACAGAATGATGGAAAAATGGCCCATTCCAGGAGTTGACATGTACTGTTAGGGGCCTGGGTGGGGGAGGATGAAACTCATATGCCATTTTTTGTTTTTTTGTTTGGTTTTAAATAATAAATTTATTTTTTATTTTTAATTTATAACACTCAGTTTCACAAGTTTTTGGGTTCCAAATTTTCTCTCCCTCCCTCTCGTCCCCTCTCCCCCAAAGATGGCATGTAATCCAATGTAGGTCCTACATATGCCTTCACAGTGAAATTATTTATGCAATAGTCCTGTTCTAAAGAAGAATTATAACCAAGGAAAGAATCATAAGAAAGGAGAAATGAAACCAGAAAAAAAGAGAGCAAAGAGTTTGCCTCAATCTGCATTCAGACTGATTCTTTCTCTGGACGTGCAGAGCTTTTCCCTTCGTGAGTCCTTTGGAGCTGTCTTTGAATCTTGCATTGATGAGAAGAAACAAGTCTATCAAAGTTAGTCCTGTAATTGTGTGTGATATTCTCCTCGTTCTGCTCCCCTCACTCAGCATCAGTTCATATAGGTCATTCCATTTTATAATGAAGTCCATCTGCTCCTGATTTCTTATAGCACAATATTATTCCATTACATTCACATAACACAATTTGTTAAGCCATTCCCCAATTGATGGACATCCCCATTGATTCCCAATTCTTTGCTAGCACAAAAAGAGCTGCTATATTTTTGTACATATGGAAACCCATATGCTATTAACTAAAATACATGAGGCACTGTGATGGAGTGAGAAAGAATCCTGGAATTTGGAATCAGAGGATCTGGGTTCAAACCCCAGCCTTGCTACTTACTGCCTATGCTGCTTATGCAGATGCCACATATGCAGATCCCCTGGGCTTCTTAAGAGGTCACCAGACCTCTCTGTGCCTCAGTGTCTGAATGTGCAAAGTGAAGGGTTTGGATTAGCTGGTCTCAATGGCCTCTTCCGGTTATTTCCGAGCCTCTGATGACATTAATGAATGAAACCTAGATTTAGAGCTGGAGGTGGCCTTCGAAGGTTGTTATTGTATTGTGGTCCTTGAGTCTAAAATTAAAAAAAAAAATAAAGGTTGTTCAATCCCACCCAGACCCAGAGTGGGAACACATAGCTGGTAACTGTCAGAGCTGAATCTGAACCCAGATCTCTATCTCCTGTAGCATGTAGAGGGACTGGTGGAGGAGGAGCGACCTGGGAGGGCCTCATGGAGAAGGCCACCTGGACAGCAATCCATGACAAGTAGGCCAAGGCTCACTCTTTCCCTAGGCTACTTCTCCTTCACCTCAAGCAGCTGACGTTTCCTCTGGTCTGGACTGGTCCAGTTCCCAGGGCAGTAACCCGAGGCCTCCAGGTAACCCGGCTCTGTTTGAATGGGGGCATCTCTGGGGTCAGGTGAGATCAGGTATCCGTCTATCCCAAACTCCGCTCTCCAGGCCAGGGCAGGCCATGCTGGCCAGCTGCAGAGGCTAGTGGGCACATCTGAATCACAGTTGGAGACCACGCTTTGTGCCCATTTCATGAGGTAACCAGGAAAGGACAAAGCCCAAGGGGGTGGTGAAAGGGTCTCCTCACCTTCTCCCTGCTCCTGCTCGGCAGTCAGGCTTGGCTACTGGTCTAGGAGGGCCAATGTATGGGTCTGAAGGCAGACTCCCAAGGTTAGCTTCCCTGGAGTTAGCCATCTTTTTGTGGGCCCGTCTGTTCCAGGGATTACTTAGCTTTTTCCCTTTGTACATTGAATTATTATTATCATTTTTAAAATTTAAATTAAAACATTTTAAAAGTTTAAATTAAAAAATGATTGTTTTTTTCATCCGCTTGTGTGATCTCCAGTGCTGTGACTTTGGATATGAGTGTGCTTCTCAGCTTGGGAGCACTGGGGGGCCCAGGATGGAGAACTGAGTGATCTCAAAGACCTTTCTCAGCTCTGAGATTCTGTGACTCAGTGAGCCAGGTTGTGCAGGCACATGCCTTCTCTGGATCCCCTTCCCAGGCTTTCAGTCTGTCCATGACTGACTGAGGAGCCCAAGAGCCCAAGAGACTGGGCTCTTGCCCTGGGCCTCAACCTTGTGGCTGGAGTCTCCACTCTATCTCCTGGCTGGCCTGCCTCCTATGCCATCTCAGCTCATTGAAAGAGACCAGAATGGTAAAGTGACATGGCCAGGGTCATTCAGGTAGTGAGTGTTTGAGTTAAATTTGAACCCAGGTCAAGTTCAGTGGCCCATCCATTACATGATATTGCTAGCTATAATGGCAGAGCTGAGACTAGTACATTTCCAACTTAGGAACATTCTGTGTTCTAAACATCTACCCGCCTATTGATTTCTGGGAACATGGAATTTGTTCTCCCAATGAGCCAATAGGATAGTGAGATTTAGCACCAGAAGGGACCTGGCTGACCATCTTGTCCCAGGGTCCCAGAGTCTCAGAACCAGAGAGCTAGAAGGGACCTGAGTGTCCATCCGGTCCAAGCCGTACTGCCACAGAATCCCGACTCTACTTCTCGGGGCTGCTTAGAGATACCCCCTTGGCAGCCCCCGCCACACTGGTTCTCATTGTCACATCTGACATCAAGCCGAAGTCTGCCTCTGTGCACGTCCACCTTCTGTTGCCTGTCCTTCCTTCTGAGGCCAAGCAGAACCGATTTAACGCTTCATCTGATTGTTCTTTATGGGACCCACTGAGACCCAGGCCTGGTGATGAGGGCAGGGAGATATTCGATGAGGAAGTGGCCCTCCAGACCACATTCAGATGTTGGCCCCTGCTTATCCTCAGCTCCCCAGAGACCAGCCTGCTCTCCTGAATCTCTTTTTAAACTCAATTCAATTCAAAGAGATCCCACAACATTCTAGAGGTGCTAGACACTGGGTGGGGTGGAGGTGGGGTGGATGGTACAGAGATTAAAAAAATGACGCAGTCCCTGAGGACACGGAGCTTACAGTGTCCTGGGAGGACATGCCACATATGTGTGGTCTAAAGCAGGGACTGATGGGAAGTGTGGTCTGAAGCAGGGACTGATGGGAACCCATCAGGACGAGGCGCTGAGAGCAGATGGGAGACCTCTCTCCTGCCCCTGGGCAGCTTCCCTTGTAGGAGAATTTGCAGCCGGTCTTGACAGATCCCCTGGGCTTCTTAAGAGCTCGCTTCCCCCTCTCACTTCCTCCTCGGAAGCTTTCTGATGCAACAGCGGCCCCAGGCCTTCCTTCTCCTTCACCTGAGGAAGTATCGGATCAGAGCCATTCCCCGCCCCCCCCCCCCCCCGGCCTCTCTCCTTCCCCTTTTTGGGTTCCCTTCTCCTCCCCTCCCCCTCTCCTTATTCTACTCTACAGAATGTGACAATGTAGGCAATGTAGGCAGAAGATGCCTCAAAATGTGACTTCTGCCTGGAGGTGGGTGGGTGGGGGGTGGGCACTCTGCACCATCTGATGAAAGTACATCTGGCCTCTTTTGTAAAAGATCAGCTCAGGCTGACTCAGAGATGCCTCAGCTCTTGGAGATGGTTCAGAGCAACCCCTCACAGAGAGGGAAACTGAGGCCCAGAGAGGGAAGGGGGATGTTCTGGACGGGCTTGCTGATGGCCTCCTGCCTGACTGCTGGATTCCGAAGCCTTTCCTTAGGCTGTCTTCTGTTCACTCTGCAGCTGTGGTGCAGCTGACACTTGGATGCTCTCTCCTTCACAAGCGATGATCCTTCAGCTTTTAGGATCATGGATGGAGACATGGAGATGCCATCTAGTCCAGCCTCTCAATCTACAGATGAGGAAACTGTGGGCCAGGAAGCTTACTGGCTTTCCTCAGGTTGTGCATGCAGCAGAGAGGGTCCTTGGACCCGAGCACTCTGTCTCATGAGGGGCTACGCTCTCTAGCACTTTACTTTCACTTCTGCGCTGACCCGACAACTCCTTCTCTGTCTTTCTTGATGGATCATCCTCCTCCTCCTCCTTGCCAACTGTGGGCACCCCCAGGCTCTGGCCTGGGCCTTCTTCTCTTTTCTCCATACCTTCTTACCTTGGGGATCTCATCAGCTCCCATGGGTTCAGTTATCATCTTGATACCTTTCATTTCCAAGTCAAATATGGAATGCTGATCTCTCTCTCTGTCTCTCTCTGTCTCTCTCTCTGTCTCTCTCTCTCTCTCTGTCTCTCTCTCTCTCTCTCTCTCTGTCTCTCTCTCTCTCTGTCTCTATCTCTGTCTCTCTCTGTCTCTCGCTCTCTCTCTCTCTCTCTCTCTCTCTCTCTCTCTCTCTCTCTCTGTCTCTCTCTCTCTCTTCCTCTCTCTCACCAGTCCCAGTGAATAATTGCCTACTGGATATCTCCACTGCTGTCCTGTGGATGTCTCAAATTTGATGCACCTAAAATAGAACTATTTTATTTCCACCCAAACCCACCCTTCTGAACTTCCCCGTTTCTGTGGATGATACAATCTCCCTTCCAGGCAGGTGGCCAGGATTACAGTCTTGGAATCCTTTCCTTGACACCCGCATATAATCTGGTGCCAAGTCTTGAGTTCACCTCCACAGTATCTCTCACCTCCACCCTTTGTTCTCACCATCTCCCAACTGGACTCCTACAAGAGCCTCCTCACTGTTCTCCCTGCTTCCTGCCTTTCTCCTCCCTGATTTGCTCTCCACAGTTGCTTCCAGGCTGGTATTCCTACAATGAAGGTTTGACCATGTCACACCCCTAATATACAATCCTTACTGGCTCCCAATTGAATATAACATAAAATACAAACTTTTAACCCTTCTCAATCTAAATGCCACTTACCTTCCAGTCTTATTTCATATTATTTCCCTTCATATATTCTCTGGTTCAGACAAACTGGCTTAACTAGTCATTTCCTGGTAGCTGTTTATGGGACTTTCATATCTAATATAACACAAATGGTACATACGTATACATATGTATATGTGTATGCACATTAAGGCATATAGTAGGCACAAAATAAATGCTTGTTCTATCTATCCATATATTTATGTACAATGTAAAATACGTTGCAGTTATTCCAACTCTCTCTTGCCCTACATTGAGCCCCCCCTTGTGAGATCATTTCCCTAGCTTCCTCTCCCTCCTCCCTCCTGTGCCTCTTCTTCTTCTTCTTCTTTTAAAGATTATCAAAACATATAAAACTATTCCCAGGCCCTCTGTCTTCTTTGACTCCCTCTATGACCCTCAATGATATTAGGGCTCTGGGGAAACACTTGTATCATCTCCCTTTATTAGAACTTAAACAATTCATCTTTATTTACTATTGTATGGCTTGACTATGTTTACCTTTTTATATTTCTCTTAACTCCCATGTTTGTATTTTAAAGTTACTATCTGGCTTTGGTCTTTTTAAGCAGGAAATCTAGGAAGTTCTCTATTTTGTTAAAGATCCATTTTTTTTCTTCCTGTAGTGTTATGGTCAATTTTGCTGGGTATGTTATTCTTGGTCATAAGGCATAATCTTTTGCCTTTTGGAAAATTCACATTCTAAACTCTCTGTTCCTTTATTGTGGTGGCTGCTAAATCCTGTGTGCTCCTGACTGTGGCTCCTCAGGACTTAAATTCTTGCTTGCAGTGTTTGTTCTTTGAAATTTTGGCTATGATGTTCCTGGGAATTTTCATTTGGGAATTTCTTTCAGAAGGTGAAAGCCCTTGCTTGGGGCTTTTCCTGAAATAGTGTTCTGAGAAAAGCAGCTGCAGACCAGAAGAGTGTGTTCCCAGGGCGTGGGCAAGGCACATAGAATGGGCAGGCCTGTGTTGGTTGCAATCTGCATCATTGGAGGGAATGGTCAAATGAGTTGAATATTTGGGCATTAGAGTAAAGGACACAGTTTGGCTACATATCGTCCTTTCTATTTTACCAATATGGCCCTACCATGAGCTGTGACACTCCAATTATTTAACTCTCCCTTGATCTGTGTAATGAGATTCTTAGTTATATATTTTATTTATCTTGTATATGCAGGTTAACTCCCAGATATTTCATGTGCTTGTTTTGAATGGAGCTTCTCTGACTGTGGTTTCTCACTGGTTTTTATCAGTACTATATAGAAATGCTAAATGATTTTTTTTTGTATCCTGCAGGAAGAGCTTTAAGGTCCATTTCAGGTCTAGATTTGATTAGCTTATAAGTCAGTCAATGAACATAAGCACTGCTGTGTGTTAGGCACCTAAGTGCTGGGGCTACAAAAAGAGGAAAATGATGGTCTCTGCCCTCAAGGACCTTACAATCTAATGGGAGAGAGTACACACAAATGCATATTTATAAAGCTAGTGAAGGCATTAGGACTGACAGTGATTGGGGAAGACTTCCTGTAGATTGAGGGATCTTATTTGGGACTTAAAGGAAGCCAGGGAAGGCCGTGGGTGGAGATGAGGAGGAACAGTCTGATCCTCTAATTTGTTATATTACTGCCTCCATCAGCAAAACCTCAGCCCTGATGGACAGGGCTGGGCTGGAGATGACTGCTCTTCCTCCCTGACCCGGGCATTTCAGGCCAGCTTCTCTCTTAGGCTTTGTTTCCACTAACAAAACCCATTAAACCCCTTCAGGCCTGGAAGGAGAGGAGAGCCTGTGACTGCCCATTGGTTCTCGGGTCCTTGTTTTTATGACCAGTGCACTTGAAAGGAGTTGTGCTATTAAGCATCAGATGGGAAATTTCTTCCTGAAGGTGGTGCTTGGATCTATTGAAGAGCATCTGATGCTCAGAAATATCAGTTTCTTTGCTGGGAAGACCCAGCCTCTCTTTCCTTTGCTTCATTAGATTTTAAGCCAAGATTCTTTCCAGTGTTACTGTCCCCCTCAACCCCCCCCCCCAACAACCTTAATTGTCCAGTTGATGGCAGAAATTGAATCCAAGTCCTCTGACTCTGGAGCACTCTCTGCTTTGCTAAATTGCCTCAAGATACTTTCAGGTCTCTTTCCAGAGGATCTTTCAAAGGTTCTGGTTATTGGACCAAGACCTCAGGGACTGATGCTTCTCAAGGCGTTCTTTCCCAGCTTAGGGAGGAGAAGCACACAGTTCAGGTGAGTGGGTGAGTCAGGATTGGAACTCAGGTCCTCTCAATCCAAGGCCAGTACTCTGCCTGCTACCCTACACCTAGAGGTGGGCTTCAGAGGCCATTTAGTTCACACTCCTTGTCTTACAGAAGACAAAACTCAGGCCCTCAGTGAGGAAGTGATTTGCCCAACACTGTTCAGGGAGCAGTGGCAGAGCCAGGGTTCCCCAGCAGGCCAAATCTGGCCCTCTTTCCCCTGTACCAGGCTTTTGAGGACTTCTTTAGAATGATCTCGAGGTCCTCAGTGTGGGTGAGGCTTTCCAGGAAGGTTTCATGCATGGCTGTGGCCAAGATGGTGGCATGAGCCTCCTTGTACATAGCAGGGTAGGCCCACCATTGGGCCTGACCTTGGAAGGGGCAGTGCTTGTGCTTGGTGGGGACTTGCCGTCTAGAAGCAGACTTGCTAGTCGTCCTTCATGCTTCCTGAGTGACAGGGTGTGCAGGGCCAAGGAAGCCCGACTCTGATGCCTGCTGGGTGGGTTCCTGCCATTGAGTCCCTCCACTTTCATGAGCCTCAGTTTCCTTCTCTGTAAAACAGAGATTACAGAATCTGAGAGGTGGAAGGGACCACAGACAGTGACAATCTAGCTCAGCCCCCCGAGTGAAAGGAATCCCCGTTATAACAGACCTGAAAAATGGCTATCCTCCCTCTTGCTCGGTGAAGATGATACCTGAATTACTTATCTCATAGGATTGTTGTGAGGGTCAAACGAGAAAATGTATGTAAAGTGCTTTGGAAGCCCTAAAGTGCTCTGAAAATGTTGGCTATTATTACTGGGGGATAGTAAGCAGATATTTTTCTTGTCAATCAGAGTAGAGTGATTTCTTCTTTCTTTATGGAGACAAGAAGAAAAGAGTGAAGAGGAGAGGTGATAAGGAGGGCAGAGAGAAATAGAGGAAAGGAAAGAAGAAGACAGGAGAGAAGAGATGATAAGAAACAAAGAAAGGGGAGGAGAGGAGCAAAGTAGAGGAGAGAAGACAAAAGAGACAAGGGGAGAGAGAAGAGAGAAGAAAAAAGGGAAGAGATGAGAAGAGAGAAAAGATGGGAGAGGAGAGAAGAAAAAAGAGAAAAAGGGAAGAGATGAGAAGAAAGATGGGAGAAGAGAGAAGAGAAAAGGAAGAAAAGAGAAGAGATTAGAAGAGAGAAAGATGGGAGAGGAGAGAAGAGATGAGGAGACACAAGAAGACGAAAACAGAGAAAACAGAGGAAAGGAGAGAAGAGAAAAAAGAGGGAAAAAGATCAAAAGAAGGGAGAAGAAGAGACAAAGAAGGGAGAGGAGAGAAGAGACAAAAGCCTTCAAGGACGTGTTGTCATGGGTGTGCATGGTGTGGGGGCCTTTGTCCCTCAGCCCCACCCTGGCCCTGGCCATATGTGCAGTTACTGACTTTTTATAGTACTGCATATGGTTCCATCTTAATTTAATTTTTCATAATAATTGATCTGACCTGCATCACTCTGTTAGCTTTAGCAAAACAAATTCTGACAGGTTTCAGGAGGAGAACTAAAACCATTCCCCCCACTAGCAGAGGTGCTGGAAAGCCTCCCAAGCCCATCATCATGCTAATGTACAAGCTGTTTGGGATAGGAAAGTTATGATTATTTACATGGAGCAGCCCAAGCAAAGACATGGGAGCCTGAGTTTCCTTCCCCCCTTCAGAGATTTCTGCTTATTCACCATCTGGGGCCCAGAGAGTTGTTTCTGGGGTCACCTTGTCGCGGCCCTCTCCTGGTCATATTGCTTCTGTCCCTGGGCTGCCCCTCAGGATCCATCCCCACAGGAGCTGAGAGGCTGTTTGGATGAAGGAACCCTCAGTGAAGGCCTAAACCCACAGCTCCTGTCACCTCCAGGGCCTCCTTCTCTTTTTTCTGAGGCACCCTTGTTGTGTGTGCTCCTTCTACCAATCAGGGCTCATCCCCATTGGTGCCTCAGTGTTCTGGGCTCCAGAAGAAAGAAGCGGCTAATGGACCCTTAGTCCATGTGATAGGTTAGAAGATGGCACCAATGCCTCATCCTTGTCTTATACCAAACAACAGGAATCACCCACAAACCAACAAACACATCAGAAACAGAAAGCTCTTGGAAGGCAATTTAAAAACCACACCGAACAGTAAAATCTGGATAGTCAAGTTGACTGGAACAGCTCTGAGTTACAAATCAAAGGGCTTTGAACCTCCTTGGGAATGGTGACTGCTTGGGATTTCTGACTCTGAAGGGCCTGCCTCCCAATGCAGTTCTTCGTTTCATTTGGTTTCTAGAGCAGCTCTACTACTCCTCCGCCAACCTGCCTTCAGATATGAGAAGGCAGTTCTCATGCCCAGGCTCTCAGGTGTGGAGCTGGTGTCTGGCCTTGGTGCAGCCCTTTCCTTCTCCTCCTTCTCCCTTCTGGCCCAGAAGGGAGAGAGTTTCAATGCTGATGTGTATGGGGAAGGGTTAAAGATATCTTCATGTACAGGACGAACATTTTCTATTCAGGGAGTAGGGGAATGAGCTGGAGACCCATATGGAGACACCCTACCTGGGAGGCACAAGGCAAGTGACTGGTTACAGCCTGGATGCCTAGAAAGGAGTGAGGGACGCAGGCAGTCTTAGACTGGGTTAGCCCCTTCCCTGAAGTCTTTGGCTCAGGGACCATTCAGGAGTCCCTTTTGGCCACAAAGGGCCACTAAGCCCATACTTTCACTACTAGGGTTGTGAGTTTAGGGGAGCCTGCATCCTGGACTAGGGTTGGGGTGGAGTGGAAAGATACTATAAATCTGTGCAAATGTGACTGACCCTATGTTTGTTACTTCCATATTAATTAAATTAAATCAATCAACCGATGAATTTAATGTTTGCTGTTTCAACGTCCTTCTTTGTCTGAATCACTTGCTATGGAGAACAGTCAAATATTTAAGCCTTATTTCATTTCATAAATCCCCAGTTTTAGGACTGGCATATCATTGAGCCCCGATATTAAAACTGGAGCTTATATGGATCAGAGAAGTAGCACCTACGGGTTACATGTATATTCAAAAACAAATGTAATGTGGAGAAAGCACTAGGAGGAGGAAAGAAGTTGGTGAATGCCTTGGGCTTATGCAGAATAAGACTCAATGTACCACCATATTGGTTTGGTGAGTTGGGGAATTAGCTTGAGAAATGAACACAGAAACTCTTCCTTCTTTGAGGAGCTTGTGAGGCAGTAAGGTGTAGGAGGAAATGTGCTCTGAATCTCAGATCCTCTGAGCCTATGCTCTCTAAAGGAGTTTGCCACTGGCTTGGGTGTGGGAGGGAGGAATGCCCACCACAGAGTGAAGGTGTAAGAGGAATGCATTGTAGTTGGTGAGGTCTTTTGGATATTTCTGTGTGTGGATGATATTGTGTTGTTTGTATCAAGCCTGAGGGTAGAACAGGTCTCCTCAGTGAAATTCATTACTACTTAAATGAGATAAACCTAACAATCCACTAGAAAAACCCAAGTGGATGAAGACTGTCTATTGTTCAGACTATGACATGTAGTTGAATGGATTGACTGTAGAACTGGTCTATCAGTAATATACTAATAATAATGACAGTAGTAGTAGTACTAGTAGTAGTAGTAGTAGTAGTAGTAGTAGTAGTAGTAGCTAGGATGTAGTTATTCAAAACTGGCAAAACACTTTACACATATAAAAATCTCATTTGACCTGAGGTAGGGTCTGGACTCAAGTTTTCTTGACTCTGATATCTTGGATGGGAATTGAAAGTTGGAAATGAATAAGCCCAGAATTTAACAAGAGGAAGGAGGAAGAGAAAGAAGGATGGATTGCATTTGGTAAATTGAACAATGTTTTTAATGACCCCAAGCTTCTCCCTGAAGCAAAGCAGGAAGAGATATTTAACAGCACTAATACTTCAGCGATGCTAAATTACCATATAATATGAATGCCACAGTTTCTGAAGACTAAAGTTTAGGGTCTTCCAAGGGCAAAGGAGAGATTCATGGTGATTCTGAATGGACAGTGGCACATTACCAATCAAAGCTTATGCACAAAGATGAATCACCCAAGGACTGCCGGCAAAGGGGGCAGGGCCAGTCTTAGAGCAGGGTCAAGTGACAGCCACCATCTTTGTGATGTTAGGAGACGGAGAGGCCAGCCCCAAACACAAGGGTAGGTGGGCACTGATAGGCAAAAGTCTCCTTGGACAAGAAGCAAAACTAGCCAACATATTGAGACAACCTACCATTCTATGCAATGATCTATGTCCACAATCCCCCACTTCTGTAAAGGGGTTGGCATAGAAGTGCCTTTTGTGGAAGCAAAGACCTGGAAAAAGAGTAGGTGCCTGTGGGTCAGGGAATGGCTGAACAATTTTTGTTATGTGAATGGTGATCAAGGTTTTGCTTGAAATCTAAAAGCTGGACCTACTCTCATCTTCAGGCTTATTTATCCCATTAGAATGTAAGCTCCCTGAGGGCCATTGTCTTTTGACTTTCTTCATATCCCTGGTGCTTGGCTCAGTGCCTGGCCCATTGTAAGTGCTTAATAAATGCCGGTGGTTATCCCCAGTGGTAAATTCCACTGGATTAGACAAATGCAGTCATTAAAATTCTATCTGATGTCTCTGGGTGTGTGTGGGCTGAAATAACAACCATTAGCAACAGCAGCAGCACCAGCACCAGCAGCACCAGCAGCAGCAGCACCAGCAGCAGCAGCTGACATCTACCACTTCTACGACATCCAGGGCATCTATGTAGCCCTGGAAGATTTTCTAAGCCCCAAACCCATCATTCTAGGGCCCAAGCATTGGTGGGCTCTCCCAGGCCGAGAAGGCTTTGATTGTAGGTCCATTGATGTGCTGGACTTTCGTTAGTGAAAAAGCCTCATTCCTGGCAGCTTGGCCACCTGGTCATGAATGTGGGGGACCTTGACGCTTCGAGGGGCTGCCAACTTCATTGGTGGAGGAATCCTGATGCTGCTGGAATCATAGACCCTGGAAATACTGAAATCTGGCCATCTTTCTTCTAACAAGTTGTTTGCTACAGTGTTCAGTACTTCCAACCTTTATCTATATTATTTTAGTCCACATCTGTGGCTTCATTGGCTAAGGAGCTCCCAGGTGAGGAAATACCCTCTACCATTTTGGGTTAGTACCTCTTCAACCCATCATCTTAGAGAGCTTCTTTGATCATAGAGAGGGTAAGTGACTTGCTCACAGTCGCACAGCCAGTCTCTCTATCCAAGGAAGGACTAGAACTCAGTTCTTCTATGCAAGGAGGCCAGCTCCCCAAGTTCTGCCTCTCTTACCCTTCATTATAGATTCTAATCTTTAAAAAAAGTTAAGGCCCCCATTGCTGCCATGGGTGCGAGGGAGCGCTCTCTTCTCTCTTTGCAAAGCAGTTTTTTTTTCCTTGGTCTTTTTCTTTCTAGCTTCAGATTTGAGAGTTGAGTATTGGAAGGGACTTTAGAGATCATTCACCCACTCCTCTCTCCCCCCCCCATTTTCAAATGAGGAAACTGAGGCCCAGAGGGGAGAGTAACTTGCTTGGGGTCCCACAGGGGCAGAGCCAGGACCTGAAACCGGGTTCTCAGGTTCCCAGCATGCTCTCTACCACCCCCACCAAATCTTCATTACACCCCTCTGGTGAGGTAGGCTTTCCTTGCAGAAGAAGGTGTCTGGAAACCCTCCCAATGATGAGAGCTGTCCCAAAGTGGAATGGACTGCCGTGGGCTGGCGGGGGCTCCCCTTCAAGCAGAGGCTGGATGACCCCTCATTGAGAATATTCTCGTGAAGATTCATGAGTCTGTCTTGGAATAGTCGAGTGCTCCAGTTCACCCATTCAATGATTCTTTGAGCTTGGGGCATTTACCCTCTGATGTCTTTGACGGCTCCCATGGGTGACTAAGCCATAGAGCCGATGGTTGGACGTGGAGAAGCCATTTTCCAAAGAGCAGCCCTCCAGATGCCGTTGGTCTCCGAGTCCAGCCGTTAGGAGAAGGCAAACAGCTTCTGGACTTGCAGCTGGGAGAGAGAAAGTGCATTGGGAAACCACAGACAAGGCTGGCGCTCTCTCTAGCCGCCCGGCAGCATTTCTCCGCATTCTGGCTGCTCTGTCTAGAAGGGCTTTGGCAAAATTGGCCCCAGCTCACTGAATCGCTTCTCAGAGATGTTTCCAGTTCGAGGAAATGTCTCTTTTCCCTGAAGTCCCAAGTGTCCATGGTTTGACCCCATCCTTAATCCCCGATGTTGGCACTGAGTTCTGGTGATCTCACTCCTTGAGGCTGACTGACTAAGGGGTCCTTAATATCTGGCAGCTGAGACAGGGCTGAGCAATGATCTTTTTCCCACTTCTCCCCAAAGACTCTTCTTTTCTTAAGCAAACCACAAACAATGAGTGGGGGCTCTCCCAAGAGGTTGCCCAGAATCCAGCTCCTGGGGGCTGAGAGGGAGCTTGGACAATCAGGAAGAGTTCGATCTTACTTGGGGAGAAAAACAGGGAAAGGGTGAGGAGATCTGGTGGAACTGAATTTGTATCACCCAGTCAATCGACAAACATTAATTAAATCCTTGCTATATGCCAGTCAGTGGGGATATGAAGAATGGCAAAAACCAAGTCCCTGCCCTCATGGAGCTTCTATTCTCTTAGGGAGACAGTCTGTAGATATGTAAGTATGTACAAGATGTATATGGTGTAACTACATAGTCATTTCCTGGGGGAGGCACCAGCAGCCGGGGGTCAGGGTGGGCCTCCTGTGGTTCTTGAGCTGAACTTTGGCAGTAAACAGGGACTTCCTGGGGTAGTAAGTAGGAAATGCATTCCAGGCTTGGGAGATTGGCTGGGCTGGGAAATAGATGCTGTGTGTGAAAAGCAGAAAGAGGACAGTCTGGGAGACCCAAAATAGCAAGAAAGGCAGATTAGGAAGCTGCCCAGAGAGGTCGACCCTCCCCTGACCCTGCTCCTTCCTCCTCCCTACCCATTTTGCAGCACTCAGGCCACACGCACACTGACTTCACAGGACCAGCTTTATCGTGGGCTCCCTTTGAGATGAGAAAGTAGAGGGAGGAGGGCAGCCCAGTGGGCAGCTCCCTGGGTTTGGAGACATCTCGGGGACTTCTTGAAGTCCCTTGCAGGTCTGAGATTCTGGGATCTGAGGTCAGGAGATCATTTAGCCATGACTCAGCCCCTTTGTGAGAGGCAGTATAGTGCAGGGGTTAGAGAGGGAGTCCTGGCTGGGTGACCCCGGACCCTCTTGATAGCTATAAGAAAAGATGGCTATTGGCATTGGTTAAGGGAGTTTCCCCACCAGGAGTTCAACGAGATCACAGCTCTGGTACAAAATTTGAAATCATTTTAGAGAAGCAGACCTTAGGGTTCACATAGTCTAACCTCCTCCTTTTGCAGAGGACTCTGAGGCAGAGAGAAGTCCCAAAGACAGTATCAAGGTAGGGACTTGAACCCAGGCTGTCTGACCCCAGCCCCAGTGCTTTTGCTTGCTGCATGTTGCCTGCTTTTCTGGGCCTCAGTTTCACCATTTATAATCCGATGGAGTTGGACCGGATGACCTCTATTTTCCCTTCTAACGCTCAGTTTTATGATCTAGTGTGGGTCTCTCAGCAGAAGCCTGCTCAAGTTGGCTGTGGGATTTATATTATTTATCTCAGCAGCCCCATTCTCTACAGACACAAGGCACTCTTTTCCCTGGACCCTTGTTGTAACTGCTGGTTCTTCCCATTGGCTGGGTGAGGTTGGTGGTGTGGCCTGCTGATCCTGCCCACCACCCACTCTGGCTCTTGGATCCCTTTTGCTGTAGGTCAAAGTGACTGAATGTATTGGCTTTCCAGGGCTGGCCTGTCCCCAGGGGCCAGGCTCAAAAGGCTTCCTTCAGCCACTGGATGATGTAACCAGCCCTTTGTTATTTCTGTAGGCTGGCCACAGTCTGGAGGCATGGAGTGTCTGCTCTTACAAAATGCTAATTGGGAGGATTAAATATCATCGAGGCTGTTTTCCTCCCATTTTCTTTTCTTGTTTTAATGGAGGCTGAAATGAACATCGAGTTGGTCCTGGGTATTTGGTAATTGCCATCAGAGCAAGCTGGGAAGTGAGAAGAGCCAAACCACAGTGCTGTGTGTACAGACAGAGGGAAAGAAAAATAGACATTTGGACTGAGGGCTGGTTTGCCAAGTCTTGAGTGGGGCCTGCTGGGGGGCATTGGGAGTGGAAACTGTGGGTAATAAGGTGACCCCACAGAATCCCCCAGGGCCCAGGGTCCATGAGAACAAACTAGGCTGGACAGTAAGGGTGAGGAGACAGTAGTTAGCGGCTCTCATCGGTAAGAGCCTAGGAATAGTGATAACGTTGAGCTAGAAGGGCTCTTAGAGCTCATCCAGTCCAACCTTCTTATCTTAAAGAGGAGGAAACAGGCTTGGAGAGGGATAGTCTGTCAGTCACTTGTTTACTCTGTCAGGCACTGTGCTAAGCCTTTGGCATACAAAGACAAAAGAGAAACAGTCCTTGCCCACAAGGAGCTTATACTCTAATGGAGGAGACAACATGTCCACATGTAAATAGCTACATATGTGCCTATTGAGCCCCAGGTCCCAAAGGTAGTAGGCTGCAGAGTTGGGATTCAAACCCAGACCTTCTGTCTCACACTTAACCTACTGTATTCAACCACTGCCACCACCAACACCACCACCACCACCACCATCACCATCACCACCACCACCATCACCATCACCACCACCACCACCACCACTGCATTTATTTCCTGAACAAGGGGTCCTGATCCAAGAGAGAGCAAGGAACACTCTTTCAGCAATGAATGAATTTAAATTTTTCCTATTGCTCTCCCCCTTTAGCCTCCCTCTTCTCTGCTGAGGAACAGACAGAAATTAAAAACAGCATTCAAAGTCATACCTTTGGGATGAATTTTGACTTGCTTGTATTTTATTGTCTTTGGAGTCAGGTTCGAAAATTATATCCCCTTAGGATCCTAAGACAGAGCTAGGAGGAGACTCAGAAGTCCCTCAGTGCAGTTCCCTGATTTTATTTTGTTTAGTACCTTTCCTTTGAGATGATCCCCAGTTTATCCTGACTGTATCTTGTTTATACACAGTTGTTTTCATCTTGTCTCCCCTCATTAGACTGTGACCTCCTTGAGAGCAGGGATCAGTTTTGTTTTTGTTATTTTGTTTCTTTGTATCCCTAGCTGTGTAGCACAATGGCTGGCACATAGGTCTTTAATAAATGCTTGTTGTTGTTGTTTAATTAGAAATGTTTTATTGCTGCCTTTTGATTTTTATTCCACAGTAATTACTTGATATAATCATCTCCACCCACTGAACCCTTCCTTGGAACAAAGAAAAACATCTAAATAAAACCAAGAGATTCCAGTGACTGTATCAGAGAGAATCTGTAATGCTCTGCTCCTGGAGTCTCTCATCCTTCTCCTAACAGAAGGAAAATGTGTTTTGTTGTCTGTTCTCAAGACTGGTCATTGCAGTTGGTAGAGATCCAGCTTTTTGGTGTTGTTTGGACTTAGACTAGTGTAGTGAGTGTCTATTTTGTCCTTCTGGTTCTGCTGATATCACTCTGCATCAGTCCAAAGACATCTTCCATGCTTCTCTGAATTCTGCTTCTTTGTCATTTCCCATGGCGCAATAACATTCCAAAACGTTCATATGCTGCAGTTTACCCAGGTGGAATATTTTATAATATTTATGACCTTTCTTTTGTTGGCCTCTGAAGGGAGGGACTAGGTACTATCTCATTATTTTCCAGAGAATAAGTGAGACACAGGGAAGATGAGTGACTGGTCTAAGGATGCACTGATAGGGAGGGCAGAATTGCAAGGTCTCCTGCTTCTGAGGGCAGTGTTCATTTTGATGAAATATGTTGTCCCAAGAAAGAGCATGGCATGGTGGATCAGGAGCTTTAGGCTCAGGAAGACCCAAATTTAAGACTTACCTTTGACCTGTTCTGGCTGTGACCCTGAACAAATAATTTAATCTCTCAGTGCCCTCAGGTAACTCTATAAGATTATAAATTTTAGAGCTGTGTTGGTAGGGGAAGTTTCCTCACTGGAAGGTTCCTATACTAATGAAATCACAAGTCTCTTCCTACTCCTAATGATGAAAAAAATGGAAAATCCAGTGGTGGAGGGACTTGCCCATGGTTTCATAGCTAGTAAATGTCTGAGGCAGTCTTCGATCCTAGCTCTTCAGTGATAGCTGCCATCTATAGAGCGATTTAAGGTTTGTGAAGCTTTTAACATAGAGTATCTCATCTGATTCTCATAACAATTTAGTGATACAAATATGACCAGTATCTTTGTCCTCATTTTAAAGATGAAGTGACTGAGGCCCAGAGAGGTTAAGCAAGCAACTTTCACATGCTCATATAGCTAGTAAGTGCCAAAGGAAGGAATTGTCCCCAAGTCTCTCTTGACTCCAGCCTCAATTCTCCTACTGTTTATGCCAAGGTGCCTCTCAAAAAATGTAACAACAGATGAGACTCTATGATGGTATGCTATTTGGACCAATTTTGTTACTAAGGAAAGATAAAGAGAGAAAAACAGAGAGGCATAAAGAGAAAAAGAGACAGAAAAGAAAGGTAAAAAGAAAAAGAGGGACAGTGAGAAGAAAGAATGAGGTAGAAAGAAAGATTGAGAGAAAAAACAGACAGAAAGAAAAGAGTCAGAAAGACAGATAAAAAAGTAAAAAAGAAAGTAAAAAAAAGAGAGACAAAGAAAGGATGAAAAAGAAAAAAAGAAAGACAGAAAAAGGAAGGAATAGAGGAGAGAGAAGGAAAGAGACCAAGGAGAGAAGGAAGGAGGGAAGGAAAGACTTGGAATGAAAGAAACCCTAAATGATCTAACCAGTCACCTTGGTGCCCAGAGAGATTGAGCTAACATGTCTGGCTGAGATTTCAAACGTATGGATCCTGTGTGTGTGTGTGTGTGTGTGTGTGTGTGTGTGTGTGTGTGTGTGTGTTAGGGGGTGGTGTTCAACATGTTTGATGCTTTGTCTTATCTAGTCTTCTGCCCCCAAATCAGCACAAGCTAAATACTGTTTGGGAAGAGAAGCAGAAGACCAATTCTGACCAAAAAAAAAAAAACCCACAACAAAACCCAACAAAATACCAAAAACCAAACCAAAACCAAAAGAAAAAAATGAAAAAATGAGACAGACGTTCTCAAAGCCTGGCTCCTCTGGGCCAGGATCAGATTCTATGTTTACTGGCCTTCGAAGGGACCTTGGGATTCCAAGAGGCAGAGCTGATAAGGGAATGAATTCTAGCCATGGGAGACAGCCTGATCAGAGCCCAGAGGTGGGGCCCATACAGTGTCACATACTGAGAATTGCTAGCTGGCCAGTTTGAGTTAAATGGAGAGTGTGGAAAGGGAAATAATATGAAATAACTGGAAAAGTAGGTGGGAGCCAGATTTTAGGTGGCAGTCTGAGGATCTGGGTATTCTACCTTAGAGGAAATGGGGAACCACTGGAGTTTCATGAGCAGGGGAGCCATAGGGCTAGATAGTGCTTTAGAAGCATCATGTTGGCAGTTTTCTGGAGTTGCAGAAGGAGAGAGACTGGAGGCCAGGAGCCCAGTGAGGAAGGAAGCTATGGGAAGAGTCCTGGGATGAGGTGATGAGCGCCTGCACCAGACTAGTGTAAATGTGAGTTCTAGCTTCCCTCCCCGTTTCCCTGGGGTTTGAAGGAGTCTTTGATATTCTCTTTGGTTGCTCTTGCCTCATTCCTGAAGGTCACATGTGCAGGGCTTTGGCGTTCCTCCAGCATCTGCAGCACAGAGTGTGTGCTTGGCTCTGGTACTTAGAACGGGGGAGGGCTCGCTCTTCTTAGAAATTGCATCTGGCTGACTTTAGAGGTCAAACTCTGCCAGTCACTCTGCTACTCCTCTGGCAAGAGACAATCAATAAATTGCCCCCATTTTCCCCTTCACCACCCCTTAGTAACAACTGATGTTTATACAGCGCTTCCATATGTCGCACCCCTCTGGGGCTACCTCACCCACCCTCACTCGAACTTATGGGTTGGAGTCATCACAAGACTAGTTGACTGCTTACTCTCAGGGCTTTGGGAGGGTAACTCTGAGGGTCTGGGTTTATAGTTCTGTTGCTCATGAACCCCTACTCATGTGCTTCCCAATGGTTATCAGCCTTAGTTAGCCTTTAGTTAGCTTTTAGAAAAGGATTCTGCTATATCCATCTATGTCTGTGTTTGTTCCTATTTGTCCTCAGAATGTCTCTTACTGCTCCTGGTTGGATATATCATCTCCTTTTGGTCCCTTCTTAATGGAAGTGAAGGTGGAGAGGAAGAGAGGGAGGAACTCTCCTTTCCACCAAAAGCAAATCCTTCTCAGGGGCTTGGCTCTAATGAGAATCCTCAATTCCAGAATAGAAATTTTCTACCCCTGCTATGTTCAGCTCCAGAATGGAGAAATACTGAGATTCCTCAGTTATTTAAAGATCCCAGAGGCATGGTTGGCTTCCTTGATTAGCCAATCATTTCTTTATCCTTTCTGACCCAAGGAAGTTTATATCTCAGGGCACAGACAATGTTGTCATTCTCACCTGATAAAGGCATTAGGACTTACAGCATCTTTAATTGAGGTAGGGGAGGTAAAAGCTACCTGAGTATTATGTGAGCTTCCTGACAACCCTGTGGGGCAAGTACCATAGGTATTATTATCTCTACTTCCAAGATACAGAAACAGAAGCTCGAAGAGGCTGTCATCATTTGCCAAAGGCCACACACCTAGGGACCATCAGAGCCTTGATTCTAACTCGGGTATCACCTGACACCAGGTTATCCCAGTATACTACACTTCCACCTGGAGACTGACGGCATCGGGAAGGAGGACCAGGATGCATGAATGGTTGTTTGGCGATGATGGATAGAAGCCTGGAGTGGGGGTCTCAAGGGGACCTTGTGATAGAATGACCCTTCCCTTTTTGATGATGGAAACTCCAGAACTGAAGAACATTATTGCTGGAAGAGTCCGTAGAGATTATTCAGTAAGATGAACATCAATGTAGATGGTAAAGATCATGTGGTCCAGCTCCTTTCTTTCACAGAGAAGGAAACTGAGTCCAGGAAAGTGAAATGTACTTATAGTGGAGGACTTTCTAGGCTCTGCCACCTGCTACCTGCATGGCCTTCAGCATTTTGTGTCACCTCCATTGGCCTCAGTTTCCCTCTTTGTAAAAGGAGGAGGTTGCAGCAGACAGACTCTAAGGCCATTGATGATTCTTTGAGTTACCCAGAGGCACACTGATGGTAAGTCACAGAGTTGGACTTTGAACCCAGTCTTTGTCTCCAAATCCTATAATCTTTTCACCATGCTGTATGAATCAATCAAAACTTTCAGTTTATGGATGGGGAATAGAGGCCCCAGTCCTATCTAAACCTTCTCTTATCCCCAGATACTAGCACAGAGCCCTACACACAGAAGGCATTTAATAAATGCTTAATGAATGAAGAGGTGGCTGACTAAGCCTCTGCTTAGTCTTCTCTGCTTAGCATAGGTACCTGGCACACAACAGGTATTTAATAAATGCTTGTTGAAGGCTATTTTCAGAAGAAGAAATCAAAGCTATCTATAGTCATATGAAAAAAATACTCTAAATCATTATTGATTAGAGAAATGCAAATAAAAATAACTCTGAGGCACCACCTCATACCTATAAGATTGGTTAATAAGACAGAAAAGGAAAAGGACAAATATTGGAGGAGATGTGGGAAAATTGGGCCAATAAGGCACCATTGGTGGAATTGTGAACTGATCCAATCATTTTGGAGAGGAATTTCAAACTATGCCCAAAGGGCTATAAAACTGTGCATCTTCTTTAAACCAGCAGCACCACACTAGGTCTAGATCCCAAAGAGATAAAGAAAAGGAAAAGGACCCACATGTACAAAAATATTTATAGCAGCTCTTTTTGTGGTGGCCAAGAATTGGGAATGGAGGGGATGGCTGAATAAGTTATGGTTTATGATTGTGTTGGAATGCTGTGGTGCTATAACAAATGATGAGCAGGGTGCTTTCAAAAAAACTCAAGAAGACTTACACGAACTGATGCAAAGTGAAGTGAGCAGAACCAGGACAAAATTATACACATTAACAGCAATACTGTATGACAATCGACTGTGAATGACTCAGCTACTCTCAGCAATGCAATGATCCAAGACGGTTTCAGAGGACTCATGATGAAAAATGCTATCCACCTTCAGAGAAAGAACAGAGAAAGACTCTGAATGCAATCAAAGCATACCATTTCTTATTCTCTATTTTTCCTGTTTCTTTTGCCTGAGTTTCCTTTTACAGCATGAACAATATGGAAATACATTTTGCATGACTGCACATGTATAAACTATATCAAATATCTTGCCTTCTCAGTGAGGGAAGAGGAGAGGGAGGGAGAGAATTTAGAACTCAAAAGTTTTTTTGTGAGTCCATGAGGGCTAAGTGACTTGCTCAAGGTCACACAGAGGAACTCAAAATTTAAAAAAATGAAAGTTAAAAATAGTTCTCACATGTAATTAGAAAAAATATTAAAATAAAATATTAAAAAATAAGAACAAAACTTTGTTGAGCGATCGATTTAAATGCCTTCCCACTGTACCACCGAGGGTATGCTGTCATTACTGTCTGTTTGCTGTGATGGGACCATGAACTGGGAGGGGCCATTCAAGGACACATGGAAATGTGGTTGGGTGCCCACTGAAGCTGGGGTAGTAGAAAATGTCTGATGGCACCCAAGTCGTGTTGGCATCCTCAGCCTGGCCAGCAGTGGGTTGGGAGGGCAGCAGACAAGGCTCCAGCCTGGAAGGAGAAAAAAAGGGGATGTGGGGTTGGCTGGGACAGCACCTCCTTCAGAGGCAGGGGTGCTGCTGGTCCTTGGGTAGGGGGTGTTAGAAGGGGATGGGGAGAGGGGCAGGCCGAGTAGGGCTGGATTTGAGATAGTAAGAGCTATATGGAGGCCACAGGGCAGAGTGGAAAGAGGTCAAACTTTAAATAATTTTAACAGTAATTAACACACAAAGATTTTAATATACACAAAGGATAAGCTTCTGTTATAGATCTTAAAAATGGATATTACATTTAAGAAGGTAGTAATAGGATCACTCTGTGTCCGCTTTTGAATTTCTTTTTTCTTTTCTTCTGGTTATTTGACATGTTTTAGCCTTGTTCTTTTCTCTTTCTTTTTTAATCTTTGTATTTCTATTCCTACTCATTGACTCACTCTCTATACCCCCTTTGCCCATAAAATAGGAGCCCTCCCTTGTGCCCAAGAAGCAGAGTCAAGCAACACTAAGAGATCTATTGATTGCATCAGAAAACCACCATTTTATTGGGCAGCTCTGGCCAGTCATCATGCCTGGGCCTCAAGGGAGGAGACTGGGCTATGCCCTCAGGCTTTGGGAGCCCTGACCAGAGTGTTGAAGGCTCTCAAGGTTGTTGTCCATTGTTGAGGTTCCTGAGGTTGCTATGTAAACTGTTCTCCCAAGTGTTCTCTCTCCTCTCTGGCTTCTATTATTCTCTATCTTGGGGTGCATGGGAATAAAAAAGTTTCCCCAATTCCACCTTTGTCTTCCAAAGCCTCCTCTGGAACTTATAAAATCCCTTTCTATGCTTCAAACTGTGCTGGGTGCTGGGGGGGTACAAAGACAAAAGAAGGGTGGCCATCTGTCCTCTATTGTAGCAGGTACTTCTTGTTCCAGGATCCCAAGGCTCTGTGTGTGAATGGGTAGGGGTGTGTGTGTGTGTGTGTGTGTGTGTGTGGGTGGGTGTGTGTGTATGTGTATATATGCGCATGTATGTAAGAATCTGAGCATGTGTGTATGTGACTGTGTGTATAAGAGAAGGTGAGAGAAAAGGTCTAAGTCCCAACATGGTCCTCATCTCTAACTCCTGACTTTGGCTCATAGGATTCTGTCCCCAGGCTGGACAGAATCTCCAGCCTTCCCCTACTTCATCCCCTCCAAACCCTGCCCACTGAAGCCCCAGCTTAAGCCACATCTTCTCAGGGGAGACTTTCCTTACTTCTCTGACTCATACTGTTCATTGACCTCTCTCAAGACCTACTGAGTCACAGGATTACTGAGCTGGAAGGGATCATGGGGAACACTGAGTCTGACCTGGATCTGACCAAGAATCTTCTCTCTCATCTCCCCAACATGTGTCTGGACAGCCTTTGCTTGGAGATCCCCCAGTGAGGGAGAGTCCATAACCTCCAAGGAGGCCCATTCCATGCTAGGGGCTCTCTGTGTTGTCTTTGTCCTTCCTAAATGAGTGGTCCAGACCTGAATGAAATATCACCTGGGTGGTCTGACCAGGACAGAGGAGAGTGGGACCATCCCTTCCAAAGGCCTGGAAGCTCCACACCTCATAGCAAAGCCTAAGATCCTGCTTGACTTCTTGGCTACCATCTTCCTCCATTGACCCAGTAGTTTAAACATTTTTTAACTTTATGGAATAAAATAAACACTTTCATAACAATGCAATAAAAAGATGATTGCACATGAAACTACCAATCTACTATGTACAACTTGCTATTCCTTTCAAATCCATAACAAAATTGTCATGTAAACTTCTCCCTCATGTGCCACCCCGCCCCCACCATGCTAGAGATGGCCACCATTAGGCAGAAATAGGTATACACATGTAAAATCATTCTATGCATTCTTCTATCAGTTCTTTCTCTGGATGCAGATAGTATCTTTCTCCATGTGTCCTTCATAGTTATTCTGAGTATTTATAATAGATACAATAACTTATTTGCTCAAAGTTAATCATAAAAGAGCATGGCTGTTACTGTATGAAGTGTTCTCTTGATTCTGCTCACTTTGCTCTTCATGATTTCATGCAAGTCTTTCCATGTTTTTCTGAGATCATTGAGTTCATAATTTCTCATAGCACAGTCGTATCCATCACAGTCATATACCACAGCTTGTTCAGCCACTCTAACATGACGAAACAGGAAAATGATAAATGTTGGAGAAGACGTGGGAAAGCTGGAACACTAAGTCATTGTTGGTGGAGCTGTGAACTAATCCAACCATTCTGGAGAGCAATTTGGAACTATGGCCAAAGGGCTATAAACATGCGCATACCCTTTGACCCAGCAATGCCACTTCTAAGGCTGTATCCCAAAGAGATCACAAAAATGGGAAAAGGACCCATGTGTACAAAAACATTTACAGCAGCTCTTTTTTGTGGTAGCCAAGAACTGGAAGTTTAGGGGCTGGTCATCAACTGCGGAATAGCTGAACAAGTTCTGGTATATGAATGTAATGGAATACTACTGTGCTGTGAGAAATGATGAACAGGCAGACTTCAGAATAACCTGGAAAGACTTATATGCTGATGCTGAGTGAAGTGAGAAGAACCAGGAGAGCATTGTACACAGTAACAGCCACAGTCTGTGATGACTGAGTCTGATAGACTTAGTCCTTCTCAGCAATACAAGGACCTAAGACAATTCCAAAGGACGCATGATGGAAAATGCCATCCACATCCAGAGAAAGAACTACGGAGTCTGAATGCAGAGTGAAGCAGACTATTTTCTTTTTTCTTTGTTTTGTTTTGTTTTTTCTTTCTTTCTTTCTCATGGTTTCTCCCATTCATTATAATTCTCCTATACAACATGACTAATGTGAAAGTACGTTTAATAGGAATGTATATGTAGAACCTATATCAGATTGCATGCTGTCTTGGGGAGGGAGGGGGAGAAAATTTGAAAGTTATGGAAGTGAATGTTGAAAACCAAAAACAAATAAATTAATAGTCAAACAAAAAAAACCAACTTGTTGAGCCATTCCCCAATTGATGGGCGTTCTTGCAATTTCCAGATCTTTGCTGCCACAAAGAAAGCTGTTATAAACATTTTAGAAATATAAGTTCTTTTCCTTTTTCCTTAATCATCTCTGGAAAAAGACCAAGTAGTGGTATTGCTGAGTCAAAGGTAGTTTAATGACTCTTTGGGTAGAATTCCAGATTGGTCTCCAAAATGGTTGGATCATTTTACAATTCCACCAACAATGAATTACTGTCCCAATTTTTCCACACTCCTTCAACATTTGTCACTTTCCCTATTCTATCATTTTGGCCAATCTGGAAGGTATAAAATGATATCACAAGGTTTTTTTTATCTGCATTTCTTTATTTAATAATGACTTGGAGCATTTTTATGTGACTATAAATTGTTTTGATTTCTTCCTTTGAAAGCTGCCTGTTCATATCCTTTGACCATTTGTCAACTGGGGAATGACTCATATTCTTATAGATTTGACAAAGTTCTTTATATATTATAGATATGAGACCTTTATCTGATAAACTTTCTATAAATTCTCCCCCTCTTTCAATTTCCTGCTTTCCTTCTAATCTTGGCTATATTTATTTTATTTGGGCAAAACCTTTTTAATTTAATGTAATCAAAATTATCCATTGTACACCTAACTTTGTTCTCTACCTCTTGTTTATTCACAAATTATTCACCCATCCATAAGTCTGATAATATGTTCCACATTCTTCTAATTTTCTTGTAAAATCTCTATACCTAGGTCATGTATCTATTTTGACCGTGTCATGGTAAATGGTGTGAAATATTGGTCCACGTCCAGTTTCTGCAATACCGCTTTCCAGTTTTCCCAACAATTTTTACCAAATAATGAATTCTTATCCCAAAATCTCAAGCCTTTATACTTGTCAAATATGAGGTTATTATGTTCATTTGCTGCTGTAAATGGCATGTCTGTTCTATTCCATTGATCTACCTTTCTATTTCTTAGCCAGTACTAGATAGTTTTAATAATTATTGCCTTATAATACAGTTTAATATCTGGTATTGCTAAACCTCCTTCTTTTAGACTTTTTTCATTTTCCTTTGATATTCTTAACTTTTTGTCTTTCCAAATGAATTTTGTTGTCATTTTTTCTAATTCAGTAAAACAATTTTTTTGGTAATTTAATTGGGATGGTGTTGAATATGTAAATTAGTTTGGGTAAAATTGTCATTTTTATTGTGTTGGCCCTGCACCCATGAATAATTAATATTTCTCCAATCATTTAAATCTGATTTTATTCATACAAAAATTTTTTTCAAAATAATTTTGTTTATATAGGTCCCTTTGGCAGGTGTATCCTCAGGTATTTTATAATGTCTAGAGTTACTTTAAATGAGAGTTTAAAAAACTGTCTCTTCTTGCAGAGCTTTGTTTGTGACCTATAGGAACGCTGATGATTTGTGTGGATTTACTTTATATCTTGCTATTTTGCTATAATTGTTAATTATTTCAACTAACTTTTTAGTTGAGTCTTTGGGATTTTCCAAGAATATCATCATACTGTCTTCAAAAGGAGGCGGTTTAATCACCTCATTCCCTATTCCAGTTCCTTCGATTTCTTTTTCTTCTCTTATTTCTGATACAATATTGAATAATATTGGTGACAATGAGTATCCTTGTTTCACGGATCTTACTGGGAAGGCCTCTAGTTTATCCCCATTACAAATAATGTTTGCTGATGGTTTTAGATACATTTTTTAAATCTGTTTTTTAATTAACATTTACCAATGTTTTTAATGCATGTTGGAAAATGGTGGAGTAGGTCAGAAATTTCCAGGCTCTCCAGATTTCCTCTACAAACACACAGAAAATTTCCACGAAATGAAAGTAGAACAGCAAAAATAAAGGGGTAAAGCAGTTGTCTTAAGGCATCTTGAGAGAAGACTCCAGGGCCTGAGGTTTGGTCTGAGTAAAGTGTAAAGTGTAAATACCTTTAGGTCGACTCAACTAAACCAACAGTCGGCCCTGAGGGAAGCAGACAAGGCCTCAAAAAATTTCACCCCAAATTTTGCCTCATTCACAGCCTCAGGAGCTTTCACCTCACTAAGGCTGACCTGATAAATTTTCATCTAAAGACCCAATAGTTTAATGGGCGTTGGTTTTGTGCCCTGGTCATCTCCAAACCAGGGCTCCTGTACTCTAGCTTACTCTTCCTCCCATCCTTGGGGTTTGGGCTCTGGCTGTTAACCCCTTGGTCCCCAGGCTAACCTGTCTAACATGGTCCTCTAGGCTCCCTGGGGCAGGGAGGGGTCCTTTAGGATCTTTGTCCCCACAGAGTCCACCTCAGAGATGGACATATAGCAGGGACTTTGGAAATCAGTGTTAATGGGCGGATGAAAGGCTCCACTCCACTCACAACTGCTCCTGGCATTATCTTTCTCTTGGTTTCTGAGAGGCAGGGTGGGTATAAGGGTTAGAGTGTTGGCTTTGGAGTCAGTAAGACTTGGGTTCAATTCTGTTCTATGTCACATGCTGGGCAAGTGGCTTAATCTCTCGTTGCAAAGCAGGTAGGAGTTTCCTCACTAGGGGTTCCCTCAACCAATGAAACCACAGTTTCTCCCCTCGAAGGGGAAAAAAATTCTGTGGCAGGACAGGGCACTCCCCTCCTCCCCAGGAGGCAATGGGGCATCTGTGGGCTAACCTGTGCTCAGCTAGGTGGGTCATGGGTAACCCTGACCTGCTGCCTCTAGGTGCTCCCTTGGTGACCTGGAATCATGAAGGTTTGTCCACCTTCCCAGGTGGAAGTAGCTTCTCCTCTGCCCAGGATGGCCCTGTCTCCAGCCTGTGGAAAGACCACTGAGCAGGAGACCCCTGGGTCTGACGTCTGGCTCTGCCATGTTTTTTAGCCACACAGCTTGTGGACAAGCTGCTCCTCTCTCTGAGCTTTAGCTTCCTCTTGCGTAAAATGAGCTCCTTCCAGTTCTCAAGGCTGGACCCCTACAAACTGGGGGTGGGTGGTGGGTGACCGACTGTTGTATACAGCCAACAGTATAAGCAGGCCAGTTTGACTGGCACGTGGAGCTCACAAGAGGGAGTAAAGCATGGAAACTGTGAAGGCCTTCAAATGCCTTCAAAGTCTATGTGTGCTCCTAGGGGTGACAGGGAGCCCTTGAAGCTTCCTGACCAGGGGAGCGGCATCACCAGACCTGGGTCTTAGGGATATTGTTTGGGGCTGCATGGGGCAGACGGATGGGAGAGGGGAGGAGTCAGGCGCAGGGAGACTAAGTAGGAAGCTTTTACAATTATTTTCCCTGAGGCGATGATGAGGTCCTGAGGGTTAAGATAGGGGACAAGAGATATTTGGAGGTAGAGCTGATAAGCCATGAAGACTGACCACAAGAAAATGGTAGCCACCTGCCCCAGAGAGGACAAGGACAGAGCTCCTAAGACTGGAGAGCCGGGAGGTAAGAGCTGGGATGTGAGCGGAGGCCTCCGGGCTGGCGATCCTCGCTCTCCTCGCTCTCCTCCCTCCACTGCTGCGGCCTTTGGATCCGGGCACCGTTTCAGACTCGCTCGACAGCCTATGTCTCAGGGCTGTTCTGTATTTCCCGATTTTATTGCCCGTGGCTTCTGGTTACTGTGGACATTTTCGCCTTGCCACTGACTCCCCCGGAGGCTGCTGGCTGTCAGGCAGATGGATGCCCACAGCCTTTTCTGTCTACTTGGCCAAAAGGGGCTTCAGGGGAAACCACTGATTTCTGCCATTTGTCACACAAACAAGTTATGAAATATTCACGTGTCCTAGAGTCCCAACTCCTGCCCCACCCAAGGATGGCCTGTGAAATCTGACTTTTTAGAAAGTTGCCAATTTCAACTGCCCTCTTGGGCCAGAAGGTAGATGGGGAGTGACAGGGAGGGGCGTGGATGCCCCCAGGGAGGTGGCCCAGTTTGAAGTTCATGAAATGAGAGATGGACCTTTCCTCCCTAAGAGGGGGAAACCAGAGCGGGAGACAGGCCTTTTGGCCTTCTCTTATGGTGGCTTCCACCTCGGGGCCACTCTGGGAAAAGGTCCAGGACACAGAGACCCTGTACCCATTCCTCCTCAAAATGATGTAAGGATGGGATCCACAGGCTGGAAGGGTTCCACTTGTGTCTGCAGCTGTTATCCAGTATTTGGAGGGCCTGGGGGTTACAGCTGTCTGAGTCAAACTGGAGGAGAGGCCAGACTTTGTTTTTTGTTTTAAGGATAAATAATACCCAATCCTTCTCTCATGGAGCTCACAGTCTAATGGGCAGATAAGACACCAACCCAGTTATTGGGGAGGCTGTGTGGAAAGAGCAGCTCTGGATTCATATTCAACCTTAGACGCTTACTACCTGTATGACATTTGACAAATCCATTCACACTCTGCACCTCAATGTCTTCAGCTGTAAAATAGGTTAGCAGCCTTTATGGCTTATGAGGTCCCTCCAGTTCTAGACCTACAACTCCAGGAAAAAGTCCATCACGTTATTTAGGAAGTGCATTAGGAGGGTGTAAAGCCAAATATAAGTGAGTGGGTGCTATGGAAGTCTGAGGGGGAAGGTCAAGACTGACAAGGAGGATGAGGGAAGGCTAATAGGAGTTGGAAGGGGGCAAACACAGAGGGCTGCTGTGTCAGTCAGAGGGACCAGGGTGAGCAAAGTCTCAATGGCCAGAGAATTGCAAGGCTGGCTTCAGAAAGAGAGTGTGGGCATGGAGGGAAAAAAGTGAGCCAAGGCTGGGTGGCAGAAGTGGGTTTTCAGGGCCCCAGTGAGAACCTATTTCCAGTAACAAATGTGATGGCCTGATTTACAACGAAATTCAAGGTAATGTTAATTGATTTTAATTTAAAACCTTTCTATTCTTCTTCATACATGCCCCAACATGGGATTTCTCCAGCTGCTGAACCAATGCCTTCCAAATGAAGTCCTCTGTGACCGCTCCCCTTTTCCATGCCCCCTTCCATTTATCTTGCAGTTAGTGTATCTGTATCTTCCACATACTTATTATGTTTTTGTTTAGTCGTTTCAGTCATGACCAACTCTTCATGACCCCATTTGGAGTTTTCCTGGCAAAGGCACTGGAGTAGTTTGCCATTTCTTTCTCCAGCTTATTTTACAGATGAGGAAGCTGAGGCAAACAGGGTGAAGAGACTTGCCCAGGGTCACCCAGCTAGTGTGGATCTGAGGCTGAGTGAAGACGAGTCTTTACAGCTCTATAGTGGCCATCATGATAATGCTGCCTCTGACACAGTTACGTACATGTGAGTACATACACTCATAATTCATTTCACCTGAAGTCCTCAAGCCAAGTCTCAACAAGCACTTGTCAAGTACGTTGGGGGTGGGGAGGATTCATTTCATGTGCATAGGTTGGACTCCAGAGCTGCTGAGGTCTTTGCTGGGATTCTGAGCTAGCTGTTCCAGTCCAAGAATGATCATTCACCCTATTTTCAGTTTGCTTATTTTCAAAGGAAGAGTTAAAAATGATGGCTGTAATAAAAGCCTCCTCCTTTTTTTTTTACTCAATAAAAGTCTTTAAAAATTAACTTCATTTTCTTAACTTGATAATCATTATTTCATTAACAAAATGAATAATGTCTGGCAACATAAAACAGTTCTTTTAACTTAATAAAAAATTTTTATTTTTAATGAATAAAACTAACTTAATAAAATATGTTTTTAAAAGAAAATAATAAAGCATTTATGATCACGGCCTGAATTAAAATCGACTCTGAGCTTGGGCGGGCCATGCTGGTCAGTTCTCACAAAGGATGGCCAAAGAGCGAAGTCTCAAACATCCTCACTCAATCTCAGACAGTGAGGGTACTATGGGCCTGGGAGGGGAAGAGCTGGATTTGATACTTTCCTGTACTAACAACTGTCTGTACGATCTTGGGACAGGGCCTTCTTTTCCTTCTTTTTCTCACCTGTAAAACGAGTGGCTTGGATTGGGTGATTTCCATGGCTTCTTGGGGCTGGAGGCCTGATGATGGACCATTGTGAGCATGAATTGCAATCTCTGTGCATGAGGGAGAAGGATAAATCCCATGATCTGTATTGGTTTAACTTACACAAAGGAAGAAAAGGTCCAGGGGCCCAAAGGACAGCCTGGCTGCCCCCAGAGCTGTAACTAGCAGTTGTGCCCAGGGCAAGTGACAGAAAACTCTGACTCTCTGGTGGGGCAGAGAGCTTCCCCTCCTCCCATATTGTAGGAGAGGCACTCCAGTGATCCTGGACAGAATCACCAAGGGCCAGAGGGGCTGACCTCAGGGTCGGTCCAATCCCCTCCTTTTCCAGATGAGGAAACTGAGGCCTAGACTGACCTGAGGCCACATGGCAGTAAGCATCAGAGCTAGGATTAGAACTCATGCCCTTGGCACTCTTAGCAAGGAACTATCCTGTTGCTTCTCATTTATAGATGATGGCAACTGAGGCTGAGAGAGGAGTTGTGACTTGCCCAGGGTCACACCAAGTTAGTGAATGGCAGAGCTGGAATTCAGACATAGCCTTCCTGCCTTCAAGGCCAATGGTCTCAACTCCAGCCCCCACTCTTGATCGCACCCCTATGGCCCTGAGCATCCCCAATGCCCATCTTCCTCCGTTGATTTTTTCTGTCAGAGGGTTAAAGGGTTTTTGGGAGACTGGGCTTGGAAGACTTGGCTCTTGCCAAGACATAGCCAACCAGTGATGTGGCTGCTGCTCTGGCAAAGGGGGTGGGGGAGTGGAGGAAGGGAGAGGATGGACCTGCCAGCTGTCATCCCAGCTGCTGTCCTGCCTCACCAAGAGCCTCCTTTGACCCCCACGGCCATGCACTCTGAGTTTCGTAACTGGGATAGTTGGGTAATGGGATCCCACACTGTCCAGGAAACTACATCAGGTAGCTTGTAGGAGAGAACCTGGACTAAGGGTACTGTGGAAAGAGCGCCAGGGAAGTCACTGCTGTGACTTCAGGTAAATCACTTAACTTTTCTGGCCTCAGTTTCCTCATTTGTAAAATGAAATGGTTGGACTTAACGGCCTTTGAGCTACCAGACTACATTCCTGCTGAGAGCCAACAAAGGTGGGGGGAGTTCTGGCTGAATAATAGGCCACATTCTGCCTCTTCTGGGATGGGGGGGCTGTTGTGCCCCTCCCAGCTATCCCCATTAGAAGGTAATGGTGGTCCCTGATCTGTCAGCACAATGATGGTTATTTTTTTTTCTTCTGAGCTGTGTGGGCCTTGCAATGCGACCAGGAAGAGTCTAATACCCCTCATTCTTCTCTGGGCCCTTTTCAGATCACTAATAGCAAACACATGGTCCTCCTGGGTGCCTTGCCGTGCCTGAGGGGCTGGGAGCCCCTGTTCCCATCCAGCACAGCCTGGGCTCAGGGCCAGCCTGAGAGGGACATGGCCTTTCAGTTAGAGCCATCGCCGCCGACCTCTTACGGGATGCCCTGATTCAGAGGCTCTCTGAAAGGAAGTGAGCTCAGCCTCTCACGGACCGACTTCCATCCGCATGGCTGTTGTAGCCAGCTTCCTAATTGAAGTGGGAAGGAATGGGAAAAGTGTGTAGGCGAGCAAACGGAATTTCTTAGTTAGGATTTCAGAGTGGGGCTGCGCTGCCAAGTCCTCCTCCAGATCCTCTCTCCTTCCTCTCCTTTTCCACAGCTAACACCCTCATCAAGGACCTCATCTCTTGGAATGAAAATGGACCCTTCAGATATGGTGGGAAGACCCTGGTCAAGGAGCAACCCATAGAGTGGAAACCTGATAAGAGTGATGCGGAGGGGAGGAATATATGGCAAGGCTGGGAAGGCAGGGAAGGGCCAGGTCATGGGGGCATTGAATACCAGAGACAAAAGTGGTGATTGTTATCAAGTCACCACTGATGACTTTGGAGCAGATAGGCTGACCAGACCAGAGCTGGGCTTATTTAGAGATAGCCTGGGATGAGCGTAGACCGGGATCTCCTTGAAGGCAGGGATCTCATGTGCCTTTCTTAGTATCCCATACAATAGGCACTTAATATATGCTAGCTGACTGACAGAGCAGAAGCTAGTCTCAGAAGCAAAGCTGTATGATCTCATCTTGAGAACACCCGGGAATAGAATGCAGGGTTGGGAGGGGGGAGGGCAGGACCAGTTGCCCATGACAACCAACCCAACTCCATCCTCATCATTTTTTCACTTTGCATTAAATTTATATCACATTAGACTTCACATCTTTATGTGTTACCTTCTAATTGGTTCTCATCCTGTGCTTTTCTTCCTAATCAAACTGTCAACTCTTCAAGGAGAGAGGCCCCGCTTCCTCCCCACTGTTCCTGCATCCTCCCAGCCTTGACTGCGATGCCAAACGCAGTCACAAGGTGCTCACTGAGTTCTTCAGAAGGAAGGCTGGGGGGCATTGGAGAATCTCAGACATACAAAGACTTGGACATTATACAATCCAGCATATGCTTGAGCAGAAAACCCCATCGATAATGTCTTTGGCACCTAATGTGTGGATGCCCCCTGCTTCCAAGGTACCCATTTGTCTTGGGGACAAGCCTCAATTTGCCTCTTGCCAACTCCCCCCACCTCACTTTCAGTACTGCCTTTTGAGGCTGAGCTGAAGAAATCAAATCTCTTATCCACAGCCTTTCCAGCCAACTTGAAGGCAACGATTTTGTTACAGAGTCTTAGAATCCCAGAATTTCAGAGTTTCAGGGTTCCTCAGATCCCACTGAGTCTGACCCATACTCCTCCTCAAAATAATCCTCACTACAACACATTCAGCAAGGGGCCATCTGGCTTTGTCTTGGAGGCTGCCAGTGGGGAGGGGCCAGTGGCGTTACCTTGAAGACAGCTCATTCTGCTCTCATTGTCCAGAGACTTTTTCCTGACACAAAAGCTAACTTTTCCTCTTTGCCACTTGTACCCAACTAGCCCTAGTTCAGCCCCTTGGGACCAAGCTGGCCAAATGCGATGTCTTCTCCAGGTGCCAGCTCCCCAGCTCTTGAAGAGGTATGCCAATTAATCAACCAATCGAATCAATTGATTAATATTATTTTAAGCACCTGCTATGTGTCTGACACTAAGAATGTAAACACAAAAAAAGAAACATGTCCCCCCAAGTCTTCTCCTCTCAGGCTGGTTGTGCCCACTCTCTTCACCCCATCCTGATTTGGCCTTGTAACTAGAAGCGATGGGAAAGGTTGGTATGCTGGTTCTCACACTCAGGGGTGTGGGAGATATTGGCCGGAACTAATATACGTTCTTATACATACTAAGCCCTCAGTAAATAAATACTGAATGCATATTCATTCAGAAGGCCTTTGCTGAGTCGGGGGTGTATTTATTTCCAGGAACGGGAATGGGGTTTAGCAATGAGGGGGAATCACTCAAGCTTTGAAAGCTGCTGACAAGCGGATATGTTAGAAGGAAAATGCCCACGGAAGGAGGGATGACTCATTGGAGAAAAGTCGTCAGCACTCTCGGCTTGCTGAAATGCTAGCAGGGGTCTCTTCCTGCTCTGAGAGGGAGCCAGACAGCCTCACAGAATCATTAGCACCTTCTTCTGGTACATGGATGGAAGGAGCTACCTGCTGTCTAACCAGTGATATGAGAGAGGGCCTGGCATGGTGGATAGAGACCTGGGGTCAAGTCCAATCACTGACACACACACTGGCTGTGTGACCCTGAACAGGGTAGTGCTCTAGGTAACTTTTTAAGACTATGTGCTGCAGAGGAGGTGCTGACCTACACTGGTGGAGGGTGTTTCCTCACCTGGGAGTTCTGTCTAATAAGGAAATTCCATTTCCAGTCCTTCTCTCCAAAAGATGGCCTCTTAATTATGATATTGCTCATGAGTGGGGCCTGAAACGGAAGTTCTCAGAGAGGCTGACATTGGGTATTGATCTGTGGTCATTGTAAAAGGTGCCACCAGAATTGGTTTGATAACATATCCCTCACATTATCAGGGTCATAAGAAACTTTCCTCACACCAATCCTGCAAAATTCCCATTTTACAAATGAAGAACCTTCAGCCTAGAGAAGTTTGGTGATTTGTCCATGATGGTCCATAGCAAGTCTCAGAGCTAGGGCTCAACCCCAGGTGTCTTGGTGCCCCGCCTAACATTCTTTCCTCTTTGTGACATTTTCTGCCCTGAGAAGAAATAGAGTGTGGTTTGACGGATGGAGGGTTGCCTCTGGAGGGGGAGGATTTGGGTAGGAATCTCTACTCTAGCCCTTTGTAGCTGAGCCTCAGTTTTCTCACCTGTTCAAGAAGCAGGTAGGACCTGATGACTTCTGCGCCACCTTCCAGCTCCAGATATGGTTAAATTCATAGAAGGAACATGGAGGCAAAATGGACGGGCCTCGGCCACCGGTCATCATTGAAGGCTGAAGGTTTGGGGGTAGGTGATGACTCCAGCACTGATGTCAGACAGTAAGTCTCAGAGCCTGTTGCTGATACCCAGAATAACCCTTTTTTCTGATGAGGAGAAAGAAGGCAGAGATCTGGGCCAACCACAGGGCGCTGTTGTCTGGCGTTCCGTCGAGTGGCACCCTCAGATCATCGGGTCGATGCTTCAAATGGGCACTTTGGGATGGTCTGAAGACTCTCCCTGGATCGTTCTATGGAGACTTTGCTTCTGCAGAAATGGTGGAAGAGTAACAAGTCACCACGAATTGGGTGAAATTTCAAAGAAATAAATGTAAGGTCCTGCAGTCGGCTTCGACTCAGGGTGATGGCTAGAAGGCAATTCATTCAGAAAAGATGTGAGAATTTCAATGAATGGAACACTCCATGTGAGTCAAAAAGAGGACTGAAGTCTGGCATCCGGAAGGGACAGCTCCATTAGAACACCTTTAGTTAGGCCAGCAACTTCAGCCTTGCTAGTCTGTGACCCTCAGTTTCCCTATCTGTAAAATGGTCATGCTAATAGCACCCACTTCTTGGTCTTGGGAGGGTCCAACGCGGTGAAATATTGAAAGGGCTTCACAAACCTAAAGCACTATATGATTATACGGAATTAGGACTATTATGCGTTACCGTTGTGTTAATATACAACAGCGATTATTATCCAAGGAGTTGTTCTTCCTTTGATGTGTTTGGCCTATGCTGGTACCCTTATTCCATTTTCAAGCTCTCCCCAATAATTCCACCCCACTGGCCTGGGACACAAAGGACTTTCTCCTCGATAGGGCAAATTCTTGTTACATCATTAAGTCGCACCTTTGCCATCGGGTCCATGCTCTGCCCCTATCTCTTCCTCACATGTGGCCTGTCCTGGAGTACACTCTTGGCTTGCTCCTCCACAGAAGGAACGAGTGAATCTGCCGTAATACAAAATAATTATCAATATTGTTCCACAAGCATTTATTAATCACCTAATGTGCTTAGATGCAGACTGTGACTGAGATGAAAAGATACTCGCTCCTTGGAAGGAAAGCTATGGTAAATCTAGACAGCACACTAAGAAGCAGAGACACCACCTCGCTGGCAAAGAGCCGTATAGTCAAAGCTATGCTTTCTCTGGTAGCAACGTACAGCTCTGAGAGCTGGACTATGAGGTAAGCCGAGCCCCACAGAATCGATGCTTAGAATTGTGGTGCTGGAGAAGACTTTCGAGAGTCCCAAAGAGATCAATTCAGCCAATACTTGAAGAAATTCATTCAGGCTGTTCCCTAGAAGGTCAAATACTGAAGCTGAAGCTTAAATATATAATGAGAACATGGGGTTCATTGGAAAAGACCCTGATGTTGGGAAGGATTGAAGGGAAAAGGAGAAGGGGACGGCAGAGGATGAGATAGATAGTGTCGTGGGAACAACGAACACTAGGTTGGACAGACTGAGAGATGGTGGGAGATAGAAGGGCCTGGTGTGCTGTGGTCCATGGGGTCACGGAGAGTCAGCAGACATAATTGAATGGCTGAACAAGGTGCTTAGATGAGCAAATGAAGAAGGAAGTAGGAGCGAGCTCTGGGCTCTCAGTCATCCCATGGAAGCAGTCAGTAAATCCAATATAATCATCATCACTGCTCCGTACGTGTGTATTAAGCATTATTGGGATGGGTGCGTGGAGGAGGAGGTAAGAGCAAGCTCTGGGCTCTCAGTTTCTTCACAGATGGGGTGAACACAATGTAATTTTTCTTGTCATCCAAGACTCATTCATTCACTCACTCACAAACATTCATTAAGTGGCTACTTGGTGGCAGGCATAGTATTATGTGCTGGGAATACAATGACAAAAATTTCCCAAAGAAATATTCCCTGTCTTTGAGGGACTTCCATCCTATTGAGGAAGACAACATGTACACATATAAGCAAATACAAAGTATATACTAAGTAATTGAGGGGAGGCACTAGTGGCTTGGGAGATCAGGACAGGCCTCCCGTAGGAGGTGACACTTGAGATGAGCCTTGATGGGAACTAGGGATTCCGAGAGGCAGAAAGGAGGAGGAAGATCATTCTAAGCATGGGGGCCAGTCTGAGCAAAGCCATTGTGGTGGGAATGACCCCAAGGGATGACTCCTTGGCCATCTTGGTTGGAAACCGACCTCTGGCAGATCTTACCTAGCTAGAGAGGCTTGGAGTCCAGATCTAGTGAGATGACTAAGCTTCTCTAGCCTGAAGATAAGCCTAGCTAAGCTAGAGAAAGCTTATCACCAGGTCATCTGCAAGGGAATGAATTTTCTTTTCCTTTGGCAACAGCAACTTTCGAAGACTATCTAGTACTATGCTTCTCCATCAGAAGATAAACTCCATGACAGCAGGGACCTCTTCAGTCTTTGTTCTTATATCCCCAGTGCCTAGCATATAGTAAGTGTTTAATAAATACCTGTTGATTGAGACTAAGTCAATCAATAAACATTTATTAAGCACCTACTACAGGCCAGGCCAGGCACTGTACTAGACACTGGGGATACAAAAAGAGGCAAAAAGAAACACAGATTTGGAGCAGGGAGAAAACTTAGAGCCTTCATTTTCTAAGACCCAGAGAGACAAAGTGATTGGCCAAGTCAGGATTTGAACCCAGGCCCTCTACCTCCAGGTCCAGTGCCTTTTCAGTTAGATGCCACAACCTGCGTGAGAGCCCTGAGGCAGTGGAGTCTTGTTTGCTAGACACCATTTGTTTTAAGCCAGAACATTTGAAGAAAAAACTTGGCTGCAAATCTCCACCATCTATACTCCCAATCTCAAAAAGCAAACACAATGTGGAGCCTGGACCCAGCTCAAGGAAAGTGACCCCCTGGAGTCTAGTGAGAATGCCTGTGTCAACTTACTTGGGATTCAACAGGATGGTTTCTGCTGAATGCATATTTTGTTTTGAAATCTATCGGTGTCGAGTGAACATTTCACCCTGAGGCTTTTTACTTGTCGCTCTGGGAAGAAAAGGGCCTCTCAGGCTCTCCAGGTTTTCCTTCTATAAGGAAAGAAAGTGTATTCTCATCAGGCATCTTGTCCTATCAGAACAAGGTAAAGGAGAAAATGGAGAAAAGTGGAACCTCTGTTCAAAGGGTTTTCTTGGAGGGTCTCCAGGTGTCAGGAAAGCCTCTGGCCCAGGGATCCCTTTTGGAAGGACCTCAGTACCCCCCAAATGTCCAACCCTGACCTTCTATGACTCATGCTGGGCTCAGTACCTTCATCCAACCTGCTCTTTCTTTCCCTCTCCTTTTTTTCCTCTCTTATTTCATCCCTTTTCATGATCTCGCTCAGTGAGAAGCATATTTCCTTATGAAAACAAAACTGCTCTGCTCTTTCCAGGGGAATCTTTCAGCAGGTCCCATCAGCCTCTCTCAACAAATGATTTCGGAGAGGGCTTCCTGTACTTCCCCTCTCCTCCACGGGTTTTCATAACACCCACCCAACCTAAGTCTTCCTAAGTTCATCCCTTATATTCTATTGATATATGTGAAGTCTGGGTTTCTTTTACTTGGTTGTTGGTAGGTTTAGTCTATCTCTCCACACTCTGAGGCTCCCTGACCTTGGCCTCTGCCTTCATCTTACCACCATGCTTGGTTATGGGTCTGGCTGGGGTTTACAGAAGACTTCATGGTTTCCCAAAGTCCTTTCCACTCCATTATCTCATTGGACCTACACCATAAACCTGGGAGCTACAGGGCAGGGCATTACGACCCTCTCCAGTTTGACAGATGAACAAACTGAGGCTTAGAGTAATTTAGTGACTTGGAATCCATGGCTGGGGAATCATTCCAGGCAAGGCTGCCACCCACCAATACCAGTCACCACCCCTCTATATCCTAATAATCTTTGTAAACACCCAGGGCCACAAAATTTATCACCTGGTGGCCAAATAATCAGAAATTTAGAGCTAAGAGAGACTTTTTATTAAAGAATGCTTTTTATTCATTCATTCTTTTTCTTTTCTTTTTTTGGAGCGGGGAAGGCAGCTGAATTTGAACTGAAGTCCTCCTGACTCCACTGCACCACCTAGCTTCCCCCTAAGAGAGGCTTTGAAGGTCATAGAGACACAGATTCATAGTTGAAAGGGACCTGAGAGTCATCAAATCTAACTTCCACATTTTACAGATGGGGAAACTGAGGCTTAGTGGGGGGAAGTGTATTGGCTAAGCTCACATAGTAGGAGAGCCAGGATTTGAACCTAGGTCTTCTGATTTTAGATCCAACATGTTCTCTTTTGTATTGTGCCACCTGTGAGCCTCAGTTTCTTCATTCTGTAAAACAAGGGGTTAGAAAATACGTTCTCAAATGTTCTTTCTAGCTCTAACATTTTATGACTCCATGACATGTGGTTATTTTGGAGTGAAGCTATCTGCATCTCAAATCCTTCATTTTGGAGTCTCCTGTGTCTGATTTTTGTTGCAGAACCGTCATATTCTAAGGAGAACCAGATCCATCTCATTCTATTATATTAATGAATATTGAGGAACTGCTAATTAAATTATATCACCCCAATCCAACCCACTTCAATTCAATTTAATCTAATCGCTATTCATGCCATAACTTCCCTGAGTCTCAATTCTCATCCATAAAATGAGAGGGTTGAGCCCAACGGTCTTTGTTGTCTTTTCTAACTATAGATCCATGATATTCATGTACAAGGCACTATGATAAGTAAATGGGTTATTGACAAGCTGCCCTTTGTTCACGGTAAGGAGTTTGGTCACTCCAGAGCCATAGCTAGGAATTCTTGTGACTGGGCCAAATTCAGTTGAGTTGGAAATGGGGAGGTGAGAGTGGCAGTGGAGAAGAGGACAGTCTGATCTTGGGTGTAGTTCAGCTGGCAGAGAAGGGATGGTTTGTCCTCAAGGGAATACCACCTTGGTGTCCATGGACTGAGGAGAAGGGCCTTAGATAGAGGTTACCTTGGGGATGGGGTCCTGGTGGTGGTGGCCCTTGAGTGCATACGCTCCATGGGGCACCAGGAGGGCAGAGGACAACTAGGTAAGGCTCAGGGGAAGTGGTCCCCCTACAGGGGCAGGGGGAATGCTCCCATCCTGAGACACTTCTCTAGAGCAAAGCTGGGTTTGCCCCATGCTAGTTACATCTCTGGTCACTTCCAGAGCATTCGACATTCCTTTCTTTCTGCCTACACACAGTGTTCTTTCCAAAGAAGCAGAAGGATGACTGCTGGCTCCAGGTCTTGGAGATTTCAAAGCAACCAGAGTGTAAACTTGCTAGCTCCTGTTTCCTTGCCACGCTCTCATGTTGGAAGAGGTTGAACAGTTGTGGTCGAAATGGGATGGCTTCCCTGGTGGGGCTTTTGGTCAGTCTCTGCTGCTGCCGCTGTTGTTTTAAATTTTTATCGCTGTAAACTTCTGGAAAGAGAAGACTGATCTGAAAATGACATTAATGCTGTCAGGGTGGTTTTTATGATCTTTTTCATAATTTTGGCATGGGGCCTGGGGCATGGATTTGGGTATTAATTTAACTAAGCAAAGAAATTAGTAGTAATGGAAGTAGATATGTAGCTCTAAATGGCAGAATATAAGAGAAGAAACAGAAGAAGTCCCCAGTCATAGTTTGGAAACATGTTTCAGGGCCAGATGCAGTATAAACTTGGCTTTGAAGCAAGTGCTGAAGGCCAGAGGCAGAGGGGGTTTAGCCAGGGTCAGCTGGTCCTCTTCAGGGCTTCCGCGACCCAATGGATCCTGGAATTCATCTGGGATGGATCCTGACTCTTCAGTCCACGGACCACTTTGGGGCAAAAGATGTCATCTGTTCCTTGGTTCTGAGAAGGGACAAGGGGGCTGGATTTGGAGTCAGGAAGACTTGGGTTCAGATCCCATCTCCAACTATTATTAGCTGTGGGACCCTGGGCAAGTCACTTAACCTCCACAAGCCTTAATTTCCTCACTTGTAAAATAGGGGTCATAACTCTAGTACCTACTTTATAAGAGTATTATGAAGCTTACACGACATAGTGTGAGAAATGTCCTACAAACATGAGAGAGCTCTACAAGTGTCTGTTAGGATAACGATGATGGTGATGATGAGGGTGGTGATGGTGAAGATGAAGATGACAGTGATGGTGATGATGAGGATGAGGGTGATGGTGATGATGAAGATGATGGTGCTGGTGATGATGATGAGCATATTGATGAGGATGGGGATGGTGAAGATGGTGATGATGAGGATGATGGTGCTGGTGATGATGATGAGGATGGGGATGATGGTGATGATGAAGATGATGGTGCTGGTGATGATGATGAGGATGGGGATGATGGTGATGATGAAGATGATGATGGTGACGGTGCTGGTGATGATGATGAGGATGGTGATGATGAAGATGAAGATGACAGTGATGGTGATGATGAGGATGAGGATGATGGTGATGATGAAAATGATGATGGTGATGGTGCTGGTGATGATGATGAGGATGGGGATGATGGTGATGATGAAGATGATGGTGCTGGTGATGAAGATGATGATGGTGATGATGAAGATGAAGATGACAGTGATGGTGATGATGAGGATGAGGAGGATGGTGGTGATGATGAAGATGATGGTGCTGGGGATGAAGATGATGATGGTGATGATGAAGATGAAGGTGACAGTGATGGTGATGAGGAGGATGAGGATGATGGTGATGATGAAGATGATGGTGGTGACGGTGCTGGTGATGATGATGAGGATGGGGATGATGATTCTACTTGCTGCTGGAAAGCAAAACCAAACCAAGCAAAATGGTTCCTTTTGGCTGGTCCCATCTGATGAACTCACTTTGGGGGTTACTCTGGGAGACCAGGGGGAGGGGAAGACAAGGAGGCAGCAAACATTTAGCAGAAGGAAGGATTTTGAGATGAATAGGATCATAGAATAGGGATAAGGGTTGGATCAGTGATTTCATTGGTAAAGACAACTTCCAGGTGAGGAAATTCCCTTTACCAATGCCAGTTTGTACCTTCTCTGTAACTGTTAATCTTAGAGCATTACGTAGAGCACTTAGAGGGCAAATGACTTGCCCAGGGTGACACACCCACTATGTGTCAGAAATTGGACTTGAATCCAGGTCTTCCTGCCAACCAGGCCAGCTTTTTGGCCACTGCGCTGTCATAGGATCATAGATCCAGAGCTGGACCTTAGAGATCATCTAGTCCAAACCCATCATTTACAAATGACACTCAAGGGGAGGAAATGACCTGCCCAAGGTCACATAGGTAGTAAGTGGTAGAGTCAAGATTTGAACCCAGGACCTCTGATATCAGAGACAACATTCTCTACCATATCATTGACTCCTTCAGGAAGACTTTCTGAGCTGATCTATTCATCTGGATCAAAGTACCCTGCTTTAGACTCCCAGACCACCTTCATACACACACACACACACACACACACAGCAGGAAGGTCCCCATACTCATTCTGCCCAGCTACCTCAAAGTCCAATGAGTTTCCAGCAGGGAAATCTGGAAAGCCACTCAGAGAGAATGGTGCCTTGTCTTCTCTTTCTTTGACTATTTTGGAACCTTTCCAAGATGAGGGCTTGACAACACTTACATTTTTGGCCTTGCCCATGGGCCTAGTACCCCAAACTCCCAGTCTTGGCTCCAGGTAGTACAACAGGTCTCAGGAAATGATGGTCCCCAGTGGTCCCCATAGGAGGTGGCTTTCTAGCATGACAGGGGTGGCACTCCCTCATTCCCAGACAATTCCTTCCTCAGAAAATGAGGGACACCTCCCCTGCCCGTTTAATTTGGCTGAGCTTGGAATGTAGGAGGCACATGGCTCCTTCCAGCTTCTAGGAGGGTAGAGCTGAGCAAGACATGGTCCTGGCATATGATATGACTTGATCAGAAGGAATGGGGGAGACTTGATGACCCAAGTTTCTTCTGGTTGTCCAGGGAAGAAGGCTGGATCAGAAGTCAGGAGGTAGGGAATAGAGACTGGAGCTGTGGCTTCAGTGGGATGCCCAGGTGAGAAAACTCTTACCTAATGAAGGTCAGCATCTTCTCTTCAGCTGTTGGTCTTAGAGAATTTCCTAAGTTCAGTGACTTGCCTAGGGTCAGATAGTCAGAGAGAGAGCACTGGAACCCAGATCTTCTTGTACCTGAGGCCAGCACTCTAGTCACCAAACTGTTTCTCATCAAAGAAATCTATACACAAAAAAATAGATGAACTGGTCCCCTGGTGAGAATGGGATAGCCTATGAGCACCTTTGGTATCCTTTTAATCACAAAGAAGTTGAGGCTGGCCATTTACGAGGAGGGAATGGAGCCCTACAGTGAACCTGGAGGAGTCTATGAGGGAGAATCACCCATTGTGGGCAGGCGCAGAATGGTAGCGATTGGCACCAATGGAGGGAATTCCCACAGCACTGATGGCTGGGGTATTTTGAGCAGTAAATAATCCATAACTCAGTGTCAGGGAATCTACCTGGATCTTGGGTCACACACTGCACAGAGCTAATTGGTGAGTAGCATCAAGAAATTTAGGACTGCCAGGGAGAGTCTGTTAGGTGAAAGGGAAAGTAACCCCAAAGAAGACTTAGAGAAATAGTTTTCACGCTCTTTTCTCCTTTAGCAGAGGAGAGGCAGAGCACTGGATTTGGAATCGGAAGACCCAGGTCTGACTCTTGAGTTGACTCCTGAAGACTTGTGTGATCCTGTGGGCTTGTAAAGAAGGAAAGGAGACCAGATAGCCTTTGCATTCCTTTGGGGCTCTAAATCTATGACCCTCAGCTCCCTTTACCAAGACATCCCTGGCTTTAACAGAGCTGGGAACAGGGCATGGGGAAGGAGCACCAGGATACTTCTGGCATATAGAAGAAGAGGAGAAAGATCTGGGAAGGGAGGGCTAAGCCTTTCTCAGCTCTGGCAGAAAGGCAGAGACTTTTTAAACAGAAATCACCCAATAAGTCCTAACTGGCAAAATCCAGATAGGCACTCCTTAAACCTCCCACTAGCTTATTTTTGAGGCGATGTTTAAAGAAATCGGACTTTAATGGGGCTCGTTTTAAACAGGCCATTTTGTGGCATGCAGAAAATGAGGGATGATGTGAATTGCCTTCTGTGTTCCCTGTTTTGGGTGCCCACATTTGCCTGGCTGGAACACACTCTTGAAGAGAGAGACAGAATGGAAAGAGCTGTAGGCACTACAGAGAGCCGATTATCTCTGAATAATTCTGCCCTTTGAGTAAGCCACAGGGGCAGGGCTGGGGAGGGGAGTGAAAGAGAAGGAGGGGGGTGGAGAAATGAGAGAGGAGGGGGGGAAGGAGGGAGAGAGAAAGAGGAGAAAGAGAGAAGGAGAAAGGGAGAGAGAGAAGAGAAAGAGAAAAGAGAGGAGGAGAGAGAACAGTGAGAAAGCAGAGAGGAGAAAGGAGAGGAGGAGAGAGAGAAGGGAAAGAGAGAGTGAGAAAGGGAGAGAGAAGAGAAAGAGGGAGAGGGAGAGAAGAGAAAGAGAAAAGAGAAGAGGAGAGAGAACAGTGAGAGGAGAGAGAGAGAGAGAGAGAGAGAGAGAGAGAGAGAGAGAGAGAGAGAGAGAGAGAAAGAATGAACAGATGTGGCTTCTAGACAAACTGACAGATCCCAAGCCCAAAATTCCATTCCAGGGAGAATAGCCCATGGCTGCCAAAAAGCCGCCTCGAGCATATGTCCAGCTAGGACAAGGGCGTCTCTGGTATCAGTGGGAATCACCCTATCAGCCACACAAAGCCCCCAATTTTCCCTCCAACAGAGCCCATACTATGAGCAGAGGACGCTCTCAGGGCTGTTGGCTCACATTTTTCCATTCTTTCTTTCTGTGTGAGTCAGAGTGCAGATTCTCAGCAAGGCTAGAGAGAAGAATGCCATCTCATTTCCCTGGGCACAGAGGGCCCACATCTGGATAGAGTTTGGGTGAGCAGGAGTCCCATGGGATGTTTATGTTTAGGAATTTGGAGACTCCTTGTCGGGACCAGATGAGGCATCCCCAGACAGCCCCATGAGGGGGAAACATGAAAGAGCATCTTTTTTATGAGAAGAAGCTGCTGGCCCTTAGGAGAACTGACCTGGGCCTGTGGACCAATGACAAATGAATGGCTCGGTGTCACGATATGCTCACCACATCAATACAGACCAAGCAGTATTCATCCCCCCAGGGGGTGCACCTTCATTTGTAGGGTCATGGAATTCAGGACTGGAAGGGAGCTTAGGGATTATTTAAATCCAGTCCCACTGTATGCGTGTGTGTGCGTGCGTGCGCGTGCATGCATGCGTGTGTGTGTGTGTGTGTGTGTGTGTGTGTGTGTGTGTGTGTATGTGTGTGTGTGAAACTGAGTCCCAATTTGCTAGAGTCACACAAGAAGCAAATAAGATTGTAGGGCATAAAATTGAGCTATGGAGTCTTAGAGGCCAGGGAGTCTAACTCTCTTTACTTTACAGATGAGGAAATAGAAGCAGGCCCAGACAGGTTAAGTAGCTTGCCTATAGCTTGCATAGTAGCTTGCATAGACAACAAACATCCAAGGTGGAATTTGAACTTCGGTCCTCTGATTCCAGAGCCAGGAGTCAGTATACTGATACTTCCATTATACTGTCTCTTTGACATTGGGGTCATCTGGTCCAACCCCATCATTTACCGAAGACAAACCTGATGCCCAGTGGGTGAAAGTGACTGGGTCACAGGATCCTAGGTCTAGCATTTGGAGGGACCTTAGCAGTCATTTCATTCAATCCCCTCATTTTCAGTTGAGGAAACTGAGGCTCGGGGAGGAGCAGTGATTTCCCTAAGGTCGCATGTAGTTAGTAAAGCAGCAGTAACTGAACCCAAGCCCTCACCTTACTGATTCTCCAGCATCATTTGGTCATTTCCTTGTAACCTTGTGTCAGGGAAGCCTTGGCAAGGGAGATCCTTCCCTGAACTCCACCATAGATCTAGGAGGGTCTGGGGCTTTTCATGGAGAACTCGGGGGGAAAGGAGGAGCTGGGTTCAGAGGTAGAGGGCAGAACTTCATACTCCCTTCTGCCCTGGTGAGTATTCCCCACAGTTGAATGTGTTTGAAATGTAGAAAACATGTATTTTTCTTAATGGACAGAATACCCAACTGGCCCCAGCAAGATCTGGCCCTATTGAGATCACGGCTCAAGATTGGGCAAGTGTTCTCTGCAGGTCTTTGCCTCGGGTTTCCAGCCACCAGGAATGGTCTTATCTCATGGATCCAGCCCTGAACATTGCTGAGGAAACCTGGGGAAGATTATCATCCTTGGTGTGGCTCATGGTGCCATTTGTCCAAGTGCTGGAAGTCAGAGAACCCAGGATTGAGCCTTAACTTGGCTTCTTGTTACCTGTGTGACCTTTGCAAGTTCCTGTTTTTGATATTAGGTGCCCTTGAAGGTCCCTCCAGCCCTCAGTGTATGTTCTTCTGATCCTATGATTTTCCCAGCCCAGAGAATACTGGAATGGTAAAGCTGGAGGGGAGCTCAGGGCTTACTGAGCCAGAGAGAGCGAGAGCTGGAGTGAGAACGAGAGTGAGAGTGAGTGAGTGAGTGAGAGAGAGAGCGAGAGAGAGAGACAGACAGACAGAGAGAGGCAGAGACAGAGATAGAGAGACAGAGACAGAGATAGAGAGACAGAGACAGAGATAGAGACAGAGGGAGACAGAGAGACAGAAACAGAGAGACAGAGAAAGGAAAGAGAGGGAGACAGATAGATAGACTGAGACAGAGACACAGAGAAGGTGAAAGACAGAGACAAAGAGATAGTCAGAGGCAAAGACATAGAAAAAGAGAGAGAAAAAGAGACAGAGAGATAGAGATGGGTTCCAGATGAATGGATTAAAGCTCAGAGAAATTAAGTGAATTACAGAGTGGGCTAACAAGTGGAATCATTCAAATCCAAGTATCCTGACTCCTCACTGCACTTGAACTCTCTGTCTGTCTGCCTGCCGGTCTCTGTCTGTCTGTATCTCCTTTCCGCCCCCATCTCATAGCTAAAACATCAACCACTACATGAGTTGACGAAAGAAGTTTCAGGACATCTCAACACTGGGAATTTCCAGACTCAAAGGCTGGTGCATATGTTAATGGTTAACTTTTGCATACTCAGGAGAGAAGAATTTTCCTAATGGCCAGGCAGCAGATCAAGGGGCTGGGGAAAGGATTGGGGTGGGGGTGGGGGGGTGGGGGGTGGGTGTGCATGCACTCAAGGTTGGTGTTTGATGTGATCTCTGTCTTTGGCCTTTCTCTCTTCCTCTCTCTCTCATACATACGTTACATATGTGATATAGATATAAATATATAGTTCCTTGCAAGGACCACCAGAATTGAGAACACGATCTGTTATATATGTGTTATATATACATGTATATGTTCTATAGATATGGATATAGATATAGGTATATTGTTCTTTGCCAGGGCCAGCAGAGTAGAGGACACCCCCATGGCAACAAATATAGAAGAGCCCAAGAGCAAATGTTTGGAGATGAGGGCCATGGGCACAGGTGTGTGTGTGTGTGTGTGTGTGTGTGTGTGTGTGTGTATGGTGGCGCTCACTTGAAGGGTCAGTGGATGGCAGGAGGAAGGAGAAGGGCAGGCAGGTGCCCAGGAGGCAGAGACAGGAGACAAGATGGGCAGATAGCAGAGACCTGAGCAGAATGAAGAGATGGCCTCACAGGGGAGCCAAACACAATACCAGTTGGCATCGGGAGTTTCAAGGCTGGATGGAAAGAAGCGGGACCGGAGACAACTGCCCACCTGGCACCAGTTTAGGAAGGATGGGGGGAATCAAAGAATCTCAGAACTGACAGGACCCCAGACTCCCACTGGTTCACCCTGCCCCCGCCCAAGAATCCTTTCTATCATGTCTCTGTCTCAACTCTCCAGCTTTTGTTTAAGCCGCCCAGTGGGGGAGAACTTAGTCCTCACTGAGATCCCCCAGTGGCACTCTGCTGGCAGTGGCTGCATTTTTAAAGGGCAGGGGATCTGCACATGTAGAAGTCTGAGCTCAGACGGAATCATGGTTTATTTTTGCCCCCAGTTGTCTCTGTGCTGGCACCTGAGGGAGCCACCAAATCATCCTCACTCCCAGAAAAACGATTTAGAACAACTTGTGTCCTGCAGGTGGTAGGTCAGCAGGGTCATTCTCCAAACTGCATCATTGGTCAGAGGCTGTCATGTCCATTTCTGGCACAAGCAGCAGCTGCAGCCTGGGCACTGGGCAGAGGTGATCCTTACCCACTTCTCACCCCTCCTGAGGGAGGTGATCTTGCCAGATGCTGAAGCTGCAAACCTTGCATCTCCACACTCGTGTTGGTTTGTAGGTAGTGTTTGGGGCTTGTTTCTTTTGGAATCCCTATATTCACCCCAAGGCATCTTCCATCAGAGGCAGTGTAGCTTTAGAATCAGAACTCAAACCCAACTCTGTCCCTTGTTCCCTGTGTGGGCTGGATTAAGTTCCTTCACTTGGTCTCTGGGCCTCAAATATCCATTCTGAAGATGGTGGAGTGGATACAGAGGAGACCTCCGCGTCAAGAAGACCTGGGTTCAAGACCTGCCTCTGACACATGTTAGGTGTATGACCCAGGGCAAGTTGCATAATCGCCATCTGCCTCAGTTTCCTCTTCTGTAAAATGAAATAATAATAACTCTTCTCTCCCAGGGCTGTTGAGAGGCTCAAATGAGATAACACATATCAGGTGCTTTTCAAACCCTAAAAGGATGTCGAAATGTTATTATTACTGTTAACTGCCAACAACAAGACGCCACAAGGAAAAGCATCAGTCCCAGGAGTCAAGGTTCCGCTTCTTCCTGTGGGAGGCTGAGGCTGGATCACATCCAGAGCTGCCGAGTCCGTCCTCTGATGGATGGGTGAATCCAACGGCAGTGTGGAGTTCCATGGCCCGTCTGCAGGAGAAGAGCCCAGCGGGGGCACGGTACCCTTGGCGTTGCCTTTCAGGCCTCCTGTGTTTGGTGTGGGTGCCCTGTGGATAGTTCAGGGCTGGCCTGGGTCTGGGAGGTGCTGAAGGGGTCCAGCTGTTTGACAGCTGTTTTATTGGGTATCAGCTCAGTCTTGCCCTTTTCAGGTTTGGCTTCGTGTCCAGTGCCCTCACTGTCCTCTGCATGGCTGCTTTGCCTGGGACTCTGGGGATGCCTTGTGCCCCCATTGAGCTCCTGGCCTGTGTCCCCTTGTAGTCACATTCATTTCTTTTGTATGAGGCACAACTGGATTGAGTGTGAGCCCATGACCGTAAGGACCAAGACCGGCATGTCTTTGTCCACACAGCACCCAGGACACTGTCATTGTCTATTAAATGCATATTGATGATGGTAGGATCCAAAGATCTTTGTAGTCATCCGGTCCAGCCCCCTCATTTTACTGAGGAGGTCCCCTGGGAAGCTGAGGCTCAAGGTCTTGCAGCCAGCTAAGACAGCAGGAAGCCCTGAGTCTAGGTCCCCCTGACCCCAAAGCCAATGCCCTTTCCTCTTTGCCATTCTACACAAACCTAAAGAGCAAGGACTTTGAAGGGGCAGTGGGAGAGGTCGAGGGACACAGGAGGGGAAGGGAAGAGAAGGATGAGCTTTCCATAGAAGTCAGCGCTGCCCAACTGGGCTGTGGGAAATGTCTCAAATCACCTCACCCCTGTCCCTTGAAAGAACATCAGCTTGGATGAGCCCACCAAAGAAAATCTTTCAAAAAGCATCTCCTGGCCTTCATTTCTTTAGTCAGCTTGAACGGAGAAACATTTGCTCCCAAAGGGCTGGTTCATATTTCCAGGAAACAGGCTGGAGGACTTCTTTCCTGGAAAGAATTGCTTAAGTCCCAGTTTCTGAGTAGGGAGGACAGGACACCCCCCCCCCCCCCGCCCCCACCCCAAGGCGATGTAGATAAGGAGAGGCGGAGGCCAAGAGCCTCCAAATAAACAAAGAGAAGAATCCAGTCAGGGCTGAGGTGAGAGGGGAACGAGTGATGGCCCGGTCAGCCAGCAGATGGGCAGAGGCTTTAAGGAGGTTTCAAGTGAACCCATCACGTCTCAACGAATCAAGCAGAGGCCAGAAAGAGAAATGAGGGACTGGGGAGTGACTAAGATGCCGAGATCATGGTCTTGACTTTATCATCCAGTTCAGACCTCACTCTACATGTGAAGAAACTGAGGCTTAGAGGGGGAATAATGAGGATGATGATGGTGGTGGATTTGAATGTAGATCCAAGTCCTATAGTCTATTGGCCTTGGAGTCAGGAGAGACCCGAGTTTGAATCCCCTCCCAGATACCTATTAGCTGTATTACCTGCACCTCACATTAATCATGCGTAGATGGGAACAACGGTAGTGCCTATCTCCTGGGGGGGTTTTGAAGTGATTTGAAGAGCTTTGCAAGCCTCAAAATGCTGGATAGATGCAGGCGGTCATACCGTGCGCTCCTCATACAGTTACAATAATGGAGACTGGAGAGGCCATATGGAGTAGTGGGTAGGGGTGGCAGGAGGGTGAAATCAGAAGCCAGTTAACAAGCATTTGTTGGCCTGCTGTGGTGTGCCAAGCACTGGGTATATGAGGACAAGACGGAACCAGCCCCTGCCTTCAGAGAGTTTACGGTCTAGCTTCTGATGCGTCCCGAAGGTGGGACCCTGATTAAGTGCCAGCCTCGCAGGGCTCCTTGGGACTTTCCAAGTCTGTCTCTGCCAGAAGAGTTTCTCATCTGCATCCAGAGTGATGACATCACACAGGTCGAGTTCAGGGAATCGGACATCTAGAAATGACATCACTTGAGCCTCAGAACTACCTCATGGGGGAGGTACTATGGGTATTACCTTCATGTTCTAGATACAGAAACCGTGGCTCAGAGGACTGTCCTGTGGTCACATAACTAGTTAGTATCGGAGGCAGCATTCGAACTCGGGGTCTTTTTGACTCCAGGGGCAGCACCTTATCCTATCTGCCCCATTGACTTTAAGTTTACACATTGCAGCCAGAAAACCTTGAGGCTGAGCCCTGTTCATAACATTCCTGCCATGAAGGCATTCTTTGCTTTTTTCTTTTTTAATGACAAATATCATTCAATAATACCCAATGTCAGCTCTGCCACCTACTTGTGTGACCTTGGTCAAGTAATTTCCCCTCTCTTGGACTCAGTTTCCTCATCTGTAAAATGGAGGGGTTGAACTTAATGACCCCCAAGTTCTCTCTAGCTCTAAAGCTATGATGCTATGGTGTGTGCATCACCTTACTGTGGTCTTCCCTTAGCCCTACCCCTTCTTTCAAGCCCCATGTAATTTTTACCTTCATCACCTCGATGGAAAAGAAGGCAGGAACATGTGGTGTGAGCCCTGTCAGGGGGACCCTGCTTTGGAGCAGAGGCTTGAAGGACACCAGAGCTGCCTGCACAGGACTCCATGAACCCTGGTGGGCAAGGCAGCCCACGCCTTGGTTCTGATGCTAATATTGAGTGGCTATGCCTTCGCTCAGTGGAAACACTCGTCCTGCTTCCCCTCAGAAGGACTGCTTGGCTCACTTTGCTGGAAAATGTCACAAGGGGATTTCTCCAGGGTAGATGTCTTGGGGGAAGGTTTAAATAGAGAGGCTGAGCCCCGAGGCACAGAATAAGTAACTTTCCTCATGCTATCCCACAAATGGCTCAGGTCTCCACCGTACATTTGTCCCCTCCATCCTCTTTGTGGGCTAGAGAGAATGCTCTAGCAGAGAATGGTCTCATAGAGTAAAAGTTCTCCTGGGAGGGGTCCTGAAGGTCTGGTGGGGAAGGGACCTGAAAATGAACCCTCCTGTCTGAGCTTCTAGAGCCCCCAGGTCTTCAAAGTGCTTCCCTCCGGCATTGTCTCAGGGCCCAAGAAAGGAACCGAGCAACCCGAGCTGACCAAGAGCTAAGAAGGAAAATGACCAAAAGGCCTCTTAAGGGCTTTCAGAAAAGAGGGGCGTTTTAGGTCCAGCACCATCTGGGAATGTCAGGAGGCTCCTAAGGAAGGTAGCTGTGGGCAACAGAATGTCCACTCCCCAGGGCAGGTGTTTATTTGGTTTTGTCTTTGTTACCCCAGCACCCCCCAGGCTCCCAGCAGTAGGGAGGGAAGGGGCCTCAGAGCCCACCTACATCCACCCCCTCGCTGAGGAAACTGATGCCCAGGTGGCTTCTCTTTCTTGAGGAGAGGGACTATCTCATGTTTGTCTAGAGTTTAGTGCAGGACCTGGTGGGTGATTCACTGACTGATGTCACCCAGTGACCCTATTACATCTTCTGGCAAATCAGATTTTTGGGGTGGCTGCCTTTGAGGAAGAATGTTGGCCAAAGGTGCATGATGCTGTACTTTGGGTAAGACCTCGGTTGGCATGATGGTCAGACAGCAGAGTGGAAAATGGGAGAATTTAGGGTTAGATTGGAAATCCAGAGACCTGGGTTCTGGTTCTGATTCTGAGGAGCAAAGACTGTGTGACTCTGAGCAGGTTACTCTTCTCTGCATGACGTTTACTCATCTGGAGAATAGGAGCGGAGGTGGGACACAAGATGATCTTAAAGGTATTCTCTGGTGCTCTTCTTCCATGTTTGTATTCTAGGCTTCTTTCTGTTAATTTGCCTAGATTTAAATTTTTTTAATTATAAAAATTTTTAATTACTAAAAAGCATAAAAATAAAAATTATAAAATGATAGGCTGTATAAAAGTGTACCACCAGGAGTTTTTCGTTTACATAATTATATCCAGAATGCAATTCCATTTCCTTCGGTGTGTGTGTCTTTCACAATGAATTATTCAGCCATCCTGTTCTGGTGTCAAGTTCTAGGAAATGCACAAAGGCAATAGTTGCTGTAGTCCTACCTGAAAATGGAAATCAATAAGAAGGAGTAATTGACCACTCCTGGCTTCTCCATGAGCATCCCTTGGCAAGTTGTCAAAATGGGATTTCGCTAGTGGGGAGGCAGCCCTTGGCCTCCTTCTCTGTGTCCTCATATTAACTCAGCATCAGTACAGGAAAGATGGCGGCCTTTGCCTTGATGCTGGAGCTGCCTCCAATTTTGAAGCCCAGGAAGAGCCACAAGGGCTATGTTCTGCTCCTGGCTTGGTCACTGACTGGCTGTGTTATCCAACCTCCCTGGGCCTCAGTGGACTCATCTATCAAACTAATGAGGTGGCATCAAATGGTCTTTCTAGACCTAAATGCTGTGATTCTGTGACAACCTTCCAGCTTGTGGAATTCAGTATTCTGTGGTCTTATTCGATGATCTTATTTGTGGGTCACCGATGAGAAATAGAGGGCCATCAACCAAAGACTCCATGGAGAATATGTGCTAAGTAAGTACTTACTATATGCCAAAAGACAGTCCCTGCCTTCAAGGAGCTTTCAGTCTAGTAACACCTAAAGGGAGCGATTGTCTTATCCTGTGGGATTCTGTTTTGTCCATGTCTTCCCATGCATTCCTCATAGAACATTTATTTAACATACTGAAGTTCTTCCTCTGGTTTAACAAATGAATCTTTGTCTCTGTCTCCGTCTCTCCTTCCCTCCCCCCTCTCTTTCTCCCTCCTTCTCTCTGTCTCTCTCTCCTTCTCTCCCTCCCTCTCTCTTCCTCTTCCTCTCTCTTCCTCTCTTCCTCTCTTCCTCTCTCTCTCTCTCTCTCTCTCTCTCTCTCTCTCTCTCTCTCTCTCTCTCTCCACCCCCTCCCTCTCCCCTCCTCTCTCCCCATATGTGTATATAAGTGTACATGTGTGTACATACACATGGGGTGTCCCAAAAGTCTGAGCATTGTTTTTAGCTACCTCTAAACTGGCTGTTTCTCAGTTTGTGGCTTGTTTCTGCTGGACAGTTTCAGAAATCCTGAAAGCATCACCTAAAGTTTCCTGGATTTCATGCTTTCTGCACAAGATCTAGCCCCCTGACATTCCCAGGCACTTTTAAACTTGTCCTTTCTAATTTACTCATAGTTGTTTGTTCAGTTTTACAGATTGAAGTGGAGGCTGAGATCCAGAGAGTCACATAGGCGGTTGTGCTGAGCTTCCCTGACTGAGGGAGTGAAGATAGACCCAGGAATCCTATGCGCCAACATGCCATGTTGCCTTGTATAAAGAAAAGTCGGGGCCTGGGTACAACCTCTTTCAAGACTTCTGTGGATGCTCCTACCCCGCTCTGCCCTGAATGTCATCAGTTTTGAGTTTCCTAGCACACTGAGAGGACAAGTGATTTGTCTAGAGTCACAAGTCAGTTTGTGTCTGAGGCAGGACTTGAACCCTGGTCTCCTGGAACTGAACAGAGCCGAACACTCTATTTTATGCTTCTTGTTTTGGTAGGTGCCATATTTTTGGCATTGGACTCTCCATCTACTTCCACTAAGGACTAAAAACTTGGCCTAAATCACCCTTTGGGCATTTTATAGATCCAAGAGAATCCTTAACCAAGCTTTACCCCTTGGGCAATTGCTCAGGAGGATTTGCTCATGCAAGCATCTGAAGGAGAGATGGAGGAGAGAAGGTGGTGATGCTTTCAGACAGTGCTAAAAAGCCATCTTGTGATACATCTCTTTCCCCTTCTCTTTCATTTCCTGGTCCAGATTTCCCTTGACACCATGTTAAACAGTAGACTATAAGTTCCTTGAGGGCAGGGACCTTTTTGTTTCTCTTTTTGTTTGTTCTTTGTATCACCAATACCTAGCAGAGTACCTGGCAAATAGCAGATGCTTGATACTTTTAGAATTAACTTAACTACATCAAGGATATTGAGAATATAAGGGACTGGAATGGACACCTAATGTGCCTTTCTCTGAGCCTTGTAGCCCCATTAGGCAGGGCTGCGGGGATAGATGCCAGTGGTAGGGTGCAGTTTCATTGATTTGACCGAAAAGGCCCTGAACAGCAATACATAGGAAGAATGAGGTATCTGGGAGGGTCTTCAGTGAATGAACCGGAATGATTCAGCGTCAGTGGTCAAAGGACATGGGGATCATTAGTTGGAAGAGAAAGACTCAGAAAGGATGGGATTGGATGGCAGGAGGGTAAAGCGGCCTCCAAGTAGGTGAAGGGTGATCCCTAGGATGAAGGATTGGTTTTATTCTGCTTGGATCCAGAGGGCAGGACCAGCAAAGATGGGGAGAAGCTAAAAGGAGGCAGATATGACTCAGCATAAGGAGGAACTTGAGAATGAATGATTAGAAAGTTTCAGCGGTGAAATGGGACACCTCTAGGCACTGAAGGTTTTGTCACCTGCTTGGGTGGCATCAGGGGCTATGTTAGAGTTAATATTTATTCATATACCGGTAAAGGGATTATTTAGGGAGCATGGTGCTGGGGAAGGGTCAAGGAAATGAGCATCTTGTTGCTGGAGAATGTTGAAGAGAGAACTGGATGGCTATTGGTTGCACTGGGGATTATGATTCAGGTATGGATTGGATTAGATGCTTTCTGAGGGACCTTCTGGCTGGGATTCTGTGATTTTGTGAAGTATAAGAAAAACGGTAGCTAGAAAACTTAATTCTTGTGTATATGAATGTCAACTAGCCATTTGATGAGTACTTATTAAGTGTCTACTATGTGATAGGCACTGGGTATACGGAGACCTCCCTCCCCCCCAAAAAAGAACAATCCCTGCCCTTGAGGATCTTCCATTCTACCATTGGGTGAGATGGTTAAAATCAAACTGGAAACTTATGCAGAGCACATCTCCATGTTACTTTTGCCATGTTGCCTTGTCTATAATTTAGATTAAGAAATCAACTCCTTGAGAGGAAAGAGAACCATCTGGCCAGCTTCCTCCCAGCCTCTCAATTGTTCTTCCGACTTCTTGGCTGTCCCCTCTCAGATCCATCTTCCACATGGCCGTCAAAATCATCTTAATGCACAGTCTGACCGTGTCATTCTTGAATGTCATTCAAGAATCTTCTGTGGCTCCCTGTTGACTCCAGGATAAAGTCACAAAGTCCTGAGTTTGGCATTTCAAGCCCTCTGCAGTCCTGCCCTGGCTTGCCTTTCCTGGCTTATTTCCCATTGCTTGCTTTCGCTCTCCAAGATCTGCCAAACTGATCTCCTTGTTCCTTACACATGGCATTTCCTTTCCTCCCTCCAGGAGGGGCTGCACAGGCTGCCCTTCCTCCTGTGATCCCGTCTCCTTACCTGTCTCTTAGAACCCCCTGTTTCCAGAGGTTTTGCTTGTGTACCACCTTCAACAGGAGGATCTTCCTGATCTCGGAGGACTGTTAATGCTTCCTCCCTCCTCACACTGTCAAGTATTTACTTATCTGTTTATATGACACCTCTACCTGGGAGAATGGAAGGTCTTTGAGGGCTGGGATTGCTTTTTCTTGTATCTCCAGCACCGAGAACAATGCTTAGCACATAGTAGGTGCTTTAACAGAAGTTTGTTGCACTAAATTGGAGTGACACGGAGTGGCTTTCCCTTCCCTGGGAATCTTTGGGTGGATTCTGGATGACCATTTGTTGGGGATGTTGTAGACAGAATTCTTGGTCAGGTACAGTTGGTATGAGCTCAGAGACAGATCCTTCTGAACACTGAGGTTCACTACCATGCACTGTGTATACTACGGCCATGGAGTACAAACCTCTCACCTGCTCGGGAAATGTAGCAAGGGAGGTCCTGGCAGGCTTCTCTGGTCCAATCTTGGGGACAGCTCCAGGCAACTGGGGGAGGAGGCCTCGCCCAGTCCTCTCCTCTGGCTCCAGAGAGTCTGGAATCAGTATGAAAAATGGGAGGCCATGAAGTGCCGGACACGTGTGAGGACCGTGAGCTCACCCCTTCCCAGTGCTCTGGCAGCCTGTGCGTGCCACCGTGGGGGTGGCTCTGCTCACTCAAACCAAGTCTGCTGTGCTGCCAGGATCCAGAGCCATGCCATGTGCTGCTCTCCCTGGCGACAGGATAATTTCCGAGAAATTAAGCTGTGTTCTCAGGCTGCGTGTTTGCCTTTCTTGGTATCACCAGAGCTCAGCACAGCCCCTGCATGCAGCAAGCACTCAATAAATGCTTTTTGATGGATTGACTCAGGCCTGAGCCCATGGTCAGACTTTGCTGTCAGGGGGAACCCTGTGCCCCCTTTAAGCAAACCAGGCATGAGCTGGGTACTGTGGTGGTTCAACGTCTAAGGGCTATTTGTTAAAGTAAAGATTGGATCAGAAGGATCATGGGATCCTAGGCCTGGAGCTGGAAGGAGCCTCACAGGCCCCACAGTTCTGACCCTTCGTTTTTTCAAGAGGGGAAGCTGAGGCCTGAGGTCGCAGAGGTGCTGTCTGAACCCAGGTCCTCTAACTCAAGCCAGGGCTGTTTTTCCAGTAACCCCCAAAGTTGCATCTCGGTCTGGCCACTCCATTTCCTGGGTTGGTGCTCCCTGGCCTGATTGTGAGTCAGTGGGGGTGTCTTTATTGATCCAAACTGGAAACCTTCACATGACCCTGAGGCCCTTTCTCTGCACCCGTTCACTGACTACCTTTCCCCCACAGGACCAGCCTCCTCATGATGCTCTATGCAAAGATGGTTGCAAATCTACCAGTTTTGTCAGCCTTGAAGTGGGATGTTTCAGGCTGCCTACCGATGACTAGGGCAGCTAGATGAGCAACGGGTCTGAAGTCAGGAAGACCTGAGTTCAAATCTGGCCTCAGACACTTACTAGCTGTGTGATCCTGGGCAAGTCACTTAACCCTGTTTGCCTCAGTTTCCTCATCTGTAAAATGAGCTGAGGAAGGAAATCATTCCAGCATCTCTGCCAAGAAAATGCCAAATGGGGTCACATAGAGTCAGACATGACTGAAACAACTGAACAAGAATCAATGACAGAGATGAAATGTCAGATGCTATTATAGGGCTTAAGATCAGGGGATAAAATAACTGGAATCTATTTCCCTCTCACAGCATCCCAGAGCCTCAGAGCTAGAAGGCAACTTCCTTCAGAGTCTATCTAAATCCAGCTTGTATCTGAATAAAAATCCTCTCTACAACGAATTTGACTAGTGGTCCTTTCCTTCCCCTCCCCTCCCCTCCCCTCCCCTCCCCTCCCCTCCCCTCCCCTTCCCTCCCCTCCCCTCCCCTTCCCTCCTTCCTTCCTCTCCTTCCTCCCTCCCCTCCCCTCCTCTCCCCTCCCCTTCCTTCTTCCCTTCACTTCAGGAGTGAATGAATGAATGAATTTAGGCTCTTACTATGTGCTGGGTTCTCATTTTAGTGCTTACACTTGTTAGGGAATTCTGACTACCCATGGGATTCCTTGGGGACACTGTAGATCAATTCTCTCCTTTTACAGACATACTTGAGCCCCAGAAAAGGAAAGGGACTTGTCTGTGCTCACCCACTACAGACAGCCCAACTGGGGTTCTCCCCGAGCCCTCGGATTCCAAACTTGGGGCTCTTTGGTCCTCATCTTGCCCTGCTCCAGATGGGAACCAAGCAGATCCTCCTTCCAGGCGGGTGGAAAGCAGAAACGCATTCTAAGTGTCCAATGTTGGTTGGCTTTTTAAAGAAAAGGTAAATACAGAAGAAATCTTGAAAAACTGGAAAATAATAAAACCTCTTTTGAGTCTAGGAGAGGGGTGGGGAACCTGGGGGCCTCAAGGTCACATGTGGCCCTCTAGGTTTGGGCTGCACTTGAGGACCTAGAGGGCCACATGTGACTTCGAGGGCCCCAGGTTCCCCACCCCTGGTCTAGGAAAGGCAGAGTGATATGGCAGACTCTTAATGGTCAGGGGACTTGTCTGTGCAATGTCCAGGGATCACCACGCTTGGTGAGAATATACGTGGCAGCTGCAGTGCTAGTGACACAGCGAGGGGACACCACACTGCACATAGCACTGATTCTGGAGTCAGGAAGACCTGAGTTCCAGTCCTGCTTCAGACACTTACCAGCATTGTGACTTTGGACAAGTCATTTAACCATCTGCCTTGGTTTCCTTGACTGTAAAATGGGAATGATAATAAAAGCTCCTCCTCAAAGGGTTGTTGTGAGGATTAACTGCTTCTCAAACCTCAAGGCACCATATAATAGCTGGCCATTTGTTATTATCATTATATTTTTGCTATCATTATTATTCTTATTGAGTGGACATACCCCTGGATGAGCTGAATCTTAGCAGTCTTGACATATCTATTGTCCACAAAACCTCCTCCGATTGGCAAATAACACAATTAGCAGAGTTGGTTTTGTCATGTGCTCAAAGCGATAAGAAACATAATTTCTAGGGTATTTGGCTATCCCATATAGCAGCCTTCATGATAAATACCACAGAAAGATCACCATGAAATGAATTGTTGCCAATGTGTAGACCTGTTACAGTGATGCAGTGATAAAGAAACTTGATAAAGAACTCTAGAGGACCTTCCAAATTAAATCAAAGTGAAGCCTCTTGGCTTTGTGGATAGATAGCTGGCCACAGATTCAGGAAGACCTGGGTTCAGATTCTGCTTCTTGTGTGACCATGGGCAAGTCACTTCCCAAGTCTCTAGGCAATTCTTTAAGACTTGAAGTCTAAGGGAAGGTGCCAACCTGAGCTGGCAGAAGGCGTTTCTCACCTCGTAGCTGCTTAGACCAGTGAAGTCACCGGTTTAGTCCTTGTCCTTATACTTTGCTGCTTGGTAACTTCAGTGCAAAGGTGGAAATGAATCAGTGTGACAAGAAATAGACTGAAAAACTTAAACCAAGAAGAAGAAAGGAGAGAAGCCAAAGAGTTCTTGATTACACAGAATCCTCCCACGTACAAACCAAAAAAGAACCAGCAGGCGCTAGATGTGGTAACCACTGAATAACACCATAAAATGAAGAGATTATATTTGAACAGACAGGAAGTGACTTGCTAATGATGTGGGGTCATGTTTCAGTTGGTTCTATGTGCTAGGAAGGCCGCCAATTTGTTAGAGCAAAGATCAAAATTAATACGAAGCTAAAAGAAAAATGAGGAAAAGGTCACTGTCATGCAGTTTTCATGTTCTGTCATCAATTGTCACGCCATTCAAATAAAATATCAATTTCTAGTTCTCCTTTTCTAATTTTCAAGATTTTCTTTTTTGTATTTCATTGGGTTTGTTTGTTTCTAATTTTTAAAAATGCGATTCAGGTTATTGTTTCCTTTTCTATTTTATTAATGTAGATTTTCAGAGAGATCATTATTCCCAAAGGAGTGATTCAGCTGCATCTCAGAAACTTTAGTATATTGTTCTGTCATTATTACTTTCTTTCAGATAACTGTGATTTGTTTCTGGGAATTTTTCTTTGACACACTTGCTATTTATTATTTCATTATTAAGTTGCCATTTAGGTCTGTATTTTTGTTTGTGCTTCCTGAACTTATGACTATATTTATTAAATTACAGTCTGTAAAGGATGCGTTTTTATTTCTGCCATTTAAAATTTGCAACATCCTGTGCCCTAGTACCTACTCAGTTTTTGTAAGAGTTCCATGTAATGCTGAGAAATATGCTTTTTCTTTACCAATCCCATTCACTAGATGCTGTAAGTTCATTAGTGCTAGTTTTTCTAGCAATTTTTCAGTTCTGTATTTTCCCTTTTCTTGTTCTTTCTGTTAGGTTTGTCCAATTCTGAGACTAACATCAAATACTCCTATTATTGTGTTAATGGCTATGTGTTCTTTCAGGTGAGTTTATTTTTCCTTCATGGATTTTAAGATGTTTCAAGCAAGTTACAGAAAATGAAAAGTGACTAATGGATGGAAGAAAGGACCTAAATACAGACTATAATAATATCTTATAGAAACTTAATCAATTTAAATACATTGTCAAAATATGGAGAGCGAAAGAGCCTAAAAATTGCCTTAGTCAGCCAACTCTTGACCTTGTTTCCAAACAAACAGATAGAAATCAAAGGCAATACTAGTTTAGAAGGTAAGCTCATTTATAAAATGTCCTACAGCAAGATGTTGGAAGATTATGAATCCTTTTATTTCATAAAACAAAGAGAATGAATGGAGTTAAAACCAGTTTGAGAAGAATTTGGCAAGAAATTCAACTAAGCAAAGTTATTCCAAGAGAATTTAAGGATGGAAATGGAAGGGGGAGAACAAACAGAAGAAAGATGGAAAAGATCTACATAGATGCACATGGCAAACTTCCTCAATATCAAGGAAAGCAGAACCACCAAACTTAGACCCTAACACCATAGTTCTAGATATATTTATAGGGAGGTAAAAATTTACACTGAGAACAAAGACAGGAAAAACAGTTGGATTAGACCTAGTATGCACAGAGGAGACCTTTTCTGGAGGCCACAGAATTATGAGGTCACCTAGGGATTGATTCACAAAGTATCTGAAGAACTGGAGGATCCCAAGGGCATGAAAACAGTCTTGAACCTTGTTAATACTGTAAAAAGGAGACCAAAAGAACATGGATAACTACTGACCTAAATGCATATGCATTTCTAATTCTTTGTTCTTGTATCTCCCAGTGCAGAGCAGACATTTAATACATTTCTGCTCACTTGATGCAAAATGGTGAGATGTACGAAAACCCGAAGTGAAAAATCCAAGTTGAACAGGGATTCTCTAGGGATGGAAATGTCCCCTAGAATCTCCTATTTGTGGATAATGGTAGGATCAAACTCCAGGGCACTGAACCTTTTGAAAGAGAAACATGGTCATGCAAAAGAGCTTGGCCTACCCATCTACACAGATAAACACCCAAACCAAGCAAGTGAAGGGTGGCTGCTGTAAGATGTACATCTCTCTCTCTCTCTTCATATATATATATATGAAGATTTATGAATATGAAGATTTTATTTACATATACATGTATTTACGTATTTAATTAACAGGGTTATAATGTGTTTAAATTTATAATATATAAGAAATATGTCATACATGTGTAACATATATGTCCATAGGAGATTGGGACACCTCGGTAGTCCCCCAGTTCTCTCTGAAGTCAGAAGGGCTGACCCAAAATCCAGCCTCTCACGAATATTAGCTGTATGACCTTGGGCAGGATTCTCATCCTCTTTGGGCCTCAATTTCTATCTCTGCAAAATAAGGGGCTGGCCTTCCTCCTTCTAAGGGTCCTTCCAGCTCTGAATCTAATGGTTCAGTGGGGCAGGAATTAGCATTGTGGGAAATACGGCGTGAAAGGCATTTGGAAGCCAGAATATGGAGAATCTTAAGGAAGACTTTGTGGAAAGCAAGGCTGTCCCCAGAGGAGCAATCCTCTCTTTCACTACTGACCTTCGGAATGATCCCCAGTGTCTCTGGGGTCAGTGCAGGTAGGTCTGTACCAGGCCAGATCTCCCCGTGGTCCCCAAGTGCATTGTCGGAGCATCTCAGTGGACAGTGACATGATTTAAATATTGAGGCCAGTAACAAGACACCCCCACAAGGCCAGTGCTAACTCCCTTCAAATGCCTAGCCCCAGTCCTTTCAGATTTATGCTTTCTTGGGCTTAGGGTTTCTTTTTATGAGACTTTTGTTCCTATTTGTCAAGCAGGAGGTCTGGTGTCCATGTGTTTATATGTTCCAACAGTGTTGCTAAAGCCTTAAATGGGGGCTGGGTGAGTGTCATGGTGAGCAGAGCCTTGTTCTTCATCAAATCCTGTCAAGCCACATGGGCACGAATAGGTCAGGCTTGAAACTTGAGAAAGTTCTCTTCTAGGGCAGTCTCTCCTTGCAGTTTTGTATCCTGACCATGAAAGTGTGCACTGGGGAGCCTCCTCTGGAAGAAAAAGTCAGCAGGATGGCTTGTGTCTTTTCATTTCAATCCAAGGGCCCTGAGCAGCAAAGGGGAAGGGGAAAGAACTGACATTTATTAAACTCCTATCACGGGCCAGGCACTCTGCCAAGTGCTCTATGAAGATGATCACATCCTGTGATTTTACAACCGTCTCAGCCAATCCTATCATTTTACAGCAGGGGAAACTGAGGCCCAGGGAGTCAAAATGATTTGCTCAAAGTCACTTTGTAGAACTGTTCCCCTCTTAGGCTGCTTTGCTCTTGGAATACCAGGTTCTGAATTGGCTGGCTCTTTTGTCTCCACAGGGCACCTTGATTCTCCATAACCAGCCACAGGGCATTCATTGATTGGCATCATCTGCTTTCATTCAATTCAACTCATACCTAATCTATGCTTTTGATCCAGTAGAAGTGTCTAGGAACTAACACCTGCTTACATCCTTGACTGATCTATTTGTTAACTCAATCAAAGAGTTCTTTTTCCCTGATAAAAGTACTAGGGCATCTTGTTGGTCACATTAATTGGGGTTGAGGGGGGTGCCCCAGCTGCAAAGAAGCCACAACTAATAGCAAAACTGTGAAATATGGCTCAGCAGGAAATTCTTCTTCCCTTGACCTTGTTACAAAATGATTCTTGCCTGCCTGCCTGCCCTTTGTCATCACTAATTCCTGCTGGTAGAGAGCTTGAGCAAGTAAAAAAAATGATTGCAGTGATATGAGGATTTAAAAAAAAACATTTTTATTCAGAGACCCCATTGTTAAATATTTACCAGCACTCACCTGGTTGAATTTGGTGATTTCTCAAGTCCCTTCCTGTGACTTGAGGGCAGGAAAGCTGAGGCTCACAGATGGGGGGCGTGACCTTGCCCAAAGTCATACCTCCAGTAGGAAGCAAGGAATATAAGTCCTCTGACTCAAAATCCAGAGATTTTTCTCTGTTCTTTGAGGAGTTAAACAACGGTGCTGGTAGTGATACCAACAACAACAAGCATTCTTGTAAGCCAACTTGAGCTACCACCATAGCAGCAGCGGCAGCACCAGCACCAGCAGCACCAGCACCAGCAGCGGCAGCACCAGCACTAGCAGCAGCAGCAGTAGACCAATGGTATTAGCAGTTAGCAGCAATCCTAGTAATAGCGGTGGTGGTGGTGGTGGCAGCAGCAGCAGCAGCAGAAGGCTTAGCCTGTACCGGCTTTCCTGACCTACTGAGCGTAGTTCTGTGATTAATCATAACAGCAGGAAGTCACCTGGGACAAAGGTGGCTTTATGACCAGAAGAAGGAATCAAGCTTCTGCCTTTGCCGCTTTGAGGTTTGGTTGTATTCCTTTGATTTACCACAAAAAAACCATCCCTGGCCTCAGAATTGTCCCTTGGATCCCTGCAATCACGCCTCAGATCTGTACCTGTATGGCGGGGTGGAAAAGTCTCTGCTTTGGATTTTGGCTCAGCCAGTCAGCGCCGTGTGACTTTGGACCGGCCCTTTCACCTTTCCAGGCCTCAGTTTCCTCATCTGTCCAATGAGATGTCTGACTAGACTCAGTATCTCTAGCATTCCTTCCAGCTCTAAATCGCTGATCTCTCAAGAGCCAAGATCTTCTGTTTGCCTCTAGGGTGTTTGCATCTAGGTGCAGAATGCTCCTCAATACTGCTGCACTTACTTCCCATGACAACATGACTCAAATGCCGCCTCTTCCAGGAAGTCTCCCTGGGCTCCTCTGGTTAGGAATGGCCTTCACTCCCTTAGCTCACGTTAAACTTGCTTCCCTCCTCTCTGACATGCTCTTCTCATCACGCTGAGTGTGCAGTTGTCTTCGTTGGCATCTAAAGCTCTTTGAGGGAAGGATCATAGGTCTGGGGCTGGAAGGGACCTCAGAGGCTGTCTTATCCAAGCCTTTCCTTTGACAGATGAGGAAACTGAGGCCCATGGAGATTAATAAATGATTTGCCACAGGTCCTCTGTCCTCACTCCACTCTATCTACCCTCAGAATCTTCCCAGTACAGCAGCAGGCAATCAATAAATACATTGGTTGTAATATTTTTTCTGGCTTGAGTAGGGAAGGTTGGGGGTATAAAAAGCAGTTGCCTCTTAAGAGAAGAAGGCATTTTGCAGAGGCAGCAGAAAGTGCTCAAGAAGGGGACCCAGGCAGTTGGTTGGAATCCTGTCTCTGCTTCTGATTTGCTATGTGACTGTGAGGGAGTCTGGGACTCAGTTTCCTCATATGTAAATATAGGTGACTGGGCTAGATGATCTTTGGGGATCCTTCTAGTTGCTGATCCTGTGGTTAAATGAAATTAGAGAAATATACAAAACACTCAGAAACCTAGACCAACTTGGAAAACAGAATGAAGACAAAAACCCACACTGGAAAACAATGTCCCAATTGAAGAAGAGACAGAGATCGAATGCTTCAAGAAGCACCTTCTGAATTGGCTGAATAAAATTTGAAAAGAGGTGTCTTCTAAAGAGGATTTTGCCCATGCACCACCACCCAAGGTCTCTGTTTAAATCTGTGGCTAACTTCCAACTCCAGTGGAGGCTTTGGACCTCAGGTTCCCAGTCCCTTCTTGTCCTTCTCTCTTTCCCTGCTCTCCCTCTGGGATGGGGTGCTGGGAGACTCCCCAGGAGCCAGCATGACAGGCCTCAGCCTCAGCTTTGAAGCCTGAGCTTTGAAGATGGAGATACTTAAGTTACAAAGGGCTGCCCAGGTGTGGCTTTAGGCAAGGCCAGCTCTCCAAGGGGAGATGCTTTTCCCTAGAAATAACAACATCTCATCAATGTTATATTCAATATTGAACATACACAGAATGAGAGAAGCAACCCACAACTCTGACTCAGGGGTTTCCAGTTTGGTTAAGGCATGCCAAACCATAATTCATATTTCTGTGGCTTGGGTAAGTTGGCAAAGGGGTTTCCTCCCAACCCTCCTAAGAGATTAGGAAGAGGAGGAAGCACAGTGTACTAGAAAAATCACTGGATTTGGACCTTGGGGTGCTAGGCTGTGGTCTGTACCAGTTGGCTCCCTCCCCTCAAGAAGCTTACATTCTACTGTGAGTGCTCAATATGTAGACAGAAAGTATGAGTGAGAACATTTAAAGAGGGTGAGAGAGCTTAGTAACAATGAATTAGAACAAGAAGGGAAGACCTCCTGGAGGAGGTAACATGTGAGCTGAGCCTTGAATGGAGGTAGGGTTGAGAAAGGAGTAAATCCTGGGCATAGGGGACAGCCTAGGCAAAGGCATGGAGGCAGGAACCTAAAAGAATCCTTGACTCTTCTGTTTCCTGTAAGATAACTGAGACATATCTGTCCCTGGGGAGCTGTGGCGAAAGGACATTTTGCAATGTGAGGCCATATTTGATTCCAATAGAACCATCATAACAGAGATTCTCAGGACACAAAGGCTTGGGTTACAAAGTTGGGGCATTATCTCTATCTCTGGTTCATGAGCCCCCACCCAGGAAATGTGAGAAATGCCTGACAGGCACCAGCAAGAATGAAGACACCAGCTTCTCACTTGTAATATGAAGTTCAGAGTGTTACAGAGGAAGCCATCAGTAGACCCCAAGGTATATATGGATCCCCAGCATCTCTTGCAGCTCCAAGTATAAAAGGTCCTTTGATAGAGATCTTGTCCCTGGTAAGCCCTGGTCTATTGCTATCTGCTGGTCCACGGAGACCCTGGGGAAGGAAGGGTATCTCTCTCTCTCTCTATCTCTCTCTCTCTCTCTCTCTCTCTCTCTCTCTCTCTCTCTGTCTCTTTCTCTCTCTGTTTCTTTCTCTTTTTCTGTCTCTCTCTCTCTGTGTCTCTGTCTCTGTCTCTCTCTGTCTCTCTCTGTGTGTCTCTTTGTCTCTCTCTTTCTGTCTGTCTGTCTCTTTCATATGCAGCCACTCAACCCTCTAGTTCCTTAGACAAGTCAAGGATGCGTCCCAGAGTCCTCAAGGCTTTCTGGTGGCCATTTCCCCACAGAAGATGAGGGTGACCTTCAGCTTCCTCTCTCTTTCTCTGGTGGCCACCATTGCTGTTCCCGGTACCATCGGCCTGCCCTGGCCTGGGCAGCCCTTCATCGTCCTTTGTCTGTCAGTGAGTGAGCAGGAAGGGGCAGAGATACCATCTGTGCTGAACCGAAATGAACCTTTCCCTTTTAGGATAATCAGAGGTAGCAGGCGCCTCAAAGGCCTCTGTGACAATGGCCTAGATCATTTGGAACTCAGTATCCCCTGACAGCCAACATCATTAATCATGGGAAAATCCGGCTCGCAGCTGATTCTGTCCAACACAAACCAGGGCTCAAGCAGTCATGACCTAAGCCTTGGCTAACTGCTAGTCAAACTTCCCATTAATGTCAGCGAGCTAAGAAGTGATTGTGAAATTGTGAAGCTGCTTTATTCTCAGGTGAGAAATGTGCCCCCTCATCACTGGAAGGCAGTGCAGCCCTGCCCCACCCCCCCAATCTGGCCTCTTTTCAGATACTTCGGGAGACCTGATCCAAGAGACTTTCATTAAGCATGAATGAAGCACAAGGCGCTTTGGTAGATGAGGGAGACACGAAACAAATTCAGGGCCCTTCTCTGGGTCAGTTTCTTTCTCTGTAAAGTGGGGATAATGGTGATTAAATGTGTGTGTATTACATATGTATAAATTTAAAGGAGAAGGAGGAAGAGAGAGGGGGAGGGAGGGAGAGGAGGAGTGTGGAAAGACAGGGGAAAGAGATTAGTGGGTGAGCTCCTTGATAGCAGAGGCCCTCCCCCTTTTTGTGTGTGTATTCCTTTGGTCTGGCACATTGCTTGGCTCATGTTCTTGTTGCTGAGTCATTTTTCAGTCATGTCTGACACTTTGTGACCTTATCTGGGGTTTTCTTGGCAGAGATACTGGAACGGTTTGCCATTTTCTTCTCTAGCTCATTTTACAGATGAGGAAACTGAGGCAAACAGGGTGAAGTGACGTGCCAAGGGTCCCACAGCTAATAAGTGCCTGAGGCTGAGTTTGAAGATCAGTCTTCCCCATTGCAGGCCCAGGGCCCTGTCCACTGTACCAGCTAGCTTGGCACACAGCCAGCACTTAATGGATGCCTTTTCACACATTCCTTCATTCATTCCGTCCTCTTTCCCTATATCTTATGTGCTTTCTCCTGCTTTAGAATAAAATCTTCTTGAGGGCAGGGACTGTCTTGCTTTTGTCTTCACATGCCCAGTGCTTCGCACAGGACTTGGCACATAAATAGTCACTCAAACTCTAACCCTAAATTCATCCATTCTACTATTGGGCAGTAGGGTGATAGCCCTTTGTTCCCACATTCTTTCTGTGAGTCATACCCCAGACCCTCTGTCTCTCTCTCTTCTCCCTGAGGATGTGCTAATGGCTCTCCAGTTGCCATAGGGATGGCCCTGGGCTCTGTGTTTGTATCTGGCCTTACCCACCTTTCAGTTCTAAGCAAGGTCAAGACTCTTGGTGCCCCCAGGGCCAGGGGTCAATGGCTCTGACTGTCCGGCTTGGATCACAGGGTCTCCAGCTTCCTCCTGGGAGCTTCATGCTCTGATGTGGAGGAAGATTGTCATTACCATGATCGTTGTCATAGAGTCCTCATCAGTATTTGCTGGGCACACTGTGGGGGGAGGGGCAAAGAAAAACCCTTAAGAGGTCCTTAAGAGCCTGACCCTGAGCTAGTGGGGAAGGAGAACAGGACAGGGATCAAAGATGAACCAATCCAACCTCCTCCCTTTACAGAAGGGGAAACTGAGGCAACCAGGACTAAGAAGGCTTTTGAGTCCATGATATGGGAGGATGGCTTAGAGGAATGGTCAGCAAGGAGGAGAGAAGGTGGGGGTGGGGCACAGCCCTGGGCCTGGAGTCCAGAAAACCTGAATTCAAATTTGACCTCAGATATTTACTACCTGAATGAACCTGAACAAGTGATTTCACCTGTCAGGTTCAGTTTTCCCTAACTGTATAACAGGGATAATAGCACCCACCTTACAGGGCTGTTGAAGATCAAATGAGATCGTATTGTAAAGCACTTAGCGCAGGGCCTGGCACACAGTAGGTGCTTAATAACTGCTTATTTTGTTTCTTCTTTCTTCCTAGTATGTGTAAGAGGGATTTCACTTATTCAGGTTGGCCCCAAAGGGAGGATCCAGGATGGACGTGACAGAAAGGTAAATTGAAGCTGATGCCAGTAGTTAGAACTGTTCCCGAGTGGCCTGGGATGTTTTGGGAGGGACCGTCCATGTCTCTGGGGCTGAGCCAGAGGCTGCAGATGACTCCTTGTCAGGAAGGTTTGAAGGGGATCCTCTGTCAGGGGTCTTTTGAATGGGGGAGTGGCTCCTGAAGCTCCCTGAAGCTCTGAGATTCTGGCATTCCTGGGTTCTGGAGAAGGTCACACAGCCACTCAACAATGCAGCCAGGATCCCAGGCTCCTCTGACTCTGCCCTCTGGCCTAGGACTCTGGATCTCAGCTTGTGTCCTGGCCCCCTTTGGCTGTAATCAGTCCTGCAGAAGCCTGGAGAACCCTTTTCAGACTGATGTTTTTTAATGCATAAAATGAAATACATAGGATTACAGAAGAAACTGGTTATGTAGAAATAGTTACCAAATATTAACCAAAGAACAAATTCCCGGGCCCCAGGGTAAGGGATCCTGCTGGATAATATGCCGCTCACTCTAAGGGCATTTTCCAGAAGAGTTCTAGGCAATGACGGCATCTTTGGAACAAATGTGTAACATCCCAAGGGGACTACTTGGGTTGACAAGAACTCATCAGATGGAAAGTTCTGTTGCGTTGGTTTTAACAAACAATGACATGGTACTCCAGGATTATAGGGGCCCTCGGTGTCCAGAGAGTTGGGCTGGTCATCCGCTTGCCCTGCATGATGGTTGCCTGGGCAGAGTCTTCCCTGCATCCCAGGTGTGCCAGTCAGCTGAAGGAGGCCTTCTGGCAGTGACCTCAGGGTCAGCATGTGGGGAGGAATGTCAGGGTGGGCAAATGCCCACCCTCCCAGGGACCTCAGTTCCTGCCAGGGTCATTCTGTGCGCATTTTCATCCAAACAGATTTGCCTGCCAATGACAAGGGCGGCATTGGATGCCCTGGCCAGTATTCTCTGGGAAGGAGGGCTCTGGCCCCAGGGAATCTGTCTCTCAGCCCTGCTGAGCTCTGACCACCCACATGGGCCCAGCACAATAGGAGCCTTCTATTTTGTATCTGGTGCAGAAGGACCACATTGAGACAGCCATGGGGCAGCAGGGGGTGCTGGCCAGCGTCAGATAGACGGCTAAAAAAAAGGGCATGAGGGCTGGCTGATGACTTTTGTCCCTTGGCATTACTGTTAATCTCTCCCGTGCCATCTTCCCCAAAACAAGAGAAGCCCATGTGGGAATGAACCGCTATAAACAGTCCATCCAGCCTTTAGAGTGCCCCCCTTTCTTGTGTGGCCACCCCTACGTGTGTGTGTGGAATGGATTTACGTCTGTAAGTGTTGTGCAAGTATGTATGTATAGATATTGACTGTGTGCTGATATACATGCATGTGTTTCCATGTGTACACGTGTTCATGTTTGTACATGTGTGTATTGTGTGTAAGTAGATGTGCGTATCTATGTGGTATAGAGTTTGTGGGTATGCTGTGTACATATATGTACACACAATGTTTATACACATGTGCATGTTTATATGTAAATTATCTAAATATGTAGATGTGTGAGTAAACACATGTGTTAACACATGGATGTGCACAATGCATTTGTATGTATGTAGGTGACTGTCTATCCTTTGTGTTCATGTGTAGGCATATATGTGTTTGTGGCCTGTATTTGTGTGGTTGTACATATGTGTGTATACATGTCCAGGTATTTGCACACATGTTTATACACACCTGTACATGTGCATGTGCTTGTATGTGTTCTGCATGTGCATGTGTGGGTATGACAGAGACACAGAGACATAGGATAGAGGGAGGCAGGCCTGCGTTGGTCTCTGAGAACTAAATTTAGGTTAAAATAGAACCCCCTCCAAGCCCCCAAAACCCGTTAGCTTCACTCTCCCTTACATATCATCTTCTCTGCTGAGCCTCCCTCTTCTCCCCTCCCCCTCCCCCTCCTCTCCTCTCCTCTCCCCTTCCCCTTCCCCCTCCTCTCCCCTTACCTTTCCTCTCCCCTCCACATCCCCCAACCAGCTCCCTTCTGGGCCAGACACCCCTCAGTCCCAGGCTGGGACCTGCTGAGTGGCCTTTGATTCCTTTCTTTTCCTTACCCCGATAAACAATGTCCTGTAGCAGAAGGACCCCTAGATAAGAATTCCAAGGACCTGGGTTCAAATTCTGATTTGAATTTATCATCTGTATGACTTTGGACCAACACCCTCATTTCTCTGGGCCTCAGTGTCCTCCCATGTAATATTAGGGGGCTGGCTTAAAGTCTGTCTGAGGCTCTAACACTCTCTGCTCCATCAGGCCCCTGCCTTGGGAGAAGGTCCTTCCTCCTCTCCCTCTCTCCCTCCCCTCCCCCACTTCAGGCTCTTACTGGTTCAGCCTGTTCTCAGGTTCCAGACTCCCTCCTTGACCCACCTGGTCACACCTACCAGCTTAGCCTCTCTAAGACTCTGCTTTCCTAATCAAAAGTACTTCACAGCTTCTGTTCCTTCAGGGCCAGATTCCCAGAACACTAAAATTCCAGGCTCTGGGGACCATCCTCAGTCTCCCCTTTTCCCTTCCCTTCTCTTCTCAGGAGCCCTCTGCTCTTGCTAGAAGGGACCATGGTCAGATCAGAGCTTCGAGCTTCGAGATCACGTAATCAGTGCCCTCATTTTAAAGATGAATCAATGGATAAAGCTTTTATTAAGCATTTACTGTGTGCAAAGCCCACAGCATACAGCTGGAATGGGAGGGGCACAATAGATGTGGGAGGCTGGAGCTGCAAGTCAGATGGGAAGGGCCTGGGGTCCCGGTCAGGTCTCTTCATTAGTGTTACTTCCACTGGTAAAATCATATACATTTCTGATGTTGAACCATTGGGCAGCATCGAGGACTTTGGTGACAAAGACTTACCTTTCCAGCTGTGGTCCTTGCAGGAGCCTGGGCACTGGGCTGGAAGTCCAGCTGCTCCCAAGGTTCTTGGGTTCAGGGTCTTGGGCTATTTCCATCAGGGTCTGAGGGCTGCCTCAGATGCATGGTGCTGTCATCCCAGCTCATCCTGGGGTCCCTCAGCAATGCCAGAGCCCATTGCCAAGCTCCTTTGTGGCTACAAAGGCCAAACTGACTTTGACCTTCTCTGCCTCTGTTATCACCATCTCTCAATGGCCACCAGGGTTTGGGGCATGATGTCTTACAAAGAGGCTGGTCTCAAAGTGGAGGTGGAGGGTCCCTGTCCTAGGAGGCCGATCAGCAGAGGTTACATGGCCGTTGTTTGAGTGGGTAGGCTGGACTAGATGGCCACTGAGGTCCTTTTGACTTTAACATTCTGTGAATATCCAGCATGGTACGGGCGAAATGTGGGATTTGGCATCTGAAGATCTGGGTTACAACACTACCTCTGATATTTCCTATCTGTGGGACCTTAGGTGTGAGCCTCTCTGAGCTGCAGTAAAATCCTGAGGCTTTGTGACTCTCTGAGGTTGGACTTGAAGTCTGCCGTTGATGGCACTGCCTTGACTAAGTAGTTCTTATGGGCCAAGTACCATGTGAGGGGTCAGAGATACAAAGCCAAAAAACCAGTCTCTGGCCTCAGGGAAGTGGGTTCAAATTCTGCCTCCTCCAGCACATATTGGTTGTGTGACTCTGGGCAAAGCACCTGACCTCTCTGTACCCTGGGTCACTTTATGAGACTGTTGCAGTGAAGGTGCCAACTATATTGGTGAAGGGGTTTCTCTAATATGAAAGGTTCCTATACCAGTGAGACTGCAGGCTCATCCCTGGCTTTAATTCTTAGAGGAGAGATTGTCAATGGAGAACGACATCTGTGATGGTTTGAGGACTGAATAACTGCCTAGGCCCCTAAGGTTAAGGCCACGCTTGAATCCTGGACTGTGATTCAGCTTTGGCTCTGCCAAGTGGTTACTGGGCAGACGTTCAGACTTGCGTTACACAGAGTGACAGCTTCCTGGAGGGTCCTGCCTTTTCCCTCCTCAGTTATCCGGGGTCTGGGGAGAAGGCTTAGACTGTGATGGCAGGCTTCTTGTGATGGCGGGCTCCTGTGTGCCTCAGCTTAGGCACCCTCCCCCTGCCAGGACCCCCCCCCCCCCCGTGCCCTCAGCTGGCACCTACCTCCCGCCCCTGAAAATACTTCGTATATATTTCCTGTTATTAGGGATCATGTTGTTCCTCTCCTCTCCATAGAATGTACACTTCTGGAGGGCAGGGATGATTTGGTTTTTTGTACCCCAGGGCCTAGTATAGTAAGTAGGTGAACGCCTAAGGAATGAATGGATGATGGAGTTGGGTTTGTGGGCCTCTAAGGGCCACAAGGGCCACAACTTCTAAATCTAGGATGCGTTCTCTTTCAGAGAAAACACTGGATTGATCAATCAGCAAGCATTTATTAAGCTCCTACTATATGCTGGGTCTTGTGCTAGGTAATTGTCGCTGGTTAATAAGATAAATCACAGGCCTTTTAAGAAAGCCAAACTGAGGCTCTTAGTCAGACACAGAAAACAGGAGGTGGAGGAGAACAGAGATTAATGCACTGAGAGCTGGAATAACAATTATCTTGGATATTTCAGCTGCTTGGATCCAGTGGGCGATGGGGAGAACCTTAATGCATTTGGATTTTGTTTTTTTGGAGAGAGCCCTTTCCCTCCTGTGCTGGAACCCTGGGACAAGGCGGGGCCGAGGCTGCTCAGAGCCATCGATGGAGGGATGGCCTGGTTTCCTGCAGTCCCTGGGGAGTTAGGGTGGCTTGGCAGCAGCCCCAGGGCCTCCAGATTTCAGGAGGAGCTCACTCCCGGCTGGCCTCCTCCACTCTGCAGCGGATGTTGGCTAAATCAGCCCACACTGGGCCTGTCAAAATATAAGCAGAGTGTGGCAAATGGGATTAGGGAGGGAGAATGGAACCTTAGAAATTTCCAAGAAAAGCTAATAAAATCAGGCGAGGCCGGGCCTTGTCTGCATCTCATTAGCCACTCTCTCTCCGGATGGTAGGAGGGAGGGAGGGTGGGCGGCGGGGCCTGCAGGCTCCAGATGGGAAGCAGCCTTTCCTGGGGTTTTCTTTTCACTCTCTAGGCAGCAGCCCCACACCAAAAACATGCATTTCCTGGCAAGGTGGAGGGTTTGGAGCCTTGGTTTCCAATTCTATTTTGCTGGTTTGGTCCGCCCTGGTTGGATCCTGGATGTTCAGACAGGGGAGAGCCAAGGTCTGGTTTGACTCTAAGCTCATTGCCTCAGCTGGCTTAGCTTAGATGGTGCAGTGGTTAGAGCCTGGCCTTGGAGTCAGGAAGCCCTGACACTTACTAGCTATATGACTCTGGAAATCATTTAACCTCTCTTTCCTCATCTGTGAAATGGGGATGATAAATGGGAACCTGCCTCCTGGGATTATTGTGTGGATTAAATAAGAAAATGTTTGTAAAGTGCTCCTTAAAGTGCTATATTGATGCCAATGCTGAGGATTGTTGTACCTTCCTCCCAGGCTTCTGGATGAATGGTGTCTGTCTTCATTTGTTCTCCAGTATCTCCTACAGTGTGTGCTGACTCTTAGGTAATCCTCTTGGAAAATGGCTCTTATGATAAAATAATAGATTTAGAGTTGGAAGGGCAATCCAAGCCCTTTGTTCCACAGAGGGGGAAGCTGGGCACAGAATAGTTAATGGAATTGGCCAGGGTCACATAGCTTTTAAGTGGCAAATCAGAGAGCGGCTCCCTTCTATTTGTAGGATATAGCATCTAGCATTCAAAGCTTTCCCCAGGCTGGTCCCCATCTTCCTTTTAAGTCTTAGCTCCTGCAACTTCACAAACTCTCCACTTTCCCTTCCAGGTGCTGTTAAGCCTGAGTTCAAATCTAGCCTCAGACACTTACGGGCTGTGTGACCCTGGGCAAGTCACTTAACCTGTGCGGGCTTCAGTTTCTGTAAATGGGGATGATAAAAGCGTGTGCTTCTCAGGGTCATTGCGAGCATTCAATGAGAAGAGATTCGCAAAGCAAAGTGTTACCTAAATGTTTACATTGTTACCGTTGCAACCATTACTCCCCATCAAGAGTATCTTACGCTAATTTACCACCTCCACACATGTGCTCAGACAGAGGACTGGTTTCCCTTCTCACTCCTGCTGCCAGTCCTAAGGTAGGAGCCTGAAGGTCTCTTATCAGCCTGAAGAGCGAATTGCCACCCTGGCCTTCAAGTTACATCCCTGCTAGAGTACGAGCACGCGTCTTGATACCTCCTGGAGGACAGGTTTCACTTGATGTGGGCTCGCTCCAAGAGGAACCCATTAACTAAGAATTATGTGTGTGTGGTGGCTCTGGTAGGGGGATCCACCTTTTTGTGCTGACCTAGAAAAAGAAGTCTCCGCTGGGTATTAGGGGAAGTGAGATTTTTCTTTTTTCATTTTTTTTTGACCAAATTCTGAGATGCAGCAGGTAAGGAGAAGGAGAGGGCAGGCCTTCCACCACTACCACCGTGATGTAAATGACTGTACCCTGGGAGTTCGATGGGAACAGAAGGGAGTAATAGAAAGAGGGAGGCTGGTTGGCTTAGATGCCATAGCAGGAAGTTGCCACGAGTCTCCAAGCATGGAAATGACATGGTAAAGGTCAAGGGTCTGATACCATCTGTGGGACAGTTTGTAAATCGGAGATGTGTTCAGTTTGGTCTGACTCTTCATGACCCCATTTGAGGTTTTCTTGGCAGAGATACTAGAGTGGTTGCCATTTCCTCCTGCGGATCATTTTACAGATTAGGAAACTGAAGCAAATGGGGTTAAGTGACTTGGCCAGAGTCACACAGCTAGTAAGTGTCTGAGGCCAAATTTGAACGCTGCTCTTGATTCCAGGTCCAGCATTCTATCTGCTGTGCCGCCTAGATTCTGAAGGCAGAGACCCACTGGCAGGTCAAGGCATACACCAGGGTCAGTGGAAACTGTGGCCGAAATGGTTGATAGAGCTGGGCATGTTCAATATGGAAGAGTAGATGGGAGGTAAAGGGATGTAAACGTTGTCTTTAATATTTGAAGAGCCATCATGGAAGAGATGGACTGGGCTGGTTCTATTGGGTCCCATCAGAAGGAATCATAAGCACTGGGAGGAAGTTGCAGTTTTAATGTTGGGTCAATCCATCGTAATAGTGAGAGCCATCCCAAAGGGGGGAGGGGCCATTTGGAGCTGAGCTCCTCTGGGGTCTTTCCAGCAGAGAGTGTATGAGTTCTTGTCATAGAGGAGGCATTACTTGGACCAGAGAGCCATTGAGGCCCCTTCCCACTCTCTGATTCTGGGATTCTGGGTATTAAACGGAGGGACAGCAGGGCTTGTCTTTGGATCCCAGTGGCTGCCGTACTGAGGTGGAGCCCTCCTTATCCCTGGGATTTGGAATTATGCTCCACTCCATTCTGAGACCATCTGTCTGTCTTCATTAATTAATTAATTAGTTTGTTAATTAATAAATAAATTAATTCATTCTTCCCACAAACATCTGTTCACTGTCTGCTTGCTGTGTACAAATCCCTGTTCCAGGCTATAAGGATATGCTGAGTTCAATAAGAAGATCCCTGAGCTCTTGGAGCTCCAAGGCCATCAAGGGATAAAGGACCCAACAGTGCTCCACACTCCACGATAATTAGGGCATTAGAAAGGGATAAACCAAAGTGCTTTGGGAGGCCTGTGGGGGAGGCTGTTGCCTTCCCAGAAGGATTAGCCCCTGGCCTCCATTCACTCCATCTGAGCTTCATTTTGCTATTGTAAGAAAAGAGAAAATGTGAATTTCCTCAAAATGGAGACTGTGAATCTCTCCTCCTATAATAAGTCATAGGATCATTGACCTACAGTTGGAATGAACCTCAGAACTTTTATTTTATAGATAATGAAACTGAGGCCCAGACAAGGAATGATTTGCTCAGAGTCTCACAGTGAGAGGTGGAGCTGGGGCTTGAGCCTGAGGGATCCCATTGCCCATCTGGTCCAACCCCTGGACATGGAGAATCCTCCTTAGCACTTCCCTGACAAGTAGATCCAGTCCCTGCCTGAAGACCTCCAAGGAGGGGGAGGCCACCTGTCCCAGGCTGGGTCCAGCTTATTACTAAGAAGCTTTTCTAACCTTAAGACTCAATTGTCCTCTTGGCAATTTCTGTCCTTTGCTTCTGGCTCTGCCCTCTGGGGCTGCGAAGAATACTCCCTCATGGCACAAAGTAAATACCAAATACATACTCTATCTCTATCTACTTGTCTATTCATCCACCTATCTATCTACATATCTATAACAACAAGCACCCTAGCCCACCCAGGACGGCCTGCTAGCACAGGTCCTTTAATCTGCTTTTCTGGGAAAGACTACTCAAAAAGGTGTTAAGGATCCTACTTTTAATTACATTCACTAGTTCAGGGGAAGGGTCAGCACCTGGAATGACAGAGAAAATACAAGCAGAGAAATTAGCATAAAGACCAGCAGACAGGGCACTGACTGCCTGAATCAAAGCAATATTGCTATACACTTTACACACACCGCTAAATTGAGAGAGCCTTTACATCTGAGCAGTTGGGGATCTGAACATATGGCTACTCAGAGTCTTGACCAGGGAATCACAAGATCCTTCTCATAAGCAAACCCCCAAAGCAAAATACAGCTCAGAGTATATATACATTTCTCAGAGTCAGAAGGCATCACAACTCTCATGACTCAGTGCCTAATTAGTGCCAAAAGGTGTGAAAGCCTTCCTACAAGCAAGCTTCCTCTAAGCAAGCTTCCCTTAATGGGCTCCATGTGAGGCCTATTAATGGGTGGGGAAGATCTTCATATCCCATTAACATTAAAATATCTCTATCCATCTATTAATCTATCTCTCCATCCATCTATTTATTTTTTCATCTCTATGTGTCCATCTATTCATCCATCTCTTCATTTCTTCATTTCCATTCATTTATTCATCAATCTATCCATCCATCTATCACTTCTATGTTGATCTATCTACCTACTTATCAAAAATAGCTCTTCTGCCCCCAAATACAGTATTCTTTCCATTGCACCCTGATGCATCCTTTGCTAACTAGATACTAGTTGGATACTAAACACAGTGGTTTCTATGATACCAAAGAACTGCATACATATGCTGGTAGCATCCTGAGGCAAAGCCCTGGGTGCTCCACCCTTGTTATGGCTCTGGCTAGTGTGATTGCAGAGATGGAGGTTGGCTCAAATATCAATGGAGCTGGTTGGATTGTGTCTTGAAATGCTTACACAACCTTTCCCCTTGAGTCTTTAGCCAGCTGAATGACTTCATGCCCCAGTGGAAGCTGCAAAGGGGATGTAGTGAAGCTGAGGATACTGTTGACAGAGTCTGATGTAGTCACTAATGAGTTAGCATGAGTTAACACTTGCCCTCTGGGGCAGGTGGGTCATTGTTGTCACAGGTGAGGGAGCTGAAAGCCCAGAGAGGTGACGTGGGCTCTCCAAAGGCACACAGCAACTCAGGCAAAAAGTTGAGACTGAGATGTATCACCATTAATTTCTGTTCTTAACAGCTCCCCGACCGCACCACCCCCCCCCCCCCCCAGCCACTACTCCACCTGATCTTTGTTTTACAAAGCCAAAGCTTTATAGGACTGGAAGAAGCTGCAGAGGTCATCTAGTCTCCCCATCAAATCTTCCAAAGGAGGACACACACACACACACACAGACAAAGACAGAGAGAGAGAGAGAGACAGAGAGAGACAGAGAGACAGAGAGACACACAGAGAGACAGACACACAGAGAGAGCCACAGATAGAGACAGAGACAGAGAGACAAAGACAAAGACAGACAGAGACAGAGAGATAGAGAGAGACACAGAGAGAGAGATAGATAGAGATAGAGAGAGACAGAGACAGAGACAGAGAGATGGAGAGAGACAGACGGAGACAGAGAGGGAAGTACTTGCCAGTATCACAACTAGGGAGTAAAGAACCAAGATGGAAACTGAGGTCTTCTGACTCTTTCCACGACATCATGGCTGCCTGACTTCCTTGGTTCTGTGCTGGCTTGTGCCTGGCCCCAGGAGAGCATGACTACAGGGTTGTTGTTAGCCCAGGGATGTGCACAGGCTTGGCATGTGGCTCTCTTGGGGAGTCCAGGTACGGGTATGAGCCCAGCCAGGGGCAAGTGAGCCCCAGTTTTGGCAGTACCACTAATGGCATGACATCATACCCAGAGGGACTCATTAACCAGGCTGCTCAGCCACGGCCCCTCTGGGCACCATTTCCTTGGAGAGTAAGGCACAGCAGGGCCAGTTCTGGTAACTCCATAAACCCTGGCCTCTGCTCAGGGTACCAGCTCCCCTGACCATCCACCCAGGCTTTCCGGCTAGCCAGGGATCCTTCCTGGGTATCCAGGGACAGTCACACTTCACATTTCTGCAACATGGTAAAGTTTACTCAGTAGTTCCCTCACACCATTATCCCCATTTTACAGATGAAAATGAGAAGAGGCTCATCTGTGGCTACCCAGCTAGAGGATGTCAGGACGCAGACCTAGGTAAGTAGCATGAAGTAACTAGGTCCTTGTCCGAGGAGACTAGCATTTATGTGGATGCCTCTACTGCCCATGATGACCCTGCCCCTCCCTTCTCAGTCCTCTGAGGGTCCTTTCCTGATGAAGGCAAGGACTCCATCTCTGGTGGCTCAAGAAGGAACTCCAGACATAACAGAGGCCTAACAAATGTTAGTACAAAAATTACAGGGACAGAATCTTAGAGCTGAAAGGGACTTTATGGTAGGAATAGATACACAATTTATGGCCAAATCCAATACGCTTTTAAAAATATATTCCATCCTCAGAACATTTTTGCATATAGGATCACAGGATTCAGAGCCACCAGGGACCTTGGAGGTATTCTAGTTTATTTGTCCCATTTTATAGAAGGAGAAATAGAGGTTTTGGAGAGACAAGCTACGCACATACTCAATGGGAAATAGTTTCAGAGGAAAGACACTAGTAGTGGGGGTGGTGGAGGTGGGGAGCTGAAAAAGCCTCCAGCCCAAGGTGGGGCTTAAGATGGTTATTTAAGGAAGCCGGGGCAGCCTGGAGTGGGAGGGGAGGAAGGTTATAAATGTTAAAGCATCTGCAGATGTTGGCTGTGTTATTATTTGACTCTCCTACGGTCACATGTGTAGGATTTGCTCTTAGGTCTCTCTCTCTCTCTCTCTCTCTCTCTCTCTCTCTCTCTCTCTCTCTCTCTGATGTCCATCGTTGTCTTTTTTTCTGAGGATTCAATGTTTCTGGTCATAAAGAGGAAAGTGTATATTTCTGTGTTAAAAACTAGTCCGGTAAAAGTACTGTATTCCCAGCATTCCTGCTCCCCAAACCGTTCTCCCCTTGAAAATCAGCCATAGGCATCCAAGACCCCTTTTCAGCCAGTACTGAGCTTTTCCTTGAAACATAATCTCCAGGCACATAAATCCAAAATGTCACCCCCACAGAGGCAGCATGGTGTAGTGGATAGAGAACCAAAAAGTTCCAGTTTCAAGTCCTGACTGCCACCGATTGGCTGTGTGACCCTGGGCAAGTCCCTTACTTAACTTCTCGGTGCCTGAAGTTGCCAGGCTGCCAGCCTGGGTGGATAGAGGTGGATTTCCTAGACCAGGAGTCCCCTCTACTGATGAGATGACAGGTTCAGTGCTTATCTCTGTCTCAGGAGATTTGGGGAGAATTTTCACAAAGCAAGTAAGCTTTGGAGCTCTCCGTGGTACCTGTTGCCCCAAAGGATAAATAGGGATTGGGTATAAAGCCAGAGCAAACTGGCAAACATTGCTAGCATGTTCTGGGAGCCAGCAGTGGGACGTTATTGTCATTTCCAGCTCTTCGTGACCCCATTTGGGGTCTTCTTTGCAAAGATACTGGAATGGTTTGCCATTTCTTTCTCCAGCTCATTTTACAGATGAGGAAACTGAGGCAAACAAGGTTAAGTGACTTGCCTAGAATCGTATAGCTAGTAAATATCTGAGGCTGGATTTGAACTCAGGTCTTTCTGATGCCAGGTCTGGCACTCTATCCACTAAGCCACCTAGTTGCTCTAAAGAGACAGGGAGGAAAGTAAAGATGGAATGGTACCAGAACATCTGATTCAATCATTCTACTCTGGCAAGTGCAAACTCGTTGACCATCAGAACAGGAGGGGACCTCAGTAGGAATTCTAAGCCTGGGATCTGTGGGTAGATTTCAGGGCATCCATGAACTTGTAGGGGAAAACCCCCCAAACAAAATAAAATGAAATAACCCAATGCATCCTGATGATCATTAATCTCTAACTGAAATTTAGCATTTCCTTCAATAATATTTAAAAACATGACTGTAGGAAGAGGTCCATAGACTTCACTCTAGTGTCAAAGGGATCCATGACCTATAGAAAGATTAAGAACTCCTGTCTTAAGCTTGAAGAAACCTTAGGTATGTTCCAAGTCAACCTCATCTTTTTTTACAAGGGAGAAAACTAAGCCCTGAGGAGGGGCAGTGACTTGGCCAAGGTCACACAACTATTAAGTTGCAGAGCCAATCAAAGTTCTTTGATGCTAAATCCAGCATGCTTTCCACAACACTGGACTGCAGCAGACAGCAGACAGCCAGGACGGCCCACCCGCCAGTTGTAACACCCCACAAATGAGAGTGCGTTTCATCATTGTGTGATGGCCGTGAGCCCCTAGGCAGATTCTATCATCTATTTTGTAGCAAAGCCTTAGAACCAAGCAAAAAGCCCTGCCTGGAAAATGCCCATCCTCTGATAGAACCTGGATTCGGTCACTATTTAGAGGATGCAAAGAGGTGGAGTCCCCATCTCATGTCATTACACTGCATGGATGCCCTGTTTAGCTGTGCAGGGACTCAGTGCATCCTGGATAGTTTTCTAAATTCAGGGGTCTGTCACAAACACAAGTGGACTAGGACCCCAGAGCTGCCCACTGTCTGCAGTGCAGAAACAAGTTTTTTTAAAAAAATTTACCATTTATTCTTTAATTTATTATTCATTTATTTATCTATCTATTTCTTTATCTTCCCCACGTACCCATTTATTCATTTTTTATTCTGTGCTGCTTACAGTCTCCCAATCTCCAGGGCCAGGCACCTGGTGGAGCTGATTTTCTATCATACATCTCTCCATGGTAAGGGATGGGGCAGGGAGGATGGACAGAAATGCATATGGCGCACAGAGCAAAAAGGTCACATCCATGGCTCTAACCATAACTGAAATCAACACCCGATCAAAGGTGAACTAATTACATCTCATGGCATTTGGGTATGGGCTGGACAAGGTGGTCACTGATGTCCCTTCCAACTTAGAAATTCAGCAATTCTGTTGTTCTTCCTTCATCCCTCAAGAGACAGACTCACAGCTGGGAAGGTAAGAAGAAAGAACCAGGAGTGGGGTGACTTTCTTTTTAAAGGTCCACTGAGTCACAATCATTCCTGCTCAGTGACCAATTGTGCGTGTGTACGTGTGTGTGTGTGTGTGTATGTGTGTGTGTGTATGAGGAGGAGATTTCATTATCTCAAAGTACAAACCCTTTGGTGCTAAGTCACACATGATTAGAAGCAAGTAATGGTTTGCTTCTGAGCAAGGTCACTTGTAGTCAGTCTGGAATCAGTAAGAGAGGCTTTGTGCTTGCCCAGTTCGACTCCCACTTAGAGAAGAATTCAAGAATTGTGCTCCCCCCACCCCCAGCCATCTTCTTGCTGTCCACTCTGGTGTTGCACCTTCCAGACCACTGGACTGGCAGGGAACGTGTCCCTCTCCCTGGAAGGCTTAACCAATTAAGCTTTGGAACCTTGGGGCCTTGACTTATCCTGAGGGGTGAGTTCATGAGAACTAATGCAGAGGGCTCAAGGGCCAGCCCCAGATGGGAGACACATTCCACTCCAGACATTTTCCTACCTCCCCCCTTGCTTTCCACCTCTTCATTTGGGAACAGTAAGTGAATAAATATGGGCATTGCTCTTGAATTGGGCCTGCCAATGGACTCCCCTATGGCTCCACTTACCTTCCATGTGACTTCCAGACCAAAACATTATTACTTGGCTACCACTCCCCTGTGTGTGCTGTCTTGTTCTACTGAATGTAAGTCTCTTGAGTTCAGGGACTGTCTTAACTTTGGTATTTGTATCCCTAGGGTTCAGCCTAGGTGAAATACTTAACATTATGCCTCCCTCCCTTCCTTCCTTCCTCTCCACCTGCCCTCCTCTCCTCCTTCCTTCCTTCCTTCCTTCCTTCCTTCCTTCCTTCCTTCCTTCCTTCCTTCCTTCCTTCTTTCCTTCCCATGATCATAGATCTAAAGCTGAAAGGGATGTTAGAAGTCATCTAGCCCAACCCAACCATTTTACAGAAGAGAAAACTCAGGTCTGGAGAAGCTCCATGATTTGCCCAGGGTCACACATGTCAGAATTGTCAGAGGCAGGACATAAACCCCAGGGAGTAAGGACAGCTCCCTGAAGATCCACAATCACTACATGAAAAAATACTCATGGTACCAAGTATACTCAAAATCAGAAACTTGCTACAGCCTAGGTTTTGAATCCCAGAATCTCAGAGTTGAAGGAGGCCTCAGTGGTCAACAAATCCAACCCACACCCGAAAAATAATCCTCCACATTCTCAGACCACAAAGGACAAGATGATAGAAGAGAAGAAATGATTCTCCCCCATCCCAATACATTACTAAGAACCTTGGGAGAAATTGAACAGATCCACGGAGTTGTGTCTGATTTTAACCTTTGGCTTCTGGAGTGAAGGTCAGAAAGTCTATTTTCACCCTACATTTCTTATAATTGTTTTAGCAGCTGGGTAAGTCAGTTTTTAAAAGAAAACACTCAATTGGTGAGCCAGTGAATCTTTCTCATTTTTTAATCCTTTGTGTAGTACCCAGGATTAAGGAGATGAATGTCCACTGTACCCAGCTTTGCTCAGACCACATGGAAATCTTATGTTCAGTTATGGGCATCATAGTCTAGAAGGACACCGATAAACTGAGGAATGTCCAGAGGATGGTAATCAGGCTGGAAAATCCTAAGCCCATGTCATACAAGAATTGGAGGAACCAGGGATATTTATCCTGGACAAGACTCAAGGGGAACATGTCTCCAAGTATTTGAAGGCTTGGCATCTGGAAGAAGGGTTAGCCTTGTTCAGCTTGGCATCAAAAGATAGAAGAAGGAGCAATAGGTGGGAGTTGTGGAAAGTTACATTTACGCTCAATGTTAAGGAAAAGTAGAAAGCAGTAAGAGTCAGCCCAAAGTGAACTGGGCCATCTTCATGGGCAGCATCTCTCCCTTCCCACTCCTTCTCCAACCCCACTAAGAATGGTGAATTAGAGGGGGGCTGGCCATTTGTTTGCAGCAGCGTAGAGGGGATTCCTGCTTAGGCACAGACTACAGTTTCTTTCAGCTCTGAGATTCTATGATGCTGATTATTTCTTCTTCTGTCTTTGTGTCCAAATTCAAGAGTGACTTTGCTGAAGAAAAAAATGTCAGAAAGTATCTAAGTCCAGTAAAGGAGTCCAGTTCTTTTCCTTTCCTTTCCCTTCCCTTCCCTTCCCTTCCCTTCCCTTCCCTTCCCTTTTCTCCTCTCCTTTCTTTTCCTAACTTCTTTCTTCCTCTCCTATCTTCTTTTTCTCTTCTCACCCTTTCTCATCTCATCTCATCTTGTTTCATTTTGTCTTGTTTCATCACTTCTTGTCTCATCTCATCTGAATCTAATACCTCCCCAGGTATGAACTGATATTAACTTTTAACTGCTAGTTCACTGAAAGCCCTCCTGTACAAAGCCCTCCTGTGCAACCATACTTGAAACCAAAGCAACCTTTATCATGGGACCAATTTGTGACCCATCTGCAGATATGGGCCATCCTAAAATGGAGGGGAGGGTCTACTCAAGTGATTCCAAATGTTTACCTTTTAGAGACAGACTTTTAGAATAATATCTACCTAATGAAAAGGGGAATATTTATGGATGTATTTGAATGATATTATGTAAATAGTAATGAACTTAATTTATTCTTCTGGTTTGCCATAAATCTATTGAATAAAAATATGCAAAAGCATGGTTGACCCTAGACTCTTCTGCTTGGGAAAGCCAACTGGGAATCAAGATTCCTTCTTGAGAGCAGATGTGGAACTCTGAATTCTCCAGTAGTGCATTCCCATTGAGAGGAGGCCAAAAAGCATGGCTCTGTCAGAGGACCAGCTTTGACCCTTTGGAAAGTGAGGAGATAATTCATTTGGCATTTAATAAGTGAAGCTTGAGGAAGATAGACTAGAGGAAAGGGACAGTGAGATTAAATTTTTTCCCTTTAAATTTTATTTTTTCAATTATCAAGAATTTATTTTTTCTCTCTCTTATCTTGCCCTCTGTCCCTTACCTACCACCATTTGAAAGAAAAAAAAGAAAACAAAACCTTTATAATTAATATGCCTAGTCAAGCAAACAAATGCCATCATTGACCCTGGCAAAATGAATTACTCATTCTGCACCTTGAATCCACCACCTCACCGTCAGGAGGTGGGTCCTGCAGCTCATTGTCAGTCCTCTAGAATCATGGTTGGTCACAGCACTGATCAGATACCTTAAGTCTATTGGTTTGTCTTTACGGCATTGCCAATTTATAAATTGTTCTCCTGATTTCACTCTGCATCAGTTCATACAAATCCTCCTGAGTTTCCCTGAAGCCATTGTTCTTCATCATTTCTTATATTACAATACATTCACATACCATGATTTGCTCAGCCACACCTCCATTTGTGGGCACTCCTTCAGAGTCTCATTCTTCGCTGCTCTGACAGAAACCATGTTATGCTTCCTGCTATCTCCTTTGGCTTTTGGAATCATGGTAGTTTCCTTGGGGAGATGGCTATACAAGGGCTATGTTTTTCTTTAGCTATCCTCTAAATCCATAGAACCACAGGACGTCAGTGCTGGAAAGGGGCTTAGAGGTCACAGAGCATCTAGAAATAGGAAGTTAAGTGACTTGCCCAATATTATCCAATTAGGATGTATCTGAATCAGAATCCGAACCCATGTTGTCCTAGCTCTGAGGGTGGCTCTCTAGGCATGGCATAACACTGCCTCCTCTTATATTGTATTATGGCATTTCATGGCATAAATTCACCACAATTTGTTTAATCATTACCCTATTGGACATTTAGAGGTGTTTTGGGTGATTGTGTAGAATGCTGCTATAAAAATCTTTGAACAAATAGCTTTAAAATAACACTTTCAAGGGTATATATTACCATGGATGGAATACCATTGGGTCAAAAAGCATGATTATTTTTGTAAATTTTGCCTCACTGTTCCTTCTAAAAGATTCTATGAGTTTGCAAGTCCACAGATCTCCTCACTTGGAACTGTGCTTTCCAGACCCCAGACGCTCAGATACCATGCCCACTCTCCCATGCCCCCCAGCTAATCCAGTTGACTCTAGAATTCTGCCCTGGGGCCTAGTAGTCCTGATTAATGAGTGAGGGAGTGCTTGGCCCCCTGGGTCTTGGCCTAAATCATGCCACTGGCCATCGATGAGTGCACTTGTTCTTTTACAAACCTCATTGAGTTCCATTGCCTTTAATAATAATAATAATAATAATTTTTTTAACCAATTTGACACGTGTGGAGTGGGCCCTCAGTGTTTTCTTGATTTGTATCTCTTTGGTCATTAGTGAGTTTGAGAACTTTGAAAACTAGTTTTCAACAGTGCATACTTCCTCCTTTGAAAATTGTATCATTTCGCCATTTTCCCATTTTGGACTTAACTGCGAATCAAACGTTCTCTCTATTTGCATCACTCTGGCCCCTCTAGTGACCTAGCAGCTCTGGCCTCCATCCATGTGATACCCAGCCATGCTTATTTTCTGTCCTTTTCTTGATTAAATCCATTTCCCATCTAAAGATCTGAACAGTTGCCTAGCCATCCCCTCTGCACATGTTCAGAACCATCTCAAGGACACTTACTGTCTGAACTGGGCAGGATCTTTGCCAAGGATGATGAGGTGGATGGGATCCAGGAGTGCCCTTAGGCTGCCTTGCAGGACTCCTCCCTGGATGCATGCTATTGGAAACAGCCATCTCGTCTCAAAGCCTCTGCTTTGGCCAGGCTCAGACCTGGGCCCCACATGGAAGCCTGCAAGTTGACCATAAAGAACAGATGGACGCCCCCTTGGATTGCAGCCTGTGCACAATTGGTAGAAGCAGGACTCTAGGAAGCCTCAGGAGCAACAGGACAAAAGCTGGGGGTGAGAAATGCATCTTAAAGCAGCAAAGATTTCGCCTCAGGTTGGGCCTGGGGGAGCAGCTTCTTCCAAGTTGATGAGGAGGGAAGAGAGAGGATGCTGCCTGGGTGTTCTTCTGCCTAATGACAGTGAGCTCACACTCCAGGGAAAACTCAGGGTCTGAATTGAAATATTGTCAAAAGTTATTCAGCGGGAATTTAAAGAAACTTTTGTTCATGGAAATCTCTCTCCTGTACAGCCCCATGGTCCTCCATAGAGGTTTCCTTTGCTCCCCTTCCCCAGATTGGAATCAGAGTGAAATCTAACCTCAGTAGATGGATTGTTTAGCTCTTTTGAAGGAACCAGGGTGAATGGGCATCATCTGGAAGCTGCACATGCCAGTGTTAAATTTCCCTTTGCTTTAACAATGCTGTTTTATATTCTGGTTTCATAAACCAAAAAAGAAAATACTTGTCATGGCAGGTTCTAGAAGATTTGTCAGTCTTACAGGAAACAAATCCAACTTACCATTAAGATTCCTGGAAACTGTCGAATACCATCGGTGTTTAATAAAGAGAAGTATCTTTTATGAGCAGCACCCCTGCCCCACAGGAGCCTGGAAAAGTGCCATGACTCAGCTGGAGCAGGACTCCATGCAGAGGAGGGCTGGAAGTCATGCAGGACCAAAGGATCATGCCCTGGATTCATACAAAGAAGGAGAGGAAGGTTCAAAGAGGACAGATTGGAGGCTGGAGGAGGAAGGGAAGGAAGGAGGGAGAGAGATGGGGCTTAAGAAGAGAGCTAGAGAAGCAAAAGAAGGAAGAAGAAACTGAAGACTGGAGAAGCAGAAGAGAAGAGAGATGAAGAAGAAAAGGAAAGGAATGGAACCCAAGGGTGGGGGGAATGGTGTTTAGAGATAGAGGAGGATGCCCTAGGGGAAACCATTTGCATGATTTCCCAAGACAACATGACAGTTTCCTTCTCAATTAGACCCAAATGGGCCCTGGGCTTCTCCCTTTGTATTTGAGATAATCTCACCACAAATATTTTCTTTTCTTGGTCCTTGACAAGATGGAAGAGATGATTTTCATAGAAATGATGCAGTAACAATTTTTAATAGTTCCATGATGTTTTCCATTTTCAAAACGCTTTGTAGCAGTGAGCAATCCTTGTTGAGAGAGTGGCTCCATTCACCATTAATTTGGAAAGGGGAGCTGTTCTGAGTGTTGAGTGCATGCTGCTGAGAGTATCCCCTATGAAGAACGGATGGACAGGCTGGACATAGCACCTTGGAGAGCACCGTTTGCCAGTTTGCCATGGATAGGCCAAGATTTCAGGTGGTTCATTATCCCAGGTTATTTGAAAATCAGTGCACTATTTCATGGAGCTCCTCAAGGGAGGGAACAATTTGTAATGTAACAAGCATTTGTTAAGCACATTCTGTGGGAGGCACAGTACTAGGTCATAGAGACACAAAGACAAAACCAAAAACTGTACCTGGATGGTTCTCTTTTAAAGCCCTTCCAATCTATCCTTTGACCTCCTCACTCAAATGAAACTACTCTCTCTAAAGTTTTCTACAACTCTCTAAAGTTTTCCTACAAGTCTCCTACAACTGCCTAATCACATCTAATAGCCCCATCCTTCTCTACCTCCTGGCTGCATTGGGTGCCATTGGCCTTCTTCTCCTCCTGGCTGCCCTCTTTTCTCTGGATTTTCTTACTGCTTACTCTCTGGGTTCTCCTCCTCCCTGTCTCACCCCTCCCTCTCAGTCTTCTTTGCTGACTTATCATCCATATCACACCCCCATTTGTGGATGACCTGTAAGGCTCTGTCCTGGGCTTTCTCCTCTCTACATCCTTGGTAACTGCATCAGTTTTCATGGACTCAGTGATCATCTTTATGCACTTTATGGCTCCCAGACATAAGGAAGTGATCAATAAACAATCAATTATTTAATACCTACTGTGTGCCAGGTGCTGGAGGGCCAAATACCAAGCATGAACAATCCTGCTGGCGAGAAGTTTGCATTCTACTCTTGACTTGCTTATTGTTCTTAGAGCGGGAGCTAGAAAGTGCTGGGTTGGGGAGGTTTGCTCAGGTGTGGTAGGATAGATGACATCATGCCCAGGGCTGATGGCTGGTGGCATGATTTAGGCCAAGACCCAATAGGCCGAGCACTCCCTCACTCATTAATTAGGACTGCTTGGACCCAGGGCACAATTCTAGAGTTGACTGGATTAGCTGGGGGGCATGGGAGAGTGGGCATGGTATCTGGGGGTCTGGGGTCTGGGGTCTGGAGAACTCAGTTCCAAATGAGGAGATCTGTGTTCATGGAAGGAAACCGCAGAAGGAGGAGACCCTAAAGGATGGCCAGGATTTGGACATTCACCACTTAATCTTATTCTTTATTGCTACCAAATACAGATGCATTGGCCACTACTGAGCCAAGAGACAAGACAGTGTCATGTCTACACAAAGCAGGAAACTGTGGAATGAACTCCGGATTTGATATCAGAGGACCTGGAATCAAAGCCTGCCTCTGATTCCTACTTGCTATGCAACTATGGGTGAGTGCCTTGATCTCCAAACTTCCATTTCCTCATCTATAAAATGGAGGTTGGATGAGATGGACTCTAATTTCCTTTCCAGTTCTAAGTCCATAATCATTTCATTTTTCTGGGCCTCAGGTTTCTCTTCTCTAAAATGGGAGTAAGACTCGTGGCAGCACTTCTCTCCCAGGGACAGCACAGGTCTATAACGTGTTTTGCAGAAATGTTAGAGATGCGCCTGGTCTTAATCCTGGGCTCCCAAGTGTGGACAGGACTTGAATGGGCCATTGACTAAAAGAGAGAGATTGAGACAGGATTCTCCCAGTGAGGTGCACACTGGCTGCCACAGCTTCTTTCAGGCTAGAATGTTGGTGACTCCCTTTAGCATTTGTTTCTGATTTGGGAACTTTAATAAGTCTGGAAACATCTGCGTTAGATACTTGAGGACAGATTTGCAGCCTCTGGGAGGCTCTGGGAAGGCTCCAGTCCAGCTCCTTGGGGGGCTGCAGAGCCTGTGCATCTGGCCTTGCCTCTCAGATGGAGAGATTTCCATGGTGCGGATGGGACAGGGGCCTGGCCAGGAAGCCTAATGTAGGATGCAAAGAAGTATTTCAGGGGAGTTGGCCTGGGGGAGGGCAGAGATAGGACTGAGCCTGAGCCTGCTGTGGCGGTTAATAATGAGGTGGTCCTTCCTTAAAACTCCAAGAAGGAAGAAGGCCCTGTGTGGGAGAATGGGGATATCTCTCTGTCTCTCTCCCTCCCCCTCCCTCCATCTTTTTCCCTCCCTCCCTCTCTCTCTGTCTCTCCCTCCTTTCCTTTCCCTCCTTTCTTTCTCTATCTCTCTCTACCTCCCTTATCCCTCTTCCTCTTCCCCCTCTTTCCCTTCCTTCTTCCCTCCTTCAGTGCTCTCTCTCTCTCTCTCTCTCTCTCTCTCTCTCTCTCTCTCTCTCTCTCTCTCTCTCTCTCCCTTCCCTCCCTCTGCCTTCTTCCTTCTGTCTCTTGAAGAGAATAAAGCCCATCCCACCAATAACTCTGACAGTCAAACTGGAAGATGCCCAATACATCTTTCCAACTCAATGGAGGCCAAGGCATGTACAAGCCAGAAAACCCAGTTAGCAAGGACCACAGAGCAAAGAGGCCATGGGGTCACATAACCACAGAGGGTCCTGTTAAGGCAAGGGTCATGGGTGACAAAGACAGAGCATTGGAAATAAGTTCTGAGTGATGCTCAGGAGTGACACGAATGCATTTCAGTACTGAAAAGGCGGCTCTTGAAGAGCCCAGTGTCCGAATTGGAGGGAGGGCTGTCTAGAACATGGAATGTGAAAATTGACAGAGACCTTAAAACATAGAATGTTAGAGCTAGGGTGAAGGGGGTTGGGGGGGACGAAAAACAAAGAACCACAAGGAACTTGACAATTTAGATGTTAGAACATAGAGTGTCAGAGAATGTGAAAAGTTGGACTGCCAGAAAGTGGGATGGTGGAGCTGGAAGGGACCTTAGAACATGGAACAGGTGAGCACTGGATGCTCCGTTCACTCAGTGGCTGGTTCTTGAGCCCTCACCTTGTGCTGGTCATTCTACTGGGCACAGGGTCTGTGACCTATAGGAGCTGAGATTCTTTTGAGGAGCAACCCCTGAATATGGATACACAAATACACACTGTGTATCTGATAATTTGGGGCAGGGCCTTTCCCTGAGAGCTGGTCTCCCAGAGGAGGTAGCCCTGGGGGAAGTGAAGGATTCTAGGACCCAGAAGAGAGAATGCTGATATTAGTGGAACCGAGAATAACAGGAAATGGATGAGGGCTCAGGGACAATCTTACAGAACAACTTGCTATTTCAGAAATGAAACACCTAGAAGGGCTAAATGAATTGTGCCCGGCCATACAGGCTGTAAATAGAAGAGACAGGATTTGAACCCGGGGCTTCTGCTTTAAAAACCAGAATCCATCGTTTTCCTCTCTAGAAGCCTCAGTTTCTAGGACGTTCTTCTAACAGGTTCTAGTGCTGCTAGTGTTGGACACACCCTCCTCCTCGTCTTTACACTAAATTTATTTCTATGTTGTATCACCCCAGTTGAATGGAAGCTCCTTGAGAGCAGAGGCTGCTTCATAGTTGCATCTGTGTCCTTCTTGCTTGGCACATGGTGCTTAGCAAATGTTCACCAAGTTGAATTGTACAGGAACTTGCTGTGGCGAAGAGATGTTAGATTTGGAGTCCGAGGACCTGGTGTCAAATCTTCCCTCCATCACCTACTACCTGCCTGTGTGCCCTCAGGTGGCTCCCTTCCCCTCCCAGCCTTGGCTTCCTTATCTCCCAAATGAGGGGGTAGATCTTACAGAAGATCTCCTGGCGTCTATGAATATGTTTTTAAAAAATAGTTTGATAACCGAATTTCAGTAAAGTCGGTTTCCTCTTTAATCCTGTGTATTTTATTTTATGCTCTGAGAGGCATTATTCTGAGCAGGGGGTCCATAAGCTTCACCAGAGTGACTGCCCAAGGGGTCCATGATGTAGAACCCTCATTTTAAGGTCTTTTGCAGTTCTAAATCTACAACTATTGTCTTACGTATAAGGAAACTGAAGTCCCCCCAAAGTCATACGGCAAGCTGGAGGCAAAGGTCTGACCAGAAGTTGAAGTCTCTGGACTTTGGGCTGGTTTGGGGCTCTCTCCTCAGCCTCTCTCCCTTCCCCTGGCTTTTTGGTGGCTGTTAACTAACTCATTTGGAGACATTCCAGGTGTAGTGAGACCAAGAAGATTGCTTGAAATCAGACATGTAAGTGAATACCCTCCTCCCTTAGGACTTTGAAATTGGGTCAGAGATCCTGATCTCCACCCTATGGCTGTGTCTCTCAAGGCCAATCCAGGCCAATGAGCAGTAGTGCATCCATAGCTTAATGATTTTCATGAGGGTCCATGTTTTCCCAGCGTGGAGCCCTCCTCCTGATGCGTTTGATCTGGGAAGTGGGAGTCTGCTCCCCAAATGGCCAGCACATGTTCAGCCTGGCTGTCCTCTGGGTTACAGGAAGGGGCCTCCCTGGAGCTAACCACAGCAAAGCTCATCTCTTTTCAAGTCACTTTCAAAAGTTCCTTTGTCCTGAGGGAGACTTCCTGGGGAAGGGTTCTTGGGGCAGACAGTTTGAGGATGCTATCAGCAGTGAAGAAAGGTGGAAGCTTGTGTAGAAAAGCCACCAAGCAGATAGGGGCTGCTTTTGTTGGGGAGTTTCTATTTCTTCTGAAGGCTTTGCTGTAACACAAATTTCTTTAATGAATCAACATTTATTAAATATATACTCTCATGTGAAGGGCGATAGGTTTGAGCAGTCACAACTAGAACCGAGGAGAGACTTCAAAGAACAGGAGTAGGTCAGTCAATAAATAAGCACTTATTAAGTGCCTACTGTGTACCAGGACTTATACTGGGCTCTGGGCATACAAAGAAGGAATTTAAAATGTCATCAGGGTGGCTAAGGGGCTTCTAGGTGCCATAGTGGACAGAACACTGGACCTGGAGTCAGGAAGACCTGAGTTCAGGTTCACCCTCAGACACTTACAAGATGTGCAACTTTGGGAAAATTACCTAAGCTCCACCTGGCTCAGTTTCCTCATTTGTAAAATGAAGATAATACTAGCATCTACCTCCCAGGGTTGTTGCGGGGATCAAATGAGATCATATTTGTAAAGAGCCGTATAAATGCTAGCTATGATAATGATGGTGGTGATGAAAATGTATGAGAGGAAGGGAGGATGGGCTGATCTATGGTGAGGCCTGGAGAGCAGATGTCCCACTGCCCCGCTGGTATCCTTGTAATGTCAAGAGAAAGCCAGGAAGATCACTGGCAGCATCGTTGGAGGGAACATCCAGACTGATAAATTCACAGATCCAGTGGATCTTGTAATTGGCAAATTCTGAAGCACTAGAGGATACACAGATGAAAGCTGTAATAATTCCTGGCCTCAGGGAGCTTACACTCAAGGTTAGCAGGTGTCATTTGACTTCTGAGGGCCCAGGAAATGAGGGTTGTGGCTGCTTTCAGAATGTTTAGGTCCTTGAGGGAAGGGACTGCGTTTTAGCCTTTTTGTGTATCTCTGGTGTTTACTACAACTCCTGGCACACAGTACAAGCTTACTAAATGCTTGTTGACTGACTTCACACTCAGGAAGCGGCAGCCAGTGGGGCATAACTTACTACTCAGGGATCTCATTTGCTGCCTCTACTTTCTTGATGTTCTGCCTGTAAACATTCACTCCCTCCTGAAACTGTGACTGGAGGTGATAGTGGACCCCTTGATTCTCACACGTCAAGGGGAGTAAATACATTTCAATTGAATCCAAGAAGGATTTGTTTTGTGCCTCCTGTGTTAAAGGCATAAAGAAGCTAAGTACTGAGTATATCAAGATAGACACAGTACAGTAAGCCCTGCCCTCAAGAGGCTTACATTCTAACGGAGGCAAGGACAGGTATCTAAACAAATAGGAAGTAAAGCATCATATTCTCCCCTAATTTCTATTTCAATAAGCCCTCCTCATGGTGTGGAGGTGACCCTCCATTTTTTTGTGTGCTTATTTTTTTGCGGGGAGAAGGCAGGGCAATTGGGTTAAGTGACTTGCCCAAAGTCACAGCTAGTAAGTGTGTCAAGTGTCTGAGGCTGGATTTGAACTCAGGTCCTCCTGACTCCAGGGCCGGTGCTCTACTCACTGCGCCACCTAGCTGCCCCAAGATGACCCTGTATTCTTGAAAGTGTGATCAGAAGAGTCCAAGCTCTGGTGGGCTGTACCATATTGGAAAGTTTAGTTCTGCTAATAGAATGACATTTTTTTTTTCTAGAGCCAGTCTAGCTTACTGAGGGGAGGCACGTCACTGGTAGGCTGGCCAGATGGGGGCAACATTATTTTTGTCCATGGTAACACATAAAGCAAAGAAAATTTAAATTTCAAAAATATTTAAAAATAAAGGAGATTTTATGTGGCCCTCTGCCTCTTCTGTAGTGATACTGGTAGAGTTTCAGAAAAGGTGATAGAAGGTGCTAGGACCCAAACTGTTTGACGACTATGAACCCATTTCAATTTGAAGATTGTTACTCTAAATGAGATACTTGTCCAATGACTCAACAGAGCTGAATGCTATCAATCTTGATGTTCTTGCTATAAACAAGACCAGACAAAAGAAGTAAGTTATAGCTGAATGAAAGATGGCTCTGAAGTTCTCCTTTGGAAAGCCAAGAAAGGAGCTGGTAGTTTGATCTCACTCCCAGAGGCCATAAGTAGCATCATTTCCTAGCACATTCTTTTCCCACAAATCGCACTTCTAATGATAAGGATTTGCAAAAAGACCTCCAGGAAAATATCTTGCAACATGGTCATGCATCAACTGAGGATGAAGCGATGAAGAAATTCTATGATCCTCTAAATTAAATCAACCTGCACTCACTTGGCAACTTCAAAACAAAGATGGGAAAAGATGAGGGTGGGGAGAGATATATGGAAAAATATGGTCATTAGACCATAGACTCATTGGACTGTGAGGTTATTGGGTGCAAGGGCTGCAAAGTTTACCTTTCTTTGTATCCCCAGAGCTTAGCTCTGTGCTTGGCATGCACTAATCACCCATTAAATGCTTGTTGACTTGGTTAAGCAAAAAGAAATGAGAGAAGTCATAGACTTAGAAATTACACAGCACTTCCTGCCGTTATATCACATACATCCTCTTAAAAAACCTACTAGGCATGAGACACGGTGAGCGCCAAATAATGCCATAAAGAATGAAATAGATTTTAGCAGACAGGAAAAGACTTGTCATTGATGTATGGAGTGGTCTCTGAGTTCGCTGTCAGAGTGCAATCAGACCATCAACGTGTCAGAGCTACTATCAGAATCTGTAAACACAAGAAAGAAGAAGAAGAATGATAAAAAAGATATAGAGGACAAGTAAGATGGTTGAACACTGAATATTTTATACAGACGATTGAAAACCAAAAATGGGAAATGGACAACGGAATTGATAACATTTTTGACTATAATAATAATGATGATGATGACGAATGGTTTAACCAATGGAAATTAACAGCCACACAGAGACCAAAAGAGCTCAGAAAGTGGTTTGGTCCACAAATATCTGACATAGAGAGAGATGAGTTCTAGAGGCAATGGAAGGTTAGAATATAAACTTGTCTGTAAAATCTTTTAGAGAGGGAGGATTGATGATTATGAGTAGAATGGTGTCATACATCAAAGAAGCAGTGAAGAGGAGAAGCATTCTCAAGGAAGCTGGGAGAGCTATCCAACCACACTAAGTCCTTCCAAGGGCATTCAAGTTCAATGTAGTAGCTAGCCAGGTGCTGCTCAGCTGAGGCCACAGGGGCTAGTGAACTCTGTCCATCTCGGTCTTACAGTTTGCTGAGGTTGAGCTCAGGATTCTTACCTCTCAATAAGGAAATAGGCTCCATATTCTCGTAGTTATTGGTTCATGCCCCAACCCTAGCAGACTCCAGTGGCAATTCTCTTTTTGGCCCTAGTCTGTGGGTTCTCCAAAGCAAGGGGAGCATGGGGAGCAAAAAGCACAAATACGTGTCAGGTTTTGGAAGAGGTGGTTTTACTTTTACCCAGGAAAGGAAATGCTGAGTAATCAATGCTCATAGAATGATTAGAGCAGGATGCAGTAACATTGCTACCAGTAAAATCAGCGTGATTCCAGCAGGCTGGAGAGGAAGCAAGTTCCCTGCCTCCTATTGAACTTAAAATGCAGAATGGGACATATATTTTTGAACATGGTCAAGGTAGAAATTTGTTTTACTTTACTGTGCGTATTTGTTACGAGAATTTTCATTGTTTTTGTTCAATGTGGGGTGGATAGGAGAAAAAAATAAATGTTTGTTAAATGCAAAAAATTAAATCATTTTAGGAGCTAATATTCAAGTTGTATTGAGACATTTGTGAAGTTTCCTTTTCAGGATTGCTAGTTAGCCATTTTCCATTTTACCTCTCCTACACACTGTCCTGTCCACACCAAGTGGGCTTTTTCTTTCTGATAGTTTTTCTTTGTGTGGGCACTCCAGGAGCTGTGCCCCTGCTGCTGGACACCTGAGAAGGCGAAGATGCCAGCTGCCTTTGAGATCTATTAAGGTCCTATACCAAAAACAACAGAAATAGGAGGAGGCCCCCACCAGGCACAGGCTTGCCAAAGAAGTCATGGCTTGAGTTGTTGTTTGTCCTTCTTTCTTGGATAGGACCAATGATGTCATGAGGGTGATGTCTTGACTTGCACATACATTGCATTTAAGTGAGGCTGACCTGGGCAAAGCTTCCTTCACTCTGGTTGGGGGAAGCACATACCTCACCCAACCCTCTGGATACCTCAGAGACCTTGCCCTTCAAAGCCAGCAGGAAGAAGAAGCCCAAGGCACAAGGGTCACCCCTTTACTGAGCTGCAACATAGCAGCCAATTAAAAGACTGTCAGCACACTGTACAAATCCTTGGATCAGGAAGTAGTTGGAGGAGAAAGTGTATGTGTGTATGGGGGGAGGGGATTGGAGGGAAGGGCAATGCATCATCAAATATGCCCAGAAACTGGCCCACTCTACACTTCCATTTATGTGCCTAAAATTTTGGCTGATTGTGCCCTACAAGGGAGCTCCAAGGGGGTGCCAAAGGGTATGAAAACAGAAGAAGGACCAACTGGAGGAAAATAGGAAAAAATTTGCAGAAGCCATTTTAACAAATTATTTTCTCTGCCAGCCTTGGACCCAGCATTCCCATTCCTGAGGTGCTTAGACAAGAGGAAGAAATGTCACTGATGAGAATGACAGGAAAAGCAGCTGGATTGGACTGATGCTAGAGAGAGGAGGAGATCCAATTGTGGAGACCAATTGAGGGACCAATTATACAAAGTGTCTGAAGGAGGGGAAGATGGGGAAGTCATGTGAAACATCTTAGATCTTATTCATTCTCCAAAAGGGCGAGCCAGAAAATTCCAATAACCCCTGATCGATAGGCTTACTCTTTTCTCTGTACAACATCAGTTGTTGCTACATGGATCAGGGGTATTCTCAATGAGCTTTTCGGTAGGGAACAAGCTGGATTCTTCACTTGATGTTCAGAAAGGGGTGACATCTTTACCATTTCACAGCTAACTAGAAAGAGGTAGAGGACATGCAATTCAATTTGTCAGTAGGTCAATAAGCATATGTTAAGGGCCTACTACATGGTCCCAGCTCTCAGAGAAACTCCTGTTCTCTCTCATTATTCACACCAAGTGAGCTCTTTCCCACCTAGGAAAACAACATAAATGACTAGGTGCAAGCAAGGTGTAGACAGTGTAAGTGGAAGGGAGTCTTAGAGGGAATGCTCTAGCAGCATGAAGACTGGGAAAGGCCTCCTGCAGAAGGTGAGGTTTGGGCTGTCTTGGAGAAAGCTGGGGAACCCAAGAGGCAGAGGTGAGGAAGGAGAGAATTGCCAGCATGGGAGACCATCAGTGAAGAGGTACAAAGTCAGGAGGTAGATGTCATGTTGGAGAGATGGCCAGGAGGATGCCTGGACAGCTGGATCATTGGGTACATGGAGGGGAGTAGGGATAAGGTGAGAAAGGTAAAAAGAAGTCAGGTGCCGAAGGGCTTCAAGTGCCAAACAGAGGCATTGAATCCTGGCTGTAATGGGGGGCACTGTGGTTTACTGGGGAGAGGGCAACACGGACGGACATTTTGTAAGAAGGTCACTGGGCAGCTGTGTGGAGGGTGGACCAGAGTGGGCAGAAGCTTGAGGGAGGGAGACCAGCCAGAGGGCGAGAGTCTAGGGGTGAGGTGATGAGAATCTGCACCAGACTGGTGAGAGTGTCAGAGAAGAAGGAGGGGCGGATAAGAGAGAAACAACGGGTGCGAAAACGACAGCTTTGACAACAGATTGGATAGTAAAGGTGGGCTTGAGAGAGGAGGCCGGGACAACGCTGTAAGTTGGGTGATGACGGCTCTGCCCCTGACAGTAAGAGGGGAGTTCAGAAGAGAGGAGTGTTTGGGGGTGGGGGGAAGGTAATGAGTTCTGTTTGGTGCAGGTTGAGTGTGAGGTGCCTTTGGGACATCCAGTTCGAGATGTCCAGAAGGCAGCTGCCAGTGTGAGGCTGGACGTCAGGACAGAGGTTAGGATTATGTATATGGATCTGGGAATCAACTGTATAGAGATGACCATTGAATTCATGGGAGACGATGAGATCACCAAGGGAAACGGTAGAGAGAAAAGTAGGAGAGAGTCCAGGACAGAGCCTTGGGGGACACCCACAGCTAGGGGCCCTACCCTAGATGAAGATCCAGCAAAGGAGAGTGAGATGGAGAGGTCAGGCAGGTAGGAGGAGGACCAGGAGAGAGCAATGCCATAAGATAAAAAAACATGACCTAAATAGGACAGAAGATCCAGTAAAAGGTAATTGACAATGTCAAATGTTGCAAGAGTTTGAGAATGAAAATGGAGAAAAGGGATGATTGGCACTAAGAGGCCATTGGAGATGGTGGTTTCAGCTCAATGAGAATGGGACTTTGAGGCAGTCAGGTCTGGATTCAAATTCTGCTTCTAAAAGTACCTGGGGTGTTACCTCAGCAGGTCACTTAGCTCTATGGGTGTTCTTATTTGTAGGTATCCTTAGTCATCCCCTCCACCTAGGACATATGAAGCTAGGAATAAAAGTTCTGTTGGCAAGACTGGAATTTGTGGCTTGTTCTGCCCCGTGAACTGAAGAGGGGATGATTCTCCAAGAGACAGGGGGCCAGGAGGAGCTAGAAAGTGGATTTTCTCTAAGGCACAAGGGAGATGCCAGAGAGGAAGCAGAGGAGTCAGGTTACACAGGCCACCAGGGCTGAGGCTGCAGCAGTCCCATAGCAGGGACACAAAGAGCTGGGAAGAGAGTCTGAAGGGTGATCTGGCTGAGGGAGAGGAGAGCAGATGGGGGCTGGTGATCCAGAGTAAAGAAGGGAGGATGGGGATACAGCTGGCTGTGAGTGTTATCTGACTTCATCATTGACCACCGTGTCCAGCCAAGTCAGCTGAGGCTGGAGCCATGTCTGCTCGGTGGGGAGTTGCTCCATGACTAATACTTCACACAGATGATATAGGAGGTCTTCCTCCTTTGCTCCTCCTTTTCTGCCTGAGAGGCAAATGGCTAATCTGAAGTTTTCAAATTCTATAAATTGTTCATAATTCCTGATATAATTACCATTTTAATGCCAGCTTACTCTAGCTAAAATGACTGATCCTGTTTATTATCTGTGTATTTCATAATCTGGGAAAAGGGCGTGGCAGAAGAAAAGAACAGTCAACATTTATTAAGCACCTACTATGTGCCAGGCACTATGCTAAATGCTGTGTTTACAAAGAAATTTGAGACAGTGTCTGGCCCTGAGGAGCTTACATTCTGACAGTATGCAAACCTTTATGTATAATCAAGCTACATATGGGATAAATGGGAACTAATCAACAGAAGGAAGGCACTAGGTAAGAGGTTTGGGGAAGGGATTTTTGTAGGAGGTGGGGTTTTTGATGGGACTTGAAGAAATTCAGGGAGGTCAGGAGACAGTAATGAAGAGTGGAGTCTTCCTGTTACGAGGATCAGCCTATGAGAATGCCTGGAGTGAGGAGATGGACAGACAGGTAAAAGTGAACCATCAATAAGTCTTGATACAGGCTGGAGACTCGACAGTGTTATGAGAGGGAATTATGTTGATTTTAAAATTTAATGAATATCCCCAAGTGGGCAAATTGAGGCTCTTGCCTTTAGGTGGAAGCTTCATAGCTACTTGAAAGGAGGTTCAGCTAGTAGGTTTTCTTTTCCATTGCTTCCTTCTTCCCCCCATTCATGCTCAGAACCATCTCTCTCTCTGTAGTGGCAGAGTTGAAGGTGGTAACTAGAGGGTAGCTCAGTCCTGGTGGAAGGAGAAAGGTCAGGAACACTTACCTTCCAAGGGTGGGAACCAGAGGGGGCTCTCATCTTCAACCAAACAAAGCTCTAAACCCTCCCAGAAAAAGGCTACTTGGAAAATAAAGGGGTTGGACTAGAGGGTCTCTGAGGCTTCTCCAGCTTTAAGTCTATGGTCTATGCTCTGCAGTGTTTTGGGGAGGAAGTTTTAGGACCTGCCAGCACAAGGGATTTCTGCACCTAAAGGTGGGTGGACCTGTTAATATGTAATTATATGAGCTGTGGAGAGAAAACGTTAGATAATAAAAATAACTAACATTTGTTAGTGCTTTGAGGTTTGCAAAGAACTTTTTATACATTGTCTTCCTTGAGAGTCACAAAACACTGGGAGATTGGTACCATGGTATTACCGCCCCCATTTTATAGATGAGAAAACTCAGTCTTAGAGATTAAGCAACTTGTCTTAAGTGTTAGATGTGGGATACAAACAAAGGTCAGATAGATGGATTGATTGATGGATATATCATCCCGTAGTCAATGATAAGGGGTGGGTCGTGAGAGAAGGTAATGATGGGAGACAAGTCTAGGTGTGTTTGCAGAAGGTGCCTTCTAACACCGATATTTCATACCGACCTAGTTGAGCAAGCTCGGAATACAACCTTGGGGTAGCTCCAAAGAGAAGTGTATCAAATGCTTCTGTATTCTTAGGGCCCGTGGCCACAAGGGAGGATTGACAGACATCTCTTAGGTTTCTGTCCTTCATGTCTAGGGAGATACACAATGCTTCATGTTCCGTTTCCAAGTCTTTGCACGGTCTACCTCACATGCCTGGAATGCTCTCCTCACCTTACCTCTGCCTTATGGAATCCATGGTTTCCTTCAAGAATCAGTTTGGGGGTCACCTTCTATAGAAGGCCTTTCCTAGTACCCCCGCCCACCTCCACCTCGTACTCCTATCAGCCACTACTTCCTTCTTCTCTAAGGTTACTTTGTATCTATGTTCTAAGTATTTCAGGTCTCTGCATATATATATATATATATATATATATATATATATATATATATATATATATATATATATATATATATATATATATACAATGTATAAATATCTATCTATCTATACATACTTACATAGATACATAGACATAGCCCTCTTTTCCCATTAGAATATAAGTTCATTGATGATAGGGACTTCTTTTTCTTTGCCTTTTCTTTGTATATCATTGATGGACTGGCATATGGGGGCAAGCCCTTGGAGCATGTGCAAATATTACTTGCCTGGCTCCAATTCAAACAACCACATGGGAACTTGAAGGGAGCTGGCTTCTGGACATGCGTGACTGAGAAGGCTTGCACTGTGTGATGAGGAACTCTTATAATTGGCTACAGAGCTAGGGGAACTGATGATTCAGGGGTTGCTGAGCTAGAGCCCTGTACAGAAGGGACAATTCAACCCATCTGTTTGTCTTTCTGTCTCAGTGTCTCTGTCTCCCTCTCTCTCTCTGTCTGTTTCCGTCTCTGTCAGTCTCTGTCTCTGTCTGTCTCTCTCTCTCTCTCTCTCTGTCTCTCTCTCTCTGTCTGTCTCTCTCTCTGTCTCTCTCTCTGTCTCTGTCTCTGTCTCTGTCTCTCTCTGTCTCTCTCCCTCTCTCTCTCTCTCTCTCTCTCTCTCTCTCTCTCTCTCTCTCTCTCCTGGCTTTGAAGCTGGAGACCTGCTTTAAGTTGCCTTCCCAAGAACCATGTGG